>NC_141701.1:10818204-12113679 GCF_971803275.1 Cyanistes caeruleus
AAGAGAAGGATGGAAAGGGTTGTCAGGCAGCAGGTCAGCAGCACCATTTGCCTTCCTGACTTCAGCAGATGTCTACCCACCATCAGGAGAATTACACCTTCAGCAACCCACAGCACGGTCTGGCACAACCCATCAGTGACTTAGCAGAAACACTCAGCTCTTCAGTACAACCCAATGTGACCTCTGACCAGGCAGAGCCACACTTCCCACCTCTACATTCAGAGAAAATAAACACATCCCAGCAAAGTGGCTCAAAATACCTGAGGAATTAGTCATAAAGATTCTAGTATTTGACTTATATAAACCCATCATAATCTGGGGGGTTTGGGTTGTTTGTTTTTTCAATTCTTTTAATCTGATCTTACTAATTGTGCTGGGAATAGAGTTGCTGGGATTTTTGTTTGTTATTTTAAAATATTAAAGCTGTCGCATAAACACAGGCAGTTTTAGTGCCAGGCCCGGATATAATGCCCAGCAAGTGCTGAAAGGAAACTCAAATAACTCTTTGCCCGACCCTGCTTTCTAGTTCATCTGTAAAAAGAAAACAGCAGAGAGCAGCTGAGAGCCAAAAGAGGTTTTTTCACTTTGTTTTAGCTGCAGAAGCACAGGAAGGTGATAACATTGTGTGTAATGTAACCAAGCAAAGGAGTAATGAAAGTGCAAGCAAATAGATCAAATAGGACAGGATTAAGGAAAAGGTGTGATAATCATTTGTTTTGCTAATTGTGTCAATAAAGTCCTATCTACCCTCAAACAGCGGAAACGTCATCAGATATTTAAAAGGGAAAAATCAAGTGAATAATTAAATGTACAAAACCCTGACATTTTTTCCCCAGATGTTCTCTTTAAAGGGTTGATTAGGAGAATCATATGTTTATTTGAAATAAAATTCCACTGACTTTGATCATGTTTAAGTCACCTCACATACAAAATCTATTTTGAACCAAAAACTTCTTCTCCCCTTGGGAAAACAATCAAAATCTCCTTCTCTGCAGGAAAGACGCACCATTACCTTAGCACAACCCAGGCTAAGTTGGTTCGTGGGGACAACACCATAACCCACAAAAAGCTGGTGTCCTTGCAACATGTTTTTGATGTTACAAAACCCAGCATGAAAACTGGTACAAGGCAACTGGAAAACTACAGACAGGCTCGCAGATAAAGTTGCACTTGAAGTCTGCTAATTCATGGAAAAAGAAATCTGAATTGCCTTGTCCTTGTGTCTAGTGTTTTCCCAGTGATGGGGAGGGTTGGGAAATTAAATATCCCCTAACTTCCCCCCAGTTAAATGAACTGAAGCTGAAGAAGGTCTGACCCAAGTCCCTGAGCTGATGAAAACATTTTGGAAAAGGACTTGAATCTCCCCAAAATAACTCCCATCCCATTAATTACACAGCCAATCTCAGCCACTCTGATAACTATATGACATGGAAAATGCCTGAAAAACCTATTTCTCTATGGCAAGAACACCTGCCCAAAATCCTCAAGCTATCAGTTTCCTCCATAAACCAATTACCTGTAAAATATGAGCATGCAAACAGAGATGAATCTCTGTTTCCAGAGAAATGAGGCTTGTCCCACCAACCCAGCCCCTCGCTGTGCTGTGCCTGATAGACCAGCAGGGCTTTTTCTCCAGACTCCAACATGGATGTGTCAATATGTACTTTGCTCAGTTCTCCTGGGAGACGAGCCCAGCAGTCCTCACTGTCCAACAAGTGAAAACATATTTTTTTTGTTTTCTGTCTTTCATATCTCCTCCCATCTTGCATATACCACACCACTCACAGCAGTCCCATCATCTGTCTTCAAGGCCAGCTGGACGGCAGCAGGACTCACAGGCTATGGAAGAAACTCAGTGACCAGCATCTTGCACAAGTTTATGTTTTTACATGAACATGTGGGCTTTTCTAGTCAGATTGTACCAGATAAACCAATGGCAGATGATTAATGTTCATTTTAAGCATCTTCCTTCATGGTATGGAGTAACCTCAGTACCTTCCACCCCCCGATGTAAGGGGAAGACACAGTCTCATTGCTACCCTGTTTGAGAGGCAGATGAAATTCAAACCCTTGTGCCCAGCACGTGCCTGAAAAGACAACTTTTCAGTTCTCTGGACAACCTTAAAATGTGCCAGATTTTTAAGACTGAGCACACTTCCAGCTGGGAAGAACATCACTGCAGCTCACTCCACTGCTGTTTCCCCCTCAAACTGGAGGGTCTTCTTCGCAGACTGTCCATGAGTGTTGTCCAGCACCAACTGTTTGGGTCTTGCCCTTAACAACTCACCAAAGGTCATGCAGCAGGTTGGCAGCAAAGCCCTGAAGCACATCCAGATTTTTCAAGTCGTGGGCCAGCTCTTGAAAAACACATTCATCTTCCCCATGCCTTGACAAGAACTAACTCCATCACTTGTTCACAACCAGGGCTGAATCACTCGCACACAGAAACACCACGGACTGAGCACATGTCAGCTCTGAGCAAACAAGGCATCACCCTCAACACGAGAGCAGCACCCTGAGCCCTCAGCTGCTCTCCAAGGGCTGACAGCACCAGCTGTAGGAAACCAGAAATGAGCAAAGTGTGCCCTGCAACAGAGAGACCCCAAAATGATTAATAAACACACATAAAGAGTTAAAAGACTTGTTCCTCATAAGTTGAAAAATACATAAGGAAGAGAGAAGGAGTCCCACCTGTTAAATTTTGAATGTTAAAGAATCCCAAGTGCAATGGCTCATTGTAAAAAACAAGGGATGTTTTCTGTGCCTGGGTTTTATTTGAAGGAAAGGGCTGGGTTTTTTACATTCTAATATGTTCATTACAACCCAGCCATGTGAGTTAAATGCAGTAAGGGACCAGTTAAACCTCATGATCACTGCAGTAAGCTCCAGCAGTTTCTTTATTATGGGCAAGAATGCAATTGGGGCATTCATGTCTGCTGCTTCTGCCACCAGGCAGAATGTGCTCAATTTGCCAGCACCAAAATCCCTACTTATACACAAGGTGAGCACCCCAAAATGGCTTTGTTAAATCCCCATGCAGAAGAACATCTCCAGATACAGAAACTGCTTCTCAAGGTCAATGTTACCCAACAGAGAATAAAAAGGGGGGAAAAAAGAAAACAATTCAAACTTTCTGTCTTTTTATAAATTCTCCAGCAAATGGTTGCTGGTTTATTTCCTGAAAGGCAGCAGTTTGCTGCCATGGGTATCCCAGCTACCATGAGGGATTGCATTTCTCCTGATTTAGTGAGCCAAAGCAGGCTCAGCACCAGCCCCAGCAGAAGGAGGAGGACAGGATCTAGCCCAGACTGTCCCCTGCAATAACATCCAGATGATGAATCAGCTCAAGCCACCTCTAAAACCTCTCCTTGGCTTCCTGTCCTTATGCATGAAATTTTAGAAGAGCTACAGACTGAATCTGACATAGCAGTGAGGATGGCAAAATCAGGGAGTTCTGGGTTAACAGGACTTGTGTTTTGTATCAGCGAGGAAACATGAAATTGTTTGCTTTATGGAATTATGGAAGGACACCAGTTAACAATCTCTTATATTGTGCCCATAATATTTATGTCCTTAGAAAAGATAAATAAACAAAACCAATTATTTCCCAAAGAAATACAAAAAAAGGAAAAAAATGTAAAGGCTGCTGTGCCTTTTTCTTCTCACTCAGCAAGAAGTTTTTGGAGTAACCTGGCTGCTTTTGAGGGCTTCACAAGCTTGGCCAACAATCCAGGCAGTCCCTAGAACTGGAGCTTTTGCTCCCAGGTAAAGAAAATGCAGCTATGGCCATGGCATGATTTATGAGGGGAGGGCACTCTGCAGCTGCTCCACCAGTCTGTGGCCAGGTGAAGACACACACATCCAAAGCCTGAGTATTTGAGGAAAACAAGACGGAGGCAAGAACCATTTATCCTGCCTCACCCTGCCATTTTTCATCCTAAAAATCAATTCCTTTCTGCAAACTCCAGCAAAAAGGGGAGGGTTGGAAAAAGACAAGCACAGAAGAATTGTCTGGTAGATTGGGAATTCCAACCTACACTCTGCCCAGAGATGCATTGTTTGGCAATGCATAAAGTGCAACATAAAAATGCTTCCAAGAACTCTTGTAACAGTTTCACAATAAAGTGTACATTTTGAAATATAACTCTAGCTATTCCACTGAAGGTCCTATCACACAAATTTGTGTCCCTCACATCCATCCAGGACTCCTCACACTTGGGATGAGCCTGCCCTCCAGCCTGAACCAATACCCAAGTGACCAACAGGCTGGACATTTACAGCTCGAGTTCTCACACAAAATGAAGGTCATGACTATGCTCTTCTGACTTCACAAAATGACTCCACATGAGCATCACAAGCTGGGATGCTACAATTTGAAGTATTGCTGAGATGCTTTTCAATTAACCCCTTTCGTTTAACCATTTTTGAAGATAAAAAGCAAAATCTTAAGCAAATGTCACACAGACTGACATTTTAAACAACTAATGTCACCGTGGACCATTTTCAAAGTAAAATTTCATAACCTTATTCTCCATCTGCACCAACTGACACAAATACATTAAGAGAAAAAAATCTTGAAAATGTTCCCTAAGGAGAAGTGGGGGGAGATACTCTCCTCATAAATGGCAGACTTACATAAAAAGACCAAAGGAACAAACTGTAATATAAATATTCACTCACCTTTTTATAGTATTCAAAAGATGAATGTTTCTCAACTTGGGTGATAGTACCAAAAAAATTCTATTTCATGCTGTCAGAATCACCTCTAATATGGAACACAGCATTCCACATATCCTCCTCTTAGAAAAAGATGTTTTACAGTGAACTGAAGAGTGTGACTCTTAAGAGATAGATTGCCTCACCCAGAAAAACTGAAAGGTCACAGAGAAACAAAGTCCACAAAGAACCATTTCAGCCTTGAACCACTTGCAGCTCAAGACAATTACCTGCTCCTTGTGAGATACAATCAGGCTCCTTGGGTAGGAGGAACATCCACCTGGACCAGTCATTGATCCAAGGGTGTGGGACACGCAGCAGCACTGACACACAGAAAACACCAGGCTGATGTCAGCTGCCAAACACGGATGACACGAGATGCACAGGGGAAAATCAGACCTGCAGATCCACTGAAGTGGACACTGTAATGCAAAGGACAGAATTTCAGGACAGCACTTCATACCTCCTGCTCTCCCAGGAGACTGTATTCTGGCTTAAAAGGTGTTTTTTAGAAACACTGGTCACAAGGCTAATCTTGCAGAGGGTAAGCTGTAACCCGTTAAGTGCATGAGGGAATGGATTTTTGCATTTTGTTTCTTTGCTTCCTTTTTAAAAATAGGCTCTGAATTATATCCACTATCTCTATCACCAACTACCACAGGAAGTCAAGACCTGTGCATCAAAATGGAAGTCAGGTTCCCACACGGGGTGAAGGAAGGGTCCTTCCATCCTACTGTTCACACCCAGGTGGGCACCATTTCACCTCCCATGCTGCCTGCAGGCTCAAGCAAGAGCCTCTTTCCTTTCCCT
The DNA here is from genome assembly GCF_971803275.1 of Cyanistes caeruleus. NCBI lineage: Eukaryota > Metazoa > Chordata > Aves > Passeriformes > Paridae > Cyanistes > Cyanistes caeruleus. The sequence continues at coordinate 10,823,731 of NC_141701.1, forward strand.
GGCCCCTTATGCAGGCACACAGCAGCTCTGCCACCAATGACTCCCCCACCATCCCAGGTCCAGCACCAGGACCTGCAGGTGCTCTCACAGGAATGACATGGAATTGCTGCTCCATCTCCAGAGCTGCTCCACTGCATATTAACATACAACCCAGTGCCAGGTTCCCTTGCTGGGCACTGCTGCAGTTCACAGAAAACTGGGAAAATTCACTGCAAACTCGCTTTCTGCCTTGGCCAAAATGACCCACAGCTCCCCACACCTGGTGTGGTCACCGTGAACCATCCCTGCTTCCCAGAGCAGGGCTCAGCCTGAGCCCTGCAGACACTTTTTGCTACCTTTTGTTTGTGATTTTCAGTCTACAGCATTAGTTACCAGCTGACAATGAAAGGAAAGAAAAATAACTATGCCAGCTGCAAAAATAATCGTCTTGCTCATTACATTTTCAGTTCTTTATCTTAGACCCATTCTTTAAGCCTTCAGGATCCAGGCTGTCACCATGCATGCTAACATGCTTTGTAGTCAAATAAATGCTGAAATTCTCACAAGACTACATCGCTCCAGGAGCAAAGGAGATGTGCTAAAATTATAAAAGTGGCTAACAAAGAGATTAATTGGATGCTATTAAAAAAAAAAAAACCAAAACCAAACCACAGAACAGAAGACACCAGCCCCTTACTTTACAAAGATAAAACCAACCAACTCCAGGCATCTTGGTTGCAGTTGACATTTGCTTTCATCAACCCCCCACCACTGCAGCCTCCTGAAATCCCTCTTTTAAAATAGATTTGCAATTGTCCCCATTTATGCCATCAATGTCCTCATTTATGCCACCTATGCTGCCCCTGGTTCAGCTCTGAAAAGGGGGAGCTGGGATGACGGGCTTGGCCTTCTGAAGGCACCCATGGAACAAAAACCGAGCCAGTGGCTCCAGTGCTGGTGGAGTTTGGTCTCTGTGGCACTGGACCAACACAGCACCAGCCCCACAAATGCCAAATTGATTTGCTGGCCAAAAGGGGTGTCGTGGTTTTAAACCAGTAACTGAAAAACTACTTATTTTTTGTTGTGAGATATGGATTAAAACAAGAGCAAAACAGGCTTAAGACTTAAAAGGAATAAAGACAGTTTATTAACAAACTACAAGAATGAGAATACCAGAATAAACTTTCAGAAAACCCCCTTATCTTCTACATCTTAACTATTTCTCTGTACACATGACAACATAGAGACAAATAACTTTAGGACTTTGGTGGTTAAAAACAGTCTTAATTCTTGCTACAGTCTTTCATCAGTCTTTGTAGAGAAACAGAAGTCTCTTTCTGTTAGCTTACGGAGTTTCTCACGAGAAAACTATTTTTCATCATAGTTTTCTATTTCTCTAATGCCAGCTGCCCGGAAATCTGTCATTAGATCTTCTCCTCCCATTTCACATCTCCAAGGTGTGTATGGGTCACAGAGTTTAGGAATCTTATTTTTAAGGATAAGTTATTCAAAGGCAGAAGTCTTCTTCATTTGTCTCTGTGAGCCTTCCTGGAAAACAGTTTTCTCTTTGCCCCCAAAGCTTCAAAATCTTCACTCAACTCAATTCCAGCAACTCACAGTATCACAAGCACTCTCTCTCTCTTCTGCTCAAAAGTTACACTTTGAATATCTCCTTCCTCCTAATACTCTTATCATGAATTAAAGGAGTCTTTTATACTATTATTGTCCATCTCCATAGCTTTAACAGAAAGATATTTCAGCTGTAAAGCATCTCCTTATTCTCTCTTTCTTATTTAAACTTAACTCTTTTCTTCACTGTTTTTGGTGGTTCTATGATGTCCTCTATGTTGATTGTCTCTCTCTCTCTCTGTCTTTCTGAGAAAAGGAGTAATCTGTATGTTTATCCAGGTAGTAAAAGAATTAAAAGCTTTAAGAAAACTGCAAGAGTTCATGGTGTTAAGTTTCAGTCTAGCAGCAAAAATTGAAAACCAAGCTCGGCTGGCCAGCGCTGCTTCTCTTCTCCCTCCCCCCCCCTCCACCCCGCGGCCTTGTAGGCCTGGAGAGGGGGGGAGGAGGCCAAGACAGAGCCTGCTACCTTGTCCGAAGCCGGAAACCAAAGAGAGCAAGGGAATTCTGTCTGTACTTCTTAAGGGGGTGTTTACAAGTTGAATTCACTTTTTAATGGTCAGATCTGCTGTCAATTCTTGAAAATGACCGATAATTGGTCAGGAGGGAAAAACTCCCATCAGCCACCAGCAGCTTCAACTTCCTCTCCCTCCAGGCTGTCTTAAAGGTAAAGCTACCCCATGACAAGGGGACATTCCTGAGCCCCTCTCTGTATTCCTCTGGACCTCAACTCCTCAACCCAAAGGAAGCTACACTCTGCTCTTGCTGGGAGCATTTATTGTGGGCAAAGCAAATCTGCACAAAGCTGCTGAGAAGCAGCGAGGCGGTAAAGGCCAAGAAGGAAGAAGACATTTTTTAATGAGTTTAAATCACCCCTTGCAGGACTGACACATATCCAGCCTATCTGGCTCCTTTAAAAGAGGAATCCTTGGTGGCTGCCTCCTCATGCAGGAACAGGACAGAAGCCCAGTGGTAATGACTTTCCCTGTGCATTGTCACACTTGGCTTGAGGTCCAAGCATCCCCGTGGAGAAGCCCCACGTGCTCTGGGTCTGGCACAAGGCTCTGCAAAGGCAACTGAGGTGGAGATTTCAAAACAACCCTGGGAATACCAGCACAGAAACATTTTGGCACATCAGGCTCTGTCTTCCTGTTACTTTTTTGAAAGGTCCATCTTATTAAGGGCACATGTTCAGCATTCAGTAAATAATAACAGAAAGTGTCTGCTATTAAACCAAAGGCCATGGAATGATCTTGACTCATTCCATCCGTCAGATCCAAATAAATGCTTGTCCTGCTGTTACAGGCAATTTTAACATGCAGCTCAGTGATTAGGACCTTCATGAGGTGCAAAAAAATGCTATTATTAGAAAAGATTTTGTAACAGTGTAGGACTCAGACTCATCTAAACATAGATGTTGCATTGGTTTAATTAAATAATCATGGAAAGGTTCTATTTATTGCATCACACAGTTACACTATTAAGTTACAGTCCAGGACTCATTTTTCTGCTGATATCCAAGAGTAAATCCCTTTTCTGCTGATGCAAGGATTCCTATCAGGGACTGCACTCCAGCTCTACCTGTCCCATCCCATGTGTTTGTGAACAGATGTTTTGCTCACTGTCACACTCACAGAGCACTCCTGACCATGCACCAATTTAGTTTTAATTCTGCTAAACAAAAACAATTCAGTCCTACCAAGTCTCTGTTCCTACCACTCTGCTTCCACCTCCGTCATTAGTGATTATTACTGCAGCCACCTCAATAGGAAAGAAATAGAAACACAAAAAACAAGACTTCTGAAAACATGTCTGGCTCCTGCATAACCCTCTCCATGTTTGCAAAACAAGCACAGAGCCCAGCAGCCACAGGGAGCTGCAGGGAATCTGGAGTTGTTTGCTCCTCACCCCCAGAGCTGCCTCCCACCAACCCTGCACCTCACACAAACAGGGCATCAGCCAGGTCTCAGCTGCATGGATGGATGGATAACCTCCCCAGGATGGAGGTTATATTTTACTATATAAAATAACTTATATATTATTATATAAAATAATCATTATTTTGCTGCCTGAATGTGGTCACAATTTCAACTAACCTTCAAATAACCCAGATATCTCTATATTTTTATTCCAAGACTGACAAAGTATCGCACCTCTTCTCATTTATTGCTAACAATATTTTTATTTTAATCATGTCTAGGCTCTTAAATACTTACTGATATGATTTTCTGAAGAGCTTACAAGCTCTGAGAAAACTCAGGGAAAAAGAAGGGATTGTTTTATCACTACATTAGCATCTAAAGGCATCAAAGGAATTCCTAGCCACATACCAATTGCTATATGGGAATGCAGTTAAACAATGTATTTACATACAAAGCCCATGAGACTCAGGAGAATTTACAGTCACAGAATCAGAGATTCACAGAACGCTTTGTATTGCTATGAACCTTTAAAGGCCATCTGGTTTAACCCCCCAATGAGCAGGGACATCTTCAGCTCCATCAGGTTGCTCAAAGTCACATTTATCAATGTTCTCAGTCCAAAAGGTCTCTTCCCTTTAGCAGGGATGGTGCTGCCCTGGTGGGTGCGGGGTTCTCCACCCACACACCCCACGCTTTGGCACTTCTGTCCTCTCTGCTCTGCCACAGCCCCATTGATGGAACCACTGCCACTCCTCCAAATGCAGCAATGCAGGTGAGTGCTCTTTGACTGATCCAGAAAAAAAAAAAAAAGCTAGGGCCAGATGAAGCTGTTCAAACATCAACTTGAGCTCACTGGATAAGAAGGGAAAACCTGGAGCCTGTACAACTGGTCCTGCAACAGCAACTGTACACCAATCCCATGGCTCCACTGCCAAGACTCAGCCAGAGCCTCCACACAGCCTCCCTGCAGAAGGAAGGCCACCAGAAAGTCTACCAAACCCAGAGGTGAGGTCGGGGATGTCTCTTCCCTGCTGTGCAAATCCTTAACACCAACAGCAGATCCACCTGTCACTGCACCTGCCTGTGAAGCTGCTGCCTGAGTTTGTGTCTCTCCTTCCCAAGAGCTGATGGAGGAGAAGGCCAGCTGTAAGCATCTGACTTCCCCTTGCTGGCAGCAAACAGTCCCACTGCTGCCTCCTCCTTTCAATGGAGTCAGGATTTCCCTGTCATGGTCATCATCTGCTCCAGAGACAGAAGACCTGTTTTCATGCAGATGTCCATCTTTTATCACAAAGAACGGAGGGAGATCATTGAGAGTGACACCGTCTTTCCGTAAGTGAAGGTAGTGTTAGCCCCAGTTTGTAAGTTCTGCTACTGAGCTGAAATACCTGAAATAACAACTTTCTGAGGACTGCTCATCAAGACACCCTTTTCATCAGTCTGCTTCCTAGGCTGAATTCAATTCTCCCAGGGATGATGCTGCAGCAGAAATCAGTGGCCTTTCCAGACCTCCTTCTGCATCTACTTAAGATGGCAAATGCAGAGCTGCTACTCACAGCAGATAACCAGAATGTGGGATATAGTTGGTAAAGAAGCTCCAAGCTTAAGGAAGAAGAGGAGGAGGAAAGAGAAGACACTGAAACACATCAAAAATATCATAGGAAATACATTAAGAATATAATAGGAAGTGGCATACTGACAAATAAACTTCATGATTCAGGGCTAAAAACCAGCAACAATAATTAAAATGTTATAGGAGATTAATTTTAGTATTTTTTTTTTTTCCTCAAGAAGATGACACCTCCTGCCCTCCTCTGACCCAACTCTGGTTATTTGGGAGTCAGGCTTTCAGGTCAGACACGTTTGTGGCTGATGCAACCCTGCTGTAACACTGCGGTGCCCAGCGCTGCTCCTGCAGCTGGCACGGCGCTCACGGTCCCTGCCCGCTGATCCTCGCACAGGGAGAAGGGTGGCAGCTGCGGTGTGATGCAGCAAGGATATAAAAAGCTGAGGACTCAGCCTGGAGAGTGGCAGCCAACCTGTGCCAGCAGCGTGCTGGCATCACCTTTCACCTAAATCTGCCGAGCCACCTTCCCGGTAAGAGATTATCTTGGGAAAATGAGCCCTGTCACGGCTGCTCGCTCCAACCGGCCCCACATCAGAGTTACGTCCCTCTAGGACAGTAAGCTAAGGGCAGGAGAGGGGGACCCCATGCCCAAAGCCATCCCCAGAGGTAGGGGGATCAGAACAGGATCCTAAGAAAATAGAACTTCTTCCATCCCTGGTGGTTCCTGAAGTGCTCTGCCCCATCCACCCTTCCAGAGGCTGGCTCCATGCTGGGGGAAACAAAAACCCAGCTGTCACAGGCAGGAGACTGATGATCCCTTCCCAAGCAGGGGCACCAGGGAACAGTGCCAGTATGTCAAAAAGTTCCAATGGCTTTTTCAGCTCAAATTCCCTGGCTCTCCAGCCTGGGAGCAAAGCGTGACAGACTCAGGACCTGAGAGCCAGCAACAAAAATCTGGGAAATTCAGAGAGGAAACACCAGAAATCATCAGCCCCAGAGGCAGGCACCAGAAGCCACCTTTAAGAGAATGTTTAGAGCCAGATCTTGGTTCCATCAAAATGCTCTCACTGCCTCCTGTGCTGGATCAGGCTGTGCAGGCCTGGTCATAACCAGGTTTTGGTCTCTTCCACATCCTCCCCAGGGCCCAGCTGATGTGCTCACTGCAGCTCTGCCATCCAGCAGGATGGAATTCCAAGGTATCAGAAGTGCTGGAGCTAGCCATTAAGATGTCACAAAACCCAGGAAGAAATGATTCCAGCTATTTATTTGCTAAGTTTTTGGTCTCCCTATCTGGGTTCACATTAACAATTTCTAATTAATACATTAATTTCTAATGTATTTATTTATTTAGCTATCAATCTTTCAAAGTCCTTCTACAACCCCTTAAAGTCACCCACATACTGTCATTGTATATATATGTCAGTATATATGTCACACACCAAAACAATGTCACAAGACTCTTGATTACACAAAAAGCACCAAAAATTAGTTTTTTTCCCAATGGATAAACTGGTATATCAAAGCAGACTGGTGTATCTGGCAGAAAAGTCAGAACTCCTTAGGAACATGCTTTTAGGAAGAATGTGGCAAGATCCTTCTCAATATTACCATTTTTTTCTACCTCATAAGCAGCATGAATTAACAAAGCCAATAAAAATGACCTGAAAATCTAAACTGAAGTGTCTTGGCCTTGATTTTGATCTTGAAACAACCTGGCCCAAGATCAAGAATAATTCTTAATATTTATTTTTGGAGCACATTACCTTCAAACCTCCAGACCTGTGTTAGATACCTTTTCTATTTTTTCCATGAGGCTGAAAACACAATCTGTGAAGTCACATTTACCATGAGAGATTTGTCTGTCATCGCTATCTCAGTAAATACTTTTCCAAGGAAAGAGTGTTCTTTTCACAGCAGACGTTGGCTTTCCCACCACCTACCACCAGGAAATGCATCATGTCGATATCCAAACCTGCCAAAGCCAGCCTGCTCTTTCCAGAGCGACACCAAAGCTCTGGCCTTGAGTCAACAAAGCCCATTTAACTGGTTACTGTTATTCTCTCTGCCACAAGGCAAATCTGTGTAAGAACTCACCCTCTCAAGGCTGCATTTCCTCACAGCTGCCAACCTCAGTCCACCTGGCTGCTCAAGTTGGATGCAAACAGCTTATTGCAAGCAAAAGCTAAGTATCTGCATCAACTCTGAGCACACTCCAACTTCATTAGAGGAGGTCTAACTACTCTCAGCTACATTTGGAAACATGCAGAGCTGCCACATGCTGCCCCCATGCAGTTCATGTACCAGAAACACCACTAGTAAGGACCTGAAACCAAGGGAAATTGCTGATTTTCCTTGAACTGAAGCAGTTCCATTGGTAGTGATGTGTGTCAGGGCACCCAAGATGATATGAGGGCATCCAATCTCCCTGTCTTCTCATGAACACTCACAACAGTGTAAAATCATTGAAGACCACACAGGGATTGGAAGGATGGAAGGAGTCTGCTCCCTCCTGACCCTAACACAATGAAGGGCTACAAACAGCCCCATTTGTGGGATACTGGGGGATGAGAGAATCTATGATCCTCAACTGCCTTAATGTCACCATTTCCTGCCACTCTCCTTCTCACATGCCCTAAGAAAGGGACCTCTGTGAAATTGCCTTCTAAATCCAAGCCCTCAAGCAGAAGCCCAGAAGCCTGTGATAGTTTATTGTGTTCTATTTTAAGTGGTTCCTTCACACTAATGTAGTCCTTTTCATCAGGATGGCCTGAGGCACACTGGGCACAATACCTAAAGATCACAGCTCTGCCTATCTAAAGGCACCAGGAATAACTCTGAAGAATGTGAACCCTCCAAAGACCATGTGAAGAGTCTCCCAGTGAAAGGGATGTTTTTAAACATGATGACACCAAAAATCGCCAGAGGGGATGGAACCCAACCACCACTCTTAGTCAGCATCCGGCTCTCAGATGTTCTGGAGAGCAGACCTGCAGTTGGCAGGAGTGAGAGGACACTCCTGCTGGCACCCATTACTGGCATGCACAAACTATTTGCTGTATTCTCCAGCTTAATTAAATCAACACTTTAAACTAATTCCTCAGCTTTGTAGCAGCTGAGAAGCTGACAGAGCTCCTCTTCACCCATGGCAGGCACGGCAGCCTCCAGGATGCAGAAAGCAGCTGACAGAGGTGACAACATCTACCATGGGAGTTGCATCACTGGGAGATCACCTGCTACAATCTCCAGAGGTCCTCTGTATCACAAGGCCACTGCTTAAACCCACCACTTATTTCCAGATAGATATACAGACATATTTTTTTTAATCTCAGATATCTGTTCTTGTGGTTTTGCCCCACTACTCTAGCTAATGGGAGGATGGGATGTCTGGATTCAGGGCAAGGCCCCAGGTCTTGAGAATGGACCTTCCCACCTCCAAGACTGAGAGATAATAAAAGTTGGATGAGGAAATGAGGGGAAAAGTGAAATAAACACCCACAACATCACATCATGGTTCATTCATTGTTTCAAACAGCTGCAACAGAAATTCTGCTTTTTTTTTGCTTTTTTTTTTTTTCTGGCTTTTCCCTTTTTTATTTTTTCCCTTTCCTTCCACACAGATTAAATGAAGCATGGAAGGCAAGGGCCCCTTGTCAGCATCTGCTCTGCACTGACAGTTCAATCCTAAGGGCCAGCCAGTGTGAGGGGCCTCAAACTACAGTCACCACAAGTACAACTGGGCAGATAACGCCCTTATCTAGGGCAGAGTAATGCCTACTGCAAACTGCACCACTGCAAAAAGCTTCTCTGACCCTCCACAGCAGGGTCTAGTGCATGAGTTGAGCATGCTGCAATAAACTCACAGTGCTGAGGAGAACCCTGGAAAGCCAAGTGAACCATGACACTGCCTAAAAGCTTTGGCGTTTCACTCCAGCCACTGTGACCCCAATTTAAGAAGACACGACTAGTTTAAACATAGAACTGAAGCACTCAGAATCTTCAGATAATCTGAAGTAAAAATTTCAGATTATTTCTTAGTAGCAGAAAGTGTATTATGAACAAAACCATCACAGAATTACAACTGTATCTTCTCAGTCATCACTGACAAGAATAGAACCATAAATAAATAAGCTATTGTATTACATGTACTTTTTATAAGATGTATTGGGTTTTTTTACCACATATGGTTCATTTTGGGGACAAACTTTTTTGCAGGGCCTGTTGTGACAGGACAAAGGGCAATGGTTTTAACCTGAAAGAAGGTGGATATAGATTAAAGGAAGAAGTTTTTGAGAATGAAGGTGCTTAACACTGGAACGGTTTCCCAGAAAGTGCTGAAGCACTGGAAAAGGTTGCTCAGAGAAACTGTGGATACCCCATCCCTGGGAACATTCACAGCCAGGCTGTATGGGGTTTTCAGAAACTTGACAGAGTCAACAATATCCCTGCCCACAGCAAGGGCGATGGACTTTACAGGATGACCTTTACAGGTCCCTTCCAAGACAAACCATTCTACGATTCTATGACATTGCCAAACAATCCTGCTAAGGAAGACACAATCACGAAAAATAAACAGTTTTCACTGTTGGTCCTTTTAAGTACTGCCTTTCCCACAGCCACCACACTTGGGGCTTAGTACCAGACCTGGGTGAAGGTTGATTTTAGCTAAGGCTGGTCTCATTAGTAATTTCACCTCTCTCGGCATGTGAGCATGGGTGAACTGGGGATGTCATAGCAGGGTTTCAAGGGCAACGAGGCTCTGCTGGCAGCTGGAGGACAAGTATTTCTGGGAGACCTAAAGATGTCAGGCTGCACCAGCAGTAGCAGGAGACCCTGGCTCCGAGATGCTACATCCACCCCGGGAGCTCATGTCCAAGAAGGATGTGCTGGAACAGAGCCTGGTAGAGGATCCAGCTGTCAGAAGCACAAGGGGAATGACAAACCCTTCTTAGGGGGGAGGATAGAGTGAGCTGCCTGCGTTGGACCTGCACAGTGGGGATGTAAAGGTATGAGGTATGCTGTCTGCATCATGGAAACAGGGGTTTAAGCTAAAGGACAGCACTGACACAAGAACAAATGAGCATCAGCTGGCTATGAATTACTTCAGGCTGCAGCACGAAGGCCCCTGGCCGTGCCAAGCTCTGCATGCCACTCAGCAGTCACAGGGCAGGCAGCCCAATCAGTCGTAAGATGCAACCTGATAAATTTGTTAATGAGATTATAGGCCTTGGCTGCTCATGAGGCTAAGGAAGAGACCTTCATGATCCGTGCAGCATTACAACCCCACTCCTCCAAGGACAAGAACTCCCAGAGCTTTCCACTGATTTTTGTTATTTTGGTCACCATAAGCAAGGCTCCATTGCCCTTGTCCACTCCTGAAAGCCCTTGAGATGCATGCTGTAATAAATCCAGAATCTTCTCGATGTATATAGAGAGATGTTGTCCCTACCACCATCCCACTGCTCTGAAGTTCCTCTGCCACATCAGACACTTGAGTTTCTTATTCCCTAAATACTTCCAGCATTTGTTTGGGCTGTCTTTGGAGATTACTGCACAGTGTTCTTCTAAGCCATTTGTTTTCAAAGGTACTCAAACACTTTGCCTGTACCTTTGATAGGTTTCCAGCTTTCAGATCCCTGTGTTTAGATAAAAATTACTTTCAAGTCCAAGATTCATAGTTCAGCCTTTCAGCTGCAGATTTTCAGTGACCAGATCTCAGCTAAGCCAGTAAATGCAGCTGCTGCCTTGCCAACATGTGACACCATTTCCTCCTGGACATCCCCAGTGGCTCTGATACAGCTACCAGGGTACGCGAATGGATTCATTTCTTGTATTCCAGTGCCTTCTAACGTAAGGCTTGACTTGGCAGCTGCAAGGGTGTTCATGAGACCAGGGGCTTTGTATCAGCCAGGGCACCTCCAGCTCCCTGCAAGGCAGGGAGGTCTCTCCATGCACATCTCCTGGCTCCACAGAAAATTTGGGACCTTGGTTTTGCCTTCATACTCTCAGCCAAGAAAACAGAAAAGCCTGTCTGTATCAGGCACAGCTGCAGCACTGCCTCTACCTGAGCTAAGTATGTCTCATTGGCACTGAGAACATAGGGGAAAGCCTGAGCACAGGTGCTCCAGCCTGCAGGAAGCTCAGGGGCAACCAGCTGGAGACAAACCTCAAGCCACCCCAACACAATAAACCACAGGATATATCCCCTAAAATGCTCCAGTTGCAGCTGGTCAGGAATAACCAGGAGTTCTGCTTTTAATCCAGATTCAGACAGCACCCACATTTACTCTGGAGTCTGAGTTTAGACAGGTCTTTCTGTGCATGGCTGGGCTTTCCCAGGTGGAGGTGGTCCAATTTCTTGGAGAAGCTCCACCTTTAACAAAACCTTATCTAGGAGGAGGCCCTCCCACCCTTCAAGACAAGAAACTGCAGCCAATGACAGCTCCAAAGTGCTGAGGGTTACTTGGCGCTTAGATAACCACTTGCAAGGAGGAGCCCTGTAAAAGCACAGGGAAATATGCAAATATAAGACAAAGCAGAAACATCAGCATCTTAGAGAGGTTTGCCCTCATTCTATCAAAGCCTAGCAGCAGTGATATGTTCCCCCCTCCAGTAAAGCTGTTGGGATTGTGTCACCTGCTTTAACACACTTGTCTTTGGCCTTCTGCATGCCAGGAGTGCATGAATTTAATTAGTATCCCCATTTCATTTAGATTTTGTATAAAGGACGGGGATGTTTGCAAAGGGAATCCACTTCTCATTTCAGACCCCTGACCAGGCTCAGCTGGATGGATATTTATTTAAAACATTATCACTCTCCCTGCCTGCTCATAAGGCAGGGGTTGCTACCATCACAGCATCACAGGTCACAGCAGGCAAGGCGTGCTGAGGCTGCAACCCCAGGCAGCAACCAGGCAGGCTGGGGGCGTAATCCTATGTTAAAGTGCTGGATTTGATTTGGAAAATGTCTGTCTGCATTCCAGATCAGCACAGCAGTGTAAGAACACTTACTCCAACATCTGCAACATTACAGGTAATGTGGCTAAAAAAGATCAAGAATTAAATATCAAGTCAGTGAAGACTTTGAATATACAGAAATGCTGTAGTATTTTAAAAATAAAAATTTCATTTTACTATACAAATACTTCCTCTCCCCCTTAAAATTCATAAGCACAACAGAAGAAAAAAAATAATCCATATCCAGAGACTTGCAAATTCCCTTATCCCCACACCCAAAGGCATACCAGGTCCTTTTTACAGACAAGCAACCAAGGCATCTCATGTTTGTCTTGACTTGATCCATACTTAAAATGTCCCAGGAGTCTGTGAAATGATGAAAAATAAATTAAAATAAAATTCAGACTACACCCACAGCCACAACCTCTGTAGTTCTGCTGAGGAAATGCAATCGCTTTGGAAAGAGTACTAAGGAGGCAGTGGGGAAATAAAAACAGAAAAAAGCTTTTTTCTTTTTTTCTGCTGAAGAATGTTTGTTTTTTTCCTGCTTTGGGCCGCACAGCAGAAGGGCTGTATCCAGCAACAGGGCACTGGATAATATAACCTCCCAAAAGTGGTAGCTGCATCACCCAACATGCACTGCCCTCCAAAATGCTGCCTCCTCTTTTCATGCAGAAAGGCTGCAAATACTATCAGGGAAACAAAATATAACCTTACAGAAGAGGAATAAAACCCAAACAAAACAATGTAGGAACTTCACGGTGCGGAGTGTCACTCTGGGCAGATTAAGGTGTACAAAACCCAAGGGAAGTGGAACTCAGATCCAGCACTAAGAGCTCTGAGCTGCCACTCCTGGAAGGGGATGCTACCAGCTCTTCTCTGGGGAGGAGCATTTATCCTATCACCAATACCTGTAATAATGAAAAATTGATTAAGGGCATTGTAAGGAAAAAGCACAGCCTCATATTCCAACAGATAACTTTGATCACTGAAATTACAATGCCTCACACCACTTTTCTGTGTGTGAGCAAGTACAGGTGTGTACCCAGTTTTCAATTCTACACTCTTTAAACAAAGAAAATACTGAAAAAGATTTTTAAAATCATACAGAGTCTAAACCAGCAGTTCATATTGATAATATAAACAATGGCAATCAGTTGCCACAATCAGGAAATTAACTTAATCAGTTAGAATAATAAGCCAGCCAAAACTTGGCTCCCAAGAAGGAAGCTGCCCTTTCTTGGGGGGACCCACAGCCTGACACCCCGCAGCCTCTCAACCACATTTTTGGGGATGTCTGATGCTTCTTAATGTTGCTGCCACTGCTGACAAGACTAGTGCCAGGGACTCAGTTTAATACTCTATCCCTGGCCCCAATACAGTGCAAGAAAAGGGCTAGGGGCAGGTATATTTTATTAAATGAGTATTGATTTTATACATGTCTTTTGGGGAGATCTAATCAAAATCAATTTGAGATAGGAGGAATCTTAGTGCCATCAGAATCTTAAAGTACAGTGAGAGCTGGTTGAAAGAATAAAATGGCAAAAAATAACATGTCTTCTAAAAATACATAGATTTCAGATTTCTTGGGGTCTTAGGCTCAGGTAGGCTGTAGGATTATGTCCAGGGAGATGGCAGCTAGTTCACTTCAGTGTATTTTTACCACTGGCTGTAGGTGCTGGGTGGCTGCCACCGTGCTGAACCCCCTTCATAAATCACTTTGAGACTCTCAGAGAGCAGGTGCCCACTGCAAGATGGAGCATTTCAAGGTTGTGCCCTGCTGCCAGAGCTGCAGGGGCACAAATGACTGCTGGCACATGGTCCTGCCCTGGCATGTCCCCTCAGCTGGGAAAGTACCAGAGCCCACCAGGCTGCCACTGGAATTTGGGGGGTTTTGAGGAGGGTGAGTGGTTCTCAGCTGTCTGGGGAGCAGTGGGACTCCAGGCTTGGGTAAGTCATGGAGGCAAGGAGGGGGACACAGCTGCATTCTTCTTGGGTGAAAGATCAGGGAAAGGGCTCTCACTGATTCTCTGCACATTAGTCAGTACACAGGAACACAAAAACAGCCCAGAGCAAATCTGCTCTGTAGTATTAGGGATTATGACTCAGAGATTTTTTATTCCTCTCCCCGTGACTCATCCGGTGCAGCCTCATGGCCTAGATTCAGAACAACCTAACCTTTTTGGGCTCCCTCTGCCCAAAATCCATTAAATAATTGCCCTTTGCAGTCAGAGGTGAAGAATTCAGGGGATTTTTCCCTTCCTTCCCCACCAAAGCAGGGGCCAGAGGGAGTGAGTGCTGTGCCCCAGGACCACGTGCCTGTGACGATGCTCAGCACTGGCAAAGCCAGCACAGCCCCGTGACCAGCTGTCAGCACAGGCACAGCCCAGAAGGGGATAAATGTGATGTTATCCATGGCACAGAGGACAGCTGCCTGCCAAGTGCTTCCCAGGAGGTGCAGGGCTGCAACTTCAGAAAGGTGGCAGTCATTTGCCAGTCACAAGAAGGTAACAAGATTACAGGAAGCATCTGGAAAGGACCCAGTTTAGCTCCTGGGATGGGTTAGAGATTGCTGGGAAGGAATCCAGAAGCAAGATGGTGGGGCTACAGGTGAGGTTTCTGTCTAGGAAAACTATCCTGTATCTCCTTTGTACTTCCTGCATCACTGATAATGAAAGATTCCTCAGGTAACGAGGCCCCCAAAAGCATCCAGTGCACCCTCCCACCTTACTCACGATTTTTAGAGGAACAGGACCTGTAGCTGCAGAATAAGGGGAAAAACATTATTTTGCAGAGGATGTAGCCAGGGCAGCCCCATCCTGCAGCCATGATCCCCAGCACAATGTGATCTGGGCTAGGCTGAACCAAGAGAGTTTTGTGGCCCCTTTGTGTTGGGATAATAATAGCAGCAGATGAATTCCACATTTCAAACAAGGGTAAGATATTAAACAGAGCCTCTGTACAGAGATTAAGTGGAATAAGAAAAACAATAAATCCTTATGTTCTTGGCCTTGAACAGATTGGCAGGGATAGCCAGGGAGTGGGGCCTCCTTCCCACAGCACCACCACAGCACCCCAGCACCGCCACCGAGTGCTTTGGGGTTCAGCAGCCTGTCCAAAGGATGAGGACTACAAAACACAGGTACAGAAAAAGCTGAGACCTTCATCCAGGTCCACCCCAAAATCACTACATTCTCAGGCTGCCACACACCTGTGAGATCCTTGCTTGTGCTCCTCACACCAGAAAGACACTCAAGGGGCACTGTAAGGGCACTCAAGCTTGAAATGTCAGGTGAGAAGCACCTCTTACTTCCTCTCACCTCTCACATGAATGAAAGACAGTGAAAAAGCAGCAAAGAAATTGTTCTCCCTTATAGGGCTGTATGAGGAGAAGTTACAAATGCATGAACCCTTTTCTAGGCTCCTACAGGAATGATTTTCAGTCTGAAAACCAGAAATAAAGATCAGTAAAGGCAGGAAGAAGCATGAAGAAGAGGTGGAATCTCTTACCTAGTTTTTTTTTTTTTTTTTTTGCTTAAGGCTATTTCTGTTCTGTTTGCTCTAGAGGAAAGCACTGACTCCTAGTGTGGTTTTCAACCTTTCTACAAATCCCTTCAAAGCTGAGCTTCTCACCTCCCCACCTAGCCTGAAGGTACCTCACATTCCTCCTGTCCACCTTACCTCTCAGGACTACTCTGCATGAGGGACATACAGTTTCAGCCAAAAGACTAAGTATCAACAATTGAGATTCCATTTAAATACCCTCTTCTTCAAAAAATAGCTTTTAGATTAATAACTGAAGACAACTACCTTTGAAGACTGAATTTACTATATGGAGGTCAACCCAAGCTTCACCAACAGATGTTGATGTCCTGTGGGACCGTGAGTAAGATAAAAGCTACGTTTTCATGTTTAAAATCACACCCTGTAAACAGTATTTCTGCTGTGTGCAACGGATCTAGTAAAACTAATTGGTGCAAAGGGACTCCCATATTCTGCAGGGGGAGATCTACCCTGAGACAGCCACACTATCTGTGAACAATGCCTCATTTTGCAATAAACCCCAGCTAAATCACTGCATCATATCATGGGGAGATAAGCCTAACTAATGCCGGGGTTGTTCATGCTTCCAGTTATCTTTGACAATAATATAAAGAACACAACTATGAATAACATTTGCTAGAAAGAGCTCTTAAATGTACTTAAGAGTTTCTAAACCTTATTTCCTTATCCAGATTATTACATCCCTTATGTAAACCCTGGTGACACTGAAAATTAAGTCACTTGTCTAGAATAAAAGTCACCTCACCCTTATGCAACCACGAGTCACCTTTATCAAGGGGGAAGGCAGCAGGAGGTACTTACAGAAGGATAAGCATTGGCTCCAAAATGACAAGCAAGAGCTGGGAGAAGACAGGCAGCAAGTGACAAAAGGAGGAGAGAAGGTATTTACAGTTCTGAATCACACATTTCCCCAGACATCTTTCCATTAATGATGAATATCATAATTTCCCTAAATAATGCAAGGAAAATTAGTTTAATCATTTAAAGGCATCATCAATAATAAATGTGTCAGCTCCAGATGCTAACCTCCTCATTCCTCCATCCCCAGGGACTGTTTTAGGGAAAACAGTAAGCTTGCTGTCACATTTTAATTTTGGAAAGATTCTTCAGTATCAGAGTCAGGAGAATGAAGTACCCAGGACTGAGGACTGCCAATCTGAGCCTCTGCTCAGCAAAAGCTCTTTGCACCACGGCTGCCACTCCTGTGTGATAAAGCAGCATTCAAAGTGCTGTTCTTGTTTGCTCAGGTGAAGTGCTTGCAGCAGAGGCATGCACCGAGATAGCTGGGGGCAGAGAAGAGGAGAGCCCCTCCTGCCTGCCAGGAGAAGGTCCCACCAAGGACCTGCAAGGACAAGGAAGAGGCTGCTCTGGAAGCAGCACATCCATCACCTGTAGCACAGCAGGTGCAAGGGTGATGCCACACCTGAGTGTACCCAGCTGCTACATCAGCACCAGCATCAGCATCTGGATGAGAGGGGGAAGCAGAAAGTGATGCATGGCCACTTTTCAGTACCAGGCTGCTCAGGAATGAAGAGCAAAAGAAGATTTAAGAGCTTTGAGCTCCATGCTGCAATGATGCTGACAAAAGTCACCATGCACCCAGGAGCATCCTCTACAGCACAGGAAAATCCAGAGAGATCTCCCTGCTCACCTTGACCTGGGTACTGTCTCCTCTGAGCCATCTGCCACCTCATCAACACACAAGTCACACCTTCCCTGAGGTGTGGACTCTGTTGCTCTGCTACGACAAAATCATTATCCCAAGGGCTGCTGCTGCCATGGCAACCCCAGCCACTGAAAACAAAGGTAATGAATTGGTTGTGCAGGACTGGTGGGAGGAACTGGTACCATTTGGGGATGTCCTACCCACAGCATGGGAACGAAGGTAAAGGAAAAGGGGTCAAAACCCAAAATCATGGGAACAATGTTTCCAAAATGCATGTTTTCCAGAAAAGCCTTTTGCCTGCAAATACAAGAGGGATGCAGGAAGCAGGAGAATAAAGCTGCATAAAACTGGCATAGTTTTGACTTCCAAAACCATATTATGACAACCTCAAAACGAAAGCAGGGTGACCACCAGCAGAGACAGAAACCCAAATGCCCAGAGCAACCACCAGCATGTGATTCAGTGTCTCAGAGCAAGGAAACCCAGCCTGCTGCCTCTGCCAAATTTCTAACAGGGGCTGGGGTGGGGCAAGAGATTTGTGCCACTAGACCATGATTTCTATTGTTTCAACTTTTCTCTCTTCCCTTGGATTCAGAATCGGCACTATTTTAAGCAACTATGCTAAAAAAAATACCCAGAATGTAATGCCTGTTTGCACTGCCCATAAAAATCTTTTCCACTGGAACAAAGATTTAAACCTCTGACTCAAAATGACTTTACAATGGGGGGCTGATTATCAAGAGGGCCAGAATATCCTCTTATTAGAAAAACGTTCACTGGGTTTCCTGAACTTTACATGGTGGTATTAACTCAGTGACTTGTTTGGCTGGACACAGGTAATACCAGCTGTCTCTGACACAGGGAAAAGCAGCTATGTATTTTATAATACAAAAAAAATGTGTGAATGTGTGGCATGTGTATTCATACGTGCACATACATGCATGGACACACGTGTCCTTCTGATCATTGTCAAAAAAGATACAGGAAAGAAAAACACAAAATCACAACAAACAAAGGATGAGAAGGATCAAAGGATGTACTCCACCTGCTTGTCTCAAGTAAAACAAACCTAATTAAGGCACTTAAAAAAAATTATTATTTGTTTATTACAGTAGCAAGCATCATGGGGGAAGATTCAAACCCTATTTGTACAAGTCCAATGTGAACACTTAAAGCAGTCTGGAGGAGATTCCTCTGGCTTGTTAGACTGACATAAAAGTACCCCCTATTCATTTTAACCAAAACCTTTTTTTTTAGAGACTTGTTTCTATTGATGCAATATTTATTTGCAGACAGATTAAGTTACAAAAAGGGAGGGTACATAGGCTGGGCAGCACGCAGGCAGGAGCCCATCCACAGATCATTTGTCTGGGGATGCCTGTCCTGCCACCATTCTTAGGAAGCATCTCACAAGCCCTGTTGTTTTTTTTTTGGGCTAGGTCAGTTCCAACAGCCCTGATCCTGGGCCTGCCTTTGGGGTGAGCTCTACCCCAAAGCTCTGCACCAATGATGGCCAATGGCAGCTGCATGTGCCCTGCCCCACCTCCCAACCTGCTCTGCCCCGGCTGACCAAGCACAGAGGGGAAAGTACGTGTAAAATCCTCTGCTTGCTGTTAGGCAGTGGGACAGATTAGATATTAAGGCAACAAATCACCACCTGTGAGCCTAAAACTTGCCTTTATACACATCAGAGCAGACTGCTGCAACAGAGACATCTTTCTCCATCCCACTGACCTGGATCTGAACCAGAACCCATGAAGGAGAAGTTCTGGAAGGGCTCCTAGGCTATTTTTTTAGGTTTCAGAGACAACAGATAGTCAAAGTTTGGCCTCCTGGCAAGCAAAGAAATCATATCCAACAATTGCATCCAAATTAAAGAAGAAATTACCCCAGGGAGCCTGGCGTAGCGTAATAAAACTCTTTATTTACAATTTTTTTGGCTGTTCTTTCATCACTAGAATTTACGGGAAAAACTCAAAAGCAATAATCATTTTACAAACATGTTTTGCTCTGCAGAGTTCCTGCACCCAACTTTACAGGGAGAACATCAACAGGAAGACAGGGGTCCACTGCTGACTCAGGAAGCTGCAGTGTGCACTCCTCCTGCCTCGTCAAAACCCCACCTCTCAATTTATATACTCTGCAATAATTATTTTGCTAATCACAGGCTGCTCTGTGCTTCTCAACATGCATTATTATTATTATTATTATTATTAGAGCTGGCTCAGCTGCAAACGTGCTCACTTTCCAAACACACAGCGCTGGGCTGGAGAAGAGGGGTGGGGGGGTTAATCCTTTACTGGATGCAGCTTAAGGCAGCAAATGGTATTCTGGCCTGTAATTTCTTTTAACAGGAAAAATAACATCTTTCAGGAGATTTTTCCATTTTGAGTTAGCACAGAACCACCACAAAAAGAAAAAAACTACTGGGTAAGGCAACATAACACATACTATGGCCTTCTTTCAACTCATCAGCTATATTTATCTCTGAACTGCAGCACAGAGGCATATTTCACTTAGAAAAACTTTAAGCTGCTTAAAAGAGACACTGAAGTAGCAAAGGCCACACACTTAGATACTGGAGGGGAAAAAAGGAAAGATTTATTTGTTCAGATGCTGTAAATTAACTGGAATCTGCCACCTACAACTCATCACCAAGCCTCACCAAGATGAGTAGGCATGACTCAGGCACAAGCCAGCATGAGCTTGAAATGTTTTGGTAGAAAACTGCTCATATGACCTAGCTACATTTTAGCCATCTATTTCACTTTCACCCACAGTTTGTTCTGTTTTATTCTGTTTTGTTTTGAAGCACCTGCCTTTGACCAGGGCCAGAGACAGGATGCTGGCTAAGAGCAACATGAGCATCTCAGCTCAGTATGGCAAGTCTACCCCACCTGAGTGAACTCAAAAATTTAGGACCAGCAGCATTGCAATCCTCAGCACTGAATCTGAGAGGACCTGCACAGTGACAGCTCAGCATTAGGCACACCTGGCTGTAGAAACAAATTTTATGAGCTGTCTGCCAGGTTACCTCAGCCATGATCTGCTCCTCATGCTTTCCAAAGCAAGGTCCTTGGCATCCCCACTGTCACTCACTGTCCCACCCTGAGGCTGCAGCTATTAGAGAAGTTCAGGTGCCACCACTGTGTTCAGTGGACTGACAGCACCAAACTCAGGAGATAAACAGCCCATACCTGAGCCAAACTAAACCAGGGAAAAAAACTCCAAAAACCCAACAAAACAAAAACATTTGGGCAAGCAAGGGAAATGGGATCAGGCTTGAGTGTCTTGAAAACAGCACATCACCTTACCAATTCTCACTAAATGATCCTTGGGTGCAAGAGGCATCAGCAGGATCAGGTTACAAACATGGCCTGAAATAGCCCCTGATCCCAGAGGGCTGAGGGGTGGGGGTTAGAGGCACAGGACACCAGCATGACTTGTGAAAGTCTGCACTGCGGAGGGGAAAAAAAATGGAAAAGAAAATGAAGCGTCATCCTGGATGAAACCGGACACCGAGTGTTCACATTTCACATAAGCCTCACGTATTATCATCAGCCACATGCAGAGAACAGTCTGGAGTACGATTTCTGTTTATTCACCTTGATCACATCCCTTGAAATTTTCTGCTCAGGTTACATCTTTCCAAGAAGCAAAAAAACCCTCTTTCCATCTATTGGAAGGAAAGCCCCTCCACAGGTCTGTGCGCCTAAACCACGCTCAGCAGAACTCACCCGACCTGACCCCTGGGAGTGCTGGCTGGGCACATTCAGGAATTGCCATGCACAGAAAACAACCAATGCCACAAACTGGGGCTTAGAAGCGTCGGCTTTTCAGCATGGGAAATGCAGGGCTGAGTTCTGGGATTTTTTTGGGGGGAAAGAAAAAACCAAAACAGCTGTGCAAGCAAAGTCACCCAGGATGCGCTTGCTGCAAGGCTGATGCAGCTGAGAATAAAATGTCTGCTGTCAAGCGATATTGAGCATGTTCTGCAGATCACCAACATCAAAGCCTTTCCCATTTCAGATCTCTCTGTTCCTATAATTGAAAGCAGTTGAAATGCTGTTTTACTGTCTACAAGTCAACCCCTAGAAGAGTCAGTCTGGCAGCACTCACTGCTTGCACAGACCCGGGCAGTGCTGCACAGGACGTGTCCCCAGCTCCTGCTCCCGATGCTGCCTGCTTACTCTTCCTGGGTGGCATCTTCTTAGAGGGATGGGATTGCTCAAACTGAGCCACCACCAATGCACACACAAACCCACCAGCTCAACTCCTCCCACAGCCAAAAGCTCAGCCATCAGAGCATGGCAGCCCTCACAGAGCCACCACAAACCAGGGCCTCAGTCCCTTGCATGGCAGAAACACAGCTGAAAGCAGGTGGAAAAGCCCTGGGCTTGCAGCACAACAGAAAAGGCTACTAAAATTAGTGGCAGAAGGATAAGAGGTGACAGAAGGAATGCAGAGTCTGGGCTTGGAGTGCAGACAGCACCCAGCAAGGAAGGAAACCACTGATCCCAAGGTGCAGGGAATAACTGCGGCCATTAATTTTATTGCTAACCATCAGATCTGAGAAATATCTCAGCCACTCAGGTGCAATCTAGAGAAGGCAAGGGAAAACAAAACATTCAGGCTGAAGAATAATTTAGAAAGATGGGAAATGAGAGCAGCTCCAACTCTCTTATTCCTTTTTTCCAAGAATTAAGGGCACAGCTGTCATCATTCTCAGGTCACCAACTCTTGAGGTGTGCTGAGAGGTTAACAGGGCGCTTGGCCAACCTGCCCCGGTGAGAGAAAGGAGAAGTCATGCAAAACAGAAATTATAAACCAACCTGGAGGAGAAATATGTAGACAAGAAGGTAAAGAATGAAAAGCCAGAACAGAAAAGAAAGGGAAAAGAAGGCAAGAAAAAAAGGGAAATAGGCATATGAAAAGCACCATAGGCATAACACTCAAACACAAAGTGGAACAGAAACAAAGAAGCAGAGAAAAACCAGGAGGAAGAAGCAAAGTTAGAGATACATAGGCAAGTGTGCTGTGCTTTCACACGTATGTTTGTATATAAATAAAATAAATGTTACTTGTATATAGATATATTCATACAAACACAAGTAGAAAAACCTGTGCCTTGCTTATCTACATTGCCCTGGACAAAAGCAAATTCTCTCCTGTGAGTGTGGTGAGACACTGGCACTTCTTGCCCAGAGAAGCTGTGGACTCCCTATTCCTGGAAGGGTTCAAGGTCACAAAGGATGGGGCTTCAAGCAACCTGCCCTAGTGGAAGATCCCTTCCAACCCAAACCACTTTACAGTTTCTGTGATTCTATATCTTCACCACCAGCCAGGCCAGCACTGACAGTTTTCACTGGCATGGAAATGGTTTCTGTACACTCCTTGTACCAAGCAGGCTGCAAGTTTTACTGCTATTCAGGGCTGAAACAACACAGGAGCTATAGAAGAAAATTCACTCTACAGCAGTGTGTTTATGGTCATCATGTGCACAAACAGCCACAGATGCCCAGGAGGAATATCAGCACTGTTAGTTATTGGCATTACATACAGCACCACCAAGAGCTTGAGATACCAAACGTGTCTGTGCTGGATGTTATGTAAAAATAGACCAGAAAGGTCAGACCCTGTCCCAGAGACCCAATGACCTAGGGTAAAACCCAGATATAGATAGAAAGCAGAAACAAATAAGGCAGGCTGACCAGAATGGAGCCATGCCAAAGGAGACACTGTCAACTCACCATACATGGCAATCCTGGATGGGCACATCTAAGAATCCTGCTTTAGACAGGAAGCTGGAAACGGGTCAACCACAACACAGCAGGAGCACAGAGCCAGCTATTCCCTGTTCTCTGAAGTCCTGCTTAAACCACTAATGGATATGGTGAAAAGATCCCCCATAACTGAACCTGTAACCAGTAACCCACATCAGAACCACCACATCCATCAATCCACATAGAAACAACCCCTAACTAAAGTGGCCACAATGTCCATGGTGATCTTGATTTCAAGATTCCTCTTCTAACTACTGGTTTGTTTAAGTATCACATTTTGAGACATACAGAACAGATGGGGACCAAGAGTCCAACATTAATTAACTTGGAATCTGCGACACCATCACAGATGATAAATGAGGCAACATAGTTTAAAAAAAAAAGTTTAACATGTAACACATCTGCTAGATAATAGAGTTTGCTCAGACCTGTTAATGCAACAAGGTGCTACAAACCAATCTTGTGATTGCAGAAAATTTCTAATAATTAACCGTAGTTTGTAATGGGTGAAGAAAGAGAGGCTAAGGACGTCTGGGCCCTTACCTTAATCTTTCAATTTCCTACCTTTTTTTTGTATTCTTAAAAGTCTCGAATCATTGGGGGTAATTGGACCTGGAGCAAAGGTATTTTGGTCAATGCTGTTTAAACACTGCAGCCATCAACATATTATCTTTTGGGTACCATATTAGCTGATGAACTAACATCTGATACACGTTCTTTTTCTTCCTTCCTCCAACTCAGCAGTGGAGGGTCTTGTTCTGCTTAACTGTCTTTAATAAACATACAAAACATTGCTATATATTTAGGAAAAGGACCTTCAGTTGAACATAACTTGGAGCAGAAATATTATGAGGTTTGTGGTGATCCTTATCTCTTGAGGTTGCACAATTCATGCAAAACTGGACCTTCAGAGAGCAGAGCTTCCTTTCCTTGCAGAAAGTTCCTATGGCCTTTGGCACAAAGTTTTAAGCAATCTTCCTTCTACCTGAGGCAACTCAGGGAGCACACTGACAAGAGAACAAAAGACCTCAAAACTTTATCTGTATTTCCAACAGAAGCCAACAAAGAAAGGCACACAGCCGAGATGGGCTGCAGCTTCCTGGATGGGCTGGTGCTCCCTTCACTCAAAGGCTTCCTCCACAAGTATGTCACTGATGCTGTCAAGCCAAGACACAACAAATGTCAAGGACAAGACCAGGACTCTTCCCATGAAGAGGTGCTGGACCTACTAAACAACCAGAGAGGAGAGAAACAGCAGCACAAGAAAATTTATCACCAGGAGAAAGTCAAGAGCACTCTCCCACTTACCACAGACCACCTGTGGACAGCAGGGCAGCAGCAGGCTCTTCACCCCCTTCCCCAAGCTCTTGGGCACTGCTGGAGCTCAGAGAGCTGCTCCTTGTCAATGACCCAGCAGCACTCAGGAATTTGGCTCCCTGGCAGCAGCTGGGTACAAGAAAAGTTTAAACAGATCATCTTCACACTGTGGCCACCTGGGCCTGGGCTGCCCAACCAGGTCACCTACTGCAAGACAGTGTGTCATTCCATGTGCCAAGACTGGTGGGAGGAGGCAAACTCATCATTTTTCCTGTGATACCAGCCACTTCAAAGAAACAACACTTGACTTCAAGCTCCTTCTTCTGATGTCATTGTGCCCTGCCACTGTGGAAGGACGTCAGGAGCCTCTGTACAGAACTGCTCTGCTGGCCAAGCCTCCGGTGAAACTGCAGCTGCAGGAGTCCAGCCTTAATGCCTGGCAGCTTCTAATGGACATCAAAATCCCTGAGTATCTTTAAATGAAATATTAATGTTATAAGTAGTATTTCATGGGTCTACTGGCTTTGTCACAGTTCAGGGAAGCCTTGAAGAGATTTAGCTCTGATTTTAAAGAGTGCATGGATCCCACATGTCAGCCCATCCCTGATTGTATCCCCATACCTTCACAACCTGAGCTTTCTTTCTTCTGCCACAGTGGAAACAACATTTTTACCTGCTCAGCATCCAGATTTGCTAAGCAGAACAAGATACAGGTATTTATCACCATGAATCTTAGCACTCCTAATATTATTACAAGAAGGTGAAATGCATTATCAAGAACAACTGTAAGCTCCCCTAATCTTATTGGATCAGGAAAAGTGACTGAAGGTTCTTGGATCCCTGCCATCTATTCCCCTACCATACTGCTATGATTCATGAGGAGGTGTTAATTAACAGAGGGATGTATAGAATTTAAATCCTATCTATTGTAATTTGTCTCACAAAAGCACCAAAGAAAAATAATCACTAAAAGTTATTTAAAATATCCTGCAAAATAAGGCATTTGGTAGAAATCACTCAGGTCATCGGGATTTATGAGGAAGGCAAGGATAGTGGGTAGCCACAGGATACATGCTGAACACCCAGGAAATATAATGTGCCTTATTCTAGTGGCAACAACTTGAGCTCTGAACAGGCTACAAAGATAGTTACACCCAAACTCGTACCTACTACCTGTAGACTGTACTTGATACATTTATCCTTAAAATTATAATTACAAAATCACTTCAAATTTCCTTTCCTTTTTCTTCCTCCATAGGAAGGATGGCCATTGACTGTGCTATGAAAGATGAAAAGCCAGTCCTCACTCTATCTGTCACAGTAAAATAGGAGCTAGGAAAGGTCTTATTTCCAGACCTCCAACATTTGCACTTGAAACATGCAGCTGCTTTGGAAGAAGTTTTCAAAAGCTTTTTTTCTGTCTAGCTGTGTTAGTTGCAGCCACCAGACCTCCCCCTTAAAGAGCACCTACACAAGTCATCACTGCCATTTCTGACCAGGTCAAGCACAGGAGCTCAACCATTTCTGTGAGGCTCTGAGGTCCACCTGATATTAGAGCTCTGCCACTCTATGCTGTGAACAACCATATGAATGAGAATGGCTGCCCCCACACATTTGCAAGTGAAAGAGGCTGAGGAGAGAAAAATGGCTTGTTGAGCCACCAAACTTTCCCCACAGCTGATCATTGGGAGCCCAGTTACCTTTTCAAGATGCTTGTAACAAGCAGAACTTGTGGGTCTTCATGCTAACAGCCCAAGGAAAACTTTTCAAGGCAAATTTCCCGTCTGAACCTGTTTATTTAATCATATTTATTTACTCTCCTTGTGTAGTCAGGAAAGCTGGGCCTCCTTCCATCTTTTTCCACAAATGGAGACCTGAAGCTCAGCTTTCTAGTTTTGCCTCAGTTACCAAAAACAGAGACATGCTGGTGGGAAGAACCTTCTGGGGTCTGCAGTCCAACTGCCCAGCTCATAAACAAGGCTGATTATTTTCCTCTGTAACACCAAACACATGTACATTTTTGATAGCATTTTTATATAATCTAACATCAGCCTTTTTAACAGTTAAGAAATGTGTCAAGCTTTGCTCACTCCCAAAAGCTAACTAAGAAGAACCAAAACCAGATATGAGATACCTGTAAGTCCAAGGATTCAGCAATTCAAACTGCAATCGTCATCTAAAACCCCTGAGCAGAATCTCAGTTGCCTGTGCCACACCATGAAGCTCTTTGCTCCCCCAGGAGAACTCCTGTGAAAATATATTTCAGACCTTCCTACACTTATGAAGGAGGATCAAAACTAAACCTATTACTATTACTATTACTATTATTATTATTTAAATAGGGCTGGAAAGATTGTTAAATATTTCCACAAGGATGTATGGTGTCTTTCTGCTCTGTGTGTTAAATTACAGGCCACGGCACTGACAGCTGTAACTACCTATTTACAGCCCCAGCTGAAGCATAAAGGGGTTTTGGTACATCACTTCCAGAGACTGCTATAGCATGACTACATGATTGTACAATAAACATTATGTTTACAACACAGCTTATAAAATAATAATGATAGTTACACTGATGAGGATAATCATAGTAATACCAAACACCAATATTAGCAAACAGGGACTAATGCTTTATCCAATCAGGAAGATGTCAAGGGTTCAAGCACAGTCTGGGCTTTTGTGATTGCTCCACATCCCCCAGGCTCAGCCAGGAGCCCAGGACTGCTGTTCCCACCACATAAATGAGCACACACAACACCGCACGAACACCCGTGCTGCACCACGGGCAGGGACAGCGATACCTGATCCAGCACTAACACTTCTCAGCACCTCTCTGAAAGACATCTAGGAAAAGCCAATTTTCCTAAACTTGCAGAGGCTGTGAGAGTCTCCAGCCTCCTGCACCACATGTCCTCTGCAAAGCAAGCATGCCCCATCCACTTGTGCATTCAGGGCTCACTCCCAACCTGGGCAGGGAATTGTGCAAAGCAATGCAATGTATTTTCTTTTGGCTGGGATTTTGCTCAGCCAATATTTTCAGGATGAGATGGTTGCAGTATGATCAAATCTGGGCCTCAAAATACAGAGTGCTAATCAAGAGTTGCAGGGTGATGCTTTTTTAAAAAAATAATGCTCTTAAATGTGTTTTTTCTTCTCCTTTTTCAGTTGCTGGCAACAGCTCCCCAACACCAGCTGATATCTATACAGGACCTCACAGGATGCTACTCCTCCAGTACTGGTGAAAAGATCCAAAGTTTTTTGTTCCCCTTATAGGGAGGAAAAAAATGAGGCTAAGAACCTCTTAAATCCAGTAGTTGGGAATTCAGGGAAGGTGCAAAATTGCCTGAGACAACAGGCATGCAGCATTTAAGCAGGCAGCACATAACCTGTCTCATGCCTGCTTGGGAATGAGTTCAAACCCGTAGGATTCGCTATCTTACAGAAATATCCTGAACCAGAACTTACAGTGGTACTAATGTGATGGCTTCTACCAGTTCCAAGCGAAGAATGAGGATGCTGCATCCACACCAAAGCTGTTAGTGGGCTGACACAGCCCTTAAGGAGCTCCATTCCAGCAGTAAGGCTAAAGCACAGATGAGGCAGACAACCAGCAGGCACTCCCAGAAGCCAGGCAGCATGGAACAGCCACTCAGAGAAAGCCAGGGAGAAGCAGACCAGCTTCCAGCTGGACAAAGTGAAGATGATGACAATGAGTGGTTAGGAAACCTGAGTTTTCCACCTTAAAATCCATGCACTGGACCCCTTCAAAGTCTGGGGACTCCCAACACAACCTGCATTGTGCTGAGAGTCTCTACAAGCTGCTTACAAAACTACATGATGGGATGTGGTCTTGCCACTCAGCTCTGTTCTGTAGCAGCCTCTAAGGATACAGCCTACAGCTCTGGGTACTGCTCTGGCAGTAGGAACCTCCTCTCCCCAAAACAGGAGAGCTTTTCAGGCTTTCTTCAGACTTCTCTACCATTCATTCTTACCTCTAGAAGAGGAGCTGAGTACTGTGCCTGGAAAAGCCCCCAGCCTATAGATGACAACCCCAGTGATGTAAACCTCTCTCCTTGGAAGTTCCCAAAATCCTTCAGCTCTTGGCCAGGTACATGATCTGGCACTGGGTATTCCTGACTGAGACAACAGAAGAGGTGACAAAATGCTGATTTCCAAAATGTCTTGGGTTGCAATGCAAGATATAACCAAAAGTATGTGTTCTATTACCATCTGTTAAAACCTGGTGGGGCAGACCCATCCTCCCTCTGGGGGGATATTCTGTTAATTGCTATTGAGTCTCACTTCATGACTGATAAAATTACATCATCCCATTGTGAGACGCTCCACCCAGGGGGAGGAGCCAAGCATTCCCACCTGGATATAATCGGAGACTTGGAACACCACAGGCAGCCTTTCTCCACTGGATTCCCAGAGGAAGACCAGACCCATCTACACCACCACTGGATCTTCAGAGGAAAACTACACCCTTCTACAGGATCATTGCTTCAAGAGAACCACATCTGTCACTCTAGGAGGACTGCAGCCACCATTTAATTAGTCTGCTACCAACAACCTGGCCAACAGGGTGTATTCTGACTGTCAGTGTTGGGTTTTTTTTGTACTACTGCATTTTTATTTTCCTAGTAAATAACTGTTATTCCTATTTCCATATCTTTGCCTGAGAGCCCCCTGATTTCAAGATTATAATAATGGGGGGGGGGGCTGTACATTTTTCCATTTCAAGGGAGGTTTCTGCCTTCCTTAGCAGACATCTGTCTTTCCAAACCAAGACAATCTCGTGCCAAAGACACTCTACTGCGCAATGACACTCTTCCGTGCAAATACATAGTCCTTCAAGGGCTTTGGGCTGCTCTTTCTTGTCTGAGTCCTCCACACATTGCAGCTCAGCTCAGACCGCTCCCCAGCAGCGCAGGTAGGCTCCCTAAACCTGCACAACACCTAACCTAACAGTGTGGGGGCATGGTCAAACCTCCCCTCTATTGTCCAGCAACTCTGATGAGCTGATTTGCAGGAACCTACAAACAACATAAGCTGATTTGCAGGAACCTACCCAGTAATTTTAATACAAAGCTTTTTCTACTGCTTCTTCCAACTCAGGTTTTAAGGCGGAAATGACTGAGACAGAACCTGCCCCTTCTCTTGGCAATTTGTTTTAGCAGCTAATCACTCTTGCCTTTAATTTCTAATTCACCATAGATTCTGTTTTGAATTATTTACCAGGCACTGGTTCTAGCTCTGCCTGTCACTGCTGCATTTGTGAGCTCCTTCCTGCATGATGCACTGCACCAGCAGGAATTCATGGATCATTTTTCCTTTGAGATGATGGGAAATTTAACTGTAGTAGCTGCTGACAACAGCAGTGAACATGTGACAGCACAGGCAACAGAAGGGGTGGGACAAACCTGCCAGGAAAACCTGGGTGATACTCAATAGTACACCCCCAGTACTCAAGGTATCCTACCCTGATCTGTAGGATAGAGCTCCACACTGATGTTCACATCCATACCTTGAATTCAAGTAATGAATGAAACCATCTGGGCACACATTAAAAGGCATTCAGATCATACACCTCTGGATGTTTTAGATCACACCTCCAGACCACTCCAAGTGCCTGGCCAGTCCCATTGTTTGAGTCACGGCAGGCTGCTGTGTTCAGCTGAGGAGAGCTGATGCTCCAGGTAACCACCTCAGTGCTTTTCTCTGTCACCCTTGAAGCGACAGGGAAAAAAACACCACCAGCAAGCCCTGTTTTAAACAATCCCTGGCACTTGCCAGAGTGAGAGAGAACTGAGAACACTCCTCAGCAGCAACACTGGTAGCTCAAAAAATGCTGTCCTCTACAGAACTGTACCCACAAAGTGAGCAAATGGTAGGCACTGCACCCCCAGATAAATAATGCCATATTCAGGCACACAGCAGTACCACTTGCCAGGGCACTGAGCACTTTGCCACATAAGAAGATAGACAATCTCAGGAGCAGATGCAGCTGTGACAAGGGAAAATGTGCCTATACACAGTGATAATGAGTCCAAAGAGACAGACTATAGTTTTATTCCCTCCTCACTCTTCATCAATCTTACCAGGAACCATGGAGGTGTTCAGTACTAAAGCTACCAGCCATCAAGGAGACAGAAAACAGCATGCTGTACTTCAAAATAAGATCAGTATCACCTTGTTGCAGAAAGGCAAAAGCTTCCTGTCCAGGTATGCATTTTCCTCTCTGCTAACTCAGTTTGCAGCTCTGCATCCCTCTTGGCTCAGAAAGGAGGACATCACACCACACCACCAGTCCCCTGGCCGGCACTGAGAGGTCAGGGTGCCGTGCCCACCATCCCAACATCTCCATCTCAGCAGTGATGCCCTGAGAGCA
Organism: Cyanistes caeruleus; assembly: GCF_971803275.1. NCBI lineage: Eukaryota > Metazoa > Chordata > Aves > Passeriformes > Paridae > Cyanistes > Cyanistes caeruleus. The sequence continues at coordinate 10,854,500 of NC_141701.1, forward strand.
GCACAGACTTCACTGATGGACCCATTTGCACTGCTGAACTGCTTGGCACACAGCTGCAGTGCACTGTACCACAAGTTCCGGACACCAGACTTTGCTAAATTCATCTACTGGGAGCAAAAGACAAACCCCCAATAATCCTGCAAGCAGCAGCAATTCCTCCATGTCACAAAAAAAACCCACATTTTCCCATGGTTTGCCAGCACTATTATCTGCATAGACCAATGGGGAAAAAAATATTATTTAAGCTGTCACACTCATAAGCACGACCTTGCAATTCTGAGTATAGCTGCACCAGCATAATTATTAAAAAAGCATGTAGAAAGAGGCCTGTAAAAAAGTGATATTGTAATAATGCACTGAACACGTTCAGCTGAAAAGTGCTAAATGAGCACAAGAGACTTGAATACCAAGCACCAACACCCTGAAAGCACAGATACACTTTTCTTTCCCCTCAGCCTTGCTCCACATCAGCTTCCCCTGACAGCAATTTCTCATAAAAAAAAGTGAATTAAATATATACAGCCAGGAAGCATAAGCTGCCTTTGTAAAGCATTCTGATTAAAAACAGGAAGATACAGTTCAAATCTTGTATAAGATCCAGTCTTAGAAGATAAAAGTCCTTAATGAAACAAAAAGCTGGGCTTTGGTTGTGCAGGGGCACAGAGAGGAGAGCACAACATCACACAGAGCCGCAGAACCGTGCTGCCATCAGGACTCACAACTCACCATCACCTCTGAAATCCATCAGCTCTAGCCAAAGTTACATTCCAAGCGTACACTTTCACCCGGGAAGCCGATATTCCAATTTACAAACTAATTGGAACACATGATTCCTTTCTGCAACAGAGGCTCTTCGACGGTGGCAGGCCTGAGCCCTTCCTGATTTTTGCGACTGCAGACGGTTCTGACGTGGGCTGGACATTGCGAGCAGATGCAAACGATGCCAAATCCTCCAGGCTGTGCGGAGGCAGCGAGCTGGCACTGCTCCTGCTGTCCCTGTGCAGGCAGCCCCTCTCCCAGGGATGCGAGACACACGTACATTTTACTCCCAACAGGTACAGAGAGAGGTGTTCCCACTGGCTGACAAACTGCACCTGTACCACTAATTACCTCAATATAACTTCAAATGCACAGAGGCACAGTCAGACCAATCCGAATTACAACAGTCCTAAGATAGCTGTAAGCCATACTCCTGACTTCATGCTACGAGAGATGGAAGAGTGGGGGGGAAAGAATAAAGTTATAGGTGCATTCCTAAAATGATGCATAGTGAATATAAAATGACTTGAATCCCCCGAGACTGCGAGCTGGCACTTATCGAGATATGCAGCTCCTAGCACAAAAGAGCATCTTACTGCCTCGCCTGCTTGGAAAACACACATATTTGTTAAATAATTTTAAAAATGACAATTGAAAGGAAACTGGATGTTTATGACACACGATTAAATATTAGACTGTATGCTTATTAGTGATGTCTACAGCTCAGAGCTGCATTTTTAATATCCTCCTCATTGGAAACGATGTATTTAAGTACTCTTAAAATAATCCACACCAGTGGACTGCAGTTAGTGCAAACTGGCATTCGTGAGATTGCATTTCTGCTCTAATGAAGAAATAAACACCGGCATCTCATGCAGCTCTAACAAGTACATAACTGTGTTCTTTGTATTTAGCAATGGCTAACATATTCTAATACACCCTCGGAAAAGCTCTGTTGTTCCAAATCAATGACTTAAATAAAGCAAATTTTTAAACATATTGATAAAGAGGAACTGGTGTAGGGCTCACAACTCACTGTATCTGACCAGATATGTGGCCAGGACAACATGTCTAAACTTGGCAACAAGGATGGGATTAAAAAGATCTCACTGAAGGGCCTGCAGCATCGCTCAGATTCAATTCTCGGTTCTGTTGGTATTTCTCTGCACGGTATTTTAAGATGCAGTAAATAACTTGAGATCCAAGTCCTAAAGCACTCACCCTCTCAATGGAAACACATCCAGTATTATTTAGGTATAAAAATAAAACGAGGCCTATTAAAGTACTCAGAAACCCCAAACAACTTTTTGAGGAAAAGTCGACCTAAAAAATCGTTTGTAGAAATGGACCCTGGAACATGCAAAGAATCTTCCCAGTCTGTTCCTCTGGCCCTCCTGATGCCCAGCTCTGGACCAGGCCGAGCACACTAACGGTGTCCGAGCAATGCGGGTAAAGCTTAAATGAGCCGGCAGGCAGAGGCGGCGAGGGCAGGGAGAGGGACAGGGAGAGGGGCAGGGAGAGGGGCAGGGAGAGGGGCAGGGAGAGGGGCAGGGAGAGGGGCAGGGATAGGGGCAGGGAGCAGGAGAGGGAGAGGGGCAGGGATAGGGGCAGGGGGCAGGACAGGGAGCAGGACAGGGAGCGGGAGGACAGGGATCGGGACAGGGATCGGGACAAGGAGCAGGACAGGGATCGGGACAGGGATCGGGGCAGGGATCGGGACAGGGATCGGGACAGGGATCGGGGCAGGGAGCAGGACAGGGATCGGGACAGGGATCGGGACAGGGATCGGGGCAGGGATCGGGACAGGGATCGGGACAGGGAGCAGGCCGGCTCCGCGCCCCAGCCTGCGCGCTGCGCGCATTTTCCGCGCAGTTCCTGAGGGCTCGTCCGGCCCCGCACCGCGGGGACCCCCCCGATCCCTCCCCTGCCCCGGGGGGGATCCCGGAACCCCGGGACGCCAGGGGGGGCACCCCTTTCCTCGTCCCCGCTCCCTCCCCGGGTCGGGCAGCCTGGGGTGCGGGCGAGCAGCGGGGGATGGGCGCATGGCTGCGGGTCACTCCGAGCCCACCGCGGCCGTGCCTGCCGTCGGACGGAGCCCCGGCCCCATCCCCATCCGCACGGGTCTCGGCGTGCAGTTGCTAATTTTAGGCCACGGGCGACCGAGAGCTTTAACAAAGATAAATAAATAACACGAAAGGCACCCTCCCCTCCCCCCATCCGAGCTACCCCCGCGCCCGGGCTCCGAACTGCGCCGCGACCCGCACGGCGACTGGGACAACAGCGCGGGGCTTGGCAAAGTAGAGGCAAAAGCAGAATAAATAATTGAATACCCCCTGTCCCCGCACCCCGCCGCCCTCTCTGCGGCCCCGGTACTCACCGCGGCCGGCTGCGGGCAGGGGTCGGCCGGGCCGGGGCCGGGCCGGGCCGGAGCGGAGCGGAGCGGAGCGGAGCGGAGCGGAGCGGGCCCCGCTGCCCATGTGCTCGCCCGAGCACGCGCTCGGCTCAATGGAACGTTGTGCTGGCGAGCGGCTCTGTGACGTCACCGCCCCCCGCCGCCCGCGGCCGCAGCCTGGGGCAGCGAGCGCAGCCCGCCCCGCGCTCCTGCCCCGCATCCCCCCGCACCCCACTTCATCCCACCGCATCCCCCCGTATCCCACCGCATCCCACCGCATCCCACTTCATATCACCGCATCTCACAGCATCCCACTTCATATCACTGCATCCCCCCGTATCCCACCGCATCCCACTTCATATCACTGCATCCCACCGCATCCCCCCGCATCCCACCGCATCCCATTTCATATCACCGCATCTCACAGCATCCCACTTCATATCACTGCATCCCACCGCATCCCACCGCATCCCACCGCATCCCACTTCATATCACTGCATCCCACCGCATCCCACCGCATCCCACTTCATCTCACCGCATCCTATCGCATCTCACCGCATCTCACAGCATCCCACCGCATCCCCCCGCATCCCACCTCATCTCACAGCATCCCCCCGCATCCCCCCGCATCCCCCAGCATCTCACCTCATCCCCCCGCATCCCACCGCATCCCACCTCATCTCACCGCATCCCTCCGCATCTCCCCGCATCTCCCCGCATCCTCCCGCATCCCACCTCATCCCTCCGCATCCCACTGCATCCCACTGCATCCCACCCCATCCCCCGCATCCCCCTTCATCCAACCGCGTCCCCCCTCATCCCTCCGCATCCCCCTGCATCCACCGCATCCTACCGCATCCTACCGCCCTGCATCCCATCGCATCCCATTGCATCCCACCGCATCCTACCATTCCGCATCTCACCACCAGCCGCACTCTCCTGCCCCGCATCCCACCGCATCTCACGGCCCCCTCATCACATCCGACCGTTCCGCATCCCACCTCCCGCTCCTCACTCTCGTTCCTCATCCCACCGTATTGCCCCGCATCCCACCGCCCCGCGCTCCTGCCCCGCATCCCGCCGCTCCTCATCCCACCGCCGGCTCCGCTCCGCATTGCACCGCCGGCACCGCAACGCCTGTACGGCCGAGCCTCGGCGTGCCTTGAAATTTAAATAATTAAGTAAAAGAAGGGATTTTTCCGGCGGCACTCGGCAGGTGCGGGGTCAGCCGGCGCGGAGGCCACAGCGTGCACCGGGAGGTTACGGGACCCTGTCCTGCTCCCTCGGACAGGAAGGTGCCGCCGAAGAGCGGAATCGGCTTCAGCATCAGCGGATGGGCAGCACGGAAGCCTTCACTGCCTGTCCGCCGTGGTTGTTCACCCCAACAGAAGCCTTCGCCCCCGTTTCTCCCAAACACTGCAAGTTTGCTTCTTATGGAAATGTTTTTTTTAAATTTTACTTTAAATACCACTCTCCAAAGTGCTGACATATCATGTCTGTCTCCAAATTATCACAGAAAAGAAGGATACAAGCATCCCACATACAAATATAGAAAGTACCTTTGCAGCCCTCTAAGAACTCGAAGAGAGAACATTGAGATTACAGAACAGGCTGCAGACTGTTGAAACAGGAACACAACAAATCTCCAGTATATGGACAGAACAAGCTTTATTTCCATTTCTTGTTACTTTTTGTTTGTTTGTTTGTTTTGTTTGGTTTTGGTTTTGGTTTTGTTTTTTTTTTTGTAAACAAGCTAAGAAAATATGAAATGTATCCCCTTGATTCCAGGCTGGATCCAAAATTAAGTAGAAGCCACAATGCTGTGTGAGATTTTTCTCCATACTGCTATTGCTCTCTCCAGGAGGGAACCTAGAATCCTGCTGTGCCAGCATCTCTGCAGTGAGGTGGGAGCTGCAGTGTCATTTCTACAGCGTGTACAACCCGAGAGGGTGGGTGCTGGCTTCTGTGTGGGTTGTGGTACCCAGCCTGGGAGCTGCCACTGCCACACCAGGCTAATCAGACTCTGCACAGAGCCTATCTTTACCCAGCATAGTGACATCTTCATGTGGATAACACATGCTGCTGCATTTAATCAGAAAGTATGTTCCCAACTCCCCTACAATGCTTTGACTATTTCAAGAAAGAGCCGATCTGCAAAAACTACCCAGTCATTACAGGAGAAGCAAATGCTCGTGCAAAAGGCACAAAACTAGGGTATAAATCCAAACTGTAGCTCTCTGTGGTCCTGCAATTTAACAAAACCAGCTTGAAAAAGAGGCTTTCCATGCTCGTGGGAAGAGAGGTGGGAGCCCTTCTGAGAAGGCAGATTGAAGGTTTTGTGCTGTCCCTTTCAGCAAACTGCTGCAGAGGAAGAGAGGTGGAGGAGATCACTTTGGGCCATACTCATACAACCGGCTGGAGACCAAGTCCTAAATAAATGACTTCCCAAGGTCAGTGAACTCAGGAGAAAGATTAAAATCTAAGGTTACTCATGAGACCAAAGGTTCATTTTATCAGCTGAAAAGGGCCAAGTGTCAGAGCACACTGACACACTTTATTCTGGAGCACACTGACACAATTTTTTCTGGAGCAGTCTGATACACTTTTTTCTCCAAGCCTATTCCCACTTGGAGTTAGGGAGAAGCAGTAGCATAAAACTATTACTTTGCTTTCACGTGGGTATTGCCCTTAAATGAGGCCTTGATGGCTCCTTCACAGCTCCCAGTGGCCAAAGCAGAAGAGAAATATGTATCAAATAGCTCTGAAAATTGAGTATTCATTGCTTTCTCCCTAAGACTCCCTTCCTTCCTTCCTTGGCAAAACACATTGGGAATCTGCTGTTAAAATATCAGTTCAGATTAACAGAGGTTTTCCTGATGCCACAGACTTGCCCAGGTATTGCCAGCACCAGCAGCATGGCTGTGAACACAACTTTGCATGCCATGGCAAGATACAGGTATTTCATGTCAAATTCCTGTCATGACAAAGCCAGGAAAATATCATGAAGAGGAGTGAAAATGTTTGCCTGCCTGTTTACACACAGAGAAGTCAGATGATGATCACACATGGCTATCCATATGTGGCTCCTCTGTGACCTGTGGCACAAGGACATGCTGTTTCCCTCCACTGCAAGGCAGTCCTGGGTTTGGAAGTCAGACCCCACATCCCATAAAAATTCCCAGACCACCCATTATACCTTTGCAGGGAGGCTGGCAGGGGGATGGCAGCTGAACATCAAGCATATCCCCCACCATTGATGGCACAGCTGAGGCCTCAGTAACCAGGGGGGACCCGTAGTTTCCATCCCACCAGGGTCTCTCAGTGCAGGAAACATTAAAAGACCCTCTTTCCACAGACATCTAGAATATGCCTTGCTCTCTTATCGCTCAGCCCTGCAGCCTATCTAGTGTTTGTACTATAAAAATCATCTGGTAATGTGATCTGAACAGTCTCATATCAATAAAGCACTTAAGTGTAATCATCCTTACGACAGCCTAGCACACTTACACAAGGCAATTGCATCGCCCCAAGTTCACCTCTGCAAATTAAACAGAGCAAAGTCAAGGCCAGCTGATGCAACATGCTCTTTTGAGGCCAAAAGAAGATCTGAGGCAAAGATGAGGGGTCAGGCTGCAACGAGGCTGTGGCAGCCAAAGCATTCTGCCTTCCAGCACTCTGCTTTAGCTTCCTTGCCTATGACCCCACAAGCTTTGCTGGCAGCAGGCATCACATGTGTGCTTCTTAATCCTTGCCAGTGGAGCCAAGGAGAGCTGTGATGTGTTCTTTGAGGTTACTAGAGTGAGGAGGTGACAGCTTCCAGCTGGTCACCACAGGCAGCTGGAAAGTGAAGTGTCATCATCCAGGGCAGGTAGGTGCAGCAGAAGCTGGAACAAACCACCACACATTCCCTGCAAACATGGGCCATGGAGACACACAGCAGAAAAAACAGCTGAGTCTGTAATCTTAGCAGTAATTTTACTTTCCCTCATCCAGGGATTAAGCTTATTCCAGGTTAATTCCAGAACTCCCAAAAAACCCTCCGTCATCTAAGACACTCAGGAGGAAGGGTTAGGTCATTGCATCTGTTCCTCCCCCAGTATAAACCAACATTTTACACCAGCCTGCCCATAAAGACATTAAGTTGAACATCAATGTCTTGCCCTCACTTCACCTTCTTGGATATTATCTTGGAACCTTTCTTCTCTGAAGATTAGAAACCACCTAATTGTCATCCTGAATGTATTTACAACCAGTTACACCCATTTGTTCTGCAGCAGGTGTTATGATTTGACACAACCAGCTCTTGCCCTCACTCTAATACATACCTTTCTGCTGTATTTACTAATAGCAAGTTCATTCTGTGATAAAACAATGAGAAAATGCAATGGTGCTTATCATAATTATTTTCTTTTCCGAGTCTTTGAATTTACGTACTCATATTAATTTAAAGAAAAGGCATTCCTGTACCCAAACAGTGATCCATCTCTAGGTGATAGTGACTCACCTGTGATTTTGGTGGGGACAAAACTCTGAGAACCAGGAGCAGGAGGCAGTATTTTGCAACAGCAAAAATAAAGACTGAAAAGTTTAGAAAAGACTTCCACTGACTTCTGTGTCCTTTCAGTGGTCAATGTGATATGAAGAATAGATTCTGGGTAGCTTAGATGTGACTCCAGAGCAGAGAAAGAGGATATTCAGGGCTGGTATGAAGCACAGAAATAACAGACTTGTCACTAATGGTCCAGCTACCAGCTACAGAAACAGGTGACTCAGGTGCTCCATATATTCCACCAGTTTGTGGCATAAAAAATAATCAAAAAATAAAAATTTAAAAAAAAAAAGAAAAAAAAAGAAATATGACTTCTCAAATAGATGCCTTTCTGCATGTACAGCAAGACTGAACTAGTAGAACAGAGAGGTACAAAAACTCCATTAGAGATTATAAACAGCATTTAAACTTACTATCTTGAATGTGATTTAAGAAAGAAGAAAGTCCTGGAATATAATGAAATCACATGTCTGCATTACTAAAGTTGTAAAGTAGATCCAGAGATGAGCATGCTTGAGTTTGGGGGGAGGACTATCAAAACTGTGAGAGAGAGGTTTAATATCACTAGTGAAAAATAATAATTCTGTGAACAAGAGAGAATTCAAGAAGAGGGAGACAGCACCATTCAGGTCCCAGACGGATTTCCCAGGAAGCTCCTGAGAAAGGGACTGACTAAATCCTTGGGGAGAAGGAGTTTGTTTTGTCTGAAGGGTGAAAGATCACAAGAGAAGTCACATGCCTGGGAGAGGAAGTGGGAAGTGGTGCTGTCAGCAGGGATAGAAAACCATGGACATGAAGATACCCTTGGATGAGAGACAGGGACCATAAGTTTGGTCACAGGTGAGCCCTGTGCCTACAGGAGAACTGTGTGTCTCAACAGCAGCAGAGCATGTACAGAGCAGGTAAAATGCCACCAGTCTCCAGAGAAGAGCCTGGCATCTGCTTCCCTAATTCTGAAGCACTCAGCTCCTGGGAAAACAACAAGATCTCTGCTTTCCTCACACAAAGATCCTGTTGCTAAATCTCAAAGAGGAAACTGTTTAACTTGTCGGTTATTCTTTGGCACCTGTGATTGTGTTAGACATTATAAACAGGTCGGACCAGCCAAGCTGGCAGACACCACTGCGGTATCCCCAGGGTCCTTCCCTTTCTGTTTACTTTCCTTTTTTAGCCTTTAAACTAATCTCTTCATCTATAACAAATATACAACATTCATGTGAACAATTTTCGAGGGAGAGTGACACTGGCAGCCCATGGACTGTCACGACAGGCCTGTTGACACATCCAAGCCACAACCTGAGCTTTGGGCAATGCACAGTGTTCCTCCAGCAGCAGGAGGGAAGTGGGGGATGGTGTGTGAAACCTGTGCTGGACCTGGTGTCCTTCTCCTTTCAAGACCTGTTGCTATTTATGCACTCGTGTAAAGTTCAACTTTCCCAAAGTGCTTGTTTGTAGATGTGCCCCATGCTGCCTGTGTGGCACAGCCGTGGGGCAGGCACTGGGGCTGGCTCCTCTGGGGGCTGGGACAGGCTGGTTTGTGGCTGTAGATATGAGATCCTGCTCAGAGGCAGCTGGAAGACTTGTGCTTTCATTAGCACAGCAGGTGACAGTGGCACCACTGCCCATGTTCCATACGAAGGCCCAACACCACCCTAAGAAGTGGGAGATCTGGTCCAACACCTTCCTTTGCATCTCTCTGCTGCCTGGAGAGTGCCTGCACCCTGAGCCTGTGGCCTGTACTGGTCCCTTTCTTCCCAGCTCCCATGTCAGAGGTAAAGATGTGCACCACTGCAGGACACTGTCCTGGGATTTTAAGTCCATTTCATAGTCATGCTGCTGCTGCTCCTGTGCTACAAGGCACAGGATATGGATACAAACTGCTTAACATCCACTAAAGAAACTCCACCAGCACTGGGGAAAAGACCTAAGGGAGGCAGAATTATCTTGTGCAGGCATCTGTCATAAGCTGCTCACCAGTTTAGTCCCAGAGAATGTCCCATTTAAGCCCTGACATCATGATGGACACCTGTATTGCTGGTATCCTTGCTGTACTAGGAAGGGATTTAAGCAATTGCAGCACAGCCACAGTACTCACAAAGATAGATAAACATCTGCCACATCTCAAATTATGATAATCAATGTTGTGTTGTGCCATGGAAGCAGAAGAAATTGAAGCAGCTTAGTAGAAGTGATCAATGAAATTGTATAATGCCCTTAAGATGCATATATATGCTATATCCAAGTTCACAGCTATGTAAACTGAGGTGCAGATATGTAAAATATCTTGCCTGTGGCCATACAGAGAGCACACATTGACTTCTGACTGGTGTAACTGGGAGGCACTGGAATTCTGACTCCCAGTCTCTTGCTCTCAGCGCTGGGTGACAGAGGGCCTTGGTTAAGGGAGTGGGATAACCACGGCTGACATCTCCACAGTGTCACAATTCACAACTTTTAACTGCTGCTAAACAAATTCAAAATGAAATTACACACAGAAAGATGGGAACTACAGAGCCTTAGAAAATGCATCCATGTTCTTCCCCATCAAATCTAATTAGATTTGCCAAAATCAGCGTGCATTGATCTGTGATTCAAACAATATGCTGATAACAAATTTTCATGACAGACATGGTTATAAAGCTACTTGACTAAACTATGAATTAGCCCCTTCAGCAGAGACTCTCAGCACATTTTCTCAGCATGGTCTTCCACAGACAGCTTTTAATCCCCAAATCAACAGGGGATCCCACTGTTTAAGGTTCGCCAGGCTCTCTGCTGAGCATCCAGCAGAGAAGCAAGGCAGGCAGCATATTCTTGTTTACTATCAATCTTCATTAAAATCAACACACCATCTTTAACCACCATCTAAGCAAACTGTAATATGTGCTGGGAAAAGACCTTTCCACTACTAGGCAGAGCAGCTTATTTTGCTGTTGTGCTGACCAGCCTCATCTTGGCAGTGATGGGTAGGGAAAGCATGGGTTGTATGGAAAGCATCACATAAATAGACTATCACCCCAGAAAACCAGCACCACACAGGGCTGTGGCTGCTTGCCTTCCTGCCAGTGTCTGCTGTCTGCCCTCAGGATTCAAGGACCTTTTTTTTTTTTTTTTTGTTAGCTCATGGCAGGGAAGCAACACTGATTTGTTTGGATAGTTTGTCTTTCAGCCAAATGATGCCAATTGGTACAAGTGACTGGAAATGAGAAAATGAGGGCAGAGCAGGTAAGTTTTAAATAAGTCAAAGTAAATAGTTGACATGCCAGGAGAGACCAAAGGACAGGATTTTCCATTTGTGCTCAGTTTTCAGCTGAGCTTTGCAACCACTGACATCTGAGAGCTTCTGAAAATGTGCCTTGCCTGAAAGCCAGAGTGCATCAGAGTTTAAAGTTACTCAGAAAAAAATGGCAGAGGGCAGGCAGTGCACTTGTGTCTGTTTGTACCCCAGATTTATCCTTTCTCTGCTGCCTTTTCATCCAGAAATTGTTACTGCTCAGAAGAGGAAAACCGCAGCACTTTTTTTGCCTGCTCTTTAAAAGTAATGAGCAATCCCAGCTGTGGGATCTGCTCAGCATCTCTGAAAATTTACATACTCTGTATTATATCTTGTGTAACATCAAGACACACCACGGAAAAAAGCTGTCATGACCAGGACGTTGATCATTGACCACTGGCACAGATTGCTCAGGGGGGTTATGTGGAGTCTCCATCCTTGAAGATACTCAGAAGCCACGATCACAGATTAAAGGTCATGGTCCTGGGCTGTCTGCACCAGATGACCCTGCTTGAGCAGACGAGTGGAGCAGGATTTACACATTTAAAAAAATAATGAGTTACAGCCATGTAGCGTGGGCAGAGGTATGATAATATAAATTAATTAAATTTAGAATGAGATTATACCAGAATAAGGATTTTTATCCCAGTGATATAGGATGGATTTGGGATCTTAGTGCAAGTCATGCCAGTCTGCATCCTGACCCCTTGATTTCTCTCACATCAAGGCCAAGCAGAAGAGGGAACAGCTGATCTATGAGTCATAGAAACATGCAGTAGTTTGGACCTTTCCATTTAACTGCACAAATGGCATGGCATTTTCGTGACACTAAGCAAAAAACAAAGCAACAGCTGAGCTCTTTTTCAAGTAAATGGAAAAACAAAACAATATGGATTATATATGTTCTAACCTGTAGTGCCTGCTGCAAGCTCCAGTTTTGCCCACCCTAGTACTGTCGACCCAAGGAAGTTACCAGAAGAAATCCCCCAGCAGAAAATGACACAGGTCCTGAAACTCATTAAACTTGAATGGGCTGTAAAACTTTATGAAATCCTGTCTGCCCTTCAGTTTCAAATTGGATTTGGTTGAACTGGTTTTAAAACTGGCTGGAGAGCCAAGATGGGCCAGCAGGATCAGCTGGAGAGGCAGATGGTAGAAATTCAGCTCTGCATGCCTACGTTGATCAGAGCAGTGCCCCTTCTACCAGGGAGGGTGGAGTGCTCGCCTGACAAAAGGCTGAGCTCAGCAGACATTAAAGGAAGGTTGTTAGTAAAGATCAAAAGGTAGAAACGGGAGATAGAGCTGTCCCATTTGCAAAGTTACCAAAGCCTGCCAGTGAGAATGAAGATAGAGATGCTGTGAGGCTGAATGAATGGGGTAATCTAGATAATGATATCAGAATTAAATTAATTAAAAGAAGATTAAAGAAAGATTGCAAAACTAAGGTTGTAATCATGTCTCTGCTAGAGTCAGTGTTTCATGGTTTGTGTGGTGCTTCATGAAGAGGCCAAGATGTTGCTCCCAATGCATACCAAGACAAAGGAAAGGATTAGCTGAAAGCTGATTGACACAGAGCCAGCTATATTAGGGAATAAATAAGTTACAATGGCCTCATAGTCATAAAATTGAAACCATGCATGGCTGAAGCATCCAGAAGGATGAATGCAATTCATGTCAACGTCATCACTGATCTGCAAACTGCGGGGTATTCACGAGAACTTTAGGGCACCTGCAGTAAGACACCGAATTTCTCATCAATTGTGGCAGGATTAAGTTTATCATTCAAAGCTTTTGAAACAGGTTTAAACAGACAAGGTATACTCACACCAGGTGAGTACTTGGTGTTGTATGGACACCCTATGCCATGCCAGGGGCTGGCACTCTCCAGTGGGATTTACTGTTCCTGCAGGCAGGGCCCCCAAGGGCCACCAGCAGGGACTTGTACAGAGGAACCTCATGGAAACACCAGATGAACTTAAAATCTTCTGGAAAGCAACATTACTAAATATGAGTGTGTGACATGCACGGGAAGTTGGCTACCAATTTCAAGAAAAAGAAGCTTGAAACAGAGTTGGAGGATGGGGCAACCTCAATGCCCAGGTCACACTGTGTATCTGCACAGACCTCTGTGGCAGCCACCTCCCTGTCCTGATATTTTGCTCCAGCTGCTAAGCAGGTCTTTAATATCTGGTGATTATTTTTGCCCCTGGAGCTGCCATAATGCTTTTGCAGTATGTGTTGACTGTTTCAGCTGCCACAATGAGGTCTCAGTTTTAAGGCAGCTTGCTGAAATGAAAGGGGAAGGGTTGGATTAATTTTAATTAAGCACCAAAAATTGAATTTCAAATAAAAGTACACATGAGGATGCATAGTTTTGCCCTTGTAGACATGAGAAAATGCTGTATTGTTCCATAAGGGCAAGAGGCTTATGTTTTTTCTTTCAGAAATGCAAAAGAAGGAAAGTGTTTTTCAGCAGGAATCCAATTTTACAGGGAGGGAATAATATGTTACATAGTTGAATCACTTTGATGTCAATTTTATTTTGCAATCACTTCATAAGATATTCATATAGCCTTTTTATTCCCTTAAAGTGTTCAAGTCTAGGCACAATACAGTATTATCTTACTCTTTACCATAATGATGAATGATAATGGGAACACATAATAAGATTTTATGTGTGCCCAAAGAAAAATCTGCTTTAGCCCAGATGAGAGAAATTTTGCAGATCAAATCAATATTTTAAAACAGCACAATTTATCAAAATAATACAGCTTTTCTTCTCTCAAACCATTGTGAATCTCAGTGTCTGCAGCCAGTACATGGTAAACTATTAGGAGGCTGATAGAATTCCTTTTGTAAAATCTCTATGGAAAATACTTAGTTGATAAAGTAAAAAAAAAATAAAATCAAACCGCCAAACAAAAACTCCTTTTTCCTCTCCTGTCCATCACACTTACACACTATAAACATTCTAATATTTAAAAGGTATGTTACAACTGTTCTATAGTGATTCTGCTTACTGTTGAAAAGCCATCCCAGTTCAGTAGCATCTTTGTTCAAGTTCCTCAGAAACTAATGGATCACATTTGGTTGTCCTGAATTTTTCATGTTCATGGAACATGGTTTATAACAAAATGCTCCCTATATATTTTGTTGCATCCTTTTAATATAGATTCAGTTTATTAATCTATTCATGATTTTAAAGTGTAGCCTAAAAGTAAATTTATAAAGTGTAGAATGGTGGGACAACCCTGATAGAAACTTTGCTGTCTGATCCAGCATCCTCACCACATTTTCTACATTTTTACTTGGGTTTAGATACTTAAACATCAGCTTCTCTGAAGAAATCTTGTTGGAAAGATTGTCAGGACAATCTTGTTGTCCTGCTAGCAGTTGTTACAGAGCAGGTTGTCTTTCCTGGTACACATGTGAATAAATCAAAATTACTTAAGGAGTTATTGTAGTGCAGTCAAATGAGAACATAAATAGTTCTAGGAAAAAGCACTGAGAGTTTATCACACTGGATAAACCTAAATGAACTACATAAAATAAGACTGAATAAATTTGGAGCCTGAGTAATGTTGGGTAGGACCCCACCTGGTATTGCAGACACCACTTTTATTCGGGAGAGGGAGAGCAGGATGTTTCCGTGCCGTAGGGAAGCACAGGAACCTTTAGCTCACATTTGCTGTATCTACACAGCTTCAGCGCTGATCCCTCTTCCCCTAATTCATCCTCAGCACAGCACGGCCTTGGTCCCAAGCCAGAAAAGGCTTTGTCAGACACTCAGCCAGGCACTAGATCACAGCAACTACCTGCACCGAGAGGCTTTGTTTGGCTCTGCTGTCGTCACGGAGCAGATTAATGGGAGAAAAAGGAGTGGAAAGAAGCTCTCACTCTGGCAGCTGCACCCCTGTGAGCAGCCCCTCGTACACGTGGGGAGCCTGGAAAAAAAATGTGCTGGGAACAGGAGCGCTGCTGTGCAACAAGCCCAGAGCCAGAGCAATGTCCAGGGGGACCCCAGGGAATGCCTTGGGAATGGGGCTGCGCATCTCATCGTGCTCACCCTAACTTCAGCCTGCACAGCTTCTGCGGGCTCGCCCTCGTAGTAGCTCTGCATAAAGCACGATACCTGGAATTCTTTTTCCCCTCTTTCTTCATGGATAAATTAGCATGAAGGAAGCTGATGGAGCTAATTAGTTCCAAGAAGTGTTTATTTCTTTGATTGGAATTTTTTGTGAACCAGTCAGATTGCTTAATTTTTGCAGTTTATATTTTCAAATCTCTTCATTTATTCCACCTAATCCTTTATTTCTACATTTTTTAAAGTTTTTTTTTATTTATTTTTTTTTCCCTGATCCTATCTGGGAAACATAATTCCATGTAATTGGGACATAGAAGCTTGCAATAGAAATTACACATGGTGGCAAGAAAGATTTTGCCTTGAATGGAAATGCATTCAACAGAAAAGTAGCCATGGCAAGATCCATAGACAGACATACATGAAGGGTGAATTTAGCAATAAAATGTAATCACCATAACACCTAATGTCAGGAACCAGCTGCTTTTTCCCAGACTTGTCTAGAAAAAAAATAGCTCCACAATTCCTCTATCAAGGTGGAGACTGGAAACAGTGTTTGTGGGAAAAAGATACTTCAGTCAGCCGGAGTTGTGCAGGTCCACTCTCAGCCACTGATTTCTCCCTTGTGTCTCATGGTTTCAAGCACCATCATGCAGAAATGCCTTGTAGCTTGGGCCCCCCTACATTAGTGGCAACTTGAAGCAAGGTTTGCTCAGTAACTACAAATATGAAATGGTTTTGGCAAGTAGCCAAACTTTTTCATATGCATTAACATTCAGCACCAAAGGTCATACTCATCATTATCAGAAAAAATTAATCTCATCTGCTAGGAAGGTGGAGTCTGGACACACTTGAAGACAAGCTGCTTGGGCATGTAGAGACTTGAAAAAAATACCTGTACTGTAGTACCAACCAATTGAGGGTGATATTACCACTGCCCGGCCAAGGTCCCACCCAAAACAGCTCCCCCCAGAAGCACAGTAACTGCAACCTTTTCATGATGCACATCTGCAAGAAGGGGTGGAAGGAGGATCTGGGGAGCTACATGGCCTCAGGGTGACCCCAGTGCCAGAGAAGATGATGGAGCAGATCATCTTGAGTGACCTCACCTGACATGTACAGGACAACCAAGGGATCAGGCCCAGCCAGCAAGGATTTATGAAAGGCAGGTCCTGCTTAACAACTCTGATCTTCTATGACAAGGTGACACACTTAGTGGATGCAGGAAAGGCTGTGATGTGTACCTAGACATTATCAAAGCCTTTGACAGTGCATCTTTCACAGTATTCTCCTGGAAAAACTGGGTGATTATGGCTTCGACATGTGCACTCTTCACTGGGTAAAAATATGGCTGGTTATGAATGGTGCTGAGTGGAGTTAAATCCATTTACAAGTGGTGTTTCCCAGGGCCCAGTATTGGGGCCAGAACTTTCTGCCCAGTGGAATAGGACCTAGGAATGTTGGTTGACAGACAGCTGAGTTACCATCCCTGGAGGGATTTAAAAGACATGTAGGTGTGGCTCTTGTGGATATGGATTAATGGTGGACTTGGCAGGGCTGAGCTAGTGGTCAGACTCAATCATCTTAAAGATTTTTCTTAACCTAAACAATTCTATGGTTCTGCAAAGGGAATTGCATAGCTGAGTCCACTGGCATAAGCAAAGTGCTCCAAATTCTTGCACCTTCCCTTAGCTCAAGATCTATGTAGAAGATGATTGGTTAAATTAGGAGAAGAAAGTCCCCTCTGACTTCCTAGCCACTACTCTGAATCTTGGATAACATGTTTTTTTTACTGCCTGTCCCCACTGACATTTACAGCTATGCCTGAGATGAGTAAATGATATCAAAGTAGGTGAACCTGCTGAACATCAAATGTTTTGTACTGGAAATGAAATCTGGCTTCTGCAGCTTATCTATCTCATTTCTTGATTTCACTTTTCCTCCCTAGGCATGTTTAGGCCTCATCTGCGTGGAAATGACAAGGGGAAACCAGGGCTTAACTCTCACTCAGCAGAGCCTTTTTTCAGAAGCTCCCATAAATGCCCTTTTAAAATGAAGGAATAGCAAACCTGTAAGCTGGGAAGTAAATCCTGAGTCTCTCCCCAAGTTGTCTGCCTGTGTTAGAATCACTGCTTATAGTTCAGTTTTATTTTTCTGTTAATTTCTTGGCAGGTGATTCTAACACAAATAATTAAAATACAAAAATAAATCCAACATATTAGAAGATGGTTCATCTCTGTAGATGAAGCAACCACCTCCACCTTCTGTTTTGAATAAATTCAGATTTCAACTGCAGTGGCCTGGCTTATTTCCAGTTTCCAGTTATTCTATTCCACTTACCTGAAATTCTCCCTTTCATGCAGCTCTGATGAAATGTTTGTCATCTCTCAACTGCCTGCAAGGGTTGCAAAGTGCTTCATGAGCAAGAGTGCTTACGTAGGGACAAGTAAAGTCATTTCTTTATAGGTACTGATAAAATTTTCAAGAGCATCCTCCACTGACACAGCTCTGTTTCTCTGGAAGAAACATGGAATTTCTACAGATTCTAGTGGGAGCTGAATTAAACAGACATGGGTTCTTTTATACAGCCCAGTTCTCCCCTAGCATATTCTATATTGAAACACTGAAGCCAAACACAATAACTTGGCTGGAAAGACAAAATTTAAGCACAAGAATAAAAATTAAAATGGAATCCTCAAAGTTGGTATTTAGTTAAGTTAAATCAGTGAGAGTATATGATAAAGGAAATTTTATTTTCACCATGATTGTTTGTTTCTAGTTTCCTTTGATGCCACATTTTGCCTAAAGTTCTTCTGGAAGAGAAGTAGCTTGAAGTGTCCTATGAAAGTAAAGGAGCAGAGAAGTGAAGATAAAAATGCTCCCTGTATTTCAAGCAGAACTTTGGTACAGCTGTTTGCCAAGCCTTGTAAATTCTGCATTTCATTTCAAGGCTCAGATGCTGCTTTTGTAAGCTTATCTCCTCTATTGCTCCAAAACAGCAGCAAAACTCAACACCTTCCTATCCAGATACAAGGCACTACTAACTGAATCCAGCCCAGAAACTCCTGTGAGATGTTTGTGTCTTCCGAATGTGCTAATCTCTCTTGAGGAGCTGGAAAGTGGAAGCCACATTCCTCTTTGTTCCAGCAGCAATTTAACGACCAGAAGAGGTTTCTTAAGCCCGTACCCACAGGCTGTTTTAATTATTTTTTTTTTTATTGCATTATTTAGGTACTTTGCAATCCTACAACAAAGTAAGAAATGTCATAAATATGAAGTGTCATCCCATAAAACTGTATTTTTTTAAGAGTATCAGTTTGGGATCATGTTCATGGTTCATTTTCCAGTAGGAAAGTGGCAAGAGGAACTGATGCTCAATTAAAAGATGAGAGAAAGGATTAAATAACTTCAAGTATCCTATTCATCAAAAGACTAAGGACCTTCTGCAGAGAGAAAACCCAATACCATTCTCCAAATGATATAAGAAGCTGACAAATAAGAAGAGGTTCATTAATCATTGTGGTCTAGCCTCATTTAACAGGAAGAAGCCAGGGGGTTTTGCTAACACACAAAACTGGAACTCAAAGGTGACATATTTTTCAGTTTTTGTGTGGATCTACACCTCCTGGTTTATTTTGGAGGATGGAGTTGCAGTTTTAAGTTCTTTAACAATATCTTCTGTTCTGAAGCTGTATCTAAAATAGGAAGAACACCAAAAAGCAGAAGAAATTGATGTATTTTTAAAATTAGATATCCTGTCTAATAAAAGGCAGAACTTTTATGTTATTCATAGCTGCAAGTTGTCCTGATTTACAGTTCAGATACAATTAACAGTTTCATTTCACATAATTCTTTTTCTTCATAAGTGAGTATCTGAAACACATGCTGGAAAAAAGCCACTGCAGACCACTTCTATAAACACAGTTACAGGAGGTGATAAAAGATTAAGAGAAAAGCCTTGCTTTGTTCTATTTTTCTAACAGAATGGGGATCCCCACGCCAACAAACCTTCAAAAACCTAAAGCCCTCCATTAAATAAGATTTACATACTTACCTTCTTTCCAAACTCCCTCATTCAAGATTGTTGGGACGGTTACCGAGGGCTTTGCAGAACAGAGACCTTTGGCATCTACCCTGCCTACATAGTGCCACCTGCCCCTATCCCACACATACCCACACCCCAACATTCATTCCCACCCTAAACTCAAAAGCAATAGAAAACCTGAACCCTTGCTCCCAGCTCAGTGGCTGGCACTGGTGCTATCTGGCAGCACTGCTTCTAGAATGGTTAGAAGCCAAGCAAATATGGATTTAATGGGAATTATGGAAATCAAAAAAGTGCAAGGCCCAAGTTTTGGAAAAACACATCCTTCCTCCACATCAAAGGGCTTATTGATTTGTTGCTGAAGTCATGACCAAAGTGGTGCTAAGAGGGTAAAAAGGGGGCAAAAGATAAAATCTAATCTTCGGAGCTGTGTCAAGCAAGTACCTTAGGGCCCATCCAAAGCTGATCATGAGACAAAATGATGAATGAAATGAATGTAAATATTATTTAATATGTCTGGCAAATGTTAGAAGTCTGCCTGAGCATATTCTTCAAGTGAGAAATAACTCTTTCCCTTTGCTCCCTTTTCTGTGTCCTTGAACTTTGTATCCCTTGAAATCCCAAGTAACTATTCACATTAATAAAGTGTTAAGGTGTTTGACTAAGAAGATTGGCTCTGCTGATTTCAGCACTTAAAAAGGGAAACCGCTCTGTTGTTTTAACCACTTCAACAGTCACCATCTCAGTTTATTTTCTTATCCTCTTTAACTTCTGTTAAAATCAAACAGGAAGCAATTAAGGTGAGCCTACTACAAAGCAGCCCTCAAAGTACATGGCTATGTCCCTGCTGCAGAATGAAGGTCGTGCCCTGAAAATGTAATTATATGTATGTGGAAGGAATGCAGAGCCTATATACCGGGGTGATCAGTGAGAAAATGCACCACTTCAGCTTTGCCTTCAGCAGGCAAATGACCATGACCAACACAGGCACTGCTACCAGCACCTGCAGGGAAGGTGGGAAGCAAGGCAAGTTGAATTGACAGGGCACATTAGACCAATAATTTTATCCACTTGAATTAAGAGATGGAGTGGGAGCAAGAAATGAGTCCCTACTAATTTTCAAAACTATCACAGTTTCCCTTCATCCAACCCCCTGTGACTTCAGTCAGATCACTGCCAGAATGACAGAAAAAGGAATATCATGGAAAAGGAAATAGACTTCTAATGACAACAGTGGGAGACAAAGTGAAGTCTTTACACAAGAGTTAGCTAATTAAATTTTGGGCAAATATTTATTTATCTAAAAACAAAATAAAAATCATTTTTAAAAGGAAAAAAGTACTTAAATAAAAAACAAAATTGTGAAATGTTATGGCACAGAAGTTCAAGACAAGTATAAATCCAGTTGCCACAACTGTTGCGTATTAATGTTGCACATTTTTCTATAAAGGCTTTATTAAAGGTATTTACATGGCAATATGATGTGTAAATATATACAGCAAACTGGGGACAACTTTTTTCTTTTGGATTCTCGTATGAAAAAATGCCTTAAATACAAAATTTTAAAAGAAAAAAAAAATTGAAGAGTTCATCCCCAAGCATGAAGAATGTCCCATCATCCCTTATGTCCAAAGTATCAATTATGAGGCAGTTTTGAGGTTCTGGCCAAACCCTTGGGAGATTCAGCCAAGGTTGTGTAGTCTCAAGTTAAATCGCACAGCATGCAATTGCAATAGTTCCATACTCGATGGACTGCGTAGTTCATGAGAGATATTAGAATCATTAATATTTTATCATAGTTTCAGTCTAGTTTGCATTATTCTGAGTGATGCTCAAGAGTTCCTATGCACAACAGTTCCTTAGCTGCTCAAGTTTGTGTTTCAACTGTTCTCTCCTCCGCCTCAACTGCTCTTTCTCTGCAATCAGTCTGTGCTCATCCGACTGGATGGAAAGAACGTACTCTGTTGCTTTTTTCAGGATGACAACCTTGGGAGCCTTTTCATTGTTGGCCACCTCGGGTATCTCGTCACGCAAGGCAAAGAAACTCAACTTGAGCTCATTCCTCCTCTGGCGCTCCAAGACATTGTGTGTTCGCCTCTTGTCGTTCTCCTCCGAATCTGATGTGCGCGGACTGGAGCATTTTCGGTTGTTGCTGATCTGTTTGAGAACCCTGCCACTGTCCAACCTTAGCCTTTTTGCAGCTGGGTATGCAACCTTGGTGGAGGGAGGAGCGGCATAATTGTGCTGATGGATGTTGACATGACACCGTTTGAGAACCAGCGGGCTGTGGTGGGGCTTACTGTGCTCCTCTGACGTCTCTGTGCTGCTGGACTCTGTGCTGGATTCATATTCATTTGCTTCAGCTAATGTAACAACATCGATTTCCTCATCTTCTTCTTGTTCTTCTTCTGCCATAAAAACAAAAATGAAAAAATTTGTAACTTGTATGGAGGCACTCTCAAGACTACTGTATGTAAAAGGAAGGCTACTCTGAGTTGCACAATGAGGAACCCAATGACAAACCCTTCTTAAACCCATTGCATGATGCTGGACACAGCTTTCCCCAAGAGCCTTTCCTTTCAGGAAGCAGTGGTTCAAGTGCAATAGGACACATGGACTGCAGTCCAAACCCTGGCTCCCTGATTTCAAAAAGTTGTAATGATCTTGCGTAACGTCGAGTGCATGAAAGATAGTAGGAAAGTTTAACCTCGGTTGTCAGCAGTACAGCGCAATAAAGCTACCAGACTCAAGCTGCCCTTAATTATGGATTTAGAAGGCTTTGGCCACGCCTTAAAAGCTTACTTAACACATATGGGTATTCAGAGACATTTTCTGAATCTCTCTTGATCTGTTAATTTGTGGAAAACAGGAGGGAGTTTGGAAAAAAAGAAAAAAAGAGGAAAGAAAAAGGAAAAAGGGAAGGCTGTAGCGCTTTGGGTAGAAATTCACTTTCAAACCAGATTTACGAGGGAGCGGAACCCGCTGTCACATACCTAAGGAAGCATTTCTAAAACTTTCCCAGCCTCATTCACTCCCCTGCAGTCACTTTCACTAGCACCTCCCTGACTGCACATTCTCCCCGCGGCTCTCGGGTTAACTCCTTCCCGGCCCACGGATGAAACCGGGAGCCAGCCTTATCGGGACCCCATGATGAAAGTTTATCCCTCCTACACTTTCTTTATATTTCCTCCCCCCTCTTTTCACTCCCTTATCCCCCGGAGGAAAAACTGGGCTGGTTTTCCAGGAAATAAGCTGGCTGGGACTCTTAGTGCCTCGCAAACGTGGCATTTAAAAAAAAAAAAAAAAAAAAAAAAATCGCAGGCGGGGAGGGGGGTAAAAGGGGGGCTGAGGAGGGAGGCGGGGGGGTGCTGCCTTCCAGCGGCGCCCCGGGAGCCCCTGGCGCCGCGCGGGTTCCCACGGGCTCCCGGAGCACGCGTGGCTCCCACTCACCCGAGTCGCTGCTGGTCGTGGGCGGCGTGTCGTCGCCCAGCAGGGACGCGGGGCTGGCGCCGGGCGGGGCGGCCCGCGGGGCCCGCTCGCTCAGCGGGTACGGGAAGACCACCGAGGGGTCGATGCAGTCGGCGGCGGCGGCGCCCAGGTCGTGCAGGTAGAGGCTGGCGGAGGCGGCGGGGGACGCGGCCAGTCCGGGCGGCGGGGCTGGCGGCGCGGCGGGCGGCGGTCCGGGGCGGGCGGCGGGGCCCCCCTCTCGGCGAGCCGCCTGGTAGGACGCCAGCTTCTCCGAGACCACCTTCTCCAGCTTGGCGGCGGCGGAGAAGCCGCTCCACATGCAGTCCTGGATGATGATGGACTTGACGGTCTCGTCGTCCGGGTCGCAGATGAAGCTCTGGTTGACCATGTCCCCCCCGAGGAGCTCGGTCACAATCTCCAGCTGGTCAGCGGTGGAGGGGAAGCAGGAGGCGGCGGCCAGGCTGGAGCGGCGGCTGGGGGAGAGGGGCGGCGTGGGCAGCAGCTCAAACTTCTTCCATATGTCCTCGGACGGGGCGGGGGGCTGCAGCTCGCTGCCCCGCTGCTGCGCCGCCAGGTAGAAGTTCTCTTCCTCCTCCTCGAAGTAGAAGTAGGGCTGCACAGAGTCGTAATCGTAGTCGTAGTTCTTGCTGGAGAAGCCGGCGCTGAGCGGCATCGCGGCGGCTGGTGCCTGCGGGAGGGAGGGGGGACAGGGGCAGCCGGGTGAGCCGTGCGGGTCCGGCTCGGCTCTCCCCGGCCGCGGAGGAGCTACCGGAGCCCCGGCGCGCAGCGCTCCCTCCCGGCTCCCCACGCCTCGCCGGCAGGGAAATGCGCAGTCGCGTTTAGGAGTTAAAATATTATATATATATATATATAATAATTACAGTAATTTATAAACCCCCCACGACCCTCCTTCACCCCGTTCTAAGCGCGGCGGGACAGTCGGGCGGCGCGACCTGACCCACCGAGGGGTGTGCTGCCAGCTCCGGGACCACCCTCCCCGCTCCCCCGGAGAGGCTGCGGCAGCCCGGCTCGGCTGGGCTCGGCTCGGCTGGGCTCGGCTCGGCTGGGCTCGGCTCGGCTGGGCTCGGCTCGGCTGGGCTCGGCTCAGCTCGGCTCCCCGCCGCCGCTCACATGGGGCACGGAGAGCCATCCCTACCCCGCGTCCCGGCGGGAAGGGGTGCGAGAGCCCGGCGGCTTCCAGCCCGGAGCCGGACTGTTCCTCAGCCACCTGGGCACTGCGCGGGGACAAGCAGCGACCTTGGCAAACTTTGCCAAATCTTGTCATGTATACCCACATATATATTTATATATATATATGTATATAAGCAATGTATGCAACAATCATACCCTCCCCGCGCATACGCGAGAAGCAAATGCTCCCCTCCCCCCCAAAAAAATTAAATTAAAATCCGATCGCAAGAAAAAGGATGGGAACGCCGTAGCCCCGGCAGAGGAGAGCGTCCATCGGCAGGGACCGTCGGTATCCAGGTCCGCGGAGCTCAGCCCCGCCAGCAGCCCGGGTGTCACCAGCCCGTGTCAATCCAAACGCCACAACCGCGGGAATCGAGTGATGGGAAGCGAAGAGCCCCGCAACTCACCGGCTTCTCCAACGCGCCAGCTGCGAGACGTAGCGAGGCGATTATTGCAGGCGGTGCGGAAACAACGAGGGGAAAATGGATAGATGATAAAAAGAACCGCCGGAAAGGACGGGGGTAAAATTAAAAAAAAAAATTAAAAAAAAAAAAAAAATTAGACAAAACGCCGGGAAAATGTAGGTCTCTTCCACCACGGTTTGATAGACCCCACGGAGCGGCGGAGCAGCCGCCTCACGGCGCGGTCGGTCGCGGGTCCGGGGCGGCGCGGCGCGCTGGCCGGTACAATAGAAGTTTAGTTGCTTTTCCTCCTTTAAAGCGCCGGCGAGGGGCGGGGGAGCGGCCGCGGGGGCGGGGGCAGCACCGCGGGGCCCCGCCGCGCTCCCGCCCGCCCCCGGCAGCCGCGCAGGCTCCGCACTCCCGCCGCGGGAGGGCGCGCTCCGAGGGGCGGCCGCTCCGCGCCCCCTCCGCGCCCCGATCCGCGGCCGCGCTCTGCCCCCGCCCCCGGCCGGCCGGGAGGGAGGGAGGGAGGGAGCTGCGCCGGGAGAGGCGATGGCGCGCTCCGCGGCTCTTTTTATTTATTTTACTATTTTTTTTCTGTTGTCTTTTACTACGAGCTGCTTATGGAGATATCGGAAGTAAACATAGTAAAAAAAAAAAAAAAAAAAAAAAAAATTACTAGCAGGGATTAAAGGCAGCTTCTCGCCGCTCCCCTCCTCCCGCTGGCATTCCCGCAAGGGAGAGCGCGGTAACCCCGGTTAGGGGGAAGGGGCTTCGCCTCGGGGAGGCTCCGGCACCAACTGGTCCCGCAGCGCAGAGCGGTGGCCCAGGGGCAGCGGGGGAGGCGCGGGCTCCCGGCACAAAGGAGCGTGTGTAGCCCGGGCACCCCCCAGCCCGGTCTCCGCTTGATTATCCCGCCTCTGCCGGCGTCTGCAGAGGATTAAACCGGGAGAGGGCGGAGGCAGAGCCCCACGGGGTCACCTTGCAGCCACTCTCCCTCTGGCGGTCCCCGCGTGTGCCCCCGCCCCGGCTTGTGCCACCCCTTCTCCGACCACCTCCTCTCGCCCCGTGGTGACCGCCCTCCTTTCGCTCATCCCCGAGGGATGCGGAGCTGTCCCGGGGCGCTCCCTCCGGTGCCCGCTCCCCATCGCGGGGCGTCCCGCGGGGACCCCATCTCCAGCGACCCTCCCGCACCTGCTGTTCTCCCGTCCCCCGGGGCAGCCGCCAGCCTCCGACGAGCTACGCCCCGCGCATCCTTCCACCTCTGCCATCCCCACTCCGGCCTCCGCACCCGCGGAGGTGGAGGGACACCCCGGTGTGCCCCCTGAACGCTTCCCGGCGGCTCTCCCGTTCCCACCGCGGGCAGCCCGCTGGCATGTTCTGTGCCTGTATGTGTGTTCATTCCCCGCTTCCCGGCATTTTGCGGAGCCCTCGGGGTGGTGATGCGGGGGGACCCCGGGCGGGGGGAGCCCGGCCGGGCGCTGGGGGCGGCCCCGCTCCCCACGGCGGCCGCGCCGCTTGCGCGGGGCCAGCGCGCCCCCTCCCGGCCACCGCCCCCGCCGCAGCCGCGACCCCCGGGCACCGCCGGAAAACAAAACCCATCCGAAACAAACCAAACCGGAGCAAAACAACAGCACAAAACAAACAAACAAACAAAGAAAAAAAATCCAATTTTGATTTTTCCCATCGTGTCTGATTAAGAGCGTTTCGCCAAGCAGGGTGTATGCAAACATCACAGTCCTCACTGAGCAAAGGGTCACCAGGAACTTCTGGACCATCTTCTGTCCCGTGTCCTGTTCATAAAGGAAGGACAGTTTTACCCAGAGAGGGTGACAAAACAAGAGCCGTGGCATAGGCATGGTGTAGATGCTTCACCTACTGACATTTCCAGAATAGGATATCCATACCCTTGCTCAGAAATGGCTTAAAATACATTGTGCTATTTTTAAATAATATCCCCCTGTGTCCATAGCAAACCTTGCTGCTGTAAATGGAAGTAACATGACTAAAGGCAGGCCAGAAAGGTGCAAGATCCAAATTACTCTAGTTACAACTCGTGTAAAATGCAATATGGGCACTTTTCTATTTAGGAATAGCATCAGTTTCGCCAGATACGCAATAAATGTCCTCAAAATTGTAAAAGCCATTGAGGTTCAGACGGAGCTGGTAATAGGTGAAATATTTTGAAATTACTCAGGTACAGATAGGGTTGAAAATCATGATCCCATTCATGGTTGCAATAGAATCACAGGCAACGCAATTAACCGTAATATCACAGAGGGTTATGACTTAAAGTGGAGAGGAGTAAGTAACACGAGCAGATGGACTCTTAAAATACCCTGTGTTCACAAGAATGGAAAAACAGGAAGGGAAAACTGGGAGAAATGTGCTATTGAAACAATACAGCCTTTAGAGGAAACAGTCTTTAAAATGTTCTACAGGATTTCTCCAGGCTTGTGCAGACTGTGAGTTCACTTTTTGTTGAGGAGCCAACTCTGAGGTGTACCAGCATGGATCTTATGAGGCAGTTTTAGTGTAGATGAAAAAAAAAATTATATTTTGCTCTTATTTCTTATGTTCAATCCCAGCTAAAAAAGAACAGAGACAAGGTGTGAAATCATTAAGTATCAATTTCCAGTAAAAGGGCCATTTTGACAAAACAGCTGTTATACAGAAAGAATAAATGCACAAGTATAACATTAAGGTGACAGTGACAGCAGAGTCAATTTGATTGCTTTGACATGGAAGGATTTGGTGATCAATCGGAAATGGGAGGGAACTGAGCTGGGACCCCAGGTGGAATTTACGTGTGATGGCAGGGTGCAAACCTGTGAGAACCAGAAATGAAAGCAAAACCTGAGAGAGAAGCAGAGGTGGTGGGAAAAGCTCTTGCACCCCCTGTCTGGAAATCCCTGAGACATAATGTGCTGTGTGCCTGTGCTGCCTACTGCATGTTTTGTTCTCAAGAGACATCTGCAATTTCTTTTTCAGAGAACAATAAGATGTCTAATAGTCACCATGAACATTATACTGGGTCCAGCTCTGGGGCCCCCAACACAAGAAAGACATGGACCTGCCAGAGTGAGTCCAGAGGAGGCCATGAAGATGATCAGAGGGCTGGAGCACCTCTGTTGTCAGGAAAGGCTGAAAGAATTTGTGTTGTTCAGCCTGGAGAACTTAGAGCATGTTCCAGTAACTAAAAAAGGCCTATGAAAAAAGCAGGAGAGGGACTTTTGACAAGGGGGTGTAGGGATAAGATGAGGGGAAATGGCTTTAAATTGAGAGTGGATCCAAATGAGAGTTTAGGAGAAAATTGTTCACTTTGAGTGTGGTGAGACACTGCAACAGGTTGCTCAGAGAAGTTGTAGCTGTCTTAACCCTGGAAGTGTTCAAGGTCAGACTGGATGGGGCTTTAAAAACTTGGTCTCATGAAAGGTGTGCCTGCCCATGGCAGGGGTATGGAACTAAATGTTCCTTAAGGTCCCTTCCAACCTAAACCATTCCATGTGTCTGTGAACTCATAGCTGTCTTCAGAAATTTCTGTTGAAAGTTTCACTCAGCCTCTCTACAGCTTTGCAGGTTTCTGGCCTTCCACAAGTGAGAAACAGGAAAGCACTAACTTGATACTAATTAGTCTTGGAAAGTCCTAAGTCCTTGAATGACTGATATACCCAAACAAATGTGGCCAGGGCAGTCAGGGCCACTAAAATAGACTAGCACACTTTCACTGATAGCATCTGTGCAGAGAATTGTGTCCCCACTGCTACCTCAAAAGATGCCAGTCCAAAAAGCAGAGACATACTACAGCATCAAGGAGAATCAGAATTTGCCTTATTACCATGAAAGCCAGAAAATATATGAGTTACTTTTTCATCTCTTTCAGCAGCTGTAATTTCTTTAACAATAGGAGGTGAGATATGTGTAGGCAGAAGCTGACAGTGTTTCTGCAAGCTGCACAGCACTGACTAAATTAATAACATCTTCCTACCCCCTTCCTCCAGGCTCAGAGAGACTCATATGCTGTGCTAATGAGTACTTTCTCAGTGGACTTCCCCAGCACAGGGGAGAAATGCAGACATCTGGGAGGGCCACTGTCCTTGTCTATTTACTGTGGTGAAAAACAGACTGAAATACACCTCCTGAAGATGGACAGGACCCACCACTGCAGTCTCCACCCAGCCAGATCAGTGCAGCAGCCATGGTCCATGAGTCTTCAGAGTGATCATAAAGTATGCAGAAGAAATCAGTGGGATTTATGGCTGATGTGTTATCAGTAAATATGAATAAGAGAATCAAAGCAGTATCATAAAATAAAATAAAATAAAATAAAATAAAATAAAATAAAATAAAATAAAATAAAATAAAATAAAATAAAATAAAATAAAATAAAATAAAATAAAATAAAATAAAATAAAATAAAATAAAATAAAATAAAATAAAATAAAATAAAATATGCTAGTTTTAAACCAGAAGTAGCATATATCACATATTTAGGTCTTGTCTGCTGTTGAAAGCCAAGGCTTCTTTTTACCCTCACCCTGTGGATGTCCATCTTCAGGCAGAGATGTCATGGGGTCAGTGAAAGTGGTATCTAGTGTAATTTATTTATTTGACCCTCCCTCATCCTCTTAGCTATGTGTCCTAGAGTGTTTGCAGCAAATGTGGCAGCTTCTTCCTCAGCATCATTCCAGTCTGTGATCCTCACTGTTGAAAAAATCAAGCTGTTTATTACCAACAGCAAAAGGGAAATATGGAGAAGGAAACTGATGAAAACTGAATCAGGAGAGTGCTGAGTAAAGAAACTGTTGCACTGATATTAAATTTCTTTCCCCAGGACTACCCTGAGTACCTCCTCTCTCACGGAAATCCATGGAAGTCCCAGAAAAAGTAAGTTTTGTCATCAAGAGAATCAGGAAGAACTTGAAGTGCTCCTCTGGCTTGGGCATACCAAAGGAGATTCAAAATTTTGCTTCCCATGGTTCAGAGTTAAGACTTTCATTTCTTTTTTTCTGATTGTTTAAATCAAACACTTTAGATTTTAATTTTTCAATCTGGCAGTGCATGTGATATAGGACTTGTTATTATTTGTAATTGTTAAAAACAAATATTTCAGATGTTGATATTTAAACTGACTGCATATGAAAGCAAGTCTTCAGTGAACCAAAAGCATTAGCAATATTTAAAGGTGGTCTGTCATTAAGCACATATATATTGATATATATTTATCTTGCTTTGTCCTATTGTGTGGGATCATAAAATTGAAGAAGACATCAGACTGGAAGACAGTAATTTAACATTTTTGAATACAGAGAATAAAAGCATTTACACCAGCTTTTTTGCTTTAGGGTAAAATTACCATAGCTGTTAATTTAAATTTGTTTACAGACAGTTTGACTTTGCAGTTTTTTTAAGCCATCACAGTACCTTTGTTATCAAATTTTAGTTTGTTTTCGAGCAGAGCAGCCCTTGATGAGTTTATTCTTAATTATGTAAAATTAAACTATTTATCTGTGTATACAACTAACTTCAAATCGCAAATAAACTTTTTTTTGCTAGCTATTTTTGTTACACTACTTGTAAACTGATCTAAGTCCCATGGAAACAACCCCAAAAATACAAGCAGTTTGAATTAAACTTCCTCCACGAATTAACACCTTTTTCTGGAAGGCACCTAGCTAACACCAGTAGTTTTGGCATTGCTTGATAGAAGAGAGTTTTGTTCAGCTGTGGATTAAGGATGAATTGCAGGAAATCTGCACTGATTCAAGTGTGCGATAAATGAGATGATTTTCAAGGTCTCTGTGAAAGATAAACAGTTATTTTTGAAAGGCTGGGTAATTTAAATTTCTCTTCAAAAAGAAAAAGGAGAGCTGTGTCAGAGCAATCAGTCCCAAAGGCCAGTCTCACATCCCTGGCCTCTGCATTCTCCGAATTGTATGCTGCAGTTATCAGATTGTCAAGACACCCCAGCTCCGCTTGATTAAGTCCTCTTTAAAGTATTGAGGTAATTTGCAGCTACTTAATGATCCTTTAGGTACCACCACTGTCAAACCCTGATCTTTAGAGCTGTAATGGGATCAGAGCCTCTTGCACTGCTCCAGCCCTTCAATATTGGCTCTCCCCTGTACAGGAGTCAGCATCAGCTGTGAGGCAGCAGGGATGAGTTTTCCTGCCTCCCCACCTCCATATGGCACCTGCAAGTGCACAGAGTCCCCCTCGTCTTGGCCCGACACTGAGGAGGTTTGCAGCACTGCCCCTGGAGAGAAGGATTGAGAGTTTTCGTGCAGGTTTCTCATTAATATTCAAGAAAAATAAACAAACCCTCCTACAGCAGCTTCCTTGCAGGTTTGGTGTGAATGCAGAGGAGCGAAGAGCTCGCTGTCATTCTTGCCACACATCCTGTGGGGGCACAGCTCCAGAAACATCTGAGTGCATCAGATATTATCTGGAGGAAGGAATGTGTCAGCTGACAGCAAGGCTGGAAACTATTGAAACAATTGTCAGCCCGGCCATTCTTATAGCTATCTCTTGTCTCTTTGAGAATTAATATCCAACAATCCTGTCCCATCTACAAACAAGTGAGAGCAAAGGACCCTTCCAGGAATTATGCAGCTGGTTGCTTTAGAGATGAGGTATCTGATTGCTATCAAATTAACAGGTTCAGCCATAGGAACTGTGCTGAGAAAGAAAGTGCCCTATGGAAGGAGAATGTTTGGGAAAGTAGGTATTGTATGGCCTGTAGGAAACACTGGAGATTGGAGGTGTTACTGGTCTTATTACAGCTCATAGGTGGTTGGATCTGAATTTGTTGGTAGGTGGAATCTATTTATCTGAGACAATGCAAAGTCCATGCTTTCTTCAAAGTTCAAGCTTCTGGTGAAGATTGTCAGAGCTCCCTTTTCTGTCTCTGTGTTCAGCAAGCCCAGAATTGCTCACAGGTTTTGTTTGTCTTGTTCAGCAGGTGAAATGATGATTTTCCCATTGTCAACCAAGATTATATTAATCTTGGAGGTCCTGTTTGAATATGTCTTTATGGGAAGGAGGAAGATGAGCTTGTAGCAGTGAGTTTGTAAGTATTCACTAGAAACATTCCTGACTTAACATGTCTGTCCTCTATGGGTTTCTATTTATCAAGTCATGTTTTCTTCGGACTGGTTTATGTAAGAGAACAGTCACATTTAAAACTTACACTGGTGAAAGATCTCGTTTGGCCTCTGCAGTCAAGGGCAATTCCTTTTCAGTGCTATCCCAATGAAGTTTACTTTACAGCTACACTCAGCCAAAATGATGCTGATTCCAGCACTGAGCACTTTTTGGGAACAACTCTGTGCATTCACTGATTGCTCAAGTCAGTGTGATGCTGACACCCTTCTCATGAGGAGCACTCTGCACAGAGCCTTTCGGAGTAGCTGCTCATCCGAGTCCTTAGAAGGCATCAGACAGTTTCTAACTCTTCACACCTAAAACCTTTCCATGCATTGTTACAGTTCTAATAATATTACATTCTAATAAATAAAGTTGTAATAAAATTACCTCTAATAATGTTGGCTGACAACCCTAACTTCTCTCCAGCTTTGTTATGCAGTGCAGTTAATTCTGAATTCATTTGGGCATATGCAGCCAAGTGTAGCAAAAGTGTTACCTTGTCTGAATCAGGGCTTGCACTTCCCAGGTTTCTGGGTCCTAATTGTCTCAGGTGAGGCACCCAGATATAAGGGACAGCATTGAGAAATGTGGGTTAAGCCATCAGTGATGGTCATGTCAGGCTTTGGATGTGCTATGTTACAGCTGTGTGTTCCTCTAAGCTCTTTGTAGGACTAATACTACATACTAAAGTGTTTTAGCATCACTTTTGTTACTTTTGGTGTAGTTTAGTTCAGTTTTCCAGCAATCAGAGTAAATTCAGAACTGTATAACTGCGCTCAGGCTAGACATCTTTGGGAGATGAAGCTTTCTTATTTGTAGTGCCTGCTGCTGCTATTTGAAATGAGCATAAGAGAGGCAAATACATCCATGAACATTTGCTGCCAGTATGGATTTAAAAGCAAAACACAGCCAGAAAGGCTACTGAAACACTACTTCACTTGGCTGATAACTCAATTTGTTGATAAGAAAGAGGGAGTGTTTTGTCTCTCTGTATCAGATAAGTGACTTATCACTCCCTGCACTGTTGATGATGAACATGTTCATCTGGCAGATAGTGGCAATAAAGCTGCATCTCCCCTTTGCACTGCAAGACATATGCTGCATCAAATGAAATTAAGGGAAATAATTTAAATAACTTCTTGGTAAATGGTTTTAAAATCAATTTATAATTAACCTGTGGAACCTCCTGCTGCATTTTGTTAGAAAGGGAAGTATCATGCATGAAAATGGATATTTCATGTAAGCAATGATATGGGGAGATAAAAATTGTAAGAAGGGAGAAAGAACATCACTGCTCTGGGCTAGTATTGCCCAGTTTAAGAGATGTTCTGTAATTGAAAGTGAGGCTCTATTTTCTTCCTACACTATCCAAATGTAGGTTGTTGTTAGGTATAGGTGTATTTCTGATCTGGCTGGCATTTATTTTCATATTGTGGACATGGACCCAATACAGCACTGGGGCACACCTTTGTTTGGGATGGAGTGATCTCCTGTTACAGATGTTTTCTGAGGTGTTTAAAGCACAGAGGGAGCCTAAATGCACATCTGCTTTTTTCTGTGTTTTGTTGCCCAGGCTGGGGAGGCCCCAGCAAGAAGATGTCAGGACGCATTCCAGCACAACGTGTCTGGCTGCAGAGCCAGGCTGTCCCACAGGATCCCAATGTGGGTGCAGAGCCACAAATGTCTGGATTTCTACTGCTGAGGGAGGTGAGGCCAAGGAAAGGCTCTGTCTGTTGGTACTCAGCAATGCAAATCTGTGCAGTCGGTTGTGCCCACACATCTGCACTGATCCACTCCTCAAGATTAAGCCTGAGCTTCAGGACACTTGTGTGCTAGTCCAAGCTTTGACCTTGTAGAAGGAATGCTGTTTCACTGGGCTTGTTTCTGCTTGCTTTGGTTAAGTTTGAGCATGGCAGAAACTGGGCTAAATCTCCAAAAATTGCTGTGCACTGTGCATTGATGGGCAATTCCAGGGGACTGCTGAGATCCAGCATATCAAACCCAGCTACCAGAGACTTGGAGCCACAACCCCTAGTGTGAAAACCCCAAGAATTCATTCAGCCTTGCTACTAATTGTTTGCTCTGCAGGTTGTTTTTGCTTTATTTCCTTACTTCATAGATTCCAGATGTTGCCTAAGTCCAGTCCTTCCTGACAGAGTCAGAATGTCCCACTGACATTCAGACTCTGTCCCTTTCTTAAATGGGAGCAGAGGGTTGCAATTATGACTGCAGTGGCAAGAAAAGCTTTGATCAGAAATGGGCCTGATGAGGGCTGTGCTGAGGGATTAATGTAGAACTAACTTCATCAGCAGCTGAGAGTTCTGTGGAGGAGGAATTTAGGTGCTTCTTACAGCCTCAACAATGCAAAGCAGCCATCATCAACAAGGTGTTCCCCAGAGGATGCTAATCACTCTCCTCCTTCTTGATCAGCAGTTAAGAGTGTCTCTCTTCTTTCTACTTATCACTTAGTCAGGGATGCCAGAGGTATTTCTTAGAAGATAAGAACATTATTTACACCCAGCCTTAGAAAGGAAAGAAGAGGTTGTCAGTGAGCTACAACCATCATTGTTCCTGTTATCGTTTGCATGCAAAGGCATTTCACCATGCTCAGACCCCATCCTGAAGGGCCAAGTAAGGGGTAGTGCCTGTGCTGCCTGCCTTGGCTCTGAAAGGGCTGGAAGAGATGTGCCAGAAGACCGAAGTACAGGTACAGATCAAAGGAATCTGTGAAGCCCCAAATATTCCCTCACCTATCCTGGCCTGTGTGCTTGGGAGCAGGGGACATCTCCCTGCTCACTTCCATTAGGACTTATCTGCAGATCCAAACCATGTTATCCAGTGGATGTAGGGTAACCCTCCTGTACCAATATAGTTCCAGGCCAGTTCTAGAGTAGATGTACCCTCCTGTTAGCATTGTGGGAAAGGGCATTGAGAGATGCATCTCACTTTTGGTGAGAAGAGAGATAAAAAATTAGAATACCTACTTTAGGACCATCTAGATCTGCTCCTTATTAAGGACTGGGCTTTTTTTTTTTCTTGTTCTCTTTATTTTTTTTTAATGGATGATTAAAGTTATATGAGTTAGAACTGAGACTACTGTGTGCTTCATAACAGCAAGTTCTGTCTATATGTGTGATGAGAAGGCTATGGATATAGCCATATAGAAGATATGGATAGGTACATATGCCAGTCCCCACAAACAATGTGCTAATATATACAGCTACCACGTGACAGTGCTCTGATATTTAACTAGAAGGTATCTCTGCCTTCAGCTCATGTTCTTCTCAGCTTCCCTTGTTATTCTCTGTGCTAAACAGACAGAAGATGAAATTATGTCTATGAAGCCAAAGGCTGTGTGTGTTCCTGCTGTGGAATTTGGTCATGATATTGCTAATAAGAAGGTTCAAGGTCATCCTTACATCCTTGCATTTACATGCTTGGTCATTTTCTCCTGCATTAACTGCAACTAATGTGAGAGTTGTTATACTTCCTCCCTCAGAGTTTCAGAAGCTGCTAAACATTGAGTAGATGCCTCCTTCAAGGAGGGCTGAAATGGGAAATGTCCTAGATTATATTGTGTGATGAAGATTCCCAACTACCTTTAGCTTTTCTGAACATGGAAAATTTGAGGTTTTTTAGGTCACTCAATTAAAATGATGCAGCATATGGAGTGCAGGTGTGTTACATGTCTGCAATATTATGATTAATACATAAATCAAGTGGCTTTAAACCAGCAAATCTCAGTACCTGGGGTCCCATGGCAGCTCAGAACTCAGAACTCAAAGCTCACCTGCCTCACTTTGTCCATAGAGGTTTTACAGCCTCTTCTGAGATCAGCAGTTGGTGGGGACTGGCCTGTACCATAAGCTGGGTGGCTCTGAGATGTCCCAGAGATGCATCATCCATCACTGCATTACTGTGTGCAGTGCAGACCCACTCCTACTGCCAGATGGACTGGTGCTGCTAGAAACCTAAAGGAAGGATCTGGGGCAGGAAGAGGGGTGTTCTCCTTCAGGTGTGGACTTGTAGTTTTTCTGAGCAGCTTTTGTCCCTGGCACGGTGCTGCCTCTGGTTTGCTGTCCTTAGCAGGGCCATTTTCTTGGCTATGTTGGTTGTTACAGGTTTCCTTATACCATCAAAGAGGAGCAGGGATCTGGGCCACACAAAGGCCCTGGGAGAGGGCAGTGATGAGGGCAGATTTCTCAGTGACTCTTCCAATTGCTTTGGGAAACTCAGGACCCTTTCAGGCCTGCATACCCACAGATGTTAGTGAACACTCCTGTGTCCCCAGCACAGCAGCATGTAGGAGAGGCTGCACCATGGAAGCATGCACCTCACCTTGCTGGTGAGGTGAGCCACTTGAGGAAGAGCAGAACAGACCCTCTTGTCTCCTCTGCCACCCCTCTGACTTTGCAGCTATTTCAGAGCCTGTGATGTCAGAGTAACTATCTTGCTGCAAACTTAGACTTATCTATCTCACATATACATGAAACTCAGTAATAACTAGCTCATGTATTCATTCCTTAAGTGGCTACAGAGACATTTGATGTTGCTTAACTCATCCACTATCACTGATCACTTTTGTTACATCCTTGCCTGAAGGCAATGACTTTGGTCAAGCTAGAAATGCTGGTAGTTTCTAAACAGCTTCAGTTACTGGACCAAATGACTGTTCAGTGACTTAGAGTTGTGAAAGCAGGGGAAAAAATCACAGTGACTGTATATTCAAGCAGAAGAGGGAATTCTGTGATGGGGAGTCACTTCTATGCTCTTGAGGAAGGGGAAGAAGGGGTGACTCTTCATCAGGCTCTGATGCTAGCTCAGCTCCTGCGAATAAGAGGCAAGCCCAGATGCAAACCTTGTGGTTTATCCCCATGTTAATACATTCCCAAACACTAATTAAGAGTGGTGAATGAAGAGAGAAATGCAGCTTAATGTAGCATGCTGGCAGTTTTGAAAATGAAATGAAATGCCAAATGAAAGCTTTGGAGGTGATGCATAAGTAGAGGCCAGCAGCCTGCACATGAGTGAGCTGGAGGGTTTGGGCTGGTGTAAATGCTGCTGCTTCTGGAGGAAAGATGAAAAGAGGTTGCAGAGTGTCAGTATCCAAAAGGAGAGTGGGAAAGGAAAAATCTGGGACATGGGAATAGATAGTCTACCTGAGGATGAATGTTGGAGACCTTCTTTGCCTTAGGCAGAATCTACTGGGAATAAGATGGAACTTCAGGTAGCTGGGAACTCAGAGACATGCCTGCAGGTGCTTGCAAGCTCTGCAAGAATGACAGTGATGTCATTGTGGGTTCCACTTTTGGTGGGGAGTTAGAGACACTCTTAAATTCCCAGTCTCTCTGCTGGATTTGCTCTCCCTAAGCAATGCCTTTTTCAGAGCAAGCCCTGTAGACAAGGCTGCCTTCCATTTTCACCTATGAGCTCCTGATGTGGGGGCCAAATAGGTGGTGGGAGAAGAGCTTTCAGTCAGAAATGAGCTGCTGTGTGATTCCTGCAGGTGGGGTGACGCAGGACTGACCTTGGCAAGGTGAGGGGTTTTTCTGAGCAGTGAGGCAAGAGCTCTGTGAGCTAAAACCCAACAGTTTTCCTCTTCAGTTCAGCAGATCTGTGCTGTTGTTACTGAGAAACCATAACCAGCTTCATGGCATCAAAATGTACTGCTGGGCAATTACTCTATGTGAGAGCTCCTCTCTCTTCCATTCCTTTTTCTATTGAATGCAATACTCCTTGGTTTTTAGGTGAATTGAATGGAAGATTGAAGGACATCAAGCAAAGCAGTGCAAGGAACAGATATTTGAGAGGAGAGAACATGAGGGAGCATTACTATAAAAGCGGGAAGAAAAGCAGATCAACTTCAGTGTAAAATATTTACAGTAAAGCTGTTGACTTGGAATTTTGTCTCAAATTCCTCCCTCAATCCAAGCTTTTGAAAGGTTTTCTAAATCTCACAAGCCTTAGGGGCAGGTCTGTCATGTTCAGTTTCTACAGGCTTGTTTTCAGCAACTCTGGTGCAATGTTCAGATTGTTGCAATGCTTCCCAGACCAAATGCAAAGGCCTCAATATCCCACCAAGTACCTGCCTGTCTTCTTGCTGTCTGTGCTCCCACAGCAGTGATATCTGAAATTGTGTTGCAGAGGTTGGAGAAGGGATTGTATAGGTTGCAAATGGTCCAAACAGATTTTTTTTATCTCTTACCATGAGGTACATTTGGGATTTTTTTCCTCCTGTCCTACTTTTATGAGTTGAATTATAGGAAAGTTTACATCAGAAAGGAATGCCTGAAATAATCTAGTACTCCCCAAACCTTTGTATTGTTTTTCAACACAGGTACTCCCATCTTGGCATTGGAGGGTGAGGGTTGAAATGTCTCAGTGCTCAGTTACTTCTATTTTTTCTCTTCCTTTATGGTTTCTCACAGAAATATAGAAGGGTTTGAGTTGGAAAGGACCTTAAAGATCATTTAGTTCCAATCCCCCTGCCATGGGCAGGGATACCACCCACTAGATCAGGTTGTCCAGGGCCCTGGTGGGGCATGCACAACTTCTCTGGACACCCTGTTCCAGTGCCTCACCACCCTCACCTCTGCCTCGAGGGTAGCAATGTCATCAGGTTCCTGATGATCTGAGAATTAATAGAATTAGCCTGAAAAAATAAAATTGACCTGAAAAAAATTTTTTTTTTTAATATTCTCTACTATCTCTTCTTCCCTCCTCCTAAGTGACATGGATCCTGAAGGCTCTTCTAAGTATTTATCCTAAATGCACGTAATCATGAATATGAACAAAGGTAATGTGCTTCTTGGGGAATCTAGAGATGATGTGCTGAATGTTTCCTTGCCTGATCAGATCTAGAACAATGGCAGCAGGGGAGCAATCTGAGTTCAGGAGGACATGAAGCACATGAGTTTAAGAAAAGTTCAGGCTCATCTTGGAGTGCAAAAACCCAACCTTGTGTTGTGTCTGCAGGCACACAATATTATATTTTTGAGGAAATATAATATTTGCATTGGTTCCAATTTGCTTCAAATGGAAGCAGGAATTGAAGCTATGGAAAAGCTTTTTTTGACTGATCCAGCCAAGAAAACAGGCAAGGTCAGCAAAGTCTTGCTCTTAGTTCTGAGCTGAGGAGAGCCCATCTGTCCATTTGCCTGGGGCTCTGCAGGCAGCCATCTGCCTCATAAGAGAGCTGTGAAAAGCACAAGCTGAAGGATGGAAGCAGAAGCCGAGGAGGAGCTGGAGCTGCCTCTCACAGCCACAGCACGCTGTACAGGATGGCTGTCAGCGGTGAGCTGGCCATGGATGCCATCTGAGTGCCACCAGAGCAGAGCCACCCCAGCAGTGCAGCTATTGGACCTCGTGGCGCTGCTTCAGCCACCACAGATGACTTGATTTGGGTTATATTTGGGGCTGGCCTCTATGGCAGACAGGCTCTGAGCAAACAGGGGCCACAGCACCATTTCTGGTTAGCTTTGGAGGGAGGGAAAGTGCATCTTCTCAGAAGAGCACTTGTGCTGTGCTTGGCTTGCTAAGCAGAAATGCCCTTATGACAACATATGTCACTCATCTATGTCAAAGGGAGCCCTGTTTAGGTTTCCCCAGCAGATGAGACTATAATAGATGTGTTACAAATGTGATATCTCATGGAGATGTGGATCATGCAGACCTGGTGAACTGTGGGGACACATGGGATTTTGCATAATGTACATTTTCTGTACTTGAGTGCAAATCTCAGTAATTCTTCCAGAATGGCTCAGTATAATCATTAAACCCTGTTCATTAGCTGACCAGTCTTGAGGCGATCTTGTGAAAGGAAAAACTTGCCTGTACTGATGTTTTTTACCAGAGAACACTCATTACTTAGTAAAGATCTGAGATGTAATGAGCTGGTTTACAGTTCAGTTGTCTTTGTATTCAAGTAATATTTACAGTTTCCATGCTAAGAGCAGATGAGAACCTTCTAATCTAGAGTAAATCTTTAGGAAGTCCACTGCTATTAATAGCTTACTCTAATTTTGCATGAAATCAGGATATAAACTCTAATGGAAGATATGGGAATTGGGTTTTTTTTATATGGTGCATTATACAATTACCATTAATACCAATGTTTTAGACTGTGTAGTATGACTATAATTTATTCTAAGAATCTCACCTTTTTTTTCCCATAGAAATGGGGATGTTTGGGCTGAATTTAAATCCCTTCTCAAATGACATAAACAAAACCAAGAGAGAATAGGAAGTTATGCCTGTATAATTATATCCATTTGCACTTCTGCATTAAGTTACAGGGAAAATGCTTTCCCAATTAGGTCATTTAATTTTAGAACAATTAGTAACAGCTATATCACATTTTTTTTTTTTGAATATTCACTGAGGCTCTGTTACACATCAAGTGCCAAAAAAAAAAAAAAAAAAAAAAAGAGAAAATAAAAGAAAAAGAGAAACATGTTTTAGTTGTGAAAAATGAAAGAATATAAAACCTTGTCTCTCACACTCCAGCTGGGTGGTCTAAGAAGGTTATGCACTCTGCCCAAAAATATGGTTTTATATTTATAAATAATTCTTCTAGTTATTCTCAAAAGGGGGTGATCAGTAAGAGGATTGTGAGTGGCTAGATTTGTACCATACTGGATTTTTCAAGAACCTTTTTCTCAGGGCTGCAGGACCCACTGAAGGTCATGTTCACACCTGAGTGCCTAACCTGTGCTGCTCTGCTGCCTGGAGTACCAGCCTCATCTCTGGGGAAAACACGCTGTGTGAACCTAAACTGCTGAAGCTCATCACAGCAGTCCCTGATCGTAGCCTGGAAATGTCCAGGAGTGTCATCAGCACAGACCCAGAGGATGCTCGCTCAGCAAATTCCTCCCAGTCCCTGCTGAGGACTTGTGCCAGCACACCGACATCTGCTGGGGCCTGTGGAAGGGGCACTCTCACTGTCACAGCTCTTCTGACAGAAAATATTTGCACTGATGCTATTTAAAGAAAAAGGAATTGCACTTTTAGTAGCATAACTTTTCCCACAGGGAGTGGTTTTCCTGCAGCAATGCAGTAGTTCCAAGAGTGCTTTATTTACTGCTGAAAACTACTGATATTCCTGCAGGCTGGAGCACCATACAGACAGCCCTTCTGCAGCTTCCTATCCTCTCACAAAATAAGGTATTTGTGATACCACTTATTTCTACCATTTCTGCATGACATAAACCACCTAAGCAGAATTCTGTAGAGCTTCCTTTGTGCTGAGGACATCTGCCAGCAGCAGATCTATCTCAGTCCTGGCTCATGCCTCACCACACCTCCCTGCAGCAGCGTGTGGCTGAGCAGGTTTGCTGCGCAGGTTTCTAGCAAACTGCTGTGTCACCAGTAAATGCCTGGATAATTTTTAACCTCACATGGGATTGGTTTATCGGCTGCAGGTGGCCAAAATAATTATACACACTGCTCTCTATGAAAACTGGGTCAACAGGATAGCACTTCTTTTTATGTTCCGTGAGGCCTCTCCGATTTACACCTAGGGTCAGACTTCAGGGAGAAAGATATTTGAGCTAATGCAAGCAGCCATCACATCTATTCAGATGATGACACCTTTCTAAGGCATTTTCTTCCCTCTAATTTTGCATCATAATGTTGGCTATTATACAATCATTGCTCTTCACAAAACAAGAAAGGAGAGCCCGGGGAAAAATATTGATATTTATTTAAAATGAAGTATGATAGATAAATGCACACCCTCATTATGTCAGGGCATGAAGAAGCATGGACTTCCAGCACCACAACTTTCCAGGCAGACATCCTAAGGGCCAATGTGGTTATGCTTGGCAAAACTGCATGCTTAGGAGTGCATTTTCCTTTGCCCATGGGATGTGGTTTTCCCAGACCAGTCCAGGGAGCACTCTGTATGTGTGTTTACATCTAGGAAAGCTGTATGGCGACAGAGCTCTTCATTGTTGTGATCATTTCCATTTAGAGGTGATGGTTGTTGCTAACATCAGATTTGGGGTACCAAAGCCTGAGGACCACAGCGACAGCCCAATGATTCACCAAACTTTGGTGACTTTGGAAGGAGAGCAGGGAAAGGTCAGGAATATCCCTAGAGTGTGTTTCTGTGTAATCTCTACCAACACGTGGTTGGCTTCTGCTTATGAGTTTTCCTTTCCCATTGAGTGCAGTGCTGGTTCTGATAAGCATCTTGCACCTTCTGGATTCCAGCTCATTTCTTCACCTGGCTGGCCATGCCTGTGCTGGCACACGAAGCAGGCCAGGACCTGCTCCAGCCCAGAGGGTGAGAGACATGGCATGGCTTGTACTTTGGGAATTAAGTCTTCCTCCTTCACAGAGAAGGGCACTCTTCTCTACAAGACCAGCTGGAAGCTCTCTTCATGGCTCTCCTTCTTTTCTGCTGGTTTGGTGTTGACCAGTGGTAAGAATGAGATCTGCAGGTGGTTTTACTCTTAAAATATCCACGTGCTGAACTGCAACTGCCTCTGGTGTGCTAGGAGCTCTTGTGAGCTGGTAGACATAACTTCTCTAGACCATTAATTTTTTTACACGCTGGCACTATGTCACTCCCTGTTTGCATAGTTTCTGAAGGAAACAGATGCAATCTCTTCCATCTCTCCCCATGCTGACGTCTTTCTGTGCTGCTCATCACTCTCATCAGCTGTTCCCGAGCTGCATCTAACCCACAGTTGGAAATTCAAAGCTGGGCCCCTCCCCAGCTGCTGCTTTGATGTCCCTTTCTCCCCCTCCACATCACCTACATCGCTCCCTTTGAACACTGACATTGTGATAAGGTTTATGAAATTACTTCCCGTTAGGACGAGGGCACCCAAACCCTGCATGTCTCAGGACCATCTGCTGCTTCTGACACGGTGAGTGACACATGGGTGAGTATCTTCTAGCAGAAAGACAAAATTCATTGTGGAGTTGCCACAGTTTGTGAATCAGAGCCCTGGAACACATGCATAAACACTAATTAAACCCAATTTAAAAGTGTCTGATATTTATCGAGTTTCATTTAGTTAGGTATCAAAATTAAATTATTGATTAGTTGCTGAGTAAAGCCATGTCAGTGTCATCCTCTAAAGTAAACAGAAGAACATCTACCTGAAGGGACCAATCCAATTCTCAGTCAGCTTCAGAAAACATTTGATTTGGTGCCACTTAGGAATATCATAAGCCTGAAAGCCAAATGTTTGCATTTAAATTACATCCCAATTGAAATTTTGGAGGTTGAATTCACTGCATAATTCACTTCTTCTGAAAGTCAGAGCTTAGAGAATGTCAGGATCTAGAGTTGGTGGGGTTTTTCAGGGTTTTTTTGTGGGTTTTTTTGTGGTTTGTTTGGGTTTTTGTGTGTGTGTCTGTGGTTTTTTTGGTTTTTTTTTGGGGGGGGGGTTAGGGGTTTTTTTGTTTGTTTTTGTTTGTTTAGGATTTAGGAAACAGGAGCTAGCAGAGCCTGCTTGCTTAGCAGCCTGCAGAAAGTTTTGCAAATCTGGCCAGATGATGGGGGAGCATCAGTGGTATCACTGGCAGAATGCATTATAATAGTTGTTGGAAAAGATCTTCAGAGGAACAGAATACAATGGAAATGCTGGAGCAGAGTGAGAATTGCTGACGAGGGTCTGGGATATGGTCTTGGAAGATACCCAGTGTTAGCAACTTCACTAGAAGGCTACAGCAGACCATTAGGAGACAATAAATCTCTGTGCAAATGTTGTCTTAATCCAAATAAGTTTAGGGATAATTTATACCAGCAAGAGTAAGAGAGATACCAATAATTTTATGAAGAGGAAGAAAAACTAATATTGGCATTTCTTTCCTTGAATACTCCATCTTGCTCTTCAGCACTGTTTGTGTTTTAAATGGGAATATATAAGCTGCAGATTTGCTACTGCAGATTTTAATTTTAAAATTAATAGCTTCTTTTTCTTTTTTTTTCCCCAAGTACAAACTTATGACTTGTTAGCAGTTGGTGAGATATGTGGACTTTGGAGCCAACTGGAGTCTCACCATTTCTGTTACTGTAGAACCTAGAGATCATAATCAGTCTTCCAGGTGCTGCACAGGTAGAGGCAGCCTGCTCCAAAGAGCCTCAAAATAGGTAAGGGGTGGAGGGGGGACAGCAGAAAGATAAGGATAACAGTGTGAGCTTAGGCTGCCAAGCAGGTTAGAGCTGGGACTTCTCTCCTGCATCCTCCATCCCCCTGTGCTCCAGGAGGGGTTTTCCACTGTTTTCCTGAGTGTTGTATTTCAGCTGTTCTAGATGTTTCCTAACTCTTGTCTCTGACATGGCCAAAACTCAGCCTATTGCCTCTTTTTTTATTTATTTTTTTTTACCCCCCTGGAGAAGGACACATATGTGTTTTCCCCAGTGGAGATACCAATCCCACGAAATAGAAATGTTGCCAGCATTTTCACTCTAATGGCACAAAGGATGCCACTACAGAAAGCCCTGATGCTATTTTTGTTCCTCACCCAGCTGCCCTCCATAGCTTTCTGTTTGTGTTTTCCTCTTTTACTAGACAGCCTCATCACCAAGTGGGTGGGGGCTGGAGCTGGGAAGAAGCATTTAAACAGAGCTGACTGCAAAGCAGAGGTGGGTTGGCTGTGGGGGTGTGGTGACAAGGAATTCTTCCTCCAAATCCTAATTTTGACCATGAACTCTAGTTCCACTTAGTAGCCTAAATTACCCCAATTTTGTCCAGCCCCCCCCACTTCCCTCTAAAGAGCGATAAAGGAAGACAAAAGTAAAATAATGTCTAAATAAAAGATGAGGTAATTTTGAAGTCACATTAGACTTTTATATATACTA
Source organism: Cyanistes caeruleus (assembly GCF_971803275.1). Lineage (NCBI taxonomy): Eukaryota > Metazoa > Chordata > Aves > Passeriformes > Paridae > Cyanistes > Cyanistes caeruleus. Next base: position 10,898,623 of record NC_141701.1, read on the forward strand.
TGGTTTCTTACATAAGCCCACTGAGTGCTGAAGCATCTCCAGTATGGAGCTGTCACCTGGTATTTTCCACTTTATGGCAGTTTGCAGAAAATGTGATTGTCTCTGGTGCAAATTACTCAGAATTCCTCACTAACTTTCTGGGGTAGGGAGTTGCATTGATGGAGATGGCTTTGTTGTCTCCTGTTTTCCTCTAACCTTGGCCATCATTTTCAAAGGAAATAGAAAGGAGCCATCTGTATATAAATCAAAGATCTCACTGAGGTCAAAGAAGATGTTTCCCAAGCAATCTGCTGAAGTGAATGTATGACATTGATGTGGGTGAAATTCTGGCCGAAATTCAGCAGTTTGTGTTATACTGCCTGGATGATCCCAAACATCTGACCTTAAAATCTGTGAACCATACATAGTGAGATTAGTGCTGGTATGGATGCTGTAGCAGTGCCACAAACATAAACAACTACTGGTCTGATATATTACAAGAGTCCCAGTTTTAGAAAATATTACACTGCCTGAAAAAGAATAATTCTTGCAGGGATTGCTGACTAGGAAATTTCTAGAATTTGCCTCTTCTGCCTTCATTTTCAGTCTTCTTTAGTGTATGAGCTGATGTGTTTTTGATAAAGAAGGCCAGGCACGGGATAGAGAGGCCAAAAGCAACAGGAGCTGTTAGCCATGAGATCAACTACTCTGTAGACCGGGCTCCATTTCTACTTCTCTTCCCTGAAGGGCAAGGGAAGATTAGCTGTGTCACCTTTGATGGAAATCAACTTGCTGGAAGGCAATCACTGGAAGGTCTAAAACCTACTTGGCTGCATTTAGACTTGTCAAGTCTCATGAATTATCTGTGAGAATCTCTCACTTGCTCACCTCATGTCTCATCCCAGACACTGGCAGCAGGGTGACCTGACCTCATTCTTGCAGTGGGACCTAGAGGGCCAGTGTAGCTTACTGGGGAAACCTACCAATTGTATCAGGATTAGGAGATGCAGTGCTTGGAAACCTGATTACTTGCACTCCAGGGTGACCTCACATCCATAGGAGACTCGATGGAAGAGTGTCTTGTGATGCAACTAGTCAAATTATATGACTTCTGAAATTTCACATGTATGATTAGAGAAATCAAAAATCCACAGGTCCTCAAACATTCTCCTCACTTGTTTTCTTCTCTCTCTTTTTTTTTTTTTTTTTTTCTTTTTTTATTGAGCAGGGTGTGCTGTAGGAAGGAATAAATCTTTCTGATCTTGTTGTACCATGACTGTCATTAGTTATGATATGTTCAGAGACACATGGACTCCAGGTTAAGAAGGAGGCAGCAATTTGCAAATTTCACTCCCCTTTCCCCTCTGGCTCACTTAGACTGTAGAACTTCTTCCCAGAAATGGGATTAAGTCATAGGTTTGATAAAGAGATTTAATCTTGTTGTAAAGGATCTTAGTGATTCCTCCTCTCACTTGGCAAACTATCCTGGTGTTTAATCATTCTCACCCCCAGGAAATGGCATCTTGTTTCAAGGTCAAGTTTATCACATTTCCACTCCAGCTACTGAATCCTTACTTGACTTTCTAGGAGGAGGCTTCCTTGGGAGCTGGGTTAGCTCTCTGTTCTGAGATGCCCAGCCCTTCAGTTCAGTGGCCCCTGCATTGGTCTGATGTGCTCCCAAACTGCAGGAGGGCGACAGCTGAGAGAAGGCTGGGGACACACCAGCCAGGAGGGACAGAAGAGAGTTCCTCCATCTCTGGGAGTCAGTAGTCATGCTTACAGGGAGTGGACAGGAGGGCTTACCTCCTGAGTTAGCTCAGTGTGCTGTGTTCTGCTGTATCAGTCATCCTTGCTGATAGGTCTCCAAAGGGACTGGATTCACATCAGAGTGCTACCAAGAGGGTTTGGGCTCCCCTGATTCCATGATGTGACACTGATCCCATCACTGCACAACCCCTGCCTTGTTCCTTTTGGGTTGACTGGTGGCCAGGTTTGCCCAAGGAGCTTTTGCTGCATACCAAACTCCTGTGGGGCTCTGGGATCTCAGGCAATACTTCAAAATTGAGCCAAACTGTTGTAAGCATGTCCTTATCCTCTCAGATAAGTACTTTTTATTCTGCTTTGAGACCTGGAAGAAATGCTTCTGGCAGAAACTCCTCTTATATGGACTTGTTTTGGCCCATAAAATGTGCATCTTCAGGAAGAGGTTTTGAATTGCCTGCTGTAGCCCTGTAGTCAAGACCTCAGACCTTTTCTCCTATGTCCCTGGTCCTGGGAAAAGAGTCAAACCTGCTGCCTGTTGTTGGCTGGACAAGTCCCTTATTATTCCAGCCAGAGCCATCCAGGTCTCCTGGCCTGCCTTGACCCTGTGCTCCTCAAACCATTATTGCAACAGTGACAAGGGAAGATTCAGGCCAGCTGTCTGAGAGTGGCCAAAGCAAACGAGGAGGAGGCAACATTTGCTGGGGTCCCGGAGCCAAAACCTCTGTGTGCAGCCTGCAGGGAGCCAGGGAATGGGGTGCAGGGCTCCAGCCATCTCCTAGCGGACCTGGAGCCAGAAGCCAGCTTCACATTGCTGGAATCCAGCCGCAAGGGAGAACTCGGAGGAGGTAAGCCCCTGGAGTCCTCTGCTGAGTAGTTTATTGATGTCTTGGTTAACCACTTGTGGTATGAGCCAAGCATGTCTGTGAAATTACTGCTCCAGAGTTGCCAGTGTAAGTACCTTCTGTCACCAGAGAAGGGAAAGACGGATGGGGAGAAAGGAAGAGCATATGTTCCTGCTTGTAGTCCTGCTGGTTAGCATGAGGGAGTGGGAGGAATGTGTGTGGTGAAGGCATTTTTGACTGTACATTCATTATTGCCATGAAATGAATGCTTTTTTCCAAGTAAAGCATATAGTGCTTAATGTCTCACACAGCACTGGAGACACAGAAAAACTCAATGTCCTCAAATACCTCAAATACAGAAACTTTTCCTTAAGTGTGCAGGGTCTTGACTCCGCTCCAGCTGAAAGTACTTGGGCCAGCCCCATTCCACATCTCTATTCAAATGTCAGCCCATTGGTGGTGGTTTTTCAGATGAACTCCTGGCAAATTATTCTCTGCAGCCTTTGCAGTCTTGTCCTTGAACATCTAAAAGAAATAGTTTTACAGATGTAGCTGGCACATATTTGCTTGTACCTCAGTCCTCTGGTTAAAAATTGCTAGTGGGTGTGGACAGCCTTGTCATCCTGGATGTTCCTGTCTTCCCCTGGCTCACCTTCACTACTGAATAATCTGCAGCCTTTCATCTGTCAGAAAGGAAGTGTTGTGAAACTCCCTGTGCCATCTCCAAGCTGGCTCCTCAGTTAATGAAAAGGGGAGTGTCTCCATAGTCCTGTATGTTGACTAAGTAAATCTAGAAATGATCCTTTGGCTATCACTGCATTCCTTAATGGTTTTTATTTTTCATGTGTGTTTGTGTGTAATTATCTGTTGAAGCATAGAAAATGTTGATAGTTAGTAGGGCTAAAAAGGTACCATGTTCTTGTGCTTGTTTTAGTAAATGGAGTGATTTTGTGAACAAAAGAATAAATATTGGTTACAGCAGTACAGTGCTTTGCTCAAAATAAGCACAAAGTTGGGTTTTTAGTTCATCTTAGTTCAGAAGATGAACTAAGCTTGTAAGTTCAGCATTCAGCCAACTAAAATAATATATAAAGATAAAATGATTGTTCTCAAGCACCTGCTCTTCAACTAAAAATGTCATTGAAGATAGTTGTGCTTGTCACTGAAGAGAGGAGGACACTCATTAGTACAGGTAGATGGGACTGAGATGACTGAGGAAGTTTTTGCATCTATCTGTCCTTCCCATTTCTCTCCTGGTGGTCAGCATCTTGCCAAAATGCTGGTGAAGCCCACCTTGAGCTACAAAGCTCAAAGCCCAGCCCAAAGTTTACTTTCATGTGCCTTTCTGTAGAATTCAGTGCCTGTGGGTAATTTTGCTGGGCTGCCCCAGTGGCAGGACTGGCAATCTCTGTGAGCAGTAACTGCTCCAGCCATCTCACTAATGTTTAAAATGAAGGTATTAATCATAAATTTTGATTTACAGCAGCTGAAGATGTGGTCTTACCTTGTTTGCTTTCTAAAGTCATATGTGGTTCTGGTGAGGAGGTACAATTTGGCCACTAGTGCAGAACCAAATGATTAGCTGTGATCTGTAGATAAATAAATATCCATCAAGAACTTGGCCTCTGTTCTCTACTCCAACCTTATTTCTTTGTACACCACTGACTTTAATAACTGAGGTTCAACCTGTGCTATTTGAATAAGATCCCATATGAGCTTTTCCATAGTCACTGCACCTTTGGAATCTTCCCTTTGGAACCATTCAGTTATTACCAGCATTGAGAAAATCATTGCTGCTCTCAAGCAGTAAATCTGTATGAAACACACACACACAGTGAATACTACAAATCCACAGGCTTGTGTGGCTCTTTAGTCCCTTTTGTTTGCCTGGCCAGTGTCCTATCCTGATGGCACTTGGGGACATCTAATGGTTGAGTAACAGGCCACAAGGAAACTTCCTATTGTATGTCTTTGTTGCCATTTTTATCAGAATTTGTCTCTTCTTTGCCACTTTTCACCTTTAAAAAATTGTCAGTTTTACTGAGTAACTTGTTTAATTTATTCACTTTTAGGGGCAAAATGTAATAATGAGCTGTAATTTCAATCTAGTTTGCAAACTCTTTCTTCTAAGCAGAAATAACAGAGAGGCAGCTAAGGATACTCATCAGCTTAATATAGCAAGAAAGATACAGGGATGACTTCACTGTGAAGCAGAAATATTTTCAGTAGAGAAAATACTGGTTGTTGAACTCTGCTCAACCTATCACACAAAGACTTAATCAGAAACAAGGGCTCTGAGCTCAATGAAAATTTTGCCACTAAAATAGCTTTTTTGTTTTGTTTAATTTTGGGTTTTATTTGGGTTTTTTGTTTGTTTTGTTTTGCTTTGGGTTTTTAAAAATTTTGTTTTAGTCTAGGGTAGAGTCTGAAGGAAAGTACTGGATCTTACTTTTCTTGATGTTTGCAAATCAGGCCATGTGTGCATTTTTGTAAGATGTGCTTTAGTCAAACCTAAATTCTTATCCTTAACCCAAGAGTGTAGTATGTGGTTTAATGGAGAATGTCATCTAAGAGGCTAAGCTTAATCTTTTAGTGGGCCTGTCTGGCTTTAAATTTATGAAGAAATATCTGGTATCTTTGTGTGCTTATAGCTCTCCTCACTGCAGGTTTGGTTGGCACATAGTTCTGTAGTTCCTTTGACCACAGCTTCTTGTCTTTTTGCTTTGATGCACTTCTTTATATTAGCAGGGATTCTGTGTTTTTGTGCTCACCTTTAGGTTCTTCTCCTGCCCTATTCTGTACTTCAACTCAACCATTTTATTGCCCAGAAGGGATGAAGTTAAAATGTACTCAGGACAATACAATCTTCTTTCTGCTTTGGTTCTTGTACATCCTAAGCCTGCACACAGTGTCCAGATGTTGGCTTACAGATGTCTATGGCTATTGAAGAAATTCCTACATAGCTCATCAAGTTTTCTATCCAGATCTTTATACTGTGAGGAATCTTTCAGGTTACCACAGTTGCAGGTTACACAATATCTGTGGATGTTCTGCTATGGCTTGGGTAGGCAATCACTTGGCTGATTACTCATTGGAAAGCAGAATAATTAATAATGTTAAATCAAATATAACCTAATCTAAAGGTGTAGCTGATGATGTGCTTATCAACATACTTTGCTGATTTTTATCAGCTGGAAAGTTGTATCCTCAAAGATTAAAGGAAAGAAAAAGAAATCTTAACACTCAGTGATGAAAGTATTGGTGGCATCAGTGCAATCTGCAGACTTAACACAATATTATTTTGGAAAATGAATTTGCTGTTTCAGAGTATTAGTGAACATGCCTGATGTTTCACTGTTGAACAGAATACCTTGTGGAGATCATCCACATCAGTCCTAATTTGGCTTTTGCATGGCAGTGAAAAAGTCTTTGCCCCAGTGGGGAGCGAAACAGAGGTGCAGGAATCCATCTGGGCAGAGGAGGTGTTATGGTCAGGCCCTGCAATTAGCTGTGATTTGGCACTGGGTAGCAAAAGCAGGAAATGGAGCAGGATTATGGGATGCTGACAGAAAGAAATCAGAAAATGAGCTCAAATGTAGGGATACACCTGTCTCTTCCTAAAGCACTCACTGCCATTGCCTGAGCTGAGCTGGAAATAAACATGTGAGAGCAGTGTGTTACATCAGAGCAGAGGGTGGTGTCTCAAATACAGGCCAAAGCAGAAGCTGTTGATGGAAAAATGGATTTATTAAATGTATATTAAGGGAGGAGAAGCTTTTTTATCTGTGATATTTAAAAATAATGTAAATAAATACATATATTTTGGACTCCTGATTTGCCAGTGCGAGGAGAAGTAAACAGTACATTACTAAAATAAAGCAAGATTAAGACAGATTAAGTAGAAATGCTATTTATAACATTTTCAAATAATTTCCATTCTTGTGTCCTGTGGAAATGAAGAAACTTGTTCAGTCACTGGATGAAGGTGGAAATCATGATCAGTTGAATCTGTGTTTGTTGATGATGTTCGTTTGTCTGATTTTTAACTGTGTGATTAACAAAGCTTGAGATGAGAGCACAGCTTTCATTTTTACAATTGCATTCAGAAATTAAAAGCCTTAAATGACTTAAAGTTAAGGGCAATTTGACATGCACTTTGTGCAGTGCCAGATAATGATATTTTTTCTGGAGGGATAGTTCTTTTATGACTGACATATCAAACGTCTCATTCACACTGGAACATATGACTAAAAGACACAGAATTGTGCCAGGAAGGGGCTTTTGTAGCTAACATCTAGGTAACACCAATTTGGGGAAGGAAAAAAGATAGATTAACTGGAATCAAGTCACAGATTTCTAGATAGAGAAGGTTACAGGCATATGCAATCAAGAATGGCATTTGCTGGATTAAAGTATTTGTGAAATGTAAAGGTGGCAAATTTGATTCAGTAGGCTTTGATGGTGCAGTTGCACAGGTCTTTGCATATGCATTAGTTCGACTTCAAACCTGACAGAGTTGAGATCTGACAAGGCACCTTGGATTTTTTTCCCTCTGACTTCATACCCTTGGCTTCATTTTCCCCAAGAAACTTTCCTTACTGAAGAAGACCTTATCCACCTTCTTCTGATAGATAATGCCTGGCCCCACAAACATTTTCAATGTGCAAGGTGCTCATTCACAGACTGGTGCAAAATATTTATAACAGGACCTGAAACTTGAAATGATCCAATTATTTTTATTAATCCTCATCACAACCAAGCTGGTTTAGCACTTGGTTTTGAAGTTTGCTTTGTTTAATCCATGTCTCTGTCCAGTCCCTGCTTTTACTGGACTATGGGAACACCTCAAGTACATGTGAAAAGCAAAGACAAGGTAGAGAAAGGCAATGTAATTTAAGGTCATATAGGAGTCTTGCATTCAACTGCCTGTTCTGCAATAGGTTTTGTAAATTCCGTGCTAACATTCTATCTACTGATTAACCTTCCTCTTTGAGCCAAGCCTTGATTTCTTTAACTGAGTGCTGCTTAAAAGTGTTTCTTTTATTTGAAATATCTATGAGTGAGCACTCATTTTAATTGAAATGGGAAAATAAATTCAAGGGTTCTCTCACAGTTCATCTTTAAAGGGATTCTCCATTTCCTGAGGCCAAAGGAAATAGAAAAAAACATTAGACTTTTCTGCCTAAAATTTGCTTCTCAAATTCTGTCCTTTTACAGATAAAAGACCCTTTGGCTCTCTTTTCTCTGCCACACAATGAAAAATTTCCTTAAGAAATCCTATGTTTTGTTTGGTTTTTTTCCAGCCCCACATTATTTTTGTCTTACACACCCTGGATTTAATGTGCAAAGACAGAGACACTTATAAAACCTTGCTTTGGCACAGTAAAAATGGCAAATCACTGCAAAGTGGGCAGTAGATATTTTCCTTATGCAATAGCTGTAAAGGAGGCAAACTGTTACCATCAGCACAAATGATGGAGCTGCCACCCTTGTTTAGAGTTCTTGAAACACAAACCTTTCTGCCATCCCCCCTACATTTCAGAGAGCCAGAGCTCTCTGCAGCAGCTTTGGGCCCTACATTAAGTTTTTTCTTGGAGGCTTTTGCAGCAATTCCAGAACAATTTGTGTCAGTGGAAATGCTGTGGTGGGATGAGCACAGTGCTCCAGCCAGAGTCAGCACTTGAAGGACCAAAATAATTCTGGGCTTTCTCTGCCACCAGCATAGAGAAGAAAGTGTCATGGGGAGGCAATTCTGATATTTTCCATCTCCACTAAGTACAGACCAAGTCTTCAGCCTGCATGAGATGGGCTGAATCCAAACCTTGCTGCTTCTGTGAGTGCAGCTATTCATCCTGTGCTCATCAGTTAGCTGAGAAGTCCATGAAGTGGAAGCAAAGCTCTTTGTATCCCAAGTCTTGAAAAGCAAAGTAAATACTCTTGTATACTCTAACTTATTTTCTAGATTTTAGAGCAGACTTCCTAGCCTTGTTTTCAGAGAAAAACAGGCATATGTTCCCGTGCACTGCTTAAGTGTGTCCATATGTCTTATGCTGGTACATTTTGGACCTGTTTGCTGACCCTAGTCAGAGTGGAAGGGAACAAAACTGTACACATAACTAGATCCTTCTAAGTATAGCAAAAATTGTTGGTTAAATTAAAAAAGCATTTATCCTGTACATGCTCTCATCTGTGGGAGAAGTAGTGAATTCACCCTGGAGAGGGGTCCTGTAGGTATCTCAGACGTGAGAAAATTCACCCACAGCTTGTGTCACAAGGTGTAAATACCTTAGAAGTCAGCTCTCAGGAGTACTGGTGTTTGTGTTGATACACTTTGAAGCAAGGGAAGGTACGTGACATCCCAGGCTCCTGTTCCTAAATATGACCACATGCATCAGGACCCACAGGTCAGTCTTCTGACAAGATCTGGGTTTAACAAAATGGCAAGTGGAGGTGAGCTGGAGGGGTCCAGTCCAAATGTGATTTTCCCAGTTTCCTGTGAATGTCTGCTCACCTTGACTTTAAATCCACAGAGACAGCCTTGGGTAGCAGCAGATCAACAGGGGTCAGGGCAAGCCTCAGACGTGGGTGAGCCCCTGAGCTGTGTCCATCCTGGCTAGCACAGATTCAGCAGTTTGTTTCCAATTCATTGGTGCAGATTGATTGAAGAGAAAATCTGATGTGTGCCCTGCAGAACAGCTGCCTCTGTCTTTCCTATTCTGTTAACTTGTAGCTTGCTTTCTATGGAAATATTTCTCATAGCAACTTTTTCTAAGGGTTGTCCTAAATTGGGCAGGAAAGCCTACATAAGCACTAAACCAGTCATTTTCTGCAGCAAGTTCTGGCACTTTCCTCCAGCCAGAATGAGTATTATTATTACTTCTTATTATATTTTCCCTAAGCTTTTATTGGTTTGTGTTCCCAGATGTAAAAATGCTGTCAAGCTGAGGGAACCAAACAAAACCCTGTTCTATGGCAAAGGAAGGACTAAATGTTGGCAGTGATGTCTGAGATGGGTTTGATGCAGATGCTTTTAATCTGGCGTTTGAAAGATCCCACAGAAAAAAAGAACAAATCCCGCAAAAGGAAAAAATGTCCCTTTAAACCATGTATAAAAACCTAAGAGCCAAACAGATGTGTGATATACAAATTATGAGCCTTTAGAAACTTTAGAATATTAAAATTATTTTAAAATCTTGTAAATGTTCAAACTGTAGAATCAAGGATATTTATATTTTGAATTTTACATCTTCTACAAAGGGTAAATTCTGCTTTAGACATAGAGTGGAAAGTCATCTCCTAGTTCAGTAAGTCTGTTCCTATTCTGTTGGAGGTAAATATGCCATAAAAATGTATTTACTAAATTTATCAAGTTCCACAATAATTCTGTTGATGCATTGAGTTTTTTTTCCATGGAAATTTCTAGAGATTAATTTCTATGATAGATAGATAGATGTTTTTCTTCCAATTTGCAAGCTGACTGCATTTATGGATGGTATGTACTCAATTCCCTCTTGAGTCAACAAAGTCCTTCAACCTAAATGTCTTTTTTACTCCATAGTTCAGACAACAGTTATAAGGAAAAGAACTTTTATCCCTGACAATCTGTTCTATTGGAATGAGCAAAAAATGTATCTGTTTCCTGTCCATTCCCATTTTAATTTGCTTTGAAAATGTGTGGCTAGAATTGCACACATATTTTCACATTTTGGTACGGTGGCTTTAATCTCTCTTAACTTTTTCCTTGAAATATCACATCCCATAACAGTTTAGGACTGAATTATTCCTCTTCACATTTATAACATAATGTTTGACTATTGCTCTTTGTTGACTGTATACAAAAAATATTTTGTCTCTCTTTCCTTAGCCTCTATTAATGACAAATATTAGTGGTGCTTATGCCCAGCTGTGGGACCTCACATTTATACTATTGCATTCCAGTCCATCTCTATTATTCCAGGTTCTCTTGTTCTCCTTGTATAATAGTCCTGTCCCATGCAGCATAAGCAGTGCCTTCTATCTCTACATCAACAATTTCTGTTCTACATCAACAAGTTAAAATATTCTGTCTTGGGGTTGATGATCCCCACTCCAATTTATTTGCATTTCTCAAATTTTCTTTTTACCATAGTCTTTTGTTTTTTCTCCCAAAGCAGCAAATGAAAGTGTGCAAATCCTTATTTTTTCATTTCCCATTTTGCTCAGTTTAAGTAATTTTCAAGGTAGCAGCTCCATGCTAAATGTTGTCTGTTGTTCTGGGAGTATCACAGCACAATTGCACCTTCTTATTGCAAGCCTCTTTTTTCTCATAGATGGAGAATATCTATTTATCTAGACAAGGAAGGAGGAAAGAGAAGGACTTTGGCTCATACAGCCTCTCCCCATGCAGAGCACATCAGGCTGCTTTCAAAGGGGCTGTAAGAATGTGCCTCTCACTCCAGGCCTTTGTCCTGAGACTGTGGTGGGTACGTCTACTGGGAATTTTAAGAAAGTATTCTTCATGAGTCCACAGCATGGAATCATAAAATAATTTGGTTTGGAAGAGACTTTTAAAGATCATCTAGTCCAACCCCTCCTGCCATCAGGTTGCTCAGAGTCCCATCCAATCTGACCTTAAATGTTTCCAAGGGTAGGGTATCTGTCACCTCTCTTGACAACCTGTTCCAGTGCTTTACCTCTCACTGTAAAAAACAAAAAACCTAACAAACTTCTTTATAGCTCATCTAAATTGACACTCCTGCAGTTAAAAACCAGTACCTTTTGTCCTATCACAACAGGCCATGCTAAAAAATTTGTCCCAAAGAACTAAAGATTATTACTGCATAATGGGCTCCCAGTATTGGTCATACACTGCAATATCAAATTCCCCTGAAGTTAGCTCTTTTTCTTTCTCTGCCTGTAAATTCTGTTCTTGTCATGGCACAGCTGTGTGTAAACATGCTCTATGTCTGATGATTGGTGGCTGTAGCAACATGTTCCTGCCACATAAACCACACAAACATAACCTTGTCACCCTCTGATGCTCTGTCACTACGAACTTTCTGTAAATCCAGCTGTTACTCATCATATTTTGATGTGAGGTTTCGTTTCCTTCACTTCCTTCTTCCCAGATTTTGCTCATTTCCAAGCATACATTTGCAGTGTCCCTATTTTTCTTTGGCTTTGTGATACCACTCTAATTGAGCCTGTGACTGCCATGTAGCTGTACAATGTTGAGAGCTGGTGCGGCCCCTGGTGTGATGCCAAAGCTTTTAGGTGTTACTGAGCTATGAAGGAAAAGAGATAATGATGGTGTGGGAGGGAAGAAAAATGTATGGTGTGGACAAAATTCCCTCTCTTTTTTATTAGCTTAAATCTGTGCTAAAATTAGCAAATGTTAAGGGGTTTTATGCTCATTTGGGAAACAAACTGGAAACCAGAAATTTTTGTGAGTTTGGGTGAGACGGCAAAGTCCTGAATGGCTGCAAATGCATCTGGTGTTTAAATGAAGATGGTCCTGATGAATGCTCCACAGCATCAGCTGTACCAAGTGCATTAACCTCATTACCAGGGGGGATGTTGCAAACATACTGAGCCTCTTCTAAAAGCAGCTCCACTTAATAGATAAACCATGTTATTGGAGGAAAAGATCTCTTTTATCACAGACTCAATCCAGCTTCCTGCTGCACCTTTAGATAAATGACATGATCTGAAGGGATGGAAACCAGGTTGCATGTTTGGAGTAGGAATGAGATTGCCCTTCTTTCCCAGTGATCTGCAAACCCAAACCACACAGGAATGATAGTGTGGGACAGTCTGTCCTACTGACACGGGCTTGAGATTTACATGCACTGGGTATCTTGGTTGTCTTGCATACTGCACTATCCACAGATAATGTTCTTATCCTTCTTTCTGCTTAATTCAGTCACTGTTTTTCCAGTTCCTTACTGACTTTCCTGCCTGCAACTCCATACAACACAGATGGCTGGTACCACTATAAAAGTGATGGCAGCGAGATCAGGATATAACTCCTGCAGACCTTTTCTCAGGTTAATATAGGTGTGAACCACAATTTCTGGGAAGTCCTTGGAATAAAGTACACTGTGAGCTTCTTAAGTCATCTTCCCGCCTTTTTTTCAAAGGGTTTTGTGACTGGCAGCCTCCTGTTAATCTATTCTGTTTGAACTCCACCAACATACAAGCCAACAAAGGCAATTAAAGTCTGCAGTAATGATCAGCTCTGGGAAATGATCGGCATGGATTAAAGCAAATCTAAGGGGTAATTGCTTGGCAACAAGTTCCATAACCCTAAGTACAGGAGGGGACTTTGAAACCCTGGTAATTACATCAGAAAACCTGTTTGTATAATGAACATTGTTCTTTTAGCTTGATTGAACTGGAAAAAAAAAAAAAAAAAAAGTTATTCTTTTAAAGGAATCCAGTATTTTGTTTGCAGGAGATTTTATCTACCCAAGATACTGCTAGAACTTTATTGCCAAAATATGTGGGTATATCACAATCTTTGATATATTCAGCCTTAGACAGGGAAGTGTTGCTCTGCTTTGCTGGTGAGAAGAGGAGGATAAAGTACAAAGAGGCTCGGCCACACACACAAATGGGCATAGGAAGTTTGTGGAAAGACTTCATTTGACCCAGGTGGCAATTCCTGAATATCCAACTCCTGAATTTTAGGTTTTATTTGTGGTGTTTTTTCCTGTACCTTTGCTTATGGTAAGTGTGGAGGGGAAGCCTGTGGTCACCGTTAAACAGCACGGTGATTTATTGCTCTCTTATGCAATGTTTAGTGTGCCCCATCAAGGGAGTTGCCAACCAGGGTCACTAACTTCATACTGATAAAGAAAGGCTTATGCCATGAGAAGGGAGACAAAGCTTGTATTCAACCAAAAGTAGGAGGCAGAGATGAGGGGGTTGATCCTGTACAGGTAGCCCAGCCCTCTGATTGTGCCCGTTTGTGCTCTGTAGAATTCGGAGCTCGCTCACAGGCAGATTGAGGTGGAGTGGCCATTGCCCCTTCTGCCAGGATCACAGAGGTCAGGACAGCAGGAAGGTTTCTGGGCAATCACCTTTATGATATACACATGACATAAGTGTGGTTTGGGTTTTTTGTTTGTGTGTTTTTGTTTTCTTCAGCTGTCTTATACCTAAACTATGGGATAGAAGCAAATAATTTAATCTCTTAAATGCACTCATGCTCTGCCAGCACGGTGTTTGCATTTCCTGAGCCACTGGGTACTTGCAAGGAACTCTTCCTCTCCTTTTCTAGTTCATTTTCAAAGACATGATTTATGAGCAGTTGGGTAGCAGTGGATGAGCTGGCATGTCACTATCTGTCATGTGTCCCTAAATCACATTTTTAATAAAGAATTCTCAGGCACATGAATCTTGTTTAGGCACACTGACATGAATAATATTTAAGGATATGTACACACTGGTTCTCAAATTGCTAAGCATGGATTAGAAGGGCCCTCAACTGAGGATTTCAGTAACATTTTCCAGTGTGGGAAAGGTTCAGATTAAGTAGTGATGTGAAAGTGAACTTTGTTATGTTTGGACCACAGTGAAGGTCCTCTAGTGTTGAAAAGCTGAGAACAACTACCAGATCAGGGTGAGGTCCATGACTTTTAGGTCTACACATCATAAACACCTAATATAGCCAAGGGAGATGTAGTTAAAGCAGTTAATAGAACTGAAAAGATGCAATTAAGAATGTAGGAAACTAATGAAGTAAATTGTGTCACCATCTTCATTAATTTGTTTGTCTAATTCTTTGCTGCATGTAAAGACACCTTCAGGTGACCTGCCCAGATACAGACCCATACTATGGTAGATACTCATCAGCTTTTGTGAAGTCCAGCTCCAGAGTTTTGTTTTGTGTATTTTTTTGTTTCTGTTTGTGGATTTTTAAAATCTTTTTGTCTGTTTTGTACATATTTAGATGTCTGGGGTGATAATAAGGGACTTGTTGCTTTGGTCACTCAGTGAGTAACTTGTGGGTTTATTTTTTTGTTTGTTTTTGTGTTGCTCAGTTTTACTTAATTGTTTTTTTGCTTTTAAAACATTTTTCAAATGTTGTATTCAGCTTCCCCAGGAGAAGCTGTCCCAGGAAGCTACAATCTACTAATTTTCATAATCACAAAATTAACAATTAGCTTGTTTGATGTTTTAAGTATCCCTATAGTTTTCTACAGCTGATAATGTACTAAACCCAAGAGACAATGGTAGTGTGCATGTGAGGAAGATTCAATATGTATCAGAAATATTTTAAAGATATAAGGCCACAGTAAGCACTACTTTCTTTAATAACATCGCAAGTAAATCTCCACACAAGGAAAATAATTCCTTAGAGGTGCTTGGGTAGCATTTTTCATCCCTCTATGATTTCTTCATCTGTAGGTCCAAAAATGATTTTTTCCTTGGTCTGCGTGATCTGTTGTAAAGATTGTGATTGAACCACCCACCCCAAAAGTTGAACAGGATTCTTGTGATAGCAGGAGCAGCAATGGTTCCTTGATGTTGTTATGGGTTGGAGTTTTCCTGGTTGCATGCCAGCAGGAGGCTGTGTATGGGGAACAGCTAAAGGGTGATATGCTTTCTCGTGGAGGAGTTTAAAGAGCTGAGAGAGAGAGATCAGACAAAAAAAGAAAACTGATCTTTGCTGAGGGCATGTGCAGATGAGAATTTTTCTTCCAAAATTAACTGATTGCCAGATCATTTGAGTTAATTCATGTGTTAGATAAAGGCAACACAGATACTCCTCTAACATTTATTCCAGGACTGAGGGGGGTCTGTGTTACCCTGTGGGAAGGGTAGCTCTAGCTCATTTTACTCTGCAAAAGCTCTATTGAAGTTAATATAGAAGGAAAATCTCCAGTTTGATGATATCCTACAAAGGATCTCTGGGATGTGCTATCTCCTAGAAAATATTTTGCAGAGGACACACTACCTAGAGTAAAATTTCATATTACATATTATAAAAGTAGCCACACTGTGCTAAAAAGGGATGTCCTGCTGCTGGTGCCTCCAGCTGTGTTTCCCTTCTGCTCACCCTGTATCTGATGTCAGTGCTTGTAGGTCCTGAGTGAGACAAGCAGGGGACAGTTTTCATGAGATGAGGAAGGCAAAGTGTCTCACCTGGCTGCAGATGGATGGGGGAGCACGTGGCCACTCGAGATCCTGATTTCTGAGAGGATTTGGTGTCAGGTACAGCACTGGCCACAGAGGTCCAACCCTGTGTCTGTGCCAGCCAGGGGCTGAGGGCAGCGACCTGTGAGGACTCTGGAAAAGCAAGTGCCCTTCTCATGGCAGGGGAAAACCTGTGAAAACCAGCCCTACCTGCCTCATTCAGGACACGAGAGGAGGGAGAGAAAGGCAAGAAGTGGTGGGTGCAGACCCAAGCTCTGGAGGCACTTATCCTTGGTTTAAAATCCTCTGGGGGTGCTTGTCCTTGGTCTGAAACCTGTGGAACAAGGGAGATCCTTCGCTTTGCCCTCTGAGAGGAGGGCAAGCCAGTGAGATCCAGGCACACGTCAACAGGCAGAAAGACCTGATAGGAATTTGAGATTTTGAGGTGCTGAATCCCTCCTAAAACCACTGACTTCTGGGAAGATAAGGTTGCTCAGCAAATTCTGGCCCAAGGGAAATTTGTAGAAGAAGCACCATAGGCAAAGCAGCAGAAAATTCCAAAACCAGATGGTGTTTATTGCTTTATAGTGAAGCCAAACAGGAAAGAGGGGGAGAAACTGAGAAGGAATAAGTAGCTTTATCTCAAGTCTTTCATCCAAACAGCTCTTTAAAATATATACTTGGATTTATTTTTTTTCTTTTTTTGCAATATATCTCCTTTGGTTTTATTCGATACTTCACTTTTTTCCCAACTCAATTTTATTTTAGTAGTAACTATTTTTTATTTTGATTTTTATTTTATTATTTTATTTTTGATTCTATTTATTCTAGGCTCTCTTTTGCTAGTGGAAGAGAAGGAGAGACATTCAGGATTATTTTTCTCGGTTTAGGCTGAGCAAGCTAATTTTATCCTTGAGATTATTGTAGCAACATTTTCAGACTTAATCTAGGAATATTTTTCCCCTTTACATGTATATATGACACACATAGGTGGCTGATTATCACATTAGGAAGAATTTCCTACTAATGTGCACTCTCTCCCTCCTCTCCCAATCATGTTATTAATTTGTGAATTTGTGGAATCAATCGACTATTTTACAGAAACTGTAAATATTATGATTGAGTGTATAATAAAGATAAATATTTTTAACTGCCTCTCACTGGCAATCTTGACAACTTTTCTTTCTTTGCTGTCATTAAACAGCCAGTGAGTTATAAAGTCAAAATTACACCTCAGCCTTTCACTTCAGCAATTAAAAAATCCTGAGTGAAATCATCCGTGTAAGATTAGAACCTTAAAAAATATAAATATTCACAGCTGTCTAATCTTGTTTCTTGTAATATTGTGGTTATAATATTCTTAATCTTGTAATGTTTTAGTTAACATTTGGCCAGTACTTTTATCTTTCCTGGAAAAGTGTATTTATACCAACATTTTGGTAATTTAAGGAGTGTCAGATTACCTACTTCACATTCAAAGACATAGCATGAGGAATGATAAGCTTTTCTATTGGAAAATTTTGGTGAAATAAAAACTATTAAATTTTTATTGAAAATGTTAAGTTTTTCCTGAAAGTCTTCCTCTTTCTTTCCTCTCTTCTATCTTAACTACAGACTGGTAAGCCTCACTTCTAGGCTGAATGAAATTCCATTGCATCTAGAAATGACCCCATTTCTTCCTCCCCTGCAGATAACAGTATCAAAAATGATCAGGTAATACAATTTTTTTGTTTGGTGAGTAACCATTAGTCATCTCATACAGACCAGGGAATTAATCAGATAGACTGCACACTTCCAGCTCTTGACTTGTGTGAGAATGAGCAATATCAAGTCATTGCCTCTTAACATGGTCAACTGCATGTGGACCAAACACGAGACCAAGAAGTTGACATTATCAGCTGTTTTTTTGGAAGGTTGTCTAAAGTGAATCGGTGATTTTAGTGAAGTTGCTGGGACACCACAGAACTGGTAAGTTTTAATCAACTTAAAAGTAAATTAAAGGAATATTTTTCCCTTTACTAACTTAGCAATAAGAGGATAAAAATGTCATTGAAATAACCCTAGGATAGCCTGCTAGCAATATTGATGTGGAATTCTATATTTATAGAGGTGTAATATGTAGACATTTATTGAAGACTAGGAAGATTTTGAACCACAGACATAGATCATGTCAGAATATACAAACTGCAACAAAATAATGATGCATTTGACAGGTATCTGAAAGTAGTCGTCAGCAAAGCCAAGACAGCATCAGAGCTGTGATCCTAACTTTTCCATTTTACTTTATTTCTCAGACGAATGGCAGCAGCATTAAAGTTAGTGGACCTGCCCCAGTGATAGATTTGCCACACAGAGCACAAGAGCTGAATATATTGTCACTTATTAGTCCAACTTATGTCTCAGTTTTAGGAAGACAGGCATAAGAATGTGCATTAACTCCATTCTCAGATGAAGCCATTGAGATAAATTTAAATCTATTGTTTTCAAACTTTACGTTCTCTGTTACTGAGATTTGTAATCACCAGTAAGAAATTAAAAAAATAAAATAAATCTCTTCAAGCTGATGCAAAGCTGTCACTTGCAATTCAGGGAGATAGGATTAGTTTATTTATTTACAGACATACAACCAGTTAATTAAGATTTATCTTATCTCTATTTTAATAACAGCTGTGGTTCTATAGTCTGTGTTTATGATTAAGTGTGAACATTCAGCAATCCTAGAATCAGAGAACAACTGAAATGGATTTCTTTGGGCTGGGCTGCTGATTTGAAATATCTTGAAAATGAGCTGCAATATTACCTTGCAAAATTTTCACTTAAAAGCTTTGCCTTGGCATATGCTTGTGCAGTGTTATAAAGAGAGTTATAACAAAGACTTTAAAATTTATTTAATTAAATGAGGGAGATCCCACATTTTCTAGAAAAATATTTGCTGCCAATTTCTTTTTCAGAAAGAAGTAGAATTTTGATTATATTTTCTATTTTAGATATAGAAAAGATTCAAGGAAATATACTTCTTTTTAAATGGACAAAATCACAACATATAAAAGTGAATTTTCACATTTCATGTTGTGACGTGTTTAGTGTTCAGAAATCCAAAATAAGACATTGGAAACTTGGGCTTGAAAAGTGCCCTTCCTTTTAGTAATACTATTCTTGTGCTATTAATTATGGAGAAAAAAAAAATCTGTTAGCACATTGCTAATCAACTAATAGAATAGATTGCAGTGTTTTTGAGAATTTGAGACCCTTTTGTCTTTTTATAGCTTTATTCTCTAGGTATTTTCTGATATCAAGAAGGTAACCAGGAGGGAAGCCTGTGTATGCAATATTCCTTTCCAATGACAGATTTCCCTGTCTGCACCATTCCCTGGACAGAACCACTTGGACAATCAAAGCAAGAGCAAAAAACCTGTGAACGGGTCAGCAAACCCCTTGAGAATGGTTGGAAATGTCCTACTGTGTTAGATGAAATTGGGTTAAACTTTGGTTTCAGGTATCTTGTCATTTCTGTGAAAGGTGGGTGTCACTCCCCTTCTCTTGGTTGTCCAGCCTCAATATTCGTGTTTGGAACTGATGATTCAAAGATCCTTTCCAACCTGAGATTCTGTGATTGCTCCATCTCACTGACTTTGGTCCTTGAGTCTCCTTCCTGTGAGCTCACTTAGCCTTCAGAAACTATCTGATAATTTTCTGCCAACCTACAGCATAGTTTGTGCTGGGATGGTGAAGTGAATTGGTGAAAGGAGTGGCTCAAAAACATCAGAGCCAACATAAGATAAGAACAGGAGCAGGACGAGTGGCAGAGGGAGGAGGGGAAAAATGGGGAGAACCACAGTGTCACACCAAGGTGTCGACAGTGAATTGTTAGGTTGGCTCATTCCAGTTCATGGGACTGCACCCTCAAACCTGCTTCTCTGAACATTTTCCCTCAACTCTTTTCCTTGCTCTTTTCAGTGTTCATATCAAAGTATCAATTTTTTTTTTTTTTTTTTTTTTTTTTTTTTTTTTTTTTTTTTTTTTTTTTCCTGTGTGGTCCTCGGCAGTGCCTTAATCCCATTTACTAGCATCACCAGAAAAAGGCCTCAGGAAATGCAGTGCAAAGTTTCAGTGGTAAAGCAGGAAAATGCCAGAGGGAAAAAATGAGATTTTATAAGAACTGAAGAGAATAGTGGAGTTAAAATATATTTATCTAGTTGTACTTTAAACCAGAGAAATCATCCAACAGCAGCTTGAATTTTAGCAGCTCATATCTTTCCTGCACTGGAGGAAACCTGGTGAAGAGGGGGATTGTTAAACTGTATTAAGGAATGCTGTTGTTAATGAATATCTTTGAATCCTCCTGGGCAACTGAGGAGATAACACCCTCACAGGGGAGATGGAAAAGTCAAGTGAGCATCAGCAACATTGACAGCTGAAATTCACAACATAATCTGTATTTGGTTAAACTGAGATGGTAGGTTGCAAACTGTGGTGTCTGCTGAGTGGTTCTGTCTCCATGCCAGAGATGGTATTTGCTGCTGGCAGGAAAAGTGGGAAGCCAAGGGCATTGTCTCCACAGCTGGCAAGGTGAGATTTGGCTGAACTTGTCTGCTGAAATCCTAAACAAAAGAAGACCTCCTAGACAATCAGTGTTATGTAGTTTTCAAAGATTTATTTATAATTTTAATGGAAAAAAAAATACATAGGGCAGGAGATCAAGATCACTTTCACAAAAGGTGTAAGCATCTTTTTCTTTAGTAGACTTTGGTTTCATTAATTCAAGCTGTTTACATTTTGCCATAGAGCAGGTACTCCCCAAACAGAATATGCACAAACTGCTTCAGACATGAAACCTGCAACAGATCGAGATATAGTAGTGTAAGAGGTCATCCTTCAGTCAAAGATGGTTTCAAAGTAAGCTATTTACATTTCCCCCAATGGTCTGTGAATCAAAATCTGGTTATTTACAGCATCTCAGCTGAAGGTCAGTGATTTCTATAAATGTGTTGGCTGATTGACATTAGACATAACTGGTTTTAAGATCAAATAGTCTTAAATGTTATGTAAAAATGTGGAAACATCTTGTGTGGGCACTTAAAAATTAATTCACCCCTATTTGCATTTGAAGTCAATTTTAGGCCAATAGTATGAAGCATAAAAAGGTTCAAAATAACAATTTACTTAAATCAGTGTAGGTTCAGGTTTAAACTAGGTCTTCAATGAAGGGCACAGCAGCAATGTGTTGTACTTACAGAAAAAAAATATTGTAGTGATTGTTTTATTATTCATCTTTAGCACAAACCTCCCCTAAGAGTGTCAAATATAAGAAATTCATCCTATCTCTCATATAGGTCCCCCACTATAAAAAAGAAGCAAGCAGATTTAGTGTTTCACTGGCAATAAGTCAAATGCTGCTAAAGACATAAGTCAGTGCCATTTGACACAACTGATAGCTTCCACTTGAGTAAAATTCATAAATGTTACCAGCATGAGATCTGAACAGATTTTTAATCCCTCGAGTCAGTGGCAGGGCAGTCAGGGGAAAACGAGGGTTATTTTGAGTCTTATGTTTGTCTGATGAATAAGAAGGACCTTTTTGAATTCTTTGCCTGAGAGCTAGCCTGATATTTATCCATCTATCATTGTCTGTTTTTCTCGTGCATTCCTGTTTTATTCAATTGTGAGTTGCTCTGTCTTTTTTAAAAAAGGACTTGTGTGTTTGCGTGAGTAGCCACACAATATTGTAGTTCTCTTCTTTCTGAGCTGGAGATTGTAATTGCTTATTGATGGCCTATTTGTATGCTAATGTTGCTCAATAAAAAAAGCGAAAGCATAATTAACACTCCTGTTTCACCAAAACAGAAAGGAAAGCTTGGAAAGGTCAGTGGATTTCACATGATAAATTACTAAATAGTGGAAGACATAGGTTCTTACATCATAGAATGTAATGCTTTCACTGTTTATTAGCTATTATTTATTACAAATGCTGACTATACTTACTTTTTGGTAACTATTTTCTATATACAATGTATTTAGATATTATGACCCTGTGGTTGGTGGTATAATGTACTGCAGCCTGCCAATTTTCAGATGTAGTGGCTTTCAAGGGAACAGCACCTCTGTTTATTCTCCTATATTTCATTAAGGCACAATTCACTAACAGTGCAGGCAGGGCTGGCTGGCTCTTGGTGCAGGAGCACAAGGGGTACAACCGAGGGTCAGATCCCTTTGCAAACACTCACAGAGCAGCAACCTGCAGCCCTGGAGGCAGAGCAAGCAGCACATTTACCACTGGAGTCAGTAAGTGTTGGCAGAACAGGCTCCTTGCATACTTGCAAAGCAAGGAAAATTCAAAGCCCAGACCCCTGTGATACATTTGGTTTGCTGGATTTTTGGGCTATGCTGTTAGACACAGAATGAAAAAGAAACTTTTGGGCAGATGGGCAAGCATGGAGCTGGAGGTTGAACTGACTCTGCCCTGATTTTGTGCTGCCTTGGCCATGAGATGAAGTAAATTGAGCTGCTTTACCTGAGGTGAATTAGTGTGTGTAGCCTCGTGCCTGGGGCTGTGTGGACCAAGTGTGATGGTGAGGTGGTTGTCTCTGCTTGGACAGGAGGGCACTCACACTCTCTGAGCTGCCACAGTGTCATTGCATTCAGCCATATAGCTCAACCTTCAGATGCTATCCAGGCTTTAATGTCAAAATGACATCAAACTTCTAATAGGTAGAAAAAAAAAAATCCAAATTATGACCTGAATGGTTATATATAACTTTTAAATGTAATGTCTTGTAATGGAGGTGACAGTGCCCTAACACCACCATCCATGGCTTCCTATTAGCATAAAACACATTTTCAGAATTAACTTTCAGATGTTACTGAAACTACTTCTTCAGGACAATTTTGTTTTGTTTTGTTTTATCTGCAGAGGACACAACATAGGGAACAGGGCCTTCCCCACTGTGTAAGTTTGCTTCTTTGAGTGCATTACAAAATACAGCTCTTGCTTTTAGGAGCTCTTCATGTTGCTTATGGAAAGCAGTTGTTGCATAGCCATGGACTAGTCATGCAGTTTAAAACTGAATAAAAGACTATTCCAGGAAAAAGATTTTATTTTCTAAGAAAATAAAGGATAACAGTAAATTAATTAGAACATATGTCCATATATGAAAAAAACTAGCAAATCCAAACTCAAAGTACAGCAAAGTCAAAGATTACTTTAAATTTGCTTTCCCTTGTGTGATTGAGGTCATGGAAATGATATTTTGCTATGCTTCAGAGTCATTGCTGTGTGATAACTGCATGTGGAAATTCAATTTATATGCTACCTTCTCTGCTAGTGTTAATAAAAATATTTCTTTAGTAGTTAATGGAGTTGTTTAGTAAGCACTGGTGAGGATTTGTTCAACACCATTGCATGTGACCTTTGTTTCTGGGAAAATATATCTGATAATGTTTGTGTTACTGTACATAATTATCCTCAGTTAGTGGAACTTCATACTGTTTCTTCTTGCCATCCTCTGACAAAAGGTAAATGATGAGGTTTAGGATTTTAGTCTAGGCACAAGGAACACTTATGTTGAGTCAAGGAACACTTGTATGAAATAATTGACTTTGTTTATATCCATCTGCAATTTATCCATAAGAACAGCACTGAAAGGTGACATTTATCTCACAAGTTTCTCATTCATTTCTATGCTCTGAATTCAACTTTCATGCAGCTCAAGTATATGATACATGTAGATGAATATTTATTATAGATGATGAAGTGTCTTTTTGACAGTATAATATACTTCACTATAAAAATAAACAGATTGTGCACAAGGCTGTCTGATTTGACTGGTGGCACAGATAGTACCTCACTTATCTAGTGCTTTTCATCACAAGATCTCAACGCCATTTACTGAAGAGGGAAGCACCATTATCCTTCCTTGGTAATTCCACATCCTTTAGTGTATTTAGCAGTGCTTGAAGACACTGAGACCTCAAAAGTTCCTCTCACAACATCTAGAGCATTCTTACTCAAAATTACATTGAATTTATTTATATTATTTTAAAATATTAGAAACATTGTGGCACTGTAGAAACAGAGGCAGGTCTGTATTTTGATATTCCCAGGGGTAAATATAAGTTTCTACTCAGGCTGTGTTTGACTCTTCAACAAATATTGCAATTCCAATAACATAAATTAAATTTTTCTTACCAACAGTTGCACAATTTGCTCTCTTATTTGAAATCATGTCTGGAATGTTAATGGAGAGAATCTGCTAAGTTTAGCCTTTAGTTTAACTCAGCTGTAATCCATGACTGAAAAGGAAGGCCAAAACACCAAAGTCATGCCACATCCAACCAAATGAGAGGTTACAGAATGACAAAATTTTGCTAGAAAGAAAAGAATTAAAAATAAATCCAGACTTCACCCCAGAGAAAATAATAAAACAGAAATTGAGTTTTAAAGAAGCATATTTATGACAAGGAGCTGAACAAGTTTGCTAAGAGATTTATGTGTTTTATGCTCTTTTGTCTTTGTTGCTTACTGAGGACCACATGTTACCTGGTACATCTACTCCATGAATTACATCCTGCAAAAATATAACCTGCTGCTAGGAAATTGGTACACAGAAAGCCTGAGAATCAACCAATCTATTCAGAAGTCTAATATGAGGTATCTGGCTTTAAAATTCAGTGCTCTTAATGTTAAGCCTGCTCTTTTCTGAAACAATTGGTACAGAGGGTGCCTGGTGAATGATTTGACACTCACCACCACCTGCTGTAAAAGTCTTTTCTAATGTCTGGATGGGATGTGTGGGCAAAACAAGTAAGGAAAGTAAAATGTTGGATGGGACTTATGGATGCAAGTCTCCTTGTTTTCTGGTGCTGGCTGATGAAAAAGTCACAGAGCTGAGGTCACCCTCGTAGAGCGAACCTGGCAAGGCAGGTGGTGATTTCCATGGGAAGGGAAAACTGGCTTTGGGAAACTGTACCATGGCAGTTGTGTTTGCTGGTGAAGGACAAAAGAATCATATTCAGAGCCATTGGATGTGTTTTGGCTTTTAGACAAAGAAGAATGAGCAGTGAAGTCTTTCCTCAGTATCTCACTGAAAATCTGAGATGTTGGCTCTTAGCATGTCAGTGCCACATTGCAAATCTTAAAAACAGACAAGATGGGTTTGGTTCTGGTAGATACATTCCAGCTGAGCCTCTTATTCCCATGGTAGACTTTTGTTCACTCTGGTTATCTTCATGGCATGGATGCCACAAGTTAGAGATCTCTCTGGTGAGGAAATTTTAGAGAAAGGGAAGAAGTGTAAGTAATGCAGCTCTAGTCAAGCTGGACCAAGCAATATTTCAAAATAACTACTGCACTCTACACCTTTAAGTATGTCCCTTTAAGCATCTCTGAATTTTTAGTAGAGATGCTACATTTTCTGAAACAGCTGAACTGCCTGATCCCCAGGAATTGCAGCATGATGAGATGATGTTATTCCCTGTCCCCCTGTGCCTGGAGGACAGAGTTAACCTTTGAATTTGTCCATGCCTGAGCTTTAATAAAAACATTTGTGAAGTTGATGCATTTGAATAGATTTTATCCAGTGAGTAGTAAGGAGCCTGTATTAGTGGTGCACATGAAATGTCACACTAGACCCAAGCCTCTCCTGAGCTCCAGGATTGACACAGACATGTACTTCTCATCCCAACATTTTCTCAAGCTTAAAAATCCCAGTAACCTCCTATTATTTTGTTTCTGCAGTGGTGTGTACAGTGACAAAAAGAATGATGCCTTGTTGGCCTACTTACTTCTGGTATGAAATAAAATTAAAATATCTTCATCATTCATGGCCAATTTAGCTCAAAAAAATTAATATAAACCAACACAATGAAATGAAAAATGATACTAATTCAAGTGATTATATTAGGGCAGATTATAGCCTTCAGGTGTTAACAGGTTTGTTTTTAAAGCAAACTCCTGTTTTCAGTGGTGACTGAAAGACCCACATCTAAGGATAGCTGAAACACGAACATTTAATTATGAATTAAATTACTTATAGTATATCTCTGAGCATATTTTTTTTTCATTTCTGTCTTTCTCACAGTCAAATGAATTGATGAAGAAATGAAATATCTCCTCAGTTTCAGTTTGGGTTCTCACTGCTGCTTGTACCTTCTGTTTAAAGGGTCAGCTCTTCAGGAACAGATTTTCTCTCTCTGCTATGCCAGACACAATGAGGTCCTTGGCCTGGAAAGGCAGACCTTTGGGAACCTACCCCAATACAAGTAAGTGTTAGTAGTAACATAATGACACCCCAGGGTGCAGAATGTGCTGCAAGGTCCTGATTTACCAACAAGGACCCCTGTGAGAGGGCTCTGGGCAGACTTGTGCACTCAGGGGAGTTGAACCATGGCTCGTCTCATCACAGCCAGCCTGCTCACAGAGAGAAGCTGTCTCCTGTGTGTGACAATTTTTTCTCACATAGTCTGTTTTCTGAAAAGGTAGGAAAAGATGGGCAAAAGTCTTCTTCTATTTTGCTTTCCTGAATTCCTTCTTAATTCCAAATGCTTGCCAACTGAAAAGATGAAACTCATTTGCAGATGTATATATTTTTCCTTTAAGTTCCTTTATTTTTCCAGCAGTTTTTACGCCCCTAAAAATTACATCCCAGAGAACTCATATGCATGCCTCTCACTTAAGCTGCATGTTAATCTTCCTCCCATTCTCCTTCTGCAAATGAAAGCAGTGATTTCAAAGGCTGGGGTCTTAACTGATGCTATTAAGCAAACTCCTCAGTGGCAGCAAGGAAATTGAGTCTAACAGAGATACAAACAGTGCTCTCTGCTGTACACTGAAACATCATGCAATGACTATTGCTGCTGTGTGTTTACACTTCCCGTGGTTTTCAGAGTTTTGTCTCATAACACAATGTGTTATGCCATAAAATTATATTAGTAGTAGTAGCAGTAGTAATAGTCTATATAGCATATCCTGGAAAAGAAAGAAAAAGGAAAGATGAAAAGAGCAGAAATTGCACTGATCATTTTACTTCCAATCTGATCCTTAAAATTCCTCACATCAGGAGGAAGGACTGGAAAAGAGGTAAAGAAGGTACTTTCTGGTTTCCAGTTTTAATGTATAGCCCCCAAACTCTCAAAGTCTGTATCTCACTTGAATGTCTAAGCACATTTGAAATCAGAGTGCTGTTTGCTCTGATGCACTTCTGGAGAACACTACTGTGGCACAACATAAAGTCTGGCAGTTTCCAAAGTGGTCAGAGAGGGAAAAGGACTGGAATAACCTTATGGCTTGAATATCAATCTGTGACAGGGGAGAAAATGCAATAGTTTAAGCAGTGGCTGCTGTTTGGATTTTGACACAAACATGTGCAACCCTGTGCAGGTGTATGTCATGGAATGAGGTATTTGGAGGGTTTTAGGCACTTTTATCTCCTGCTGTCCCCTGTTTTTCTCTATGGCACTGGTGTTCATACAAGAGAGCTGCAAATTGTGTCTTTCCTTTCTTCTGATAGCTGTGTTTTCCTCTTCTCTTTCTATCCTCAGAAAGCAGCAGGAGATAGGTGTGAAGAAATCAAACTCTTGTAGCAAAGCTGGGCTCTGTCTGTTCCTGCACTCCGCAAGCAGAAGGGGAAATTCCATCCATGTCAGTAATGCTTTGCTTAGATTTCAGTGGAACTGTACAAGAAATAATCACTGCTCACTGTATGTGTCAGTAGTGATTTATTGTGTTTGTCTTGAAGGTGTCAAGTAGCAGAGAGGCTTTAGAAGAGAAAATGAGCACGTGTGTTTGCTGAGCAGCTCCTGCAAAAGCATGGAGAGGGTGAGGGTGCTGGGAAGGATTATGCTGTCATGGAAATGGGAGTCAGGAGATGTTCTGCTTCCAGGGCTCCAGGTGATTCTGGTTGACATTCTTCTTGTCTCTAATCTCTCATCTGGCTAGATGCTCAGTTTTCTGTGGTCTTTTCATGTGTATGTCCAAGGTGGTCTGAAGCATGGCAGGGCAGTGCTGCCATAACAAAGGTCTGAGGGCCAGAAGAGCTGGAGCAGGCCTGTTCTGAACAATGTGTCATCATTTTCAATCTGGAAATTCCTGAGGTAAAAATCTACAGGCTGCAGGGCTGCTCTGGGAAGGTGTTCCCATATGCCAACTTGTTCTTTTTTCTTCTGCCTGTTCTTAGCCCCTGCCAGGAACTGGATTTAGGACTCCACAGACTTCTGGTCTGATCTAGTGTAGCTGTTCTTCTGTTCTTGTGTTTTATGTTAACTCCCTCTGTTTTCAAAATGTACTGTAGAGGAGGAGGTACTTTAAAGTCCAGTCATTCTTCCTAGGTTACAGAAGGAGACCCAGGGGAGGGTCAGGGGTTTAACAAGTAGATATTGACTTAGCACAGACAATGAAGTCAGCGATATTCCTTACAAGACTTACTTATTAGTTGCATAAACCTTATTATCTTTCAACTAAATGGCTTTATATCTAATTTACTATCTGATAAAAGGATAGCCTGAAAACCAGTAGTTACTCAGTATGCTGCTTATGACACCCTGCTTTTATTTATACTACAGCTTATCATTCAAGTTTGTCATTTGCCATAGACAAAAAAGGAAAGATAAAGTTCTTGCTTTGGCTGAAAGCGGATGATAGCAAATTCTTCATTATTGACTTGATTGAGAAAAGGGGCAATTAGGCAACACAGGATGGATAGAGGGGAGCCTTACAGAAACAGGCCTTATCCTGAGTTAATGTGATGTCATCCTGATTATGGAATTGAGAATTTTGGGTGTCAAAGAGGAGAATTTGTTCCACAGAGAGACACTTTGATTTCTGACATCGCAGACTTCCTTCTGATGTCAGTGCAGGATCTATATGCTTCCTTTTGAGCACAGACCAAGTTCCACACTCAAGCTTGATACCCCTACCCTCCCACAGTGCAGAGTCTGGGACACTTGCCCACAGGGGGAATAATTAGGATGGTGCTGGCTCACATGAGCTACCAGAGTGCCATCCTGTGATATCAGAGAGCAGATGCCAAGTGGGGAAGTGGGATGAGCTTCTTTCTTCTGGTGCTGCATGCATGCAGCAAATAATTTTGGTTTTAGGCAGCTAATTACTGATGTTCTTTAGCTGTCAATATTAATGCAGAGTGTAGGTCAGGGAACACACTGTCCCTTAGTTTGCTAGTCCACCTTCCCCTGCCTGAGGCTCCTCTCTGAAAGGATCAGGTTTCCTCATGCCCAGAATCTTACTCACTTGTGGCACTCAGACAAGTGCACATGCGTCACCGTGTACCCTGGAATCCTTTATCCTGCTGACTGCCACTAGACACCTCTACACCTCCCCAGCTTAATGGGAATTTGTAAGCAGTAAATGAGTGCTCATATCCTGCCATTTTTCTGCAAGACTTGTCATTTTGGCTTAAAACAGCTCCCACCAAGGCTGCTAAGTTTTTACATGTAAACAGGTGCATTTTCCAGTGGGAGCAGCAAATTCCATCAGAAGGGAGGAGAAGACAATTGGATATTTTTTATTTCTTGCATTGACATGACAGGATTCCTCAGAAATAATTTTGGGGATTAAACTTCCTGGAAAAGGAGTGTCCCTTAATATACATGTGTGGATGGTATGAGGAGGCACTTACGTGACTTCAGTTCTTCCATTATTTGTGTTTCGAATTACTGGCTTTATAATCTTATTATCTGTGGGTCCTGTGTTATTTTATTTCCTTATGAAAAAGGAACATAAAGAGAAAGGTGCTAATATCTCATGACCTAATTTAGCTGGAGCCATGCTCTTCTTTAGCATCACAATGGCTACATCAGTGGAGAATTCCCAGGCCTAGTGATTTGTCACTCCTATATTTAGATTCCCAGTCATACTTATGTATATTGCACAAAACCAGTCCCACATCAGCTTTCACAGCAGTCTGGGTGGAATTGCTCTCTATTCTGCTCAAGCCTTTTATCCTTGAAATAAAAAAAGAAAAGGGAACACTGAAACTCACATTATTTTTATTTGTTGTTGATTCACCTTTCTGATAGTAGTAGGTTGTGCACACTATCACCTTCTCTCTCTTCCAAAATTAAAACCAGCTGGCTATTGAC
Source organism: Cyanistes caeruleus (assembly GCF_971803275.1). NCBI lineage: Eukaryota > Metazoa > Chordata > Aves > Passeriformes > Paridae > Cyanistes > Cyanistes caeruleus. Next base: position 10,928,418 of record NC_141701.1, read on the forward strand.
ATTCCTGATCAGGTTTAGGAGTCAGCTAGGTGCCAAGTTTCGCTCTTCTTGCTATTATGCAACACTCCTACAGAGCCCTCAAGCAGAACATTAGAAGCCTACACAACCTTAAGCTGAAAACTAGAGGTGTTTGTACAATGAGGCAGCAATTTTGAAGATTATGCCCTTGAACGTCAGTGCTTCTTTGTGGATGGGTCTGAAAGGTTTCATGTCCATTTTCCAAGTACTGCAAGCCAGCTGGATGCAAGCCAGATCCTGACTAGAACCTGTGCATCATAGCCTGGGCCAAAAATTCCTCTCTAGTGACAAGGCATCTAACTCAGGCTCAGTGCCACGTTGTTGCAACTGGACCTAAACATGTCTGTTTTCATGGAACACGCAGAGAGCAGAAGCAAGATGGTGGTGTCTGCCCCACCACCTGTGTCTTCACTTTCTTCTGAGAGTTCTGCCCTGCACTGACTTTGCTTGTGCTTTCTGACTGGTACAGAATTACATTCAAACAACCTGGATTGAAGAATTCTGGCAGTAGGATTGTCCTTTCTCATGATTAGATAGAAAGAACAGTCCTGTCTTCTTCGTTTCTTCTCTCTAGATAGCTCAGACCCCAGAGTATGTAGAAATATGAGAGGTTTAGAGGATCTGAAAATACAGGTGGCATTGATTTATTCCCAAGCTATCACAACTTATGTCCTCAAAATTCTATCAATACACCATCCAAAGAAGAAATCATAGCGATTTCTTCCTGTGCCACAGCTGTGCTTTTAGTATGCTGATGGAAAAAGTGTTGGAATTTTGACTTATATTCTAGTTAGAAATAGATACATCAGTTTATACCAGGCAGGGATTCAACTGGAAAACTCCTTACCACACCCAAAAGAAATGAAATGAGTAATTACAAATATTCTCTTTAATCATGGAAAAGAGCCTGGTATCCAAATTTATGCAGACTCCCTTAAAGACATGACCAGATTCTCCTTTCATCATCATCAGATTTGCTTTGTGTCTCTCAGTTAGCTTCCTTTAAGTTGCACCACTGGTTTATGCTAGAGTTACGGAGAGATCTTGCTCCCAGGCATCTGAGGAAATCCTACCCTCTTCCTCATTTTTTGTGTCTTTTGCTATTTCTCGTATGAACTGGTATCATAAATATTTAGATGGAAATGGCTAATAGGAAAATTGTATGGTTTCTAAATTCAATGAGCCATTAAATAGGTTCTAATAATCTCAATAAAAGTTGGGAATATTTAAAAACGAGAAGCAGACATATAGGTTGTTTGATTGCTACCAGACTCTCAGTAAATATTGTCAGTGGTTCATACACTGTGGGTTCCTCAACACCCTCAAAGAAGAGCCTCTGGGGATGGGGGAGGGAATCAACCAAATAATGTGTAAACAGTGTGCTGTTCAAGAAAATATAGCTGGGTTTTTTGAAAATGCTGTTCACTGTATGCTTTTTATCATCATTGTGGAAGGTTTAGGAGTTTTCCAATAAGCAATTAGTCAACTGATCACATTTTGCATTTATAATAATTTACACTTGTATTGCATGTAAGATCATGGGTTGCAGTGACCTTTACTAGAACTGATACTCTCACAAATTGGAAATTGGAGATGAACACAGTCACCTTCTCCAAGGCAAAAGCCCCTCACTTATTAGAGACTGTGGAAGATGATAGTTTAGTCAAATTACATCAGGGCACAAAGCCAAGTGGGAAGCTTTGGTTAGCAGCATCTCCCTCTAGAACCCTTCTCTTCCTTGACTACATAGTGAATTTAGGAATTGCTTAATTAGGTAATTTAAGTTAGGTAAAGTTAGTGTCCTAATGTGCATTGCAGGTCTCCTCTTTGTTCTATCCAACTAAGAAGAATATTTAAGAAGAATTAAATATTTTTCAGGACAGGTGAAAACAGAGGCCTGATATGTGTTTGTACAAAAATTTCCTTGAATAAATGTGAAAATCTTCCCTACCTTGGTTGGTGATATATGGGCCAAACTCACTAAAACATTTTTGTAATGAGCAGTCTGCTTATGTCATAGAATCATAGAATGGTTTGGATTGAAAGGGACCATAAACATCATCTCATTCCAATTCTTCTGCCATGGGCAGGGGCACCTTCCACTAGACCAGGTTGTTCAAAGCCTCATCCAACGTGGCCTTGAACATTCCCAGGGATCATCCCAGGGAACATCCTCAGCTTCTCCAGGCAGCCTGTTCCAATACCTCACCACCCTCATAGTGGTGAGGATTTTCATTGGAAAAAATAGAAAAAAAATCCTTCTATCTAATCTAAATCTTCCCTCTTTCAGTGTGAAGCCTTTTCCCCTCGTCTTATCATTACACATTGTCTCCAGTTCTCTTGTAGCCCCGTTTAGGTACTGGAAGGCTGCAGTGGGGATTCCCCAGAGCCTTCTCTCCTCCTGGCTGAACAGCCCCAGCTCTCCCAGACCCTTTAGGAGAGGTGCTCCAGGGCTCTGATCATCTCTGTAGCCTCCTCTGGGTTCACTCCCACTGCTCCATGTTCATCTTTTGCTGGAGGCCCCAGAGGTGGTTACAGTACTCCAGATGGGGTCTCACAAGTGCAAAACAGGGTGGGAGAAACACCTCCCTCAAGCTGCTGAGCACACTTCTTTTGATGAAACCCAGGATATAAGCTCAATGTCCTTGTTGGACATTTGATCTTGTGACCTCTGAAAGGTGGCAGCAAAATCTACAGAGATCCCCAACTATAGAGACCCCCATGCTTGTTCTGTGTTCTCTAGAGATGTCTTTCTGCAAGGTAGGACCATGCCTGTCCATTGTTAAAGCCATTTACGGTATTTGATGAGCTAGATCAGAGCTTCAGGTGGCACAGCTGCAGGAAGCAATAAACTAGTTCAACATTCTCCTAGCTCGTATTAACTAGATAAGAGGTGCTCACATTAGCTGTACTGTACACCTTTTAAATTTGCAGTGGAGGAAGTGTGAGAACAGGGAAAGTAGAGATGCTTGATCTGCCCTACACCTTCCTTGCTCTTATCTCCTTGTGCAAATGATAGATGAAGTTACTATGCCTGTAATCCCTGCTGAGTGAACAGAAAAAAGAATGAATTGTGTTTCCAAAATATTTGCAGGAAGATTGCGTAATCCTTCTGCAGAGATCTGCAGGCTCCACCTGGCCAACTGTTTGTGCAGCTGGAGCTCTTCTTGGAGCTCTGGCCATGCCCACATGGATTTTCTCTGACTTAGCAGGTGACACCTACCATTAAGCACCATTGCTCCTATGTTTGACTTACTTATGGATAACTTTACGTACTTATGGATGTACACAACATGTGTAGGGTGGGACAATTAATCTTCCCTCTGAAGACATTAAATTTTTTGGGTTTGTTTGCTCATCATGGGAGCATTAAACAGCTGATGAGCTAGGTCTCCTATCCGTCAGACCACTATTTGTTTAATTGTCTCTTGGTATTTTCTATATCTGATGAATCTGTCCATTTAAAATCAATATTACTTTAACTGCTCAGTGTGGGAACTGATTCTTGGTTGTGCCTTATGCAGCTTTAGAGGACTCTGAGGCACAAAACCTGCAGATGTTACCTCGATAACAACCAAGCTTGCATTTCATGGCATGTGTCCTGGTTTCAGTTGGGATAGAGTTAATTTTATTCTTAGTAGCTGGTGTGTTTTGGGTCCTGTATGAAAATTAAGTTGATAATACGCTGATGTTTTGGTTGTTGCTAAGCAGTGCTTACCCTGAGCCAAGGATTTCTCAGTGTCCTGGGCTCTGCCAGTGAAGGAGGTGCACCAGAAACCAGGAGGGAACATGGCCAGCACAGGTGACCTGAACTGGCCAAAAGGATATTCCACACCCTAAAATGTCATTCTCCATGTATAAAATGGGGGGAATTGATCAGGATAGGTTAATTGCTGCTTGGGGTTGGGCTGAACATCAGTCAGTGGGTAAAGAGCAATTGTATTGTGCATCACTTACCTTTCTTGGATTTTATTCCTGCCTCCTTTTGCTTTCATTTTCAATTACTGTTATTATTATTATCATCATGATCATAATTTTCATTATTGTTATTACTGACAACTTTATTTCACTTATCAAACTGTTCTTATCTCAACCCATGGATTTTACCTCTTTCAGATTCTCCTCCCTGTCACACTTGGGGTGGGAGGAGGGGGTAGGAGTAAGTGTGTGGCTGTGTGGCACTTAGTTACTGGCTGGGGTTAGAGCTCAACAACATATACATACATCTATAACTGGATACATCTTGAATATTTTGGAAGCATAAAAATGTTCATTAAGTTCAGTGAATGACACCCAAGTCTGTTGATCGGATTCAACTAGGTAAAAAAAGTTGAACATATTCACAGTGATTTAACTCCAGTGGCATTAATGAAAGTGCAGTGTTGGAGAGAACAACCAGAATTAGACCATGTAGTATGCTGCACTGCCCTTTCAGGCAGCTTTACAAATGGTGAGCCCTATATCTGCACAGAGTTTATGTTACATTTAGGCTCTTGTCAAGGAATCCAATCTGTGCAGGAAGTCTTTCATGGGTGCACAGAATTCCATTTATGACAGCAAAGGCCCATCCAGGCAGCAGGACACACGTGTCTAGGTAAAGGATGGTGACACATATATTTATTCATTTGTTTATTTATTAATAAAATGCCATCATTAGTCACAAAAATGTTTTATTTCCAGGTTGAAAGAAAGCAGCTTTCACGCACTCTGCTGTGGCACTTCAAGACAGCTCTGAGTGTCTTATCAAGCCGATGACACTAAGATAGTGGAAGGTCAGATGGAAATTATGTGCCTGGAGTTCTGCCAGAGCTACTGAATCACATGCTTGGTTCTTTCTAAAAGCAGTTGGGATCTTTGGAACCTTGTACCATTAAAGCTATACTGGCCATTAGCATGGTGCTCACTTTTCACAGCCAATAATATGAATATGAACCTATGAAACAGGTGGAAGGTTCCTTTTTTTCTGGCCTTCTTTATCGCTCATGTGTCTGAAAATTCAAGTGAGGCAGAGACAGTCTTTCTATTCCTCCATCACATGCAAACAGGTACAGTGACATAGGGTATCTGTAGCTGTACTTTCTAATTTCTTTCAGGTAAGAAATCTATGTTCAGAACCTGCTTTTGAGAACCTGATCAAAAGGAAGAAAACCTTTTTATTGACAGCACATTCCTATGTGCTAATTAACTGAGGCAGAGGAGGTGGAAACTGTCCTTTTACCCTCCTTTAATCAGTTGGTGGTGGCAAGCTGAGATTGTTCCTCATCGTGGCAACAAGTGGAAAAATATAGCAGAAAGAGGAGCATACTTTCTGTGCTGACTTGCAAGCATGGCAAAGGTCTGACTTACTTGTAAAGCCTCTGCCAGTGCAGTGGCAGCTCAGTGAAACTGGGCTATTGTAGTAAGTGTGATTATTTGCAGCCTGTGTATGCCCTTGTGTGCCTCTGTAGCCCTCCATTGGGGCTGCCAAGGTCCTTTCTTTGCAGCTCCCCTTGTTCCTCACTCTAACAATAACCTCACTGCGTAGCTTTGGCTGGCACCTCGCTTGTGACTGTTAGGCAGGGCAGTGTTTGAAATTAGATACAACAGGCCACTTTCAGAGTGAATGCTGAGCCTGCAATTACAAATTCAAGCCTACAAAACCACAGCTGCAGCATGGCTATAATGGTTTTTCAGAGGTGTTCTTGCAGCAGAGTGTGGCTGGGTGTGATGACTGATGTGTGGGGTAGGTGAACTCATACCTCTAGCTCTTCATTTGTGGTCTCAGGCTGTGATCAGGTATGTTATTCCAGATAGAACTGAGCCAGAGTAAGTCATTATCATTCTTGTCTGCTTGTCATGATTCTCTTTACTACTCTGGGTACTGCCATCTCTGTACCTCCTGAAATAACTGCTTATGTGGTCCCTTCCTACCCTAAGCTTCCCTCCTCACCAAATGAGGTGTGTGTGTGTGTGGGGGGATGTTAAACTTCATAATGCAAGGAACATTTATTTATTTATCTCTTGATTGACTGGTTTCCTGAACAGTGTGTTTTTGGAAGGGCTGGTTTAAGTTTGGTCTATACCAGTGTGTTGGTGAGAGCAATTACACCGATTTACCCTCCCCAAGTGAAGGCAGACCCACTTTCACCACTAATATGACAGCCACTCCTGCTGTTTCTCTTGTGCTAGGCTCAGGTGCTGATCATATACATGCACAAACCTTTTGCTAATTGAATGAGCCAACTCAGCTCTCCAGAAGGGTAAGGTGAACACTAGAACTGAAGGAAAGGGCTGGACTGTGCAGCTGGGGCAGAGACAAAAGAGTACAACCATTTACTGGCAGTACATGCCCACAGATGTGAGCAGATGAGGCAACCCTGGGAGCTGTAGGGAGCAACCCTTGTAAAGTTCCAAAGGGGTGGCAACTTCAGGATTTGGGAAGAGACTGATAATGAGTTGATGATCTCCCTACTAAGACTCCCGGATGCCCAGCAACTAATTAAACTGTTCAGTGAGGTAGAGATCACTAAATGCAGCCTTTTGAGAAACTAGTCAGGAGTGTGTAGCTTCTCCAGGCTGCAGCTGCGTTTGGAACTATGTGAAGGTATTTTATTAAAGCTCTTGAGCATTCTTCATTGGAGGGGTGCCTCAACAGTGCTTGTTTCTTTGAGGTCTGCTAGGACTCTGGTGGGATGAGGACATGCATCTACTGGTGGGTCCTGCCTGGGTCCTCTCCCCACACCAGGTGAGAGTGGCTTGGCAGCTGCTGATCCAGTGAATTGCAAATATGAACTGTCCCACAAGTAATGATGAGCATGAAAGGGAGGAATAGTAACCATGGGATTAAATTACAATATTTGAATTGATTTGCTTACCTATGCCTTGCATCTTCAGACTCCCCACACTCCTAGAGAAGAATGGGGAGTGGTCCATGACCCATACAACACACCTCGCAGGGCAGATGTGTATCTTCGTGCCACCGAGTGGCCGATAAGTATCTTTGCTCTTCTAGCTCAAGTGCAGGTAAATGAGAGGACTAAGCTCTGATTTTCCTCAGTTTTCAACTCAGGCATGTCTTTGTAACCCGGAATGCTCCTATTTATACAGAGAACTGCCAGCTCAGCAGTGATGAGCAGTATTATTTCCCACTCTCCCTGGTGCTTAAGCTGGGACATTTTGTTACAAGTGATTAGGCCATTAACTCACCAACTCCAAACAGGACTAAGAAGGAATTAAATGCTGTGGGAAAGATGTGTTCAGTGGCGTTTTAACTTGCTCCTCACCTGAGGGCAAGATCCATAAACCTCTTGGATGTAGCCAGAGACCTGTTCAAATAAACCCTGACCCTGGGCACTTCATTGGTGAATGCATTGTGCAATTTGACACACTCTTTCCATCAGACTTCTCAGACATCTCTGTGTAGTCTCACCCTTCATAGGACCTGAGAACTACAGTAGCTATAAAACTTGAGGAGTAATGAAGCTCATCCCTAATTGAAATGAACACCTCAGATTATATGTTGGAGCTTCCTGTTTTATTAGAGGCTGTTCCCTCCCCCTGTGTTGTCATTGAAGAGGTTACACCATGGATTTGCAACTTCCCCAAATAATGAGGACTTTGTGATGGAAAGACCTGGACTGGAGGAGTGAGGAGCCTGAGAAACTCGGCATCCCAAATACCCCATCTCCCACACAGCCAGGGTGTGTGCGAGCCTGGAGGATTTCCGCAGAGGGAGGTGGTGATAAGGCAGTCCTGTTTCACAGCCCAGCTGGTGTGAAGCTGTGAGATTCCTTCAGCAGAGAGTTTCACTGATCCCTGCCCCAGATCACTGCCCATGAGCCAGCCCAGTGGGGAGCTCGCCTGGCCCTTCCAACCCCACTGCAGGACAAGCTGCCAGTGCGGCTGTAACCTCAAACCCATCAGTCCAGAGAGGGATGTGGCTGGAGCTCATGCCTCAGCTCAGTGTCTAGCATACTCTTTGGGGAGAGGAGGGCAGCATGGCAGTCCCCATCCAAGATTTTCTTCCATTTCCCAGCTTTTATCTTCCTTGTCAACAACTGATGAGCCAGATTCCCTACAAAGGTCCTGACACCTTTCTCTCAGGTGCTCTGGCCTCCCATCACCCTCTGCCCTTGTATGTGGGGGAACTCTCTGGGGGCCCATGGCTCTGTGGGCAGCCTGTGCTCCTCACCTGAGACAGACACCCCCAAGCACATGGGGGCAGGATAAAAAAGTCATAGCTGGAAAAGGCTCCAAGGTCATTAGTCCAACTGCTAACCTAGAATCGCCAAGGAAAGCCAGCTCCCCATCTCTGTCAGCTGCATGTTGCCTTTCAGGATTTATTTTGCGCCACTTTTGTAATTAAAATGTGTTAGGAAGGATGTGCAGGCTCCTTGCTTTTCGCAGAAGGACTTGGCTTTTTTCCATGTGTTCATGCTGTGGGCTGTGTGAAGGAAAGCAGAGTGGAGTCTGCTGTGATCTCATGCTTGGCTTTCACCAGCTTCTCTCTAGAGACAAAAAATTTTGGCTAGCAGGGACTTTATAAAATCTTGAAGATCTGTAAAATGTTCTATAGAACAGGGAGAGGTGATGCAGCGGTTCTCAGCCTCCCTGAATTTTTTAGCTGAACCTAATTTTTGGCTTTAGGTTCAATGCACCCATCCAGAAAGTGTGTCCAGGAATGCTGAAGGGGGTTCCTTCAGCTCAGCCTGTTCCCACTTCCACACCTTATCTTGTAGGAGATGTGGGGAGAGACCTTCATCAAGCAACAGGCCAGGCTGTAAGCTGTGTAGGTTAATGAGCTCACAGACTCACTGCAGCGAGGTGGGAAGGTGACCCACAACAGGGTTGGTCATTAGCTGGCAGCAGGCCTCTGCAAAGGGAATGGCTCTGCACAGCGCATCATTTTGCTGTTTCTTTGCAGCAACACGGGCTTGGCTGGTGTGATGCTTACAAATTAACTTAAGCCCCCGCCTCAGAAACACCAGGGAAACATTAGATAATGAAGGCAAGACAGCTTCCATGCCTGGTGTGGGTGGGTGGAACAGAGAACTTTGTGTTTCCTCACACTGCGATCAATGCCCATTCAGAGGGTTTTAATGAGTTTCACAGAAAGGGTTACACAGAAAAACAAGGGAAAAAGAAAACAAACCTCGCCCTTCTGTGAAAGCAGAGTCACAACAACCCCCTGAATCTAGATAGTCAGGATTGGAAAAGAAAATGGCCTCACCCATAATTTATGGCTCACTATATAGCCACAGAAGCTTTGCCACTTGCAAATACGACCCTTAGTGGGTTATTAAGCTGAGTCTCAAGAGGCTCACGTTAACACATTCATCCTGTTAATTAATTAGCTGAAATATACATGCCTTCCTCTGATGCTAGCTTGCAAAGGGTAACATGAATTTTGATTATACTTAATCCCATATGAAATACAACAGACGCTCACACTATGTAAACACTGACGGGCAACTTAGAAACCTCTGTGATCCAACAGGATCTGATCACAAGTGCTGGTGTCTGGCAATCCAAAAAAATATTTCAACAGAGAACTGCCATGGTATTAAAAATAAAGTGGTGTTTGTTTCATCATAGGCTTGGTTTTGGCAGCAATGGAAGCAGTTGTAATACTAATGCCAGTCAGGCAGTCATGTTACAGAGGCATTATCAATACACTTTTCAAACTTGCTTTGTGGAAGAGATATAAATTTATTTGCATCCAGAAGCCTGCCATCTACAAAGCTGCTATAAAGCCTTGGCAGTGAATAGCTGACTTCGAATGTCCTGCTACACACCTTTCCCAAACATTTGATATGCAGCAGGTGAATGTGAAAGGCTTATCAGTCCAACCCAGTGTTATTTCCTGTCATAACTTTGCACAACAAAGGAAGTTTCTGTCCTTGCTGAGCTTTGGTGTTGCGATACGTACTGAGGTTCCTTCAGAGAAACCACTTTAATCCTTGGGAAGCTGAAATCACATAAAAAGGGACAGGGATATTGCTTCTGCAAACTGCAATTTTATCAGCACCCAGTATCAAAGTGTGCAGGTGCAAAATGGGGGGCAGCATGAGCAATGGAGACATGCTTGCCCACACTTCTGCTTCAGCAGAATACAAAGAGAGCCTGGACCATGTTTCCAGTGTTATATTTTAGTTTCCCAGCGCCATAAAATAGGAAACAAAAAGAACTTATATTTAAACCTATTTGGTTAGAACGTCTTTTACAGAGAGATCTTTTGAGGAAGATGAAGGGATGATGCATTGACCAGCAGAACAATTTTCTGTCTTAGGAAACTACTGTGACTTCATAGTACAGGTAGATGGGTTCTGCAGTGCCCTGTGTATTTGGCATAGGCATGGCAGGGAGGAAAAAAAATTATCCATTTAAAGAGGACTTGAGATCTGCTGCTTTTGTGTGAATGGCCAATGCAGAAAGAGAGCAGGACTTCCTGTGGTTTCACAATAGAAATGCACTTGCTGATCTTGTCAGCCCCCAGATCTGCCCTTGAAGTACTGCTAGGGCTGTCAGAATGCTGCTTCTCCTCTTCCCCACCAGCCCCATCTGATGGGGGGAGGCACACTGTTGTTCCTTACCTTCACCTGTAACCAGAGGTGAAGAGGTGACCCCATCTCAAATAGATAAGGTGCATAAAGTGGCAGTGCAAGCCAGTACAGCAAGGACTAATCAAAGCACATTTGCCCTTGGCTGTTTCTTGTCCTGTGCTGAGGTGCTGAGAGGGCTCAGGTGCCTGTCCTGCCTTGTGCCCACTGGGACATCCTCCATCACAGAGCAGAACAGCTCGGGTATCACAGCCTCCACAGGCCTGTTATGATGTGCACGTGCCTTCAGCTGTGCTGGAGGAAAAGACATGTGAAAAGAACGGAAAATAGGTCTTCTGAATATCACAGAAGTATAGAATCACAGAATATCCTGAATTTGAAGGGAACCATAATGATAATCGAGTCCAACTTCTGGCCCTGCTCAGGACAGCCCCAAGAGCCACACTATGTGCCTGAGAGTGTTGTCCAATGCTTTTCCTAATATCCAACCTAAACTTCCCCTGAAGCATCTTCATGCCATTCCCTGGGATCCCATCACTGGTCACCACAGAGAAGAGATCTGTGTCTGTCCCTCACCTTTCTTCCATGAGGAGGCTGTAGACAGCTGAGATCTTCCCTCAGTCTCCCCTTCTCCAGGCTGCTGATGCTTTACTTGTGAAGTGTGAATAAAATAAAACCACTCAGTGATTTTAAAATAAAATCGCTCAGTGTTCACAAGTATAAATGTAAAGTTAACCACATTTTTTTTTTTTTTTTTAAATGTCAAGGATTTGGGCTGAGTCACCTTTGCTGGATATTAGGCAAAATGTGGGAAAATTTGACTGAGAGAGGAGTCTGTAAGAAATGGTATGTGTGCACATATAAGCCCATATGTGTACACATTTGCCTTTGAGACGCAGTGCCTTATGCAAGTGTACAAAGAGGTATCTTCTGCAAGGGGTTTACTCTTTCAAATTAACCCAGTGAGAGTGTGTGCTAAATGAAGGTCTGTCTGCATACACAAATTGTTACAATTTAACTAAATAGGTTTCTAAATTAATTTAGTTTAGTCAGTACAACCCCTTTAGTAGCTAGCATTGATTCAGCTTAATTGAGTTTGTTCCCAAATTAAGCTAAATCAGCATAAAGCACTCATCAGCCAATTTAAGCATTAAGGGCTGACAATTTCTGCATGTATTGGCCTGGGTGAGCTGGGGGATGTATCCTGCTGTCTCCAGTGGCCCTGTGTTCTCTGATGGTGAAGTGACCAGGGAATGCTACTCCGCCTACTTGGTGGAATTGACTTGGGAACCTTGGGGAAGATGACATCAGGATCTTGACTTGTTCTTGGTCCTAAACAGGGCTCTTAGTTTGTGACACTGTAATATCATTAGAGGTCAGTGTCTTGGGAGCTTCTTCCATGGCAATTATGTGTCAAGTGAACAACAAGTTTTTATTGCAAGACATTGATAGTGGATTTCAACCAGAGAAGTAGCACAGATTCTCTTGTTTTTCTTTTGACCTGGAAAATAAAATTCTCAAAATCACGGGCTAACAATATCTTCTTTATGTTCAAGGAAACATAAAGCATTGCTCAAGAAAAAAAAAAAGAAAGATGTAAAGTGCAGACAGAGCTGGCTTTTCACTGTATTATTTCCTCCTGAAGTTTTTCTTGGATATTGCTGTAGTATATATTAATAATGGGACAATATTTCTTTATAGGGTGTATAATTCAGTGAAACATATTAATGAGACAGTCACTTTAAAACAAACATATTCTTCACATCCAATGTCAGAAAAGAAAATGTTTTGTTTTGTGGATGAATCTAATATGTGTTAGCCAGAAGCTGACTGTTAACCAGGGTAACATAAAAGCTACTGTAAATGGTACTGGAAAACCAGGGGGAATAAAACCCCCTTCTTTCATATTCCCTAGAAATGTTGGTTCACTGTGTTGGCTTTAAGGCAGAATACTACAGTTCAGCCCATAGGGTAAGTGGATGTGTCTGTAATAGGTCATTTGGCTTCAAATGAGTGTTCCCACTTCCATTTTTTTTTTTTTTTTAAGTAAAGTAGGATTTCTGTCTGACAGGTCAGACTGGAAGTGAAAGGAGAGATCAGCAAAGGGGGACTGAGCTACGTTTTTACACCAAAGGCTTTGTGGGCTTTTATAGCAGGAAAGTCTTTAAGACTTCGAGGACTTCAAGAGATCATGAAGGCAGGACAGCAGCAGAACTGCCTCTTCAAGGGCCCCCTAAATGGTTTCACGTCAGGCACGTGTTGTGGACAACAGAAGGTCCTTGTTTAGTAATGAAGAAAAAGCCAGCAGTTTTCCTTCTCCACAGCCAGATTTTTAAGCCATAATTGGATCTTGTAACACTGCCAAGGTAAAGGCAGAGGGCCACAACAGGGAAGCCTGACACTGCAAGTGAACTGAAACTAAATATAGTTCTCATGCAGTTTAAAAAAACACACATCAAAGCCCAGAGAACCCAGCCCCATCTGAGACTCTTGCAATGGAATAAAATGAGAAAACGACGATGATAACATATGTATTTTACTGTGGAGCTACAGGCAGGCAAATGAAATAATCTGAGAGTGGCTTTGGCTGGTTGTGATTAAAGATCATTACACACCAAGCAATCCGAGACAGAATTCAAAACCTGGCTGCTGAGAATGCTCCTGAGTACAGGGAGCTGGGTGAGCCCTGTGCAGGCACAGGGACAGGGGGTGCTGGGCATGGCATGGGTTGGTGAGAAGCTGACATATGTGTCTCTGCTGGCAGACCAACCTGGTTTGGGGCTGCACAGGGAGATCCTCTCAGTTCCCCTGTAGAAGCAGAGCTGTTTCATGAAGGCTGTTCCAATTGCTGGGCATCTGCAAGGCTCCCTTTCAAATGACAGTGGTGTCTGCTGCCGTGTCTCCTTGAGGGTGGCAATGCCAGCCTGTCCAGGTTCCAGTCAGGACAGGGTCAATTTTTGCAGTAGCCAGGAGCAGGGAGTAGCCAGGGAACCTGGATTATTCTGTGCCACATCACATCATTTTCCAGGAATGGAAGAATGGGTCCCTTTGTGTTTGGGGTAGCCTGATAAGTGAGTGGTTGGGTGTTGTTGGGGGTGACAACCCATGACTGAATAACTAATTTCTTGTACACAACAGTATTGTTGATCTTACTGTTTATTTTCTTATCTCATTGCTGTTTCCAGTATATTGTTCTTGTCTCAACCCATGATCTTTACCTATTGTGTCTCCAAGTCTCCTCTCAAGCCTGCCACATAGGTGGGGGGAGTGAACAAGAGGTGTGTAGTTTGGAGTGATTTCAGTTCGAACACTAAATTGGAGAATACCATTCCTAAATTCTAGGATTCACTCTGGGTGGTTTGTCTGGGTATTTGCTAAGTCATCCCAGAGTACCAATTGTCTGTAGCAAACCCAAGCAGTGTGTGCAAGGGGCAGAGTGCTGTGAATATGGTCTTGGCTATTTTGGTTATCATCTGCTAGTGATCTATAAGCCCAGTTAAAGAATACTTATGGGTAGAAAACAGATGGAAACAATAGCCAGAGAGAGGGTTAATTTTTTGTGATGTTAGGGGGTTGGACTAGTCAATGTGCAGACATTTCTTCTAGCCCTGCACACTACAAAATTTGGATGGTGATCTTTGGATGGCCCTCTAAGGCCAGGTTTATTCAGAATTTGGAACTTGGTTGGTACCATTACTCAGACCAGAAGATATCTGGCACATGGGAGTCTGGGTTGAGACTCTTCCTCTCACCCAGATCATAGGCGTTCCTCAGTTTAGTAAGGACCACAAAAGTGGAAACAAAATAAAAATTGAAATGAACATCCGAGATATTTTCCAGCGTGGGAAAGCAAAACCATTAGAAGTGGGAAGCTTTCAGAGTGTTTTGCATTCAAATTGCACCTTTTATCCTAAGAGATCAAGTACTTCACACATAACTACAGCTAGCACCCCGCTCAATGCAGCCATTTCTGGGGTGGAGCACAGGAGAGGAAGATCAAATATGTCTAAAGACACAGGGCCAAAAATGCTCACAGGAAAAGTGAGCATCTCCAAAAGGCCATGAAAGCAGTGGCATCTAGAAAACCTATAGAAGGCACAGACTGTTCAGATCACCTTAACCTACTGAAGTGGAGAATAGAAATTATTTTAATCCAGTGGGAACTGCTGTAGATATTTTCCCTGCCAGGAAGGCTTCCAAATCCTCTTCCAAGAGATGCAGGAGGATTTATACTGCACGTGAAAGGTCTGTCTGGCCAGAAGGAATTGCACGCTTGACTTCTGAAAAGAAACACTAAGGAAATAAGAGTTTTCATGAAGAAAGCATCTGTTAACTTTCATTCTTCCCTTTCATGGGAAAAAATGTGCTATGAAAAAATGAGGTTTTCCTCATATGGTCAATGAGGAGCTGCAGCCCTTTAGCATGCTCCTTCTCTCTAATATACAAGGGGATTCCACAGTCATGTTGCTGTTAAATCAGTTGGTGTTAAACCAGGAGAAACTTAGTGGGGAGGGGTGGAGGGGGGTGTCCATCCAAGAAATTATGTAGTGTCTTTGTTTACCTGTTGCAATGCAGCAGCTTTTCCAGCTTTTCAACAACCTGCATGCCAGAACTAAGGGTGTTGTGAGGTTTTTTGGTGGGGTTTTTTGTGGGTTTTTTTTTGGTGTGTGAGTTGTTTTTTTCTTTTTAATTTTTTTTACTATCTATCTTCCATTTATCCCTTTATGCAAGAGCAAGCCCTTCCTTCATCTTTTCTGCAGCTGGACTGAATGATCTTTGTGGGTGCCTTCCAATGCAGGCTGTTCTGTAATTCTGTTTTACCGGATTTTTTATATAATTTAATCAATTAAGCATTATCCATTTCATTCCTAAAAGAGAATAATCAAAGAAATACAATATGTTGTATAACGATAACTTTAATGGCAGTCTTACAGGGCACACCATGGGAGCTGAGGAATGGTATGGGAGATTTGTCCAGGAGGTACAACTAAGGACAAGGGAGGCGCTGAGTACCAAGCCCTGGTGTTTGGGAAAAACAGGAGAGAGATCAGTTGAACAATTCTTGTAAAGGAAGAAAACCAGAGACAATTAATGGGGATTTTTATTACTGATCAACTCATTGGGACAGGAACTGGCTATTTTTTTTTTCCAAGCAACAGGAAGACAACTCTTTCAGTAGTAAGATGTGATATTGCTGTGATGCCTCCAGCCAAGAGTAACACAGGTAGATATGGATGATTTGTTATGTTTCTGGATGTGGAGAAGATGATGCTGTTTCAGAAAGAGGGAGGAAATGGGCAAGGGAACAGCTACCTTAAACCCATCTCTGGCTAGCAAAGAGCAGCCTGACAATCTAAGGATTGGATGGTAATCTGGATGAAAGCAAGCATGAAATGATAAAGTTCATTATTCCAAGGGAAAAAGCTAGACCAGCTGAATATGGATAATGACTCCCAAAAAAGTAGACTTCAGCAGACTTGGAGAACTGGTAAGTAAGGATCTCCGAGGAAAATAATCTCAGGGATAAAGGAATGCAGGAAAGCTGGCAGTTACTAAGCGTATTTTAAAGGCAAATTCCTCTGATGCAGAAGGCATTGGAAATAGAGTGAGAGACCTGTATAATTGCCTCTGGAGCTCTTCAAAGATCTGAAAATGAAAAAGACTTGACTAATGGAGAATGCAGAGACCCCAAGCAGAATTTCCACTGGATTACATTCCCTACCACAAGGTGAAGCTAAAAAGGGAGCAGTCCAGAGCCCAGCTGTGAAGAGCCCAGGCTGAGTACGCAGCAGAGGGGGCTGCCATGGGGTGCTGTGTGTTTTATGAGAGTGCACTGTGTGAGTGATGGCTTGCTGAGCTCATGCATGAGTGTAGCACAGGCCAAAGGAGGCATGAACAACCTGAGGGGGAAGTGGTGATGCAGTTCCATAGACCATAGCAAGAACCTTGTGTGATTGGCAGAGCACTGCAGCTTTTGGCTGTCTAGTACAATAATGAATTTTGCTTTCTCCTTTGTGCCTCAACTTTTGCCCTTTAAGTGGCCAATATACTAAAAGAGGGTATCAAAGTGAATTTGAAATAGGAAGGTGATTTCCCACATTTGCTACAGTTACAGGTCAGGTCAGTAGAAGAGACTGATTTGCAGACTCTATCTCATAGAAATCTCTGCTTTCTGGAGGAGGAACTGACTGTGCAGTGCTGCACACTGGGACAACACAAAGTCATTTATCCCTGCAGCCCATCCCTGTAGTGACACAGAAGCCACAGCAGTTCTGCAGCTGCCTCTTCCCAGGAAGAGCCACGGGTCACTGCAGTGTGGGAGGAAGGTCACTGAAGGTTTTCCATGGGATAAACCCACATGTCTGTTCAGACATTGGGCATGGCCCATACAGGGAGAGGAATTGAGGCTGTAGCTGGTGGGCAGCAAAGTGAAGTTTCCTGATGGAAGTTACTGCAGCACAGGACAGGGCTCTGAGATGCACTGAGTGACAGGGCTCTGTGAATTGTCTGTGAGACATCACGAGGTAGGTAGGAAGCAGAAGCTTTTCCAGGAATGGATGAGGGGCCCTCTCTGAGGGGGCTCAGTTGTACCTGCTGTCCCTTCTCTGTTTGAACAAGACAGGTTTCTTCACCCATCTCCTCCACTTCCCTGGAAGGGAATGAAGAAATAGAAGCACTTCAGAAGGCAGTCTCCTTGCTCTTTGCCACAATTCCAGAATCCCACTGAGGGCCTCTTGCCCCAGCAGCGTGGTGAGAGATGCCAGCATGGCACCCTCACTAGCAGGTCACTGTGAGGGCACATCTGTGCCTTAGTTAAAGCCATTATTAGTTCTGCTATGATCTCAAACCTGAGGGTGATCACAGCTCCCTAAGGAGCCCTCCTAGTGGGTCTGGTGACCCACCAACCTTCACATCTGTGGGGTTACCCTGCACTGAGCCCCCTTTTTGGGAGAGAGTCCTGGTAGCAGTTCTGGTGCTTCACTGATGGTGAAAATATTGTAGGGATTGAAGGAGCCCAAACTTGCCCTTTTACTACTGTCAGACTTGTGTTTAAGGCTGGTGGTTTACATCCCAAGATGCACTGCTTAATTGCTAATAAATTTGCCTGATGGAGTAGGAATGG
The DNA here is from genome assembly GCF_971803275.1 of Cyanistes caeruleus. Taxonomy (NCBI): domain Eukaryota; kingdom Metazoa; phylum Chordata; class Aves; order Passeriformes; family Paridae; genus Cyanistes; species Cyanistes caeruleus. The sequence goes on from NC_141701.1 coordinate 10,946,097, forward strand.
GAAAGGGAAGACAAGTCACAGCAGTTTGAATGTACATGGGGAATCATGAATGTCATATGAGGTTCCGAAATAAAAAGGAGATGAAGGGAAGGGTGAGTAAGAAAGACCAAATCAATGCTGGCTGTTGGAAGAAGGTGAGGTTGGTGACACTTACTACTGGGGCAAGCCCCACATCCAGGGTGTACAGCCAGCCAGGCTATCTTTCCACACATTAAATCCCCATGTCTGACAGAGCAGAATCCTTTTTCTCAGGCTTAAAGAATTTGTTGACGAGTCATTATGTCTTTCTGAATAAAGATTTACCCCAGGAAATTTACTGGCATATCTCGTAGAGACATAAGGACAGTCTTTCTATTAGTATGATTTTCCTTCTGGATGTCTTAAGGAGAAGTAGAATTGCCTTAATTTCTGATGCTTTCCCAGTTGCATATGATATTAGGCCACTGAATAAACAAGTGTTAAAGGATAATGAGCTGTTTATTCATTACCTGCATCCCTTGATTTGTGACTGATTTCTGTCTGGCCTTCAGGAAAGCTCTCTATTGAGTAGGGGGTATATACTCTGACAGCTTTAAGGACAGCAGGTCCAAATCTTAAGTTGAGACTAATTTTGCTTGGCTTAAGGGAATTAAAAATACAGTGTTAGGAACGTGTTTTCTGTATACCAACACACAATTATTTTCCTCTCAACGTTCTTTTCTTGACAAGCAAGCTAAGGTCCTAAGAATGCATAATGGACATCATCTTTGGAAAGTTTAAATACTATGGTCAGACATTGTAGGAATAGCCATTTCCTAAATGTATGACCTGCTGAGAATCAAATTTCCAGCAACAGCTGTGGATGTGAAAGACCTGAAAGTAAATGCAGAAGACCCTGACTTCAGCAGGCAAAATACCTCTGGCAGAAAATCCCTCTAAGCCAGTAAAATGCCACCCTGGTGACAGGAACAGACACATGTCAGAAAATCATCTGGACCATCTACTGGCTGGCCTTTCCCCAGGACACAGGTGAAGGCATCAAACAGAGGTTCAAGAGCAGCCCCAAGCCCCACCCGGGGCTGACAATTCAAGAGGGCAGGAGGCATCTCCAGCAGCGACAGCCATTGCCCCCCTCACCACCTTACGCAAGACTACTGATCCATATTTATTAATGAGCAGGTAATAAGGTTGAACAAAATCTGAACTACACCATTTTGAAATCTTCTAAAATTCCTGGGAATTTTCAGGGCAGAAACTCTAACAAACTTCAAAGCATTTTGTAGTTTTGCTACAAAATACTTAGTTTGGTTTGATTGCATCAAATCTGATTGTTTTTCTTAATTTTTAAAAATTTTTATTTGATAAAACAGAACTCTAAATCCATTAGTTTGTGCTGCTATATTTTCTGTTTAGTGGTATGCTTGATGTATCCCATTTGCTTTCATTCAATCAGCTAGTATTACTGGCAATAGAATTCAAGCGCACAAAGACTTTTGTTATTGAATTTCAATTGAAATCTTTTAGGCAGACATAATAAGAACTTGTCAGTGTGTGTTAAACAGTTTTGCTTGTTATGGTTTCAAATGGAATAAAGGACTAATGCAGATCCTTCAAGCTGACAAAATCTGTGACTTCCACATCAAGAAAAAAACAAGGATTTTCGCAATTCTTTGATGAAAGCAAAGTTTCTCCTTGAGCCAAGGGTCATCTTAACAGAGGAACCTCAAGGATGGTGATGGCAGCATGCTGGCAGTGAATGCACAGGTGAAGTGTTTGCTAGAAGCAAAAAAACCTGGAAATTATAATTTTCTTCACACTTTGAATAATGACTATTTGAAACTTTAAATGCTGTGTGTTTTCCTTGTGTTTTGAGGGGGTCAGGGAATACCCATTTGTCCTCTCCTTGAGTGATGAAAAGGACTATAACTCAAGACCCTGTCTTTTTTTAGACCATGAGTACCTACAACACAGGTTACAAGATTAATGCATAGATGTGAAAGATTCTTAGTGTTAAAAGAAGCAAAGTGTCTTACACATTTTGCGACATGTACTCTGTGTTTTGCATTGCTGGTGGTGTAAAAGATCATCATGAGATATGGGGCTTCTCCGCAGTTCAGACAGCATCTCCAAAACTTTGCCTAACTCATAGTGAGAGCAGTATTTTAGACTAAAAATAAACAACACCTTGGGTCATCAAGTTCAAATTTCTGCAAATGGAGACAGTGCTGAGTTGTTTGTGTTTAATTGAAAAGTCAGAGCTGTTCAAGTTCAAAACAGTTTTAAGCTCTGTGATAAACTATGAACACTGAGTAGCAAAGACCAAAGCCTGAAGTTAGCTCTTTCATTGTATTTCTCTGCATCTGTGCAAGCCTCTGAATAAACAAGGCATGTGTTACTACTTTATTGCTAGACTTGGGCTGTTCAGGTTTCTGAGGAATGCTTCACTCCATCGGAGGATGTCATAATGAAAAGGAAAACACTACATGTACAGTAAGTACAAAGAGTAAAGACAAATGAGATGCTTCACATTTTGAGAAGTTTCATTATGAGTACTTAAACTAAGGAATAAAATGCTGCACTTTTATCCTGGCTCCCAGAATGTTTAAGATAGATTTGACTCCCAGAAAGATACCAGCAGAGTGACACAATCATATAGGACACAAACACAGAAAAATAAAGCAACCCTTAAAACTTTTTTATTAGATTGACTTCTATTTTGGCTGGCTCTTTACAATGCTGGAAGAGTCTCAGTGCTCCAAGTCTATGCAAATACTAGTGAAGACCCAATTGTAAAGAAGTTTCAGGACACTCAGCCATGAGCCAAAGGGTCCTCTGTTTCACTCAGGTGGTTTGGTGCTGTGGTGGCTCAGCAAACTCTGGGACAATACTGCTTTGGTCCTCACCATAACCTACATTTCTCTCTTCCCTGGCTTTCCTCTCGTTGGCACGACTCTGCACCCTGCCAGTAACGATGGCAGAGAAGAGGGCAAGGACAGGCATCTCCTTCCTAGAGAGCTTTGGCACTGATGTGCTGGCACTAGATCAGCAAATGCATTCAGGGCTCCTGCTACTGAGCTGGTCAGTTATTACAAGAGAACAATTTCCTGCCAGACAAAAGAGTTTTGCTGAATTTAGGCATCTTAGCCTGTTATGCAACAGCCCCACCTAAATTACTATAATCTCAGTAATGTAATAGCCATTTGGCATTTTAAGTCAGTGGTTCCAGCACTTACCAGCTAACACAACTGAGCACACCAGACTCCTCTTTTTTATGTGATAATTTGTCATTTAACCTCAGGCTGGCTTTTCAGAGCTCTTCAAGGTCATGCTTTGTTTATACCTCTGATACTCTCCTTTACTCTGGCAGCTATGAAGCATTTGGTGGTGGAAAAACATTCCCCATGTTACAATACTGCTGCTCATCTTAATGTATAACACAATTCTTTGTTTTTCTTTTACAAGTCTGCCAGTTCTAGACTGTAGACTCTCTGTAGCAGGAGCCATTCTTCTATAAATGTTCTGACTTTCAAAATTGGACCATACTGTGGTAAAAGACCTGTTCTGAATGCTACTATGGCATCTATCATTTGGATACAGCAATATTCCAAATTAATATAGAATTATTTTTTTTAAAAAGTGAATATGTGTTCTTGACTTCTACTAGAAATGATCTGGCTGTTTGGCCATGAAGAACAGCTGTACATAGCTGTTGTGTTCTAAGGTATAGTATACATCCATAATTTTCACCCTTTCAACTTGCATTTCTTCACCTGAAATTTACATTTATTCTAGTCTTTATTCTGAGTTTGGTAAAATATCTGAGCCTGAAACTGTCTAATCTAGCTAACAAGATGAGAGCTAAGCATCTCTGACACTAGGAAAAAGGAGATGCTGAACATCCAGTGGTGGACACACAACCTTCCAACTGGTTTTCCCCAAGTTACTGGACCTTGTATTTGTGATCTCCAGACACAAAACAGTACAGGTCATATTTAGAATTCATTTGATTATATATTGTTCTCTGATCATCAAGTAATTGAAGATATATCACTTAGATTTGCCCTTCTCAGCAAAGGGAAATTCTTCTTGTCTGTGGGGAATGTGAGTCAGGAGCAACTCTGTTGAAGTTTGTGGAGTTCCACCAATATTAAAATTGTGTTACTGAAAGGAAAACTAGAACCAGAGATTGGAGAATTTTGCTCATGATAACTAAAGCTTTGTCTAGACTGGGGATTTGCCCTGATTATTGCCACTGGCTACCAGCCACAGGTGTTTCTGCACCACTGTGATTCCTTGCATTGGAAGGTCATGGTGCTAATGGTGGTGGTAGAGTTTTGTCAGTTTAGGCACGGATAGCATTCTCTGCTGGATGTGTTGGCCTTCTCCATTTACACCATGTGAGATCTGTTAGTGTTTAGTTGACTGTGACTGGAACCTGGCAAGTATACAGGGCCATGGATACAGAGACAGGAAAAATGTTAAATTCCCTCGAACTTTTCCAGAAATTCTAAAAGCCTTTCTAAATTAGCTTTGCTGACACTTATGTGTCAGATAGAGAACACATGAAGGTGTTACTGGGGACAGAAAGTGAATATAAACATAAGGAAAGGTTAGTTCTGTCATTTTGAGAGTGCTGTAGAAGAAGAAATTTAGAAATGCCAAGTTTATCAGCCAATCTAGCTGATTATTATCCCAATAACATATTAAGTCATCTTGCTGTACAGTTTGCATTGCTTTGTCTGAGATGTGCTCAGTGACTCAACTTATGGAGTCTGCACCACTTCTCCAGGGGGAGAGTTTTCCGTGGTTGTTACGATATTTTTCCTGATATCTAGCCCACCATTTCATTTCATTCCATCCCATTATTCTTAGTCTCCTCCTTCTTCTCAAGCACACCCAAACAATCCTTTTTTTGGTGTTTACACCTTTTGAAGTTTTGTAGACATTTCTTTTCCTCTTAACTGTTCCACATCTATATGTTCTCATATTGAGACCATTGGTGCTTTACAGTGAAATATTCTGGACTGTATTAAGAAGGAGCACGTCATGTATAAAACAAGCAGGGTTGCTTTTCTGCTCCACTTGGCACTGGTGAAAGTCTCAGCCGGCATAGTGAATTCAATCTTGGACGCTGCTCTTTGAGAAAAGACACTAACAAATTGAAGAAACCTCAAAGGACAATAACAAAAATTATAAAATACTTAGAAATCAGACTTATGAGAAGCAGCTGAGACAGGTATGTTCAGTCTACAAAGACTGAAGGAAGGTAAAATAGTTGTCTACAAATACATGAAATGATGTGATAAAGGGAACAGAGACCAGTTATTCTCATTAGCCAGAGAGAAAAGAAGCACAGAAACTGATTTAAGCTGCAGAAGGGAAAATTCCGGCTACATATGTGAGAGATGTGTTTCAGCTACTTAAACAATTAGGCAATGGAACAAGCTGCTGTGAAAGGTTACAGAGTTGAAATGGCTAGAGAGATTCCAGGATAGACTCAACTGCTGGGATAATGAAAAAAACTCCCACCCTGATTTTGGAAAGTTAACCAGATGGGCTGCTGATGGCAGACTCTCACAAGTGAATAGGATTCAATATTAGGGATACTGGATGATCTAATACTAGCCCCCAAAGGGACAGATAAGTGTTGAAAAACCATCCATCTTCCCAGCTTTCTATCTACTACAACGCAGGGAAAGGAAGAGAAATTGGACTGTATGGAGACATTGAAAAGACATGGAGCTGGAGGTCAAGACTAACCTGGGTGTAAACAGGTGCTTCATGCACGGACATGTGTCAGCTTCATTTCAAAGGCAGAGTGACTGAATGGGCCCTGTGTGTCAGCTGAGTGAACCAGCTGAGAGGTTCAGCAAGAGTCCAGGACATATATCAAGTGTGGGTATGATTTTTTATGGGTTATTTATCCCACTGGACTTGCCTGAAGGCAATGACGAGGAGCTGGATCCAGATGTCTGTATTCTCAGGCCAGCAGTTTGACCACAAGCCCATTCTCCTCTTTGTAGCACCGCTTTCTCACCATCTCCTTATGAACTGAGCAGCCATCTGATCCTACCTGGCTCATGCATCTTGAATTCCTGCAAACTTGTGAAGAATTTTCTGACTATTGAAAAAAGCCAAACCAAACCAAAGCACCAACAAAAGGAGACAGTAATGAAGAACAAGCTGATTTTTGTCCTGTTGTTCTCCACCTGGTATGATACACCACTAGAAGCTGGCATGGGTGTGGGCTGCATGTAAAAAGAACATCTCATGAAATGGTAGATGATGATTAGCAACACAAAAACCCAAAACCTTAGCCTGCCATTTTAATCAGAGTCCTCACTACTCTGCTCCCCTGGTGATGTCCCACTGCCATGAGCCTCCTGCCAGCTGAGCAGTGCTAATGTCTGCACTGGGGAACAGGTAAGGATCTTTGCTTGTTATTGTAGACTGATTCTTCTTGATTCTATTGATTCTTGAAATTGATGACTGTTGTTCTTATCCTCAGAAGTCTGTGGGTCTCAGCTCTCCTTGAAGTGAGAGCAGTATTTTTACATTTGCTTGTGGTGTGTTTAACATATAGTGTGTTACTTTCTGACACTGAGTTTTGAACTTTAGACAGCATTGAAGAATCCCCCAGGATCACATCACTGTGATTTGGCTGGACGTTCCACCACGTCAGGATAATGCATAAAATGAAGATGGTTCTAGCACTGGAATCAGAAAAGTGTAAGCTGGGTAGTATCCAGCCAGGATGTTCTGTAGGAATTTTTGACACTTGTCAGCTGGTATGTCTTATTCTTATGAGCTACCACAGTGGAATTGCAATTCTTTCCTCCCATTAGTCATCACCACTGTACAAATTTTATTTGGAGGAAAAAGGTCATGGCAAAGAGTCCTATCTGTCCTGGCTATAGCTCAGGATAAAAAACAAAAGTACCTGGGCAATTCCCTGGAATAAATTAAGAGACTGAGAACACATCTCTACTTTTTACCTGTCTGCCTGTGGGCAAAAATATCTGTTTGAGTGGGATCTGAAGCCCCTTCTCGTGGCTGATGAGAAGCTGTAGCTTCCAGCACTACTTGGCACCATGCCACCCAGGAGTGGAAGGGGAATTCCTAAGCAGGCATTCCAGGGAGCTTTTCTCAGACACTCTGGGCTGTTGGAATTGGTTTTTCAATCTGTGCTTTCATCTTTCTTGAGCTTTCCACTTACCAAACTAGGAACTATTGTCCTGGGTGTATCCTATTAGCAGAAAATAGAAAAGAGAAAACTTGTGAAAGGGATGGTGTGAAAGCTGCTAAAACCTGAGTTGGACTCCCAGTTCTATTTTTTGTTTCTCAGTCTTTTAAAGCGACTCTGCAATTCTGGTAGGAAGCTGTCTTGGCAGCAGGGTAGGACTGAGGCACCGACAGTAGCACTTTCCTGTGATTTACTTCTTTCTAAGCACTGAGTGTGTGTCAGACAGCCTTACCTATGAGCAATCAGTGCTTCTGCAGAGTGCCTGCTCCCCCAGGAGCATCCAGCGTCTGGTACTTCTGTTGGCTGCCTTGCTTTGAAAATCTATAGTTGTCATAATGGTTGTCTCTGGGTTTAAGCATTGAATTTGGGTGGTTGCAGCTATCACAAGGGTCTTGTAGCCTGCTGCTATAAAGAAGGGCAAAGGGTACTGATGAGTACTGTGAGTCCTTGGGGCTTGGTGCAGCTGTGGAGGGACATGACAAGGCATGATAGGACTGAACTTCCCCACAGGCGTGATGAGCAACCTCTGCTTTTCCTGAAGTACAGAACCATCTGGGGTTCTGTAAAACTGGGGTCCAGATCTGAGACTGGTCCCAAGCCAATGCACAGGAGGTCGTGCAGAGTGTCTCTCATGCAGTGCTGACCTCATGCACCATATGGTGCCATGCTAAGAAAGTTTTGTTTGTGCTCTTGGCCCTCGTGGTTTGGGGAAAAAAACCCCTGGGGAGTTAACTCAAACATATCTAGATGTTTGTGCTCTCCTTCCTGACTTTCTCTGCAGAAGAGCACAAGATGGTCCACAGCCTCTTCTCTCCTCATTGCAGACGAGCCCCCAGAAAAATGTTTCACTGCTAGTGTTTCCCACTGATATCTGTGGGGTTTGAATTAAACCACAAATAGTGGAGTAATTTGATCTTTAACAAGACCATTTTCAATGGTTTATGGTGGATTATGGATGGCAAAGTCCAGCCCTTGGACTCTATGCCTCCTTTGGATTAAATTATTTCTAGATACACAATGCCTTCATATGGGAAACTGAAGCAGTGCACTGGAGCTGTGGCCACTCAAGGAGCAGAGATCAGAGCAAATGAAATTGTCTCTTCCAGTACTTCATTGGAAAAGAATTTCTAGGCAAGCTGCCTAGCAGGCACACTGCACTATATTCTTAGAAAGCAATAGATCTATTTAGGACTGCTGTATCTCTTTGGAATTTACTGTATGAAAAAAACCCCTTTGGCAGGAACTGATCTTTAGTGCTGACTGAGATTTGCAGCTTCTGACTGACAAACTAATCCAAGCATTTTATTAGAGACTGCTTCCCAGTAAGTCCTGTTTGCATTGCATCTGAATTCAGGAGGATCATGTCAGAATGAGAAATGAAGCAGATTTCTTGCTGAATTTTTATCCCCTCTTCATTCACAGGTGCATACACACACACACACACATATATATGTACACTGGGGTGCATGTGCAGGTTTTTTATGTTATACACAACCAAAGTATTCCAGCTTGCTCCTAATCCCTTCCTAGTGATAATGTAGATAAGCTAAGTGACTGGTGACTTTTAATTATTTAAAAGGGCAGAAATGCATTTTTTTTTAATGTATATGTGGCACAGTCTCCATCATAAGCATCTATTCCTGCCCCAGTCCTTTTGTAAAGCTTGTGAAGTTCAGTGAGTCACCTCACAGAGCTGTTCCAGCTTTGCATATTCTTTGAATCCACAGCTCCAAGAGCAGGCAATTGAGGCAGTGCATTGTGTTCAGCTTCCATCCAGCCTGGATTTTGCAATCCAAGCCATTCTGTGGGCACAGTATGAGGGGGAACCTCATGTCAGCTACAGATACAGGAGCAAGGCAGGTCTGCAACCTTTTTATGTGTTTCCTAAGTGAGGAATACATTTTGTACGTGTTTCCTGGCACCAGAGCCAGTGTGGTCTCCTGAAAACCTGCATCTGGATTTCTGCAGTTCTTGCTGGAGTGAGACAATTTAGTCCCCTCTTTGTGGGACTGTCACTTACAGGCACAGTTTGGCATTAAATTGAAAGTGAACTCTAATAATACATATTCAAGGGTGAAATGGACCATTAGGAGCAACTTACTACACAGATGTGGATAAGAATAATTCAACTTAAGGCACGATTTCCAGTCGTGGTTGAAGGACCCAAAAGCAAGAAGATACTGACCTCCACATGGAAAGTTTTCAGAAATCCTTGGGGATCTCAGCTATGTCAAGTCCCTAAGAATAAGAAGTTGCATGGTGAATAGTTATCTGCAGAAAGAAAAGTGGCAGATGGTACAACAGGTCTGCATAGGCTCCTCAGCCCTGAAAGCCCTTTGGAGTGACAGAGCTCTCACTCACCATGTGCTTGTAGAGCCTGCAGCACTGCAAAACCTGCACCTTCTTATGACCTTTATATGCTGCATGAAGGACAGGCTAACCAGCACAGAATGAAAATAATGGAAATAACTTTGTGAAATTTGGTTTATCTGTAGTCTGGAAAAAAAAAAAAAAAAAAAAAATTGCTTTAACTCCAGACTTGTAAAATATACAAACTTTCCTGTCCTGTTGCTAAATGAGAGAGTATGAACAATACATGTCCCACAGAGACAGTGACTTACCAATGTAGTAACTTAAAAGAAAAGTGAGAATCATCCAAATGTCTGTCTCTGTAACTCTTGCCACTGTAGTTTGGAAATGCAATGTAATTATTGTCTATAAAAAACATACATATGTCGTTCCCCTTCAAATTTACCCACAATATATGCTTTTGAACTTGAGCAGTATTGTCAAACATGTGATGATGTTGTGATGCAAGCCTTAATTGTGAGATACAATTCATTCTTAAGACTTTAAATACTTTTCTATGCTGATGTTTGAACCAATGAATAGTATTGTGTTCCCTTTAATAAATACATTTTAGAAGCACTTTAGTTTAAATTTTAATTACAAAGGGAGATACTGTTCCTGTCTGCTGAAAGGCATTTCACTGTTTTTTTTCCTTTTAATTTTGAAACATAATTCTAAAGGTACATCTTACCAGCAGAATAACTTGTCATTTACATGTGCAAATCTCAGATTTAGCTACAGCAAGAAGAAACAAGTGAAAAAGCTGTAAATGGATCTCATATATCATGTAATTTTTGGTGAGCAGTGTTTAAGTGTATCAAGTTTGCTCTGATCTCTTAACTATGCTGACATCAGCATTTCAGCAAATACACCCATGAATCCAGAAGGAACACAAATGTGAAGAGTTAAGATTTTGTATGAGATTCTGGAGTAGGGCATCAGGGCCAAAGACATTTCTGTGTGAGTTAGTTACAGACATAATGTATTCTTCTCACATTGGGTTAGTCTGAGAATGGAGCTGAGCCACTTGTGTTTTTTCATAAATGTGGAGAAGGAATACAAATTTTTCATGCCTCTTGTAATGGAGGGATGGGTTACCCTACACTTCCCTTTCCCTGGACAGGATGCTCTGGAAGCTCAGTTATTCCAGGGAATGGGATCCAACAAAGAGGGTCTTTGCCCAGATCTGTTTCTTGACACTGGCTGTGGCTGGACCTTATGTCCAGAGCTAAGCCATTTCCTCAAGGGAAGTTAAAGAAGTTGAAGACTCACTGACTCCAGTGTCCTTTTTTTCTCTGGAATAAATGTAATCCCAAGATCTCTCTGTCTGAGCACCTCTTCAGCCAGAATGCTTCAAGGGTCAATTTCCATCCATGTGTATAAGGCAATTGCTTTCCAGATCCTCTGCAAATCATGGTCTGGGCTAATGCTATTTGAAGTGCATTTTTTAGCAGTTTGATGACAGGACTTAGAAAACTTCTGATGGAGTAACTCAGCAGTGGGCAACTGTATCACCAAGTACAAAATGTCTCCCAGGAGCTGATTTTGGAAATCAGATTTTAGTGCTGATCATCAGTGGCACCATTTGCTCTGGGATTTGAGCTTCTTGGGGAGGACTGTCTTGAAGAAACTGTGCAGAACTGCAGTGCTTGGCTGGAGAGACACTCTCCTCCTGCTGTTTGATAGGCTTGTGAACCTGTATTTTCTCAGCAGCTCCTCTTTCTGAGTGAACACTTCATTTCAGTGCCGATGTGGCACAGCTTCAGAACTGGTCACAGTTGGAAGCTCAGCTGTGCTGAGATAAAGACCTTGTGTAAATGCATGACCTCTCAAGGACATGGGCAGGTTATGGCAGCAGCAAACTGCCAGGACACCAAGTTTTCCTTCTCCCTTCACATTAAGGCTCTCTCATCTCTCATCTCATTGCCTTCATTTACTCATATATAAACTAAGTTTAGCAAGAAGACATCATGTTCCTTCCCAGAGTAATTTGAGGCTGATTTAGGGGTGTTTATACAGCTATTTGCAAATGTGGATAGCCTGTGGTGTAGGTTACTACAGGCTTAGGGGGATGGTGGAGTTAATGAGATTTCTATACAGGAGACTGTACCTTTTGAACCACCAAGAGGTGTGCTCCAGGACTCAGGGTAATGAGAAGTGAATCCTACGAGGTGTTGAACACCTCCTGTGAGATGCTGAGAGCTCTCAGTGCCTGATGGAAGATTGTCACAGGAACCTGACTTTATAATCATAAATTTGAAATTTGAAATGTAATCTCACAGAGGATCTGTGTGGAGGATAACAAAGACAAAGAAACCTTTCTGGTGCTTAAAAGCTCATGAAAGAGAAAAAAAATTCCAGTCTTCATTTGCTGAACCTTGAAGAAAAAAAAAAAAAAAGGAGGTGGAGGGGACAGATGAAATATGTTTTATCTATTTTACCTACTTTGGCAATTAAGATTGTAATCTAGATGATTACCAGAGCTTGTAATGAGATTATACCCTCCATTAAAAAGAATGCTCCAGAGCTGCAGTGAAGAACGCCTCAGATCTGTTTAGTATGCTATCTGTCTTAACAGAAAGCAGCAAAATGCATTAAACACACTAGGAAACAGCCTTGTAGACATACACTCCCAGTCTAATTTTCAATAGAGTGAGCCGGCATTGGATTTGTAGTTCTCATCTTTATTTGTAAGCAGATCCATTTACAAAATAGTTTTCATAATTCTCAATTGTTCTGTGAATCACATTTGGAAATAACTGCACTCCATTTTTTTCTGAAGATCAGAACTTGTCTGAAAATTTGCAGGCTGGTATTTCATTGTGAAGAAACCCAAAAACCATTGCTATGAAAAAAACATTTTACTTTCTGTTGATCTATTTGCTTTACTGGTCTCAGCTTGTAGAGTTGTAGTAACTATTCTGTTCCTGCAGTGTGTGGAGAGACTGAAAATCAAGTGTAAAAATAGCTAGTTTATGTTGAGCTTTGATGGTTTATAAATGATGCCGAAATGCTGCTGGAAGGCAAAGCTGTTACTGTAACTGCTTCTTTCCCTGGGTATCCATCCAGTGGCATTTTAGTAAAAGTAAACAGCAATAGCACAGTGAATAGTACATACAAATCACCTCAGAGCAGAAGTGGAGTGAAATGTCTTTTCTGCCTTGATGGTGTAGATAGAGCACTGTCATCCCTTTCAAATCCAGGGACAATCACAGGGAATGGAGTTCATCATATAGATGCTTCTTTCTCCTGCTTTTCCCAAACCTGCCAGACTTTACACTCCTGCAGGTGCTGTTACATTTCTAGGAAGAGCAGTACAGGCAATACAATGACAACATTTCCCTGGTCATACTGTGCAGTTTATGTACTAATAGGTCTGGCACCAAATCTTTTTTTGAGCAGCAAACTAGGAAACACTGATTTTTTTCAGTGTTGAGGCCACCTGAAAGATGGTTTCTGAAAAAGAGTCCTGTAGTAATTTTAAGAAATTATTACCCTCCCTCCAACATCTGCACCTTCTCTGTATGTCATTGACCCCATGACAGCAAGAGGAGCCTGCCATGCTCTTGCTGCTCCAGCTTGCAGTCTCTTGCTTGAGCTCAGCACATTAAAAAAATGGGTTTGCATTAATCAATGAGAATTTTTCTCCTCAAAAGAGGATGTTACTTTCCCATGATGTTTTGATTTTCCCATAAAATGGCTTGGGTCTTTGTCTTACTGAGGTGGGTGAAATAAAATGAGTTGAATGCAAGGAATAACTTTATTCCTTAGTCTCAATAGAATTTTCAGGTTTTAAAGATTTTCCCAAGCTTTCGGTACCTGAAATAAGTGGGCCAGATTTATCTGCTCTCTCTAAGTACTACAGAGAGCAGGGAGTTGAACTTGATGATCTTTATGGATTCCTTCCAAGCAGAGGTACTCTGTGATTCTGTGACTCTGTCTGACATCTTGTGACTGGTTATTAGCTGAACCTTGAGCATAAAACTATTGTGGTGTCAGGGGAATGGAAAGTGGAAGAGTACGGGAAAACCCAGGAAACTACAGGCCATTAAAGCAAACATCCACACTAGGTAAGATGATATAAACAATAATAAGGTGTAACATTAGCAGGCATGTGGGTAAATATGATATATTGAGGAAGAGTCCCTGTGGCATTTATAGAGTTGTGCATCATAAATCTATCCTTTGAAGGAGTCAATAACCACATAGCCAAGGGAGATCCAGGCGATACTTGGGTTTCTAGAAGGCCCTTGACAAGGTTTCTCATCAAAGACATTTAAAGAAACTGAGCTGCAAGAGGATAAAAGGAAAGGTTCTTGCATAGATGAAAGAATGGTTAAAAGGCACAGGAAAAAAGGGAGGATTAAGCTGTCAGATTTGCCAATGGTGGAAAACCCCACTGGTGTCCCATAGACATTCTCAGTCAGCATGCACAGTTCAGCATCTTCATAGCTGGTTTAGGAAAGGATGTAAATAGTAAGATGACAAAGTTTGCTCGTGATACTAAACTATAAAAAGTTGTAAAATCAAAACACCTTATAAAGAATTTAGGGAAATTCCCATCATACTAAACAATAAAGAACAAATATAAAGTAACACATATGGAGAAAAACGTATGAAGAACAGTCTGTGGAGTAGACATTGCTGATCAGGAATGAAATTGGATTATAACTGAGAACTTGGGAGAAAAAAACCCCAAGAACTCTACGAAAAAGTCAACTCAATGTTGACTAGAAACTGAAGATGTATATTATAAATATTTAGGAGGGAAATAGAGAATAAAACATTCTGTGTGGTGTAGGTAGCTTCATGAGGACAAAATGCATTTTTGATATGGCAGTCACTAAAACCATAGACTAGAATGGGAAAGTAGGCAGAAACTGGACAATGTGGCTAATCAAAACTATGAACTAGCTTCTGGTTTAGCAGCACCTAAAAAGCCTGATAGTAGAAGAGGTTGTGGGAGCCAAATGTTTACATAGGCTTAAAAAATCATTAGCTACATTTATGAAAGAAAGATGAACGGAGGGTTATTGCATGCAAAGGTATTTCCATCGCTGAGCAAGTTCATGAACCATAGGCAGGCAGAGACTGAGCTGTATAGAACAAAATGTAATTTACATTCTTGCTGGGTTCTTACATCTTTTACCTGGGCATCTGACCATGCTTGCAAGAGCAACATTGGATGAGATGGACTTTTAGTCTGACTTTACAAGAACACTCCTACTGACTTGATGCCTCCAGATGTGAAACTTCGATGGAGTTTAAGTCGGTTTTGGTTTGTTGCCTGAGGTCACTGACGGATCAGGAGCAAAGCTGGGCGTGGAACATTAAAAATCCTTTCTTCATGTCTAAGCCTTGTAATTATTTCATTTTTAAATTATATTGCAAATCCAGGTTTGTAATCAGACCTGGAGAGAAGCCAGAGTACATACTTCAGTTTTGTCTAATGACACAATTTTAGGAAAAAAAAAAATCTTCCTTTTTTAAAAAACATTTTATTTGCAATAAAATAATAAACACAAAATTTCAAATGCGTCTGACCTGAAATTTTAGTGGAACCTGAGACTCTTGTAATTTTATAATCCTAGGAGTTCCTGGCTCAGGACAGTTACTGCTCATCCCCTCTCCCATCCTTCCACTCTGAAGTCAGTGCTGTAGTAGTATGCTTTCTGTAGAAATGAGGCACAGGTACAAAATGATTGTGACTAGGTTTTACAGAGATCCCATGAGAAAGCAATAATGACTGAAGGTCCTCTGGAGTTATGCTGTGGTCCTGGATCAGCTCTCTTCCATCCTGTAACTCTTTACCAGAAGAGTGTGAAGCCTCTGTCTTCACCACCTCTGCTGTTCTGGGCCTGAGACCCAGCAGCACAGAGTCTCAGATGCCTCAGCTTTGGTCCTTTTTCTTCCTTTCTGTGGAAGCACCAGGGAAGCATGCCCACTGTTGTCCTCTGAGTGCTCTCTATGGGGCCTGGTGCAGGGAAGTAGTGCAGTGGGGCAAGGCTGAAGCAAGACTTGCAGTATCGTGCTACTGCAGTGGCCTGGGGATCTTGTCCTGGCTGGGATGCATTTCCTGAGGATAAATCTCAGTCCTCTGAAGCAGTCTTAAGTGGAGAGTACAACTGGGGCCCAAAGTCACCTTGGTCTCAGCTCTTGAGCTGCAGGTCCTGTACTCTGGCTCTCAGAGAACTTCCCCTGGGGAAGGCTTTTCTTCCTACCACTGATTTTAGTGAGACCTCGTTCAGGTCCTCTTGTGATCTCTTTTACACTGTATTGATTGTTGCTTCACTGCAGCAAGTGATTAAGAGGCAAGGGATAGTGCAGCAGCCATTAACTGCCCCAAGCAAAAGTAATTTTTCTCTCCTTTCTTTTTGCAGTAATTGTGAATTTCTTGCTAAACCTGGGAATAAATATGTCTAGATCAATTCTGTCTCACTGTCATCTGTGACAATATGCTTCTTTTAAGTTGTTCTCATCAGCTCAGGGGATATTGTTTATTGGAGATTTTTAATAGAGAAAGAATAAATGAATGTACGTGTTATGGGGGAAATCCATTAAACACATATGAATCCATAAAGTCTTTTGTGGGGAGACAGAAATCTGCAGTTCTGTAAGAGGTATTCCTCTGCTCCATTAGTATTTCCTCTCTAAAAATATATGCAAAAGATTTATCCATCACTTGTCCACTTTTGGTTTTGTGACTGTCATTATGTTACTTTTGGTTTTAACTCTGCATACATTGTTGTGGTCTGTGGTTTGATCTCTGGTTGTTCAACTCCTGAATTATTTTGCAGGCTTGATTTGAGTTACTTCTGTATTATATATTTGTGAAAAAGGGAGGAATTAAATCATGGAAGTTTATTTTCAGTTTATTTATTTCTGTTCAAGAGGATTCATCTACAGGTCTTTACAGCATGCTGCTGTTTAGTTTTATGTTGGTGGGATTAATCCTGTTAATCATTGCCCAGACTTCTTTTTTGAAGTAAAAGCTTTATTGTACTGCTTTTAAAGTTGTTATCAAATTACAGATTGAAATTCCCAATTTCAGGTACAAAGGTAACTAGAACTTGTTATGAAGGTTTTAAGAAAGTTATTAAAGAAATATTTACCATGGGCATGGCTGTCGTGTACAGAGATTAACTGGAGTCTCACTGCCCTTGTAGCATCCAGCTTCCCAGGTAAATCTCCTTAAGATGCTCTGGAGTTAAAAGAACCACCTCCAGGGAACAATTCAAAGCTCTGGATCTGGGTTTTTGCTCTGCATTGGCTTCTAAGGAACCTCTCCTTTCTGTCCAATAAAACGGGAGACTGGAAGAGGCTTTCCCCCACTGAGAGGTGATGGGATTTTTTTGAGCCATGAAATCAGTTCCTAGGAAGGGGAACACATGCTCACCTGTGTGCTGGAATGCCCAGCTCTGAGGAAGGATGCTCTTGAGCAAGGAGGGGAGCCACACACACCTCAGTGGCCGTGGGCTGCACCTTGCAGTTCTGCCTTTTTTAATGAAAAATGGAAATGTACGTGATCTCTAACTAATGAAAAATGCTTGTACGTGATATCTAACAATGGTACAGGGCATAGAATAATCTTGCAGCATTTAATTTTCATCCTGGTGCCTCACAAATAGAGCTTGGCCTGAAGCTTGGAGCAGAGGTTGCGATATAATCCCAGATTAATTTTGTCCTGCTTTTTTGTCATTTAAATGCTCTTATTCATGAAAGAATAAATTCTGGTCCTGAGTTCTCTTTCATCTCTGAGCTACATGGATATCTATGCATATTCATAGGCCAAAAGCATATGAAGTAGAGGGCCATAGCTCATTTTAGGGCTGCAGCAGATATTGGACCATCTTTCTGAAGTGTTCTAGCATAAACGTAGCCTTGGTAAAAAGCTAAAATTCTTTGTCTACTCTTTGCAGACTATTCATTACTTTGTACTTTTCTTGTGTCCTCCTCTGATTTACCCTCCTAAAGATAAGCAATCCCTGTCTTTATCAAATCTGTATTTTGTTATCCTTCTTTGATCCCTACAATTCCAGAGTTCTCTTTTGAAGTGCTGTAACAAATGCTGCATACCCTGTTCCAGGAATGCAATTGGTTTATTATGCATTGTGTGTCTTCCAGTACTCTTTATGCTATTCCACAAGCTTGCAATGTCTAGTCAATGTTTCTTTTAATCCTTTTTTTTTTTTTTTTTTTTCCTGTAGCTGCATATTGAGCTGAAGTCTTCATTAGACTGTCTTCAAAGGAAGGGACCTTTATTTCATTGAAATAAACAATTTTGAAACCTTTGAGGGGGATGACTATTCAATATTTTTTTAAGCAATGTGCCTTATTTTGTGTGTAGCTCCATTGCTCCCTAGCACTGATGTTGTTCCTGGTGCTTAAATGATACAGTGATGAGAATTTTCAGGTGAGGAAGATGCTGACAATTATGCCTGAAGGATAAGGGGTACTGTATGGACTCTGTGTTTTCCCAAGGAGTAAAACTGACTTGTTTCACTGACACAAGATGATGGCTACACACACATGCATTTTGGGCTGAGATCTGCAGCTTCCATGATAGATTACTGTGTGCCAGCTGTCAGTCAGTGTTGGTGTCAAAAATTTCTCATTTCATCAGTGAAACAAGGTATGTTGCTGGGCTCCTGATTTGTAACATGGGGAACCATTTGTATTTATATGATATAGTAGGTACTGAGAGAAATATGAGTTGAATGTGAGTTGAATTGCTGAGAGCATCTGAAAAATGGAAATAATTTTATAGTTAAGATTTAAATGTCACCAGAAAAGTTCAGATTTTGACCTGTCTTGGAGTGTCCTGCCTTAAACTGTCTCTGAATATCAAGGAGCTGATAGGAAGAATAAATTTGTTTAAAATAAAAGAACACATATTTGAAAGAGTTACAAAGAAAAGTGTGACTTTTGCTAGCTAAAAACCCTACTCAGCATGCAAAGTGTGAAATGTTCTAATGATCAGAGCCACCTCTCTTTTTGCAATAGAAATGATGGTTGCAGTTATGATGGGCCAAGTATCTGATAGAAAGGCTTTAAGTGGAAGAGCTGTCCTTATACCAAGTGATATATTTGTGAAATCAAATCTCAAACAAACTTCCCGGTATACAGATTCATTGTCAGGTCTCTTTTGTAGGTGGTTATTCCAGCACTATGCTTTTTAGTTTCAACCCACACTAAGTATCAGATCCAGGCAACATAAAAATAGGGTTCATGTCCCAGACCATCTGTGCTGCATTTTGGTTCCACATTTTAACTCTCCATAATCTTTGCTAAAGATTAAAAGCAAACATATATCTTGGAATACATCTTGGAGCAGCTAAAATGACAGTAACTTTGGAAAAGAACTAAGTCAGGATTACTGTGCACATTTTTGTTGAGATATTATTTTGCCCAGCCCTGCTCCCGCCCCTCCTCTAAATGTGATAAACAGCCCCAAACAACTATTCCAGGTTATTTATCATCTTACAGTGTTATTATAACATAAGAATTAGAGAACTTCGAAGTTCTTCTCTGAATCTTGCAAGTTAACCATTCATAAAAATGATTTTTCTTAAGGATTTTACATACACTGCTTGCAAACTGCTGCCATATCCAGTTTCTGAGAACTGATCTGATGGCTAAAAACCTCAGCCCAACTTTCTAAATGCCAGACTGGGAGTCAATTTGTACTGGCAAGACAACAAAAAACAATCTGTCTCTGCCTTGCACAGCCAGCTAGCACCACCGAACATGAGGCTGACGTAAGAGAAGTAATTTGTCATTAAATTTTTGGGTTAGAGGAAATATCAAAAGCTAGATTCCAGAAAATCTGACACTAAACATAGCCTTTTCCACAGATTCTGGTTCATTGGAGAGTTGCTGCTTAACTTGCATTACTGCCAGAAGACTGCATCCAAATCCATGTGAAAGGGGGAAAGGGGTGATTAGTGAAGGGCTACTTGTTCTTCCTTGAATCCTGTAGGTAAAGAAGGAAAATTAAACTCCTGGGTGCCCAAGCTGCCCCATGAGGGAGATTTCCTCTTGTTCATCTGCACTGCTGTCCCAGTCTCACTGCTCACACACAGCATCTGATATTACCATGTAGGGCTGAATGCATCTCAGAGAAAACAGTAACTGTCCCCCTCTCCCTTCCAGTGCTGTGAAGTGGCAACTGCAAACAGGGATTACTTGTCCTCCTAAGTGATCCTGAAGGGCCTGGTTCAATGAAGGGAAAAAGCTTGGCATCTCTGTAGCTCTGAATCTTTCCCTAATTTTTGGCCTCGATGCTTTTATCTCCCAGCAATTGCTCTACTTGCTTCCTCATTCCTTTCTCCCTAAGGCTCAATGAGGCACAAAGGGAGGAGGTGCAGGGAGCCAACGCTGTGCTTGAAGTGAATTACATCTCTCTCATTTTGTTCTGCTATGTACAATTTGATCTTTCTGATCAGTGGTATATCCCGAGGGACTTACAGCACTGTGCTCCACGACTCACGATGGAAGAGGTTGTAGGCTTTAGGAGCCATGGTGTACAGCACTGTCAAGGTTCCTCTGCCTCTATGCTTACAAAGAAAGCAGAGGAAGACATCTGCCTTGACTGCCTGAAGAGAAAAATGGTCATATTCATGGGCGTTGAGATTATTCCAACTGGTTGAATTTGCGGCCAGCACAAAATGACATTATAATTTTAATTTTATTTTTGCCTTTAGTTTGACATTTACTATGAGCAAAAATACACTGGCTGTGTTTAATCATTCCAATTTAAGGAATGACTTTGGGGAAACCACATCTAAGAATCATTCACAAGATAGAGAAGAGGACAGAGCGAAGTGCTGTTTATCTGGTGTGTGAGAAAAATCCAATTAAACTGTTTGCTCAATTAAAGTAAACAAATGCCTCCATAAAAATGTCTTCTGTCCGTTTTCTGCAGTGCTTGTCAAGTCATTCTTACAGGACTTATTTGGGATCCAAAGCAGCTTCCCCATGTTAGGTTAGGAACTGTTGTTGGCTGGTCCAGCGGTCAGGTCTTAGCCTAAGAAGACTGGCTCTGCTGCTGGCTTGGCTGTTGCCTTGCTGTAGTATCTGGGAAGGTTGATTTTACCTTGTTGCATTTATCCCTTTGCCTATTTTGTGCATTCAAACAGACTCCTCATCAGGGCAAGGACTCGTTTCCTGTTACAGTGCCTGGCACAACTGTTTGATTGATATGTTGGGCAACTCAGGCTTTCCAGCTGGACAAAATCCTGCATGATGCTGACATAATTTTGACCCTGAGAGAGGCACAGCGTTTCAGATGAGAGCTTAAAGGAAAACTGCTATCACAGAAAAATCATGAGGAGTAAAATGCCTGCAGACAGATGGTCAGCAACACAGGGTCAGGACAGGAATGGTGAGGCTGATGGGGGAATGCAGCTGCTCCCCACTGTGTGACATGGAGCTTGCAGGTACCAGCCATCATGGCTGTGTCTGAGGAAGAATGGGTTAATGCCTCCCTGCAGCTTTTTCTGGCTAATGTTTCCACTGGATACACCAACCACTATTGCATTTTTAAGGAGGCAGAATTGGTTATTACAGCTGTTGTGCAAAAGGGTCACAATGGACAAATTGAAGCAA
Organism: Cyanistes caeruleus; assembly: GCF_971803275.1. Taxonomy (NCBI): domain Eukaryota; kingdom Metazoa; phylum Chordata; class Aves; order Passeriformes; family Paridae; genus Cyanistes; species Cyanistes caeruleus. Next base: position 10,967,275 of record NC_141701.1, read on the forward strand.
ACCTCTGCAGTCGGTGGGTGGATTTTATCCTAGATATGGTGATGGTCTTCAGTGGCCATGCAAGGAAAGCTAGCTGAGCAGCTCTCTTCTGACATGTGATTTGGAGAGGAAGGTAAAGGGCTTGGGAGAAATCTGACTATCATGTGGATAATCTGGCTCTACATCACCAAAAATAACATTTATATGTATCACAGAGTTGATTTAGTGCACAATGGGACCCTTTACTGCTGCTGCACACAGCTAAAAAGCAGCCTAGGACTAAAGTGTGAGCAAATGCTAATAACCAAATGATCCAGCTAACAAGCAATAAGATCCAGCTCCATGTGGTGAGCTCTCCAGAGAGTTCTGGACTTGGACCTAATGGAGAAGACTCATTGTTTGTTGCCTTTTCTAGAGCTGCTGAGGTTAACACTTCAAACAGGAAAGCTAAAAGTAAAGACAACCTTTTTAATGGTACAAGGTGACAAGGCTAATCTCTACTGACATTTTTAACAAATTTTTGACCATTAGAGTCATAGAATCACAGAATAATAGAATGTTAAGGTTTGGAAGGGACTTTAAAGATCATGTAGTTCCAACTCCTCCTGCCATGGTCAAGGACACTTCCTACTAGATCAGTTTGCTCAAGGCCTTATCCAACCTGACCTTGAACATTGCCAGGGTTGGGGCATTCACAATCTCCCTGGGCAAACTATTCCAGTGTCTCACCACCCTCACAGTAAAGAACATCTCCCTAATATTCAGCCTAAATTTCCCCTCTTTCAGTTTGTACCCATTACTCCTTGTCCTGTCACTACAGTTCCTGATGAAGAGCCCTTCTCCAGTCTCCCTCCAGGCCCCCTTCAGATACTGAAGGCTGCTATGAGGTCTCTGCATAGCCTTCTCCAGGTTGAACAGCCTCAACTTTCTCAGCCTATCTTTGAAAGGGAGGTGCTCCAGTCCTTGTCAACTTTGTGGTGTCCTCTGGACTTGGTCCAGCAGTTCCATGTCCTTCTTATGCTGGGGACACCAAGGTGATGTCTCATGAGAGCAGAGCAGAGGGGGGGAATCACCTCTCTCTGCTGCCCATGATCCTTTTGCTGCAGCCCAGGATTTGTTTGGCTTTTGGGGCTGTGAACTCTCAGTGCCGGTTCAGGGTGAGTTTTGCATCAACCATCACCCCCAAATCTTTCTCCACAACATTGCCCTAAATCACTCTCTACCCAGCCTGTAGGTGTGCCTGGGATTGCCACAACCCAGGTGTAGGACCCTGCACTTTGTTCAGTTGAACTTCATGAGGTGTGCATCTCATGAAGCCTGTCAAGGTCCCTCTGGATGGACCTTGGATGGCATCTCTTCCCTCCAGCATGTTGACTGCCCCACACAGCTTGGTGCCATCTGTGAACCTGCTGAGGGTGAACTTAATTCCACTATACACATTGCTGACAAAAATTTTATATTTCTATTTTGTCAGTCATTTGGAACTTCACCTGACTGTCAGGATTTTTCACCTGGAAACTTCATCTCCTATCTCCCTCAGGACTCTGTATCAGGTCCAATGAACTTGTGGACAGATTCAGATTCCCAAATCTTAAACCTGATCCTCTCCAGCAGTGGGCTTAGGGTCTTCATTCTCACAATCCCTGCATTTGCCTTTCCCAGGACATTTGAAGACTGAGGCATAGGAATCACTGAGAACCTCAACCTTCTGTTTGTCCAGTGTAGCCAGGTCCCCCATTTCCCTCTGGAGAAGACCCACATTATCCCTAGCTTTCCTTTTCTTTGCGAAACATAGAGGCCTCTATGGAGGCCAGACTCGGTTCTAACTGGGCCTTGGCTTCCCTGGCCTTATCTCTTAACTTCCTGTACAATTTCCCTGTAATCCTCCCATGTCACCTGTCATCTTTTCTGCCTTCTGAAAGCTTTTTTTTTTGTCTGAAATTGCTCAGCAGCTCCTCATCCATCCATGGAGATTTTGCCAGATAATGGCCTTGTCGAGATGTATTATGCCTGAGGTAGGATGGGATAATCCTTGAATATCTGCCCATTCTTGGGCTCCTGTGCCCTCCAGGGCTATATCTTATGGGGCTCAACTGAGTATGTCTGTGTAGAGGCCAAAGTCTGCCCTCCTGAGGTCCAGGGCAGTGAGCTCACTGTTTGCTCACTGTCCTGAGGACCTCAAACTCCAGCAACTCATGGTCACTGCAGGCAAGGCTGCCTTGGAACACTACATTCCCTATCAGATGCTCCCTGTTGGTGAGCAGAAGGTCCAGCATGGCACCATCGCTTGTTGGCTCATCAATCACTTGTGTAAGGAAGTTGTCATTGACAGATTCAAGAACCTTGAAGATTGCTCATGCCCTGCCATCTTGTCCCTCCAACAGATACCCCCATGACTGAAATCCCCAGTAAAGACCAGGGTTTGCAGGTGTGAGACTGCTCCTAACTGCCTATAGAGGATTTCATCCACACCATCCTCCTGATTGGGTGGGTTGTACCAGACCTCCACTATGAGATCTCCTGTACCTGCCCTCCCTTTACCTTGACCCACAAGCTCTTGGTTGGCTTTTTGTCCTTCCCCAGGCAGAGTTTCATACTCTTCAGCTGGTCATTGATGTAGAGGGCTACACCCTCTCCTCATGTCCCTACCTATCTTCCCTAAAACTTTTCCATTGCAGTGCTCCAGTCATTGGAGCCATGCCACCTTGTCTCCATGATCCCAGTGATATCATATCCACCCAGGCATGTGCAAATCTCTAGTTCCTCTTGTTTGCTCCCCATACTACGTGTGTTCCTGTACAGGCATCTGAGCTGGGCCCCAGATAAAGCCAGTGTGTTGGCTGGAGTATCTGGAATGCCTTTGCACTGTTCCGGGCATCCACTACAGGTGTTGGCATCTCACTGGCAGGACTGAGATGAATAGATGCTCCCTTCCCTTGAGAAATTTAGCTTAAATTTAGATTTTAGATTGTTTTTACAAGAAGCAGGAGCCTCAAGATGGATAACGTGGCAAAAACGTACATTTTCTTTTATTTTCCACTTCCTCACCATCCACTAGTCGCTGTGATTCCACTCCTGAGCATGAAAACAAACTGAGTATGGGAGGCACTGGGATCCTTATGGTCCCGTGGCTTGCTATCTGTACAGGTCCTTCCTTATCTCTTGCGGTTGGTCTAGTGAAAGATACTGCCTCAGCTTACAGCCCAAGTGTTTACCTGACCTTTGTCACTGGCACCCAGTCACCAAACCACCAGAACGTTAATTTTTATAATACTTAAGTGAGATAGTTGTCTGTGTTGAAGGCAAGAAGGTGTCACGTTGTCATTGCTACACCTCAGCTGCTGCACAGGGTTGCCAGGAGAAATCACAGTGCCCAAGGTTGGTGCACTGCCCCATTGCTCCCCATTGTGGCTCCAGCTGCCTAACCCAGGTGATGTGACTGCTTCTTCCCTTTTTTAGTACACAACAGGTGGCTTGTACTGCTAGGATGTCATAGGTTCATGATGCTTAATTTTAGGGCCTTCTGGTGCATGGCCTGAACATGGCCCCAGAAAACTGGCCAAGGTCACACAGGAAGTATGTTTTGTTTTCCAGTTTCCTGGACAGATTTTTTAAAAATTGCATAATTTTTATTTTTCATTGCTGTTGAAATAATAATTATGGAATGTCAGAAAGGAAGAGTAGTGATTACTGCTTCTTTTTCCCTTTCCACTTTGTTCTTTGTCTTTTCTTTTTCAGTGCTCAGTTAACTATTTAACCAAACTGTAAACGAGAGAAAAACCAGGTCTGAGATTCAAGTGTGGAGAGAATTATTTTCTTAAGGTTGCAGATCATCAAAGACAAATAATGAAAAAGCAGAACAATCTATGTTCATCTCTAAATTTATTCTATCAAAAAAGATGTTTACTTGGCATTTTGATCTAAAAGCCAAAAGTATTGAGAGGCAACTATTTGTCAGTGGACAAACCTAAAAGCTTGAAAGATTAAAAACAATCAAATAGCAGTACTCAGACAGTCTCAAGACACCCAAACTCTGTCTCATCATTCCATATATCTTGTTTATGCAGCTCCACACAGAGGAAATCATTGGCTTGGCACTCACTGGCTCAAATATCCTCAAAGATGAGGTTTGCTGTAGGAAGAACACAAAGCATGAAGTCTTAATGACTGTAAATCTGATCTAAATGGCAAAAACCCTTTTACTGTGTGCTTGAGTAGCCCTGCTTACATCTGGAAAAAATATAGACTATTATCTTGTCATTTTTAATTTCAACCTACAAGTCATAAACCAGCAAGGCTCCTGTGTCAATCCCAAAGGTCCAGCTCAAGTAGAAGACCTGGATATTGAATTACTTGATGCTACACTTGTTGAAATACAAATTCAGTGTCCACAAGCAATATTTATTATCAATCTTTCTTTTTCAAGAAAGCTTATATGCAGATAGACCAAGAATTGTCAAATTTCTGTAGGTGAATTTTGGGAAGAGAAGAACATTTTCAATGTCATTTTGGGTTAACAGCCTCTTGAATTCTTAAAGTAGTGTCAGTTCATTCACTTCAGGTGAGTAACAGCCTCTAATTATTTATTTCCCAGGACCTACCATGTTGAGTGTTCAAGGTAATCCAGGTAAGGACCAACTACTCAGCTCTTTGTACTCTTCTCCTTGGATTCTTTTTATCACATTATTCAATGAAGTTGTCTTCAGGGCTCTTTACTGCACTCTGGGGGCATACTTGTTTTCCCTCTGAAGGCAATCCTTACCCTACCAGAGCCCCTGGGCTGCCTGTTCTCTCTATTGTACCAGTGAAGCTGCAGAAAGGACACTCATGGTGTACTTCCCAGAACAGCAGGTGGTTTACAGAATCCCAGGATCACAGAAGGGAAAGGATGGAGAGGACCACTGGTGGGATCATCTGGTCGAACCTCTCTGCTCAAACAGCACATGGCATAGGATTGTGTCTGGGTTGTTCTTGCATATCTTCAGTGAGGGAGACCCCACATCTTCTCTAATCTGTTTCTTTAGGAATCAAGCTTGATCACTTATTTCCACAGTTGGTTCTGAGGAAAAACAGGGTGCAGGTGCAAAGAGATAAAGAGTAGGAGAGCTGAAGCTGGCATGAGCTGATTCCTCACGTTTTTCAGCTCACATAGATGTAGCAGAAAACATGCTGTGAGGACAAGGGAATATCTTGTCTCAGTCTTACTTGCAGGCTTCCTCAGCCAGCAGTGTCTGGACTTGCAGGTTTCCTCAGTGGCCTCTAAGGGTTGACATGATGAAGTTCCAATGTAGTGGTTGGGAGGTCCAAACATGGCCAAAGCCTTAATGTCAGGGTTTTGTAACAGTATGTCAAAAAGGGTTGTGAATTCAACTGGTGCCTAAAGCTTGGACATTAAAGCCCAATAGCTGCAGTCGAGCACAGATAAGGAAAAATGTTTAATTAATTTGTATGAAGCTTTGGGGATGTTTTGTAATAATCTGGATACAAATTGCTCCTAAGATGCATAGACACCTCTGTACAAATGAAAGCTTCAAAATATGTGTCTGGGTTGTAGCTGGAGGGCTGGCTGGGTCTCAGCAGAGACAGGTTCAATGTCCAGACCTGCTGAGGAAACACTTTGGGTGAGTGGTGCAAGCCCAGATTCTCATAAAGATTAAGATTTTTGACGATCATTGTGCTAATACTCGGGAGCCCAGAATTTAAGAGACTTTGAGCTCTCTGGGCCTTGCTTTGGTCTGCCTGAGCATGCCAGCAGCTGCATTTTGAGGGAGCAATATTTGTATTTTGCCTCCACACAGGGGAGTGAGGGAAGTGAGGATTAAAGCTGGCCAGTGTGAAGTGCTGTCGTGGTGTTGCAGCAATGGTGGTGTCCATGCCACATATAAGACTGATGGAAGTGTGTGTGATAGGAGGCTCAAACCAGTGGGCTGAAATGAATGTTGTTGGCATGACACACTGAAAGAGAACAGCATTGATTTCTGCCCTGTTCTTATTTTTCTTTATCAAAGTTATTCTCGAAATGGACTTGGTGTTAATGCTCTCACACACACACAAGGCTCCACCTCAGCAGGTGTTTTGCATGCATAAAGGCACTCCTGTCACCAGCCTTCAGACAGATTCTGACAGGCAAAGGTAACCCTTATGTATGAAAGAGTGTGGGTTTTTTCAGTGCACTTAAATTCCTGCTTAAGATTTCTAGTCTGTTTCTGTACAATTTTGAGCACAGAGGTGCTTGGGATGGGGACTTTCAGCTGTCCTGGGCTATAAAGAATAGCCAGGTTAGAGTGACAAAGCAGGTTAGTGAGCTGGGTTTTAAGTCTATGTCAGGCTTTTTCAATGCTTTCCTTCCTTAGCTAACTCAGCCTATGAAGTTTGAAGAGAATTCACTCTGTTTGCTTAACAAAGCAAAGGTTAGCATGAAGTGGTCTGTGGGACCACACAAAAGAGATGATGGTTCATCTAGCATGGATTTATTGCCAAGGTTAATTTGGCTCACACCCCTGATCAAAATGGATTCCATAAAGAAAAATGATAGGTTATTTTCATAGGAGACTCCCTTCTCAAGGGAGCAGAATGCCCAATATGCAAACTGGATCCACTTCTTAGGAAAGTGAAACCCCCCTGGAACCTGGGTTAAGATATGAAGAGAAGCAGCAATAGTCCTGCCCTGGTACAGCCCTCAAATTATTGACTAATACTCTTCTTTTTAAGTATGCAATGAAGTAGCAACAAGAAGTCTGAGGTCGGTCAAGAGAGACTTCATTGCCTTGGGATTAAGGATCAGAAGCACAGGTAGCATTCTCCTCTATCCTTCCAGTTGCAGGAAAGGGTGAGGGAGGGAAGAGGAGGACCCTGGAGATCAATACTTGCCTCCAAGCCTGGTTTGACTAGCAAAATTTGCATTTTTTTGATTGTGAGTTGGTTTAGACAACACCAGGCTTGCTGGCAACCAATGGGGTACACCTGCGTTGAGGATTTTTGCACAGGAGAGAACAGGGCTGGTCAAAAGTTAAAACTAGATTTGAAGGGGAGAAGGGAAAAAAACAAGCTTAAGCATGGAGGCACTATACCAATATTTGAGGAACAGTGTGCTAGCAATGTCCTTCAGCCTGCTGTCTCAGTGGTGGTAAGGGATGGAAACCCAAATAGCAGCAAAGATAAAAGGTTTATTGGTATGTTAAAAACCACAGAAGCACCTGGGAATCATCAGGTAGGAATTAGGGCTTCTCCACTTTAAAAAGTGGTGGGATCAACAGCCCAACTAAAGTGCATTTACACCTATGCACAAAGCATGGGCAACAAACAGGAGGAAGCCATTGCATAGCTGGAAAATTGTTACACAGCTGCCATCTATAGAGACATAGAATTTTAGAACCAGAGCATATCCTGACTCAGAAGGGGCCTGTTGCAGTGCATTTTTGTTCATTATATTTGATTCAATTGCCCTCTGTATTAAGTTGTACCCTCCCCTCCTATGTTAATACTTTAGTCCCAGTTGTGCCCTCCTACCCTGGCAGCCAATCTACCCTGATCCCGAATGTTCCCTGTTCCCCCTTCTATTAACTCGTCAATCCTCCCTTGTGCCAACCACCTGCCTGGACCGCCCCCTTTGGAATGCCCCTACTCCTTGAAGCCCCATTGGCCCATGTGTTGTGTGGCCCACCCCGTGGCTTCCCCAGTGGTTTATGTGTTGTGTGACCCCGCCCTGTGCTCCTCCCCAGTCTTTCTCCTATTGTTTCATGATTTGTCCCCTCCCCTTGCTCCTCCCCTGTGTATAAATGGTACCCCTGTATCTTTTGTCTTTTGTCCCTGGAACCTTCAAGAGAGTAAACCCTTATTGGAAGTCACATGGAAGACCTCTCCCTCGTCTTTGCTCCTGCCCTCGACGCTGTACAGCCACCACCATAGAGCATGAGCCCTAAGCTGCCCTGCTTTCCAGAAGCAGCCCACTCTTGCCTTGCTGCCAGGAGCTGGCAGGGGAAATTCCGGTACCGCGTCAGCTGGCACCCAATGTGGGGCCCTTCGGGACCCCTTGGAGCGACTGTCCTGGGAATCAAGGATTCTCCAGGAGTGAAGCCTTTTGGTGCATCAGTGCCCCTGGTTGAGTACACCACTTTTTGGTTGGTGGCACTCCCAGGGGTGAAGTAGCAACCCTCTAGCACCTGGGAGGATTATTTCAGGGCAAGGGACCTTGTCTGTGGCTTTCTGTTTCAGTGGCCAATGGTGTGCTGAGCTGTTCCCATGGGCTGGGAGCTCACAAATGGAAGTTGTTGTTGTTTGTCTTTTTTACACCTATGGACAATTGGTGAGTTGTACTGATTGACTGGGAGCTCCCAATTGGATTTATGGATGAATTTTGTTACTGTTTTCGGTGAGTTGTCCTGATGGACTGGAAGCTCACGATTAGATATGTGTGAAGAAGGGGGGTTGGTTGTTGCCCCGAGAGGAAAGGGAATTGAGGATGGACACTGGGCCCTTCTAAGTTTCACATTTTGCCACAAGGGAGGGAGGATTTTGTTGTCCCTGACAGGGGTCCAAAAGGATCAAGTCCTACTCCAGCCCTTGCACAGGGCACCCCCAAGAATCATACCATATGCCTGAGATCATCATCCAAACCCTTCTTCGCTGGTGGGCTTAGTGCTGTGACCACATCCCTGGTGTTCCATAACCAACCTAAACCTCCCCTGGCACAGTTTCAGGCCATTCCCTTGGGTCCTATCGCTGGTCACCGGAGAGAAGAAGTCAGATGGGGAAACTGCAGACCACAATGAGGTTTCTCCTGTCTCCCCTTCTCTTGGCTGAACAAGCCAAGTGACCTCAGCATGCTGGGATGACTCACACGGCTGGAATTCTGCAGGGGGTGGCTCTAAACCCTTCACAAGGGACAGGCAAGAAAAAAGATGCAGTGGGAGAGCCCTGTTTGTTTGGGGATGTTTTGACTGTCTGAGCTTAACAATTATGATGAAAAAGTGGAGTGTTTATGAATAAAAACCAGAGAAACAGGCAGATATCATGGTAGGAATCTGTTATAGATCACCCAACCAGGATGAAGAGGCAGACAAGATACTCTTTAAGCAGCTGAGAGAAGCTTCACAACCACTGGGTCTTGGTCTTGTGGTGGCCTTCAATTTCGTAGTTGTCATCTGGAAATACAGCATAGTGTAGAGGAAAGAGTTCAGGAGGTTGTTGGAAGTACAACAAGCTGCTCTCCATTTACCAGCAATCCTGGTTAAGCAGGGAGGTCCCAGAAGGCTGAGGTTTTCCCATGCGGCATCCATTTACAAGAAGGGCAGGAAGGAAGATGTGGAAAACGACACACCTGTCAGCCTGGCCTTGGTGCCAGCAAAGGTTGTGGAAGCTTAGGTGCCATCACACAGCACATGCAGGACAAGCAGGGGATCAGCCCAGCCAGCATGGGTTCATGAAGGCAGGTCCTGCTGGATCAGTGTGTTTTCCTTCCATGACAAGGTGACCTGCTTATAGGGTGAGGGAAAGGATATTGTCTCCCTGGACTTTAATAAAGCCTTTGACTGTTTCCCATGGCATTTTCCTGGACACCATGGCTGCTCAAGGCTTGGACAGATGCACTGTTCACTGGCTGGGTGGTCGGGCCCAGAGTGGTGAATGGTGCTGGGTCTTGCTGATAGCCAGCCACGAGTGATGTTCCCCGGGCTCAGTACTAGCATCAGTATTTTTTACCTAGCAGTAAAAAAAAAAAACCCTACCTACCTGTGAGTGCTGATCAACCAGCTGACCATGAGCCAGAGTGTTCCCAGGTGGCCAAGAAGGCCAGGCTTGTATCAGACATAGTATGGCCAGCAGCACCAGGGCAGTGACTGTCCCCCTATACTCAACACTGCTGAGGCCACACCTTAAATGTTATGTCCAATTTTGGGTCCCTCACTACAAGAAATATTTTTGAGTGCTGATGTATGTCTAGGGAAGAGCAGCAGAGCTGGGGAAGGCTCAGAAACACAAGTCTTACGAGGAGTGGCTGTTGTTTGGCCTGGAGAAAATGAGGCTCGGGGGGCCCTTATCCCTCTTTACAACTCCCTGCAAGGAGGCTGCAGACAGATGGGGGTTGATCTCTTCTCCCAAGTAATAAGTGACAGGACAAGAGGAAATGTCTCAAGTTGCACCAGGGAAGGTTTTGATTGGATATTAAGAAAAATTTCTTCGTCTAAAGCATTGTCAAGCATTGGAATAGGCTGCCCAGGGAAGTGGCTGAGTCACTACCCTGGAGGGATTTTAAAAATGAGTAGATGTTGCACTTGGGGACATGATTACTTGGGAGTGCTGGGTTAAAGGTTGGATTCACCCATTTTAAAAGATGCTTTCCAACCTAATTCTTAGATTCTATGATTCTATGATTTTCAGACCAAGTCAATTGCAATAGCACTGAGAGTCACTTAAATGCCCTACAAAAAATGTCCATTTTATTTAAGAGTATGTTTGATTCCAAATGATGCATTAATCATCAAAGTATCATTTCTGAACATGCAAAATTGTGGATACAAAAAAATTTGGCAGGTAATGGAGCATTGCATGAGCTAATAATTAAAGGAAAAAGCATATGCAGATTAAGAAAAATCATTGCTGAAGGAGCAGACATTTTTTGGCAAGCTGTCAGGGATCATTTAGATTATTTTTTGTGTATTTGTTTTCCCCTTACACAGAGGGTCTTGCTGAAGATCACTGAATGCTAAAATGTAAAAGAGAGGAGTAGATATCAATATCTGTTTGCCACTTCATATCTCTGAGGGGAGGCAGCTGGCCTGGGTGGAAGCTTTTTATATATATTTTTGACCCACAGCCTACTTTATTTGGTACACATAAATATGGCTATGTATCAAACTGTGTCAAAACAATTTCCTTGTCTTTTTTTTTTTTTTTTTTCTGCCAGACTTTCTCTTTTTAGACAATGAATTAATTTATTCTTCCTCTGAGTGTCCTCTAAGTGTAGGGGGAACAAGTAAGGAGGCACAGATTTTTTTGCAGTCATGTGGTGCTTTCAGCTTGTGGTTAAATGTAGATGGTACAAGAAAAGCTTGTTAATAATAAAGATGTTAAGTAGGTACCAATGGACTGGGCTGATTGCTAAGAACAGATCTTGCAGTCATAAAACAGTTTAAAGCCTGAAGCACTTGGGCCAGAGCGCTAATTATTACACATTTTAGGCCTATTGTCTTGGCTCTAGGAAATGTATTATTTTTAGTGATTTTCATTACTTGTTGGATTTAAAAATAGACTGAGTTACGACCGGTCGTTGTTCTGCTGGGATGAATTATAGTTTGTTGAGGCAACTGCTTATTTTGTCTTGTCCCATGGCATTATGTGAAGCCAGACAATAAAAAAAGGAAATATGAGTGGCATTAACCTTTTGAAGTAGAAGGGAAAAGGAGCCTTAATGAAATAGAGCAATCAGGCAATTATATTGCAGCTCTTAGTTATCATATAAAAAAGGAAAGTGTGTCCTATATCATTTAACCCTTTACCTCCTGCTGTGGAGTTTAGGGAGAAGCAGTAGACACAGAGACAGTTTTTCTGCAAGTAACAGATTAGGAGAGGCTAATTAAGAAGAATAGAGAGATATCTTATTTAGGGATACACAAAGAAGCAGAGTCAAGATAATGCTGAGTGTCTTAATTTCTGTAGTTCTTTCTGTCTGATAATGCGGCTCTGCGTTATAAAAATTGAGTTTTTCCAAATTTGTCTCCCCCTGCCTTGCTCTTTCTTTCTTTTTTTTTAAAGGAAGGTAAGAGACTTGTTACTGGGGGCAATACTGTCTCTGTCCATAGTTACTTGATTTTGACTTTTTCATTCTGTCTGGGCAGTATTTTAAAGACTCAAGTGTTTTTCAAGTATGTTAAGAATACAAGCTCAGAAATAGGTCCCACAGGCATTTAAAAAAAATTCCTCCCACTTCTTTTGCTGAGGGCATGATGAGACGAACTGCTCTGAAAAGTGCTGAGCCAAATGAAGCTATCTCCCTGCTGGGCCTTCCCACCCTGCTTTTTGTGAAGGCTGTCTCCAATTTGGTTTTGCAAGTTTAACCATTTATTTGATTGTTTCTCACCCAGTAAGGGACCTGAGTTAAAAGGCAAACCCAACTCATGTTGACTTACTTGTTTTTTTAAAATTTTAAAAAAAATTTTTAAAATATATTTTATATATTTTTAAAATAGGTAGTTTTTTGGTTTTTTTTTGTTTTTATTAAGACTAATTCTCTTGTGAAAGTTTTACAGATCTCTGTTACAGAGTGAAGCTTGCAAAGTCCCAGGAATTACTTCTTGCTATGGCAAAAGACCATCTCGGTGAATAGGGACACATATATAAACTAGGTTACCCTCTTTTTTTTTTTTTTAAAACACCACCCCTACCTTAAACTGTTCTGCAGTGTGAGAATTAGGAAGCTGCAAGTCAGAGTTTCTTACCTGTTTATGACTTTGTAAAGCATCCCTTTGTGTTTGACAGCAATTAAATTGATAGCCACTAAGGAAACTGCAAGTCTACAGTGTTTCAGTGAGGCAAAAATCATTATCTTTCCTGGGTCTCAATCCTCCCATTCTCGGACTAGATGTAATTTCTATTGAGCAGAGTGGATCCAGCTTGACTTACTGCCACTGTGTCTGGCTCGTGAGGCAAAGCTAATCTCCAGGATGCTGCTCCCCATGGTGAATGCCACAGCTGTGGACTGAACGCTGTGACCAGGCTGTATGTGCTAAAGCACTTGCTTTTGCAAAAGCTTCTCTTAATCATAGTGGTTTGTATCTTTGGTGCCCTTCCTGTGGGGAGAATGGTTCTTGGTAGAGAGGCAAAGGAACCAGCTCTTTAGGAGGAAACTGAGAGAAGAGAGACAGGCCAGCCTCAACTCTGATAACTTGCCTGCATAAACTGCATTGAAAGCAGCTTTTTTGGCTGAGGAATGGAAATTGAGCATGAATTTGAGGTGATAATCAGTGAGTTCATGTTCAGTGAGAGTGCCTTGATTTAAGTTGTTGGCCTGGCATTTCTTTTTAATAAGCAATCTTGTTTCAATTGTCAGCTCTTCTGTTTGGCCTTGGGCCTGAGTTTCATGCCAGAAAAACAAGATGGTGATTATTTCCTTTGCTTGTCTTGTAAACTGTTTGAGGCAAGACCTGACTCTCCTGTTAACACAGTGCTTGGCAGGAGAGGTTGCCGATCTACACTGGGGCCTTTCAGCATTCCTATGGTTCAACTGGAAATGTGTAATTATCTACTTTTAAAGGTGGATACCAGAATAAGGCCCCCTAAATCCCTGTTTAGATATCTTTGATAGATAGAAGTTGTTTGGTTTCCTGAACAGATGAGTGCTTGTCTGCAGTTCCTACCACAAGGCTTCTCTTGACTCACCTGAGGTGAATGGAGAAATAGTTTCATTTTTGAGACTTCGCCTACAGCAAGCTCTTCCCATTGGAGAAGATTAGGCATCCATCCAAGACCTATATCTGTGTGTGGATGCATGTTTCACGTGTTCTCCTTCTGGATTTGTTCCAATGCAAAGGCTTTCACAGAACAATTAAAATGCAAATGTACATGCAAATTGTGACAGGCTAAAATGGCAAACTCACCTGCAGAAGAATCACAACATATGTCATCTTTGGCATTTCTCTTCCTCTCTCCTCACTGTTTTTGTTTCAGTAGACTATAATTTCCCCATACAATGAGATTCTCAAAACCTTGTCAAAACACAAGTAGCAGTCTAGTTTTGCAGTGTTGATTCTCCTTTCAGACAAACATTTCCTCTCTGGAGCACAATCCAGCAGGCAAGTGTTTTGCATCTACAGCCCACTGTAAGGATGGAGGAATTTCTTGGCAGCAGGTAATACCTCTCATACCTGGCTCTCACCAGGGCAAGGATTCTGTCTGGTCTCAACCACTTCAATAGATGAGTGATAGTATTTGAAGGATGACTTACTCTGCCTGGTTTAACTTTGATTGTTTACTATGTGAATTCATACTTGTTACAAGGTAAAATTATTTAATGTTTGCTGTACTGGAAGAACTGCTGTGTTTACACACACACACACATATGGAAAGAAGTCCTTGTCTGATTTCAGACAGTCTGAAGGACAGAAAGGGAAATCACTGAACCTATCTGATTCAATCACAAGTTGTTGCAATGAAGAGTTGAGATGTGGACCCATGCATTCCTTTAGCTCTTAATTCAAAAGCCCCACTCTTATCTTCTCCCTCTCTCCCCAAACTGTGTTGCTGCATCTTTTGGGACTGCTGCAAACCTCAGTGGTGTTTGCTGTGGTTCCTGATGAGCTTGGCCATATCACAAAGGGGTAGCTACACTCTGGGTTTGTGGTTCCAGCATGAAATTTCTTCCAAGCCTTCCTCCATCTTCTCCTCCTCACTTCCTTTTCAATTATTTCTCTGGACATCCTCTAATCCTCAAAGAAAGGGATAAAAATTAAATAAGCTTGGGATCTGGCTTTGGAACTAACAGCAGACATTTGCTGTTACTATGTTACTTGCTCTGCTTGTGTGTCTTATCCTTGCCCCTGCTTGTTTCAGGTTTCCCACTTCCCACCCTGTTTTCTTCACTGTAATTAGGGGGTCTTCTGCAATGAGGCCTGGATCTCTGCATAAATGTTCCTGGCACTTCAGTAACCCTAGGAGATAGTAGGAGTACTGGGAGGCTCCTTGTGCTTTGAGGACAGACCTCAGCAGATACGACTCAGCAGAGAACCAAATTTGATTCTTGGTTCCCTGATAGGAATCATCAATATGTGCTTTTGTGGGACAAAAGCCTACAGGCTCCCTCATGATAGGTAGATAGTCCAAGCCATTTGTGTTCTAGGAACTCTAATACCGTAAATGTCTATTTTCACAGCAATCTGAGATGCTGTCTGGATCTGCAGCACCCAGGCAAGCAAAATGCCTGCAGTTAAAACATGGGTTTGTCTAAACTGCCTGTGTTTGAAAGCTTTCAGAAGCTAAATACCCTGGAACATCTTCCTTTCTTGTATATCCCCTTGATAATAGTGCTAGTTTTACTAATTGGGAGGGTTTGTTAGTTTTTTTTGTTTTTCTTTTTTAATTTGACCAGAGATAGTCTCATGGGAGTTTGCATTATAGTATTGGAATGGGGAAACCAGAACTGAGATGACTGAGTGTAAAAAGGATCTTTCTGCACTTTGGACATCTTTCAGGTGTCTGAAAAATAACACTTTAAAATGTCTTAGATGATTTCTTTTGTAGAACACTTCAGGAATTTAAAAATCTTAACCTGTTTTTGCCACTGATTATTTGCTTGAGGATCTTAGAGAATGTCCTTTGTGAAACCTTCCACCTGAGGCTTATAAAAGTGAATATAATTGCTCGTTCCTAATGCTACATCAGTCTCAAAGCTACCTCAGTATTTGGCAAAAGAACACTTGGATCTTCAGTTGTTAAAGCGGGATGAATCAAGATGAGACACTATTATCTTTAAAATCAAAAGGAGGCAGCCAACTCCCGGAGCCTCTGTGAGGATGGCAGCTTTCTGTCTGTTTTCTGAAAACAGGAAAGAAAGAAGCATAACCTTTTATTAATAGTTTAGTTATACACAAAGGGCCACAGAGAAATATTTCAGCATCTACTCTGCACAAATACATGAAACACACTGGTCTAATTACACCAGTCAGACGCTGGTTGAAGGACAGTTAATTGGTTTTCAGAATATCTCAATCAACACAGACAGCAAGACACACATCCAAGGATTTGAAAAGTCAGCAGTAATAGATGTCTGTGAATTCTCTGTTGCAAAGTAAACCTTTATTTTCACTACAGCGTGTTTTATAGTGCAATAAAAAAGAAGGAAGTCAATAGCTATATCTAATATAACTGTAGCTGAAAAGATACTTTACTGATTCAATATTGCTTGAAGGGCAGTGTAATATAGGTATTTGACCTTAACCAAGGGCTCACATGCAGGTGTTGGGTTCAGACTGAATTGTTGATGAAAGAATCTGAGCCCAATTCAGACCAAGAACATGTTAAAATGAATTTACACGCTATTTTTTCACACACTATTTTTTTCACACTATTTTTTTACAAAAACATGTAAGTAGTCTACTAAGTTTTCTCTGCTTTTAATCCCACTTAGGCCCATCTACACCTAAATACCTAATACATATACTTTTTTTTTTTATTGAACCAGGAAATGTGTTGCTTTTCGGTGAAATTCAGCCTTAAGTGTACTTGTTCTGCCAGTTTTGTTCTTTTGCTATTGTCTTAAGTTTCTTTGCTAATGATAAAAATAATTTATCTTCTGGTGAAATTATTGAAGACAGGAAAAAAAATAAAAGAGGAGAAAAAATGGCTGCATATGCCATTGTGACAGACTCTTTTCTCCTCGGTTCTCAAGCAGGGATGTTCCACAAACACACTGAAATTTTTATTAGAATTTCTGGGAACACTCACGGTGCATAAATGCATGCATTTTAAAGGACTGATACCTGATTCATGAGCTCTTATTGCATCACTTGTGAGCTCACCAGTGCCTTCATGACAAATCAGAATTATATTTTTGTCACTATGGCTATGGTTTGGGGAGAAAGAATAAAATTTTATAGGTTTGCAGGTGCAACTGCCTGGGTTTTCAAGTGTGACTGTATTGGAGCAGTTGCTGTAGTATTTCCAGACAAGTGTAAGCTTGCTCTGACTGTACTGTTAGCAAAGTGGAAGCCCTGTAGGTCTCCTCATCATGTTTCTGAAACTGAGCTAAGTCGTCTGAGAGTCTGCACAAACTGACTCTGTGCTGAGTTATTTTGTCCAAGAGTCAGCTTGTACCTTGGCAGAGTAAGCTTTTATCTGCCTTAGAAGGTTGTACAGCTATCCCTTGAATGTTTTACTGAGGTCTCCAAGAACTTTTTAAAGCTGTCCATGATGCTCCCACTGATTTCAGAAACAATGAAATTTAGGCCAGTGCTAAACCCCAAACTAAATGGTCTCTCCATGTTCAAGTGTTAAACAATTCCAGATCTGAAAGAAGTTTGTGTTCCCAGTTTCAGCTCAGCTTAAAGACAGCTGATGACTGGATTTTGCAAACCTACTCCAAGATCTTAGGCAATGCTTAATAATTTCAGATAGTGTATAAAAGCTCAAGTAAAGAGAAGTCTTAGCCTGAATCTGACCAGTGGCCATTCCTTCCATTCAGTTTGATGCAGTTCTTCAGACTAATATATATTGCCCAGATCCTGCTCAACCAAGCACTGTCCCCATTCTCTATGAGTCAAAACTTGTTTTAGCATCTTGGAAAAGAAATCTTTCAAAATTTGGGAAAATAATTTAAATTTTTTAATGATTCTGAGGGCAAAGCATTGTTTTGGAGAGTCCAGCTTGCTACTGACTGCTAACAGTGGCAATGAAGATTATACAGGTGTTTCAGTGACCTTATAGTTTTTCTGATTCAGAGCCTCAGGTCAGCAACTTAGCAAAGCATCAGGAAGAGGTAACAGATGTTTCTGGCATGTCCCAGAATTCTTTTAGCTCTTCTATTCTCTTCCAGATTCTGCAGAAATGGTGATAAAGCAAGATGATTTTCCTGAGGAACTTTCTGCTACGTGGAGAAGTTTGCTTTTGGGAGAAGGCAGCAGAAATGTCATATTTCCTCCAGAGAGTGATTATTTAGAAGTAAAATTAGAAAATAATTAGTCAAGGTACAAGTCTTTTGTAAAATGCTGTTGACTGGACTTCCAGAGAAGAGAGTCTGGGATTCACCATTATTTGAGAGAAACTCAAGTATTTCACCCCTTTTGGACAATTCTCTCAGGCTTTCTGCATATACATATGGATGTTGCTGTATATCAGATCTGGCTTTGACTCTCTGTGTGGGCTCACTGTTAGAAGGTGGTGTGGACCTTAATCTGGTGAAATGCAGGCTGAGAAGGTAAATGGCATCATGAGCTAGCAACTGCACTACTGCAAGTGTTGGGTTTTCAAAGAGTGTGGATTAAAGCGAGGGCAATGAACATGGAGTCTTGCCTTGTTCAAGTCTGTGATATGAGGGTGGATTTTTATCTTTTTTTTTTTTTTTTTTTAATTGAGAAGACACCCCCTCTAGAAAAGCAAAATGTTCTTGGCCATGGACCAGCTTGAACCAAAGATCAAAGATCTTTCCTCAGCTCTGTTGTGCCTCTGTGTGTGTGACTGTTGTATTTTTGCTTCTTGATAGTGTCTCCTCAGGCTCTGTCTCCATGGGTTTGCAGCCTGAAATACTGGTTCCTTGCTGTTCTTCCTCAGAAAGCTGTAAAGCCAGAAATGCAGCTGGTAGTTATATTGTAAGCTTATGTGTTTAAAATTAATAAAGTACAACAAGATCTATTATTTATCCAGTTGGCCAAATTATTCCTAGGTATAATTATTTGGTGATTGCATTTCATGTGATGATTCCATACCAAAAAGGACTAATAGTTGTTAGAAGGATTCTAAATGTTAGAGGGCTGTCACAAAGTAGGGCATTTGCAGAGATTTGGAGATTGGAATTATGTGGTCTTCAAGGTCCTTTACAACCCAAATCTACAACCCAAATCGTTCTACGATTTTATGATTATTTCTGTGGAAAGCAAAACCAGCCTTTGGATTTGTGCTTTGCTGACTTTTGTCTGTGGCATAGTGTCATCCCATAATGATGCAGAAGGAAGGTATCTGCAGACTCTGATATTGTGGGCTTTATGTGGCCCACAGGTGAGAGATTTGCTGTCATTTACAGGAATGTAAATGACCAAGGCTACAGAGGTATATGGTTGTCACACATGTCATCTGTTGGATCACTCAACACTTCGTTCCTGATTCGTTGAAGTGGTTGGCATTGTGTTTACTCTCTGGAAGTCACAGATGGATTATCTCTGTGAAGTGCAGTTTAATTCACAAGTCAGGCTCCAAACTTGAGGAGGTCTGAGCTGTGGAAAACTCTCAGGGGTGGAGACACTCCTGCCCAGAGGAAGCCACAGGTTCATTGTAGGACCCTGTTAGCAGCAGGAGCTCTCTGAATGTATTGGGGTGGAGGATCAAATGCTGTGCTCCCTGGGAGGACTCTTGATGGGAAAGTCTTGTAGAGGGAGAACAATATGTGTTCATCTTATATACCTCAAGGTGAGGTTCTGATGTTTTCATGGTAATTTTGGATATAAATCTCTCAGTCTTCATGCTAATAAGAGTTTTTGAGTTAAAGAGGTTTTTTGATTCCAGGGGCTTTTGTTGAGATCTGCTGAAATTACCAAATATTCATCTCCTATTTTAACTAAGTCTTTTCAATTTATCATCTTCTGAAAGTATCTCAATGGCAAAGGATGTTCAGAAGTACTTGTGGGACTTAGAAACTGAATTTACCAAGGAAACTTTAATATTTCTGGTAATTTTGCACAGAACAGAAAGACAAAAAAATCCAAACCAAAACTAAGCCAACAACAAAAGCTCCACACTTACAAGATTTCCAGAGAATAAAAAAAAATCCTAATCAGCAGAGCACTGCACAGAAATATTTTCAATGTATTTTGGTCTAAATATCTTGAGACTAAATTTCAAACTGACCAGGAAAATACTGTTCTGGGAGTAATTCTTTTCTATATGAGACAGCACTAATCCTCTCATTTGGTGTGAAGACAGGAAGTCCTGTAGAAGGCTGTGGCTTGGGAAAGATACAGAAATAACCAGTTTATTCTGAGAACAAGCAAGAAAAGATTATGCATTGCAGAATTGCAGTACTTAAAAAAGGTTTTTTTTCCAAGCCTGTGAAGTGCATGGCATGTGTCATGTCCCAGTAGTCTCAAAATGAAAATGAAATGTTATCAAAAGATTATGCCCTGGGCCATAGGCTGTATCTTTAAGGACCTTGGGAAACATAAACCACCTTGCTATTATTTCTTACTTTATACAGGAAAAAACACAGGGAGCAGAGTAAGGATTTCCCTTTGTCTTTTATGTCTCAGGAGTGTAAAGGTAAAGACATATGGGACATCAAAGCATTTCCAAAGTCTGGTCATTCTGTAAATGTCAATATTCTTGACAGGTATGAGAAAAAAAAAATAAATTTTAGGTACCCAAGTATATCATTGCTCCTTTTCTTATTTATCACATTCCATTGGTGAAATCAAGGTTGGTTGTAATTCAGAAGGTGAATACACATTGAAAAAAATATTAGATTTTGTAAAATTACATCAGGCTTATGCATAGAAGATCAGTACCTGTGGTCTATTTTTTATAAATACAACACACAAATTATTTCCATAAAGATTAGAGAAGTGTTTAATGTTTGTAGTGCTGAGGAGAGCGTGAAGTGAATGATTTTGGAGGTATCTGGAGAACACATATGAAACTTTAACTTTGGTACAGTTTCTCTGACTATACCTTAAAGTCAGGATGAGTTCCTAATGAGCACAGCCTTGTAAAAAGAGTGGAAGCAAAGAGCATAATTTCCAGTAGGTCTGGACAAACATGTCCAGTGTCATACAAGGAAGAGCAAAGGCAGTTTCAGCAGCATGAGGACTGTCCTGGGAAAGTGCAGGTCTTGGAAAGTCTTATGGGTCATATAAGATCATCCATGGACACAAACTACAGCTATTTTACCAGAAATACTAATTTAGAAATGTAAATATGAATATCAATGTTTCAGTGTGAAGTGGAGAGCGTCATTTGCTTCTGTCCTTCAATTGTCCTGTCATCATCCACAGCAACGCTGTGTCACTGCTGTATTTCAGGAGTGACTGATAAATTAGTGTGTGTTCAGAGAAGAGAACTGAGAAACTTTGTGGAACCATGAGATATGACTTACTGAGAAAGTTTTAAGGAGTATAGTCTGATTAACTTGTTGAGAGCTTTAAGGGTGATTTTTCCAGTCTATGAGTACATCCTTGGAGAGCAGGAACATGATTACGGAGAGTTCTTCAGTTTGACAGAAAAAGATACAGCAGATTGAATATCTGGCATAATTGGACTACTGATATGACAATTGAAACCAAGATAGCATTAAGTGATTCCTCGATGCAGAAGTGAAAAATTTCAGGTCAATATTGGGAGACATTAAAAAGATTTGTGCTGTAGTATGTGGTCTCAGGCTGTCTTTGATATGTGAACCCCTTTGGATTTCCCAAGGGGAATAATAGAATCATAAAACACTTTGGGCAGGAAGGGACCTTAAAGATCATCTAGTTTCAACTCCTCTGCCATGGACAGGGACACCTTCCACTAAACCACATTCTCAAGGTCCCATCTAACCAGGCCTTGCACACTTACAGGGGTGGGACATGATATACCTTTGTATAGTGTATTTAAAAGCCTTTTCTAATGGCAAGTAATGTACTTTCTAGGGACACAATTCTCCAATCCATGGACCACAGATTGAAAAACTGTCATTCAATCCTAAATCAGGGGTTTGGATCAGGAATCAGCCAAGAAAGTCCTGTGGTCTTTGGACTGCAATTTTCAGGCTAAGTAATAAACATTTTTCCTCTGTGATCTAGGCATGTCAGCCCAAAACACAGCTCCCTCCAAAGAACACTGATGCTTTACCTCTTACTCAGCTACTGCTCTCTACCCTGTGAAACCCCGATGTGCAGAAGATGATTTAATGGCTTTAAACGTATTGCTTACAAATTTTGCAGCACTGGAGCCTGAAGCCAAATCTCTTCTTCACTACTCTGGTTCAGTGGTTTTCATTGTCTCTGTTTTCTCTGTTGTGATCACACATGAAAATGAGGCAGAAAGGTGCCAAGACAGACAGGCTTTTTATTCATTTACAATAGCCTGGATCCTGAAAGCTGAGTGGGCAATGGGGTGCAATATTAACAGAGCTGCTCTGCTGAGGCACTTGTTCTCTGCCCCATGCTATCATCTTCTGGTAAAAGCATGAGAAGAATTGGGCAGCCAGCTCAGAGGAAAACAGTTTCCTTCCTTCCTTCCTTCCTTCCTTCCTTCCTTCCTTCCTTCCTTCCTTCCTTCCTTCCTTCCTTCCTTCCTTCCTTCCTGCCTTCCTGCCTTCCTGCCTTCCTGCCTTCCTGCCTTCCTGCCTTCCTGCCTTCCTGCCTTCCTGCCTTCCTGCCTTCCTGCCTTCCTGCCTGCCTGCCTGCCTGCCTGCCTGCCTGCCTTCCTGCCTGCCTGCCTTCCTGCCTGCCTTCCTTCCTGCCTGCCTTCCTTCCTGCCTGCCTTCCTGCCTTCCTGCCTTCCTTCCTGCCTTCCTGCCTTCCTGCCTGCCTTCCTTCCTGCCTGCCTTCCTTCCTGCCTGCCTTCCTGCCTGCCTTCCTGCCTGCCTTCCTGCCTGCCTGCCTTCCTGCCTGCCTTCCTGCCTGCCTTCCTGCCTGCCTGCCTTCCTGCCTGCCTTCCTGCCTTCCTGCCTTCCTGCCTTCCTTCCTGCCTGCCTGCCTGCCTGCCTGCCTGCCTTCCTGCCTTCCTGCCTTCCTTCCTGCCTTCCTTCCTGCCTTCCTTCCTGCCTTCCTGCCTGCCTTCCTGCCTGCCTGCCTTCCTGCCTTCCTGCCTTCCTGCCTTCCTGCCTGCCTTCCTGCCTTCCTGCCTTCCTTCCTGCCTGCCTTCCTGCCTTCCTTCCTTCCTGCCTTCCTGCCTGCCTTCCTGCCTTCCTTCCTTCCTGCCTGCCTTCCTTCCTTCCTTCCTTCCTGCCTGCCTTGCCTGCCTTCCCTTCCCTTCCCTTCCCTTCCCTTCCCTTCCCTTCCCTTCCCTTCCCTTCCCTTCCCTTCCCTTCCCTTCCCTTCCCTTCCCTTCCCTTCCCTTCCCTTCCCTTCCCTTCCCTTCCCTTCCCTTCCCTTCCCTTCCCTTCCCTTCCCTTCCCTTCCCTTCCCTTCCCTTCCCTTCCCTTCCCTTCCCTTCCCTTCCCTTCCCTTCCCTTCCCTTCCCTTCCCTTCCCTTCCCTTCCCTTCCCTTTTACTATGTAATTTTCTAGCAAGATCAGTCCCTGAGCTGTTTCTCTGTAACAATACACAAATATTCACTTTCTCAAACTGGTACAAAATAGAGGGAAATTTTAGGATGGAATTGGGCATTTGGGGAATTTAATGACAAAACCAACTAAAACAAAACCAAATACAACTATGTGCTGTAGTTTAAACTTTTGCTTCTTGCTGTCCTCATGTGGCTTTTCTGTTTGCCTTTATTCCCTGGATATTAGGAAATGTCTTGCTGATAGTTCTATGAATTTTTATTTTTTGTGTGTGTAGAAGATGATGTAATCAGATATAATTTTAAAGATACAAAATATTTAAAGTAGCTAATTATTTCCTTTCATCTTGGGTTTTCCAGCTTTTACATCCAGCTGCTTAACTGTGACTCCCCAGTCAGTTAAAATCATTTTGATGGATTGGATTGACACTGATATCCATTTACCTCCATTTTTATTCCAGCTTCCTTTTAGCAAACAATTATGGAACAGCAATAGCTTCCCACTGGGCAGACAAATTCTTTCTGTCTTCCTTTAACACAGCTGTGCATTTTTCCAAGTGATAAATGCAGTAGAACCAAATCATACGGATCTACGATCTGTTCCAGCTGCTATTGGAAAGAAATGATTAAAACAACAGAAACAAAGTGGAAAGAAAACTCCCTGCTTTTTTCCCTCCAAGCCAGCAAACATGCTATCATTAAGCATAAGCAGCAAAATGCATTTTTAAACTCAAGAAGCAAATGTGCATATAAGCAATAGGAGGCTAAGCAAATAATAAAGCAGAATGACATGACACCATATCACAATCCTCAACGAGTAAGTAGCACAGTTCAACCTCAAAAGCTACTGAGTAAGACGAAAATGTCTCTTTAACAGTATTAGGGGACAATTTATTATGTGTCTCCTTCCAGTGCGGCACAATGTCACTGCAGGCCCATTGCATTTGCATTATTTCCAGACAACGGCAGCAGCAGAAAAGGACACTGATTTATTTCAGAGCAGGCACAGGTGATTTTTATGTCTGTTGGGACTCAGCCAGATATGGCTTAACCCATTCAAGTCTTTTCTACTTACACGAAGAGGTGTCTTTTTGCAACATCCTTATCTTCCAGCTCAGATTTCATTTAAGTTACTCAAGGAAAAGGTGAGGGATTTTGAAGTCCTTTGCTCTTTCAAAGAGTTAGTAAAGCTTTGTTCAATTCAGACAGAACAAGTGATCGGCAATAGCTTAATCTGTTTAAAATAATTCTAATGATCATTTTCAGTGCTCAGCTTTTAACTTACTGTGTGATTTCCACACCTTATAGTAGCCAAAATCAAATGATTGCCTGATAATGTTATTCCCTATTGCATGTAGCTAATTTGCCAGGATCAAAAAATAGCATACAAGGAAAAAAAGTCACTGTCTGGCTGTCATAATCCAGTCAAAGATGCAAGCTTTGTTTCTGCTCAGTTGGAGAGCCCGAGGACTGCCTGCATCCTAGTTTTCCAGCATTGTAGAAGAGGAAAATCTGGCATCTTGCTGGAAGTGCCACCTTACAAAGAGATAAAGATCTGGGGATGGGACCAAGTGCCATTGCTAATGGCAATTAGAGAGAAAGCAGAGATATTAATCCAAAGCAAGTATAGCTGGCTTCTGGTAGTCCATCAATTTTATTTCTTCTGTTAAGCACCAGTATTTTTTCCCCCTTCTGAACAATTGCCTGGCATTGTGTGGGTGTATGGCTGCAGTTCTGCTGATGGCTGAAAGGGATGCAGAAAGCCAAAATGTGAATTCATGTCCTGAATGAAGTGACTCCTGCATAACTGCAGCAATGTACACTGTACCTGGAACTACGGCTGAGAAAGGAGATTTTTTCAGGAGTGAGCTAAATTTAGGAACTGTTTCATCCCAAATAGGAGTAAAACTGAATATTTTGAAATTTTCTCAGTGGAATTTTACAGCAGTTTCCTTTTAGATCCATTAAAATACTTTCAGTGTAGCTTGGTTGCCCCCCAAATTAGGCATTATGAATCTGATTGAAAGCATCAGAAAAGAGCAAAGAAAAACCTCCCACATGATACAAATTTTTAGAAAGGACAGTCTTTGGAATAGATTATTTTTTAGTCTACTAAAAGATCATTCTGGTAAATTAGCCCAGTTTTGCGAAGTTTTCATTTTTGTCGCATTCAAAGCATCTGCTGGAGCACTGCCCTGCTGGACTTAGCTCTGGTCTGCCCTTCTCTCCTATCTGGTCCTTCTGGCCCTGTGACTACTGCAGAAAAAAGAGATTGGTTAGTGCACAAATATGTGAGCAGAGTTCAGTGAGTATGTAAATGTAGACCTTTTTTTTTGATGTTATTCAGTGTGTTTTGATGCCTGTGATGAGTCAGAGGTACTTGTAGAAGTGGAGAACATGCCCTTGTTCTAGCAAAAGCAGTCATGGGAGGCAGCTGAAAGAAATCACTTTTGTGCTTGTGGACTTGCTGGGGAGTGATTCTTGCACTCTGTCTCCAGGATGAATCGCTGCCTTTATCTTCTTACAGGAGGAAAACAGAGCTCAAGGGCTGTTGTACACTAGAGCAGGAGCTTGTTCTAAGCCTAACTCTACCACTGGGCAGTCTTGACAGGTTTCTGTGGCCCATTCCCCCCCTCTGTAACGTCATTTGCTCCTTTTTAAAGCATTTTGAAAGCTCTTAATAACATTTCTGGCATGGCAGAGGGTAATGTTACAGCTCCATGGTTTTGGTAGCGCTGAGTAGACTCATGGGGAGCCTGGGCATTGATGGGTCAGGCACTGGGTTAACTGCTGGGAAATCCTGATCCTAGATTTAAGGAGCTTACAAGAAGAAAGAGGGAAAGTCACAACAATAACAGCAACAATGAAACAAGAATTAAAAAGGGCAAAGTAGAGGAGAAAATGATCCCTGGGATTCATACAGTCCCATAAGTTAAAAATTTGCAGAAAGTCTGCTGAGTTTAGTTTGGCTTCTTCCTAGGCTAACAGGCTGTCAGGCCTCTTAGCTATAAATCACATATTCTGAATAGGAATTACCTGGTGTTATGGTGAATTATACCAGATATCTGTTCTCTGCAGTGATGTTTCAAATGGTCAGCTGAAGCCTATGAAATACTAATAAAAAGTCATTGTGTTTTGATGAAAATATAGCAATTCTTCTTCTGCTTTCTAAAGAAAATAGTCTCATTATTAAGTACAATATACCTAGGTGATGAATCATGTGGAGTGAGAAAAGACAGCTTTTTAAAAATTAAGATACTATTTCTTTTTCCCTTTCTTCCTTCATTGACAGTTAAAATACCCTTTAAATACCAGAGGACCTGAATGCTGCCTTTGTTGATCATGCAGTTCAGACATAGCTCAGTTGAATATTGAGAAATTTAGTAAGTCTGTTCTTTTTCCTCACCTCAAGTCTAATTGATGAAGAAAACAAGTAAAAATATGACAGACATTCTTACAGAAAATGGATTCAAATTAGCATATGACTTAAACTACTTAAACCTATCCCCAAAGAAGCTATATAAAATAAATATGCCAGAATGCTTCCTAAATAGCTTAAATCAGTTTTGAAAGAAAAATATGCATCAATAATATGCATGATGGGTAAGGAATGACCATTCATGACTGCTGTGCCTGACACTTATCACAGAGGTGCTGAGGTACAGAGATATTAGCAAACATCATCATCAGATGTCCCCTGGAAAAATGTCTGTTCCTGATGAGAGTAGAGCAGACATCCAGCTGCTCTTCACAGCCCTTCCCAGCCCATGTGCCTGATCCATGGGAAGGGAGTGTGACCATCCACCAGCTACCCAAGATGGGTTGTTTTACTTTTTAGCTGCCACCAGAGGTAACTCCAGGTCAGCTTGCACCTCAGGATAAACAGGGCTGCGAGTGCTTTGGTTTGAGGCATCCAGACTTCCCAAAGGGTCTTCAAAGGCAAACACCATCTTTAATATTGGTTTAGTTTGATTTTTTTCTCTTCCTCTCTTGTACCTACCAAATTTGCTCTGCTGTCTTTCAGCTTAAACCTTGCAGAAATAGCTGCCAATAAGAGTGTTGTCTGGGAATCATGATGTGCACATCTCCTGATAAAGCACCTGCTTTTCTGCATTGTTCTTAAAACTACATTTGATTTTGGTACCAAGTGTGATATTGGTTCTGTCTGGCATTACATACCCAGCTCCTGATCTGTGAGGAGGATAGGCAGGGCTCTAGGAACTGGCCTTAAATTGTCCCAGTACGTCTGATACCTAATGGATAAAAGACAGATAGATTTAGAACCAATGATACATCAATGCTTTAACTGACACCACCAAGCACAATTGTGGCCTTAATGACATGTATATAAATTAATGCAAATACACAAGTAGAAGAGGATAAAGCATGAGTGCCATATTTAAAATCAGATGATGTTAGTCCCTGTAGAAGACTGCAAGAGAAATAGATTCCTTTGTGCATCATGCTTTTCCACCACATTAATATCACACTTTTACTGCTCTCACCATGCATAACCTGGCTGTAACCTAGTGACACTTTGGAAGATACCAAATCCTTCTTCCAAACGGAAGAAACAAAGCAGAAGTTTGGTTGCACAACTGCTTTTTCTAATAGAGCAAAAACATCACACACATAATTAACTGTAACTCATGCCTCCAGGCCAGAGCTGAAATGGGGGAAGTGATGCTATCAAGAAGCACCTTAATCCATTTTCTAGGAGCCATTAGGACATCCTTTTCAGAAACAGGTGACTGATGTGGGGCACAGTAAAACTTCCAGCCCTGATTTGATGTGGTTGGAGAAGACTGCAGCTTTCTGCATCCATGCCCTGTTCACAAACACTCCTTGCTCTGATGAGTGCTTGGTTGTTTCAGTGGGAGCTGCTGCCAGGGGATTCAGGGAATCTGCTGGCTGAAGGTGACATTCACCCCACAGCCTCTGCTGGCTCTGCTGTGGGGTAACAGATCTCTCTACACGGGGTCATGAGCAGATGGGACTTTCACACCTTGAAGAGCTCCAGCCTTTTCTGAAGCTGAGATTTCTGCCATGAGATCAGCCAATTCCCAAAACATCTTTGACTCTTGAAAACAAAAACTTCATAGATTTTCAGGTGTGATTCCAAAAAGATAATAGCTGTTTTTTCCCTTCTCACCCCAAGGAAGCCACTTCTGTTTTTAAGATGTCCAAACTAATAGTTAAATCTCTAAAGCACTAGTATTCACTGCTATTAAAAGTGCATTAAATCTTCAACCCTGTTGTTTATTTTCAAAGGTATATTTTGGTGACACATGCCAAATTGAATTTTATTACTGGACAGAATTGAGGCATTTAATGTTCAGAGAATTATAAGGATTACCTAGAAGCAATCACCAGAGGTATGTTTTCTTGAATAATATAAAGAGACTAAACTGAGAACTAGTCTTCTAAATTAGTTTTTAAGAAAGAAAATAAATCTGGGAGAAAAAAGTTCTGAATTTGCAAGTTTTCCAAAATTACTCTGTTGTTACTATTATTCATCAGGTCTCTCAAACATTCCCTGATCTCATGCAAAATCATTCCTGCCTACCTCAAAGGACACATGACCAAAATGGGCAACTAAAAGTCAGGGCAGGGTCCTATAGGCATCAGTCTGTGCCAACCCAGCTCACCACGTGTCTGTTCCATTCCCTTCTGCTCAGGCCTTGGCTCCCCTCTTGGCACTGCAGCATTTCCAGCAGCCTCAGCAGGGTCAGGGATGGGCTCAGCTGCAGTAGGAAGGAGTCACAGAGTTTCTGGCTAAGTAAGACAGATCAAATAAAGTCCTTTTCACCGTTGGTGGTGACATAATCAGCTGCTGTATGCATTCTGTTGGGGTAGCAAAGTGAGCTGGCATGTGGAAAAGCAAACCCACTTATTTATCACCTGAGAACTGATAATGTGCAGAGTTTGACCCAATTTTTGTTTATCACTTAAAAGGAAAGGGTTAATTTTTTGGGAGGGAAGAGTGTTATACAAATCTGTGTGTAAGCCTGTGTTTGTACAGATGTACAAATTCACGTATATAACATCTCATTAAAGAGAATAATAAATTTTTGTTTATTTTGAATAGTGAGATTCATAGACATTACTTTTTGTGGATATTGTTAGGTAGTATTCTACTGGATGCCAAAACTCAATACCAAATTAGGGTGAAAAATGAAGCAGAAAAATCTACAGTAGAATTCTACTCACATATATTCCATTTAGGCAATAAAAATTAAAAAAAAACCCTGATTAAATCAAGCAGCACTAACAGGCCTGTTAATTTTGTTGTATGTCTGATATGAAACAAACAGGTTAAAAATGTTCTTGCAAATGGTAACTGGACCGCAAAGGAAATGAAGAATTGTGAAGAGAGTTTTGATGCATAGTCTCAAGGCTTTTGGGTTCTGCTTAACATTTTAGGCATGGAGAGACTACTCTGTCTTCTGCACTAAGAAAATTCAAACAGTGAGAGAGAAGGTTGTAGGACACCATGCTATATTTGTAGATATATTCCTCTGTTTGCTTCCTTACAGTTTAATGGACTTAACAATGCATGACAAATATCATTGGGCAGTTCTAAAGATGTGCCCTAACTTTGTACAGTCCAAATCCTTGCTTTATGGACTGCTTTTCCCAGAACCATGCAATGATCTCAGCTAAAAAAAACAACCAACCAACCAACCAACCAACCAATGACTCCCTGTGACATTACAGGATCCCAATTAACTAAACTTTGACATCCAAGTCACCACCACATGAAGATGTCATCTCCAAGGAAGTCTGGAAAGGCTGTGTATGGCACAGGAAAGTTCTTCAGTAGATAAGTGTGGGTAGGAGAGTTGATGAATTAGCTATTTTTTATTTTTTTTCTCCAGATATAGGCATAGGACAGAGCTCTGTGTTGTTCCTCATTTGTGAATTTATTCCATATTTTTAAGCTCATGTGGCTCGTTAAAGGTTCTGTATACATGGACTGAGATGCAGTTGTTCACATCTGGGATCACATGCAAAGTTTTTTTTCTACCAGCTATCAAGAAGTTGGGAAAAAAAAACCATTATTTGGGAAGTGCTAAACTGTTCCCAAACTTCCTTCAACTTTTTTGACTTGCAGAAACTAAGCAAATGTGATTTTTCAAATAACATTTTTGTGTGACATTTTCAAAATGTTCTTATTTCTCTTGAATAGCAATGATTTCTCATTAAGAAATGTTCTTAAATTTTATTAGAAAAGTTTTTGCTTCCAGAATGAATTTAGGTAGGAAGATGGCTGGGAAAAGAAATTACTTCTGTGATGGCTTCAGGAGTGCTAGTGAACTAAAAATATTGTGGTATATGCACAGAAAAAGATGATTTATTCTCAAGGAAGCTGTGGAAAACCCTTGCAGTAGGCTGATGTGAAATAATCTATGCTCTCAGCCCCGTGCCACAAAACTGAAGACACAAAGAACTTCTCTGCTCTTAAAGAAGAGATTAACTTCATCCTAAAACCAGGCCATTCAATAGTCTTTCCAAAATTTGCTGCTCCTCAGTCATATGAAATTCCAGTTATTATTATTAGTCATATAAATGCCCAAGCAAGTGGGGCTTTTGCATTTTAGGTCTCAAGGCAGACCTGCAGACTTGGATCCCATGATTTGAGTGCCCGTGGTATAAAAAGAGGTAGTTCCTGGGGTGGGTTTGAATATCCTACCTTTTAATTTAGTTGAGTGCCCTTTGTTCTTTTCCTTTCTCATCCACGCGCTCATTTCAATCTCTTTTCACATGAAAGGTTTTCCATGCCTTTCTTTTGTCACCTCCCTTTCCTGAGAATAGATTTGCTTTACCAGCATTTGCAAATTATCCCAGCAAAGGCATTTTTATTCTCATGGCTATCTTTGTTTTGACTGTTTATTTCCAAGAGGGATATTTTCTTCCAAGATTATCCTCCTGTGCCTAAAATCTTTAGGCAAAACAGAGCCTTTGTAGCAACTGTTGTATGTCTTCTTTACTCCTGTGACAGTTGTGGCTGCTTCTGGCAGGGCTTATTTTGGCATCTTTATCCTTTGAGTGTGAGACTAATTCAAGGAAACCTGCCTTTTTCTCAGTTGGGTAAACATACCTCTCATAAGACTTAGCAAAAGGACAACACAGAGCTGTGGTTTGTTCTAATTCCTGCAAATAAAATAGCATAGCTGTTTCAATTCAGGTTTAATTTATTTAGTTGGAAAACACTGTTTTGTCACTGTTTGTGATAATATCAGTATTACTATTGATTCAAGCACCCTTAATTTGCCCTGGGAAGTGCTGAAGTGCTGTGGTGAAAGCATACTTAGAAAATGTGCAGACAGATAGCTTCCATGGGCAGCTGGTTTCTGAAGAAAGAATTGGCCACTTCTGGAGATATTTACTTGTATGAAAGATAACATTATCATGATATTTTCTCAGCTGTGCTTAAGCAGAAGGAAATCACTGGCCTTTGCCTGATGGACATTAATTTCCTCCATTAGCCCATCTCCTGATTCTTCCTGGTGGTGGATGGTGTCACCAGTTGTTTTAAATTTAGTTAATTCAAATTAAGAGGACAGAAATTTTAATGTTTTCTTTCATTCTTTAGCCTAAAACTGCTTCCTTGTGTGTTTGTATATTTCTATTAACCATAAACACCACTCTACTATTATCTTATTTTACACAATATTCACAGTGGACAACTAGTTTTTGAGTAAAATTTCCTCTTAGACAGAAAGGGCAATGGGCCAGCCCATGACCTGAGGTGTCCCATGGGTCATGCAGTTGGTCACCTTTTGGTGTCAATATCTATAACCCCCTGACTTGTCTATCTTGATGACCTAGAAGCTCCCTTTTAGCCTTTACCTGAACAGTTCTGTCATATTTAACTTACAGTTGACAATTTTTGGCAATTGCAGATTTTAAAGCCAGAAGGGACCTTTATAACATTGAATCTGAGTGTGCAATCTGCGCTTTGCCAAAGACTTTGATGTGAGCTCTGCAAAACTTTTGAGCTCTGTGAGAAACAATCACATTGAAACCTCCCTCCCATGATTTTGAATTGAACAAAAAAGCAGAAGCTTAGATTCAATGTTAAAAGACTAAAGAAGAGGTTCTCAGAATCTGGGGATGAGAACACCTTGGTTTTTCAGGATACCATGATATACTTTGGTTTTGTTGGATACCATGATAAGTGGTTTAAGACAGAAGTGCCTTGCATCTCCCTCTTGGATAAACTGACTGCTACTCAAAACAAAATCTAAGATTGGTGTGTAGTAAGTTTTAAGACTGTTTCAATATCATGGTTGGATTGATGGAAATATTTCAAGTCCTGAAAAAGGAACTCAATATGTAAGAAGAAATCCCTGCTAGGCTAAGCGTGATCCCTGATGTCCTGTCATGATTTGCCTAGTGATTTTCCAATAAAAGAATCATACAAATACTAGAAAATTCAGCCTTGGAACTGCTTTGTTTTCATTATGAATTCCAGAAGGAGCACCATTTTAGGCTTGTCTTCTTACAGAAGTAGTAAGAAGAGCACGTAGAGAGTTTATTTGGTTAATACTGCAATTTTGTGCAAACATGTCCCAGTTGTCACTTAGACAGTAAAGAGCTGAAGACGGCTGTTCTTCCGTAGCAATGTACTGGACATCCTGACAGAATCATTTGTGTAAATAATGCTAACTTCAGCCTCTGTTTTCACACCTTAACCCTCTTTGGTGAACACTTCATATACCATCCCATCTGCTCTCTCCAGATGAATTATTTTGTTTTTTCTGCAGGTCTCAAAAGCAGGGAGTGGAAATGCCTTATGTGTTTGATAAGGAGAAGGCAACCTAGATTTCAGAACAATGAAGTCTCACAACCTGCATGGGTAGAAGGCCAACACTGGAAAGTTTTATCAATGACTGCTTGTAGCTATGGAAGTTATATAGGTATATAATCCTCAGTTTTAGAAAAGGAAATAAGACCCAGGGAATTACAGGCCAGTCTCACCTAAATAAGATTGTGGTGCAGATCTTTCTGGAAACTATGGTAAAACACATGGAAAATAAAGAGGAGATTGGTGACAGCCAAATTGTGCCTCACAAATTTGGTGGCCTTCTATCACAGGTTTACAGCAGTGATAGGTGAAGGAGAAGACATCATCTGCTTGGACTTGTGCATAGCATTTGGCAGTAAACTGGAGAGAGATGGATTTGACAGACAGACCACTCAGTGGATAAGGAATGGTATGGATGGTTGCAGTCAGAGTGTTCTGGTCAATGGCTCGATGGCCAAATGGAGACCAGTGATGAGTAGTGTTCTTCTGGGGTCAGTACTGGGACTGGTGCTGTTTGACATCTGTTGGTGACAGGGACAGTGGAATCAAGTGTACCCTCAGCAAGTTTGCTGATGACACCAAGCTGTGTGAGGCAGTGAACTCACTGGATGAAAGGGATGCCATCCAGAGGAACCTGGACAGGCTTGAGAGGTGGAACCCGTGAAACTCATGAAGTTCAGTAACGACAAGTGAAAGGTTTCGCCCCTTGCTCAGGGCAATCTCAAGCACAAGGCTGGGTGGAGTGTGGGCTGAGAGTAGCCCTGAGGAGAAGGACGTTAGAGTGTTGGTTGATGAGAAAGAGGGCCACAAAGATGATCAGGGGGCTGAAACATCTCTCCTGTGGAGACAGACTGAAACAGTTGGGGCTGTTCAGCCTGGAGAAGTTCTGAGGAGACCTTATAGTGCTTTGAAGTACCTAAAGGGAGCCTACAAGAGAGCCAGAAAAGGACTTGTTTTACTAGGGGTGGACTGACATTTACATCCCTCTGAAGTCTCATCAGCTTGCACAAATCAGCAGTCAAAATCAGAAATCAAATTGAGGCAAGTTATCTTTCTCTGTGTCCAAGGATGCAGGGACTGTGTGCTGATGGTCAGTACTGGAAGTTTGGTTCACAAAGGCCACAATGTTTTTTCCATGTGCATGTAGTCCTGGGATGACATTCAATTATTATACTCTAATTTTTTTACAGCTGTTGTTTAAACAATAGGACTTTCCTTGAAGATGGAAATCAGAAGGGAAATGTCATCATGAATACATTCCAGAAAAAAAGAGTGAATTGAGTGAAACCAAACCGTGTTCATATATGAATATATTGGCTATATTCAGACTGATGAAACTTTTGCCTCTGGATGTCAATGATTATTATAGACAGACAAGCCATATCATCTGGAATAAATCCTTCAGCAATGGGTGCATTAAAAATAGAACAGGTATCTTAGATGGATTTATCCATCTATTTCAAACAGTAGGAAAAATTAGATATATGTAACTGAGGAACTGTTGAAGTAAGAGAACATGTGGATATTGAACTGCCTTGAACACTACACACTGTCTATGGAGAACTGCACTGAGGAAGACTCTTGTGAGACTGAGTCTGGAGCTGGATTGGTCCTGGTCCTCAGTTTCTATCAGACAAGTCATTGAAGGCAGGCCAATTATTCTGTTTCAACATGAACATCAGTAAAACCTCACTTTTGGTCACAAATTCTATTTGAAGATGCTTCATTTTCTCTGTTCTTCCAGCTGTGATGCCCAGGAGTTGCTCTGAGTTGTCACTTTAATTCACTGAAAGTCAGAGGAGGAGAGGAGGCATGATAAAAATTGAAAAAGTAGGCATGATTAAATAAAACCCTTTATGTAAAAGTGTTCAGTTCTTTTCCCCAGGATTGGATTGACGAGCAGAGAGATGGTTTTCACATTCAGACTTAGGATGTTTATTTTACCTTATCTATATTACATCTTTACAGACAGTAAGCACTTCTTCATATTAATCTAACAAGCTACAAATGGCAATACAGGGCTCTGTCCACAAGGCCTTTTAAGCATAAACTATCCAATTATCAAATGCCAACTAATTTATTTTTACTTTTAACCCGATAACCAAACACCCGTGTTCTGCACTGTGTACCTTTCTGTCCAATCACCCAATACCACCCAAAACCATGAAGAAGAAGGAAGAAAGGCAAAGACAAGCCAACACCCTAGAACCTAAATTTTGTCCCTCATTCACTACTGTATCCCAAACTCTAAATTTTTCACACAGTGACTTAACATAATTGTAATTCCCGCATTCACATTCCTAGCTTCTCCACTCAGTTTGAGAAGCCTTCTCCATGGTCTTAAGTTAAACCCAATGTTCTCTTGGGTGTCTGAGCCTGTCAGCACAGATGAAGGGAGATTTTCTGTGCCTGGGACTCCAACACCTTTATTTCTAAATTACTTTCCAAACTCCAGTGGTAGCAGTCCCAGGCACTCCTTCATCTTTCTGTTCTGCATCCCACAGGACACAATATCAGTGTCAGCAGATGTTTTGAGTAAACAAGGTGGGGTAATGCAGACTTCCAATCCTCACCTCTCTGTCAGCCTAGAGCTAAATATCCCCCTCCAAGCCTTCCAGAGGGCCATCTCTGTTGTGCCTGTTTGCAGATGATCTGCCTCGATCAGGAGGGTTTCAAGGACAGAAAGGAGTCTGTTACTAGAATTTGGCAGCTCTGCTCATGAATTCTGTTTTCCTCTTCCTTTTTTCTGTAACATATTTCCCCACTGTTTGCCAGAAAAGATGCATTTTGGGTTTGGTTGCTGTTCTTCACATTAAGCTGTGTGTGGTTCAGAGGAAGGACTGTGCCTTTTTATCTTTGGTTGTTTATGTATGGCATACAGAGCAGTACCTATAGGTGTAGACACCTCTAAGGTAATAATAAAATTGATGTAAAAATAACATATTTATGGTTCTATGTCCCATTTTTCAATCCACCCTAAAATAACCCCCCTTCTGGGAAAAAATAATGAAAAAGTCTAGAGGGGATGTGATTTCTCTGTTAAAATCATGTTGCCTCCACTGACTAATCACTCAGAGGTTTGCATTGGTACTTTTGTCTCACATGGTTGTTTTGTTTTGAAGGTTTTCTGTGGGCTCAGATTATACAGTTAAACTTCTGTTTTAACAAGTTGCTGCACCTTTGCCCAAGGCTGTGATTGAATATGTGGGCAGTCACTGTAGTTCAACTGACATTTGGGAACTTATTATGACGTGTTGACTTGATCCTGAATTTGCTTATTGGGGGGGTTTATTTAACTCAAATACTCATTTTTTGTGGTGCCAAACTAAATCAAAAGCTCCAGATTTCACTTGAGAAGAAAAATCCAAATCTATGGAAATTCCAGCACAAATTGATAGTGCTAGGCAGTAGGTCGGAATGTTTTTAAAAGCTGTGAAGGTTTTAATGTAACTGTTGGGAAACAACGTCTGAATGTCAAGCTTGTATAGAATTAGGAGATAAAAAATTTATTGGAATTTTATGTTATGTGGCATACATTTCATAGCAGTTTTGTACTATCCTGGCTCTGTCTACCAGAGACAGTTTCAATTATTTTCTTGGTGTACTAAAATGCCTGTGGGAGGACCAGGGTGTGAAAGAATTTCTAAAGCAT
The DNA here is from genome assembly GCF_971803275.1 of Cyanistes caeruleus. NCBI lineage: Eukaryota > Metazoa > Chordata > Aves > Passeriformes > Paridae > Cyanistes > Cyanistes caeruleus. The sequence continues at coordinate 11,003,616 of NC_141701.1, forward strand.
CGTTAGTGCTGGTCATTGCTCTGAATGTCTCTGGTCAGTCTGTTTTAATACCCTCCATGAGCATTTTCCCTGGCTGGCTGGCAGGTCGTGATCCTCCTAAACCTTGTGTGGAGGGTCCTGTCTCTGATGGCACAGTGCCACTGATGAAAGATACAGACCCAACTGCCCATGCTGCATTTTAAGGAATTCCAGCTGCTGAAAATACATTAAATATTTTTCAGAGATTATGTGTTTTTCTTCCAACAGTGACACCTTTGAAATGACTGTTTTACCTAAAAATATCATCATCACTGCTCTAACCTTTGTATCTCTTTACTATTATAAGTGATGACTCTCAACAATATGGAACAAACAAAAACACAAATCCAGGTTGTTATCTGCTTGGTCAAGAGCCCTAATTGCCTCACAGCCTTTGTCTTAGCCAAGGAAGTGCCATAAAAAATCCACTGTGACAGCACAGGCCATAGCTAGAACTATAAATATTTTCAGAACCAGTGCTGTAATTATTTCTGGCTACTAAATGCTCTTTCCCCCAAAGAAAAGGAAGATGTTTTTAAAAAAGGAGTAATTATAAGTGTTAACATTCTGATGCCAGATCTCCATCATTAGAACAGGCCATACAGACATATAAAACAGAAGGGTTAGATAGGGAAGGTGGGAGTCGTTTTCAGCCACAAGGCTAGAACAGACATGGTCCTTCCCCCAGGCAGTCTGGGGTGAGGCTGCAGCATCCTTTGGCTCCTTCCCCCATCAATCTGCCCCTGAGAGATAATATTTTCCCTTCCCCCAAAGCACTTTTAATCTGAAAAGTGAGTGGGTGACACAGGAGTGGAACGTGGAGGGCAGGTGAATTAATAGTGGCAAGGGCATGTTTTCACATATGCTAACGTATGTGTACAATTTGTAATAAGGAGTGATAAGTCAATCTCTGCCTACTGGGACAGAGGGTTTTAAAGGCATCTTGGCTGAGACAGAGTACAAAGGTGGAGATTGTACAGGGAGTCCACATTCCAGCACTTCTTGTAGAATCTATTATTAGATTTCTTTTTTGCCTAAAAATGTTAAAAATAAAATGGTGCTGCCTGGTACAGAATGGGGTGCAGTGAAAGATTAATTATGCTGCTCTGCATTTAATTTTGGTATCCTTACACACCACATTCTTATGTAAGAGTGGACTCTTAACCTACAAATGAGGAATGTCGAGGGGTTTTAAAGCTTAATATGTTTGGATCTCTCATGCAATCCAGTTTTTGAAGGGCGAATAGAGAAAATTTGTTTTCTGTATAGCCACTTGCTGTGTGTGAGGAAAACAGCATTGCACCACATTGTGACATGAAGGTATCTAGACCAGGCATACATCCAGAACGGGCTGCCCCAGCTTGATGACAGGAAATACATGGGAACTCAAAGTCTCTGATCAACAGCTGATGTAAATCAGCAGAACTTCTCTGGCTTTATAGTAAAGTTAACTTGATTTAAGTGAAGATTTGTCCATTTGTGTTCATGGTATTCATTAGATGCCAATATCTGTTGAATAATAGTAAAAAATCCCTGCTGGACCTCAGGCAACGAAAGACTTGAGGACACAAACACTGGTCAGATACACCTCAGCATGTAGAAAGTATTCTGAAAAATTAGCAAAGAAATCACAAAATACGGAGGCTGGAAAACTCTCAGAATGTGTTCACAGGCTCCTTCAACTCAATGCCATTTCATTTCGTTGCCAGAATTAATCACTGTCTTCAGCTCCTGTCTTGGCTTCTTATTTATTGCCAGCTTGATCTCCTTGGTGAATTTTATTGCTCACAACCATCATGCTCTTTTAAATAAGATCCAATACAGATTGCAAAGAAAGGAATAATGTGAGAACTGAGCAAATAGGAACCTAAAGATCACATATGATTCTATCAAATGTAATACCTATTCCATTAAATACATAGTATATGTACATACTCAGTTGCTTATGTATGAAATAATTGCATTATGTGTTTTTGACTATCAAGAACAAGAAGCACAGATGTAATGGGTAAGTGATGTTCTTTATCAAAGCAGCAATCTAAGAAGACAGTGGTTTTGCCCTCGAGCTCTCCTGCACACCCAGTACCAACAGTGGCACCCAGCTGTTCTCTGCCCTGCCACTGACAAGTGGCACAGAATTGGTTTAGGTTTGAGAAAAAACACCCCATTGTGGCATGTGGGGAGAACTGGGTGAGCTCTGCTTCATTCAAAACATTGAATTGGTTTGGATTAGGCCTCTGAGGTGCTATATAACTACAAAATACTCTGATACTCCTTACTGTGTTGTACCTCTTCCCTTATATTACCTTTTTTTTGGTACTCCGCTGCAATTTCTGAAGGATGATAACAGTAATTACTTTGTGCATGTGGTGTGTAGCACAACAGGACCCTGATCCTAGCTGGATCCTTTGCAGTGAAGTCTGTGTTTCTTAGAGGATATCTCTAATAAAATGCTAGGATGTAATAAGGGCAAATGCCCCAAATGTCACTCCTTCCTTGACCTTTGGAAGATCAGACTAAGCCCAGCTCATCAAATGAAAAAAATAATCATCAAAACCCCCTCATGAAATTAATAAGAACTCAAAATACTTTGAAGTATTTTGAAATAGACTGTACATGTGAAAAATGTGCCAGTTGCTTCTGCATGTCTTGACTAGATCTATCACACTGGTAAGAAAAGTGCTCACACAAGGAGGAAGAGTTGTAGTGAATGAAAGCCATATGGCTGAATCCTTCAGAAAATATCCTCCAGTGCATCAGTGGGAGTTAACCTGGCTCAGGCAGAGAACCTGTTCTGATATCATAATGAATGGCTAATGATATTTAATCACTTTCTTTCCCCGTGTCAGCACTACTCCCTCAACAACTTCACTGCCTGTGATTAGCAGCAACCCACTTTAATCGGATAGTGATGACGAGCCCCTCTGACATAAAGAGGTGCAGCTCCAAATACCAGTGAGTCTGGTACTAGTCCTCTTCCATAGCATAGTCAGAACGGTGTGTATAATTGAGTTTAGGACAGTGTTGTTCTAGGTACTAGAAATGTCATGTAATAAAAGAGAATTCTCTGTCCTGGAGGACAGACCTAGCTGAGAAAGCTCAAACAGAAGTTTGTTTTTTCAATATTGGAGAGGAAAGATATGGAGATAGATCTTTGAAACCTCAGTTGTGTCCTTTGCACTCAGTTCATGGTCAGCTTGCTGGCATTAGTGTCCTCTGCAGGTGCTTTGAGATCCCTCAAAGAGAGTCTATGGAGGAAGGCCAGTGAAAATCCTCACAGTGCAGGTTTTAAAGGGAGGGCACTATTGGAAAGACTGTTGCAGTGTGAGCCACCTGACAGCAATCTTAGAAGATATACTTTGAGATGATAGGTACCAGCAATCAGGTCGTGCAAGAACATATAATTATTGTGTAACAATTTCCCATTTGTCATATAAGGTTACATGCTTTCATAAGGTGTGGAGTTGCTTTTTACGCAGCAACCACATAGCCTGGGGCACCTGATCCCGAGTGAAATTGCTGCACTGTAGAATACAGTGATCTCTGAGTAGACAAATGCTTCAATTCTGCTACCATGCAATGATTTTTTTTATTGTCTATGTATCTTAGGTCTCAGAAGGCTCATGAAGATGCTAATTTTTGCCTTTCATTCTGCAAGTGAACTCAAGCAGTTAGGAGAAAAGTCATGTGTCTCATAGTTGGATATTTTAGCATTCTGTTGATTGTAACATGTGGAAGATGGTACTTCAAAATTCCACAAGTAGCAGACCAATGAAGTGGCCCTTGGTTGAGCCATGATACTTTTTTCTCCATTTTGTTTTATTTTTTCCTGGAAAAGACAACAGATATTACAAATAATCAAGATCTGCATGGGTGACTGAGCACCCAAAACTTTAAAAAACAAGCTGAAATAAATGCCATAAATTCTGAAGGTGGTGGACTGAAAAAGTAGCTTTCCAGGCTATATGTAACCTCAATATATGTTTCATATAGGCCTCTTGTTAAAAGTAATTTCCATTAAGAACTCTACCCTGCTGTCAGATTTGGGTGAAGCTGGACAAAATCTTAGAATCATAGAATTGTCTTCAAAATGCATTTAAAATGTTAGCATAAACCTTGTTTCCTAGCAAAAATCAGGAAAACCAAAAATATCTAAATTGTATGTGAAGTTTTCTCCAGTTTTCTTGAAAAACTTGCACCAAATAAAATGTTTCAGCAAAGGAAGAGGATTTAGGAAGGTGTTTGGGATAAGGACTTGGTTACTCACATGGACAGCTGATTCAGCCTTAGGACATCAGAGAACTCCTAAACAGTTCCTGGTGCCAAAACCAAACCTGTGATCTTCCTGCTCTATTTCTACTCAATGAAGAATCTCCCACTGCTTTACTGTACTCCTCTGCCTCACCAGGTTAGCTGCCATTTGTCCACTTTGTGACATTTCAGTTTCCTCTTCAAGGCCAGGATGCTGAAATTCTGCAGGAGGTAAGAATCTCACATTTCTGAATACAGTTCAGGTATTTTTGGTTTGGGTTTTTCTATGGAAAAGAGCTTGACAATATAGTTCAAATCAATCCTAAAACTTCAACTATAAATAGCAAGGTAAAAGGCCCCTTAAAGGCTCTTGGAGTTGAAGGAGTTATCATTTTCAGGTGGTGATACTGAAACCTGAAAGTTCATAACACCTGATTTTCTGGTGTTATGGACTTGCTGGCTGAGAATCTTGGGTAACAAAGAATCTTGGGTTTTGGGTAGCAAAGCAGAAATCCACAGAAATACATTGACTTGTGCTCACTGGTGTACATCAACTGGCTTGCTTTCTGTTTTACTGTCACCTGCTGACATACCTTCTGGTTTGCCTAAACAGAACAAATGAAGAACAAATAAATTCTAAAGCCATTATGCTTCTCTGCTTCGGAAGAGTGGAGTAAATATTGGATACTTCATTTTTTCTAGATCCGTCTGGGCTATAATCCTAATATCATGGAGTGCTGTGTCCAAACACTTTGACCTCAATGGACTTTGCTCCTAGAGTCTCACCCTTTCTGTTCCTGTCCAGTGTGGCCCTGCAGGTCACATCTTTGCTGTGCTCTACCTCCCACAACTGCATTTGCCTTGTCTGTTTATATTGCCATTTATTTTCAAAAGGCTATAGCTTTTCTGTGTTTGTATGTAGGCTGTCAGCTGGGCTTTGAACTGGTGCATTAGTTAGCAGTGTTATCTTGAAGATTCTTTCTAACATAAAAGTATATGCAAAAGAGATATTTGCTCCTTTTTTTAATATAAAAAGTAAATGTAAAACTCTTACGACACTGAATAACTGTCACTGGAATGTAATTTGGATAAACACCCTAAGGTGAAGCTTTCATCTGAATTAGAGGTGAGTCTGAACTTTTTAGGAGCAGTATCATGTTTTTGAGAGGTTCATATTTGCATCCATGAGCCTATCTGTGATCTTTAGAATCTTCACATTTTGGCTGGAGACTTTCCAGGAAAGAGGCATTGCACCTCCCACTGTAAATTTTGCAGGAAAAATCTTGCTCTTGAGACTTTGGAGGGAAGGTCTATCCAAATCCCACAGAATTTGGGCTGGACCTTATTCTGAAGGCAAATGGAAGTGTTGAAAGCTCAGCTGGGTATGTCTGCATGCACTTACTTTTGATTAGAATGAGATATAACCTGAGAGTTTGGCCTGTCATAGCCTGTGGTTTCTAGTCTAGCAAGTCACACCTTTGTGCAATGCAGACACATATCCCTACAAGGATAACACCACTGTGGTTCAGCAAGGCTGGGTTCCCCTCTGGGCACAAGCTAATGAAGCTGAATCACAGTTTCATGCCGATTTGAAATGTGCTAACAGACCTTTCCAGGCAATGGGCTACCTTCTTTGCAAATGGCTTCTTCTAGTTCTATGTGTCCAGGGAACCAGAGATGCCCAAAGTTCCTTCTGTATTTTCATCTGGTGCTCTGCACTCCATTCTGGGAACTCTTCCTCATGCTGCAGCTCACCTGAATTGCAGAAAAGGTGTCTAATATGAAAAAGATAGCCTTTGCAACAACAACAACAACAAATTCCATTGTGTTACAGGATAATCAGTCAAAGGCATTGTTGATACACAAGATCCATACTAAAAACATTTAACTCCACAAAGAGAGAAACAGTGAGGAAGCATCTTGTCACCTTACCACATCATGAAGCAAGAGACTATGTTAAGAGTAAAAACAACTGTTACTCCTTTTTTTTTTTTTTTCAGTGAATTTGTGTATGTATTTCTGTGTATTTTCTGGAATGTTTAATTATTCTTATGCAACTGTCATGGGAAGGAAGTGGCATTCAGTGTTAGCTGTCTGAGACAGATAATAAGGATTAAAAAGAAATTAATTCCTCAAACTTTGCCAAGCCAAAGTCTAAAAAGGTGCAGTTCATTCTGTAATGAATATTGTACTCTGTATCAAATTAATCTTTCAGAGCCCCCTATCCCTAAGGAAGTCAAGATCATCTGTCATGATACACATTTCTTTCATTATCTTCAAACACAGAGCAACTAAATATATAAAGGCCTAATGCTGACTCATTAAACAAAAGGATGCTTATTTCCACAGTGACTGTTCTGTGCAAAACTGAATGAGTTTTAACATAAAAATAATGTAAGTAACCCAGTCTTCATCAGACAGGAATATTTCACAGACATACACAAGTCTGGCAACACTGTAAATCTGGGGCAGAGCAAAAAGCAGAAAATAATGATACAGATGACAGAATTAAACAACAAAAGAAGGAATTCCTGGTAGTTCTTGTGAGGACAGTCTGGAAAAATCTGTCTGTAACATCTCAAGCACTGGAAAAATATTTTTTTATCTGTTCTGTAAAAGAAAAAAAAAAAATGGAGAGACAATTACTGCACTAAAATGTGACATTTCCAAGACAAGGGCAGATACACCAATGATGATTGCATTCAGCTTTTTTCTCCTCAAAACTCAGATTTTATTAAGTCTGCCATAATATTGTCATTTAATGGATCAAGAAAGTTTTCTCTCTTCATTAGCTGATGTCACACTGCAAATTGTTTCAACCCATTTGTATGGGGGAGAGGGAGATGGGGTCTTTTCTCATTTGGCATTTTGGCATACAGAAGTTGTGACTTCCTTGGAGCCACTTGCAGTAAAGCAGAAGCAAGGAGATAAGGAAGAAGCTGCTTCTGATCCATGAATCAGATTCCTGGTCTCCAGCCCCCTGCTTAACACTCCATCCTTCAGAGAGCTGAGCTCTCCCTCCTACATCAGACACGTCACTCACATCACGGACTGTGGGGTGTTCGTGTGTGTATCTGTCTTCTCTCTCATTTGCTGCAACCTTGCTACACATCCAAATGTAAACCAAACTCCGTGTTTGCTGGTTACTGGGTTTACCTACCTTACAGATATCTTAATATCTATAATTCCCAAGGTGAAAAAGGAGATAACAGCCACTTATTCTCAGATATAGAAGAATTGTAAAATGTCTATTACATTACACCAAATTCACTTGTATCTGGGATAAAATATCCAGGGAGAGGACCACAGATTTAAACAAAATCCTGTCAAAATGAAGATGACTTGAGAAGTCATAAATCCTGATGGAATTAAAACTTAACTGTCTGGAAAGCATGAGAGAAAAACATTGGTGTAGGGCTAACTTAGGGCGCAGAAAGAGACTGAGAATTATTTTACATCAAAACTCTAAAATGGAGTAAAAATAAAAAAAACCTCCAGATTTAAGAGTGATAATATTTCTTATTCTAATAAAGAACGTGGTTCACTATAAGCAGACAGTGAAAAATTCTGTATATTTTTTAATTCTTTTATAATCCAAATACTTGCACAGAGGTGAAATAGAAGCCAATAGTGACAGACATTTACAGAGCAGCCACAGCAGTGGCAGAATATTTTACTACAGCTTTATTAAATGGGTATATCATGCTTCTAAGAAATAGTATAGAGCCACAGATAGGTTTGTGTTGGAAAGGATTGTAAAGATGATCTAGTTCCAACTTCCCTGCCATAGGCAGCAACTTCTACTGGACCAAGTTGTTGAAAATCCCATCCAAAGTGGCCTTGAACTCTTCCAGGGGTGAGGTATCCACAGCTACTCCGGGAAGCCTGTTCCAGCTTCTCAGCATCTCTGGGTAAAGAATTTCTTTGTAACATCTAATCTAAATCCTCTCACTTTGAAACCATTACCCCTTTTCTATCATCACATACCCTTGTAAAAAGTAGATACATAAAAGCAGAGAATCAGCTTTTGTTAACACATTATAAAGCCAAGAAAACTTCTAGAGAACAAATAAAATTTGGATTTTATTTTTTTTTGTGAGTGTATCTCAGCATTTTTTAAAGGTGGCCATTGCCAGGTCTAGGTTTTTGGGGTTTTTTTTATTAATTATTTTATTTTTTTAAGGATTGTGACACTTTACTTTCCAGGAATACTTTAGCAGCTGATTTTTATGGGCAGAGACATTTTTGAAAGTCAATTTTGCATATGGGCATATCTGAGGTACCCAAATTTAAAATTTGTACATGTGCCAAGGGGTTAATGGACGCATGTTCAATCAGGGAAAAAGCAGTGTCCCATCAGATTTATCTGAGTGACCCAGTTCTTACCCATGCAGCTCCACTGCATGTTGGGATTTTCTCAGGAAACTGCTACAGATTTCCTGGGACTGCATTTTCTGCCAGGTCAGACTCTTTGGAAATTCCTTGGAGTGTGTATTTTCCAAGGCATAATTACAGACTATTAGCTGTGCTTGCTCTACACCCATACACACAGATGTGCGTAACTGTGTTATGCAAATGTTGACCGTAACACGAAGCACGTCCTTTGCTTCGTGCCTATTTGCATTTCCTGGTAGCTTCAAAAAGTCTAATTTAGAAATGGGCCTCCAATTGACACCCTTGCTGTGGACCTACCTCCTGCCTCCAATCCCCAAATCAGAAATTTGGAGGGAATTTAGATACTTTTCCAAATGTTGGAGGTTGGCCCCAGTGCTGATTGGACTCCTCATTTGCTTTCATTATCTGATGGGTGACAAGCCTGAACAGTTCACCATGTGTAACTAAATCCACCACAGGAGCTCAGAAATCCCAGCCTTTTGGAAGTGAAAGCTTCCTTTGGCTGCAGTTCAAGCTTTCCTGTCAGGACATCTCAAACACTCCCATCACAGGAGTTATTGCTCATATGGAAACAGGTATGTTAACACATTCTTGGCAAGCTACCAAGCAATGGGGCATGGGTCTCTGAAGTTATGGATGGATTTGTGATCATTTTTTTTTTTTCCAAAACCCCTTTTAACAATAGGTGATCAGTAGATATTGAGCATATTTTATGTTTTGCACATTTCATCTGTTTACACATGGAAGGTTACATTATGGATTGATCACATACATGCTGGTCATGATGAACGTGGGGAGCAGCTACTTGAAAACAAAGGGCTTTACAATCCAGCATCCAAATGTTTGATGGGATTTGAAGCCTGAATGTTGAAGCTAGACAAATTTAAAACTGAAAATAACACATTTCTTACAGTGATGGTAATTCAATAACAGAAAAATCTTCCTAAGACTGTTGTGGATAGTCCGTCATTAGGAAGCTTTTAATTAAAATAGGAGATATAGAATCATTGAATGGTTTGGGTTGGAAGAAACCTTAAAAATCATCTAGTTCTAACCCCACTGTCATGGGCAGGGAATCTGCCGCTAGACAGGTGGTTCAGAGCCCCATGCAGTCTGTTCCTGAACACTTCCAGTAGTGGGGAGTCCACAACCACTCTGGGAAACCTGTTCCAGTCCCTCACCATCCTCATAGTGAAGCACTTCCTCTTAATATCTAATCTAAACCTGCCCTTTTTCAGCTTGAGCCCCTTGTCCTACCACTGCAAACCTTTGTGATAAGTCCCTCTTCCATCTTCTTGTAAACCCCCTTTGGCACAGCTTATTATTTTTTTCTCCTGTATTTGAAGGACTGCTGTAGGTAAATGGTCTGCTTCAAGAACATTACAAAAAAACCTGATATAGCAGTAGCTCTGATTTTCCTCTGTTTAGAGGAATACTGGGAACTTTTAAGTGATTTGCAAATAATGGTAAGGCAGATTTAAAACATCTGTGAACAGCTCTACTTCCATAACTGGACATTGAGCAGAATTAGTCTGGAGTAGGTCTGTGGTGTGGCTGTTTAGAGAAGGGTCTGTTCATTTGATTGCATATAGACTCTCGTGTCCTTAAAAAACTAGAATTTACAAATTTGTCAGAGCATGAAACTTAGAATTTTGTTTATTTTCTTCCTTTTTGTTCACAATTTTGACCATAACACATCTGTTCTGGTGAAGAACAAAATCATGTAACTTGTGTAAGGAGCTGGAGGTGTTCATCAGCTTTCAGGACTGGGAACCTACTCAAGGATTATTTACTATATTTAGTTACATATTCTTTGTTTCTACATGAGTGACAGCACAACATGAAAGTGTGAGTGTCTCTATCTACTATTATTATAAGTTCCTCAGTTCTGGCAGTCCTAAAATTATCTATAATGATCTTTAGGTGCTTTAAACCTTGTTTTCTCCCTCATGTGGTTAATCCCCTATTTCGGCATTAAAATTTTGGCACCTTTTTGTTGAGAAAGTCCTATTTGGATGAGATGATATGCTATTACTGCATGGGTGGAGTAGTAAATGATAATAGAACAGTGTAGTCCATATCAAGGCATGTTAAATGCACTGAAAGATCGTCATCAAACACAAACTCAAATAGTAAATGAGACCAGTAGTAAGTGGAGCCACCTCATGTGAAACAGGTGCTGCATAAACAGAGAACAAAGGGGTGTGTCCCCACCCTTAAAAAAATTTATTGTTTCAAGGAAATAGGTTAAAAGCAAATGTCAAAACAGCATTTCTCCCATTCATTTAAGTCTTTTGAATGTTCTAGAAGTCAGACAGAATCACAGACCAATGCATGAAATACTCGAGGGACCAGTTTGTCTCAAGAACCATCACGGTCTGTCAGGACTACCTACTTCTAGGTACTTGACATAAAAAAATAATGCAGAACAGATGACTGAAATGGTTGGAAAATATCAAAATTACTACCTAAGGTGTTTTTTATGTTTTTATTTCAAAGGATGTAATTTCTGTGTGGAGACTACTGAAGTCCTCTTTGAAGCCTGCTCCAGGCTTGTGACAACAGAGGTAATTTTGTTGTAGCTCAGCATTGAAACATGATTGAGTTTTTAAATACTATTTTCCTGCAGGTTCAGGAAGAGTGACAAGAGGAAGAAGCACAGAAAGGTCTGGACTTGCCTCCTCTGTCCCCAGGGAGTTTCAGGCAGTAGGTGGGCTGAGTGCTGGACTGCAAAGAAAGCCTTGGGATATTTGGATCCTCCTTGGATTGCCCCAGGTGATTAGGTCCTGGTGAATCTTGGAGAGCTGCATCCGAGTTTGCAGGAGACGGGGAGACAGCTGTTTCATCTGGCTGCCACTTGCAGAAACCACACTGCTGCTGCAGGTTTGACATTAGCAGCGAAATGAGGTGATTTTCCCCTTGCTGAATTTCAGAGTGCTCTTCAGGTTCCCGTGGTAAACATGTGCCATGCCGACACCAGTGCCAGGTGAGAGATGCCATGTATAATTTTAGAAGATAATTCAGAGCTCATTGTGAAATGTAGGCATTTATAAAAGCAGTGGTCAGGAGGAGACTTGTACCATCATGCTCTTTCCTCAGAAACAGGAATCTGCCCAAACACTACACCAGGGATGAGTCTGGCCAGCTGCTCTTGCTGCAGGGAGAGAAAACCTGAGGGCTGCAGCACACCATGATGGGACCTGGAGGTTGCTGCTTCATGGACCAGGCACCAACAGGGAGCTACCAGCTGCTCCAAGCCCTTCCCAGCCCTCGGCTCTCTCACACCCTGTAAGGCTGTGCCAGCTCCAAGGCCCTCAGGGACATGGATGGCACTGCATAGGATGTCTTGTGGATCTGTTCCCAAAAAATATAGCTTGCTGCAGAGTTACAGAAATTATTTTAAAATTAAAATTAAATCTGTGGATTAGTTTCAGCTGAACAGGAAAACAAAGAGATTTAGACAAGATTGACGCATTTGAACTTTTTAGTTTAAAACAAATGAAAATTAGAAAATTGGAAAAAATGTAAGACTAAGAACATAAAATAAAAGGCAAGTAAAATATTAGTAAAATGAAGTAAAAATTTTTGTTTCAAGTAGAACAAGATGTCTTAGTTGTACAACACCCCTCCTCCCAGTGATACTTAGTTATTTGATTCTATTAAGCAATTACACAGGCAAATATATTTGGGGTTGATGTGAGACAACTGTGCAAAACATTAAATTCAGCCTTTGAATCAAAAAGAATTTAAAAGTCCACAGTCTATACAATTCTGAGTGCAGCTAACTGTTCTGTAACACAGTTATCTGGAAGGACGTAGAGCCAGACAAGAATCCTCCCCTAAACTGTTGTACTCACTTTTGGTAACCACCCAGCTTTTAACAAAACGACTGAGTTCCCTATGTGCTGTGTCAAATCCTGTTGTATAATGTTACTTACCCTGATATGTATCAGTCGCAATTACTGTCTGCTTTCAGGTAGATGTTACTATGTCACTTGGAACAATAACAAAGAAAACAAAATCCTCTTCCTCTTTGAGTGAAGATTGCATCTTCCCAGCATGGGAAATGAGTCTATCATATGCTTCAGGACATTCATCTTTTCATTTAGGGAGGTATCCTGGGCACAGTTTGCTCACATTCAGAGAGGCAGTTTTAAATCCATGAACTCTTTCTATGCTTGCTACCGATATTAAAGAGACCAGACCAATGTCTGTTGCTGAAAACAATTGCTTTTCAGATGAAAATACTATAATGAAGCTACTAATGGGTGCTAAAAGTGAAAAGTTGACCTGCTAGTTACTCAACTGAGACTAATACTACAAGCCAATGGAAAAAACACCTTTTTCCATATTGTGTGTTTCTGCTTCACATTTTATGCAGCTTGGAGGAGTACAGCAGTTGTGTATTTTACTCTCTTGAAATGCAACATGTGTTTGGGTTCATACAAGAAGCTGGATTTGAGACATCTCTGATGTCTGTGTCAGGTAACCCCACACTGTGTCAGTCCCTGCATAGCTCACAAAGCCTTCCTTGCCAGCTCCCAAGCACTATGCTCCCTCTCATCCCTCCTTCCACTTGTATATCCAATTATTTATGTCTTCAATGGTCTTCTATAGAAGGAGCTGTACTATGTTTTTTCACAGCTAAGCTGAGTGATTCTGCCTGAGGTCTCTAAGCTATGGGATTCCTTGAGATCCTCAGAGTTATTTGGGAAGCTGTGATAGACCAAATTATCTGCTCTATAAATCAGATTTTGGTCCTGTAGGCCAGTGAAAACCCTCTTGAAAATCAGAATATGTAGTTACCTTGCAAAGTAAGTGTAGATACCTGGATTTTTGAAACTACTGCCTTCTGTTCCTTACTGCGACTCCAGTCCTGGACTTTAAATATGTATCAATATTTTCCTTCTTACATGCAAGGTAGAAATAAGCACTTTTTTGTTGTCACCCCTAAGAAATTTTTCACCTCAAATTTTCACGGAGGCTTAGGGAAAGACTCCTCTCTGCACCAAAAAGATCTCGGATAAGTATCTATGAAAGAATTAACAAGGTCCCTTTCTTTGTGGTGTTCATTAGCTCTGTATCTGTCACAGCCATAAATTGTGAAAACCACTGCTTAAAATACTTCCATGATTTCTCAGTGCTGCCCACAAGCTCTGTTGCATATGTAATAACACACTGCTCAGTACAGAAGAGTAACTCAGACTGTGGTTTTAAGCTGTGCATCCTTACTGGCAGCACTGCATGTGGGACAGCCTCTGCAGTTGTGTCCTTCCAAGGCAATATCTGTTCATCTTGAGTTTCCACCCTTTTCCTTTTAAAAGGACACATTGCAATGATCTCTTTTTCATCAGGTCTCTTTACTGTGTGACTGTTTCATAGGCACAGAAAATTGCTGCAATCCAGCACATGAAATTTATTTTGAAGAGCCATCTGTAAAGTAAGAAGTATTAGAACACAGCTGAACTGGAGCCTGTTTAAGAACAGAGTCTCTGTCTCTTCAGAGACAACCTACTAATTGTTTGGACAGTGCCTTGCACACTGAAACTCCCACTGGAAACATCTCTAGCACTAAAATCCTGCCTACAACCATTCTTTGGCATGGATCCCCTATTATTAAACTCTTTTCCATTCTAAAGGAGGGGTGATTGCATCCAGGCTGCCTGTTGGAAGTAGGCAGTGGGCTCTACTAAATCTCAGAATGTTTTACTTGTCACAGGCCAGAAATGTGCCAGGAGTTGTTCCATAATCAAGTGTAGACATGGTGGCTTCTGGTGACCATCAGAGCTCATGGGATTGTCTGATTTACTGGCACAGACACAGGTTTCTTGTGTTTCCAGTAGGAGTTAATATAAATGCTAAATGCTAACAGACAGACCAGTGGTACCCTTACGTGCCTTGCAATATATTTTACCCCATGAACATTAAACTGGGCTTGTCAATCAACAAGATTAACTAACTCACAGCCAGATTATTCATGGGTTTTATTGTCAGACTACCCAGTAAAAAGTAGGGTCAGAACATAATGAGCCAAATCAGATTTTTCTTCTCTCAACAGCCCACTTCAGAGATCATAGGATGGTTTGGGTTGGAAGGAACCATAAAGATCACTACGTTCCACCCCACTGCCATGGGCAGGGACATCTTCCACTAGCCCAGCTTGCTCAAAACCCCATCCAGCCTTGCCTTGAACACTTCCAGGGATTCCACAACTCACCCAGATGGTTGCAAAGTCAGTCTTGTTTGCTCATTTCATGCTGCCATTTTGGACAATCCAATGGATGGGCCATGTGGACAGGAGATGTGAAAGACACCAGCTTGATTTGGAGGCTGGTGATCAGATCATGCCTTGGAGAGGTGGGAGAAGAAGGCCTGAATCCCCTCAAATTGAAGAGGGTCTGGCACCTTCCATTACTAGAAGTGTACTTTATTCATTAGACTATCATACACAAAGCAGATGAAGTCTTTTTTTCAGGATATTTTGTTATTGTTTTGGGGTTTTTTGGTTTTTTTGGATGTTTTTAATTGTTTTTTTTGTTGTTGTTTATTTTGGGTTTTTTCACTATATTTTTACTATTTTGCTTTTGGTTTGTTTTTTTTTGGTTTTTTTTGGGTTTTTTTTGTTTTGTTTTTTTGTTTTTTTTTTTTTTTTCCTGGATTAAGGCCTACTCTTCCCCACACTCGAACCATTTCCTATCCAGGAGCTCAGACTCCTGGCTTAGCATGTAGGAGCCCTGAATTGCCCTCAGGAGGTGTCTGATCTCGTTCTTGCTTGTATTGGGAAGTCTGTGTGTCTGGGCTATTCTACTAGAGCCAATTACCTGCTTTTTAGACATCAGGGGAGATAAGTCAGGCACCTGAAGATGGATGGTGTAACTCAGAACCCACTCCAGACTTCACCTTCCACCTATACAGGTTTTTGTTGTACCTGCATGAGAGCCCCAGTGGTTTAAAATGACAGACTCTGCTCTGAAGGATTTGTTCCATCCTGGATTCAGATGGATATGAGTGAACATGGCTGTGGGCAAACCCTGACATCACCTCTAAATCCTGCTGTTTCCATGACTTCATACAGGCCAGTGTACGTGCCCTCAGACCTGCAGCCCCCAAACTAACTGACCTGTCAGGCAGTAACTGAGGCCTGCAAATTAAATGTAAAGACAGTCCTAAAAATAAGGATAATAAATGTTTCAGGCTAATTTATTCTGTAAAGCTAGATTAATAAAAAGCTGCTCCTCTGTTAAAACATCATCTGCTATGGAGCAGCCCACAAAGAATTACAGCAGGCGATTTTTATCTCTTTCTCACTCCTTCTCATTCCACCAAAAAGAAGGATTCATGTAGGAAAGTGCTGACACATCCTTAATCAAAGCTGTGTGAATTGCTCACATCAGTGTAATTTTATTATTCTGCTGCCTGGATACTTTAATAATAATAATAATGGTGATGATGATGCAAAATCTTATTAAGTCATTGAAGGATAATGCTTTGTTTTTCTACATTTATTTTTTAATTTATTGAGGAAACCTGTTAACACTACAAGAAGAGACAGTATATAAGTTCTGTAAATGGGCACAAAATCTGTAACGAAACATATCCCCATGGTTGGAACCCTGTGGTTCCAAAAAGGATCCAAATGCTATTAGCACCTTGGAAAACATCAAACAGAGACTAGAAGGAAGGGAGTGTGTTAGAAGAACATCACTGGCTGTTTGGATATGGTGATAGATCAAAATCTAACCTGCCCTGTGGAGCTGGGTCTGGGAGGGTTTTTTGCATGCTGTTCTCTGGCAAGGCTCAAATTTGGCAATTAATTTTTAAAATAAACACAGAAAAATACCACTGTTCAGGAATGGGACATCATGTAACACTGCCTTCAAATGCATTGCCCAAAGTGGTTTTGGATCTGCTGACTCCTAAGGCCTCTTCTTCCCTGTTTTTGTTGTGATAAAACAGCAGTGCTCCTGCTCATGGCCTGTGCAAGATTATGATGTTTAATCTGTTTATTCATGTAAATTGACTTTTTCCTGTGTATAAAAAAGCTGTCTACAACTATTTTTATCTCATTGACAGCCAGCCTTATAACTACTTCCTAAAGGTGCTACCCAATGCAGCCTTTTTTACCATGTCACAATTCAGGTGTTTAAAAAAAACATTTAAGACCAAGTGAAATAATCTCAGTGTGATATTGCAAAGGTTAACCCTTGTTCTCTAGATATTCTCTACACATGAAGTAGTGTGGGATTAATGAACATTAATGACCAAACTTCAAAACCATGTATACAAGGTTTAAGTGACTGTTGCAATATTGGGAATTTCATCTTTAAAGTGCTTTGTGATCCCATACATGGGAAGTCATGAGGAGAAACCATGGAAATAAATCACTTCTTATGAGAAGCGATTTGAAATGGGTCAGAGAAAGAAGCAAAGATGGCTGGACAGCAAATGTTACAAGGGGGACAAGCATAATGAGAGAAATAATCCTAATGGCAAAACCAAGTATTTTGCAACTGAAATGGAAATACTTTAGAAAGACAGAAGATAATTAGAGAGGTTTACATGATACTTAACTTTCTATCTGCAAGCAAAGGCTCAAAGAAAATGAAGTCAATGAAAACAAACCAATGTATCCTTGCTACATTTAAATGCTTTCAATTAATTCAAGTGAAGAAGTATAGGAATGAAATTGCACCATGAAAATTTTAAGTGTATAGAATTCAAACCCCAAAATTGGAATTCAGAGAAAAAGGGTTCTTAGCATTTGACTGACAAAGAAAAATTTAGTTGTAGACTGGATTGTGACTTTAGTGCTGACGAACTGTTTGGGAAGAAGCTTCAGTGGAACTCTTTGTGATAAGATAAGATACACTGAAGTCATAATAAAACTTTGACAGAGACTAATAAGAAATCCAGAATTAACCCAACAAGGCTGTTTTGAATTTTCTAGCCAAATGAAATTGAGTCCACCATGACTTTTACAGTGAGCAGATGGTGATCTGGTAGCCTGAATCTGATGGAGAAGGCAATGTGTGTCTAAAGTTCAGAGGCAGGACAAGATGGGAATTTGGCTCGTGGCAGACTATCCCCAGGCATTCCTCATGGACATCAGTGCAGCAGAACACTCCAGGGGTGTCTACCTAACACAGTCCATCCATTAACTAAATTTACACTCGGCACCAGTACCTGAGCTGCAGCATTGCTGAAAAGACTGGCATTAAAACAGGAGGTGTTGTGGTGAAAAGTAAGTGTTTATTGTAGTATATATTTGCATTTCATGTGTAGGAAAAAATAATAATCTCTAAATTGCAACACTTTTAACAGTGGTGTGAAAACAAGTGCTGGGTTAGAAGCATGTCAAGCACTTAATTTTCCAGAGAAAGTGTTTTGTTGGAAGAAGCAGGGACTAAAATCCTTTAGGACATGCCTAAAAATATATTTCAGGGCATGCAGAAGCTCCCTACAAGGTACAGGTGTTAGAGAATTTATCATTAATCTGGTTTCTTCTAAAGTTAAAAGAGGACACAGATAGATTGGTAGGTAGATGGATGGATGGATGGATGGATGGATGGATGGATGGATGGATGGATAGATAGATAGATAGATAGATAGATAGATAGATAGATAGATAGATAGATAGATAGATAGATAGATGGATGATGGATCAGTCTGTTAAGCAGTAGAAAGAGTAAAATAACATAAATGGTAGAAATGAAAGCTAAAATTCTCTCCTTGTGTACAGACATGTAAAACAGGAACATTTGCTATTGCCAACAAAGAGAAATGTGTTTATTTGTATGATAATAATTTTTCACACATTAACAAGGTATTTTTCTGCGTGGATATTCCAGCAGACAGAGTTGGAGGAAAATAGAACATATTTATGCTTTTGGAAGACAACACATTTTGAGAGCACTGTTTACGTACTGAAATGTTTCACCAGTAACCAAAACATAATTTTCTCTGTATATGGAGTGTAAACATTTATTGAAATGACATTTTGATTGGGGGCAGAGTGAGAGTTCACAGATAAAAGCTCTAGGCAAGGAAGAAATTCTGGAACTGAGTAAGCTAACAAAAATTAAGTGTACTACATGGTAAAAATAGCACTACCTTGGGAGTCTGTCCCAGTGAAGAAGGGGTAGAAAGGCTATATAGAGCTTTATACCTATCTATAGATGCACCTACTCTCCTCAAACCATCAACCAGAGAGTCCTTACTACAACATTGGCCACAGGAGAAATTTCCACATGTAGAATTTTGGCCTACCTGTAATATATAAAAAAAAACCATTCAAGCCAAAAGATGCTCTTTAGTAACATATATGATAGGTGTGTAACAAAACAAGCTTATCAAGACCTGTCTCTGTACCAGATAATCTCCCTCCTCCTGCCCCTCACTGGGCAGACATCCTACCTCTGACCCCCTTCTCTCACTCAGTTTGTTCTTGCTCCTCTCAGTCTCTCCTCCTGTGCTGCTCCACAGGTAATTTTGTGCCAAATATCTCTGGGTGCCAATCCTCCAGGATTTATTTTCGAGGTGCAATATATTTGAGATATATGGGTAGACTGCACAAGAGATTAAACTGCACTGGGGATTAAAAACAATGCAGCCCTGAATTACTGCCTTAATGACCTGAAAGCCAGGAATTTGGGGGGTCTTCCAGAAGAGAATTTCACACCCTTGTCAGATCAGTATAGTCAAAACTGGAAGCCATTGGCTGACAAAAATAGTAATGAGTTTTCAAAGCTTCTATAATTTTGAGATTGATTTTGAAATTAGTTATCTTTGAGACAGAAAAGGACTAGAATACTTTCTTTTCTCCACCTGAAGATTTTTTTTTATTTTATTTCTATTTTTTTTATTATTTTTTTCTTTCTTGGCTTCTTTCCTTGTTGGTTCCTTTATTTGTTTGTTTAATTTGTTTTCTTTGCCTTCTTTCCAAAACTCAGGCTAGATTTTGCATACTAATCCAAAGGGATTTTTTTTAATTTTCTGAATACTCTCCATAATACATGCTGACTAGTCTCTAGAACATTTTTCTGACTACAATCAGTCTTGGGCACCATGTGTGTCAACATTATTTTAAAAGGACCTTGTCTGTTTTCAGGAAAACTGTAGGCTGGAATTATTGTATCTATAGTTTGTGCTGAGGGCCTACAGTAAACATGTAGGTGATTAGCACAGAGTGGCCAAGATAAATATGTTCAGGCATCTGAGAAATGTGTTGGAATCACATTATGCCATCCAAACAAACCCTAGGACATCATGACAAAACCACTCCTTAAGCCATTTTGTTTTGTGATTGCAACATGCAGCTAACAGACACAAGTTGTCCAGAACTTTATACATTTTCTGACTCCCTGAGCATCCTATTTTTTTTATTTTTTTGTTTCCTCCTGGAAAAAGTGCGGTTTTATTTTCTCATGGTTCTCCTCAAAATTTGCTCTCAAAATTTTGATTTTGCCTACTGTTTCTACTGTTTTCTCTCAAATCCTGTTATGTGGAACAAAGTATATCTTTAGATAGGAAAAAACCCCAATAATATCTGCAGGGAATCTCTTGAAAGTACACAAATATCCTTCTGCCCCAAAGTGTTCTCTGTGCACTGGCCTTTGCTTATCACCATGTCCGTGTCTCCACCAGCCTACATCTCTGGGACTCTTGCTTGCCATTGCCCTGGCTTCCCCCAGCTTTTTATTTGCAGTATTTATATAACCCCATTATTATATATAATTGTATCTTATTAATGATTAGTCTACTAAGTGTTAACATTTACCATCCCAGGAGGAAGGAGCTCTTAAAAATGTACCTTTCATCTAGCTAAAATTAATCTGACATATATGTATTACACCTCAGAAAAAGCTGACTCCATTGAAGTTTTCTTATGCAACTCCATCATGCAATCTGCATGAGACTTCGTGACTCTACAAATAGAACCTTGAGCTGACAATGCTAGGGAGACATTTTGTTCTAGGATAAATCTTGGTTACACCAGGATTAGGCAAATATATATCCTCTCTCTTCAATTTGCCATGGTATCATAACTTTACAAGCTCTGTTGAATGAACTCTCCTCTTGCACAATCAAAATCCTGTAAGTTCATTGTGATTTATTATACATATATTACTTTTCCTCCCATTTCTTCTCCACTTAAACAGGTAGTGCCTGTCACGGGCCCAATACAAAGGCTGTGAATGATGTGGAGAATCCGAGCCCTCAGGCACCAGGGTGAAGCAAACAGTCCAAGGAGGTGGTGGAGAGGAAGCAAGGAGATCAAAAAGGCCCAAAAGCTTGGTGGGAACTGAAGGAAAAGGTCTTCACAGCCCCCTTGTACTGCACATATGCTGCAGGGTTGGTACAGTTAGCAGGCAAAGGCTTTGCAAAAATCACACAGAATCACAGAATTACAGAATCACGGAATCATAGAATCACAGAATCTGCTCCTCTCAGGACTCTCTTTTTTTTCTTCATCACATGCCTCTGATCTTTTCAAGTTTCCTTCTTCCTTTTCCACCATTTATTCATCCTGTGGTCACGTTCCTTGATAGTAATTAACAGACTTCTCTGAGGCTTTGCTAGACCACCTGCCTTACCATGGGAGGCCTCCCTAGTGGGCTGCTGCAGAGTTTGAAAGGGCTCTTTGTGAAAAGGCTCTGTTCAGTGAGGGGCTGGATTTTATGTGTGTTATACGGAAAGCTGAGGTGTGAACAGGATGAAGAACCTGGAAAAATGGAGAGTCAATACTCCTGACAGACCTATGCTTTGTGCCTCTAGGCAAAGGGGAATCACTTGGCTAAGAGATAACATCTTGAATCTCAGTTTTCAAGGAAGACATCTCAGCATGGTCTTCTTTGTCCTGCTTAGTGTAGGATCTGCTACCTAGAACTTGGTGTTGGGTGAGAATTTGGTGGATGATTTGTTGCTGGTCAATTTATAAAACAGATGGAGACAGTTGGATACTACAGCTCAAGTGAGGGAAAATGGTAGAAAAAGTAAATAGTCCACAATCTAGCAGATGAATTTGTGCTCTGTGGCCATGTGCAACATTTTTGTAGCCAGCCAATAATGTATTCTCATGAATTTAGCATTTCACTGTTGACTCCACCAAGCAGAATCAAATCCCACGTGTTAATACAATGTATTGTTAATTATCACTGATGCATCTTCAGATGGAAGTGCTTTATTCTGAATATTAAGGATGAGAGTCTAAGTATATGGCTCAAAGTAGACACTCTCTTAGGAGACTGACTGCTGTGAGAACTATTAGCTGTAGGAAGAGCACATTTCAAAGAATGAGAGGTCTACTTTGCACAGTAGCCTTGGGGAACAGAAAGATTTTTAAGCCTACTTGTTCTGAAATCCTTTTGTCTCTGAATGCTTTGTTCTTAGTACTAAATAAACAATAGTTTGCATAAATAGGTTTCTGATCACTGCCTAGACCATTGATCACAACTTGCTCCAGGGAGAAACTGTGGGTGCTGGAACTGAGTCGCATCTTGGGGCTAAGCACACCTGGAAGCCAGGCCCTTGTGGCTTGTGACTGGGGCTCAGCTTCTGAGCAATAGGAGCAGCCATGACTCAAAGACTGATGCTTGAAGGACTACAGAATAGGGAGGGATGTGGGAAGAGGGTAGGCTGTCCCCCAGACTATGTCATGTCCAGAGAGGTCTTTCACTGTGGTTGACTGGTGTTGCTGATTGTACTATGAGCTCCGGGAAAACGAGGAGTGCAGTCGTTCATGATGCTGCTCATGTAAATGTTTAAAATGTTGGCATTAAATATTGTAGTTACTAATTAATAACATGCATTTATATAGCACCATAAATGTCCATGGCACTTTACAGATAACAATATTTCTAACTGTTGGGAATATTAAGTCTAAGTACTTGGAAGTCAGCCAAACAATATAAGCAGATAAGGTCTACTGTTTATATCTGTAATTTGGTGAGTTCTTTTGATTTGCCTTCTAGAGGGAAAACACTAAAGGCAGTGCTTGCTTACTTCCTATTTCTAGGACCTTTGAGTGACCGAAGTAAATGCATTTAAGTACCCTGGGGACATTGTTTTTAAAGCAATCATGGATGATATTGTGTTAGCCTGATTCTGAGTATCACTACAATCCTTGTGCACAGTGAGAAATGTACTAGTGGGAAAAGTGCTTAGCTCTAGCGATTATGTGATTTTGAATGGAGAGAGAAGTAAAAATATCTGTGTCTTGTGGTGCTATGGGCAAATATGCTCATTTATGTAACAGATCTATCCAGAGGAAAACAAATTTTTGGTGAGAGATAAGCTAACTCTTTAAACACCACTGAGCTAGAACAATAGTCCATACTGAATAAAACACTGTATTAGCCAGGAGGTGTAACTTTCTACTACTGTCTATGGCCCCTGGCACAAAGGACTGCATTTTTGGCAAGAACAGCAGCTAGCTCTAGCTTAATGACCCTAGACTTCCTGG
The DNA here is from genome assembly GCF_971803275.1 of Cyanistes caeruleus. NCBI lineage: Eukaryota > Metazoa > Chordata > Aves > Passeriformes > Paridae > Cyanistes > Cyanistes caeruleus. Next base: position 11,026,741 of record NC_141701.1, read on the forward strand.
GGCATAGGAGTGAAGCAGGCTTAATTAGGCAGCAGGTCTAGGGAAGTTGGGAGATATGGCACTGCACATAGATGCTGCTTTTCTGAATTCTTGGAGACTTGTTGTGAGAAAAATACCTGTCCTTTGCCAAGCCCAAAGGGGAGAGGGCTTAGCACAGGGGTGGAGACTTGGTCTCCCCACAGGTGGCAAAGATTCAGGAGCACATGGCATCTGTGAAAATCCCATATCAGATACACTCAAATCATGGGGAGAGAGGTGAGATGGTTACTCCTGTCCACACTCTTGCATTTTAGGGGGCAGAGGAATTGCTGAATACAACATACAGAACACCTTGAACTGTCCTCTTCATCCCTCCTACAGAAAAACTGCCAAGAGTGCAATGACTTGGTGAGCTCCTGGAGAAGACTTTTGCAGTGAGCAGGACTGTCCCTGAAGCAAAAGGAAGCTGGGAGAGCTTGGCTCTTCCCAAAGAAGAAAACTTTGATCCGTCTCCTTGGCTGGACTGCAGAACAGCATTGCACCATCATTTCTGATGGCTCATGAACTCTGTGGTGAGGTGCCTCTCTCTTGTTCCCACCTATTTTAAGCTCTGTTTTAGGCTCTTTTTCTGTTTTCTCTAGGCTTCTTCTCGTTCCTCACTGCTTCTCCTTAGAGTGAGGAGAAAAAAAGCAGAATGAAGAATTTTGAAAGCAGAATGAAGTTTGCCCCTCAGTGCTTATGATTTTCAGGGTGGATGGCCCTATTAGCATGGAAAATTGGCCAGGAAATACAGTGAGCTCCAAAGCTAACTAAATGCTAGCAGAAGAAATCAGTGAGGGTGTTTTTCCAAGCTCAGGCAGGATTAGAGGCCGCTGCATCACAGGAAAGCACTTTTCTCCTTTGAAAAACCATGTTCACCCTGATTAGCAGATTGGATGGACCTTGACAGACAATATGATGGGAACTACTCTTGCTGAGTTTGGAACTTGGTTCCCATCTGAAATATAAGTAACAGCATAGCCAAACAATCAATTTCTCACATTTCTTTAAAACTTAAATCTCTGCCTTGTAGACATCTAAAATGTTTGTCTGGTTTTATTTCCCTTCTGGTTTTATGCTGACCATGAACCTCATGAGAAAACTTGCTCCTGTGCATTCCAGTGGTTTAAGTAAGCAGCTATTTTTTTTAAAGTCTTCTGAGGTCAGAGGAAGAATTCCAAGTCTTTTGAGGTTCTACCTCTAAAAGGCAATTTTTAAAGAGAAGAAAATTTGTGTTTGAATTTTGTCTTCAGATTCTGCTTCAGTAAGTCTCTAAGTTCAAGGCCCAGGCCCACATTAAGGGTTTTAAATGCTTTTCTTGACCAAAAAGGAATTATGCAAAGATATTACTTCCTTACCTTCCAGATCTGGGCTCTGTAGGTGTTCACACTGATGAATATTTACTTTATCAGATACAAATAAAGTGGTTTTTGTTTACTGTGTTTCCCTTCTTGTATTCCTGCTGCTCTTGACATACCTCTAGAGGAACACGCTGGACTTCACTCTTGTTTTCACCTCATCAGCAGGATCCACAATTGAGTTTGTACATCTGTTCTGCAGAGCACACCTTCTCATCCTGGCCGTGGTACCCCTGTGCTGTGGTGATGTGCTGTTGCACTTCTGCCTGCCTGAAGGATGTACACTACCCCCAGGTAAAGGAGCTGAAGAGAAAACCATAAAATCCAAGGAATCGTGTGGATGGACGTTTAACCTCAGGGGTTAATACAGTTATCTGGTACAGCTCTCTCTGTAATTCTTTCATTTATACTGCATTAAGGGTGTAATGAAATTTGAAATAGCACCTCTGTACCTTTGACAGGCACAATGAGCCATGGATCATTTCTGAAAACTTAATATGCCTGGGAAAATAAATGGCATAAACTGTAAACAAAATATGTTTCAATGATGCATTGATAAGAAAAAACTGGTATTGCAACTTTCTGGGAAATAGGTATCATTCCCAGTAGTGATATTTTGCATATTTTACTCAGGACTGGGAACCACAGAAGATACAGAGCTTTCCTGTCAGGACTTGATTGTAGAATTTGTACATAGTGAAGCATGCCAAACCCTACCCTTATTAACTGTTTGACTATTCCTACAGGCCCATACATATAATCTATGTGGTTGCAAAACAGGAACAATTGCAGGACAAAGAACATACTGTTAAATTAAAGAGTTTCATAGTTATTGCCTGCTGTATGCAGGGGGAAAAAAATGCAGTAGGAGATTGTGAAGGCATGTATATAAAGCTGAAAGAAAAGAGAATGCCGAGTTCAAGGAACTTGCTGAGTTCCTGTTCCTGACACTGAGAAAGTAAATGAACAGCTGCTTTAACCTACTTCCTAACTGAACTATATTGTGTTTACCTTATTAGTTGGCAATATGCTTTGATTTAGAACAAAATATCCATTGAAGAAATGTTTGACATAGTTTGACGTTGTACCTGTTTGCTTACCCCAAGTCCCAGTGTTTGAATGATCTTTCACTCCTGCCTGATGGCTAAAGAGATTCATGGATCCCATTTTGTGCCTGCTGGTGCACGGGCACCTCTAGCTATGTAGAAAACAGTAACCTAATTCTGTTGCCTGGATGCTTGCAATTTAGGCAAGATAAGCATCTTGTCCATGCTCCATTGCCTCCATGTCTGTGATTGCACCCAGTTACAGGTAATTTTTATCGTATTTGTAGCAGTTTTTTCCATATTGCTTTCTACTATTTTTATAGTGCTTTGTCTGCTTGCCTGGTTTTGGCATTAAGCAAGCAGATGATTTAGCAAGTAGGAACGAGCTTACCTCCTACTGCTGTGCTGGGAAATATTTCGGCTCTGCCCCAACCCTATGGCAGAGTCAAAATTCCTGTTTCCCTCAGCTCTCTGCTCCTTCTAAATTTGTACTGCAGTGGAATTTGAGCATTAACCACCTCTGCTGGTGGCTCCCAGGGATTGTGATCCATTGCAAAGCTCTTAGAAAAATGGAAATCCAAAAGGCTGGCAGTGGACTCCCAAAAGCAGAACTCTAACATCAATAAGGATAATACTAGTAAATGTGGGTTTCATGAAAGACCCATAAAATCTGCGTTTGATGTCAAGTTCAAACTACATTTCTTAAAAACTTGGGCTACACATCTAAGAAGAGAAAGCCGTGTTCTCATTCCATTTAATACACATTATTATTCCTACTTTGCACGTAGTTTATGATCTTTATCTTAAAAAACCCTACTACTGATGTCACCAAGTAGGATTAAATCTGACCAGGTTCTGCCACTGCAGCTTCACCCTTGTATCTTCAAGTAAAACAGTGCAGCTTGCACCACCAGTTTCTTATGAGGCATTTTCAGAAGACTTTGATCATCACTGATCTCTTCTACATTTAGTTGCATCAGTGACATAAAGATGAAAGTCTTCTGGTCTCATTGCTGTTCTTTCAAGCTGTCTGAACCCTCACTAGCTGTGCACAGCAATTATAGTTTGGCCTTTGTTAAGTGGCATCTTTGTTTGGCTACTGATAGGCATAAATTTTATCTGCTGTGGAGGTGTTTATACTAGTGGAAGAACTGCCTGATGCACTGACAAATGTTTCAGTGGTCAGTAGGAAGCACGGTCCAAACTATAAACTTCTTTATCCGCTGTTGGATAGTGGTCAGAAAGGCGCTTTTTTTTTGGTGTTTTTTTTGTTTGTTTTTTTTTTTTCTCCCACCATCAATATTTTCTCTGAAATGATCCTGTATTGCCAAAATAGGTACCTGAGATTCTGTCAAAACACTGAACTCCAAGGAAGTGTGAGAAATGATGTATTTGGATAACACTGTTGTATGTGGGTGTTAAGTTCCTAGTAGGTTCCAACTGACTTACAAAGAATCTCAAGAATGGGAAACCTAGTCTCCTGTGTGGCAACAGGAAATTTCATTTAAGGATAGATCATATGACTGTAGCATTGTAGGAAGGAGAGAGAAAAATAATTAATATAGATATTAAAATTACAATTTTATGTCACCTGATTTGACTGATGGAAGAAATTAGAGTAGTTTGAGTTCTCAGAGGCCCATATTTTCCATTTCTTGAATTCTTATAATCTCTAGAGAAAATGGAAATATGAAAGAAACCTCCATACCACTGGATAGGGCAAAGTCCCATTTTAGATATTCAGAATTACTAGCAAAAGGGAAGTCAATAAAAACAGTACCAGAGAAATTAAGCAGCACAGATCTATGATTGTTGTGTTTTGGTAGACATCTAAATAAAGTGCCAAATGAGAACTGTTTTTAATATAGAAAAGATGACCAAAAAAAGGGGAACTTAAAAAGATTCAGGTTTTCCCAAGAAATTAGATAGAAATGAAACAACTGCTGACATCTTGAAAAGATATTTTATGGGTTGAGCAACCTGATCCAGATTTGCTATCAGGGTTGCTTTGAACAAGGGACTAATGGACCTCTTGAAGTCTCTCCTAACCTCAATTTTCTATGAAATTATCAACTGACCCGGTGAGAAGAGGGTACTAGTACAAAACATCAGGGATTGCTCTTGACACACGTTGCTAAATTTTTCATTAGCGACCTTTATATAAACAGGAAGAACATGTAAATTAAATTAGCTGTTGACACAAAGCTGAGAGGCATCATCAATACAGCAGAGAATCAGAATATGGAAGGCAAGGAAGAATTTTGATGAGTGAGCTAATAGAAATGGATGTGTGTAACTACATGGGGTGCAAGGTCATGTGCTTAGTGAATAATCACAACAATTTCCATTATAAACTGTGTTTGCATCTACTGAAAAGGATGGAGAACAAAATAGGGTGCACTAGTCAATCATGGGCTAATGGTGTAACTGTTGTGATGTGGCTGTAAAATGAACAAATGTCACATAGCAGATAAGGCATTTTGAGTAGTGATAAGGAGGAACTGATACTATTGTTCTTAACACAAAGGCACAAACAAAAACCTTGCTCCTAAACCAATGCAACAACAAAACACAAAACAAACCAGAGCTGAGAACAACAAAAACCTCAAAAAGAAACTTTTCAAGAAAAAGCAATTTTTGTAATGACAACAAGCAGCCATCAGCTGCCAACAGGTAGAAATTCAGCTTGACAGAGAACATACCTAACTTTGAGACTTTAGATAGTGTGTCATTAGGAGCAGCAAGAGCTGTGGATGAGAGCACAACCTGTGCTAATGTCAGCTCCTAGCTCATCCTTCTTTGTGGAGCAATGCTACTCTTTCTGCTTCCTCACATCCCTATTGTTATGTCCCTTTGTGATATTCCAGAACGTTACAGGCAGTGTTGATATCAATGAGTCAAGCCTGCTAAAGGTCCCTGAAAGATGGCTTAGTAATTCTCTGCCTTTCTCTCACAGTTATCATTCAAAAGGGTTGCATGAGGTCACTGTCAATAGAGAGCTCAAAACCAAAGTTAATCCACTCCTCCAGACAGTAGACTGTCTTCCCTCAAGAATGGGTATGCCTGCCCATGGTTAATGGAATCATATCAGACTTTGCCTGTAGCAGTTTTCTATCCAAAATAATTACATGTCATCAAAGTGGGAGCTCTCCTTTCCCCAGATCCTTATTTTGCTGTTGTACATCTGATAGTGTCCCTATGAATTATATATTCTATGGCACATCAAGGCCACAGCCTGAAATAACAGGATATAGGGAGCCTGGTAGAATGCAAAGCTATGGAAAAGTGAAATAATTTATTTGCAGTTAATTAATAGATTCATCTATTTGTTGGAATTGACCATTAAACTAACAACAAAAAAAAGCAGATTGCAGTAATTTAGCATCTATTAACTGCCAAAGAATATGGGTTTCTTCTAACTGCAGTTTATTTATGAAATTTGAACACATTCAAGCACAGGTATACAGTGTGGTCAGATCTGCAACTGTGGTGAAGAGCTATTGGCCAAAAATGTCTCTGACCCAAAGCCTCGGAGATCAACCCAAGCAATCTCAGGTGAAGTGAACAATTGGCCATGATTCTAGTTTCCAGGCTCACAGTTCATGAGAAGATTTTGGAGTCAGCAATGTTTATTGTAGCCTGAAAGAAATCACATAGAACCAAATCTTATGGGCTTGATCCATTTCCTCATGCATAGAATTTTGTCTCAATTTAATTTAAAATAAATGCACATCAGAATGTATGTTATGTATCAGAATGTGAGCCAGTAATATCCCTGAACCTACCATTCCTGAACATGTGTTTTTAAAATTTGGATCTTAATTTTTGTCAAGGCTGGCTTATTCAGTCCCAGTTTTCACACTTGGCCCTCTGCCATGCAGTCTGCATCATAACTAAGATCTATTTAAAATTTAAGTCCAGATCTATTATTAGTATTATTATGCATATTGAAATGCACTGATGAATTGAGCATTAATATAGTATGAATCAGATTAATTAAAATCAATCTGAGTATGCTCACAGATCAGAATTAAGGGCTGATTATTGGAGGCACAGAGTAATGGAGCCCAAGGAATGCTGTATACCCAAATGGTACAGTCCTGTGAAATCCTGTTATTGTTGCCCAGCTAAAGAAATTTTGTATTCAATTTACTGTCTTCTACAAAACACCTAAAGTATGCAGCATTTCAGACTCAGCCCACATGTCACAGTTTACCTAGGGTGCAGCAATCTGGGCATTTACTAAAAAGAGAGATAGTCTAACTAACCTCTCCTGTTTCAAAAATTAAAAATGTCACTTGTGTGACAATTTTGAGACATTAACCAGGATGACCAGTCTTAAGGAATGTGGAGAAGTGCAATTGCTTCAGTCACTTGCCTATTCTGATTACCAAATAGAGGGGTTATCCTAATTTACAGAATATAACCACCACTTTTGGGCAGTTTTGTTCTGTAAATCCCATGTTTCCTGCATTTACTTTACCTCACATCTTGATTATAACCTTTGGTAATATAATAAATCAAACATTAAATGGGATTCCCCACAGCTTGGATGCAAAAGTATAAGAAACATAGCATGATTTCCTTTATATTAAAGTGTTGTCTGAACTCCATCTTTAGGAAATACCTGCTGGAGTCTGTTGCAGACCAATGAAAGCAAGTCCTGGCTATGTTTCTAACTAGCAGGGCATGAATCAGCTGTGATGCAGAAGATGTCTGACAGTGTTAGCATGGTGCTGAGTCCAAACTTACCTTGGGCTTGGCCAGACACAACTGCAGCTACCTGGTGGCATTGGACAGAGGATATATAATTACACTGAACCTATTGCATCAGATTCTTCCCTCAGTTACACCAGTCCAGCTTCTTGGAGGTCAGTGGCTTTGAAGTGGTAAGAGAAGTATTTGGACAGGTTCCTCAGTTTTATGCAAATATCCTATGTAACATCAAAAAAGGAAATTTAGAGAGGAGGTGGAGTAGCATTTAGAAATCAAGACCAGAAAATGTCTGCCTGCTGTTGAAACAGGCAAACTACAGCAGCTGTAGTTTAGCTGTCCAGGGAAGTTTTCCCTAAAAGGTGTTTCAGACTCTGATGTTCAAGGAAACCATCCCAACTTTCCTGTATTTACTTACCAAGAACTGAATGCAGAAGCTTCAGTGCTTGAACAAGCTGCTACAATTTGAGTAAGAGATAAAATTCATGTTCAAACTGCTTTACCATGGACATCAAATGTAAGTATGATAATGGCAGCAGTTACCTGATCCATCAGGGTGACTCATGCCGCCTAAGCTGGGCACCTAGGATTCCCCAAGTGGACAGTGGGCAATTTAGGTGCTCAACACCTAATTTTGTGAGCCTATTGCTCTTCACTGCCAATACAGGGAGTTTACTGAACGTTTATAGGTGTGATTCATTTCTGAAAGACACTGAGTGGACATCTGGCTAGGTTCTGGGAAACAGCAGGCAAAGCTATATGCCTGGACAGGCTCTGGAGTCTGGTCTTTAACGTCCTGATGTATGCAGGAGTCAGAATAGCAAATGTTGTTTTGATGCTGTCAGTATTAGGCACAGTCTGAGCACATCTAATAAATCCAGCCTCTCTGAGGTAGCCTCATTGTCTGCCTGGGAGCTGCAACAATTTAGATGCTTAGGAAAGCAAAACTGACTTTTCCTTGTAGGAGAAAAGGTTGAGCACAACTCTGAGCACAAGGGGCTGAATAGATTTTTCACCACCTTCAATATCACATGGTCCTGAATACTGGAACAGGCCATCATTTTGGACCTAGAGGGTGTTTTCACACGTGTCCTAAATTCATTGTAATCTCTGCACCTACTCAGTGAGAAGTGAAATGATTCAGAGAATGTAAGCAAGGAAGAGAGCAGGGAGTTGTTGAAAGATGTCAGTGGGAAAAGAAGGTATAAGGACTTGGGTGCAAAGGAGGTGATGAATACGGCTCTAAGACCCAAATTCTACCAAAGACAGATGTGGCCCAAATTTTCTGGCAAGGAGTGGTGGCAAATTCCTGTACTGTGTGACCTGAGCCCACAGGCACTGCAACACGTGTGCTACCAGGGGTAAGGGAACTGGTGCTGGACCTGCAGTGACCCTGGCCAGAGGTCAAGCACTGGTACCTTCTTCCTGCCTGCCTACATACTGGGTGGTTTCCCCTGACATTGAACATTACCAAAAAGGAACCCCCGCAGTGCAGGGCGTGAGGCAATTAGCCAAACTGTTTCTTCTAAAATTGGATTTCATTGTACAGGTCTTTTTCATTCCTTCAGAGCTCATGCTTGAGAATTAATATGGCAATTATCGATCCCTTTTGTATGTTATGGAAAAGGAGGTTCTAATCCTCAGAAGTGGATTTGCCCTGATGACACATAAACAAAGCCCTGGAGGGAGGAAGGTAAAACATAAAGAGGTGTTGACAAGCTGAACACCACTTGGTTATGCAAACACAGATGTGGTAAAGGGCAAAGAGCAATAATTTTGCAGAAGTTGAAAGTGTGGGAACGCTGGCGGTTGCTCTTTAATGATTATAACACAAAGGAATGCTGGCAACTTCTCTCACTGACTTGACATTATCAAACTGAGTCAGTGATGAGTAATAAGATATACTATTGGAAGTATCCTTTAAGTACCAGATCTTTATATACCAGCTCTTCATATAAAAATGTAAGGCTTTCTATGAAATATTGTGGTGGTCCTAATACCACCAGAGAACCCTTGTTTGCAGATGCAGTGCATCATTGTTTACAGATCAGACACGTTTGCCTTACTTGCTTATAAACAAGCTGGGATTAGGCAAGTAAAATGGGAAGCAGGTAGAGATCTCATGGGTAAGCTTGTCAAAAGTGTGATTTATGTAACTTTCCCTCCATGGTTGCCTAGTTTGACGCATCTGCCTTTCATCTTGTAAAAATTAAACTCTTTGAAAGGGCATTTCCAAGCTGACATCCACAGTTGTGCCTGTGTTTGTGTTTCGCAGGAAAAAAGGGAAGACTTAATATTTTCCCCTCTAAGTTTGTGTGTTTGTGTGTCCCCAGCACTTGTGTGATGGTGCAGGTCCTGTACTCACAAGCCAAAGTGGTTGTTTGTCAGGCAAAAGATAAAAGATTTCTGCAGCCACTCAAACACGTTCCTCATCTATTGATTTCTACCTCTGCAGTCAGATCAGAGCCTGGCATTTGTTGCAGACCCCATCAGATTTGCACAACCTATTTTTATGGCTCTTGACCTTACATGCTCCAAAGTGCTGATGAGCTAAATACACGTCCTGAACACAAGAATATTGTTAGGAGAGTGCATGTGAGTACACATGGCAGAAATAACACAGGGAAAGGGTTTGAGGGAACATTTGCTGTCCTTTTATAACCTGGCCAGCAGAAAGAGTAGATAAGAGCTTTTGCTGTTGAATTTCCTTTCACTCTGGGTCAGTCTGCTAGGATGATGAAACTGGGTAGTTTAGAAAGTCTTCTTTTGGAGAAACTGGAGTCAGATCTGCCTCTTCAGAGATTTAAGAGAATAGGATTTCTCTTCCCATTTTTCTGTGAATATTCCCAAGTTGGAGCTCAATAATTCAAGCCAGGACATGCAAGGAGCATGTTCCTTGAGGTATTCTCACAACAACGCAGTCTGTCAGCAAGTGAAAATCATTGCATTGCTACCTCCACCTAGGCAGAGAACTGGCACACAAACAGGGAGGCTTCCATGCTTCTTGCTCTCCAGCTTTTTCTTTGGATGTGGCCCAGAGCACTTCCTCTCCTCTTTGCCCTGTAGTATGCAGGGACATCTAGTGGTTGAGCAATCCTGAACACAGTTTTGGATCATGAATTACATAAGGAAGTAGGGATGCCTCATGTCATGACAAATTTAGCATGTTCTGAGAGTTGACATCCATGGGCATCTTCTGGGAAACAGATGGTCACTGCTGTGGGTCAGGCCTGACATTGTTAATGCTGAAGAAAGTGTGATATTTTATTAAATTCTGACCAGCTTAATATGAGTGCTTCCTTCTCAGTCAGCCAGGCCTTTGAGCAGGGTCCATCAAACCTCTTACCTGTAGACCAAATCATACTGCTTCACAAAAGCTGGAGATAGCTTTTGGTAGTACTTTCACTGCCTTGGATTTCGTTCTTTCATTTCTCACAGGCTTTCTCTTACACAAAGGATTAATCTAAGAGTGACTTCAAGTATGCTCCATCCCATGGGCTGCTCCTTTTCCTGCTGCTTTGATGGGTGTTATCCCTGTTGCATCCCAGGCTCAGAGCCCTCACTGGGGCCCTTGAGAAGTCCTGAGGAAATGTGTCTCCTAATGCTCTGCTGCCTGCTCTGCTCAGTCCTGACAGGCTCTTCCTCTTGGCTCCTGCTCTACTGCACTCTAGACCTTGGCTGAAGTCCATACCTGAGTGTGTGCTATCCAGCAAAGGGAGAACTTGAGATTAGCCTCAAATCTACACTATGGTGCCTGCACAGGTGCACACAAATGGAAAATACACTTGACATTTCTCACAAGTCCCTGCCCAAAATTGTTCAGGTTGGGGAAGTGATGAAAACAGGGAATGGTGGAGGTTCTGAGACCTTTGGTCTTGTATTGGTGTGGTTTTTGCAAAGCAGCAAGGGAAAACCCAGTGGTAAGTGTCCTTCCTGCTTGTTTCTTTCATGCATTGCAGCAATGATCCCCAGCTCCTAATAAAATTCTTAACATGATTGATTTTAAAGAGCTGTTAGTCACTGTGACTAACCACAGGGAAGAGTTGAGCCAAAGCTTTAATGGCAACAATTTGAAGGCTTTTCTTGTGAAGATCCAGGTAAAAGGATCTTGATCAGGCTATGGGTCTGTATAGTGCACACTTTTGAGTTGCAACAGCTCAGCTAAAAACATGAACTTCTAGAATTTCTTTGTGAGACCCTCACAAAAGATTCACCAGCATCTGTTTGCCCCTTTTTTGGGCTGGTTCCTAAGGTTTTACCCATAACATTCTTCAGTAACAGATGCCAAGACATCTCCTGAGATATTTTTTGAATAGGAACTTCCATCTGGCACTGCATCCTTAGAAGCTGCGACTTGGCTTCTTTGTCTGCAGGGTGGTTAATCCTAATGAGGCAAGCACAGCAATTTGCTGAGCAGAGATATATGCTTATCAGATCCTATTACTGAGCTGATTCTCTTTTATAATTATTTATTCTGACTTCAGTAGATGAAGCAATGTGAAAACACTTAAACCCAGGGCTTTCATCAAGAAGACACAATCTCATACTTCTGTGAACAACTGAAAGCTGTCTTTCCTATATGGAAAAGGCTAACTGTACTGGTATAGCTGTCCCAGTATATTCTGCCAGTCAAACTTCCCATTCTCTTCTTATCTCAAGATAAATGTCATGATTTAAATTATGTTGAGATGAGCTCCATAGAAAAGAAGTATTTTTTTTACAAGGACACCAGTGTCCACAGAGGGAGAATTTTATTGGCATAGCTAAACTAGTATAATTATACTGGCATAATTATGCTGGTAATTTTCCCTGTGTATACAAGCTATGAGTCTCAAATTGTGCTTCACTGGCAGAAGAGCCTCCTTTGTTGGAGAGATTCTTTAGATCTGAATCAGGTCATTAATAAGTACTTCAGCACTCTAGTCAATGCCTCACATCTCATAATGAGTTTTACTCTTTGCCTCCCAGAGAATCTCGAGTCTTGTAACAGACTCTGCATGAAACCTCATCCTATGCTGAAGGAAAGCCAGCACAGGGAAGAAGTGTAGCAGTTACTTCCCATCAGCCTCATCAGTGGTTACAAGGCCTTGTGGAGAGAGAGCTCACACACCATGAAATAACAGCAGACTGCCATATGTGTGGTTTGGTTTCTTTGCCTTTCTATTTCTTCTGTTTTATATTTCCGTAGCCTGTTTTTCTCTCTGCTAATGAGATTTCTGTTCAAAGGGGGATTCCGTGGATGAGTCGTAATACATATGAAAACAAAAGCTGTGCATGATGGTTTATGAGAAGACATGAAAGCTCATAAAGTAGCCATGTGAAATAGCATAAGTAATTTGAACAGAAGTATCTTCCATGACAATGAGTCACCAGGACCAAGATGGGCTGCCTCGTGTGAAACATAACCGTGTCAAGTGCATGAGGCTGTAATACAGCCACAGCTTTTGCTAAATATAGCCAGATACACTTATCAGCTGAACTGGAAGTATGCAGAACAGAAAAATAAATGGCTTAAACAACCATTAGACAATAGAAAGCTAAACAAATATGGCAATTATATTTTTTATAAATAGCAAAATAAATTCACCAATCACTGGGTTTTCTTTATTAGTAATTATTGCAGAATGAAATGGATGAGAAATTATGATAGGTTTTACAGAGTTACAGAGAAACTGATTGGAGCTAATTGGGATCAGCCTCCCCCTTATACAGAACTACTGCCAACACCTGCTGTCAGCTGTGGCTTTGCCTAGGCAAGTTGTGAAAATCTCCATGGATGGTGATTTTGCAGCATATCTGGGTACCTCCCCCACTCTTACCCTCCTAGTAGAGCTTTCCATTATGTCCAAACTGAACCTCCCCAGCCACATCTTATGACCTTTGCTCATCATTCACTTTGTTGTCTCCCCTCCATCAGATAAAACAGCTTCTTGCGTGTTATGCCATCTATCTTCTGGACCATTTTGGTATCTCTCTGCTGGGTCTGCATTTCTCTCTTAACTTGAGAGTAGGAGTATTCACAGTGGGACACAGTATTCCAGGTGTGCAGAGGTTTGATCTGCTGGACACATTCCTCCTATTGCTGCTCAGGATGTGGTTTGTCTTACTTACAGGGGGAGCTTCCTGTTGGCTCCTATTCAGCCTGGTGTCTACTTGTCCTTTTCACAGGACTTCTCCCCAGCAGCCAGTGTTAAGATGCCTGGGGTTGGCCCAGCCAAGTGCAGAACATCACACTTCATTGATATTCATAACATTTTTTGTTATCCCTATCTTCAGCTTTTTCAAGGACCATCGTGTATCGTCTTTTCACACTCTTTTCAGTGCGTCAACCACTCCTAATTTCCTAACATCTTCAAACTTGCTGAGGATTTATTCTATTTTATTATTAAGATCATTGATACTGTTTGTTACTGGCCACCAGTTGAGACTTTGATTGGTAGCCTTTGAGATCAACAGTCCAGGCAGCTTTCATGACATTTGGTGGACTATAAATCCTCAGCTTCCAGATGAGAGGACTGTGGAGATGAGTCAGATGTCTTAGTGAAATCAAGTATACTTTATCCAATACATGCTCGTCATCAAACAAGAAGACATTTCATCCCTGGAGGCTGTCAAGTCAACCAGGTTTGATCTGCCCTTGGTAAACCCACACTAAATGTTGCACTTAGGACTTGCATCAACAAGACCACGTTTATTTTGCAGTATAAGAGAAAACAGTTTATCCACTAGACAGGTGAAATTGCTGTTGGCCAGTCTTCACAGCAACTGATTCTGACCCTAGAGCCCAGGCTCAGAGCCTTCACTATGGCTCTTGAGAAGGGCCAAGGACAAGGTCTCCTGGTGCACTTTGCCCTCAACTCTTAGCCCTGACAGGTTTTTCTTCTTGACTTTTGCTCTACTGCACTCTTGACCTTGGCTTATATCCACATGGAGTGTGGGCTTATGTATCCAAACAGATCAGGAGAAGAGTTAAAATCTGAGATTAGACTCAAATCCACACTACAGTGCCTGCCTGGATAATTGCACCCACAGAGGGCAAATGAAGTTGACATTTCTCACAAGTCCTTGCCAGGTGTGGTCCCAGTTGAGGTTTTGAACCCTAAGCCCACCAGGCAAACAACTTTGGAGCCTGTTTTGGTTGCAGTTCTTCTCTGTCCTGTCTGGTCAGAGGTTTAGCAGTGCTTAATTTTATATTCCCAGCTGAGCAGGCCATGAACCGCAGGCAGGGTCTCTGTCTTCTTCTGCCATTAGGATCTGCTAGAACACTGTACCTTGTAAGGACTGTGCACTTCCTTCAAACTCAACAAAATCCAGCTGACTGTCTCAGTGTATCTCATACAGGATTATTATATTTAAGCAGACATTGGTCTTGAATTCATAGATACTTCTGTGTTATACATAATAATAACACATCTCTATGCCCTGAAATTCCTTTTCTCTTGCTTTTCCAGGAAGAATGTTAAGACTTGTGGCTAAGTGGAATTTCCAGTGCTTTAGGTTTTACAGCCATACAGTCCCCACAATTCTTAATTCATAAATTCCAGCATTGTTTTCTTGAGGAATTCCTTTCTAAAGGTTGTCAGAATTCCTTGTGACTCTTCATGCTCCTGTTTTGTCTTTCAAGTCAGACTCCATACACGGAGCAGATAAAAAAATCTCTACTGAGTAAGTAACAATTTTGCCTCACTTTCCCAGTCCGCACTGGATGAGGAGAATGGATTGCATCCTTTAAGGGCTACCTACCAGGGAGGCATAAAGACTTTTCATTTAGCCAGTAAATTGTCTTCCAGAGTTTATTTTTTATGCTGTGATGAGGAAAGTCATTGCACATAGCAAAATGCTTGTTTTGCTCTCTCCGTTTAGCTTGTTAAATCTGGCTTTCTCTAGTGCTTCTTGTGATACAGACGGATAAACAGCCCACTCAGATCAACTCCAAAATACAATTCCCACTGGGTCCTAAAACTGCAGGAGGTGTGGCAGCACTTTAGTTAATCTGCCTGCCATTACCTGAGCCAAGTTTGCAGCATCTGTACTTATTAATGAAATAAGACTGTGTGAAAGGCACAGCAATTGATCTTTTCCAGGGTTAGGAACAGTGTTAGAGCATTATAAGCCTCTGTAATGAGAGAGTAGTTCCATTACCAGACCTAACTCTAAACCTTTCCAGTAAAGGAGATTCCAATTCTTCCATAATTAACAATAGTTTATGGTTCATGCACAGGACCTCTTTTGGGCTTGATTATGTTCTCACAAAAGCCAGTGTTGTGCCTTTCTTCCTTGTGAGGGTTCCTCACATCATTTTCATGACTTGCCAAACTGTGTCTGTCCATTCCAGAGCTGCCCAATGTTTGTTGCACTTTGTGGACACATTGTGCTGGTTATAGAAGCAGCCAGAAGTGATGCCCTGAGCCACTCTGTGCTGGGGAGCACCAGGGACCTACCCCAGGTCATGGACAGGAGACCAGCCACAGATCATCACTTGAACCAACTTAGCCCTATTTTAAAATCATCCTGCCTAATTTTTCTGGGGAAATCTTTTTAAGGGAGCATTTTTAATTCGATTAAGTTAGCTAAGCTTAGAAAGAAAGTTAACTTGTTCTGGACAATAAACAGAAATTCTTCAACTTTTATGTATCATTTGTCACTATCTGCTCCTGCAGTCAAAAAGGGAAGGAAAGAAAAAATAAAAAAAAGAATTAAGAAGAAACAACTCCTCAGAAGCTTGTGTGACCTGTTGGCAATACACCAACATGCTTTCCAAATGCACAAAATTGAGCATATTCACACGTGTGTGTACAACATTTTTACTGAGTATTAAATAGGGGGAAAGAAAAATACACCTATGGTGAAGCTGCTGCCTGTGTTTATCCAACAGTATAAATCTCACTATCCAGAGGTTTAAATGTTTGTTCCAAGTACCCAAAGAACAACCCAACAGCCACAGATAGCATTTGGGCTCTCTTTCTTCCTGTAGATCCAAGCTGACCTCTCTCCTTTTCTGTTGATGTTTGCAGGCAACTATCAATAAAGATTAAGCAGACTAATACCGTCAGAGCAGTGTAGCTGCACGGAATTTCTCTTGTCAGCTTAACAGAATGTGTTGATGGTGAATTTGCTTTGTAATGCTACAAGTTCACTTGATATTTCTATCCAGGATAATGATGTCCTGCCAGATCCATTGTGCTGGAGGAAAAAGTGTCCTTTGCCCTTCCAATGCTTGTGATGGAACAGGACTTAGGCAAAAATAATTAGCTAATATTTGTCTAGGGGCTTATCTGCACAGAGAAGCCAGGCAAAAGGGAAAGGAATTTTCTAGGAAAAAATTGCCTGAGAAGAAAAGAAGGTTTCAAGGCCACAAATGAACAAAATGTTCTCAACTCTTCAAAAAATAAAAAGTCATGGGAATCTGTTGATTTTGATAAAAACAAAATGATACACAAGTGAAAAGAGTAATTTTTTTTATTTCACTTCAGTACCTCCAAAACAGTTCCTCAGTTCCTTCAATGTCAGAACTAAGAGAACTAAACTTAAGAGTTTATAAGTTATTTAATTATGTTTACACATTTTTGTTAACATAAACAACTGCATAAACCCATATATTATGCTTCAGATAGATAGAGTTATATATATATATATATATATAAAAATTTGCCTTAGAAATGTTATAAATGAGGAGTTTAGTGGCCATGCCACATAGTTCTGTAGCCCTTCCATGTCCAGAGGTGTCCCTGGAATGTCAGGTAGAAGCTCCAGCATCCTGGAATGTCCAGAGAGAAGACTGCTACTACCAGAAAAATTGTTTCATCTTATAGACTGCTTCTGGCCCATTCGCAAGAGAGGTATATGTTAATCAGCAACCCAAAATGTGTGTGGATTCTCCCAGCAGGTTCCCTTGCCCTTTTCTGGCGTAGCATTCACAGAGTGAAGACATGAAAAGGTGAAGGTAAGGGGGCTGAGGTGACTCAGTCAGTCTGGGCTTAAGCTCAGGTATCTATAATCAATCTGTACTCCCTCTTAGTGATGCTTTAATTGCACCTGCTGACTGGAAAGCCTGGAGCCTGCAGTACAGGAATGCTACTGGTAAGGAACTGCAGTGCATGTACATAATTATTTCCTTTAGATATGGTGTTAATGACTGCTCTAAACAAATCTGGGTTTTGGAGAGGAAATTTTGTACCTCGAGCCCAAGGCTTCTTAACTAAACTTGATTCTCATTTGGTTTGTTCCTCAAAAGAGATTTGCAGGCCTCATCTTGAAAAAATGGGAGTTCAGGGTGACTTTAAGATTAAAATAGGTAATATATTCATCATCTTGGAAGCAACTGAGGTTAGCCAATATTCTCACTATGAGAATGATCAGGTTAATAGTTATCCCCTGTACTTTGTTCCTTTTTGAAGTGGCAAGGAAGGTCTCCAATAGATTTTTCAAAAATACCATGGCAGTAACAACTGAGTACTTAGCATGTTTCATGAATACCTTTTTCTAGATTTTAATATGTATTTTCTCTAGATAGAAACACAGTGATCCTTCAGGCTGTGCCAACCAATATTGCGCCCCCTAATTTTTAACTTGTCTTAAATAAAGCTTGAGAGCAATGAAATTATTTTAGAATAATTTTAATGCACCATTTTTCAAAATTTAAAATTCAGGTCTGTTGTATTTTCAGAGCCATAATCAGAGTGGTTTCATTTGCAAATCACTAAGGAGACTGAGAACTCCAGATATTTAATTTATTCAAATCACCCTGAGAGGTTCATCTTCACCTCTGTAGTATACTTTTTATTTTATTCTAACTCTACTAATTCTCAGCAAACCCTGATAGGATTTGGTTTCTGCAGTCAACTTTAATCCCTTCAGAGTGGCCAAACCAATGAAAATGGTCAATAGCTATTGCATACAGTAAGGGGATCTAATACTTCTCTCCAGTTTTGTGGATCTATAACTCAAAAAGAGCATAACTGAATTCCACAGCAGTAAGAAGCAGCTTTGCAGTCTGAATCTAACACGGATTGAGAATTTCATTTTTGCTATTTATGGCTTAATATTTTATTGTTCAAGAAGGAAAGCCGTATTGTACTGAGCAATTCCATGTTGTCTCATTGTAAATATTTCCAATATGGAGTCCATCTGAGCTACCATTATTAATCCCCTTCACAACCAGCAGGGAAGTACAGATATTAGTGGTTGATTCACATAAATGTCTAAAAAAGAAAAACCTCATACTCTGTAATTGACAGTTTTTTCCCAATGTTTATACAGGATCATAGGGAACTCACTCAGATGTAGACATCCACATTTTGGATGGCTCCCTTCAGGTGAGAGAAGTTTCTTTTCTTTTCAGAAGAAACCAGTTCTGCCCTTTTCCCTGTCTGCTGGAGAGAAGAATAAGAAAGCTATTTCTCCTCTACATGATAGCGTCTGGAGATAACAGAGAAGAGCCTTTGGGTTGAGCATGTAGAGAAGATGGAAGAAAAAAACAAAGAGGGAGGAAAATGTAAGTATTCCATCATATACTGGAGTCTTTTGTTCTGCCTGTCTGACCTTTTGCTGAGTAACATGGAGTCCTGCTGCTCTGGCAAGCAAACAGAAACCCAGCCAGGGGATAAAGTTGTGCTGTGTCATAATTGTGCAAACAGAGGTGGTTGGAAACATCCATAAGGGAGTACGACATTTTAGCATTAAATTTTAAATGCAATTTTTTTCTACAACATGTACTGATAATTTGAAAAATTTAATCTTTATTTTGCATAGCCACAAGTATCAGAATTTCAAGGTTTCACAAAAAAATTGAAAACCTTCTGTTCAGCTCACTTGTCTTGTGCAAGGTGACTTCATTATAGTTTCGGATATGTCACAGCTGAGGAATAACTTCTTCTTTGTGTAGATGAACATGTATAGGAAGAGAATGTTGGTGGTGTACTCCTACTGCAAGCAAAACAATTTGAACATATTAACTTCAGCTGTAGTTGCTTTTTAAATTGCTTTTGTCATCTAGAAGGTCAATGTAGAAGGAGATTTTACAGAAAAGAGTAAAAAAAGGGCAATGAAATGATACTGAAAACAAAGAGGAAGAACTATATGCAGGTGGTTTTGTATTGGAGGTGAAGCATTGTGAACAGTTGTATTGAGCGAAATAGACAATGGAAGGGGTTAGGGAATGTAAG
Source organism: Cyanistes caeruleus (assembly GCF_971803275.1). Lineage (NCBI taxonomy): Eukaryota > Metazoa > Chordata > Aves > Passeriformes > Paridae > Cyanistes > Cyanistes caeruleus. The sequence continues at coordinate 11,046,040 of NC_141701.1, forward strand.
AGAACAGAGTCTTGTCTGAGCACAGACTCATGTTAGCTCCAACCTTGAAGTGATGGGTTGGAAGGACAATTCAATAAAATCATAAGAATTAAAGGCTGAAACTCTTTAATGCAATACTTTAATGAGGCATTGCATTAGGTAATGTTGGAGCTCTACAAAGATCATACTCATCAAAGATGCCTCCTACTTCCCATTTTTAATACCCAAGTCTAAAATTCAGGTCCTCAGGGCAGCTGAACTGCTACCAACCAGGCCTGGAAGTGTCTACAGCTTCCAGGTACCTAATATGAGGTTTTGCTGTGAAAACCCAAGGAGCTGTTTGAATTGAGGTTTGAAAAAAGGGCATTCTAAGAACCTCATAACCCAGGGATTTCTCTGTCTGATCCCCAGAAAAGTCACAAAGTGTTTCCTTGGTCTCTCTTGATGGTCACAATCAGGTGATCATTCTCAGCACATGGTTAAGCCTCATCTAATGTGACCTCAGAATGGCTTTAGTTGCTTGTGTTCCTCTTTGTACTAAATATGTGAGCGGTATCTGGAAAGTGAATTCTCATTACCCTAATTCACTGACCTAAACTAATGACCTAGAGAGCCATTCCTTCTGTCATCTATTTTATCTCCTTTCTCTTTCCTTCTTCCAAAGAACAAATGACTTCCATTGCTTTTCTTTCCAGCTGTGTGTGGAATAACCATGTTAAGATCCTTGTCAGCCTTTTCCTGAGGCCATCTTCTGTGACATGGGAAAGGCAAAGGCAAGTCCTATCAGAGAGGTGCAGTGGTGGGAAGGTGGGATGGGTAAGAAGCATCACAGCTTCTAGGGAACTGAATGCTTTTCCAGAGTATTTTAACAGAGTACTGGGTAGCCTGACTTGGCTGTTTTTGTTTTTAAAGAGCTGTGTTTATTTGGGCAGTACTTTTGTTTGGCTTTCCAAGGACAAACAGACCACTGGAGATGGTGAACACTCTGTGTGCACATGGCCTTTTCTAATGGACTGTGGTGGAGTCATCTGGCAGTTTTGCCACTTTGAGGGTTCTTTGCTCTCTAGGTCACTGGCACAAAGAGTATTTTTGATGTCAACATAGAACAAAGTTCCCTGTGATCAGCTGCCTGTTTACTGCAAACTCACCTATGGCTAAAGCCTGTTTAGAAGCAGAAGAAACTCCAGTACAGCAGGACAGTGAACTCTGGAGCAAAAGTCTATAGCAAGTCTTCTCTCAGGTGGAAACAATGGGCTTGTCCACACAAAATTTTCTTTCTGCCAGGCTCCCTGGCTGCTGAGACCCCAAATTTCTTGACCGTCAAGGAGAAGGTTATTTAGACTTTATTTTTATTAAGCAAACAAACACTTCCTCACAAATATCTGCAAATCTGTTATGGCTTCTCACACAACTCTGCACTGTTAATTAAATTGTGTTTCACTAATGCACACATTGAATATAAAAAATCATTAAATAAATGACCTGCCTTTTCTCTTCATTTCTCCTGTTGGTTAAGTTTTTTTCCCAGGCCTTTCACTACTTGTCTTCTGTTTGAGGAAGCAGCTAAGCAAGTACAGCTCTTTCAGTGCCTCACAGCAGTACATTTTATGTAATTTTCACATGATTTTGCTGGCTCTTCTCTTTATTCTCCATAAGCTTTTTTTAAATATGTTTTTTTATGGACATCAAAGATAGATAGGGTACCCTGGTAAAATCCTTTTCATACTCTACTGCTCATGCAATAAACGTTCTTCTTTTTTTGCTAATCTGTGAACTTCTCTTTCTTATTATGATCCAATTTCAAACTCTTACTGTAAAATGCTGAATTGGATTCTGTTTTTCATAGTTCAGAAATTTTCTTTCTCTTCACTGCAGCAGAATTTTTATCCATAAGAACCAGCCAAAGTATTTATAGTAAATAAATAATTACATTAGTTTCATTCTATCTCTATTTGTTGTGCAGTTGTTTGCAACTTTGGAACTGTTTGTTGCATATATTATGCATGAATATTTCAATCCATTTTCTGTGCACAGGCTGCTTGTGCCAACTGTGTTTCTGGCTCTTCAGTTCTCTTGTTCAATCTACTTGGCATTTTTAAATGAAAAATAGACCTTGTCATGGGACTGTGAACTGAATCAGACAGACCTTTGCTCTGATCTTCTCTAAACATTATTTTATTTCTGCATATTTATACCCCAGAAAAGGGGAAAAAAATCAGAAGTAAAACTTGTGATATTGGGTTGTTCTAAGGAATCTACAACAATCAAACAAAAAACGTTGATACAAAATGTTGATACCTCAAATTTTCAATGTCTGAATGGAACATTTCTTTCTGTTCTTTGTAACACAGTTTTTCACTTCAAAGCTTCAGCAAATGAATACTAACTGATTTTTAAGGGAAATCAGTAATTATGGAAATTTTGAAGATTTTTGGGTTTTGTCATGTCTTAGGGCAGGTATATACCCCACAATTCCAGCTCCATTCTAGAGACATGACTGGTTTTTGCAGTCTTTGTGCTTTGTTTGTATGGCCAAAACTATTACATTCAATAGACAAGAAATAAACTTCAGCATTAGCTTTTATTTTATAATAAACGTGATATCCTATGAACGTAAGAATATATTCCTGAGAACTGTCATGGAAAAAGTGAAAAGTATTAAGATTTAGTAATTTTTAATGTTTTTCTGAAAGTGGAAATAAATAAATTGAATGAATACTTTTTTTTTTGAGCATTTTCCAGTTCTAGTGTTTTTGTTTTTATTAGGGAAAATACTAAGGCCACTGCCAGAGGTGTAAGCTTTTTTTTAATAGGTAAAATGCTGCTTTCAAAGTATCATGATCAACACCTGGGCCTGTCTCCTGCTGTCTGGCCTTGGGCAGATCACCTCAGCTGTGCTGCTCACACTCTGTGTGTAGACAATGGGTTAAAACATTTCTGTCTTCTACTCTTTTTCTCTGTTTTTATTTTATTCTACTCCCTTGTATAAGAAGGAAAGCTCAGATTTATCTTACCTATCTTTCAGCAATCCAGGTGTCTGCACTATTTATGTATGGCCAAGGTGGAGAATCACCTCCAGAGGGCAAAGTGGCTGACAAATGTCTGAAGCATCCTACATAGTGTACCATTGTTCATAGGAAAAGGATCAAGTGATTTTAGTCCTAAATTTGATTTCTCAGGTAAATGTCTTAATTTAGGTTCACTGGATCCAGGCTGGACTGACTTTCATTAGTGAACACTACTTATCACAGAGGGTCCTGATACAGGGACTGCAAATAAAATATAAATACTGACAAAGCAGTAGAAATACTTTATCCAGAAAATTACATAGCTGGTGACAAAAGTGCTCAGATGTTTTTCCCCTTTTTAATAGCATCTGAACAAAGACAACAGTACAGGTTCTTTTACTACCTCATCTTTAAAGCACATCAAAGCTACTTAAGTAAAGCCTAAAATGTCAGTTTGATTGGAATCAAAGTCAAATAGACTCAGCCAAAAGGTTATTGTCCACTTGTGTTTCTAAAATGCTCTGTTCTTGGAACAGGGAAGGAAAATTATCAGGAAGGCTTCCCCAGGTGACAACAGTTTGTCAACTCTTTCCTGCCTTTTTTTGGACCGTAACTCTTATCTTTTACAAATGAGACTTTCAGAGTTCAAAGAGCTGCTCTTCAAAATTCTATGAAGTCAGGTCACCTTATCAGCACTCTTCTGTTTGAACCACTCTTACATGGTTTACTGTAAAGGCTGAACATGCAGGTTCAGAGCACTCGATTTATTTCTCTGTCCCTGCCTGCCCTGGGCTTGCAGGACTGTACAATAAAAGAGGATGATGGCAGAGCTCTTTTCCAGAAAATGTACTTTTGAGAGTGTTCCTCTTAGGAAAATATTCTCTTGCAAATATTTGCTCCACTTTTGACCGAAACTAAAAACAAAGGTTCCAACTGTGCAGGCTGAACTGGCCAGAGGACACCCTGACTTATCAGCATGTGTGTATTTCTGGGAGACAGGACATTGCAATGATTTACTTCTGATTTCTGGCAAAGTGGGCACATTTTTACTCCAAAATTTGGCTTGAAAACTCAGTTTGTCTCCTTGTCTTAAGAAATAGGTGATTTTCCTTTCTGTTTACTTGAGATCAGGGCAGTTCCTTCTCGCACTATGGAAAACCAGCACAGCTCCAGTCTCATCCCAGACTGTCTCCCAGTGGTGGATGACAAACCATGTTGGATCATCAGCTGTGGCAAAGACCTCCCCATCCCACAGGCATAACATCTTTGGGGTTACAATCCCACAGCTACATGTGAACATACATAAGAACATAAGAAAAACATACATACATACATATGAAATCTTAGAAAGGAAAAGGATGTTTGAGTTCTTGTTTAACTTTGGCACAGTATCAAAGAGTTTAAGAAAATGCAAATGAAGGGAATCCATAACCAAACCTAAGCCCCAGGCTCCTGAAATCTTTGAGCTGAAGTTCTCAATCTTCACATAAGGACTTGGATGTTTCCTATCTAAAATCAAATTGCTTCCATCAAATTCCTCCCATCTCACCTGTCTAGACAAGGCCCACAGAGCAGAAATTCATTCTGTCCTACACAAAATTATTGTCCTGTTCTTTTCCATCTACACACCAACTTGCACCTAAATTCTCTGCCATAATAGCCAGGTCATTTCCCCTTGCTATTTTCAACATCTGTGTGTCAATACATGGAGTTACTCATGATGCAGGTGGGTAGAAAAAAGAAAAGAGTGTGACTGAAATGGACTTCCCCTGAGCAGGATTCAATCCCAACCTTTATAATAAATTGATCTTTTGGTCATGACTAAGTATCATTGTCTGGGTCTTGGGGTCCAATACTTAGGGAATAACAATAGTCTTCTTATCCTTTGTCCAACATTTCTGTTCATGTTTTAAGTTTTGAGGGTTGAAGATCAACTTGTCGAAAAGGCATTTGTATAGGAGAAACCATAATCTAAATATTTCAGTGACAGAAAGATGATCTGTCAAAGCTGTTTGGATGTTTGCACAATCCTTCTTAATTATTTTCTTCTGAAGTAATACAAGAGAAAGAGGATGCAATTTTATGGCATCTGAATAAGGGTTTGCTGTCTTTAAAAAAGAATTACTTTATGTGCAAATTGGTATAATTTCAGTGCCTACTTATCTCTGTTTTTCTCTCAAACTAGATATTAAAATACTGCTTCTGTGTATTAAAAGAATTATGTTTACTGGAAACCTAAGGTACTGTTTTCCAGAAAGAAACCACTTTTAAACAAAAATGATATATGAGAAAGAACTTGACCTCTGCACAAATATCCTTGTCTCCATCTAGCTTCGATAAAGCTGGTGGAAATCTTCTAAGGAGAGCTGAGTTGGATGCTCTTGTGTGTAAACCAAGATATATGGCCTCATAACTTTTTCTCAGCATGTCTTATTTATTCAGTGAATTCCATTGTCTCTTTCCACAGGGACCCTTGCAATCTCCTCTGTCAATAATGCCAGTCATCAAATCCCAATGGCCAAATTGCCACAACCATAATTGTCACCTTCTTTTTGCTTTGCTGTGCTTCCTCACCTGCCAGCATCAATATATTTAAGACATAGCCTATAAAAATAACCAGGTAGCATGCAGAGAATAACCAAGTACTCCTTCTGCTTCTCTTGTTTTCACTTCTGTTCTCTCTTTTTTATCTGACTTTGCTATATAAAATCCCAGTGATGAATTATAGAATAGTTTGGATTGAAGGAGCCTCAAAGCATCTTATTCCAAACCCCAGCCATGGGCAGGGAGACTTTTCACTACAATGGGTTTCTCAAAGCCCCATACAACCTGGACTTTTGGAGATGGGGCATCCACAACTTCTCTGGGGAATCTGTGCCAATGTCTCATAACCCAAATAATGAAGAATTTCCTCCTTGTATCCAACCCCACCTTCTCTAAATTTAAAGCCATTACCTCTTTTTCTGTCACTACATGCTCTTCTATAACAAATCCCTCTCCACATCTCTTGTAAGACCCCTTCAGGTACTTGAAGGCTGCTCTGTAGTGCATTCTCTTCTCCAGGCTGAAAAGCCCCAACACTCAGCACTCTCCTGTCTATATAGGAGAGATGCTCCAGCCCTCTGACCATCTTTGTGATCCATCTCTTGACTCACTACAACAGGTCCAACATCTGTTTTATGTTGGGGGCTCCAGAGGTGGATGCAGTATCTCAGGTGAGTTCTCATGAGACCTCCCTTGACCTGCTGGCCACACTTCTTTTGATTCAGCTCAGGTTCTTGTCGGCTTTCTGGGCTGCAAATGCACATTGCCAGATTACCTTGAACTTCTTGTCAATCAGCACCCCCAATTCCTTCCCCTCAGGGCTGCTCTCAAGCCACGTCCATCCAGCAGTATTAGAAGCTACGTGTTATTTGACTGGAACAGAATCCAGCACAGACTGTCAGTCCTTTAGGCAAGGGATCCCTTTTATTTTTTTTAAGTGCCCAGCATATTTTGAAAGGAGAGTTTAGGATAATGGCTATTGATGTTGTTACCACACAGGGGAAGACAAATTGTTATCTGTGTCTTGCAGTTATTTTTTTCCACACTGAAAACAAGAGCAAGGAATGTGTTGTGTCCCACGAACGTTGTGTGGGACAATAACTGCACAATCAATTACTTGCTCCTTGCGTTTCAAATGATAGGCAATTGTTGCACACCCACTCCTTTGTGTGTGATTGCTTCATTAATTTACTTAATTCATTTAGGTAGAAGAGTCCTTGATGGTTCCAGCTGTCTGGCTTTCTAGGCTAGAGCTGTGGGCAATCAATTAGCTCCACCAGTCTGAAAAGCAGAAATGCATACATGCATTCCAACCCTACTTAAAAGGGTAGTGCAAGCCATTTGCTACAGAATACAACTCCCAACCAGACCATTCTGATCCCTTTCCAAAACCATACTCCTTTCCAGGGGTCTGAGAGCTCTTCCTCTTATCTGTAACAAGAGCAAAGAGTGTACAGAAACCAAGGTGAAATGGCTTAAATGTGCCGTGCAAAGGTATGGGCAGCACCTTAGATGAGATGGCTGTTTATGGGAGCATCCTGAATTTTAGGGTGAGCTATAGAATATCCTGAGCTGGAGGGGACCTACAATGATCATCAAGTTCAAATCAATGTACTGCATAAGGCAGTCCCAGGAAGCACATCATGTGCCTGAGAACATTATCCAAATGTTTCTTGAGCTCTGTCAGGCTTGGTGCAGTGGCCACTTCCCTGGGGAGCCTCTTCCAGCTCCTAATGACCCTGTTGGTGAAGAACCTTTTCCAAATATCCAGCCTAAACTTCTTCTGATGCAACTTTAGGCCACTCCCTTGGATCCTGTCATTGGTCACCAGAGAAAACATCAGTGCCTGCCCCTCTGCTTCCCCTTATGCGGAAGATGTGGACCACAATAAAGTCTCCTCTTGGAGGAACAAGAGGAGCTAAACTGTGTTGGAGTGATCCCTGAAGGGCATTTCATCCCCTGAATCACATTACCTAGCCAAGTGTGACTGCACCAGGACCTGTGCTTAGAGTGATCTGGGATGAGGTAGAAATATGCCACTCCTGAATTAAAGAATGTGGAAAGTTTTGCTGAGAGCTATGGCAAAACTTTCTGGAGATGTTGAGGAATAGCTGGTCCCAAGCTAGAGAACCACTGTTAACAGGTTATCCATTTCTAAGGCTACTCCAGAGCTCTGGATGAGGATGACCAGGAAAGTCCACGTGTGTGGACTGCAGCAATGCAGAGTGAGTGTCTTGGGTCCACACTGAGGAGAGGCTGGGGATGCCCTAAGCCAGACCCAGCTGGGTCCAGCCAGCTCCAGCAGCCCCTCCCCAGGGCACAGCTGAGCCCCTTGGCCAGGCTGGGAGCGCTGGGGGCAAACAGGTTCCAGAAAGGGCCAAAGGTGGCAGTGGGAGAGACGGATGGAGGTGAGGAGGAACAACACAGTGACCCTGAGGAGGGCTGGAGGAGGGCAGGAGTGGCTGCAGACTGGGGCAGAGACCCAACCCTACAGCCCAGGGGAGATTCCCTGCAGGATCTGAGTCTGTGGAGAGTCCAGCAGGAACAGCTGTCCCTGAAGAGCTGCAGGCTGGGGAAGGGCCTATGCCAGGGAAGGGAGATCCTTAGCCAAGGGTCCACTAATCCATTGGAGAAGGATTAGTCTGGAGAACAGGCTTATACCAAATACCAGTTGTGTCATTAGGTCACAGCAGGCTCGTGTCAGCTGCAGGGCAGTGTCATGACATTGCTCTTGCTAACAAGGAAACGCTATTGGAAACTCCTGCAAGTTTTCTTTGCTGCAGTCTGGCTGTCCACATGACAGGTTGGGGAGTGGGTGCTAAATTCATCCCACCCCATCATGATCCCATAACTAAAATGCTTCCTTTAAGCACCTAGACTGACTTGATCAGGGGCTTGGTGATCCCAGCATACATGAGAAGACAGTTCAGGGAATTTAGGTACCTACAGAAGGCAAGTCATCATAGGTGAGCTGTCTTGCCCTTAGGAAATGCCTGTCTGTCTCCACTGATTATAGAGGACCTACAGTCTAGATAGGGCTGAATCTGGGCTACCTCTTGAAAAGGAATTCAAGGCTATTTGGACTTACTTCCAACAAAGGGGATCCTATGTACATCTCTTTATAGTCTTGACTGATTCATAACAACTTAGCCCCAGCAGACAAAGGACTGTATAAAGACTGAATTATTAAAGAAAAAAAAAAAGAATTTGAAAGTGTCAGCATTTCCACAGAGTTTCTGGCTGGCTGATGGGAAGGAGTTCTACAAGAGCAACTCTGTATTGCAGACATTCATTGCATGAAACTTTACCATTTCAGCAAGAGATTTGGCATAAGAGCATCACAGCCCTCAGAAATTGTGACAAGGTAATACCTCCCACTTTGAAGAGAAAAGCCTCAGATCCTTTGTGATGCTTTTTGGAGATTAATGCTTCAGAATTTCTGTAGTGGTGGGAGACCAATATCCCATGGCAATTCTTTACTTGATCAGCTCAATCTCTTTAAGTGTGTATATTTGATAATCTTTTTTGATTTGAGTTGGCTGCTAACAGCCCAGGCTGTGTGAACACCTTACAATTATCCAGCACCTTTCATCTGGAAGCCTTAGGGCTTTGCACATATTAATATTATATTAATAATTAATTGTGTTAATAATAATGCCTCTTCCTTTATCAATGTGGGGATTGAGATTCAGAAAGGCTACTGAGTTTTTAACCAAGGGTATCTAAAACTGGGTCTTGTTTAGATGAAGGGAATCAATGTTTTTGTAATTACTGCATAATTGTGTTTCTGGAGACACCCAGTGAAGACAGACAGCTCCAGGACTAAACAAAGGAGTTGTTTTACTGGACTAATATAACTAATGTCAAAAAACCACAGGTTTCTGCCTACTTTTCCCATCTGAGTATAAGCCTAAATAGTCAGAGGTTGAGATCATTCACATGCTCCAGTGAAGCTGATAAGACAGAGCAAATTCCAGTCATAAGCCTAACTTGGGGCTAAGGGAGGCCTGTATTAAAGTGGCTGCTAATGATAATAAAGCACCGATTACTGACACACAATTATCCTTGGATCAGTGAGGATCCCCTGCAGTGGTGACTTCTGTCTGCCTCCCTGCAAATCTGCTAGGAGTTCCAGCACAGGGACCTGAGGAAGGGGGGAATGGTGGACTTTCAGTTTATTGTTCCAAGGATAAAAGCCCTTAGGCACCTGTGAGGAAAGCTTAGCAACAAAGTATTAAGCATGCATCTAAGCACCCTTTGAATAGGCAGTCATGAATAGAAGTGTAATTTGAGGGTGAGGGGGAGAGGATGAGGTTCCAAGTACAAACCACTGCCAAGGGCATTGTAAAAAAACCCTCAAACAAGCAAGCCAGGCTGGTCTCTTCAGCTGAGCCAAGAGGGTGTTGGTGAGATAGAAAGTCCTGGTCATATTGCTTGATGCAATAGCACCTAGAGAATGTGAAGTGTTCATGAAGTGCTATGTATTTATTTTTATTCCTACCCACTCATTATTGTATCTGACACCAGTTCAAACAGACATTGTGGCATGTCTTTATGCTGCTTGTCCCTTTAAGAATTTCTCTGTGCATACCCCATAATCTTCCCCTTCCCAAGCAGTCCTGTGGTGTGTGTGGCTAAGCAGCACATGATTGTAATAGGTTAAAGAGAGTAATTAACAGAGACCACATCAGAGCTCTTGCAAAACATACAATGTGTTTATTCAGCATCGTGTCGGCTAATTCCTAATGAAAGGGCACTGCACAGCAGAGTGCAGGACCCCAGTGGTCAGAAATAGTTCCACTTAAATGTTATTTACCTACAAAGAGCTCAGTTCTAATTAGGGGCGTGGGAGCCAGCAAGGGTGAAATCAAATCCTTGTCCCAACCATATCCTCCATGCTAGTGCCTAAAAAAGTCTTTGAATAGACACACAAATGCTCAGTTGCTTTTGATTTGTATGCTTTTCCGCTCCTCTAAACTTCCTGCTTTTGCCTGGGACTGGAAGTAGGACAGAATGAAAGATCATGACAAGATTTGGCTCTGTGGTATTTGTAGAAACCTCATGCAACACACAAAATTAAAAATTGCCTGATCTCACAAGATGCTGTAGAGCACTGAGAGCTAAACACTTTGTTTCCTTGTGCTAGGCTGGAGGCAGTAAAAGCTAAAACCTCCTTTGTTTTGCACAATATATTAGCAGTCTATTTATGGTACTTAAAAGGATGCTACATCCTATGGAATCTCACCATTAAATTTTTTTTTCCATAAATATTTATTCCCCCAGCATCCCAGTAAATGAGAGGAATGTTATTATTTCCTATCAGAAACAGGGAACAGAGATTCATAAAAACGTCAAAATACTTATGAAATGCAGACAACCTTAAAGGCACCCTGGTGGTCTTGAAAATTATGTTTAGCTGGCTAAAGACTTTGACTCCCAAGAGCAGCATATTTACATGGGGACAAGTGAATGGTTTTAGACTACCCCCTTGCTTCTCTGCTGGACCTGCACACTCAGACCACTGAAATGGACAAGCCTGGGGAGCACATTCCAGCTGATGGTAACATGCTTCTGCTGCAGAGACCCTTCAAGGAAGAGCCTGGGCATGGTAGATCTCTCAGGTTATTCTCTATGAGATGGAGAGTTGGAGAAGGGTCATGCTCCTACAGGGAACCAGGGTGGAAAGGAAGAGGTAAGGATGCCTTCAGCCCACAACTGGCTTCAGCCAGTTTGGTACTACCTGCCTGTATCCTGCTGCTGGCTGCACTGAGCCTTCTGTTTCTAAGACAGACCTCCAGGGTCTAAGCCTGTGATTTCTCTGGTGAATGACCTAACTGAAACGGATCCCACCTGTTACTACAGGATTTATCTGTGGAGATGAATCCTGAGAGCAGGGCAGGGTGATGGGAGTCATCTGCCAACTGCTTGTAATCCTCAGGGTGAGAATCCTTGGGCCAGACAAAAGTAGAGGGCTCTTCCAAGCTGTCGGGAAATTTGGCAGGATGATGACAGAAGTAATGAAAAATGTACCAATTTGTGCTTGCACTTCAGACATACCTTTGAGCATGTTCATCAAAAGGTTCATGAACTATGGTTTGAAGAACACTTTTTGTCCTGTAATCTGATAATTTCCCTTTTATAAGCTTTTCATTGCATTTCTTTTTTTGTGCTAGAGACAGGAATGTGTGAAACCTGTCAGTTCTCCTTCCTAGGATGCTGCATGAACTTTCTCTTCAGTTAGTTATGAACCAGGCTGTTTCACCCTCAGATTTCACTTTGAGTCTGAAGTTTGAACAATCCCAGAATCTCAGCACAAAGTCATATGCAAATGAAAGTGTAAACTGGTGTGAGTTAGGCAGTATTTTGTTCATGCAATGATATTCATGAGTGTCTGGAAGTCTGTACATGCATTGGTTGTGCCTGTCCCAAACAGTCTCTGTGCACTGAGGAGTACAGTATCTTCCAACTCCCCCAGTCCTTTGTGACCACTGAGTCAGTTTAAACCCAGCCCAAACTGGCTACATGGAACTGTCAAGTTATAAACTGCAGTGGGACTGTCTAGTCCTGTAGGGATCTGTCTGTCTGTTTAACCTAAGAGTTCCCAAACTCCCACTTGGAACTCTTACATGTGCCCAGGAGGATCTTTCTGAAGAGAGATGAATGACAAGTCCCCATCCAGACCTCTGTGGTGATACAGAATTAGGTGTCAACTGCCTAAATTCTTCCTACAGTCTTAAAATGCCACCAAGGGAGATGAAATGTTGGTTTGAGACTTAGAGCTACCCCTGTAATCTCATATCCAGGTAGGGAGAGATGGGATGTGTGGCCTGATCTCCCCCTTACTCTGTCTCTTTTGCAAGGTTGGATGCAGAGCATCCTGACCTCAAGGAACTCCTGAAAGATGATATTACACACAAAAAAACACATTAAAGAAGTGGCAATGTCCAATTTTTGCCTTTTCCTCTCTGTCAGTCTAAGCAGTTCAAATGTTTCTCATTTGAACTGGAGCAGAGTCCCAGACCATAAGGAAATGCATCCATATTCCCACACTTGCTAGTTTGCAGCAAAGTAGGTTTTCTTTGGTTGTAGCAATGAAACTTGAATACAGCAACTTCAGCTGCAAATGCTCTGACCAGAATGGGCACAAGCAACCTGAGAATGAGCATTTGACAGACCCACACCACAGTTTTCTGAGCATTTCCAGCACCAAACCCTTTGAACTTATCTGTTTGCTTTTTTTTTTTTTTTTAATTCTGAAATATTTTGCATTTAATTACCAACTAGTTTGTCTTAGGTTAGCAGTTTTAAATTTTTAAAAATGTTATTATTTGTTTGAAAATCCCATTTATTGTAGGTAGACAAGTGGAAATCTCTCAGCAATGTATGAATAAGAAGGACTTCAAGAACTTGCAAATTGTAAGCTGGAGGGACAGAGGTTTGAATTACATATAGAAAATCTCTGGCAAATTTATCTTATATGGAAAAAAATTATACAGGACAAGAGAAATGTATAGTTACTCTGATAAAGCCGTGGATGTGTCTGTGTGGATTCTAGGAAGATTTTGAGTGTATATCTCCAGATTCTTATGATCCTGCACTCAAGACATTGATTTTAATTAAACTATTAGTTATAGATATTTAAAATTGTCACTTCTAAGTGAACACTCTAGCCCTACTTACACAGATTTTGTGGTACTGGGAGTTGTCAGATGTTGCAACAATATCGAAATTGTTCCTATTTGTTAACCATTACCTGAAAATTACTGTCTGTGACTTCTTGTTATTCCATAGGAAGAGATTATGTTGGAGGAGTAAGCAACAATGAAGATGAATATTTTTTCTCTCAGGTATATGTGTTCCCATGGCTAGCACTGCTAAGCTCATCTGCTCATTTGTTTTTTCCTCCAAAAATCAGTTATTCCAACCATTCTAGCCCCCCAATACCCTGCCATCAATAATAAAAGGAAAAAAAATAAGCATTATAAAAAATTCCTGTTTTGATTTTCTTCTGAGTTAAAGCTTTATTTCCTCTCTCTTTGCTCCCCTCTAGCTTTGAGGTGTGTCTCAGCACAGAATCATTGTGAAAGGCACACCGTTTCTCCTGATATAAGAGCCATGAAGCCAGCCAAAATGACATTCTTTAAAGCCAAGTGGAAAGAAAATGGCTTTGAAGCACAGGAAGACATGAACATTCAGAGTTTCCTTCCGCCCCTGTGGCTTTCACTGAGGCACTCCCAATGATTTCTAAGGTATTATCTTTTGCCTTTTTAGCTTCTTCATTGATTTTTTTTCCATCCCATTTGTAATGTGAAAACTAAGTCCTGTCATGGACTATCTATAAAACATACAAGAGAAAGACTGGATTATGATAAAGCCTTTTACTCTTTTAGTCCTGAGAGCTTCTGCTCCTCCCAACAAGGGGCCATGATTTAGCCAGCAGTGAGCAGCAAGTCATTCAGAGTCTGTCTCTTTGGCCATTAGGAATCAGATTCTTTCTGTCTCGCCCGTCTGCACAAGCTCTTTTTTCTCCTGGTAGAGGTGGTCTGCTGGAGAAGCATGAGACTGATTCCTCTGTGGCACTTTTGCACTGCCAGGACCTTTAGGTTGGTATTTCTGTAAGAGGCCCCCACAGATGTTACACACAACATTTTGAGCATTCAACTCCCTAAACATGTTTTTGAAAAATCAGCAATATATTGTAGCATTAGGATCCTGGAGACCTCAGCTGAAGATTCCTGCAGGCCTTATTGCCCAACTAGTTTAGAAAAAGAGTGAAAGAACAGAAGAAAGGAAACCATCCCCATTTTATAGATACATTGCTCAGATGTGAGAAATGCACAAGAATGAATGGCAAGGTCTGAATCACCCATTTGGAGTCCAGCAGATGAAATAAAAACTTCCAGTTTCTGTTTTTCATTTTAGCTGGAATAAATCAAAACAGCAGTGGAAAGCACAGGTGTGATCTCAAAAGCCTGTAATGGCTCTATTTGGAGAAGTAGGTGTAGAAGTACTTGATTTTTCAAATGAAAACACTGTTCTGCAGCTCAGAAAGAGATAAACATCACTGTTCTGTGGAATTAAATTGTTCAAGACAGTAAAATAAAAACATGTGAAAGTGATATTCTGTTACACCAAGATAAAGTGAGTTGAAGACGTCATGGGACAGGATGATCCAGGGGCCCAGGATATGCAACTTCAGCTTAAATCAGCATGTTCTGTGGGTGCTCAGCACCTTCAAAATCTGTCCCTTCAGCATATTTTTCCTTAATCAGAAGCCCTGGATCATTGCCAAGCACTAAAATGTTAGGTTAGGCAAAAGAAAGTTAGTTAACTTGTTGAGTCAAGAGATTTCATGCAAGTTGCTTTAGAGAGAGGCCTTTTTGTTCTGAGGATAAGCCAATGGCTAAATGTTCTTTTAGAATTTATATATATTTAATTCAGAATTAGAAACTCCATAAGGCAGAAGGAATGGGGAAACATTGCAGCTTCCAGCATGGGAGAAATTATTTGAATTTTTTGAGAAAGGAGGGAGATAGTCTGGAAAAAATATTTTCAATACTAAAGAAAAGATATTCTATTTCACTGATGAGAAGGTATTGGTCTGTGGAACTGAAATTTCTCAGCTGCCTTTCTTCCACATCTAGAAAACTCATGTGGTAAGATAGGTATGTACAGATTTTATGCACCATTAAGCACAAGTTTTCTTTCTTTGGGCTGAATGTCTCTGTCACCTAGAAAGTTTCCTCCAGATGGAATAGAGACATTCCATGTTCATCTTGAGGTATCTGTCAGCTCCAGAGTCCAAGTGCTTGATCTGCAAATTTTCTGCTTTAGCACACACCTGGACTACGTGGGAATATCTGTGCATGTTGGATTGCTGGGACAAAAGATATAGAGAAAGTGAAAATTTTACTCCTCATAGTTTTTCATGGTATATTCCTCTCCCAAGAAGCTTCACACCAGGAATAAGCCAAAATTCTAGGTTTACCTAAACCTGTTTGGGTTTTTTTTGGTTTTTTTTTAAATGCTTGATAAAACAATCAGGGACTGTATAGAAATATTTTTGCTTTTTCTGGAAGAATCATTTTGTGAAGGAATCTAGCAAAATAGTCACACAGAGTATCTCTATTTTTCTTTAAAGCCCTCACTTAAAATATTTTTAAGGGGTTTAGATATTTTAACCTCAAATAAAGCATAGATTTTAAACCTGATACCTCATTTTGTGGGTGAACAGTGGTGGACCATAGGTATTTGGGTTAATGCTTTATCTTCCACTCCCACTGAAGGGCTTTCAGTTTTATTTCAATATTTAAGTATTCATTTACAGTTATATAAATTTATGCTTACATTCAAGACAGAATCACAGCCTGCCCTTGGGACTCTTGCCTAGAAAAGAGCAGTGCTGGGTTCCAGCAGCTCTTCTTGTGACTTTTTAACCACAAAAGAGCACCACTTCAGAAAAAGTCGTGAACTGCTCCAGTCAGTACCTCTTCTGAGAAAGAAGAAGCCTTTGGCTCAGGTAAATGAGCAGAGTGAAAATGTCCCTTCTGCACTGCAGTGGGCTACCCTACTGTGGAGATGCCAACACAGGACCCTTCCCCAGGGGGATGGTTTTGTGAACAGTTCCAGTGTCTCTTTGTTCATCATAATTTGAGCCAAAACAGCCTGATTTAGCAATGGCAGGACAAACCCTTTTGACGCCTAACGAAACAGTTCCTTGACATTCCTGTTTATCAGACTCGTGCATTTTATGAAGTGGTCACCTGATGTACAACAACTGCCTAAAAGACACCCTCTAAATTGGAAAATACTTTGTCAATATCTATGGTAGCAGTCAGTTCCAGGGTGCTGTTTTCTTTAAACCTTCATGCCACAGCACTTTTTGTTTCATACTTGCAATCTCACTAAGCCAGGGATGAAAAGCAGGTAGGTGAAGAGCTACCTTCAGCCACAAAACCCAGTGTAAATTTCCATAGTGAATTTTCATTCCTTTCTCTCTCTTGGCAATAATTTGGGAAAACTAAAAAACAGGAAGTGAGAAAACCTACATAAACTGATTTTTGTATTACTCATGACTGAGCTTTTCTTTCCATTTAATACTGCAGGATATATTTCTTAAATAAAGAACGTGTATCGAAAGAAAACATGATGGAGTCAGTTAATAATTAAACACCAGCAATTTGAAATATACCCGTAGAAGGATCTACTGGCTATCACAAGCCTTACATATTTGATAATTGCACAGGCAAGCTTTGTTTAATGAATGGTGATACTTCAGAGAAAAGAATCATGTTAGGAATTGTTGTGAAAGGTTTTATTTTAATAAAAGAATCACACAAGCTCTTATATTCTTTCCCACACAGGCTCTTGCATACTTCTGGCAAAAGCATTACCTGTTTACATTTGCTTTGTTTTCACTCCAGCTGCCTGTGACTAATCCTTGAATGCAAGTGCTAAGGTTGACTCTGTTGAAAATGGCTTTGGAGGGGTTTGGAGCTGTTTGTTGACAATGTTTGGCAATAAGAGGAAATCACTTCCTCTGAAATGTAGCATAAGTAAAAGGCCATCAGAGGGTCTGTACAGAAAAAGGGCTCTACAGCCCAGTATCCTGTCTCTGAGGTTGGACAGGAGAAAAAAGGAAGAGTATAAGCTAGAAAAGAGAGTACAAACAGGGTAAGTATGCAGAGATTCCTCCATCCTATCTGCTTTCAGGGATTTTTGTCTCAGGCTTTTTTTGAGTTAGTAGTAGATCTCTGCAACAAGTATTGTTCAAAGGTGAAAACTGGTACTAGCACTGAAGCTGACTACCTTGGACTGATTTTCTAAAAGTTTCTCTGTACTTCAGCCACTTTGCCACTCCATTATCATGCTGCAGTTTCCAAGCCCTTGCAGTGACCTCATGTTTACTCAGTTTATCACAGGAAAAAATAGAAAGATGTCATAGGGTCAATCTATTAAATTAATAACTTAGTGTAACATACCTGGGCTTGTGCAAAGCTTTTGATGCTGTCTCACAAAACATTCTTGTATCTAAACTGGAAGGACATGGATTTGATGGATGGATCACTTGGTAGATAAGGATTTGACTGGGTAGTTGCAATCAAATTCCAAGCTAATGGCTTGAGGTCCAAGAGTAGAAAGGTGACATTCCTTGGGATCAGTACTGGGACCAGAGCTGTTTTACATCTTTGTTGGTGACACAGTCTGGGATCAAGCGCACCCTCAGCAAGTCTGTTGATGTCACCCAGCTCTGTGGTGCAGTCAAGAGGCCAGAGGGAAGAGGCACCATCCAGAGGGACCTGGACAGGGTTGAGAGGTGGGACTTGTGAAGCTCATGAAGTTCCGCAAGGCCAAGTGAAACGTCCTGCCCCTGGGTCAGGGCAATCCCAAGCACAAATAGAGGCAGAGTAGAAAATAGACTGAGAGTAGCCCTGAGGAGAAGGGCTTGAGGGTCTTGGCAGATGAGAAGTCCAACATGACCTGGCAATGTGCTGTGGCAGCCCAGAAAGCCAGCACTGTCCTGGGCTGCAGCAAAACCAGTGTGGGCAGCAGGTCAAGGTAGATGATTCTCCCTTCTACTGTGCTCTGCTGGGAACACACTGGGAGTGCTGTGCCAGCTCTGGGGTCCCCAGCATAAGAACATTGGACCTGCTGGACCTGCCAGAACAAGTATGGAGGAGGGTCATAAAGATGATCAGAGGGCTGGAACACCTTTCCTATGAAGACAGACTGAAAGAGTTGGGGCTTTTCAGGGGGGGAAGGGAAGGCTCTGGAGAGCCCTTAGACCAGCCTTCCAGCACCTAAAGGGGGCTACAAGAAAGCTTGGAGAGGAAATTGTTTTACAAAGGCAGGTAGTAATAGAACAAAAGGGGAATGGCTTTAAACTGGAAGTGGGTAGATTTAGATCAGATATAAAGAAGAAATTCTTCACTGTGAGGGTGATAAGACACTGGAACAGGTTGTCCAGACCAGTTGTGGATGCCCCATTCCTGAATATGTGAAGGCCAGGCTGAATGGGTTTTTGAGCAACTCGGTCGATTGAAAGGTATCCCTGGACATGACAAGGGGTTTGGGACTTGGTGATCTTTAAAGCCCCTTTCAACTCAAACTATCCTGATCCCCTTATTCTATGATTAGAATCATAGAATAGTCCTGGTCATAAGAGTTGAGAAGGAGGAAAACCTTTGCTATTTCCAAACAAAAATATAACATATTTTTTATGAACTATGAAGTTAAAAAACAAAACAACATTTTTCATATTTTAAAGAACAGAAATATTTTGGTCCTTAAAGAAAAGCATATGTAAGATCAACTTTGATCATGCTTTCAGGGTTTCTATGCTCCCAGTTTCCTCTTAGCCCTGGAGAGTGGTCTCCTCGGTCAGGTTGCCATCAAGACCTCTGTACAAAGTTCACTTTTAAGGACCTCTGCTTTGCTTTAGTAGTGCTGACATCCAAACCCTCAGATGTCCCAGGAGATTGTATTCTCCCAAAGCTGCCAGTCTGGTAGCAGTCGGAGGTCTTAACAATCCCAAAACTAAGGAGGGCATCCACCAAATCTACCTTCCCATATGTGCACCTTAAGAATTCAACTCTGTGAGAGAGCAGGGTCCTCACTTTCAGACCTGTGCTTTAATCAGCTGTCTTTTGACTAATATTTAGGTTCTGCTATCTTTATATCAATGCTTTTCTTTGGCCAAATCACAGCCATCTCCCTTGAGAGGACTCCATTTCTAAAGAGGACTCTAAATTTGAACCCTGGATGTGTGGATCACTCACACACCCAGATTCATGTCTGGTTGTGGGTTTTATCTCCTACAAACTCTTAGCAGAAGGGTACATGGAGACAGGCTTTTTGTCCTTGCAATCATCCATTGAGGACCCAGTTGATGCTTCAGAAGATGATACCAGGAGAGTAAAAGACCCAAAGGTAATTCAGATTTGAGGAACGTACATGCTGTTAAAGAATAATCTGAACAGAGATGCAAAATACTTATTCCTATTGAATGACAATTTACTATCAGATGGATCTCTTATTCAAGCTTTAAGGTAATGGCTAGCAGTAGTTTGAGAAGCAAAAACTGAGAAGCAAAAAATCATTTACTAATTAGCATGTTTGTGTTTTCCTTAATTTTATGGGCTTGTAACTTAAATACATCTTTTTTGCTACTTTGCTTTGTTTTGCTACTATGAAATGGCACAGTCAGAATCAATTAAGGACATGATTTTGGATTATATTTTACTCTGACGCTGATCTTTGCCATGACTTAGCTACTTTCTTCTCCTAAACAATGTTCCATGGCTTTTGTTAAAATGGTGTTTTGAAAGTTAGGGTGTGGAAAATGTTATGGAAGAACCAAGGGTCTGACTAATCACTCTTGAACAGAGCAGGCAGGATTCCTGGATTCTGCCCTTGCCCTGCCTTGCTGCCATGTGTGAACTTGGATGGATCCAGCTGATCTTTAACTTAGAATACTAGAATTATAATTTAATGAAACCCCCCCAAATAAGAAAATAGGTTGTTTATAAAAGTATCTACCTTTTTCACTCTCTTAGTTCTTTTGTTAGCCTACTTCACCCTCCACTGTTAGCCCAAGAGTATCTACAATCAAACCTTTTAGCTATATGAGCTTCTCAGGTGATGACAATGCTTTCTGTGTCTATTGTGTGTAAAGATAATTCCAGAGACACTGGATTTCCTGTCCCGGAAGGTGTTTGTGGTCGTAGTAACAAAAGAATTAAAGCACAGCAGGAACAGTGGGGATCAGAAAGCATCCTGGTAACACCAAAAACACTCTGGACTTTGGAAATCTTCTTTTCCCTTTTTTGTCAAAATGTAATTTTAACTACATCCTTTCCTTGACAGCTCACCCTGCCCAGAATCTCTTAACCATACAGTACAGGGATCTGATACAAAACTCATTTAAATCAATAAAGATGCCTGCAGACCCCTCTGATTCTGAGTTTAGAGGACTGCAACCTATTTGGTTCTTTCTTCAATGTTTTAGCCCATCTTACTTTGCTGCAGATGCTTTTTAAGCAAATCAGGTGAGGTCAATCCTAATAATGTCTTTTGTCTCTTCTGTCTTTCTTCTTTGATGTATTACTAGGCAAAGTAAAAATGTACTTTGTGCATCTTCTGGAGTGGCATTATTGCAGTGATTTACACTGCTGTCAATCCTAGCTGAGCAGAGTCCAGATAGAGAGATTAAATTAGCTATAAATGAGGAAAGGATGTGTTAGTGGCAGAGATTTATCTGTAATTTGAGCTGCTTAGAGTTCACTTTGGTAACTCTCCTGTGCAATCTCAGGCAAAACATTTTGGATGAGACCTGAAAAATTACTTACTTGCTTAAGTTCCAATTGAGGCAGATCCCCAGAGTGATATACAGATTTTTTAAACTGCTATGGTACTTCATAATACAGAGATGCCTACTTTTTTCCATATAGGTTTGCCAAAATGCCTCAGGTCACATGTGCTCATACTGTAGATGTCCACAGGTGCCTTGCAATGAAAGGAAGTGCTGATAATACATAACATCAGGTAGCACAAAGGAACCTGCCTCTCCCTGGGAGAGGAGTAAGTCAGCTCATCTGGACCTGGAGACAGTGTAGAATAGCAGGACAGCAGATGAGACATGGTAACTTTTAAACTCGCTATCATTTCATTAAATCCTCAGGGAAAAAAAGAACAAGAAAACAAACTGGCAAAATCCCAAACAAGGCAAACCTTTCAGGACTGAGGCAACCTCATCTATCTGCATCAATAACTGCCTTGATTTTCAGGGCTGCTGAGCACTTGCTGCCTGCCCAGGTGGTGCCCGTATCCTGGAACTGGAGGATGCTTTAGGATCCTGCAAGGATGTTATAGTTGCAGGTTCCATTTTTACTCCTTGAAATACCTAGCATGGCTTAACAGTTTAACCTTCTTTATTTAACCTTATCACATTTTCAGCATTTTTCTTTCACTTGGATGTGGTTTTCTTTAGTATGTAACTTTCTTAGTAGTTGAATTGCTTTTTTTTTTTTTTTTATCATCACAGCTTGCAATTTCATCCCCTCAGAAAACTCAGCTTTGAAAAGAATGGGTACTCTGGTTCATTTCAAGTTGTGCCTGTTCCTGGGTAGTCTTTCAGAAAACAGGGAGGTTGCTCTGAGAGCAGAGCACTGCCCTTTGGGCCTAGGTACAAAGCCTCCATCAGGAGCAGTGGTTTCAGGGAGCTGTGACAGGGCAATGATCCCAAAGACTGTTGAAAGGTAGGAGCAGGACCTCACACCTGGGGTGGAGATGTGAGTAAAAGAACTCTTGGCCAAACGGGCTCCAAATAGGTGTGGAAAGATAAATTAGTGGTGTTACAGTGCTGTCTCAGATGTTCTTAAAGAAGTTCTGGGAATAATTTCTGTGAAAGACTTTCACCCACAGGGCACAGCAAAATTGCTGATTTGGGAAATAGGGATGATTCACTTATGTAAGAGATGCCCATACTATTAGCATATAAGATGCACTGCTTATCATACCTTTTTTAGTGGCATTGTGCCTAATTAATTCATGACACCTTAATTAATAAGTATACAAAGAAATATCCCCACATGACCTAAGCATTATGGAGGAGATTGTGCCCTACAGACTCTGTCTAATGTTGGTGTGAAGGAACATTCCCAGTTTCTATATGAGTTCAAAGTGTGTATGAAGTTTAATTCTAACTGTGGTTATTTTTTCCTAAGGGTGATTTGAAACTACCAGACTGATGACCTGAAACCAAATAGTGTTCAAGGACAAAAGTATCCTCAAATTCTGAAGATAATTCATTCTACACCCTAGCTTAACAGATGGTTTCCATCATTGTAAATGGCCACACTGAAACCCAGAGTAGAAAATTTTCTCTGAACATCAGCCAAGTGGTATCAAGATATTTGTGTCTGAATACCTGGATGTACTGGTGGAAAAAGCCACGAAATGCTGAAGGATTTCTTACCTCTTAACAGCTTCAAAGCCATGGGGAAAAAGAAAGTTCTATTCTATTAGACTAGAAGCACTTAATAAAGTTAATTTAGGAGATATTTCAAATGCAGGTGAGACAGGAGCAGTCATGGACTTGGAAGTCACGAGAGCATGAAGATTTTTTAAAAAATGTGATGAAGACAGTGGGGATAAATATCTACAAGATGAAGGCTAAACAACACTGCAGATATTTTAGGCTGGTTCTGCTCTCAAATGCATCTGATTTGCATCATGAGCCCCTTGCTTCCAAAAGTGAGAACTATGGAATGTTGTTTTTAAATCTCGGTATCAATCACTGCAATATTTGCTAAACCACTAGTTTATGATTAAGATGTGCATATTCAGCTTAAGGGGTCTTAAATACATAATTTATCATTGTGTTGTAAAATATTGATATAAATATTTTACTATTTTGTGCATTAGATTCTTAACAGCCCCTCAGCAGTGTGAGGGACTGAGATGTCACCTTGAAGATCTGTAAATTCTTCTAGCTCATGTTTCTGATTGTGCCTAGAATGACAAATTTCAACCTTTTTCTGGGTAAGTTAACATTTCTGAATTCTGGAGTAAATTTTCAGCAAATCCAGCTGGAGTTATGGTACAGGAGGAAAATCAGACTATTTGGTCTTGAAATAAGGACAACAGTTCTGTGTAGGCTTTGATGTGCATCTGTGAGTGCAATGAATTCAGAGCAAAATTTCAGAGATGTGAACTGAAACAATATGAAAACATCAGGTATGAAAGGCTGCTTGGGTGATATTTGCTTATTTTTCGTATTTACAAGACATTTGGCATGCTTTTGCATATTTGGCCAGTGTACTCAAAGTAAGGGAAAACAAATTATTTTGTTCTCCAGGGATTCTGTTCAGGTCTCTTGAATCTCCATCTAGGCCCAGGATTTTAGTTTCTGTCCCTCAGGCTAAGGAAGATTGGATAGTTCATCCATGGAATGTATTAATACCACTTCTTAATCATCCAGAGCAATCACTACAGGTTGTGCAACACAGAGCACTCCTTTTTTCTTCAGGGGCTGTGCTTCCTGACAGCCAAGGAGAGAGAAAGACTGCAAATTAAATCCTGGCCCCCTTGGATGGAGGTGCTATCTCTTAGTGAAAACAAGAGCTCACTTTGGCATGCTTTATGATCACAAGTGGGAGGCAATAACTTAGAAGCAGACCAACAGAAAATACTGAGGTACGAAAGTTTCATTTGTGTCTGTCAGGAGAGGGTAGAAAAAGGCACTTTGGATCAGGACTCCAGAAATTTGGGCTCCATCCTGGCACCAGAACAAAACTCCTGTATTGCCTTGGGCAAGTGACTTTGAAATTCAATTCTCAGTTTGCAAAATGGGGGTAATAAAGACTCACAGAAAAGTTGGAAGGATAACTCCATTAATATTTATGATGTGTGTAGGTACTCCAGTGCCAGGAACCTTTTGAGCTATCTACCCTACTAAAGGACACTCAAGTTCACATTTATTTTGGTGAGGACACACACTAGAATGCCAACAGGAATTTGGTGCTGTCTTTTTTGAAATTAGTTGAAAAAATGGAATAATTGCCTTTCGAAAAATGCATGTGTATCAGCACTTGTCTTCATACTAAACAAAGGTAAAAAGTTGAACTAGATGTACATTATGTAACTGGCTGTTACCTGATGAACCACAGTCTTCCAAGGAAATGACTACTGCCTCCTGGGAGGTGTGGTTCCATGACAAATAAGTTTATGTGGAATAACATGATTATAAATGATCATGTTCCGTAGGAGCCACAAAGCCCTTCAGTCATTCTACTGCATGTAGGCACTGAGAATGTTTTAAAAGACATTATTTTATTTTGAGTTTCTTGTTGGAGTGTTCTACCAATATCTGTGTTTACTGGTTTGTTTGCAGTCAGTTCCTCCCCACCCCCCAGTAGGTTTACTTGATGTTAGAGGCACTGTATGATGGGAAAATGACACATTGAGGAGGTTTTTTTGAGTAGCTCTCTATCCTTTCCCTAAGAGAGTTTTTTGAACCACTCATCTTTTGGCATTGGGAACTTTACTTCCATGATTTATAAAGATGAGATCAAAGGAAACTCTCTTATGTCTGTACATTTGAACTAACACACCACAGCAGGTGAGGGTACATTTGTCCCTGCCCTATGCTACCAAGAGATGTTATGAAATCATCCTGTATCTTTTAAATGCTTTATCACTTCTTGGAACAGTTCTGGGACTTGTGTTTCAGCATGTTTATTTTCTGTGGGAACAGCGATCTGATTGCAGTGCACGTGTGTGGGTGGGTAGATTATAAATTACAGACTCTGAGCTCAGGTGCACATCTTGGGAGTGACTTTTAAATAGTTGCACGATTAACAAACCTTTCTCCTTTGTGGAGTGGAAAGCAACTTCTGTCTCGAAGATCACTGCTTTCCTTCAGGAATTATACCACATGGAGCCTGCATGACTAGATGCTGGAGGGGAAATATTTGTTGTGTTATGAATGTGAAGCCAGCTAACTAGTGAACTATGGGATAATTTATAGTCAGCAGGTCTTAAGGGTAGGAAGAGGGGGAGCTTTACAGGAAACACGTTCATAATCTTGGAGGGAGGTGGCATGAAGGAGACAGCCCTTTATGGCTGGAGTGGTTTAAGAAGGTCTTGTCGCCTGTTCCTTCGGGTTGTCCCTTGTCTGGAAGCTGTCCTTAGGCTGAGAAGCACATTTGTCTTTGACAAATTCTCCTTTTCCCTCAGTGCAAAGTCAGTGAGGTTGTTGTGAGCAGCCAGGAGCAGTGGATGCAGAGTGCTCATGTAATTATTCAGGGTGGCACAGCTACCTGCCCTGGAAGGCCAGCAATGAAGAGCCAGTAATTAGGCTAGATTCAGGGGAATTATGTGACCTCACTCTTGGCTGCACTGAGATAGGTACTGCAGTTTTTATGGAGATGGATGCCATATAAATATCTAGATAGATTAACGATCTAATGGAGGCTTTTTTGTCATTATGACATCTTGAAACTCACTACCACTGTTAGTCCATCTGTGTATGGATTGCAGACCCAGGCCAAGAAATACTTAAGCAGATGCTTAACTTTAATTTTAGAAGCAGGCCCATTGATTTCAAGGAGAATATGTGCATTTTTTTTTTTAATTTTTTTTTTTTTATTTAGCCATGTGTTTAGTGAGTTCCTAAACATAGACCTAATCCAAGTTTCCATAAAAAACAATTCCCAGCATGCCTCAGAATAAAAGCTAAGGAAAAACAAAAAAATGGAATGGTTTTAGTACTATGAAAAACAGAGCAGCTTTCTGATTAATTCTCCTTTTTAATCTGTGTCACAATTTTAATGCATAATCCAACTGGATTGTTCAAACTAAAGAGATACAGTCAAATTTATGGAGTATTTCTCTTTAATGTTCCAATTATCAGTCTAGAGCATATGTACCTGATTCTGGAAATCTTGTGTTTGTAGAACTTTAGTTGATTTTCACAGGCAATGTGTATGCTTCCTTTTCACAAAACGGAACCAAATATTTATTAGCAGTTGGAAATAGACCATTTATTTTTATATGTGACTTTCCATTGGCAGTGTTCATGGAGAGGGCACACACACTATGTACTTCTTAAAAATCTTCTCTTGATACTGTTTGCTAGATCTCATTCATTATAGAGTTGAAAAATAAACTAATGAAGTGACCAAAACAAATTGGACAGAATTTAAAGGGTCAGTACCTCAGGGTAAATATGACCTCAAATGCAGAGATGGTACTAACATTACACGACAGTATTAGTACTGTCAGATGTGGCTTTAATGAAAAAATGGATATATTCAGGTAAATAGCTTCCTATAAAATATAAATTTAGACAGTGTTTACCTGAGAAGTTGCAAGTTTAAAGGAAAATGATTGGAAGTTAAATAGGATCAGGACAAAACTGACTCATGGTTAAATTCATAGGTAAATATTGGGAAGAGCAAAAATATGGACAAGGACAAACCAATTGATTATCAATGAATTATATACAAAAGTTTTCAGTCTGATTGTAGCAAATTATAGTCGATAACAGAAAAGTTCTATAGGATTTTAGGGCCATATTTTATATTCACAGTACAGAGTATTCTAAAAGAAAATGTGTTATTTGTATATGCATAAAAATCTCTGTATGTGTCTATATACACATACCCTTAAAGAAAAAAAAAAAAACCACATTGGTTTAAAAGAAGTAATATATGCATTGCTTTCACTAGTTTAAATTTTCCTTGGCTAAACAATGCCAGTTTGAAGAAGATGGCAAATTCTTATGTAGACAGTAATTCTTCCTTACTTCGTATAACTTTTGTGAGAGACATAAAGTGACAATAGTTAAGGAAGAAGTTATAGCTTAGTCCAAGGTACAGGGCTTGAGAACAGCTCAGTCACGAAGAAGTTAAAAGGAACAGAAGCTGTTGCTGCAAACAACTTTGTGGTACTGGCTTCTCTGCTAGAAAAGAAGCATGTCTGTCCATGTCTCCATTGGACAGACTTTTAGGTAGTTCATAATTTTCTTATAAAATGTTTTCAGTACAGAAATATAGGATTTTTAAAAATATTTTTTTCCAGTGTAGCACACACTGTATAACACTTTGAAGCTGGAAATAGCTTATCATAATTTTCAGCTGAAAGAAATTGTTTTTATCATATTGGAATTAAAATATTCACAGACCAACTATGAAAAAAAATAGATAAAGATTTCCATGGAAGATCTAGCAGTTTGTATTAGGTGAAGATATATGCATTTAAGTGACCAACTTTTAAAATAGCTCAATTTCTGTCAAATTATAGTTTTGATTGCACAGTGTTGCAATATGAAAATGACTGCTACATGATTGGAGGATATATTCTGTTTCCTGTATCCATAACATATTGGGAATGGACTGATGGTCTTTCCTTGGAAAATTTCAGTCTGTGGCATAAAGCTACCAAATCTCTGAGGTAAAAGGTACAAAGTGGTGGCATGAATTATATAGGGGAATGTGAAGACCCTTAGCAACAAATAAAGATTTTGGGAATGGTGTTGGCTTTGACATTGGAGAATATGTCCTACAGAACCTAGGAGAAGTGGTTGGTCATCAGAGGGTGTGGTCCATCTCATCAGCACACAATTGTCCACATCTGACTGGACAAACTGCATCCTAAACTCTACCAGCCAAAGCTCCAGCAGCTGCACTGGAGAAAGATCAGTAGTTTACATACACCTAAACAGGTGGAATGGGGTCTGGTTTCCCTGGTTTTAAACACTACAAGGTTGTATCTGCACCTAATTGTTTGTTTGTTTATTTTGTTTGTTTTCAAATTTCACTTTAATCTGTGGAAGTTCAGTAAACACAGTCAGTGGATCCTCACAGTGCATCCATTGCATCCTAACACAAATATGGTGTTGGGGTGTACCAGTTTTTCTCTAGATTTTATTTTCCACAGAGATTAGAGTTCCTAAACCAATGAGAGATCAGCTTAGATGTAGACATCCTTGTTATACATACCTCAGCTTGGGTAAAAAATACACCCTTACAACCTGGTTAAAGGAGACCTTACACTAAGACAAGGAAGACTGGTCTGACACTAGAGGTTCTTCCCGGATTAATTTAATCCTTTCAAAGAGAAACTTTCAGGTTAAAAACTCCCACCAGAAGTCAAGTTAGAAGAATGTTATAGACTTACAGCTCCAGGAACAGTGTTCCTGAAAAAAATCTCAGTTGAAAATGTGAAGCCAACACACCTGGAATTCTCGGAAGTGCTTAAATTTTTCAGTTATACTGTTGAACGAGTCCTTAATCTTGAGTTGTTCATGTTTGGCACTAGTACTGTTGATATCCCTAATCTTAAGGATTTAAAAGTTGGCATACTCTCATGTGGCACATGAGAAAATGAAAAAAAAAGGGTATGGGAGATCCGTGGAGGCCCAGACTAAGTCCCTAGGGGATAAATGCAAGTGGTCTTCTCTTTGGAAAGCAAAAAAGAATCATAGAATCACAGAATATCCTGAGTTGGAAGGGGCCCACAAGGGTCACTGAAGCTATTGTGCAACTGGGGGCAACACCTCTTCTTCCTTTGTTGCTGTATGAAGGTGATGGCAACTGCTGAGTCCTGCTGTTGAGGTTTCTGGTGCTAAAACATTTTAGCAATGGTATTATCCCCAGGGTGGGAGGGTGTCATCTGATCATGAAGTCAGAAAGCTTGTCCTATTGCTGTCCAATGCACTTGAGGATAAAGGTGTGTCTTCCTTTGCCTTTTAGGAATTGAAGAGGGGATTCATATA
This sequence comes from Cyanistes caeruleus, assembly GCF_971803275.1. Lineage (NCBI taxonomy): Eukaryota > Metazoa > Chordata > Aves > Passeriformes > Paridae > Cyanistes > Cyanistes caeruleus. Next base: position 11,074,849 of record NC_141701.1, read on the forward strand.
TTTTCCATCTAAACAGACACTGAGGTGCCAAATGCTCTTTGGCTTCTCACGCAGATGCTTAGGACACTGCATAAAAATAGATAATTCATTGGGCTTGTCTGGGTTTAGCACAGTAATTTTCCATTAGAGAAATGTCAAGAGATTCTTTGGCATCAGTAGGAACAACCTTGTCAAAATGGATACAAATCAGAGCCCTGGAAAAGCCTGACAGAGAGAAAAATTAAGGTCCCAGCTTTTCTTATTTCCTTATGTCATTAGTTAAATGAAGATATTTTTCTTTCTTTCTGAAGCCCAAGTAAGCACTAATTTTGTTACAAACGGCCCAGGAACAGTGTAAGGAAACTGGACTCCTAGAAAATGACCAGAATTTTCCAAGGAGGGAGTGGGGAAGCTGTAGCAGTTTAGGAGAGAGATGGCAGGTTGGATGTGGAGATAGAGGGTCTTAGAAACAAAGGAGAACATTATCCAAGGTCACCTGGGGAGTGACATAGAAGGGAATGAGGAGCACAGGGTTGCCACAACTGTGCTGCATTAGGGAAAGTCCATCTGGAGAAGTGACTGGAAGTGGAATACAGGATAAAACTGTGAGAGGAGACAGGAGCCCTGCCATGTCTGGCTGGGTTACACCTGGAGCAGGTGTAACATGAGGAACGTATAAAAAACCATGTCACTTGGAGTGAAAATGGGCATTAGGGAGAGCAGGAGACAGTGGAATAGGTAAGAACACATAATAGGAAACCTATGTTACAATGAGGGAGTGAGTGAGGCCCTGTGGGGTAGAGGCAAGGGATGGGAGATTGGAAAAGGCATTTCTGATAGAGCAGGAATGGGCTTGCAGGAGTCCCAGGAGGCAGTGTGGTGAGCCTGGACAACAGCATTACAGAACCAGTGTCACACATGGAACACCAGTGATTCTGATGAAAGGGTTACAGCTGGACAAGCTCCTTCAGGTCCATGGAAGCTGCACAGCCAGTGTCCATGCTCCATCGCACCCTGCCTTGCATCCAGACTTGGTGGCACCTGCATACACCAACTGAACCCATGTACCTTGCACAGAGAAAAAGTTGCAACAGGAGAAAGGTGACTGAAGGGAAGCCCAGGGTACTGAGGGTATGTGAGGACAAGCAGAGTTCACTGAAGGAGAGCAGCTCTCAGTGCATGGGCACCATTATTTAGCAGGAGGAGCAGCCAGGGGAACGAGCGAGGTGGAGGAGGCTGAGTATTTCTTCAAAGGTGCTGGCTGCAAGGCATGGGAGGAGAGCCAGTGAAAGAAGCAGGAGAAAAAGGAGCAAGGCTAAAAACTTGGCATGAAGGGAGGGAAAGCTTGAGGGGAGATTTTTGTGCTGTTAGGGATCTTCTGATAATAAATCAGGTTCCTTTAAAAAAAAGACAAAGGATTATTGAGGAAAAGACTAGCAGTACAAGTTGCAGAAGAAAGAAAAGTCTTATAGTGGGTGAGCTCCACAGTGTGCTCAGAAAAATAAGCTGTGTAACAGTGCTTGTGCCTGCCACCCAACTGCTGCAGGCAAGTGTGGAACTGTCCCTGCTGTCACTTCTTCTTTTTGTGGTCAGCAGAGGCTCAGCTGAGAGCATGTTCTTGTTTCAAAGCTCACATAGATCATTACTCACAACTTTCTCTCATCCTCCTGCCTCTCTTTGACTTTGAATAGAAGAAGGACAAAGGAAGATTTATCCTTTTGGTTTTCCAGTGGTGTTTCTTAGCAAAATATTTTTGCAGCATCAAGGTTTTCTGTAAAGAAGCTTGTTTTAAATTTTGAATTGGAGTTAATTGTAGAAGCAAAAAATGAGAAATACAGGAAAGCTGAGCAACTACAATCAGCAGGGAAGTTTCCTTTCCTATAGTATTTTTTGTTCAAAAGAGAAAACAGCCACAAAAATGTCAGAAAATATTATGTCTTAATCTTTTTAATGACCAGAACATTCTTCAGTGATGAGTCATATTTCTGAGAAAACCTGAATTAGGATATGATGAAACTTTGATGCAATTTATGGAATTGGTGGAAAGCTGTGAAGTAGGACTAGTCACTGCTGGGCAACAGACTTCTTGATTGAAAAATATATTAGCTCAATAATGGATTCATTAAAATTTCTGCATATCCTGTTGACAGAGAGAAAGAGATTTTGGCCCTGATACAGGAAAGGGGAAAAAAAAAAAAGAAAGATATGAAAATATCAGTTAGACCTTATTTATAATGAACTCTAAAAATGTAAATTAAGCTAACCAAAGTGACTATCTAAGCTCGTTCTGCTGGGTCCCTGTCCAGTAAACACAGAGAGGCACCCTGAGATTGCAGTTTGTCCCCTTCTCACTGCTTGTTTGAAGACAGGGAAGAGTTTCTCTGGACTGACCCAGGAGCCTGGGCATTAGTCCTCATGCAGCCTCATGGGCAGTAATGTACTTGAGCTCAGCTGGCTTCACTCTGTCCTTCCATTCAATTCAGTTGTACCATATTGATTATTTAAATAAATGTTTTCTGAAGATTCTTTATTTCTTGTAGTGTCATCTGCACAAGATTTCAAATGGATTCTGGAAAAGCAAACTCTCCCCCATGCCTTTAACTGACTAAACATGCTACTGCCTTCAGTGCCAGTTTAGATTATTTCCCAAAACAAAAAATATACCCCTCAAAAATTTCTAAGTCAGCATTGTCTAAACCTTTAGTCTTGGCTTCACTGAGTCAAAATCTCCTTATAGGAGGGCATTGTGCCCCTGTGTGCTCCCACACAGCTGCAGCAGTCAGAGCAGATTAACTGCACTCTTCAGCCCACCAGGTCTATTGTTGGCAAAGTGGAAGAAACAACCTCTCTTTGCTGATGAGCAAAAAGCTTCTAATCTGTTGCACAAAGAAGAAAGATGTTTTTTTCCCAGATGCATCTCGAACTCACACGAACTCCCACGTCTCAGTGGGAAGTAGGTGCACAGATAAGGCAAGGGAAGTGCAGTGGCTGCTGAATGAGGTGGGTTCTTAAGTGCAAGGGATACAACATCAGCTTTCTTTGTAGACTTGTGTGGCAGCTGTGCAACTTCAGAATGATTTTTCCACCTCAAAGTGAGAAAGTGCTTTTTAGGTTGTGTCCATAGACTAAATAAAGAATAACTCAGAAAAATAAGATTTTTTTTATCAGATACAGAACATTCTACCTAGAAGTAAGCTTCTTCACTGATGTTTCTTTTCTGAAATCTTTATTTGACTTGTAATGAAGGATTTACTAAAAAGAAATCAGCTGTGGTACGCAGTGGCTGATCAACAGGGTTCTCTCTGACATCCAGAGCTGATGTGACTGAGATTATAAGTAGAATGAGAACTTGGTATATCAGTGCCATTACCTTCTGAGAGCATATCAGCTGCAGGAAAAGAAAGCAGTGTCTGTTGGCATGTAGGTGTAAATAAGGAGTGGGATGGAGAAAACAAAAGTTTAAATTTTGTATCTGTGTGCTCTGAGTAGATGTGTTATCTCCAAGGGACTGTTTCTGCTGTTGTTCTGATTTGTATTTGACATGCTAATTAGCACTGAGGATGTTTTCATTCATTAAGTCTTTTCACTATGAGAAGCTTAATTGATTTAAAGTACCCAGGTACTTTATCAATGTTCCTTCTGCTTAATTTCTAGGATTGATATATACTAAATAATAAATACCTGGTATTCCTCTCCTTTCCTACATTATCTACAACTATGTTCTGCAGATGAAGGATACAGTTAGCATATGATCTCCTCACAGTTATGAGAAAAAACTGCAGAAAACTTATATAGCCTTAAATGCAGGATTCTGCCCTTACTAGTTATGGAACAACCTAGTCAGGGCTAAGCAATAAATGATGTCACTCAGTTGTCATTTTCCATGTATTGCCATACGCAGGTAAGGCTATTCCTTGGGGACAAGTATACCCTGTTTTATCAGTGGCAGATGTGAGAATACATTGTCTCTCAAGCCAAACTACCAGGCAAGAAAAATATCTGGCAATTCAGGGAGGAGCACAGAAAAGGAAGAGGACTGTAGAAAAGATAAAGTAGGAGAAAATGCTTTATTTCTTCAAGGCATATTATCTTGACCTGGAAAAGTGATGCCTTTGTCTATATAAAGACAATTGCAACATGAAGTTTCCTGTTTGTGAGCATTTATCTTTACCTTTGGGGACCACTTTAGGAAGCAAGAGATTTATGGCAGCTGTAGGGTTTCTATTTCTGTCTCTCTGGCTTGGGGAACCATACCTTTCCACACAGTCTTTACAGTGCCTTTACAAGGTTTGATCTTTGAAACAAGAAGTGTGGTTTCTTAAGCTACCTAAAAGTGTGCCTCTTTGTTTCGTATGTGCAGTTCTTCAATTCAGTTTCCCAGTCCTTCAGTAGAGATGAGCAACATCTGCAGCTGCCTGCTCCTGTTTCACCTGCTACCTTTTCAGGCAGTGATTAGTCACTTCTCACTCTGCTGTCCCAGAACAGGATTACAGAGGTACCTTTCAGAATGAGGTATCTTCACTGATCAAGGAGAGGCTCTCAGTACATTGGTGCAATCACCACCCAGACTTACAGAAGTGCTATGATGGATTATTCATCCTGAGAAACAGGAAGGCTGTCATATTTTCTCCATGGTGTCACTTCACCCTTCCTGAAGTGACAAAGGCCCTCATTTTGGGCTGGCAGACACTGATCTGTGCTACGGTCACACTGAGAGCTGTCTTTTCCCTGTGTGCAATCTCTCACCAAATAACTTGAGCAAAAAATACAACCTGGCTGTTGGATTCCAGCTGTCTCTCAGCTGCCTCTGTAATTCCTTTCCAGCCTTATGACTACCATGGCACTTTGTAAAGTGGGTTTTTATTATGCAGACCTTGCATTCACTGGAAACTAGGCTGAACCTACAGCCTTACAGCAAAGGGCAGCCTGTCCTCTTTACCAGGACCCTGAGCTGCATCCAAAGTAAGAAGTGAAAGTGGGGGGAAAGCACCATCCACCCTGGGCATTTTTGCCAGTCAGCTCATAGGCTTCTGCAGAAGGAAACACAGCGTGCTGCCTCTCATTAGCACAGTGGCAACAGCTCACTGCTGTGGGAGTGCCCAAAAAATGCTTCCTGTCTCCCATGGCAACCTCAGCCTTGCATGGAACAAATTGTGAGCAAATCCTGCTGTACTCATTCACGCTCTTTGAGATTTACCACTCACGCCTGCTGCAAAACCAACAGCAGAGAAACAACAGCGGAGCGCGCAGGCTCTGACTGATGCACGCTTTTATCTCCACAGTTGTTATTCTGTTGTTGCCTGTTCCTAGCAGTTGACTCTGTGTGCTGATATCACGTATAAATCTCTAGTTCCATTCAGGGGTGGAAGTTGTAGAGCAAGCACTAACTGGTAAAGAATTGGTGACTCATAAGCCTAAACATTCTTCATATTTAGCAGGAATAAATATTGATGCTAGAGAGATTTAAATTTAATGATGGTTAAAAATTGCAGTGTGTTGATGGGGAAGTCAGTTCCTTGTGCACCCATGACTCCTATTGACTTTGGAGGTAGTTGCAGGGATGCACAGAAGTTGGTTTTAGCATTTCTGTATTCTGTACTCCCAGGGATTTCAAGGCTAGGGAAAAATGAGGAAGAGAATTGCCTTTGGAATTTTAATTTCATTCTTTAGTAGTAACTAACAAAGGGAAATATTTGGCTATGGTGATACACTCTCCTTTTCATGAAGTTAAGATAACCAGAGTGACATAATTTTATCCTTATTTTGATCTACAATTTTTTTTTATCATATAAAAAGAGGAAATGATAGATCACTGGACATTGGTCAATGGCATACTGGATTAAATTCCACATGTGCATCCTGACCAAAACTATGCATTTTATCAGTGGGAGGTGTTAATACTTGCCCTTGTTTGTGAATAGCAAGCCTAGGGTTGGTGAAGGACAACCAAAAACTGGTGCAGCTCCCCAGCCCATCTTGTTTCCTCACTCATTCCTGTCCCTGTTGTGATGCAATCTGGCAGCTCTCACATGTCCTTGCAACAAGGATGTACCACTTTAAGCTTTTTTCAAGAAAGGAAGGAAAACCTCAAATGATGATCTCAGACTTTCAAAGGAAGATGGAAAATATAATTTATTTTATAGTTATTTGTTTCATAAATTGCAAAGGTGATTATGCTTTTCAAAGGGATATCCTTTAAATCCCTGTTGTTCAAACCATGGGGTCCAGTCACTGGGGGGGAAAGGTCCCAGAAGCTGTGTAAGTAATGCTTAAAAATAGTGACATTTGCATCCAATTTGAAATAGCCACTGGGAGAAAACTCATTAAGAATGAGTAGAGTATTTCTAAAACCATCAACTAGAGGATGCAGTTTGGCCCTGATTTATCTGTTGAATTTAATAATATGCAGGAATTATATAAGCTCCATGCATTAAAAAGGGATGTTCCAAATCCTAAGGAGTACTTAGGCAGGAGGGCTCACCAGAGGAGCAGTAGGCAGTGGATCAGCTTATTTGCAGAGCTGGACAGCTTTTGCTCCCAGTCCTGTGTCCCATCACTACCAAATATATTTTGTCTCATCCTTAAATCTTTCAGCAAAGAGTTGAGCTGCTTCTAGCATTGATCTGAAGCCCAAATGAGTTCTCATATAATATAAATAACAATAAAAGCCAGAATAATTGCCATTTAACTTTCTTCTTATTATTAGTCATCAACAAAACCTACCATTCTCCCCTAAATTCTACATAAACAATCCACTGCAGCCTTGAAACATAAACATCCACTGACAGCTGAAGCAGATTTCATTAGCCATTTCCTATATGATAAATATCCTGGCATTATTAATGTCCTGCTAAGTAAACATTGGCAGTGTTAAAATGAATACTTAAAAAAAAAAATCATTAGACACTACTATATTAACATGAGTGGCAATACAGTTCATCTATCATAATCAAATACTTTCCTGTGGTCAAAATCATTCTGAGATGAATACTTATGCTGAATTTTTTCCTCACTTTAATATCAGTTTTCACATTATTGTGTCTACCTAAGCAGTTTTTGATATTCAAAATAGGAAGCAAAGACACGAATCTTCTTTTCACTTAGTTTTTCAACTGAATACAATCCATGTAACAGATTATAAGTATTCCCTGGCCTGAGTAGCATAAAGTTTATATAAGACAGAGAAAAAGTATTGTCAAATCCCAAAAATAATGACCTTTAAGAAATGTTATTTATGATTTGTACCTTGGATACCATTATTTATACAATTCTACCATATTAAGCCAGTCTAAATTCCTGAAGTTAGACTAGCCTCACTACAACATATGCTTATGTCTCCTGTCTGGAAAGGCTTTCCTAGAAAGCCCCTTATTGTTTTTGCCATCATATACGTGATGGATCTTGTCCAGAGAAGGGTGATGAAGCTGGTGAAGGATCTAGAGCGCAAATCTGGAGCAGCTGAGGGAGCTGGAGGTGTTAAGCCTGGAGAGAAAGAAGCTTAGAGAGGACCTCATTTCTTTCTACAACTGAAAGGAGGGTGTAGCCAGCTGGGGATCTGCCTCTTCTAAGCAACAAGTGATAGGACAGGAGGAAACAGCCTCAAGTTGGAGGTTTGGGCTGGATATTAGGAACAATTTTTTTATTGAAAAGGTTACCAGGCATTGGAGCAGGTTGCCTAGGGAAGTGATTTAGTCACTATCCTTGGAAGTGTTCAAAAAACATATCGGTGTGGCACTTGGGAACTGGGTTTGGTGGTGGATGTGGCAGTGCTGCGTTAATTGTTGGACTCAGGGATCTCAGACATATTTTCCTTAATGATTGTCTGCTTCTCAGATTCTAGGTGATTTACCCATCCCTAAATATTTCACAGAAAGAGAACTTACATTGTGCTTTGATGGAGATGAGTTACAAAACTTGTGAGTCCCACGGTGAGGTGGGTGGGGCTCTTGGGGAGCACAAGAGGCGCGAGCAGCGAGCGATGCCGTGTGCCACTCCTCAGGTCCTCTGGCCAGGTTGTCTGGCATCTCCTCCCTCCCCAGCCCCCACAGGACTGGGAGATCTTTGCTGCATCCCAGGGGGCTGTGAGGATGGAGCCACTGTGAGTGTCTCAAATGCTATGAAGACACACAACAATGAAGAATTGTGCATACAGCCAAGTCCACAGAGCACCCCTTAAATCCTTCAGTTTACTCTGCCAAATGTGTCTCATATTCGTTAGGGTGATATACATGCTGGTTAGCTTTGTTATTTTAAGATATATAGTCATATTTAGAGTTTTTAGGTATTTAGAGCTAATTTAGATTAGCTCTTGATATCAGAACCTACAGAGTTACGGGCAGTTCTGAGTAGCAGTATTACAGAAAAATGCAGGAGACTTTCAGGGTCTTTCCTGAAAGAGAAACTTTCAGAGAAATGACACTGAAAAAATCAAAATTGCTTCTCAGCATTTCAACCCCATTGAGTAACACCAAGACGAATTGTCTGAAAGAGGAACCTCATCTGGAAACTGCAGTTTGCAGAAAAATCTGTTTCTACAGACACTTTTGCTGACCTATGAAGCAGTCCTATATACAGCCCTTGTTTCTGGTAAAAGCTCAGTCTGCCTCCATGAAAGGAACAGAAATTTTGCTCCTTGCATTGACAGGAGATAACTGGGATCTCTAAGAACTTCATAGGTTTGTAACAGATTAATTATCATGGCATTAGGCACAGTGGTAACCAACTCTCCCCATTTTGTACTTTCACCTTCCTGTTAGAAACCAAACGTTTGTTCTGTGACTAAAGCGTAATGAAATTGCCATTCACTGGATAACATTTGCCAGGGCTGACCGGATGTTTGCCTTCTGTTAAACATGAATAAATATTGATAGGACTAATCCGAAAAATCACAGCTGCAGTAAAAAATAAACTGTATGACCCTGTTGTTAATGACTTATTGAAGATCAAGAACATTTATGCAATTCAGTTATACCCTGCTTCCCTGTATGCCTTATTTCCTGCTGTTGCTAGAATCTTTTTCAGTTTTCCTTTAAACTTCTTTTTCTGATAAATCACAGTGAGAACCAATAAAATATTTTGAAATAATATTAATTTGAAATTAAGTCTAGCAATAGCTCTGCTTTTCCTTCTCCAGGTCTTGTTCTTTCATTCACACCTGTTAATTTAATAGCCAGAAACATCCATCATGGTGAAGTACAAGGAAGATATTGCATGAAAGGACCAGCAAGATGCCTCAAATTGCACTTGCTGCATCTGCAGGTGTTGTGGGATGCATTCCTTGGCTGTAGTGGGACAGGCTGGTGTAGCTGCAGTGGAAGACTGGGAGGCTGCAGAAAGATGTGCTGTGAAATGAGCTGTAGAACCTTCCCCTTAGGAGTGCAGAAGGGTGGCATGGAGAGTCAGGACATGTATGCAGGAAATGAAGACACAGTAGGAAGATGCTGCTTTTCTTGGAGAGGCCAGAAGTGCTGAATTGCACTGGTTTGCCTCTGTGCTTCTCCATGCAGCTTCCTGACCCACCCAGGAGCATGCGCTGGCGCTGTGCCCCTCAGGAAGCTGACAGCAGAGCCAGATCACTGCAATGGAAGGTGTGTGGGAAACCTGCATGACAGCCTGGGAGTTTGCAGCAGGGTTTACATCTCAAAACCAGGCAGCAAATTCCAGCCTGCTGTGTTTTCCTGCATCCCTGGCCAAGGCTGGGACACGCTGCTTCATGCAGAGGCAATGTGATGTTGGTGGGACTGATTGGGCAATATCTTTCTGACAGACAATGCTCTCTTACCAACAGACTTTTATTTGGAAAGGAAAACTATATTTTGGCACAGTGACCTTGAAGGATTGCCAAGGTCTGAGGGGAAATCTGCTTTTTTGGCATCCTGTGAACCCTCAGGTTTTGTGGCAGAAGTGACAAGGTGACATCAGTAAGTAAGGAGCTCTCCATAAGTATTGGCTGTTACAAGAATTGACACAGATCAGGGTTCTCCCTCTGGAGAACCTTCTCCATTAGTTCCCATTAGCCTAACAATACCCAACTCCTTCTAGGACTGAATTAGTTATTTTTACATATTCAAACTCATGATTTATGCCTGGTGGTTGTAAGAAGTGCTAGGGTTTGCAACCTCATCCTAACACTCTTGTATCAGCACTGAAATTAAATAATAACTGCATGTTATTACACACAAATACTTGTAGTATAAATTGCTTAAACAGAATGTGATGTTTGCCATTTCTGAATCTGGCCATAATGAATTCTCTTGTTTTGATATTATTCAAGCAAAGAATTAATCAGTTACCCTTTGATGGGAAAGGAGTATTTTTCTCTTCATTTTAGGTTTCTGTTTTCTAAGAAAAGGTACTGAAAACACTTAGAAGTACTGCTTAACAATGCAAATGAGCACATTTACTTTACTAACAGAGTGTTTCTATTCTTAAATGGAAAAAAAAGAGAATACCATTTTTGAAAAGCTGTGAGAAAGCTACGAGGCTTGACACCTACAGACTTCTGTGGTTGATAAAAAATGAAAATAAAAAAAAAAAGAGTAAAAAATGTTCTTGCTTCACTCATTTCCGCTCCTTATTTGTGTGCACAGGCCCCAGCTGACTGTGGCTCAGATAAAATGTTATCAAATGTCACTTCCATTACATTCCTGGTACATTTAGAATATGAGAATTTACAGAAACTAATTGGGCTGAATTCCAGGTGATTATCCCATTTTCCTGACACTGGATCTCTTTCATAGTAACTACTTTTTACTTTTGGGAGTGCCTTTGCTGAACCTGGGCCAAAACCAATCTGCTCTTCCGTCATTGTGTCCATACATCTTGGCTTTTGCATCATTCACATAAATCACCTGTTTGGGAATTCATCCCAATCACATTCTTTTTTTTGTAGATGAGGCATACATCAGTTTATCTATTTGCTGACTTTGGATAAGTCATAAGCTTTGGCAGCAGAAAACCTATCTCCTCAACTTACATGGTCCACCAATAATCCATGAACTAAAAATTTATTTAAGTCTAGCTTCTACTGATTAAAGATGCTATTAAGCTATACATCACACTGAGCACCATTTTTAATATTACTGAGGTGTTTTAGTCATATACATGAAAGTAAGAAATTAAGTGCAGGAGCTGATTTTTTATTTCTCAGAGAAATATTTCCTTGACCTCCACTTGTCCTTGGCTTTCTTTTAGTTTCTTCTCCAGGGTGTCTCAAATCCCTGTACTTGTAATTGTGACTGCATTGTGAAAGGAGCAGGCTTTCCAAATTGTAACCAGCTACATTAGTCTTGGAAATCCAACTCTTTGGCAGTTATGCTTGGATTTATGCCACATCTAACAGCCCACACTAGATCAATTCCACTTTACTCAAGGTTAGCCTACTGTGGAAACACCCTGATTGGGTCAGGGTCAATTTAAACCCCAGATATTGTCAGGAGCATGCTGACACCCACATCAAATCCCATCCACAGGCTGGACTGCTCAGGAATCTCAGAACACTCAAATCTGTTGACTTAGCCTAGAAATTGCTGTCTCTTGAAAAATGCAGAGCAAAGACAAACTTTAGTTTTCTGCATCTTCATGTCTTCCCACGTAGCCACATTAATATCAAAACAGTGAGGAAGCAGATCAATGCAAGGGATGAAGAATACCTTTTATCAATACATTAAATAGTATTATCTCACAATGGAGACCACTTCATGATCTTAAGTAACACTTTGGGGCCTTTGGTGCTTTGGAGCCTTTTTCATCTAGGCAAATGCAGAGCACTAAGCACCCGAGAAGCTCAGAAACTGCTTTCCTGAGCAGTGGTCTCCTTCATCTGCTCCTAGCTGGATATCCATGCACCACAACCACAGATGGAACTTGCGTTAGCTGTTAAGTATCTTCATTAAAAATACGCAACCAACTCCCCCCCAGTTATGCTAGATGACAGCTTACAGTTATGTTATCCAGGAGATAACATCCAGCCAACATCCAGCACTTCTTAAAATCATGCTTAAAAGACACACACACATATAGAGAGGTTTATATGATAGTTTTTATGTTACCCTTGCATTGTAAGAGAAGACATCAGACACTTTGAATTACATTGCCAGCAAACAGGTAAAAGATTGTTTCTGACTTCATAGGGAAAGTTTTTACACCCGAATATTATTCCTGTTCAATACAAAACTTGTACTGCTGTCAGCAGGAAAAGGACTGGTGCAGTGAATCTAGCTGGTTTTTTAATTAACCATGCTAATTAACTTATAAGATGGAAAAATGAACCATTCAAATACAAGTAATGGCTTAAACTGTGAAAGCAAATATTGATCCATATATTTATTTATTTTTCTTTTCATTCTTGTGTCTCAGTGTCAGACTAAGTTTAGTCAAAATAAATTAATGAATTGCATGTTTCAAAAGACCATCATCTGTGTGAAGACCCTCATTTTTAGTGCTCAGCAGCCAGTGGCAGATAGATTTTCAAATCTGAAGTGTGGACTAATGTTGGGTATGATTGGAGGTTTGGTGTTTTGAGAGGACTGGGACTTGGCTTTAGTGTATGTCCAGCTTAATCTCTATCCCCAGACACTGGTTTCTGGGGTTGCAATAAAATAACGGTGTGGGTAGAAAAACCAGAAGCAAATAGAAAAGACACCTTCAAATCACCTTTGTGTACTGCATTAGGGGAAGAACCCTGCTCCAAGGCAATTTTATGTGTCCTGGCTGGAATATTTTCTACCTATATGGACTAAACTCTGTAGAAGCCACTCATCTTTCCTTAGTTTCCAGGGTTTCCATACATAGAGATATGGTTCATTAATTCTCTGTGATTAGTTCATCATATGACCTGACATATGAGTTGGGGACCAAGGGGGTAAGGTGGTCCCGATGTGCATCTTGGAATGAGCCCTCTTGCAAGATGAGATGCACAGAGAGAGGGTGTTAGGTGATGAAGATCACAGGTCATACGTACAGCAGTTTGAGTCTGGGGATAATGCAACAGAGTTATGAAGCTTAAAGGCTGAAACTGCTGAGAAACTTTTCTCTGAGGAACTCTGGCAAGTAGGCAAGCATTGGCTCACACCTTATGATCGATCACACAAGCACTGCTTCCTCCTTCCCTGCCACAACTAAACTCTGAGGTGAGGTTGGGAGCTGTTTTTCTGTAGTGTGCTTTTTACTTTGGCTTGTATTTACTCTCCACATCCCTCACAGGCACACTCTCAGGTGTGCACCTCAGCACATGCCTCGGCAAACCTACAGCTTAAGCAGAAGAGGTTTTTTTCATGTGAGACACTCAGAGCTGACCCTGCAGCATCACCTGCAGCCACAGTGACACTGGTGAATGAAGCAGACACTGTTCTTCCAACATCCTGCGGGTGCATCCCGCTCCCCTACACCACCAGCAGCTGCTTGTGTGTCTTCAGAGCTCACCTTGATCCAATCCTCCCAAATCTGATGTGCCCCACACCATTTAAGAAAGATGTGAAGCTCCTTGAAAGTGTCCAGAGGAGGAAAACAAAGCTGGTTGTAAAACTGGATGGCATGTCCTGTAAGGAGTTGCTGAGGACTCTGGTCTTGTCTGGTTTGAAGAAAAGAAGGCTGAGGTGTGGCCTCATCACAGCTTCCTGAGGAGAGGGAGAGGGAGGTGCCGAGCTCTTCTTCCTGTGCAGTGTGTTTGTGTGGTAAAGTTTTGGTCCTGGGGGAGCTGCAGGTGGGTTTCTGAGAAGCTGCCAGAAGATCTTCCCATGCCCATCTGTGGAATGTCTACCACCCAGAGTGGTAGCACCTCTGGGATAATGTAAGTACATAATAGGGTGGGAAATAAACTGCTGCACAGCAGTCAGAGAGAGGAGTGAGAATACGTGAGTGAAAATGCCCTGCAGACACCTGGCTCAGTGAGGAAGAAGGGGAATAAGGTGATCCAGATGCTGCAGCAGAGATTCCTCTGCAGGCCACTGTGCAGCCCATGGTGAGGCAGCCGTGCCCCTGAGCCCACGCAGGCCCATGGGAGAGCAGACATCCATCTGCAGCCCGCGGAGGAGCCCACACCAGAGCAGATGCATGCCCAGACGAGGCTCTGTGGGAAGCCCACACTGGAGTAGGCTCCTTGCAGGACCTGTGGCACCATGAAGAAGGGAGCCTAAACTGGAGAAGGTTTGCTGGCAGGGCCTGTGACCCCCCGAGGGACCCATGCCAGAGCAACCTGTTCCTAAAGGACTCTGCTCCATGGGAGTGTCCCACACTGGAACAATTCATGAGGAACTGCAGCCCATGGGAAGGACTCATGTTGGAAAAGTTTGTGAAAGATTGTCTCATGTGGGAGGTACCTCATGCTGGAGAAAGAGAAGGGCATGAGTTCTCCTGAGGAGGAAGCAGAAGCAGAGACAATTTGTAATGAACTGATCAGAGATGCCATTCTCCATCCCCTTCTCTGTTGGAGGGAAAAAGAGAGCAGTTAGGAGTGAAGCTGAGATGAGGAAGAAGGAAGGAGTAGGGATGAAAGTGTTTTAAGATTTTAGTTTATTCCTCATTATCCTACTCTAATTTGATTGGTAATAAATTAAACTAATTTCCCTAAATCAAGTCTCTTTTGTCCATGAAGGTAACTGAAGTGAGTGATCTCTCCCTGCCCTTATCTCAACCATGAGACTTTGGCTATGCTCTCTCTCCCTGTCCAGCTGTGGAGGGGACTGGCAGAGAGGCTTTGGTGAGTGCCTGGAGTTCAGCCAGGGTCACAGCCCACCACACCTGGAATCCAGTGACAGAACATGTGGGAATGGTTCAAAACTGTGACAGGGGAGTTGCTGACTGAATATTAGAAAGATTTCTATACCCAGAATGTGGTCCAACACTGGAACAGGCTTCCTTGAGAGGTGCCCAAGGCCTCAAGCCTGTCAGTGTTTATTTAAGAGGTCTTTGGACAATGCCCTGAACAACATACTTTAGCTCTTGTTCAGCTCTGAAGAGGTCAGGCTGGACTAGACAGTCATTGTAGTTCCCTTCCAAGTGAATAGGTCTCTTCTGACAGATACAATCTCTGCTTCAAAAATCTTACAAGTGACATAGTCTAAAACTGCAAGAAAAGGAGTATCTGCATCACAGAAGCCCAGGAGCCCACTTTTAATGAAGTCCACATCAAGACCTACAAAGGAATATGTACTATTTTAATTACTTCTCTGTTACTGTCTAGCAATTGCTCCTTGATAGGAGCAATTATGCAACAATAATGGCTTTGCTAACAATTAAAGTTCAAATCAATGAAGAGGAAGAAAATAGTTTTACTGCAAAAGACACTCAAAATCTAGTCAGGATTGCATTTTTAATTTTTAAATGAAGACCATTTTCTGCTGCATTCATTTGGACTGTTTCCTGCCATTGAAGAGTCTCTCAAATCCTACAAATTTCTGTTGAAAATAAAAGCTCAACCAAAGCCCCCCAAATCAAACCAAACTAACTCAGCAACTGACCTGTTACCTCTAAAACTATTCAAGGTGACATACAACACACATCTCTTGACAACCCCACACCATTCTCTGTTGCTAAATATATATATAATATATATATATATATATATATATATATATAAATATAAAATATATATATATAATATATATAAAATAATATCTGCTAAGGAATCTTTGACACTTTTTTTTTCTCTTCATATTTGCAACCTCTGCTCTGAAGAGACTTTGTGAAAATTTCCTTAGCTTGCAGGAAGAAAATGCATGAGTTGATAAAAGCTAAAAATAACTCAGCAGAAGGCTGCCCAATAAGTTAGATTTAGGTTGAGTCATGGAAAAGCCTAAGAGTATTGTCAGCATCTGAGTTATACTGCTTTCTACTTCATTTGGACATGCTTGTGAAGTGTGTGAAACAATCTTGTGAAAAGCAGTCATTGACTGTATTGATATTGCTATAGATTCTTCAAGAAATTGGGGACACTTATACTTCCTTTTGGGAATTAATTGTGCTGTATCTTGCAGGAACTGAAAAGAAAATAAAACTGAAAAAAAATATCAAACTCTTTTGAATTTCTTCCATCTCACAGTAAGGTACTTTGGGAATAAGGGTGAAGCAGTAAATATTCTAATTTTCTAGTAAGACCTTTTACTCTGACTCAAATGCCCTTTCTATGGATGAGAGAGGACTAGAAAATAGAAGCTAGATACCAAATAGATAGTGAAAAATAGAACTGTAGTAAGCAAAACTATCTGTAATACTGTTTTCAGAAAACAGTTATTTGTGATTTATTTCTAAATGGAAAATTGTACTCAGTGTGTTTCTACGAGGGGCTGTTTTCTATCTTGTACTGTTGTCATGTATCTTCTGTAATAAAAAATACTAAACCTCCAATCTCAGTGGCCAGAAGAGGCTACAGGTGTGATGGAGAACAAGAATAAAGATGCAGAGGATCTTGCCAAAGTAAATATGATGCTATTTAAAAACAGAGAAGTGCTGTGTTTTGCACTTTGGAGTCATCCCCCAGGAACAGTCTACAGCATACATCTAGGATTATAAGCATCCACTGAGGGGAATAAGTAATCAGGAAGCTGCAAAAATCAGTTTCTTTGAGCTAGACTGCATCCTTAACTGCACACAAGATGACAATGCCTTGATGTTGGGGGGGAAAGGGGAAAGATAAGCTTATTTCTCATTAGGATCTATGATAAATATTCTATCTACTGAACCTTCAGGTAAGTGCAGAAATGCTCTTTCTATCATGACAGCATAGACAGAAGGTGGTAGACTAATTGTCAAGCTTCCAGAAGAAAGATGTGAAAAAAAATCCCATTGTTTACAACCAGAGACCTAGAAAACATGAACTTGTAAGATAAGTTTGAGACAGATGGGGCTTTTACCCTAAAGAAGAAAAAACTCAGGTGTAATGTAACAGTCTTCAGTTATGTAGAGACTGCTACAAGGAGGAAAAAAATTGTATTTTCTGTGTCTGTGGAAGACAAAAAAAGAAGTGACAGGAACAGAATCAGGAACAGAAAATTAAGCTGAACATTCAGCACAGGGGTGTTGGTCAGTCTCATACTGAAAAGAATGAAGGCTTGGAATGGAGAAAGAGAAGCTCTGGTGATTTCATCTCTGAAGATATTTGAACAACCAGATGAGGAAAACCTATGCCTATGCTATGAAAAAAGGGTGTGGAGAGAGCACCATCATGTAACTTCCTTTGTGGGAATTGATTTTTTGTGGTAAAATAATAAATTATGGGATACCAAGCATTTCAGCTGGAATTGACCATTCTTACTCCAAAGAGTTTGCAGCAATAACAAAGGAAATGAAGAGGCAACCTGGATTAAATAGGGCAAGGCTGTGCAACTCTTGGGTCATTTAGGGCAAATTACAGTTGTGAGAGGTCAACACTGGCTTTTTCTTGAAAACTCTGTGGTAGAAAATGGTTTTAAGAGGAAGCAGAGAAGGAAGAAATTAGAGGTCTAAAGAACCTATTTAAAATTAATATTCCACAAGTTCTACCAAGATAGAAATCCCAGGAAAGTCCCCATCTCTGAGCCTACAAAGTCAGCCTTTCACCAAATGTATGCAAACAGTGTAGGGATCTCAGCATGCTGTAATCTAGGATGAGCGTCTATCACAGGCATATTGAAGCTGCGGTTTCCTGAAGAGCTGTGCTGAATTACTGGTTTCTCACAACCAAAAGGGAGAGATTTTGTGGCCATCCATCTCTGGCCTCCACCCAGTGCTGTGTTGGTTCTGCTTTGCAGCGCCATCTCTGAGGGCTGACACAGCAGAAAGCTGCTGGGGTTTATGCTGTGATGGTTTTGAGCAGACTGTTGAGCTAACAAGGTCACGGGAGGAGGTCTGCTGAGTGCCAACCCAACATAAGGAGTTAAAAGCATGAAGCCAAGCTGGGAGAATGGGGCAGCTGCTTCAGGACCTCCTTCCAAATCAGTGACTGATTAGGTTGGCTCAGCAAGTCTTGTGGAAACCATGGCTTTGCTTCCATGTAGAGAAGCTCTTTTTGCAGCTTGTAAGAAAGCCAAAGGAATAGGGAAAAAAAAAAAAAGAGAGAGAAAAAAAAAGAGGAAAGTCACTAAGAAGGCTCATGTTGTTATGAAATAGGTAATGCAAGGGGAAGAAGAAAAAATAGATTGGGAACTAGCTGGACAGGAAGATGGAAATGTGCCCTTGATTTGACGTTCTTTGTTGTAGTCCCTTAACTGCATGGTCATGACTTGGCAGCTGTTCAGGCTCCAGGAGGCATTGTACAAGTCCCTGATAGGAGGGGTTTCCTCTGATGAGCTGGCCATTGTGACTTTACAAGAAATTGCACAGTACTTCCTCTCATCCATTAGAAACCACTATTTTCTGAATGAATTTTCTCCTCTTTTGTTTTTAACAGTTTAACCCTTAACCTTTCTGACTCATGTTTTCTATTCTGGTGTAGTGTGCAGCCTGAGGTGAAAATGGGGACAGCCCACACAAATGAGACTCTCCTGCTCGTGGTCTGACAGGGAAACCAAGCGTTGCACAGAACAGTGGTTCTGCTGAAGAGCACTTTTCAGGCCTGGGAGTGTGGTATGAGCAAAAAAATAGCCTCTCTTGCAAGTCAAATGAGGAAAGTCAGGCAGCTATTGAACTGGGTGATTCATCTGTACTCTCCAATTTGTATTAATTGCTAAACTGTGAAGATGTGGTGTGGGCAACAAGGGTAAAATGGTATAATTAGGGAAATGACCCTTTCACAATTAGTGGAATGAATTCATCTGAAGATGAGAAAGAGGACCAAGTAGTTATTGCAGTGGCCAGATATACTGGACTAAATTCAGACATAGAAATGCATCTTACATTAGAGTACCTGCTGGGAAAGAAGCTCTTTCTGCCCAAGCCAAGCACAGGATATTGTGAAATACAGAAATTCATGTGGCATTAAAAAAGCCCAAGTAAGGACAGAAAGGGGATGTTCAAAGTTAGAGTTCCCCTTGGGGTCACTAGTGAGCACTCTGAAATTAGATTGGAAATTAAGGCTACAGTGCCTTAGAAAGGGTCTACCTTGGGTTATGAAAGGCCTTTGAGTATTACCTTGTGTAATCAGCATAAAAGTCCCAGTATGTGAAAAGCAGTGGCTTTTACCTTCCCTCATGCCTATGTTCAAAAGGGAATAAGAAGGAGATATTTCTCACTCACCCATCATAATGGATGGCACTAAGAATCCTGAGCATTGCCTGAAGAGATGGAATCTTCCCAAGACCGTCTCAGGAGATACCTGGTCTCAGTAAACTCCCTAGGGTCCCATTCCAAGTGGCTTACTGCCAAAAGGATGAATCATTATGTGACAGAAAGACCAAGGGGATGCTTGATTTCAGAATCAGGTTATGGAATCAGTTCTCTTTCCCCAAATATGGAAAATACATTTTTTTCCATAAATTAAATAAAATATATCTTAAATAAATAAATGAATACATTTACTTATACAATTTCTATATAAAGGTGGAAAATATCTGTAAAGTCTGTGACCTCCCTCACTGTTGTCCCACAATGTTATTAAAGCTCTGTGTTGATCTGGGTCCTTGGACCAAACAGATATTTGGTAGGAAGGAAGAATCACCTACTAAAGATGTTGGAAACAGGACTAAGACCTTTAAGTTAACTGATGGCTGAATCCAGGCCAAGAGGCTGGTGGATGGATCTGACAGGTAGAGACAACTCTTTCTGCTAAAGCATCCTTTTGCTCTCAGGAAGGGATTAGAGCTTTGAGTCCCTCTCTTTAAAATGTCACACAACAGCCAGGATGAAAAGGCAGCATTAAACCTCTCCTGTAACACCAATGAGACTTTCAAAAGCAATTTGATATGTGAATTACTGCTACTTCAGCTTGTCAGGCTGATATCACCTTGGTCCCTCTCAGTCCATCCATCTGAGCTGACTTCTTGTCCCTGGTCTATGGGAAATGATTCATCCTGTGCCTGTGAAGTGCCCACTGCTCTCCTGGGGCTCGTAAAGGTTACTTCTGTCTAAATCACACCACCATTGGGCTGGGTGGCTGCAGTTCCTTCAGAATGATGGGAAGAGTGAGCAGGAAGTAGAATATTTTAATAGGTGCTATAGAACATATCAATGTTTTTCAAGCAAATCATATACCTTCACACATTTTTATTTTTTGTTTCCCATCTTAGAATATTTTAGGTTATGTTTGTGAGCTAATTTTGCCTTTTCTTTTGTTTCTGTTCTCTATTTGGCTGCTGTCACTTTTCAGTGAGGCACAGTGATGCTCCACCTGTCTAAACATAACAAGGCCTAAAATTTCACCCTCTTCTAGATTATATTCTTCAAAGGAGGAGAAGATAAACTGCAAAAAGTATGGACATTTCTATTAGCACATCAAGTCCTTCAGCTGCTACTGTGGTTTTAATTTTGAGCAGTGCTCTATGCTATATGACTTTAGTCAGTGAAGTGGAGCTATCATTTATCAGAAGGAAAAAAAAATCCTGAAAAAAACCCATCTTTTCACTCAGTTCAGTCTTTGACATGTATATTTGAGTCATAGCTTGTCAGAGTGATGAACACATCAAGGTACAGTCGTGTCATTTTCTCCTCACAGAGCTTCTTTCCTCTATGAGTTTCAAAGTTCTTTACCAATTGTCCTTCAGTCAGTAAGTAGATGGTCAAGTTGTGCTCCATTGCTGGTTCAATGCTTCTGCAAAATCAAGTGGACCAAGGGTACCAGTGAATAAAAATGTCTGGGTGAGGGACAGCACAGGGCAGTCAATCAGTAATGTTTGAGTGCTCTCATGGTATGTAGCATGATCTGGAAATGTGCCAAACTGCACTAGCTCAAGTGATGCCTGGGGGATAGCATATGCTCCAGATTTTCCAACAGGCTGCACAGACAAGACTGCCCTGGATTTGGCCCCTTGTAGTGCCCTGTACATGGTAGACTTTGCACCTGTAAATCCTGATGTTGTAGTGAAGGAAGTTGATACACATTCTTTGTTTCACATTATGAAAATGTTACATTAGTTCACAGAACTGGAAAAAAACCCACATCCAAAATGACATTTACGTTTGAGGGATACACAGGGCAAAGTTCTGTATAGTTCAGCTGTGGCCACTCGGCCACGTGTCTTGGTTTAGGGCAAATTTGGGAGAGAACCTCTAACAAAGTCACCCCAGAACATACAATGTTCCTTGCTCATCTTTTATTTAACAAATAAATAGCCAGAGAAGTGCAGTGCAATATTATGCCTCATTATTACCACTTTGCACAACCCCGTAGGTGCAAAAGGAAAGGTTTTAAAATCCATCTATCTATGACTGCTGCCTCCTGGTAAGGTAATCCCCTGTTGCCTTCAAGCAGTTTCACTGCTGAACTGTGCTAGAAGGAAAAGCACCTGGCTGTGTAATGATTCCCCACTGGCCTTACTGAAGTTGCTCCTGGTTAACAGAACTCCATGGGAGATGAGACTTCAATCCTCATGATTCAGGTCAAGATGAAAATGAATAGAACTTAATGGAATATACTGCCTAGGCTTCTCCCAGTGGGAGAAAGTACAGCTTCTTTTCATCCAAGCAAGTAGCTGTTACATAGCAGTAAAGTGGACTCTAGTAAGACTGTGGATGTGGGACTGGATCCAAAGGGTTTGAGTGCCAGACATTGGCTACACCTCTTTTGAGATAGTTTGTAGTCAGCAAGGAGGCAAAGTTTTGTTTCAGTAAATTAGACAAATCCCTGGAAAGTCAGGAGATACCCTATTTTGCATACAGCTGGCAAGTACTCATCTGTAGCTCCAGGTGTGCAATCTTACAATGCCTGGATTTATGGAGGAGGACTCTGGCTGCCATGTCCAGCTCTGTTAGCACAGGCATAATATGGGGAAGTACTTTGACCTGAGAAATGCAGGAGGGTCTTGAACTTTGTATCTTCTTGTCACTCCTTTTTCTTCTCCAGATTCTGAGTTCTGCTATACTACAACCAAGGACCACCCCAATCTCACAGTGAGAAAGTGCTTTGGGAGAACTGCAGAACAGGAAAAGGAAATCACACAGGCACCAGCAATTATGAAGGTTCAATGTATTTAAATAATTTGATTTGATGCAGGAACTGTGAGGAAATATAACAGAAAGTAGAGAAGAAAACAAGCAAGTTTTTCTTTTAAAGCCATTGTGATTTAATTGACAGGGCTACTGGCTGCAATAATGTGGTGCATGTGCTGCTGTTACCAAGGGCTGTTAGGCTTTGAGCACGACAAAAAACACTGCAAAAAGAAACTCAATGGCATAAACCTGGTCAAGTGAGGAAAACAAAATCAACCCCTTAACTGTGCAGTTTTGGGTAGGAAAATTGCAGTCCATTATTTGGGTTTTTTAAAGGCGATTTGGATGGAAAACACTAGGTTGTGTCTTTGGGGTGTTTTCCTGTTTTGTTGCATTTTAAGGTTACTTAAATAATTTTACATTTTTCCCCCCAGGTTTTACTATATATTAAACAGTGGGATTGTGAACTTCAGTTTCCTCTTTGCTTTTTTTGTCTTTGTCTGGGGTGTATTTGGTTTTCCGCATGAATTTCTTTGTGTGTCATTGCATAATACATTGGCTATTTTGGAAAAGTCAGATTATGAGCTGATTGCTTGTTTGCCACTACATCACTTGTGCCAGCAAAACTTGTTCTGGAGGTCACAAAATAGTATACCTTACTGGAATAATGCTCCATAAAAAAAAAAAAAGTTATTCATCTCCTCTGTTTCAAGTAATTGCATCCTTAGTATAACAGCTAACACCTTAATGAAGGAGCTGAGCTTTTAAAAGAGATTTCTTTCTCTCCAGGGTATTAAATGGCCATTTACAGTAGGTAGCTGCTGAATAACATTTAGTGTTTGACTGAATTTTCCCGTTTTCCTTGGAAATGCATGCTTCCCTTTTGCTCAGGGCTGTGTAGGATATTCTCTCATACACATCTATCCCTAGGAATAGTGCCTATGAATCTTCCAGCTCAGCCTGTGAGCTCAGACCATAAAACATCCTTCTCAGAACATGAGGGGTTAAGCCCTGGCCATAACTAATATGAGATATAGGATGTTTCTCTGTTGAGGGCACGAACCAGATTCAGTTCCTTCTTCTGATATGGTCTCTGAATGAAGTTATCAGCTGCTGTCAAAGAAAAAAGGCAAACCCATTCCTTCTTTTCTTAAGTCTCCTTTCTGCACCTGAGACTTTCCTGCTCTTTACATGCTTTGGTGCTCAGCTGATGTTTGGTTAAGCCAGTCAACTCACGCAGAAAAATATTCACACTTTTCCCATGTTAGCTGTCTGCCAGGCTTGCGAGATGAATTGAATTCAGGAAACGGTCTGATGATCATCAGCTCTGCCAAAGGAGAGGAAGATGGTTTTAAGAGAGAGAAGAGTAAGATCTATAGCAAACAGCTTCCTCCTCTCTATTTGAATGGAAGTCACTTCTCCTTCTGTGAATGAATAAAATGTGGAGTAACCTTTCTTTTCTTCCTCCTATGGTGGTTGTGTAACAACATTAAAGAACACCAGACTGCAGCAGTGAAGTGGAAATGGGTGCAAGGTTTTGCTTTATTAACTACTTATAGTTAATATATAATTAATATACAGTTCTTTATTAACTATTAATAAAACTTTATTATATCCTTTGGCATTTTTCTACAGTCTTTTAATAATACTTATTTTAACATCTGTTTGTTTTATCTTAATATTTCTCATAGATGTACTCACAATTTTGCTGTCTGGTAGGAAAGAAACAGGTAGAAAACAGGTAGAAAGCTGCAACCCCGCGTTGCTTGAATCCATGTATCTAAGTTTTCATTACCATTATTAATAATACCACAATACCATTATTTCTGTTGGTTTTCAATAAAAATATATCCTCCTTGGTTCCATATTGATGCCATTTGACTGTGAGGCTTTCAATCAGTTATTTCAGGGGTGCTGCAGGTTGTGGACTGACAGATAGCTGAAAAGCAACCAGACTAGCAAAGTTACACAGGGACAAACAGAGATCATCAGGAGTCCTTGCAGGAACTGACAGAGCTTCTCCATGTTAACTAAGATTGCAAAACTTCCCCAAAAAACAGAGAATGCACTGAGCAGATCAGGCAGGATCCTGTCTGTGGAGCACTTAAAATGCTAAGTAGTGAATCTTAGGCTATAATTCATCTCCATTCTTAGCTAGGATCTGATGACTTAAGCTTTATTAATGGTGACTGTGTTGCAGCATGCATTTGAAAGGATGAATTAGACTTAAAAGACTAAATTCTGTAGTTAGTTGCGTTAAGTATCCCTTTTGGTGCAATGAGGCTGCAGTTGTTTTAACACAATCTGGCTCTTCAGTCCAGAAGGGAGTCACAGAATCACAGAGCATGCTGAGTTGGAAGGGACCTTCAAGGATCACTGAGTCCAAGTCCTGGACCTGCGCAGGACCATCCCCAGTACTCACACCATGTGCCTGAGAGCATTGTCTGAACACTTCTTGAACTCTGTCAGGCTTGGAGCTCAACCACTTCCCTGGGAAGCCTGTTCTAGAGCCCAAACACCCTCTGGGTGAAGAACTATTTTCTAATATCCAACCTGAACCTCCTCTGACAGAATTTCAGGCCATTCCTTTGCGTCCTGTCACTGGTCACCAGAGAGAAGTTGTAACTTTCAATAAAGTCTCCCCTCAGTCTCTTCTTCTCCAGGCTGAACTGAACAGGACCTCAGCTGTTCCTCATACGGTTTCTCCTCGAAGCCCTTCATCATCTTTGTTGCCTTCCTTTGGACACACGCAGAGTTTAATGTCTTACATTGTGCCACCCAGAACTGCCCCAGCACTCGAGGTGAGGCTGCCCCAGCCCAGAGCAGAGCAGGACAATCCCCTCCCTTGCCTGGCTGGCGATGCTGGGCTGATGCCCCCAGGGCAGGGCTGGCCCTCCTGGCTGCCAGGGCACTGCTGGCTCTGTTCAACTGCCCCCAGACCAGGAGCCCTGGTCCCTTTTCATGGCTCTGCTTTCCAGCCTCTCATTCCCCAGTCTGGCTGTACATCCAGGGTTGGCCCATCCCAGGTGCAAAATCCAACACTTTCCCTTGTTGAACCTCATATGTTTGGTGATTACCCAGTCCTGTGATTTGTGAGATGTCTCTGCAGGGCCTTTGTGCCTTTGAGGGAGTCAGCAGCTCCCCCCAATTTTGTATAATCTGTGAACTTGCTCAGGATCCTTTCCAGTCCTGCATCCAGGTCATTAATTAATGAAGATATTGAAGAGCACCAGACCAAGGATGGAGAACTGTGGGACCCCACTAGTTACAGGTGCCCAGTCTGATGTCACCTCATTCACCACAATCCTTTATGCCTGACCCACGAGCCAGTTGTTCACCTGTCTGAGGATGTGTTTATCCAGCTGTGTGCTGGACAATTTATCCAGAGCATCCTGTGAGAGACAGTATGGAAAGCTCTACTGAAATCCATAAAGATAAGATAGGCTGGCTTCCCTTGATCAGCTGGGTGGGTTACCTTGTCATAAAAGGAAATCAGTCTTGATAAGCAGAACTTTCCTTTCATAAAGCATGCTGAATGGTGTGTGCAGTCACTCAGAGCTGGGTAAGCTGCTGTGCCTGAGTGCACCAGGTCAGCACATGTGCTTCTGGTCACTACACTGGGCAAGAGCTACAGCTTGCATAAGGCTTTTGGGTTGCACAGAGCATGCCATAGTCCAGAACTGGGTATCTGACAAGATAAGCTCTATTTAGGAGCCTTGCAGCTGGTACTTGACTCCTCATTTGGAAAGTACCGACAGCTTTTGACTTCAGGAGCCCTTCTCTTCACAAACCATGAGAAACAACAAACCTGAGTCTGTGCTGAGCTGCTTCCATGACACAAGAAGAAAAAGGAATGCCCTGAAACACCTTCCAGAGTGCAGTGACTGTTATCCCTGACTCAGTGGGAAGGTAACTGGTAAAGTCCTATGGAATTGAGCTTTGTTTCACGGCTGGTTGGTTGACTCATGGCACAGACCTCAACAGAACTGCATTAATAGGAAAGCAATAAATCAGCTGAGAAACCAACCCTATGGCTCAGAGCTGTTTTGTGCTCTCCCCACCAGAGGCAGTATGTCAATCTGTCATCTAAGATGCCCTGTTACCACAATCTCTGAGCTACTCACAGGGTTCCTGCAAAGTAAGAAAATCCTACTGGTCCCTGATATCGATGAGGAACTCACATCTTGGCTTCTAATCATACAGAGAAACACACTGTGGAATTTTCACAGCTGTCTGCTAGGCTGATTTGTTATTCTGGTAAATGCCCTTAAATATATTCTTCCCCATGTAGGAAATGGGGTCACAAGGTTTTCCTTCCTCACAGCCTTTTAGTCTGTGACTGAAGACAGGGCTGAGCCCAAGGCAGTGGGGTCACAGGGGAGGTGAAGTGAGCACGCAGGAGCAAAGCTGAAGATGTCTGGTTGGAAAGCAAGAGTATTACAAATTTGGGGTAGTATCATTATTACATGTGATTATCAAATAGATTCAAGAGGTCTCAGTTTTTTTCCTCAGCCTTATTATTTATTTTATTTTTACATCTCCAGCAATGGAATGCTTAGTTCTCAGTGCTCAGAAGCTAGAGTGTGTGTTTGTGGAGCAAGGTGAAGGCACAGTTAAGTCCTTGTTGTCCATGAGTAATTTCTAGTGTCCATGTGACACACTTTCCTGCATGGAGCTCCCTGTCTTAGCTCTGCAGCATGTGCTAAGGGCAGTGTGGTGCTGCCCTTGAGTACAGAACATGCACTCAAGCGAGTCCTGAATGCTCACTGCACCGAGCACGTGTGCACAAGGGATGAATGAAGTCATGGTACGGTCCCAGCTACACTCTAACTTAGGTTATTCAGGTCTCTGGTCTCCTGCATACAGATGCCAATTCCAAGGACTTAACTGAAAACAGTTAAGCAGCTCACAATGCATCACATCGTGCCAAAAAGTCAGAGCACTCTAAGCCTTCCTGTTGGCTTTCTGCTTGCTCACATTACACAACCCATCACTGAAACAAAGACAGTGCAAACACGAATAAATGTGTTGAAAAAACTGGCAGCAATAAGAGTATAGGTCAAAGTTATCTACCTCCTGCCTAACCCAGAAATCAGGAATGGAGTGTGGGAAAGAGCAAAACTGTGGTTTTTTTTCTTCAAAAGGTTTTAATTCTTTTGCTGGAACATATCCAGGGAAGGAGTTTTTGGCATTCAAAGTCTATTTTACAGGTGTGAGCATTCGTGTGAGCCTGTGGAGCAGAGGGAACTGGGATTCTCAGTGAGGGTAGCTCTGGAACAAGACTTCCATTTCACAAAATGAATCCAAAGCACAGAGGATCTGGGGGAGTTATTTCACTACATACACATCAAGTTACTGGTTTCTGGTTAGGGCCATTCAACTGAGCAACTGAGTCCACAACTGAGCAAGCACAGGTTCAGCCTGCTTTGCTTTTCTTATGTTGGCCACTTGCAAAGTGGCAAGTTCTGTCTAAATGAACCTGACTTTCCAAAATTTATGCAAAGGGAACTGTCTCCATTTGTGTGCAAGCCCTCCTATCTGTGACTTCATAGGATGGGGTTTGTGTTCAGGTAGAGTTTAAAATCCCCTGCCTCCTGCCTGAAGGTGGAAGATGTTAAGGTGTTATTTGCACAGGCCATAATAGCAATATTATTTGTCTCTTTTTCCATCATAAAAATTCTAAGCCACCTCTCCTTTTTTCAAATTAGTTTTATGTTATGGTGAGGCTGTTCATGAAACCAAATTTTGGGTAATGGGAACATTTAGTTTTACAGGTCATTGTACGTGCCTTTGATCACCCAGAGAGGAGATGGGCAGACCCCAAGGACAGCTCAGATTGCCCTGCAGCTCTGTCCCTCTGCCAGGGTGAAGCTCACTGCTTCTGTTGACTAGAGCACACCTAGGGAAAATCCCGTCTTTGGAACACACAGTACCACCCCTTGCCTCCATTCAGCTGGGGCTGCAGTCTGTTTCTTCTGATTGATTTGTTTGCAATTCCATCGAGGCTACAGTATGTTTGGCTACATAATAATTAATTTTAGTGTGACATAGAATATACTACACGCATTTTGGGAGGTGGGGAAAAGAAGACACAAGTTTATCACCCTTCCTTCTACTAGACATATGTTCTTCTCCTCCTTACTTTTCCTGGAAGAGACACAGAGCCAGCACCTGTCTCTCTCAACAGAAGTCAGTGCTCCACAAGGCTGAAATTGCTTTCAGCCATTCTCAGTAGAACTCCTCTGCATTTAAATGTAATAGCAATCTTTCCATTCACATCTTTTCCTCATGACGACTAATAATAATAAACCTATAGGAATAATAATCCCAAATTCATATAAATAACTTTTTTCTTATGTTTTCTTCCTCAGATATGAACGTGCCTCTGTAAGGAAACACTGCTTTCTCTCAAGGTACAGAGTGTGAAATTAAGGTGAATGGGAGAAATTAGTTCTCTATTTGACATCAATCAAAAAGATTTCCTTGGTAGCACTAAGTGTGTGCTACAGCATCAACCAAATTCTGGACATTCTACTGTCCAGAATTTCAGCAGGAAAACTATTCCACTGTCCATTCCTTTCATCAGGAAACATGACCCTTCCTCTAACATGTGGTTATCTTGCTTCATAGAGAGCATCTGAAAAAAGCAGAACAACAAAAATGTAATTCTGTCCACTAAACATTTCCAGCCCTCAGGAATTAAGGGAAAGTATCTATAGAAAAGAATGATAGTCTTGTGGCTGAGACACGAGTCTCTGACTCAGGAAATGGGTAGAGTATCCTACCACAAGCTTCTAATGTGAACTGATGCTGCATAAACTCTGCAGCTTCTGTTTCCCTGCATCAATAAAATGGGATTAGTGCACTCCTGGTACTGTTTTCCCTTTAGTTCTCTCTAGAAAATCTTTGATGCTTAGTCTTCTAAGATTTAGAATCCTGCAGCATTAGTAACAGGCTGAAGCAGGAAATAGAATCCTTGATTAACTTTTCATAGGGTTTCCTCCTTGTTATTAAACAAAATGTATTTTTCACTTTTTTATGATCAATGTTTGTGGTATAGGCACAATAAAGACAATTATATCAAGCAGTGATTTAAATAAAAGTCAGTTCTGCAGTTATTCAGCTGGCTGCACTCAGTTAATTTTTAATAATACAAGTATTCGTATTCATTTGCAAAGGGATAGTAAGTACCTGATTTGTGAGTACTTTGACAAATTTCTTAGTTATCTGTAAAAGCTTGAATGGCTTTTGAGCCTTACAGCTCCTCCTCTGGGTGAAAACATTTTTAGAAAATAATGGAACTTAGGGATCCCCTGCTTTGCAAAGCTGGAAAGCTTGAAGCCTGAGAACTGGCCTTAAACTGGCATGAACTGATAGGGAAACAATGCAAATATTTGTGGAAATGCTTTCTCAAAGAATTTTACCTTCAATGAATCAGTGCTTTTGGCAATAACAAGGCTAGCCTTGCAAGCTAATTTTGAGGTGTTCCCAAACTTTCAGCATGTCTTCATTCCCAGCCTTTCTTCAAGATCAATATCTCAGACCTTTTATTTTTGACCCATTTTTGGGTCATATTTGACTTTTTTTTTGATTGAATAAACAAGCTTTTTCGACCTGATTTGGAAACCCCAATGGTCAGGCTCTCTGCATTCTCATAGACTTGATAGCTCTAATGATGATTCAGTAACTCCATCCTCTTTCCACTACCACAGCAAAAGCTTCTTTGACCACAAATATGAAGGAAAATGTTGGAGAAATTCCTCTGTAATGTCCTTGACCACCTTGAGCAAAAAGGAAATTCTTTTGTTAGAAGAGTCAGTCCTGAGTATTTATCTTGCTATGTGCTTTAAGGAATGAAGTGCATTGAGCTTTCCGCTGTCATTCCCAATGTGTGTGAAAGGTCAGCTTTGTACCCCTTCCTTCTCTCTTTCTTGTTACACATTAAACCCTCATGTCTTTTATGCTGTGAGTCACTCATGCCTTCAGTATGAGAGAACAGGATAGTTTTGAGGCAAGAAAACCATTCATTTCACTCATCATCTACTCTCCACTCTTTTACAAGCACTGGAACATGATGACTCAAAGTTAAACCAATTTCAGAATGTCTGTCTCCAGTATCTTTGGAAATTTGAGAGTAGTGGGCTTTAGTGTCCAGTGATCTCTACTTTCTCCACACCCAATGCATGTTTCTTGAATCAAATGTGGTCTGAGTGATTTATCACACTTCTTGTTTCCTCCCATTTTAAGAACAACCTTTTTCTCCCTCTGTATCTCTTTCCTCTGTGTAAATCTTAGCTCTCGTGCAATAACCATATTTAATTTACCTGAGCCTTATGAAAAGTCTTTTTGAGGTCAATGGAAATATGCCCACAGTATTCAGGCTGTGTGAACCAGGCACACACTAGAACTGACTGGAAATCTTCCAAGGAAGTGGTGGAGGATTTGGGTGGTTTTTTTGTTTGTTTGGGGTTTTTTTATTTTATTTTTTTTCTTTTGTTTTTTTTTCCCTTTTGGTGAGGAATGTGATGATTCATTGTGGCTAAAACTTGTCTATGACTTTCTTTGGGAAAAAACATGTACCCTTAGCTCAATCAAACTTCCTGTTCGACCCACTTCAAAACAGAATGTAACCCCCATTTTTATCTGTCTTGGATGTATACTCAAACAGTGCGACTCTTCTGAGATGCATCTTCCTCAGGCCTCTTTCGGTTTTCCAGCTTTCAAAAACTAACATTTCTTGCTCTAGAGAAATTATTAAATGTTAGAGCTCTAATCTGTAATGGATGACAGTGAAAGTTCCTGGTCTGAACTAGGTAAAGTAAGACCGTGAACCTAGAACTTTCACGTCAAGGGAGATGTTATCACACTGAAATGCTGTGGAATAAGTTACTATTTTAGCAATGCATAAAAATATTGCAAGTCCCATGTGTCTCAGTGAAGAGCAGCGAAAAACTTATAAAAGCATGCCTATTTGCATGGGTTGAAATCTTTCTCTGTTTTTCTGGTCCTTGTCTGGAGCAATCCATTCTGCTAATAAAGTTACCATCTACACAAGCACTGGGGAGAAATAAGTAAATAGTATTTTAAAATTAACTTGCTCTTTACTGTCAGGAGAACAAGTGCCCCGAAACTTTCTGGTGGAAGCGTGGCTGCAGTGACTGCCAATACATAACTTCTGAAAGATTAGAGAATATGTTGTACCACATTAGCATCAGCTGTATCTATAGCTTTATCCATATAACATATCCAGCTATGCAGTTCCAAGAACATCCTGCATCCAAGAATTCAAGCAAGCTTTAGAACACAAAGGCCACAGCAGAGTGACACGCATCCCTGTTCAGGTCTAGTAATGCAATTTGTATGCACAGTAGGAAGAATTTTCACTTTCAATAGTTCTTGATGGGACCTATTTATGCAACTTTCCAAATGTCCTGAACAACATTAAACATTAAAATGCATTAAACTGTCTCTTGAAAAATATCTGCTCCCCTGTCCTTCACCACTCTTAAATAAAAAGTTAAAAATCTCAAATGATATTCTGCCTGATCCATTACAAAGATCACTTACGTAGATGGTAGCCAGTGATTAATATTTCCTTTTGCTCAGGAAAGTGTTCTGAAGGATTTAATTTTAGTATTTCACACTTTAATAGCATTATAGTTATTCTGAAAGAAGCATAATAGATACAAGTATACTGGAATATCACCTAACATTTTCCAGCTGATTTGCTAGTATATAACCCCTCTATCCACAGCCCCATATATGAACTGGCTCTGGCCTTCCGTGTCTCTTTAAGTACTTGTCTTTGTTCCAGCTTCAACCTCATCAAACCTTCAGCTTCCAATGTCTTTGTGCTTTGTTTATAAAGGGGGACTACAAGAGGAAACATGCTGGAATTTTTTGTGGTCTTTTTCCCTCCAGATTTCAGTGTTTAATTGCACTCTATTGCTTTACTTTGGTTATTTTCCCGTCTTCAGTTTATTCTCTGTGAACCACTGTGAACTGTGAACCACTTTGGGCACGTGCTATCATAATTACAAATTGCTCTCTACAGGCAGACAGTGGTCACCAGAGAGTTCTGCCTCTATCCTCACCAAAGCTGGGGTTTAGCCTGTGCAGCAGACCACCACAATTCCCACGTCCCCCAGCTAAGCTTCGGGTTTGAACTAGGAAAATGAACAGAGTTCAGTTTCAGGACCAGGGCTATTTCTTACCTAAAAAGGGATGTGTCTCAGTACTGACATCTACTGCACACTGACAAATTTGTTGAAACTTAGGTGAAAATGCCACCTTCCCAGCAGTGTGCACAGCACAGGGTGTAACTGGGTCACAGCAAGACCCAAGGGAAGGGTCCAGAGAGGCACCATCCCACATTACCATAGGCAAACATGTCCTACAAACAAATGATGGAGAGAGGAGAGTGGAAAAGGGAAGTCATGGTGTGGCCCCCTACTTCTTGAGCGTTGCTTATCACTGAGCATCAGGTGGGTGGTGGCCTCATAAAAACAGTAAGTGCCGATTGTTGTTGTAGTGCAAGCTGCCAAAGAGCAGCCTGGAGTAATAAATCCCATCACATGTGCTGTAGAAAGACACAGAGAGAAATATTTTCCATCGCCAGCCCCAGTTTGTTTAGGGCAGTTGTGTAATTCACCTTTCTTTGACATGGAACCAGCCTAGAAGCCATTAATGGGTTGGAGCACCTTGGTAAATTCATGGCTGAAGGGGGAAAATTGGTCATAGCAATAAACTTTAAATAATATACTCCAACAAGGACGTCATGCTGCCTACTTATCTCCTCACCCCAAACCACATCACATGCGTTCACATGAGTGTCGGAAGTGAAAGTAACTACAAGCAGCACAATTTCTCCAGACTGGTTCACCTGAGGTGTTCAGGCCTCATGCTAGTGGACTCTGGTAAAATTAAAAAGTATCTGAAAAATAATAGTGTGATAAATCTGGTGCAAGTGAGAGGAAAATTAGGCCACTGAAGGTCTGAACACTCCAATTATGTTAAAGCTTATACTCACATCTTAATGACAGGAAACAGAATGTGTAGGAACTTCTGTGGTTCAGGAAGTACAAAGCTCAGAAAAAGCAGTAGAAAATATATACAGGAAGGTGAACTGAGTGGGTTCAAAGCCTGTTGGTAGAAAACAGAACTTCTTTTATTTTTTAGTACTTTTTTTGCTAAATGGGTAGTGGGGAGGGAAGCATGGGACATGGTGGGGGAGGGACACCAATCTTGTTAACTCTCTTGTTTTTCATAATTTAAACCAAGGGGATCTCCTTGTAACGCTGGCTGATTTTCCAGTGCTGAAGACGTCAGTCCCTGCCAAGACTCATCAGTGTGACTGATGATGTGACTGTTGTTGTGACTATTTGAGGACACTGGGAAATTCTGTCTATTTACTGGAAATAAATATTTATGGAAGAAACAGAAAAAAACAACCTGTGGGCTTTCAATATCTCACCCACAAACTCTTAATAGCATACCACTACTTAAAAAAATGGACTGCTCTTCCACAAGAAGTAAACACCTGCTTTATAAGAGAAGTGACATAGTATTATGGTCAAAGAGATATTGATTTATTAACTCCTTATTTTCAGGTGTTTTTTTCATGCCACCAGAAACATTCTTTGGAGTGATAGTGCTTAAGCATGCTGTCAGTCTCAAGGTGGATTTTGTTCCTGCAAATGGTTTTGTTGTTGGATATTTACACTTATCTAAGAGGAAAAGAGATTGCAAGGAGGTAGAACTTTCAAAAAAAACCAGGAATATGTACTTTGAAAGAAGTACATGTTTTTTTATAAAAAATATGATTTTCAATAATTTCTTTGTGGAAGACAAATAGGAAAGTTGTACAGCTGAGTAAGAAATTTCAGTTATTCAGATGTTTTAAGTAGGCTGGGATTTTTTTGGTTAAGTCTAACTTTCAGATATTGGTCTGTAGAATATATGCTAATACACTACTTAGAATAATGTATCCTAATCTTGCCATGAACATGCAAACAGTGGTGTGATAAAATAATATAGATTTTCTTTAGAGTCCTACCATAGAATTTAACTGAGAAGTTTATCTCTGCTATGGAGCTTAATGAGAAAACTCGTAAAATGTGGAGATGTGTTATAATTCTCTATTACAGTCCCTTAGATTTTATGTAATTTTTACCAGGGACTGTTTTATTTCTTGCTTTAACTATTTATTTAACTGTAGTTAAAATCTACTGTCCTTCTCTGTGAGGTGGATCATTTGACATTTTGGCATTAACATCAAAAGACTTGCAGGGAAATTCGCCGATGAGAACTTACCAGTTTCGGGAAATTTTAACCAACCAAACAATGAGTTTCAAAGATACCACTAGGTTAACTGGACTTGGTATTTTACCTTGGTTTTAATACAAGAATGTCTTATTTCTTTGAATATGAAACTCTAAAGAAGCTATATAAATGTGACCCTATGCAAATCAAAAGAATGTTTTCATTATATTCTGTGAACGGAAACTGCTGAGTTTCACATCTCTTTAGATTTTTAAGCTACTAAACCAGGGAATTTTCCCGTGCAGTTAATGAAGAAAACTTGATATTTCAGAATCTGAATGACGTTTTTACACTGTCAATTCTGAAAGTCTGTCACTTCTCAAGCCCCAAAGCTCATGTTTATTTGGCACTGATGTTAGGACAAAAAAAAATAGGAGAAATTTTATAGAATGGAAAAGTCTCAAAAAATCTGAGGGGAAAATGGTCCTTTTGTCTCTCAGATCAGACATGACCAGGATGCCCTGAGCTTTAGTAGCAGCCTTATGCACTGGAAACTCTTTTTTAGTGTTATGTCTTCTGTAGTGTTTTGTCTTCAATGAGTAATTGGAATAAATTTCATTTGACTGAAAATGTTCCAGTGTCTTTTAATGGCACAGTGAGGAATGTTCATATCACTGAATTTTGGAATTTAAATATTATTTGACCACTCTCTTTATATTTGAGGAGCACAGGGTATAAGTAAAGTACATCTGTCAGGATTGCCCAGGTTTTGGCAAAGGCAGTTCTCCCAGGTTATCACTGCCTACCTTGAACTCATTACCTTCTTTCCTCTTAAATTGCTATTTTTCCTGGAATTCTTAGCCACTAGGCATGACCATTAAGTGGCAGTTAAAAAGCAAGTTAAATTCCTGTTTAAAACCTGAGTGATTCTCATAAAAGTTGAAATTCTCTGAACATACATATTGATGTATTAATTCTAATACATCAATATTTTTGTCCAAATCAGGATACAAGAAGACAGGAAATTGAACGAATTATGGTGCAATGTCACTTCAGTACCACTTAGACATTTACAGAACCATAAAAGCTTTCTTGGAGGCGATACTGGAAATCACCTGTCCAACCCTCTGTTTGAAGCAGGAATGTCACCAGCTCCAGAGCAGGTCAGTGGTGGCTTTGTATCTAAGATCAGAAAAACTCTATTGACAGAGGTATCATTTGATCTGAGATGACCAAAAAGAAATGTAGTTTGTGCATACTATACTTCAGTTTTGTTTCTTTGGTAGGCTTTATCTTCCATGATTGAAGGGTCCTGGAAAGTGAAAAGATTCAATTCATCAAGAATGATCATCCTAAATGGGACAATGGGAACTCAGACTCAAAGAATTGATCTCAAGCTGAGCAGCAAGAAGAAAAATTGTGCCCTGTCCAAATGTTTCAATTGTCTTGACAAACAGATATCCTTTGCAGATTTTTTTTTTTTAAATTATGTTCTCTAATGAAACTATTTTCCATGCAGAATTCTGCATTGCACTGACTAAAAGGCCAGTGTTACTGCTGAACAACTGTTCAGTTACTGCTGAACTGAAAATTAAAATGGTGAGGAACATCACTCAGCACAGATAAACTAAAAATGTCTGGGCAAGGAAACATTAAAAAATAAATCAAGTGAACAACTAACATACTGAAAGCCAGCAAATGGTCAGGGACAAAGGACTACTACTCAGGAACATTTAACTGATCACCATGAACATCTGCTGGTTTTATATACAGTAAAATGTGGGAAACTTCCTTGGAGGTACATGAATGTTGGCAGGGCCTTGTTGGGCCGGGTAGCTCAGTTTGCCTCCCTTTACATTTCTACTTGCTAACTGGGCTGTGGTGTCCCACAATTTCCCATGCAGAGCTGTTTCAGATCCTTGTCATATAATGTGAGAAGTGAAAACCCCGTCACCTGACCCAAATACCTTGTGTGAGTCCTTCAGGCTGAGTACATGATGACGCTTGGTTGTGGTATGTGTGTGCAGAACAGCCCTCCCCTTGTCCTTCGCTTCACTTCCCCACTCCCCCTTTCATGATATATTAGTCATCAAATCATGAGTGAGAGATATTTCCAATTCGTGGTGCTTCAGTCATCTAGCACCATGGGAAATGTGAAAATAATTCCAGTTTGCAGCACCTGTTGCTTCAAAACCATATTGCAAGTTGTTAAATAGTACTCTTTCCCTCTCTTTCTCTTTGTCTTTTTTTGGACAAGGTTACAAACTAATGAGTGTGAGACTGCCAGCAAAAGTGCTGACACAATCTTCACATTTCATGGGCTAATGAGGTAGAAAATAATTGTTTGATGACATAAATTAATTAGTAGTCACCAAATTTTGAAAACAGACACTGTATATTCCTGTGATTTAATCAGGCCAGGGTGACCTCTAAGCATTTATTTTTTGAAATTAAGGGGTGAAAAACACGGGAAAGCCACACCATTGGCAGAACTTCGATGCAATTTTTCCATTAGTGTAATTGGCTGAGTTTATCAGGGCAGGCTGAGAAGGAGCTGACAGACAGAGCTGCCTCTGTATGCAGCCAGCTCTTCATCCTGCAGAGCCCACCAGAAGCTGCAGCTTCTCTGCGTGCAGAGAGTGAGCTGCCTGTGACCTTTTGTGTCACCCCAGCAGTGTCACTGTGCAGCTGAGTCTGCAAACACATCTGTGATGTTTGGATAGGGACAGCTCGGGCTGCAGCTCTGACTCTGCTGGTGGAAGAAGTGAGGAGAGGAAAGGACAGCACAAGAACCTGCAGGAAGCCTAGATCCCCAGATATTTACGTTCCTGTTCTCAGGTCACTTATGATGCATCTACTATAGTTATTTGCCATCTGGGAAACAGAATACTGCTTGTCCTAGAGGGATGTAACAGAGATAAAATTCATAATAACAAGTCAATGTAATTGCTTAGGTATCTAGAAACCTTTGGAACTGAGAATGTCATACAGGAATCTTTACCTTGATCAAAATTCACAATCAGCTTCCACCCTTTCAGTTTTCCCTAATGACCTATTTTACTCCATGTACAATGCATTCCTGCCAGTGCAAGTCAAATGTAACTCATTGTTAACAGAGGATGATTTCAGCCTTGTGCAATTTACAGTTTTCTGTAACAGGCTGAGTTTGAATCCTGTACCTGACACCTGGTTGTTTTCCAGTATTTGGGGATGAATGAACCATCTAAAGCTGGCTAAAATATCTGTGCATGACAGCCACAATTTTCCTCAGCTACAGACACTCATGGTATATTCACGTGGGAAAAATGTAGCAGGACCAGTGGGCTGGAGTGCATGCTCAGCTCCAGAAAAAACTTCAGATGGAAGTTTCTTGCAGGGAAAAGGTTGGAACACAATTTCTTTGTGTGCGGGTGTAACCTTTCTATTATGGCTCCAGGATGGACTCAGAGTTCCTGTGAGAATGAACAAGAAAGAGCTATGTGTGAAGTGCCAGATTTAATGTCAAGTGGAGACTGAGTTCACCTGGTAGAGTTTTTTTGGTGAAATACTCCTCTAGTATTAAAAGATGTGTTGAAAACATATAGATGCTTACAGCTTTGATGTATTTGTCTGCACCATCAAGTTTCAGCATACCTTAAATACTCCAGAATATGAGAGGGATAAAAATACTGACAGATGTAAGATCTTGGAATATTTATTTGTCTATGAGGGGAAACTACAGAATCTGGTATTCAGTGGAGCAGAAGCTGCAAGCCAGGCCAAACATTCACAAAATGTTTGAAGATGAGTTTACCTTAACCATTTTCCTGAACAAGCTTCTCAGAGCTTTTTAAAGCCATTGGTGTTGCTGTTGCTTTCTTGATGAAAAAATATCTTTCATCACAGCATGTGCAAGGAGTGTGTTCTGCAGGGAACAAATCTGATCTTTGTGTGTCATCCAGCATTCCCTCAGCTGCTCCTCAAAGCCCTTCTCTCTTTTACCGTGGTGGGACTGCTCATTGCACGTGAGCCCTGTAGGATCTGGACACTGAGCTGTGTCCTGTCCAGCCCAGTGAAGGAATGGGGACCCTCACAGGTGTTTCAGTGCACATATGGGCATGTTTAATATTTCAGATAATTTCTAATTAAAAATTGATGTCTGTGGGCATTGCTAGGATCTTGGAGGAAAAAAATCCTCCCTGCCTTCACGCTGATTTGCATAACAATGCTCACAACAGCCTCAGGGTGTAATTTTGCTTTTCAGGCTCTGCATTCCCCATTCCTTCCACAATTACATGGAAACCCATTTTCCTCTTTGTTCTTTTGTGGTCTTGCCACCTAGTGCAGTGAGTAAAACCCCTGCTGGCTGGAGAGCTGTGAAGAGTTGCTGAAGTCAGTAGTTCTGAGCATCACTAGTGGCAGCTCTGGCGTTGAGGTGTTGTGTTCTGTCACTCAAAGAAAGGGAAGAAAGATAAAGGGGCTGCTGGTAGGAACTGATGGAAGCCCATGGGCATGTTGCAGGGAGGAAGGGTGTTGTTCTGCAGGTTCTTTTATACCCTGCAGCATGAAATGCCATTACCAAGAGCAGTTCTGTGACACCATGTGTCTCTCTCCTTTCCTTTGGGAGGGACCTGTGCCCTTCTGACCTTGACAAGGCACAGGAAACCACTGGAGCCAAGGGTCTGCCTGACACTCCTTCCTCTTCTCCCTCCCTTATTTTGGAGTGCAGACAAGCGGCAAAGATTGTGCAACTTGGTCTGTCCCCTTGTGGTTAGTCCTTGCTGGTTTATGCTCACATCTCCCAACACTTTGGACTTTGAATCCAGAGATCTGAGTTACAGGCTGAGGGAATTGGTGGTGCTCAGTCTGCAGAAGAGAAGGCTATGAGGAGACCTTACAGCACCTTCCAGCTCCTAAAGGGGCTTTACAAGAATGCTAAAGAGGGATATTTCACAAGAGCATGCAGTGACAGGACACAGGAGAATGGCTTTAAGCTGAAAGAGGGCAGATTTAGATAGGATTTGAGGAAGAAATGCTTTACTGTGTGGATGGGAGGCACTGGAACAGGCTGCCCAGAGAAGTTGTTGATGTCCCGTCTCTGAAGTTGTTCATGACCAGACTCTGAGCAGGCTGGTCTAGAGGAAGGTTCCCTGCCCATGACAGGGGAAGTTTGGAATGAGAGGACCTTTACATTCTCTTCCAATCCAAACCAATCTATGATTCTATGAAATGACTATTTTTAGCATTGCTTCATTAATTCAGTTATGGCCTTCACTTCCCAGGGGAACAGGGACTAAGTGATCCTACTGGGAACATTTACCAGCTCAGCCCTAGAGCTGCAGACACGACTGTGTACATGTCAGACCAGATGTTCAGTGTTTTCCTGGATAGGCAGACAGAGTTGAAAGAGGCAGGATGTTTGGTGTCACACACCATAACTGTAGATGTAGTGTAGATGGTGTAGATGCAGGCATGTCTCCACTGCTGTCCACACAGCTGAGAGGAAGCAATGCACTGCATGGCATACAAACATGAAAAGAGTTCATTTAACAGTGCCAGTATGCTGTTAGCATACACTGATATCCCTTGCTACCCAGTTATGCTGCTGGTTGGGTTTCTGTCTTATGCTCCTATAACCAAATGAGAATAGAAAATTTTCAAGAGTAATTCAAGCTTTTATGTACCTCTCTATTAGGCCTGATGTAAGTTCTCATCTGACAACCTGTTATTCCTCTAATATAAAGACATGTTTTATTTTTGGAAGAATTCTAAGAATCAAAATAATATTTTGGTCACCATTTTTAGAAATGAAGACATGTTGGCAAGTCACAACAGGTTCTTGGCGAGCCTTTATTCTTTCTATCTTGATCCTAAACAATTTGTCTTACTGTCTTCTATGGCAGAGAACAGACAAATCTCACAATTTACATTTGAGATTCACTGAGCTGCTCCCCTACATCACGGCAGCAGCCATGTCCTCAACAACAGGACCTGGTGACACCTCTTTTGTGTGACACCCACCTGCCAGACACTGCTGAGGACACAGCCATCCTGCTTCATCTCAGAGGTTTGTGGTGGTGCTCTCTGCACCAGCTGAGGGCTGTGATATTAGAAAGATTTTGAGATGGCAGCTTCTCACCCCTTCTTCTCCACAGCACATGACCCTAGGTGCCATGAGTGCATTCCTTGTGTGACTCTGCACTGGAGACTTTGTACTTTAAGGCTGGTGGACAATTGAGTGATCTGATCTTGCAACCCCAAAAATTGATCTCAGTTAAATAACACCCTGCTTTTAACCTCTGATGGAAGCTAAGGAGGAGTGTAGTCCCTCTGTTATTGCTGGCAAAGTTCTAGAGTTCCTGTATGACTTAACACAGCTCATGCAGTCTCCCTCTGTCTCAGTTTCCTGATCTACTGAACTCAAATACTTACACTTTTCCATCTCTGAGCAGCATCAAGAATAGAAACACACAAAATGCTGAAGTCATCAGCCTATGGGAGGTTGTAGTGGGATGATGTAGTGAATAATTTTTTCTTTGAAAATACTGTCTCAAGCTCTTCTTCTCCAGTTTATATTGGTGTATGAAAGGTGCCAATTTCTTTATCTTTTCCACAGTTTTCATCAGCCAGTTTCATCAACAAGTATCTTTTCTGTGGCAGCTCTGTTACTCTCACCCTTGTTTTTTCATGGTGTTGATGTTTTAGGGTCTCACATGTGTATCTCACATTTACTTTTCCCAGAGAAGAGGGAAAACTCCTTTAACTCGTTAGAAGTATATGTATATGCAAACTCCATTAGGATGATCTAGAATTTACTGTCCCACACCTGTGCAAGACCCAGCCATGAATTTAAAAGGATATCAACTTTATTAACCACCTGGCTGATGAAGACTTCATTCACCAAAACATTTTATTCTTCTCTGTTTCTGCCTGAGAACATGAAACTGATTCTCTGGGCAGAAAGGAAGGTTTTTATTTGAAGGATTGTTTGTTTAATTCAGAAAAAAATATTTTTCTTTGGAAAGTATTTCTTTTCTATCTCAGAAAAATACTCTTAATTTTTTCAGTAACCTTCATGAAGTTCATTTTTTCAGTCATCCATTTAACCACGTGTTTATTTTTCTCATGATACCCCATTGTCTTTTCATAGCTGCTGTCTTGGCATGCAAGGTCTAACATAAAGCTTTTTATTGATCTGATTCCCTCAGTGCATCAGGTGACATCTTAGGCTAACCAGATTTCTCCTATTTTGCATTTCATCTGTGTCAGCAAAAAAACCCAAACAACCTTCCTACCAACACACACGATTGTACT
The DNA here is from genome assembly GCF_971803275.1 of Cyanistes caeruleus. Taxonomy (NCBI): domain Eukaryota; kingdom Metazoa; phylum Chordata; class Aves; order Passeriformes; family Paridae; genus Cyanistes; species Cyanistes caeruleus. Next base: position 11,116,378 of record NC_141701.1, read on the forward strand.
CCCAGCTCTGTTCCTTGCTAATGCACATTTTCCATCTCATGTGTAATTTATTGCATTTTGTGTTTTGCAAAAACTGTCACTGAGACACAGAAATTAAGGAGAGAGGGAGAAGGTCTTTTGATTAATGGAGTAGACTGAGGATACAGGAGATTTGGGTTCTGTCCTTTGCTTATAATTTCTAGTGTGACCTTTGGCATGTCACTGTTTGGGACAGAGAACATTCAGTTTGTGATCTGTTTGTATGGTGCTTATTTCAAAAGACCTGTGGCCTCAGCTAAGTCTCATTATGGTAAAACAACCAACAAAACAGTCCAGGGATGCAGCTAATTAAAGGCCTGAACGATAGTATTGCCACAAGAAAATATACAGCTATATTTTTTTAGGCAGGGATCAGATAGTACCAAGTGTTAATCTGAAGCCTTGCTTCTTTCAAGGACAGTGCTGTTTCACTCAGCAGAGAGGAAAGGGAAGTTTTACATTTATCAGAGAGATGATCAACCCCCTGGATCCTGTAAGCAGGAGCAGACTGGTGTGTTTGTGCAGCACTGCTTTCTGTAGGATGCAATCAGTTCCACTCCATTGTAAGACAAATGGTTCATGCTGTTAAGTGGCATTAACTGGAGGTGGGGTTGGCCTAAAACAAAGAGTTCTCTTTCACAAAATAGAGAGAGCAAAATAAAAAAACAATAAAAAAAAGGAACAAGGTTTCTAAAGCTGTTTTTGCATTGCCCTGACAGTAGGGAAAAAAAGTCCACCTTTTTTCCACCCCTCAAATGTTATGAGGATAAGAGCCAAGGCTAGACATAAATATTCACTGGGCATTTAGCTATGACAGCAGAGGCAGACTGGTGTCAGCTTAGCTTGGTTTGAAAAAGGGATGTGAACTATGTCTTCTCTAGCTGAAGTGAGTGCTGGAAGCACTGGCCTGTCATTTAACATCAGTCTCTTCTTCCTTTCTCATTCTTCCTCCTCCCACTGAACTTAACTTATAAAACAGTTTGGTCTTAAACCCAGACACTTCTGGGACCAAGTCTATCTGGCTGCACTCCTCCAGGATGAGGAAGGCCTCTGCTCTTGGTACAAGGATGTCCATGCCTTGACTCACTCTTTATTAAACCCTGATCAGCCCCTGTGTCACATGGTGACAACTATGAACCCTTCTTGCTATAATGATATTGTCAATGCAGATTGCATGGGAATAAAAAAATCTTTGGCTAATTAGAGATTGAGACATTTCACTCTTTAGTTGGGGATGGTCATGATGAAGCTCATGTATGTTTTTATCAGATGTGTAGTACCTTATCTCCCTGACACAAGAAGTAGGTTTTCTTGCATATGAACATAAAACGTGGAGTTCTTGCCCTGAAACACTGGCTCAAATTATATATGACACAGTAGGGCAATAACTGGAAATAAGAAGTTTTGAGAGACCGGTTTTGTTGCTCCTGCTATATTTCATTTTCAATCAAAAAAGTCCTCAAACTGGAGGCCTACAAAACAGAAACAATCTGAAAAAGTAAAGTTAGTTCAAGGAACAGAAGGCATCTGAGGAAAATACCAGCCAATGGCAGAGTTACCAAAAGAGTACAGCATGGCTGAGCTCTAATAAAACTGACACGTGATAGAACTTGATGAGGATAGAAGTGTGATAATGAAGCCATAGACATTGCTATCAAGAAGTGACTTTTTGTACTACACAGTATTATAGTGCACTAAGGCACTTCATGTCTTGGTGTTGTGGTAGAAAGGAATGATCCCAACCAGTTAATTTGCCTAGAAGGGAGATGTATCTGTCCAGAAAGATGAGGGTCTGAGATGCCTGGTAAGAGGACCTAGCAATCCCCCATCTGTCCTTAGCAAGCTGCTTGGTTAATTGGGCACTATTATCTCAGTGAACAGAGCTGTCTCCTGGACTCCCCTGTGGTTAGGACCCAACACTAAAGTGTGTCTGTGAAAGGCAGAGCACCCAGCAGAGATTGGACATGGCCAGCCTTGGGGTCAGTTCCTCCTGCTCAAGCTGCTGTGAATAAAACTGTACCTCTGACTCTGAAATGTCTTAGTTCATCTAAACCCATTTTCTAAACACCTCTTTCAGTGATTCTTTGGTGGTAGTCGTGTTGATGGGCCATTTGTCTCATTCCACAGAGAAAGGAATCTATTTGACCTCTGGAGATGTGTTCTCCTGTAGCTCTGGTCTGTGGTCAAGACAGTTCCTGTGTCATTAACACGAATTTTGCAGTACTGGTTTGAGAAGGGCCTAATTTCTCAATATCTATCACAGCTACAAAAGAAGCAGTGGATTAAGTGTTCTGGCACTAGCAGCACTGAGGTGACACTACGTGTTTTAGTCTTTCATGTCCTGTGCTATGAGCAAATCCCTTTCACTCTCAGTGTGCGCCTCTCTAGGAAGGGAAGAGCAGCTCAACAGTGACACCGCCTGCCTGGGGAAGGGCAGCAGTCCTGGAAGGGATGGTGGAGCCTCAGAGGGGAACACGGAAAGGAGGACAGGTTCTAGAGGAGGCAAGGATCAAAGCTGCCAAAAGCATAAACGTGCCAGTAAGACAAGACAATTTTATACATATGCTAATTGTGGTCGGGAAGATCAGGACATCCCCCTGAGCATTTTCCCACTGACTCTTCCCAGGAGCAGAAGATCTCCCAAAACAAACACTAATTTTGGTCTTAAGACTTCTGAAATCTTCAGGGAAGTCATTGGTGCATTTTAAGCCATCGCTAGCATTAACATAAGTCTAAATCGATCTGTCAAGGACAAGGTCTCCCATGTGAAAAAGAGTGGGAAAAGGCTTGGATAGCCAAACACTTGAGTTAATTGAGTGACAAATGAGGGGTGTGTGGGACCCAGCAAGCAGAGCACATAAATGATAATAGTCACTGAAGGGGTCAGTCAAATGAATTTAATCAGATATTTAATAAATAAGTTATCAGGATTTAAGCCTATACAATTCTCTCAGTGCACTTGGATTTCACAACTGTCTAAAGTGAAACCCATCTGACCAAGAATAGTTACCACCAAGTCAGCTGCCAAAATTCAGTGGAGAGAAATGAGTGCTTCTGCAGCATGCTTAATTTAATATGTAAATTTGATATGAAAAACAATTCAGGTCATATGACTTATGTCCCAGAAGTTTCCATTTCTTTCCTTTGACCACCAGGAGAGCTTAGTGGGACCAGTACAGATTCAGACTGGATTCAGCAGATCTGTAGAGAAAAAAGTTGGGTGCTGAGTTCTCTTAGCCCCCATTCATATATGCTTCACAGGCCATACAGCAATTTAACCTTTTCTGGCTCTGTTGTTTGAACAACCAATTGCAGCTGGAGAACACTTGCAGACAGAATCTTCTGGTTTTGTTTTGGCTGGAAGAAGTTCAGATCATGGTTCTGAGGCCCCTCTGCACTGATAAACCAAAAGGCAGCAACTGGGAACAATTGGAAAATTCATATTGAAAGTACATTGCTGCTGTAAACTAAAATGCTGAGGTCTCTAAGCAAAAGATTTATCTTGTGCTACAGACACCATATCACCTTGTCTTGTGATCAGAGCTTATTTCTGGACCTGCCATCTGGCTGATTGTGTTGGTCCTTGATCTGAATGTGCTTTGGGCAAGTATTTCTGTGTTTTCTCACTAAACGCTCATTGATTGGAATAAGGAAGAGAAATGTCATAAGAATACCTCAAGCAAACACAGGAAGGGAGTTAATGTCAATAAAGTGTGGTATTTTTCACTAATTTTTGGTATGGAAACTGCTCTGGAAACAGTAAGAAAAGAAACTCAGATAGGACAAAACAATTCATAATAGAAAGCATTTTGTTTATTTTCAAGAGTTCTTCAACCTGTTAAAGCTTTCTAGGTAGAACTGAAGTAATCATAACAATGAAATATTTATATTTTGAAGGCAAAATTTCTTTTTGTTATCATCTTTATCCTTCTCTGTTAATTCATCAGTCTGACAAAATATTACATCGATGCAACTTCGTCCCTTCTAACAACTCTTGGCTCTACAATTAAGTATAACACAGATGTGCCTTTCATTTCTTTCCTAACAAATGTGGTGAACTTTTTAATACATGGATGTGACTCAAGCACTGTGCACAGTCCAGACCCAGGAGTTCATTAAAAAGTCCTTCACTTTCACACAGTCCTGTTGCAATTGTTTTGCCCTCACATGACTGCAGGCCTTGCTTGAGGGAACACATCTGTGTTGCTACCAAAGAAGACTTCAAACTGGGGCAGATCTGCTCTTGCATTTTTAGGAATATGAAAGAGGTCAGTGCCCTTTGGGTTATGAGTCCAGTCTCCTGCTATTGCAAACAGTCACACTGTATGTCTTTGCTTTTCAAAGTACTCAGATCAAGATCAAGGAAAAGTTCTTTGTACTGCCTGACATACAACAATTCTCCGAGGTCATTGTGGTGGAAAAATGACCAATGGAGCTGACCATTAGCACTTTGAAGGAAACACTAATTAATGACTATTACATTCCAGTTCTTCTTAGCTCATCAGAAAATGAGTCTTGGAGAAGAAATACCTGATAGTAACAGGATTCTTTATAAAGAGTAGTCACCTTGGAGAAAAGAAGCAGAGATAAAAATAACCCAGGATTTCATTTCACAGTATATCTTGATCCTGACTGCCGGGTCAGCTGTGCCAGAGGAGTAGGAAACATGAGGATTTTACAGTAACCAACAAGACAGATTTGAAGACTCAGTTGCTTTTACTGTCTCAGCTCAGCCAGTGCTTGCCATAATCATGCAATGAGTGTTCCCAAGTACAAAAAAATCCAGGGATCTTGGGTGGCTTTCTTATCTCTCTGATAAGCTCTGGCACTCTCCCCATTTTAGATGATATCCTGACACACTTTCAAACACATTAAACAAAAGAGAAATGCAGCTGGTCTAGTTCCAGCAAATGCACTGACACAGGATCTTCCTCTCACTCATTGGGATATCCTGTTGGTAGTAGTCATCAGTCAGATGTCACTAAATTCAGGTCACAGTCCAGTGGAAAACAATTACAAATGTTTAATACATGACACTTCACTCAGTGTCTTCAAGCATTATAGCTGTGCACACATGCAAACGGAGACTGATGGTGTTTTTGGAGAAGGTGAATGTCCTGGCAGAAAGATGAAGCACCAACTGTTTATGCTTCTGAAGTCAACTATACATTACAGTCCATTCAGCCTTTAGGGCTGCCTAGTGGAATCATTCTTTTAGCAAAGTCATATTTTCCACTTACAAAGAAAGATAAAATAAAAGGCCTTCAATACTATCCAAGCTTCCCTATAAACCATGACAATTTTTGCACACTGCAACACAGACCCAGGGCTGAACAAACTGTTCTGAGTAGAGACCATATTCACCAGATTTATGACATATCTGCACTGAGTGCTACAAGTTTCAGTGAAAACACAGGAAATATTTTTCAGGTGATAAGGGTGAGGCTGAGAAAGGAAGTTTTACCCCTGAATTTTTGCCCCAAAACTTAAAGAATCTTCCATCTAACTGCAGTCTCTTTTTCTGTTTGAAATAACAATTAGTCTTTGCACCAAAGACTAATTGCCTACACTGTAGGTATTCAGCTTGTTTAGTGCACGGAATTACAGAGAGGAGCTATAAGACTGATTGTTTCAGTCAGCTACATTATCTTTTTTTTCTGTTGATGTTACTTTTTGGAAATGTTCCTATACTAAACAGGAAAGTCTGCCTAAGTTTCTGGATGTGTTTGTTTTTGAGGCTGAAGCTCTTAAAAAGTTTTATTTGGAGATAAGATCCTCTCTAGGGAATGGCAGAACAATCAAAACCTTTTCATTCTCTCTTCCACTAAAACACCACATTTGAGCTAGTTGCATTATCTTCAGGTTTTAAAAAACCCAAGTTCCTTCCTGACTAAGGTAGAAACACATAAAATACTGGGATCAAGATTTATTGGCTATTTACAGACTACTTTACATTCCATTTTCTCCTGGCAAATCTAAGCAAAGTGATTGTGTTGGCATGTACATGCATGGCCTTGTTTGCAAAGGGTATGGCCACATATTCCCATGCAGCTGCATTGGTTGGTTGGTTGGTTTATTCACACACCCTGGCTGTACATTTCCCCTTGTTGTAGTACAACTGATGAAAAATATCCCAGTACACCCCCGGACCCTCATTTCACTCTTGTCCTGACTCAGGTGGAAACTGTTTTGGAAACTTTTCAGAAAATTAAGTGTTCTGAAGTTATTTCCTGGCAGTATTCTGACCGTTCAGATTTATCACTTCCAACCAAAAAGCTGAAATCTCTGAAAGAAAGTGAGGTAAAAAAAATTTGAAAGACTGCATTTCTATGATGCCCTATCACATTTGAAATAAATTGATGCTTTCCCGGAAACTGCTGATCTTGCGGATCATTTTCCCCTGGAAATTTCTTCTTTCAGAGAGCTTTCCATTAGCCCCACAAGCAGGAAGTTCGATGTTCCTCTCATATACATCAGTATTTCCTTTCTGTGTACGTTCACATTTGACTCTCTCTGCCTGTGTGTCCATCTGTCACCCCTGTCCATCTGCCAGACATCCCAAACAAGTCCCTTAGCCATTAGACAGGCAGTCAGGAAGCCAAAGGTTTGGGTTTATCAGACTTGCTAAATAATTGTGGCTGTCACACATCTCCCTTCAACCCACTGCAGGAGATGTTTATTTACACCTCAAGCTCTTCTGCACAGGACCTTTCCTTTGTTGCTCAGTGGGTTCATAGAATCATAGACTATCCTGAGCTGGAAGGAGCCCACAAGGATCATCAAGTTCTGCTCCTAGATCTGCACAGGAGGATGACCCCAAGGATCACATTATGTTCCTGAAAGAATTGTCCAAATGCTTCATGAATTCTGTCAAGCTTGTGCTGTGACCATTTCCCTGGGGATCCTGTTCCAGTGCCCAACCACTCCCTGGATTTCTGATCTATAGATGGGGACCAAGGTCTTGCTTTGGCCTCTCACCACCACTGCCCCACAAAAGACTATGTATATTTTGATTAATCTCTTCCCAGTGTTCTGCTTCTGGCAGCACTTGGCTCTAGGATCATTCTCATTTAAACTTCTCATGATACTGATTACAATTTATTTTCTTCATTTTTCCCCATTTTGACCAGCGAGCACATCAGTCTGGTAAGTGTGTATTAGTGTTTGTGGAGAACAGGTTTCTGGCAGTGGTGTCCCCTCTGTGCACACAGCAGTTCCCACATGCAACAAGGTCTGGAAAAGTACAAGGAGAGGGAGTGCTCTCAGGACCGATGGGACAACAGGGGTCTCCTCATTCCCTCAGAATTCATAGCTTTTTGTCCCTTTTGTGGTGTTCCTGCCAAGTGGCTATGTTCACAGTCTTTTCTTCAGCTTTTCTTCATCAGTTTTCTTCATTCAGCTTCTGTAGGTAAAGGTTTGACAAGTTTTGCTTCCACTCTTGTGCATAAGTGCTCCAGAAACAGGGACTTTCAGATGTTCTGGAGCACTGTCTGTAGCACCCATTAACAATATGAGCCTGATGTGTGTGCTGCCAGCTTCCAGGCAGCCTCTGCACAAAGCAGGGAATTCTCTTATCCCTGAGAAGCCACATGCCATTTCAGTGTGGGCTTCTCAGAGCCCATCTGACAGCCTCTCTCAGCCCTGGCTGTGTGCTTCCCCTGCAGCAAATGCACTGACTGGTGATGGGGAAGAACAAGCAAGGCTGTGAGGAGTGGAAGGAGTGAAGTCCAACTCCCTGCTGGTTTGTGCTGCCTGGTTGTTCCCTCTGACACCTAGCAAAATCTGAGCTCAGATCTTAGCAGTTCCCCTCTGCTAGGGCAGTCAAAACATTGCTTTTCTGAGCATAATCTGGTGTCTAATAAAGCCTGATTAAGAGAACAGCCTGCTTCTCAGCTGGGTGCACACGTAAGTTGTATCTATACTAATAAATTAAACAATACTCAGGAAAGTTCCCAAGCACTGGAACTTTACCAACTATGCTGTTAAATTGTGAGAATGTTGGCTGGCATAGTTTTGACCAGACAAAACTAGCACTCTTTTAAACAATTCCCAGGAACTGCTTAAGAGTTAGAAGAGGGCAAGGTCCACCAAAATAGGCACTTGGACACAGACATTCTCTCTGGGAGGGTAAGAGTTTAATAGCATGCAAACTGTGTGTTCTGTGCCAGTTGGCTTCAGGAGCAGAGAACAGTATGAGGCATGATTAATTCACCACTGTAGATGTAGCCATGGTGTATTTTTGCTCCACCCAGTTACTGATTTTCATAACACTTGTGGGAATATAATGTCTTTGAAATTACCCTGCTTTTGTTACACTGGATTCAACTGACTGGTAGAGAGATGTGCACCTGCATCCATAAGCACATCTACACCAACTCATGCACACACCCAGACACACTTAAATATCTGCTTGCATATGCTCCTCTGCATGTGCATAGCTAAACACATATTTACAGAATGGATTTACAGAATTGTGCATGTCAGTTCTTTTTTTACTTAAAGACTCACAAAATCTTACCACAGCTCCCTACAGATATGTGGCTGAGAAACCATGTCCCAGTTCACAAGGGCAGTGATTGACAGTATTTCAGGGGAAGATCTATCCTTTTCTACACTGGATTTATTTCCTAGGATCTGTAGGACTCTTCCATTTAACAAATTTCAAGTCAGCCCAGGCATTGCTGAGATGCCCTTTGACTGTTTGCAGGACGTTAGAGTTTTGTCTTGGGCTCCTTGGAGCTGGAGGAGCCATTGATGTGAAGGTTTTTGGGCTAATGAGTCATGTCAGGGACACTGGTGGATCTGAGCCTGGCCTGTGCAGTGCAGAGCCCTGTACATCACCGTGCAGAGAGCTCTGCACTGACAAGTGATTCACCAGCAGCCAGAAGGAGCCCAGAGCAATGCCATATGCCTCTTTTCAGCTGGGCAGGTTCATACAAGGCTGCAAAAATAACAGCCTTGTATTTGCAGACCTGAAATCAGGCGATGATACCATGCCCATAGAAGAAGCAGAAACTTCATGTCCCAGTCAGCTTCCAAAGGGATAAGTGAGCTAAACCCACTGAAACTCACTGGGCTCATTTTCCATGACTTTCTCTGTTCTAGCTGTATCAGGAGTTACTTTGGGAATCCTGTGTCACACTGATTCAGTTCGGAGGCCACAAGCTCATGCTTGGTTATGTTATGTTATGTTATGTTGTGTTATGTTATGTTATGTTATGTTATGTTATGTTATGTTATGTTTGTTATGTTTGTTATGTTATGTTATGTTGTGTTATGTTATGTTATGTTATGTTATGTTATGTTATGTTATGTTTGTTATGTTTGTTATGTTATGTTATGTTGTGTTATGTTATGTTATGTTATGTTATGTTATGTTATGTTATGTTATGTTTGTTATGTTTGTTATGTTATGTTATGTTATGTTATGTTATGTTATGTTTGTTATGTTTGTTATGTTATGTTATGTTATGTTATGTTATGTTATGTTATGTTATGTTGTGTTGTGTTATGTTGTGTTGTGTTGTGTTGTCTTGTGTTGTGTAGTGTTCTCTGAAGTCCACAAACCTGCCAAACACCCCTCAGTCAACTTGTGTGCATATCATCACTTTGAAAACCCCAGGTCTGTCTGTGGTTTGAGGGGATCCTCAGAGCCTGCATCAGCGATCAGCCTGACCCAAAATGGAAGGAAAGTTTTATGGGATTTAGATTGCTCAAGCTCCACAGGCTGCAGAGAGGATTTTGTCCCAAGTTATTTATTGTTATAGGAGGGGTAATAACCTGCCCTGTGAGTAAAATGCAATTAATTCCCTTAGTTACTATTTTTATAAGCAAATCAAGTTTTTTAAGGTGAGTTAATGATGACCTTTCCTCTACAGCTCTCAGCCCTGAAGACACCAAGTTGGAACAGATGGGTAACACACTGGTATTTCACAATATGTTCAGAGTAAAAGCTGAACCCAGAAATTAAAATAAGGCTTTAGGTGCCAAATAGCAGAGAAGTTGTTGTTTTTGTTTTTTTTTAAAGCATATGTTCTCGTAAGCAAGCAGAAGAATTCCGGCAGCAGCCTGAAGGGGAGAAACGCCGTCTGTCAGGCAATTCCTCCGACATGCAAAAGCCAGGGATTTAGCACGTGAGCAGCACAGAGTGAACTTCCAAAGGCCTGCAGCTCCTGAGAGGTTTTGCATATGTCTTGCAGTGCCAAACGGCAGCTCCAGACTCTGGGCAAAACATCTGCACCCTGCCCACACAGGAGGAATGCTGGAGGTGACCTGGAAACAGGCAAGTGCAGAAAATTGCTTCCATTCACTTCACTACCAGGAGGTCTGAATTCCTGTCACCATTCTGGTCACCAATCTTCATTTTTCCCTTTAAAAATCTCGTGTTTGGGAGATCCCTTTTTCTTTCTTTTGATTCATCTATGATATGAAGTATTTTTTAACCAATGAATGAAGATTTTTGAGCCTTAGTTGCTAAACTGGATATGAGAATGTTTCACAGAATTCCCTTTTCCCAGTCCTTGGTCAGATATCTGAATTAATCATGAATCACTTTGATGTGAATTAATAAACACTGGAACAGGTCTTTGTTATTTGTTCTTTTGTTCTTGAATTTTTTATGAAATGCTGTGTAGACAAGTTTATAATCTTTGCTATCAAGACAAGATGTGTAATGTAAAATGAAGCAGATGTGTTCAGAGAGGGGAGCAACATTTTCTTGTTTTTATATATAGTTTTTTGAAGAAAGCAGAATACACATTGAAGCTATTTATGCCACTTCAAAGGTCACTATTTTTAAAAGTTGATCAAAAAATAACAGGAAAAGAAACTGGTTGAGACAAAAATGAGAAATTGGATTTCAAGCACCTTCATGAACCTCAGGTGATCTACACTAATATAAGCAGTTTGTGCAAAAGGGAAAAATGACAGATATGTCTTTTGAACATATCAGCTAAAAAGTGCATAAAGAAACAGTAGCAGCTACAATTTGTCAGAGTTTCTAAAAGTCTCAGAAGAATCTTTGCAGGAGAGTTTTTAAAGAATTGAAATAGTCATACATGAGATGTCAGGCTCTTTCATGAATTTGGAACTGTCAAAAAAAGCTGGAAACAAAGAATAATGATTTCTCTTTTTTTTTCAGCATAGCATAAAGTAAAGCACTAGAAAGCCGAAGGGGCTGTTGCACTCATGATAGTTGTTAGGTGTACTGGAAAGTTGAAAGAAGCAACATGTAGTGATCAAAGAAGGAGCAAATCTGGAAGGTAATACAAGTATTTACAGAAGTTGTGCTATTAGCCAACACCAAAGAGCTTTATAGAGACCTAGGAAAGACAAGTGAGTGGTCATTTATGATGACCAAAGAGTTTCTGTGCTTTGATAAAGGCAAATTTAATTCATTCTAGAAGAAATAATTTGAACTGTGTTTGCTGTGAGAGTCTTACCCATTCAGGAATGAGATTTTATATGGCACTAGGCTCTGGAAATTTTTATAAGAATGATTAAAGAATCTCTATCTCTAAGATATTTAAGATCAAATATGAGATATATCTCCTAAAGATTACCTGATCGAAATTCAAAGCCTGGGGAGAGACAGAACTATCTCCTATGTCTCTTCCCATTAAAATATGATCAGGAAGGTCAATGTAAATATTTGCTGTATAAATAGCATAATTCAGAAGAGTAATTCAGTACATTAATGATTTTACATATATTTCAATACTCTCACACACTCATATATATACATATATGTATAGAATATATATATATATAACTTACCTGGAAAGAGGCACAGGCACACACAGCTCAGCACATTATTGCTTCATTATTGCTTCATTGTAATCAAGCCCTTGTACCTCACATGCAAAAGAGCTTTATGCATAGCTACCATTTCTTGGAAACATAGCTGGAAATTCTCCCAACCCCACCAAAATGTGGAAAAATGTAAGCTCATTTCTGGCCAAAGCATGTTCTTCAGTGTCTGTCCTCACTCACTGCAAGCTCCCTGGTTGCATCAGCCTCAACACAGCTTTACCCTGCTGAAATGCCTCTGCAGATCACAGGGCAAAGAAAAAACTGGTTGCTTTTACCCTCCTTTACCAATGTGGGTTTTCAGAGGAGGAAATTCCCAATCAGTACTGACCTCCAGGGGAGTAATGGCGTTACTTGTAACATTATAAACAACACAAAATTGGTGACATTGTATTTTGGGGTCTTACCAGGATCTTTTTCATGCTACAGATAGAGGTCAAATTGCTAAGTCTTGATCTTTAACCATAATTTTGCATGTTAAATATGTTATTAATGTGCACAGATTTGTAGGGATTTTTGTTCTAGGTACATTAGAAGTGCCAGTAAATATTGAGAGACACAGTTCTTGCACTACTTCAGAAAGCAGGACAAGCAAACACTTTAATATGCACATTAATAGTTAAATCCTACTCCAGTGCTATCAATATTTCCAGATTTTATTAAGAAATAAGCCTGCTCATCAGTCAAAAGGGTGTAGGTCAGCAGTTCTGTTAACTCTGATGCAGGTCTGCCTACGTTAACTAAGCTGCAGCAGGGTGTACCAGCTGAGCAACCACCTTCTATAAATGTGTTTTCTTACCTTGAGCTCAAGCTGTTAGGAAAAGGACTAACTAGTTCTAGATATACTTATTCCCAGAGTGGATTTTTTTTATATTTGATTTGCTTTCTCCATCAGTTACATGATTTTTTTTTTTTTTCTTTGGAAGGAGAAAGTTTTAGGATTTTTTAAAAACCTCCTTAGTTTTTAAGCATACAAAACCTCATTCCTAAAGCAGCAGTGAATTTACAAAAGCATATATAAACTCTATCAACCAATGGCAGAAAAAAAGACTAGGAAAACATAAAAGACATGGAGCAAGGCTTCTGTAACCTACTTTAAATGCATGAAATGCTTCAGATTATTTTGAATGTTGGTAGAAAGATATCAAAAGTATTTTGTCACCATATGTGTGTTTTAGTGTTTTGATGGAACCCTCTGCTGTGATGTCTGGTGTATAGTGGATTGTTATTGAGGTTGTGCTGGAAGTAGACTGGAGTGGAAACATCCACTCAGATGAACTCAGGTACTGTCCTCTGGCTCACAGCCACTTGAAACACACAAAATTAGGAGGAAAAAGCAAGGCTGATCCTTTTCTAGGTGAGGATTCCATTCTCTAGTCTCTTCATGAGGATAAGTAATGAAATGTTCACTGGTTTTGATGTGTGAAAAAAAGACTGAAGCCCTACTGAAGAAAAGTTCCATGATTATTGCTCTGCTATACTGGCATAATGCCCCTTCTTTTTATTTTCTTCACTGTGTTTTCATTTCTTATCTTCTTGTAATTACCTAGCAGTCAAGAACACTGGAGCATGCTCAGAGCAGGTTTCAGGGGCTACAGAGGAGTGACTGCAGAAAAACCTCCCACAGAAATCATGGGTTTAAACAGAGTGAGGACTGTGGCATGGAATTATGTTTTTGAAAAGCACAGGATAATCTGATTTTCATGGTGTATAGCCCTACCCTTAAATTCTTTGCCAAAGGGTGCTTTCTGGCCATTAGGACTTTATTGTGGTTACTATTAAATCATTAGAATGGCTTCTGGGATCACTTGTCCCAAAATTGCCAACTCCATAACAGATCTTTGATATAATTTGGATGTTGGCACAGGTCAGAGGTCATTTCCAGCAGACTTTTGCATGTAGCCATCACATATTGACAAGGAAGGGGATTTAACAGTATGGACACAGATTCTGCTTCCAGGAGATCTTGGTCCTCAAGAATGGTCCAAGATGTAGCTGTTGAGAGTAGAAACTTATATCCAACCTGCACAAACACTCAATATCTTTGTTCTACTGATTGGTTAACACAGAACTGAATTAACTTTGAGTGAGGCTCACCCATCTGCATGTCTACCCAAACATACCAAAGCTCTCTAGAAACTCACTTAGTGTCCTATGTAATCTTCCTCAGAACCATGCTTTCATAGCCTCCATCAGTTTCTTTCAGAATTTCCACCTGAAGCAGAGAGAACAGGCTGATAGAGAGCCAGAGGAGGGCTGCTGAGTAGACCTTAGACAAAGCACCACAGGGCTGCTTGCTCCTGATTTTCATTGGGAAGCTTGGGTCCTGACTCTGAGGCAGCTCACCTCTTCAGCTTCAAGCTCCTAATTTCAATTCTTTCCTTCTAGCTGGTTTGAAAGGAGAAATCTTTGATAACAACTCACCCCAATGACTGTTTTTTGTTTTGTTTTGAAAGCTGAACTAAATGATCTTTATTTACCCTTAAATTTTCCAGGAATTCAGCAAAGGATATACAGTCTGTGAACATGATGTTTTTTTCCCAGAAGTTTTATTTTCAAGGCAAAAACACACAACTGTAAGAGCCCTGTCTTTTTGTTGGTGGTGGTGGTGGATTTTTTTGCATGCTCCAAAATGGGAGGACAGCCAGTCCTTAAATGAGAAAATCACCAGTACTCAATATAGTGCCATTTTGCATCCACTTGAAATTCACAACTCTCCAATGACTTACTCCTCAAAGAGGTAGCAGAAGAAATAACAAGTGATCTACTCAATGCTGGTTTATACCTAAAATCTATAGATCCTTCCTAGAGAAGGTAATCTGTTTTGTGTCAACTTCTGAATGAAAAAAAATAACCCTAACACTTTCTTTATGATCTCCTTCCATTAGGAAAGGAAATAATTGTTTCTCCTTGTATCAGGTTCCCATTTTATTTATGGCAGTCTTGCTGATTTGAAGGTGCCAAATAATCTTCTGAAAAAAACTTGAAGAAAATTTGACTAAACAACTTTTTTTAGTTGGATAGGAAAATAATTGCACAAGGCATATTTGTCAGATTATATAAAAAGAGGTCATTTTGTTCACTTGAGCAGTATCTTCACAGACCAGAGCACTGTGGCTTTGGCTCTTACACAGTGTAAGGAACAAATCACAAAGCAAGTGCCTACATCATATTTTTTGAGCATCAAAACTCAGGTTGCTGGTCTGACAGTGCATGTCTAGCTCCAAATCACATCTGTTTACTTGCTGTGCTCCAGCCCTGAACTCTGACAGGACAGCCTGGAAAATAATCTGTGCAACTCCAAATGCTTCTGATTTACTGTGGTCTGCCAGAAAACTGACAGGACACGTAAAAGATAAAGAGTAGTAACTTAGCACAGGCATCATTGCTGTTTTTGAAGAGATGTCTGCCAAACTGTTCCCACTGAAAAACAAAGTCCCAGTATATAAATGCCTCACTTTTTTTGTAGGGTGAAGGAGCCTGCACCATGAACCTTGGAGAATGAAGTCTCATGACATGCAGAGAAGGTGAAGAAGTTACAGAAAGTTGAGGCCAGGTGTGGTGCAGATAGACCAGAGTTCATGCCAAGCTGGAAAAGGAACTGCAAGTTCTAACTCTCCATTTCTACCTCTAGGCATTCATCTTTCAGTAGGGTAACCCAAGGAGAGCTTTGTTATTCACCACATCTCTGATGAGATCAGAGGAGCCATCCAATTCCTCTGGGAAAAGTGAGGAATCCTGGAAAGACCCTTTCAAAGAAGTGCAATATAATCCCTTCCCCCTTTGTTTTCCAAAATGACTTTTTTTTTTTTAAAAAAAAAAAACCAAACACATTGCTTTGTAATTGGCATAATGCTTTAAAGAGTAGTAGACTTGGAATCAACATTATTTATAGGAGTTTTTAAGTCCATTATGGAGTATGAGGTATGTATGAGATAAAGAGAGATTGTAAACTTTCACCCCTGTTAGTTAAGAAGATGTACATTTGTGTCAGTTTCTTTTCTTATTTAAGGAGGAGTTTGATTATCCCAAGGATCCTATTGCCTGGGCTCCTTCCATTAATTCTTCCTCTTGATCTCTTTCTTTTTCAAATTTATTTCAAAAGTCATGTTCCACATCAGAAATAAAAGGCTAAATATGTAAAAAAATGTCTATGAGAGACATATTTTTTCTTGACACTGATATCAGCCTAGGACAGAGCCATGTTTCCATCTCTGCTGACTGGAACCACATTAAAGGTTTTGACTTTATTTCTGCATCCCAGCTGGCAGATCTATTCATGTAAGCAGGAATGCTTTTTATTTCCTGATTCTAAAGGTCTTGTGCTAAGGTATAAAGGGTCCAAACAAGCAATTGAGTATTTCCTACTTACAGTGAAAGTGCTGTTTCAGACTCATATATAGACTCTTGGTTATTCTTTTACTGCTTCTTAGTTATCCTGTAGATTGTCTGTTCTTATTATGCTCTTGGCATTTTTGCCAGACAGTGGTTTCTGGCCCCATCAGGCTGCTGTGTTTGTGAGTAAGCAATTACCTAGTGAGATGTGCTAATGGAACATGAGTTTAAAGAGTGTGTTCTCCCTCCCTGTATCAGGAAGGGAAGGAAGGGCAGGAAGATGCACCAGGCATAAAGACTTATTATAATTTATTTTCTCAAATAGCCATAGAATCACAGTTTTCAATTAAAAATTGCATTAGTATTGAACTCATCACATACCTATGCATTTTTGATGATCTGTTAATTCATATCATATAGTCAGACCTCTTCCTTATTAACTAAATTTTTCATTTCACATTCTGTAATGTTTCTAAGCTCACCACTTAATGAATCAACCACAGATTATGATGTCAGTAACATTCTTGTGTCCAGAAAGCTTCGCAGATGATGTAAAAAATGCACTTAAGTCCTACAAAGACTTAATTGATTTTAAATAACATCACACCATTTGACAGGAGAGGCTTGAATAAGTGATCTTTCCAGAGAACACATGCGAAGCTCAGGCAAATAAGTCAGAGGCAATTTTATGAATCCTAACTGTATGAGGCTCAAACTCCAAAAGATCTTTCCATTCCTGGACCATCTACAATGCTGTGGTTTCTGTTCTGCCATGTTACACCCATTTTTTAGTTCTGTTTAGAGACCCTCCTGGCTTCTAGGGATCAGTGTTTAGGCAAGCTGTTCCTTCAGATTAAGGAAGTGTGTTTTATGAATTCTACCTTTCATTGAACTGCCTATAATATCTGCAGCTGCTGGATTCGTCTTTGAATTCTAGCAAGCAAGACCATGAGGAGGGCAGGAGACTTGAGAAGTTATTCTGTTCATGTTTGGGTTTCTGTGAAGGAAAGAAATTATAGTTCCTTGATCTCTGTATGGTTCTTCATATACTCTGTCCTTGTCTTGTCATATTTAAGTGTTTCAAAATCACTTCTCATGTAAGATAATCTAACTTTATCTTCTGTAAGCATCTGCTTCTCTCCTTTGTTTGAAAAGGGCTGATTGAAGCACAAAGAATGAGCTTAGCCCAAATGCTCTTTTTTCAGATGGTTAAAATGAAGCAAAATCCATCCTTCTTGTCTAAATTAATCCTTATTCTCTAAATCCAGGTTTCTGTCCCTTTCCTCCTTTTTACAGACTCCACCTCCTGAGCCATTAAAAGGCAATTTAATTAATGATACTCATTGTTAGTGCTTAGTCTAGTGTTGCAGTAGGAGGAATTTTGAGCAAGAGTTGAAGGAGAAATAGGTTTATGTAAGTGTTTTATCTACTGTTGACTTTACTTAGAAACTGGTGGGGCTGTGCTCAGTGGAGAGGCTGCATAATTGAACTTGTCCCTAAGACTGTAGAACTTATGGATGTGCCTCTGCATCCAAGTTGTCCAGCAGTATGGAGGTGACCTTCCTCTGTCCTTTTATGTTGCAGTGTAACTTGGTAAGAGGCAGAACTTGGCACATTGGCTTGTTCAGAGATCAGTTAAATCATTATCCATTCTGTAGCTGACTGAGGACAATGATGGGAAGTGGTGAAATAAATAAATAAATCCGCCATCCAAGAATTTAATATTTGGCAATCTTCCATTAGGGAGGAGTTTTTGATGCTCTGTCAGACACATGGTAGCATAGAATGTTAAATTTTCTGTGAGGCCTTCTCACCTCAGCTCCTATCCTTGCTAGTGACTGGGGCCTGGGAAGTACACGGGATGGATTTGTCGGAAAGAAGTTCCCAGGCTCTGTTGTTCCACAAAGATATTTTGCCAGCTTCCTGAAAAATAGTGCTAGAGACACAACAGAAAGCACTGTGCTAACCAAGAAGTTTCTGTTTCAGATTTTATATAGCAATGGACCCATGAGAGACCTCAGATTTTCTGGATTGTCTCACTTATTGATTATTGCTACTTGGCAAAATGACAAGCGTGCCTGTTCCTGCTTAGGTGAGGAATGTATTCCTGTAATGGTCAGGAATCTGTCACAAATGTCCACAGAAACACCTTGGGCACATTCTCAGCAGGTGTGAACACTTCAGCTCCAAGTCAACTTTTTAAATACATTCCAGCTACTAAGATGAAGTGCACGATCACTGACTAAAAATAAGGACACAAAGGCAGGAGAGAATGTGAAAACAGAGTATTACAAATTCCAAAAGCAATGGCAGAATCCTTCCCATTATTTGCCAGCATCTAGGCAGTATGGACACTGGTTAGGGTTTGATCTAGTGCACATTAATAAGCTCTCTTTCCAGTGCCTTGAATTACATTGTTTCTGAGCAGAATATAAGGTAAAACATCCCGTTTCAGGTAATGCACACCCTTGGAGTGTCGTTCTCCAAAGCAGTTGTCTTGAGAGTGAAGCCTGCACACAGAAATTGCTCCCTTGGGCCATAAACAGGGCATAAATGGACAGCAGATTGGCAGCAGATGTACAGAGCTGTGTGAAGCCAGTATCAGTGTGATGTTTCATTGGATCTTGTTCTGATGATTGCGTTAGTTGGCACTTTAGGATGATGGAATATACATTTCTCAGTGGCAGAGCCATTTTCTTCAGAGTGATTTTCCCATCTGTGTCTCTGCCAGCCCAGCTAGCAATGCAAACAGAGCAAGATAGGTTTGCTGAATGAGTGTGTTCCTCGTCAGCTTCACAAGTTTCGGGAGGATGCAGTAAATACGCTTTAATTGCATACTGTGTTTCAATTATTGCAGTAAAGCCATTTAGGGCGAATACAGTATTGCTGTCCTGAAAGGCTTCAGCCTGTGTTTGCCCAGTGTCAGTGGCAACCAACTGTATTTCATTAACTTCTAACACTCAGCACATTTGCTCACTGTGCAGGTTGTTCCTGCCTTGTTCACTCTCCTGCTGTAATCTCTGTGATCCAAATGGCAACAACACACAAACTTCACAGCTTTGTCCTTTGTTATTGTCAGTAGACAGCAAGGAACATCATTGGGATATCTGCTGAGGAAAAGCAAATTTCTTTGGGATCATTCTCTTCCAGGTGCTCAGGAAAATACATTTAGGGAATGGACACTTTACTCAGTGAATGACTCCCACTGCAGTTCAAGGGGATGCTGAGCCTAAGATGTAAATCCAAACCAATAGATGACACAGCTGCACTGTCACCCATAAGCAAGCAGGACTTTCACACTGAGTTTAGCAAATAGAGATAGTCAGGAGAAAGAGTGGACTGATGGCTCTTCCACGGTTCCCATTTTATGCTGTATGTCACCATCCTTACCAATCCCAAACACTGGACTTGGTCACCAGCTGGTCATACTGACCTGTTTACTGACCAAGAATTGATGGGGCAGAAAAAGTCAAGACAGACCTTCCCCTCTGCTTTGGAGTACTTTGAGAATAATAAAATCAACACTTCTGCTCAAATGCTTAATCTTACACATTGGCTGGTAGCCAGAAAAAAAGGGGCTTTAAGTGCCTGTCTTAACACCACAGTAATTTCTGTGGGCAGTGTGGATGTCCCTTCTGACTCTATCATCTCACACAAGGTGACACCATAGGTGAGCCAAAACCAAGGCCAGCTGGGGGCACGCCTAGAGAGGCAGTGAAGTGGAGTCAGCTTTGCTCTCAACAATGTGTAACTTCTCACAGCTTTTCTCCAGTTCTGTCTAAAGCATAGCTTTACATCCAAAAAATGTGAGTATGAGTGGCTCAATTATATATAAACCAGATGGCGTATATTTTTGCAGTCTAAAATTATACCACTCCCCAAAAGAGTCTGAGAAATGGAAAGAAATAGATTATGAGGAGCTGTACCAGTAATTCATTTGTCACTAAAAATAAAATAGAAATTAGAGACCAGGAATGCTATTACGTTTGAAATGAAGTAAAGAATTTTTGCCAAAGCTTTTGCTGTGGATTTGCTTATTTTCTTGTAATTCCTATGCCTCAATTGAGTTTCCAGAGCATCACTGATGTAATTTTTTATTGAAGATGTGCCAACTAGCTCTACAGTCATTGGGACAGTGGGGAATTCTGAGCGTTCACCAGCAGCCCAGAGTCTAAACATTCTTGTTTTCTGTGTGTGTGTTCGCCTGATAAATTCAAAGCAGACACAGTCTGTCTGATTTTCCCAAGCAGGCCTCTATATATGAGAACCAGAAAGCAAAACGAACCCCAAGCAGGGAGCAGACCTTGTCTGGAGAACTTTCATATGCCTCCAGATTAGAGACTTGTTTATCTAGATTAGGTTTTTTTTTTGGTTGGAACAGCTGTCTGATGTGGAACTTGCCCCTCCTACTGCAGAGATCCTGCCATGATACGGAATAAAACCAAACAAAAGCAAATAATTAAGGAGAGAAAGAAAATTCCTCGTAAACCAGGGTAAGGAATAAATGCAAGTTAAGTTCAAAGCTATGTAAAGTGATTTGCATAAACTACAATTTGGTTAAACATGTTTGTTGGTTCCACAGAGAGTTCAGCTCAGCTAACTGATAGGTTTGTGTGATACCATGGATAGCTTTCAACATTGCATTTAAGGTATTTATTTACTCAAAGAAGCCAGACCCTTCTGTTCTCTCATAGGTTTTATTCTACCTTCATTCACGGAATGATCCTGCTGGTGATCCCTTTCAGCCTGATCTTTTTTAGCAGCATTATACTAGATCAAAAATCTAACTAAATTCAGAATTTAGACATCAGGAAATTACACACATATATATATATAAAATCCACTCATGAAAACAAAAAGAAAATCTATTCCCAACCACCCTTCTGAAAGTGAGATGGGGAAAACTGAGATATCAAAGATTGCCTATCAGATGCCATGAAACACCAAGTGTTGCAGAACACCTTCAGCAAGTCTATGCTTGACCTGTTCCTAGAAAGTAGGACATGAGACACTGCACCATGAATGTCCTCACCCAAAGCAGCTTAGCTGGAATGTCATCTCTGAGGGAAGGATGAGAAAAAGGGATCAGAGATGAGTACAGTTACCTTGGACCTCTCCAAAGCACAGGCAGAGAAGCTGAAGGTCAGTAGAAAAGATGAGTTCCTCTTTGTGCACGTGGCAGGGCAAAAATTCTTCCATCTAAATGCTTCTAAGGGATTTGAAAAATCCTATTTCAGATCATGTAGGTGATGGGACTTTTCCCATTTCCTTAAAAATTTAATTCATTGAAGCATTTTGAGGCTTGTGAGGGGTATGTTGTAGGTATTAATAATGATAATAATGCCAGACATATGTAAATTTTAACCTTTCAGTCAGTACCTTTTCAAAGTCTTTTTTTACTTCTGCAAAGTGGCATCTTTAGAAAATTTAATGAAATAAGCTAAAATAATTTGGTTTAGAGTTTTGGATTCATCTAGAACTTCTGGAAGGAGAATTATGGGCCAAATTCAGCAGTCCATGTATGAAGAAAACTCCTATAGATTCAAAGGACCTTAAGATAAAGAGATGAACAGTGCTGGTTTAAGTTTTCTTTAGCGTCAGAAAGTTCACTCAGTGTCTATGACTGCTTCTGTTTTCTTTCTGTGAATGTTTGCTGCACTGAGGTTTCATTCACAGAAATATTCATGAAAATAAGGCATGAGAGATATTTGCTGGTGTGTATGCAGGGATGTGCTTGGGTGTGCTTGGAATGTTTACACTGGCAGCTTTGACATAGGCACCATGAAGGTGTAGGGTAGATAAGAGGAAATCCACCTTGGGAACACATGCAACGATGTGGGGCCTCTGTGCCTGAGCCAGTAGCTGCTGGAGGTTTTGTCTGCACAGCAGCAGTTGGAAAAACTTTCCAGATCCTGGATAAAGAAAGCGCTTTTCAAGACTGTGTTGCGATGAGATGCCCATATTTGCAAGCATATCATCACCTTTCCAAAGCTTGGTTCCCATGGGAAGGGAGTGCTGCAGGCTGGAAGGGGCACAGAGCACATCTGTTGGCTCCTAACCTGGGGAGCAGAGCCCACTGTGAGCTCCTGGCACTATACATCATTAGCTAACCCAGGCTCTTTATCCTTCTGTTGAATCTTCATAGCACTACTGCTGCTGGGTGATTTTCAGGGATTCTCTAGAGCAAAAAGGTGTAACTTCAAACTTTTCATTGGAAATGCACATTCATAAAAATTAAAAGGATTATTAAAAAAAAAAAAGCAGCTAATTTTTTTTTTTCTAACTGCAATAGCAAATGAGCCTTGAACCACCTCTGTGGTAAGAAAGGTGATACAAAATGTCTGAGTTTTCCCTCTTGGGATTCCCCTGAGGTTTTGCCCATGTGTTACCCAGAGAGGACTTTCTCCCCACAGTCTCCATGGAAAAGCCTGTGCCTCCTAACCATAAACCTGGCAGGTTTCCCAGGAATCATCCTGAGTAAACACCAAGCAGAACAGCTGGGCTTTTACCTTTACTCTGAGCCCACAAACCCTGAGCCCTGTGCCTGCACATGACTCTGCTCCCAGCTGGAGTGTCTGGGTGAGAGCTCTGGGCTGTGCACAACATGGGCAATGCTTCCTCCCATTGATCAAAAAGTTTTGGCATTAAGTGACACTGATCAAAATTGCTGTATTAAAAACCCTAATTCAACAAAGTTCCTAAGAGTTTTTCTCAAATTTTTGGTAGCTGGACTGTACTGCCTTATTTCTTACATATATTTCTTACATATGATATGATATGAGATGATATGATATATAATATACTATATATATATATATATATATTTCCTTGTTATCTTTTTGAAAATTTGTCTCCAGGGACAACAACCATTTTATTCTGAGCCTCAGCAGCTACAAGATGTTTTCAGGGAATCTTATTTACAGAGTAAAATCACCAGTCTCAGTGAATTGACAATGAACAATATGTGTGAACATGTGCAACCAGTATGTTTGCATAAACCTGCAGCTTATGAGTTGTTTCTATTAAAACACTTTTTCCTCACTCAACAGCAGAGCACAATTCTTCATTAAAAATGCAATTTTTTGAAAGCATGCACTAAAAGAAACAGATTGTAAATGTAATCAATCAGACTAATTCACTAAGAACACATTTTCTTGTCTCCTTGAATATTTATTTCTTCCTGCTAATTGAACAAATCTTTCTGAAGAATTCACCAGAAAACAGACACATCATGTAAAAGAGATAACTCTCGTGGGCTTTCAACTGTTGTTTTGTAATAATTGCTTTGTATTATGTTTTTTAATGTTGATGCCTTGGAAGCCAAGACCCTCTTTTTTCTGTACAAGCCAATACAGCTAATACTGGATATGGCCCCCTCTTGATCTCATTCTTCCAAATGTGTACCTATCACAGGCATGGAGATTCAGTTCAGTATTTTTTTGATGCTAGACTCCAGACTTCCTCTTTTTCAGTGGCTATGAAATAGCAATCCATCAACTCCCACAGACTCCTTTTACTCAGGGTGCAGCCCCTGCAGTGACTTCCTACAGCAGTTCCTTCTATTCTTCCCACTCTGTCACAGCCCCAGCTTACCTCAGATTTTCCTTCACTGTTTTAATTTCTTTTTTTGGAGATCTTGATATTGTCTGTATCATAGAGTAGGAATAAATCTCTAATTTTACTCAGTCTGTTCAACTCCTACACATATCTTTATACAAACACCCCCTTTACTTGCTTTTAATTTTGTCCTGCCTTGGACACTTAGTGAAACAGATGCAATTTGGAGTCTCTTATCCATGTTGTTTCCTTCACTGGTACAATGGCACAACTTTGAGGTAGGAAGCTCACTCTGTATTGAATAATTCTGCCTGATGGTGAGGAATCTCTATGTGTACTTGAGATGAATCTGACTTGGACTTGGCCAGTCTTTTCTTGAATGTAGAATGGTTCAAAATGCAGATGAAGAAGGAAAGCAGGGTGAGGAATGTAGTCCATCACAGCAGCTGGGATCATAAATCTTGGTCCTGTTCCTAGTTTTCTAACCATGTAGTAATTGCCTCACCCAGTCCCTGTTCCTGGTGCTGTGTTCTGTCCTTGGTGTCCTGCAGGAACTTCTTCATGTTCACTTCTTTCTCCATTTCTCAGATCACTTCTCTTTCTCTGTTTTTCCCTGGACATTTTGACTGTTGATTTAATATCTCTTAATTCAGAAATTACCCTAAGTTTGGCCCAAATCCTCCACCCATGTAAGTGAGAGTGAGCCTGCTGCAGTCAGTAGCACTGTTGACAGCAAAGGACCTGAAAAAATAAAACTGGTGGGAAAAAACCCCACAGCACCAGGACATCTGCCAGCTGCTACAAAGAAGTGTTGAGAAAAATTGACTGTATTAGTCAAAACTAAAAAAATATGATGTTAATATTGTTACATGAGGTCTTCTCCAAAAAAGGTCATATTTTATTTTAGCTTTTATGTTTTATAATACCTACAACTTCTAAAGGAACTAATAGTGGTTTTCTGCAACATTTCATAAAGTTCATACAAAATTAATAGTTAGATATTGGGTACTTCTGTGTGTCCCACATTTACCCTTTAGTTTAGCTTTGGAAGTAGTCAGTGATTATACTACACATGTATTTCAAGCAAAAAAGATAATTATGACATATATCTATCTAATCCTTAAAAATGGTTCTGATCTCACTCTCACTAATGGTGGAACTTTGACATATATTTTAATATATATATATTCAGATATGTGCATAAGGATGGCCACTGGCAGAAGAAATGTAGGGAATTACCTCAATTTTAAGCTATTTGTGACTAAGACATTCAGACATTTGCTATTAAAGTTGTTTTATTTTATTCTTTTTACTTCTTGTGTAGCTCTCACTTCTTGTCTGGATGTCTTAGGACTGACTGCAGTGTAAATGCTGAATAATAATAATAATAATAATAATAATAATAATAATAATAATAATAATAATAATAATAATAATAATAATTTTTTTCAGCACCTGATTAAGCTTTTGTTAGTTTACAAATTATGTGAGACTTTTAATCAGATGCCCTAACAAATGAAGCCCATTATGTCATTTAGAGACCTGCTGCCTTGCCTCTGCAAATATAAACACTGGCATGTTTTTTTTTCTCAAAGCCATTAAGCTGTCATATGTGTTTTCTGCCTTTTTGTGCTTCTTGTCAACCTTTTTGTGTATCTATATCTTGGAGAGCAGTGACAATGAGAACGGAAGCACAGGAAAGAGGCCTGGCAGTTTAACGAGGCCTGGGTAACTTATGCCTCACCAAGGGAATCCCAGACACTTTCATTGGAGTCAGTCCTTCCCCTGCCTGCCCCCAAGGCCAGGGCACAGTCTGAGCACACTTGGATTGTGAACACATCCTCAAGACAAGAATGGGCCAAAAGGTGGAATAAGTGGGGCAAGAAATAGATGTGCCAGTATACTTCTATGCTTGCCCCTTGTAAATGGGGATTGGAGGTATTTGTAAATTGGAATGGGTCACATCTTACCAATTCTCACCCTCCTCACACCTGAAGAGTAGTGCTGGGGGTGAACTTTTCACTACACACAAGATTTCTTCTGTAGAGAAGGAGTTAGTTTACTTGAAAATTAAGTAATGTATGTTTAGTGTAGGTGGTGAAGATGCCAAGATCTAAGAATGAACCAGTCAGATAAAATATTTGACAGAAATAGACACACCCAGTGAACATGTGCTTTCTATAGTGGGAGATATTCCTGCAATACAAAAGGTCTGCCTCAAACCCATCTGTACCCATCTTTCAGTTAAATCCATTGATTGCTGTGTTTGGACCCAGACACTGGGCTGGAGCTGGAGCTTAACTCCCAGATTAAGAAACACAAATCACAGTCCAGGTGCTTATGTGATTCACTCAGTCAGTACACAAGGAATCATTAAAAATGGCTTGCAGAATAGTTCAGTCCCTGGACCTGAAGTTACAGACATAAAATGTCTGGACGGATAGATAAAATACTCATTGAAATGCATTAAAGTTACACAAAAGTAAGGTGGTCATTTTTTTCTTGAGCATACTGTGCTACATAAAATCCCTGTATGTATTCACTATTATAGCTCTAGTAATGTGGTTTATTTTGCCACCAGAAGCCTTGTGTTAAGATGCTGCAGTGAGGCACATCACACAACTACATCTGCTTATTCCGTATGTTAAATAAATGGCCTTTCAGCTCCAGGGTGTTTGATGCCTGTAATTATATTTGATAGCAGTGAATAATCTTTTTTATTATTAATAGGCTTTCAATTGGGGAGGCTCCACAGGCTCTGCACTTGAGTTTCCTGACCTTCTGGTTTGCAGACAACTGAATCCTGTCTCTTACTGACTGCAAGATACCCTTGGTGTCCTTTTTCTGATTTAAGGAGCATGAAAGAACCATTGCTCCTTGAAACTGTGTGCTGTTTAAAGACACCTTTGTCTGCTATTGTGAGCCAACTTGTCTGTTGGTGGGGTTTTGGGAGGTTTTATTTTTGCTTTGTTTTGTTTAGTTGTTTTTTTTTTTAATGTTCTTTAAGATTTCATTTATGAAAGGGAGGGAGACATGCTAAGAAAGGTTTGTACTGATAGGACCTGGCTGATGTGGCACTGAAACCAGCTGTAGCAGCAATGTTAACTCCACCACCAGACCTTTATGCCTGTTGATCAGGATTGTCAGCTCCTCGGGTCATATTGTCTTTTCCTATTTTAAAGAATTTAATGTACTAGCAAGGTATTGGTACTACAATTAGAAAGACATCTATCCAAGATTTTTCAAAATTGCTGGTGAGACTGTAATCCTCATGTCTGGGAAATTCAGAGTGAAACACCTCAAATTTTCAAGCCAGCTCGACACCAGCACAGTGCATGTGTCAGCCAGTATCATCAATGCTATAAAAGTTTTTCTGTAAACCTCTGCCCACTTTGAAGCTAATACAGACACAATTTTTCAGAGGTAAGTAAACCTATTTTCCACTATTAGTCAGTAGACTGGCAAAGGCAAAACACCATTTGAGATGCGAGTTCCTAAACTTCAAGGAGGCTCTTGAACCTCTCTATGTGGCCAGTGCAAAAATCGAACTGATAACCGATAACAGTCACATTCCACTTTTGTACTATCATGAAACACCCACAGTATATAGTCACTATATAATAATGCAAATATTTATCAGCGCAGGAGTTCAGAATTTAACCCAGTCACAGAAGAATTTAAGTCACAGAAGGGGTGCTGAGCACTCAGTTCTTCCATTCTTGGAACATGCTGTCTCTGTGTCTCATGGGAGGTCTGTAAAATAACAGCTGCATTTGTGAAAAAGAGCACAAATAATATCACTGGGACTTGTTGAATTCCATGATCAAAGTTTTCTGCACTCTATCATTAAGGAGACTATAGCTGTGGGTTAGATAAATGGGACAAGAATTACTTTGACCATTTTATGTTCAGTAAAGCTAGACATCCAGCTGTTTCAAAGGTACCTGGAGACTTTCCATGTCTCAGCTTTTATGTGCTCAGTTTGGGGTATTTTATGCTGAAAAGTGCCATCAAGTGAGAAGTTCAGCTAAGTGAGAGCTGATAGCACTGAGCATCTGGGGCATCAGAGCCAGTCTCAGGGGTCTGCATTCCATCAGCCCAGCCTGCAAGACACAGCCTGATGAGCTATGAAATCATACATTGTGTGACTCATCCTAGGTGGGTGCCCAACAGGCAGACTTGTAGTCTGTGGGATTCCCTACAACCATTGGCTTTTGGATCCAGTACACAGCATTGCTTTTTCCATAGAAATCCCATCACCCCACTGTGCACAGATGCATGGAGCTGTCTTAGAGCAGCTGCAGCTTCTCCACATACGAGCTGTGCAGGTGGTGAAACCGAAGCTATTTGTTTCCCAAATGTCATGGCTACTCCCTTCCAGGAACTGCAGAACAACTCTTAAATCTTTGCCATAATGAAGTGGTAAACACCATTGTCAAACCTCATGAATATTCACATCAGAATAATTCAACTGAAATCCCAAGGGACCAGGGAGCCAATTGAAAGCTCATATATACAGTTGTCTGGTTAAATGATGGGTCTGAACAATAATTCACCATCCAAATGACTCAACATGACATGTAAATAATTGCTCTTGATTGCAACATGCACCAAAGGTTTAGTTATTGATTCTTTAGCTTGCCTGTCATCGTTGGCTAAATATTACAGGAAGCTGTCAAAACAGATTTCATAGAGTGTGTCAGTGCATATGTAGGTGTAAAAGAGCTCAGTTTTTGGCTTCCTTCAATAAGACAGACTAAAATTGGATTTTTGCAAAATAAGTGCAATTTGAGTTGCTGCTGAATGTATGAAATGGCTAAAAACCAATTTGTTACAACTTTAATTAGTGTTGCATGATTGTTCTCATATATCAGTACTGACTGTTTTTGTTTAATTAGTCAGTATATCCCAGTCTGCCAAAGATACTGGATTAGGGTATGATCTGGTCATTAATGAAGTTGAGACTGACATCATCAAAGAACACTTCTATTCAATTTTTAATTAAAGATTAAAAAGACCCTCCTTCCTTGTAGCAACTGCATTGATTTTTGTTTTCCAATACATGGTATAATAGGAATACGTAATTTGTGAACATGCAAATAACATTCTAGGAAGCATCTACATTTAAAGGCACAGCACATACACATTTCCCTGTGCAATATTCATGCAAATTAATTCAGTGAAAAATTCAGTGCACACTGTAACACGTATCTTACCTTCAGGCAGAATTATACCGCTGCCATATCTTTTCTATTTCCCCATTTCTTCTAACAACCTGAATTTTTTTTTTTTCATTTTCTATCTCTGTTATAGGAAAACAGATTTCATTCAAAAAGAAAGAGCTAGCAACTCAGCCTCTTTTGTTGCCTCCTCTTTAAGGACATTTTTTTGCAAAGCTCTGAGAAGGGGCACCAGAAACATGTGGGATGATTTTTCCCTTGGAATTTTTCTACAGCACTACTACTTTTCTACAGTACTATTGAGACTACCTCCCTACCCTCTGAAGAAAGCCTAGATGACTCAGAATAGCCACATTAGCTTCCAGAGAGTAATAGAGAAGTGCTATGGATGTCACTACTTAAACACCTCCATTTCATGGTGGTGTGTGTGGTTTTCTGTCATCTGAGTGGTCCAACACACCTGTAAGTAAACCAGAAAAATAAAACAGTGCAGAAAGATAAAAGCTTAAGAAATAAAAGGAAACAAGCCAAAAATAAACTGTTCTATTGTAAGCAAAATCTGCCTTAGATGTAGTTGTCTGCTATGGTTATATCCCTTTCTCCATCCAGGTCTGTAACTCCAAAGCAGTAAAAACTAGATTTACTTATATCAGCTCCTATATGTCATGGCCCAAATTGGGCCATAAAAGGGGTTCCTCAATCTAAAGATTCAGTGTAAATATATATTTTCCTAGAAAAAAAGATATTACAATTACACTGCCAGTGGCATAGGGTATCTTTTATAACAAAATATTATGATTGCCTAAAAATGCATGTTGATGTTGATCAAAATAATTTGTGAATGGTTTAAAAAGAAGTAATGTGATGTGACATTCTTTTCCTGCCTTTTAAAGAGATTTGTTACAGCAAATGGCAGAGTGGGTTTGAGTCTATTGGTAAATACTATACACCATATTTACACCATGCAAAAAAAGGGGGAAGTAGTAATTTCCTTATAATCTTGCACCTCTGTGAGTGTCAAATGGGTAACAAAAAAGGGAGGGTCAAACTCACTGGTCTAGATTCAGCTTTTGTAAGTGCTTAGTTCAGATGTTTCCTGAATAGCCAAGGATGAGACACACTGATCAAAGGAACTTGTCTCAGGAAGTGTCCATTTCTCCTTTTACAGGAAGCCTTCCAGCATAAACATGCAGATGTTTAACATAAGAGAGATGGATCTCTGCCTTGGTGATTTAATTCAGTAAGTCCTTAGCTAACTTATCTTCAAAGTTGTAAAATGTTTGGCCGTCCATTAACACCACCTCAGCACCTCTGGTTTGCTAAATTAAAGCTACTGGTTTAGTGATAATCCCCTCCTAACATCACAGAAGGGTTGTCTTCATCCATTTTGCAATAAGCAATCAAAAATGCACCGTGAAGTGTGCAGCCCCTCTATCTGATCTGTTTGTGCAGCACACCTCAACCATCAGGCTGCATTTTTGTTTCATGTTGCCCCAGATCAGCACCTCTTTTCCTCTCTCCCCACACCTGGTCGGTTTTCATGTTTGCTAAGACTGCAGTGCACAGAAGTAATTAAATACACCTTACATAGTGTCAAATGCTGGAGAGTGCTGTTGGAGACAGGTGGAGACACACAGCATTCCAACAGATTATTGAGTCCATTCTATGAAATGCACTCACCAATATTGCCATGACTTCTACAATAATTTTTTTAACGCATTTCAGGATAATGAATAATGCTATTTAGCAAAGAGGCTTTATAAATTGTAGCATTTTGCAGAATACCATTTGGCAGGTCTGAGTTAGACATGGCAGTTATAATACTTGGTTCTGGCTAGTCTGGTTTAACTTTATCACCATTACAAGTACAGATTGTACAGCTGGTGTCTATCCAGTACAATTTGTTCTATCACTTGTCTTTACTTTTTAAAAGTGAGGCAACTTACTGACTCAAAACAGACAAAAGTAATGCAACTAAGATGTTATGAAAGACTTATCATAAACATGTCACGACTTGAAAGGGGTGTTTTCCTCCTTTGCTTATTTTCTTTTTTTGCATCCATTCATTTTTGAATCACTGAAGTTAAAATGTAGAGCTAAAATACATTCTTCTTTTAAATTATGCTACAGGAATATTTTTCTTTTCTACTCCTGTGTTATCAGATACACCTGGACTCTTCTTTCAGCTTTTTGCATATGACAATAATTTGAAGAAAACTTTATGCTAATTTCCTAGTGAAAATGGACCAGATGTCTACAATATATTAAAAACCCCTTGGTTCCTTATTTTGTTTGGAGCTCACACTTCTATTGCAAATATCTATGGCAAACTGTCCTCATGGACCAATCTATCATTTTAAAGAGAGGACCAAAGAAAATAGATTAATCAAAAGGCCTGCAGTTATTGTCTCCCCTGTTAGCTCCAATTCATATATCATTAGAGAAAAAAGCCTGTCAGCACTGTGGGATGTTATCTCTTTGGAAAAAAAAAATAATCTTCAGCATAATAATTCATTTTTTAAAAATCTCATAAGAATACACAGTATTAAAATACTGGCTTTCCTGACATTTCTGTCAAGGAAAGCCAAGTCAAACAGTACAATAGAGCACTTTCAGACATCACAAATATTTTGCCTAAGCAAGGCTACAGCACTTGCATACAGTGCTGATAGTTTCATACAGCACTGTTCATTTTAATGTAATGTCAGAACAAGCACAATATAGACTATACTATAGATACCCCAAGGGGTTTGATAAAGTGCAACCAAAATGGTAAAATTTAGGAGGAGGAGCACAGAAAATAGCTTTTGGAGGAGCCCTGGCATTGAATTTCAATCATTTTTGCCATAAGTGTATTCTCACTCAACACTTGATCTAAGCCCTTTGAAGTCACTGGCAAGAGAAGTGGTCTTTGTTTCATGTAGCATGTTCATTAACATAAGAGATTGCACATTCCTAAAATTCCTAAAATGAAGAAGTTTCTGACTCTTTCTTAGAAGAACTAGGTAGGAAATGCTGGACTTTCAGCTATGTGCAACACACAAACCTCGTTTCAGCTAGATCCATCTCAGTGAACCTCAGACACCAAATAAACTGCACCCCAAGCATATCTGTGCAGGGCAACTGCTGCTTCAGTAATTCCATCCAACTTTTCTACTTATTTGGGACAGAGGTCTACAACTACACCACACAGAAATGGGATGACTGTTTTCCATCTTCATGCCATCTTCTTCACAGATAGTGAACATATTTGTCCAGCATTTTCCAGAGCTGTTTAGGATTTTAAGTGGCTTTTTAAGTACAGGAAAATTTTGGACAACTTATTCTATTTAATTTATGTCCCCAGTAAGAGTTTGGGTTTTTTTTACTGGCCAGCAGAATATGCTTTAGCTCATCTCAAGCTTGGTTTTTACTGTGGTGTTTTTCATTTTTATGACACCTGCTTTTCTTTTTGCTGACATTACTGCTGGGTTGCTTTAAACATGGTGATCTTTCACCCATGTGCCATTTCATATAGAAGGTTACCTCCTATGGCAGTCTTCACTTTCATTTTGGATATTACCAGCTTATAAACTACCATTAGCCTGCTCTCCAGCAGCTGCCAGACGCTTGGCAGTTCTCTAGGGAGAGGCTCAGTTTACATATAAACACATTTGTAACCAGGCTGATGCTTTTAAGTTTTAGACCAAGGGTTCTGTGGAATTCTGGCCACTTGACTGAATAGCTCATGTAACTCAGTATGCCAAAAAATGGTTTTGGTGTTAAAATTAGAATTTTTGCTTTAGTAAATCTGTCCTCAGTCAACAGTAGTGGGAACTTATTTTTTTACCTGTTTCCTACTATATAGTGCAACTTTCCAAGATGTTGTTGCTATGACTACTATTGGACCACTCCCTCCCTTTGAAAAAGGGTCCAACATTGGTTCATATCTTTGCAGCCTCTCTACTCCCATTTTTTTTCAAGTGGAATACTGCATTTCAGTAATCTAGTGAGATAGCATAGGGCTCACTCTCTTTTCAGTGTTCCTCCAAGCTCCATTGCCTGTTAGCCATTGTAGAACTGCTAGAACAAAACCCACTGAGAAAGTTTTATCTCCTCTGGTCAAAAGAGGGCAAATGTGTGATGCCAGATGCTGCATTTGCGTTTCCTTGTTGCTTTTGATTGTGTGCATGTGAACTCTCAACTATAACATTCAACACTTGACTGTCATTGGTCCAAACTCAGTTTTACAGAGCACCTTCCCTAAAAGGGATGCTTGTCACTGGTGGTGCACTCATTCCACAGTTCAGATGCAAATCAAATTGGTTGTTGTTGCAACAGTTTAGCTGTCCATTACAAGTACTGACATCCTTTTCATCAGACTGGGCATCTGGCCTCTTCTTTCACTAGAAACCATCATAAGAATTCCATTGTTTTTCTTTCTTAGCTCCTGTTTCCCAATTGTTTTTGCACTGCTGGTAAAATTTGGGTTATTTGAGTTTTCCCATTTATTCTGTTTTCCACAGTTGTGTTAATGGACTTTTGTACTCCCACACAGCCCAGCTTTCCTCAGTGGGATATGATTCCTTATGATTGCTGTAGGATTCTCTGCCCCCCTAAGTGCCTGACCCAGTTTACCTTGTTTTCTGGATATGTTTTCCCTGTCACCCCCAGGCACTTTTTCTAGAGTAAGATGAGTGTCTCTGTTCTCTGTGCTATATGCAGGCAGCAATCCTGCAGCGATCTTGTCTCTAATGAGGACATCTTTTCTATTTCCAGAACTGCACGGTATCCTTTGAAATCCTTTGTAAAACTTATTGAGATGCAGCATTGAAAAGTGCTGTGAAGGGTGCTTTGAGCTCTCCTGTTGTTCTGTTGGGTGGTGGGGATTTTCACACAGTCAATGTTCACATTTCAGTTGGGGGATTGGTAGAATCCAGCTGGGGATGTCTTAACTTAAACTGTTATCACTTGATCATTTGTGATGGTCTATCCTTCCCCTTCAGTTTTTACAGCTGTGCTACTATTTGCTATTATGTTGAGCTACAAAATTACATTTGCTTCTTATTCTTTCCCTCTCATGAGGTAGTGAAACAAAAATTTTACTTTTATTTTCTTATTTTGATCCCCTTAGGCAGTCCTCTATACCAATTAAATTCTTTTTTCCAATACTCCAAAGCTTTTGTTATACTATTTTGCCTGAATTTTTTCATTCCCATTGATCTAGATTTTTATTTTTCCCCTTTTCTAGGTACTACTTTATTCATCTGCCCATCACCTGCCTTCCTCTGCTGGTTGAATAGATAATCACCTGCCAAGTGCAAAAGCTGGACAATAACATGTGGCAGACTCTTGCTTCTAAAACTGAGGTGGATTTTTACTGCATGTTTCCTGTATCTGCAGGTACCATTCTCACCATCTGCACAGACTGGCTTCCTGGAATACACCTTAAAACAAACAACCTACCTACGCCCTCTGTTTATCTCTGAAAGGTCAATGCAGGTTACTGGAAACCAGCTCTAAGGCTGAAATGGGAAGTACTCAAATTTTGAAGTACTCAAATTTTAAGAAAAGTTCTTTGCTTATTTCAATCTGCAACTCTCCTGTTTTAGTAATAAACAAAAAGCTATATGAGAACTATTGATTATGTATCCTGAGCGAGCTCATGGGTGAAGTGTCCATATCATGGACATGAGTCGTAATTGGCACTGTGGGTTTGTTTTCAGTCTCTGTGTGGAGGAAGTGTGGGGGGAAGGCAAAATCAGAAAGCAAAGATTGAAGACATTTTTGGACTGCTTCAGCCTTCTACTGGGAATCTTCTTTTGCTCATTTTATCATTTGTGGCAGGGGTGCAAATCAGGAATCTGAACAGTTTCTCTCAGAGAGAGCAGGGCAGGATGTGAAAGAATAACTGCTACCCTCTGCCTGCAGCTCTTCTACTCATCACAGCCCCTCTATCTCCAGGCTTCAGCTCTGGCATTTTCCCTCTTTGAAGAAATAACAAGAATTTCACAGTTCAGATTTTGGTCAATCTGGAGCTGGAAGCACATGAAATCCAGGGGTATATCTTTTTCTTTTATTACAAAACAATAAATTGGCTTCAATTCATTCATAAGTAGCCTCAGGTTTAATCAAAAGATTCAAGCCTTTTGACAAAACATGGGCTGGATACCACATCTGTAGGAAAAGCTGCAAACAGCTGATTTTTACTTTGCTTCGGGTTTCCTAGCAAACATTTCACATTGCTCCAAAGCAGACTTTTCATGAGTTGAAGGCATCATCCTGAATAAAGGTTAAGGGGAAAGAGATTATATGACAAGCTTTGTTACCTCCTGCCATTTCTATTTCTGTTTGTATTCAAAGGCTAGAAAGAAAGGAATAAATGATATAGTCA
This sequence comes from Cyanistes caeruleus, assembly GCF_971803275.1. Taxonomy (NCBI): domain Eukaryota; kingdom Metazoa; phylum Chordata; class Aves; order Passeriformes; family Paridae; genus Cyanistes; species Cyanistes caeruleus. The sequence goes on from NC_141701.1 coordinate 11,151,649, forward strand.
GACCATAGGGTTTCCAAAAGGAATCCTTTTGGAAAATAATGTATTAGTTAAATAGTACTGCATCTTGCCAAAATGACATTATTATAATATCATCCCTTACAATTACTAGCACAGCTGAATCAATAATGTGGATAGTATAAAGAAAAACTGGCTACAATGGCACTATAAATTCTGCAGAAATTATTGTAGCAATTTTCTAGTGGTTTGGAATAAGCTTCCTAAACCTCTCAACCATTTCAGCAGATTGTTTGCCCCATGCAACAATTCTGTTAAAACTATCATTTGCTTGTGGCAATATTTTTTAGCTGGTACGCATGAGCTAGAGGAATTTGCATCTCATGGAAATATAGCTGTGTCAGGAAAAGGTCACTTTTGCCTGCAACTTCTATCTACTGGCTTAGAGTATCCTAATAGATTTGATCTTGTTTTTCTAGTTAACTGGATCAAATTTGCATTGTGTGACAGGCCTTAACTTACAGGAATTAGCAAAGAACAACTGAAATTAAAAAAGTGACATAATTTAACTCTAGATGAGGAACTATTCCTTGTTTTCAGCTAAGTGCTATTTCATTTCCATTCTGTATGCAACAATGAATAAAATTTGGAACATATTAAAATTAATTGCATGAATATATTTTGTCTGTAAAGTTAGACTGACACTATAGTAATTCTTTCCAACACTTCCTGCTGTTAATTAATGTGCCCATAGCTCAAAGAAATAGTACTTTGCTGCATTTACTTCTTATGTAGATAAAACCCAAATAAAAAGGATTAAACAATACTCAGTTTAAAAAAAAATTGATGTTTTTAAAGAAACTGATTTTCTTTACAAGATTGTATTGGGCTGGTTCAACTAATGGCAGCACACACTGGCCAATAGCTAATTGTGGACTGAAAAGAATGAGAAGATTTTCAGCTAGAGCAGAACTCCACCCTGTGCTTCAGTGGAGTTGAAAATGCTCAGCACCTGTTTCATCAAGCCAACAGATGGTGACAATTTAAGGAAACCCATAGGCAACACAACTTTCATTTACTTCAGGCTCTCATGATGTTCACGTTTCTGTGGTTGCCTTAAATGTTTTGTGGATGAAGAAATTGTGTTATATAAAATAAGCAATGTATTCTTCATTAACAGATCAGAACACACAGATTCTCTACACTTGTCATGGGCCTAATTAAAAATCTGTTAAAACTAATAGAGAGATTTCCAGGGGCTTTAACTTAACTTGGATCATAGCTAACAGAGATATCAAGCTCTGTTATCTAGTTCAATATGTCCCTCCTCTTTGTAGAGGGGGTAGACTAGATGATATTTAAAGGTCTCTTCCAATACAAACTCTTTTATTTTTCTATAATATTGGTCCTTTTAGTCTATGGGCTTCATGATACTGATCTTTTTGTTGAAATAATAACTGATGTCTGGGTACCAACCTCCTTCTGCTTGGTTGTGCTCATACAAGCACAAGCACCTGTCCTTGGTGTGCATAAACGATTCAGGTGATCTAACCTAAAAGCAACAGCATTTGTTTTTTGCTTTATTTGTTTTTGTTGTTTGGGGGTGGTTCTTATTGTTAGTTTGTTGGGGTTTTTTTAAGATCATGTCCTGATCTTCATCACAGTGCAGGTACAAAAACACTTTCCAGTAAAAGAGCAGGAATGAGTAAAATAGAAAGAGCTGGGAACAGAAATCAGCTGGAAATGAAACCATATATTATATAATCTTTCACTGTCCTTCTCAGTTTCCCAATGCAACAAATTTATTCAGAAGTATAAACTTTACTCAGAGAGGTGATTCTATCTGCTGACATATGGCTATCCCATAATGACATACAAATACCATATTTTCCATTTCTTTATTTAATGCTGTGAGTAATTATTTACATTATATCACCTAAAATCTAAATCAAGGATATCTATTGCATGATTATGTGTGAAGCTTAGAAGACATAACTCTTAAGAATACAAGTCCTATTTATAATTCAGCTGAACACGGGCTGTCATTAATTGTCAAGGTTGAGTTCTTCTTGCTTCTTTCATGATGTTTAATTGACATGACTTTTGACATTGTGGTAAAATAATGCTCATATTTTGGGACTGAAACAAAAAGGACAGTGGATGTAGAGGGTGGAGGAAAAGCCAGTGGAGCAAGTTTCAGGATTCATTACACTCTATAAACAGTGACATTTCCGGATCAGCTGCACAGGAATGTTAGGGCATATCGTACATTTGGCTGTTGACATGAAAAGATTAGGCTCAACAATCATAATAAAGAATTGTCAGTGCCACAGTTCTCTGTTATCCATGGATATAATTGTTTCTTTTCTTACACACTTTCTCCTAAGCCATCCATCTGAATACAGCAGAAAGATTCAAACACACTTTTCCCCAATAAAATACAAACATGTAAGTAAACAGTACAATGTTCCACATTGTTTGATATTGATTTGTTTTGGTACTAGTGGGAATTCATACTTGAGAAAGAGTATTGAAAACTTCCTTGTACTTATGGAAGTCAACAGCGTCTTCACCTCAGGCAAAGGAGTTAGATTGGTGAAATGACATGTTATGCAGCAGGACAGATCTCTGCTTGCTTTACAAGACATCCTGGGAGTCCCAGTCAAGATAAGGATCCAGATACTGGTGTGATATGTCCTGGGTCAGAGACAGCAGGACACAACCCACGCAGGTCAGAGCTGGTGGAAAGGAGGTGTCTGAGGATGTTGCAGGAAATCTACTTCTCATATTAGAGATTTTCTCTCATGATATCCAACAGCTGTTGTAAAAGGTAAAAGCGTTTCAGTCCCACTGATGGAGGAGGGAAAATGACTGGTAGGTGTGAGAAGACTTTAAAAAAGAACTGAACTGAAGGAAAACATTGAACTGAAAGCTCCTTCAAGGGCAGGGCATCTACATTTTCTGTTAGGGACCAAGGAAACACCTTTGACTGATATTAGGAAAACAGGGTCCAATGAAGCAGAGGCTAAGATGTTTCAAGGATATCACTGCACAGGTAATGTTCCTACAAACATAATTGTGACAGAAGGAGTCAATGTTTAAAATGCCTTTTTTTTTGTTCAGGATTTTTGTTTTTGCGGGGTTTTTTTGTTTGTTTTTGGGTTTGGTTTTGTTTGTTTGTTTGGGTCTTTTTAGGTTTTGGTTTTTTGTTTGTTTTTTGTTTGGGGTTTTGTTGGGTTTTTTTTTCATGATGAAAGCTGTTCTTTATTGCTTTTAAAAATAAAATTTTATAATTCTTTAGAAGCTAGCAGTTGTGGACCTCTTGGCCACTATGGGACAGACATGAATTAAATTTCTACATGAGTTGCTTGGTGGAAAAGGACCTGGGAGAGCTGATCAGTGGTGGCTGAACATGACCAGCATGTTCCCAAGTTTCCAAGAAGACCAAGGGCATCCTGACCTGCTTCAGAAACAGAATGGCCAGCAGGTCTAGGGAAGGGATTATCCCTCTGTACTCAGCACTGGTGAGACCACACCTCAAATACTGTGGTCAGTTTTGAGCCCCTCACGTCAAGAAGGACACTGAGGTGCTGGAGAGTGTCCAGAGAAGAGCAGTGGACCTGGGAAGGAGCCTAGAGGGTCAGTCACATGAGGAGCAGTTGTGGGAGCACTGGAATGGGCTCCCAGGGAAGGGATCACAAGGCCAAGCCTGAGTTCAAGCAGTGCTCAGGTAACACTCTCAGGCACAGGGTGGGATTCTTCATTAACAGATCAGAACACAGATTCCCTACAGCTGTCCTGTGCAGGGTCAGGAGTTGGATATGATGATCCTACTGGGTCCTTTCCAACTCAGCATGGTCTGTGATTCTATAATTCTATAGAATCCTGGCTTAGCCTGGAGAAAAGGAGGTTCAGGGGGAACCTTATCACTCTTTACAACTGCCTGAAAGGAGGCTGTGGCCAGATTGGGGTCGGTCTCATCTCACAGGCAGACAGAGACAGGATAAGAGGCAATGGTGGCAAGCTGTGCCAGGGAAGGTAATTTCTTCACAGAAAGGGTGGATAAGCATTGGAATGGACTGTTGAGGGAATTGGTGGAGTCAACATCCCTAAAAGTGCTCAAGAAACTATTGGGTGTGGCACTTAGTGCTGTGGTTTAGTTGACAAGGTGATGTTCCATCAAAGGTTGGACTCAATGACCGTGGAGGTCTTTTCCAACCTTAATAATTCTGTGAGGCTATGATTCTATGATTGCTGATTTAGCACTGTGATGACAATGGGAATATCTGTCTTTTAAAAGCAGAGTTCTCAAAGATGGGTACCAGTGCTGTGTAAGACTAAAACTGATGTGATATTTTCCCATGAGAAGGTCTCAATCAGCCTCCTTACGAGATGTTCTTAGTGAATCCTGAATCTTAGCAGGTGACCCATAGCCAAACCTATGTACTAAGTATCTATCTCTTGGCTAAAGTCTCCTTGTGGTTTTCAATTAAAAATATATTTCAGCCTTGTTCATACTCAGATGAATCAGGTGTTTTGCTGAAATTATCTTCTGAACTGTTTTACACTGGCACAGAATTAACATAGAATATCTGTTAGGATTTACTATATGCTCTTTCAAAACAGATCATAATAATAGAAATCCTGTGTAGACCAGGAAACTTGTAGCAATGTTTCCTTCCTGTCACATGTGTACCCAGAATAACACTTAGTTCCCTCTATGAAAGCAATCAAATACTTTGATAAAACTAAAAAAATGGTGTAGAAAACTAAGGTACTAATAAACAATAAATACTGATTCTATCAGGGATTACAACATAATTGAGGAAGCTATATAAAGGCATCTTTTCAAGACTGAGATACAATATCAGCTAAGTTAATAAGAAATAAAATCGTGTTGACTTCAGTGTGCATGGGACCAGACTGTGGATATTTGATCAATGAGTCCTCAATGGTAGAAAATGTTATAGACATAAGTGGAAAGTGAGGGACTGATCAGGTGGTCTCCCTGAAAGCTTGCTGGCACTTTTGGGGATCTGAGCATTTCCAGCAGAGCTATTGTGATTTTCAAATTGGACAATATTTCTTCTTTTCTCTAGGTTTGCATTTCTCATGTGCTTGTCCATGAAATAAGTTTTTCTTTTATTTGAAAGGTTAGGAATCTTCTCCTTCAAGATACTCCTAAACCTTTTCTCATCCTGATTAGATTATTAGATAAGAATATTTCATAAGGACAGAGGGAGTGCTATGACCAGCTATTGTGACATTATGAATAATACAGGAGAAACAATATTTATTCTGCATTTCCTGCATAGACCTCCTGTGATAATTCTTGCAAACTTGTCTCTACTCAGTTTTTTCTTGTATGACTTTCAAGGAGAGGCAGAAGGCTAAAATACATCTTCTATAAGTTATGTCTAGTGCATGTAGACACAATAAAGATGTATCCCTAATCATGTCCTATGTGTCAAGAAGGAATTTCACCCAGGAAAATGCTTCCAACAAAATAATTTTATCTATTAAAATATGCCTTGGAAGTTAATAATTTTTTTCTCCATCATTGATGGTTGAAATTATATGAATTCACTGTACTCACTTGTATATCAATTTAGTAAAAGAGTATATCAGTTCCTGTCCTTCCTGGCCTTTTATTGAAGTAAAATTAAACAATTTCAGGATTCAATTATTAATACCTTCCATCTATAAACCATGTCTTCATCTATAAACCATATTGACATTCAGTCTAGACATCTCAAGAGGGAATTCACTTCATGAATATCAATAAACAGGTTGTAAGGAGACTGGGAATATTAAATTATTTCAAAGCGTTTGACAGTTGACAATGTTAATACAATAATTAAAAGCTCACATCCCTTAAAAAAAAAAAAAAAAACCTTCTCAGCATTTCCATGTATAAAGCTGCAAAGTCCTTAGAAGGTGAAAATCAATGCTGCTGTGCTGTTAGTACTGGATCTGTATGCATTTCCAGCAACCCCCACAGTACCTTCACAAATAAGGAAATCTTTTTGCCCCAAAGATGGCTTCAAGACCTGGCTTAATCTCAATTTATGACCAGTTTGGCATTAACTTTTTAGCCAGAAGGTAGTAAAAAATCATTTGAAAATGCAAATCCTAGCCTGCATTAGATCACTGCTTTGAAAAGGAAGCAGCAGATAACCCAAGACATGGCAGACCTGGCTCCCCAAGAAACAGTTTGCAAAGCATTGAGTTGGAGATAAAATGGTAAAAAATCCACAGTAGATTCATTCTGCCTCTCTCAGTGCAGCTTGTGTAAAACCTCCCTGGGTAGGAATCCATCAACTCAGAAAAATCTAATGATGAAAGACAGCAGATTTCTGTCAGGCATTTGTCTTAGCAATGACCTTCTGTGAGAAAATAGAACAATTGACCACTGGTACACAAATCATGTCAGGAGCTTCTTCGAAATTACTTCTTGAGGTGGCTGGAACCTGATATCAATACTCCTTGTGTGTGAAAATCAGGAAAGCAAAAAAAAAAAAAAAAGAAGCAGCATTTAGGGTTCCTAGAAATAAAAAGCAAATGCAGTAATTATAATGCAGTCCTGTTGATTAGTATCACACAATGTTTTAGTTTATTTTACTTAGAAACTGCTACTTTAACATGTATATAGATTTTCTTGTGTAATGGACTGCTGAGTTGATCACTCAACTTTCCTTGCTTGGACTGGAGACGGGCTAATAATTTGGTTATAATTTCAGATAGGAATTGGGCAATGTGCTGCTTTTGGCTGGGGTAGAGTTAATTTTCTCTGTAGCAGCTGGTTTGGGACTATATTTTGGATTTTTGCTGAAAACACTGGTAATAACAAAGAGATGATTAGCTATTTCTGAGCAGTGGTGACACAGAGTCAAGGCCTTTTCTGCTCCTCATCATCAGTTTTCCCAGCAAGGAGGCTGGAGGTGCACAAGGACTTGGGAGGGGACACAAGGGGACACACCCAGAACAGCTGGCCCAAAACTGACAGAAGAGATACATACACAAGAGTGTGTTGATCTGCTGGAGAGCAGGAAGGATCTGCAGAGAGTTCTGAACAAGCAGAGAGGATGGGCTGAAGCCAGTGGTATGAAGTTCAACAAGGTGAAGTGCTGGGTAATGCACTTGGATCACAAGAGCCCCAGGCAGCACTACAGGCTGGGGCTAGAAGAACTCCCAGAGGAAAAGGACCTGAGGGGGCTGGTCAACAGTGGCTGAACCTGAGCCAGTGTGTGCCCAGGTGACCAAGAAGGCCAGTGGCACCTGGCTTGTATCAGAATTAATGTGGCCAGCAGGACCAGGGCAGTGATTGTCCCCTTATACTCAGCACTGGGTGGGTGCACCTTGAATCAGGGTCCAGTTCTGGGTCCCTCATTACAAGAAAGACATTGAGGGGCTGGAGTGAGTCCAAAGTAGGGCAACAGAGCTGGGGACGAGTCTGGAGCACAAGTCTGATGAGGAGTGGTTAAGGCAGCTGAGGGTGTTTAGCCTGGAGAAAAGGAGGTTCAGAGGGGACCTTATTACTCTACAACCACCTGAAAGGAGGCTGTAGCCAGGTGGGGATTGGTCCCTTCTCCTAGGTAACAAGCAAAAGGACAAGAGGAAACGGCCTCAAGCTGTACATGGGAAGATGTGGGTTGGATACCAGGAACATGTTCCTCATGGAAAGGCTTACCAAACATGGAACAGGCTGTCCAGGGAAGTGGGAGTCACCCTCCCTACAGGTAAAAGACGTGTAGATGTGGCACTTGGTACAGGATTTAGTGCTGGCCTTGGCAGTGAAGGGGTTAATTGATGGACCCAAGGATCTTTGACTTATTTTCCAACTGAAACAATTCTATGACTCTGTTTCTATGATATTCCATACTATATGGCATAATGCTCAGCATATAAATCTGGAGGAAGAAGAAGAAAAAGGGATATGTTGGAGTGATGGTGTTTGTCTTTTCAAGTCACTGTTATGCAGGATGGGGCCCTGGAGACAACGAAACACCAGTCCATGGGAAGTAGTGAATTAATTCCCTGTTTTGCTTTGCTTGAATACACAACTTTTGCTTTATTAATTAAAATATCTTTATCAAAACCCATGAGTTTTCTCACTTTCTCACATTTCTGATTCTCTCCAGTCCCCCCAGGGTAAGGCAGTGAGAGAGCAGCTGTGTGGAGCTTACTTGCTGGTCAGGGTTAAACCACAGCAGGCAATTATATGGATAACATGGACTCAGAATTACTATTGTTATACTAAATAAATCTTGGGAGAAATATTCAGACTTAGGTATGGGTTAAGATGTTACTCACTTCAGTGAAATTAAATCATGGTGACATTTAATTTGAGTGAACTGAGAGCTTTTCAGTGCTTACTGCTGTAACCTAAACTTTCCATTGTATATGTTAATTAAAATTAGCTCTAAGTTTTGCCTTTTGGAACATGACTAACAAGTATTGAAAACAATGCCATGTGTGCTTATTTTGCATGTAACCCACATCTCCTACAGAAGATCACTGGTAATTTCAGCTGTAATCTGTGGGTGCACAAAAATGAGCTGGGTTGTATGCCTAAGATGATGAGACTTTAATAATATATGGAAACAGCCTGCAGTGTGAACTTGACTTCATGAGGCAGACAGCTCAAACCCAGGTCAAAAGGTGTGCTCAGGCTCACCTGTGCTGTGCAGTCAGTGCAATCTGGGCTCCCACTGGCCATCCACCACTGCCCCCCTGATACTTCCCTCCTTATCCTCCTTTTCTGCCACACTTCCACATCCCCATCAGCAACTTCAGGACTGCCAATACAGAGCCCAACCCAACTGACAGCAGTTTGGGCTCTGCCCAGACCCCTGTTGATGAACTTACTGTGTTCTGCAAATGCAGGATGTCTCTCCCTGATCCAGCCAAGTAGTTGCACTCCTTTAAGAATAAAACTCTGGCAGTCAGTTCCTAGAAGGAATAGCAGGGGAGTAGTCCTGGGATGTTGGTGGTACCCCTAGATCTTGCCTGGGGTGCTGGTCTATCCTTAGGAATGGGATGCTGAGGATGGACACTGAAGCTGTTTGTAAATGAAGGACTGTATCTGTCTTCATCCAAACTCTTAAGGAGATTGATTCAGATTTCAGTTGTATCTGGGGTGATTTTGAAGAATTATTGGTCCTGTCTAGTTGAAACATACTAATTATTGTTCTGACATCTGTCTTCACTGAAGACAAATTGTTTTTCATTGTGAGGGAAATGCTGCCCTCCAGCTGTCAGGGCAAGTTATTTGTAATCCTGACCAATTTTGTGCTTTAACAAATGTACTTTATTAAAAAAAAAAAAAAGTATTAGGAAAAATAATGATCAATCAGGATTAAAAATTATTTTTATTAAAATATTTAGGGGGTGGTATTGGCTTTTGAGGTGGCTGCAAGACGTCATATCTGAGTACACTGCTTTTCCACCAGACAGTGAATGCAAATGACTCAAAAGTTTCATTGTAAAAAAGGGATAAAGTGCATTTAAGATAATATTACAATAAGTTGGACAGGACTGGCTTCCATTTTATTCTGGCTGGGGCTGTTTTTCATTCTGGTTTTATCAGAATTTAGGTGAAATAATGGTATATTTTCCTTTAAGGAACAGTGTCTTGTGGAACATTGACATAACATATGGGTGTGTGTTTCTTGCAAATAAGTCTGCATCTGCACATTTATTTAATGATCTGATTGACTTAAAAAGTACCCCTTTGCTTGGTGCTGCTAAATGTAGGTGGGGGCACAGATGATTCTGAGCAAGGTCACAGGCTACTAAAATGCACCACTGTATTAAGAACACATGTAGAGTGTTTCCTGGTTCCTTACTATTTCCTCTACACCACTTCCCTTTCCTTTTGTAAGTGCTCATTGAATTAGGCATGGAAAAACATATCCTGGGAGGTATTTTAATGATTTAGGAACTTTAGTACCACCCTAAAAATTTTTAGCCTTGTTTTTCCTATTTTGCATTTCCACATAAGACAACAAGTTTAATAATAATTTGCACACTTAATTCTTTTCCCCTCTAATTTACATTTCCACTTAAACAAGGCTGATAAATAGCTTTGCAACCAATAGTCAGAGTAGCTGTCTTCTGCCATCAGGCTCTCATGTAACTCTCCTATGCTAACAAAACCAGTATGTCAAGGTGCCTGTCACTCCTCATGGCTGCTGTAGTATATTGACAGCACCCAAATGTCTCCTTGGATTTGATGGCTGGCACATGTGGGGCTGGTGAAGGGATTTGCTCAGGATCACAGGGCTTTCCAAAAATCTTTTTGGGAGCCTATTACAATTCTCTCCTTTTGCAGTGTAGAGAAAATCCTTCTACAGTGTAGATCAGGACGCTTTTCTTCAAGTCGGTAAAAAACTATCAGCTGACTTCAGGTTTGAATCTGAACCATGGTGTTTATGAGTTTTTTTAGAAGGAGGAAGGATGGTGCTCAGTGATGTTGGAGGTAGTGAAGTTCCCAGGTATTGTACTGTTAAAACTGAGCAGAGTTACACTCTTTTTATACACAGAGTGCTGTGTGAGGACACAGAGTTTTCTATGTGCCCCTAATATTTTGAAGGACATTGTTGAAACCTTAGAAGATTATTTCTTAATTTATTTCTGATAACTTCATACCAATAAATAAAGCCCCAAACAGGCAGAAATTCCCTGTTAGTTTACATATCTTGTACTCCCTGATTTGCCATATTTGCTTTAAATAGTACACAAAATGAATACAAGTAACTTAGGTATTAGTGATCCAAAATAGTATTTACCTGGTTTCTTCCTTGAAAAAGCACCTCTGGAACCAATATGGGATGATATCAGAGAGAACACATAATTTTGGCATCTTAAACCCTATGTCCCCATTAAACATAAAATTAGAACCTAATACCTTGAAATTAGGAATTAGACAGTAAGGGAAGCACATTACTTTGGTATGAAGTAGAATTTTTAAAAAAATGTTCTAATTCCCAATGCATTTCAGAAAAGTCTGAGTTGTATCCTAATCCCAGCTCCACAGGGAGCAGCTGGACCAGTAGACTTTGTATGTGACTAAGTTTTTTGGAACTCATAAACTTTCCAAGACATTTTTAATTGCTCAAAAGAGGAAGAGCAGTAATTGGGAGAGAGAATGCTGGCTCATATTTTCTGAAGGCTTATGTTTTCTGGATGTAAGTGTATTCTCTCTGTCTCAGCAAATCAGTATCTATTTTTTTGTTTGTCTGTTCAAACATCCTGCCTTGGTTGGGAACAAGACAGTCAATTAGGGTAGGTAGGTAATCACCAGGGATTAGATCCACTTGTAATTGGTAGCGTTAATTTGACAGGAAACACTTTCTTTAGGGAAGAAAGAAAAAAAAAAAAAAAAAAAGATAAAGAAAGAGAGAACTGTGCTGAGCTTTCCAGTGCCTGGAGCAGAACATGTCAGTGTCTCAGTTCCAAGGGTGGGGAAGTCCGTAAATCAGAGGGATTGCTGCTTTCTGTGGGAATACTGAACCTGTGCTTCGGTGATGCATGTGAGAATTAAAGGTTCCCAGAAGACTTGAAACTGTTTTCAAAAGGTGCAGAGCTTAATTACTAGAGGGGTTGTTAATTATCAACACCGAAAGGCTCTGTGTGGATCTTTTTGCTGGCTATGATGTGAATATTGTGTCTGACACCCTGAATATCAGACTGCCAGACCTTCTGGGCAAAACAAGCTGCTTTTTAGCAAGATGTCTCATTGTAGGCAGGTTCTGCTTCACAGTTTACACTTACTGTGGGGTACCTGCTACCAGCTGAACTTCCACACTGTTCACGTGCATTTTCACTCCAGGGCTCATCTCCAGAAGTTACTGGGCTGAAGGGTAAGGTGGGCATCTATAAGCCACAGTCTGGAAGAAGAGTTACCTCACACTTTCTGTACACTAAGAGCATCTCCACAGAGTGTAAGAGAATTGTAACTGACATGTGGCAAATCCACCCCCAAAGTGCTGCACCAATCTACAAGACTGTCGCTAAAGGACATGAAATGGTTCACACAAACACTCTCAGTGTCAGAACAAAAAAAACGTCTTTTATTCTCTGACTCCAGTATTTATAGATTCTCGACAATGACCAGGGATTGGATAATTAAGTTACCACCTTCCCAAGCACACTGGTCATGAGAAACATCTTTCAAAAGACATTTCTTAGAAGGAATGTGATAAACAACTTATGTTTATAGGATTTTCATGGGAAAGTAAATAAAACTATGAAAACATTATCAGAAGGTTTAATTTACAGGGCAACACAAGACCCCTTTAAGAAGACAGGTTTGCAGTGATGTATTTGCACAAAGGCTTGAGATCCAAGTGATGCAAATTTTGCCACTCTGCTATAGGTCAAGGACAATTGGAAACATAAGAGTGGGCAGCAGACACAAAATGCCCAAAATACAGTGACCTTCTCATTTAAAGATACTCTTTATTTTTTCTGCCCATGAAGCCCAGCAGAGCTCAGAAGCATGGCTCAGGGCCTGTTCTCCAGGGTAGCATTAAGCAGAGCATTGCCAGCAGGTGGAGGGAGATGATCCTGCCCCTCTGCCCTGCCCTGGTGAGGGATATCTGGGTGCCATGGGCAGAGCTTGACCACTCACAAAAGAAGAGATATAGATATATTGGAGATCAGAAAGATGAATAATAGAATGAGAATCATAGAATATATCAAATCAGAAGGGACTCATAAAAATGATCAAGTCCAACTCCCTGCTCCTTGCAGGACTACTTCAACCTTAACCAGATGACTGGAAACATCACTCCTTGAACTCTGGCAGGTTTGGTGCCATGACCACTTCCCTGGTGAGCCTCTTCTAGTGACCTTCTCACCTAAGAACCTTTTCCCAGTGTCCTATATGAAGTTCCTCTGATGCAGCTTTATACTACATCCTTATGCCTTACCATAGGTCACCAGAGAGAGAACAGCACCTCACTCTCCACTGGCACCCTTGAGCCTTCAGGTTAGACTGTGACAAGAGAACCCTTCGGCCTTCTCTCCTCCAAGATGAAGAAGGCAAGTGACCTCAGCTGCTCCTTGTAAGCCTTGATCTGGATACCTTTTATCAGCTTGGACATCCTTCTCAGTAGGATGAACAAGATCAGAGTCAGCTGTGAGTATACAATTCCCCCAGCCATGATCTTCCAATACAAGGTTCACGGTGTATCAGGGCCCATCATTGGTGCTAAAGGCAGAGGTGGAGCAGATAATAAATGTCCCCATTTGTCTACATCCCTATTTTTGAGGTGATTGACCTCATCAAGGTGTGAGAAATGTTATCATTGTCCTTCTTTTGCTGTTGATGTATTTTAGGAAGTGTCCCTTGCTATGCTTGTCTTTATCTCTAACTGACCTTTGTCCTGTAGTCTCCCTGAGTCACCTGTTCTTTCATCCAATGTCTATGTACCTTTCTTTCATGTTTGAGTTCTAGAAGATCCCTGCTCATCCAAGCTGGTCTTCTGTACAACTTTGGGCATCAATCACACAAAGGGAAGTTGAGAGATCTGTTCAGCTGTTCAGCCTGAAGAGGAGAAGGCTCCAGTGGAATCTTTTCTGTGTGGATAAACAGTTGATGGGAGGGAATGAAGACAAGGGAGCAATATTCTTCTCACTGATGTCCATTGACAGGAGAAAAAGCTATGGTCACAAACTAAAAAAATAGGAGATCATGTTTAAAATAAGAAAAACAGGTTTCATAGTGAGGGTACTAAAACACTGGTGCAGGTTGCCCACAGAGATTGTAGTCTCTGTCCTTGGAGGTATTTAAACCCAATAGCACGGTCAAACAACTCAAGGTCACCCTGCTTGAGAAGAAGGGTTAGACCAGAATACCCCCAGAGGTCCCTGCTAACCTCAGCTATTGATTTTGCAATTGTGTATCATGATTGAAAGGAAGCTGCATCTCCTGTTCCCAGATGTCAAGGGCTGGATTATTCCTGATTTTCACATCTTTTGCTACCACAGGCCCTGTCAACGTTATGTTTTCCCAATGCCACTACCACAACATCATCTCAGGTACTGCCACATGCTATCAGGGGTGCTGATGTGCCCTATCTTGCTCTGTCCTGCCAACTCACTGGACTCTTTTCATATTCCAACAGGGTCTCAGAAGCTGAGTGAAATGAAAACAGTGGCCCAGCCCCAGCCTGCTCTTATAATCCTGTGCTTGATCTTAACTGAATTTAAAAGACTCATGGCAATAATAAAAGGAAGAGGCACTACTTCCCCCCCATTCTCTGTGATGAGGGGGAGAGAAATCATTTTCCCTAAAGATAATTTAGATGTGCATTACGCTGATGCAATGCTGAAACTACCGTATTTCCTTGTGCTGGAGGTGCAGGATGTGATGATAACAGTGCTTAACTTCCAAAGTTAAAAAATGTGCATCTCTGCAGGTGATAAATGCCTGTGTGCCTGTCTGGTCATATGACTGGTTTCTGCTTGCTTCCTGGAGAGCTGTGACTCAGAGCTGGGAGGGACAGGGAAATAGTGGATCTCTGGGGAAGAAATGCACTTTTTAGGCAGGAGCTCCAGCCTAACCAAAGGAAGAACATGGCAGGTGAGGGAACAGCAGCCATAGAGAGCTCAGAGAAGGAGACCATCCTGTTGATTTCAAAAATATGACAGCAAGGGTCATGCACTTTCTCTGAGGCTGATATTGGAATTGAGTCAAGGGATGACGCCAGCAGAAGCCCTTTGATCAGAATCCTTGTGCAAAAAGACTCAGCCAGGTCCAATAACACAGAGGTATATATTTCACTCACTCTGATTCTGTTAGCAGTGTGCAATGCTAGAAGTGTCTTCATTTCTGCTCTGGTCCCATAACTACCCAGTAAACAATGAGTACAAGATGCACAGACAATAAACAGGCACTTGAAAGAGTTGTCCAAAATGTACCCAGAGCAGGGATCATGACTGCTGAAACCCCCACACAGCCTGGAACATGAGTGTCTGTGGCTTGCACTGGCTCTACAATTTTGAGTTTTCAAAAAAAAACAATTTTGGGGAGCACTGATGGCAGGAGGAATGTTCTAGGGCAGGATTACTTTGCTCGATTGCTTCACATTGATTCAAAACATTTGGCATGAAACACAGTGAATCACTAAGCTTGTTTCTGTGTAAGAATTACACTGACATGATTATGCCTGATGGTTCTTGATGCTATTTTTCCTTTGTAAAAAAGTCTCCTCCCCATATCAAATACAAAGAGACCAAATCCATGGTGCACCAAATGCAATGAAAGTGAGGACTGGAAAGCGATGTCTTAAGAATGAGGAAAGGTTTTTTCAGCAGTGGAGTCTGTTCCCTCAGGAAAATCCTGTGTTGCAACACAGGTTTATCTCTTTCTCCAGATGCTTCTCAGCACAAAACACAACCTGTCCCTAGTGTGCACAGCATTTGCTTAACTGAGCGCAAACTATTCCAAAGGTGTAGTTAAAATCTGAGGGAGAGGAAATGTGGTTTAAAGCCTGAAGCCAGGAGAATTAAAGTTCATATTCTTTGGTGCTACAAAGAAAGGGGAATTCTTGGTGGGAACAATCTACAGGTTTCCATAAAACAGGATAATTTCCTCTTGAAACCTCAGTAATTCAACTCCTGTCTAGTAAAATCAAAACATTTCTAGTAAGATTTCCCTGATTAAAATGTTTTTAATAAATTGTTTAACCTATCAGGATGTTTTTTTAATAAGCCAAATATTTTATTTCGTTTTAGTGCAATAAATCATTATCCTTCATTTTCCTATTAGCATACTGATTTATATGAGGTCTAATCTAGGTACTCCTTCAATCCTGCATCTTGGGCTCCCAGGAATAACCTATTTCTCACAACAGGCTGTGGACTTCATGTGGCTCATTGATGGTTACTCAGATTTCAAAGAATGAAAAATTAAGATTTCCAAGCACAAGGTTCTCCAAAGCATCTTGCTGCTGTGGGAAGACAGTGGTGAACATAATAGTTTAAAAAAATAAAGCAGTTATTGTTCATTAAGTAAAAGGAAGACATTTTATGAACGGTAATATATTTCTTCTAAACTAAAATATCTCAACAAAATAGCTGCAGTTGCCAGTAGAAATGCAAAAATGTTATAGCCATGATTTTTAAAGATTTTAAAGTTTTGCTCTGATTAGAGGCAAAACAAATTAGAAACTCATGTCTCACAGGACTGGTGTGCAGTTGCTCCTTGTCCTATTTGCTGACTTAAATACTGGTTCAGGTAAAGATCACTGCTTACTTATGAAGTAGAATAATTGCAAAACGTATGTGTCTAGAATAAGGTGCATTTAAACTTGATATATTTTCAATAAAATTATAGTCTATAAATCTATCTACTAATGAGATAATTAATTTCTTTCAAAATCTTTGGGTGAAAAAGATATATCTTAACCTATAAATCAGAACATGGAATATTCTGAATTGAAAGAGATCCACAAGGATCAGGTTCAACTCTTCAGGTGAATGGCTCATATGGGGATTGAACCCACAACCTTGGCATTATTAACAACATGCTCTACCCAATCTATCATTACAGTCCAAAATCTTTCTCAATATTTTTTTCAGGAATAAAACAACTTGCTTTCTCAAAGTTTTCCACTTACTCTTAAATGGCTTTTCCCATTGCTTTACCAGAGACAATGACCTCCTTTGCTAAACTCTACCATCTGCCACATTTACAAATAATTTTAATTTGGCCAGGGTTTAGTTATACTAGCAGACACAATTTGGGTTTTGCCTGTATAAACAAGATCAAAATAATTTCATAACTCATTAGGGAAGTATATGACAGCTTTAAACAATTGCAATTGTAGAACAGTTCCTTTGGTCATGATGTTAATATGATCTGGCCTGCTACACACAAGAAAGAAAGAACATCTGGAGAGGGTGCATTGTAATTTGGATTGTAATTATGGTACAGGCAAAGCCAAGAGGAGCAGAGCAGGAGCAGTGTTCGTGCTGGTTATGGGGTGCCATCCACCACAGAGGAAATTCTGGGTGAGGCTAAGGTGAACTTAGGACACCTTCAAGTACCCATTTTACATGTTACTACTTGCTCTTTGTTGTATGAGAACACTCAGTACCCAACTCCTGGTGCTCTTTGTGTGAGTGAACACAGCCACGGCGCCAAAAAAACATCCTGAATACAAAGGACATAAAATTGTCAAGACATTCAAGAAGTCATCTTCCTGCCTTGTTGAACTAGAAAATCATCTTGTAAGAGGACCAGAATAGTAAATCTAATAGAAAATATCTTAAGATCTTTCTGAATTATGAAATTCAGGCTCAGCTATTCCTACCATGTGACGTCTGTTTTGTTTGACTAAGAGAAAATGCGGATTGGAGGAACACACACATTTAGAAAAATAAGAACAAATCCTGTAGACATTTGAAATGTCCTCATTCTTGTTCTAGGTCAAGGTTTAACATTAAAAGCACAGGCTGACAAGGTTGGCATTGTCAGTGTAGAAACGTTAGGGGAACAATTGAGAAAACAGCAGAAGGGACAAGATAATTGTGTCCCAGATAATTTTCTATCTCATTTACTGTATGAATGCATTATGATGAAAGTTCACTCATTCTGTCCAAGAAATTGGTATATCTTATACGGACAATTAACCAGGCTCCATGTTACCTGCTAAAAATCAAGTACTCTTGGAGAAGAATATGCTCCTACAAGAAGAATGTGCTGCCTTCAAAAAGATGTTTTCTTTATGTGTACTGGTTGTCATAAGACTTACTCTTTTCAGTACATCAGTTGGCTCCATTATAGTGTTCTTGATAGTATATTGTGATTAAGGTGAAGGATCCACAAGTGGTTCACCAGCAGGGTTATAGAATACTAAATTATGAAGGACTCAGCATTAAATCTATCAAAAAATACTCCTATAAAGGAGTAAAAAATATCCTTTCATTATAAATAAACAATGAGATGTTAAACATTAGAACTTCCTAGAAAAGCAAATCAGGAATTTTAGGAAGCATATTCAATAGATTTAGCCCACTTTTATACTGTCCTGAAACAATGGCAACTCATTGCACCTTCTTTTACTTGGTAGGGAGTCTGGATAACAAATATAAATGAAAAAAATTATACATTTGCTGTAGAACTAGGAGCTGGATTTTTAAATGAGGTTTAGAGAAGATAATGTTATTTTTAAACTAGGTAATATTTAATTTAATTTTAATATTTTAATTTTTCATAATTATTGAATTTTCATTTCCAGCAATGGGTACTGATTACAGACTGTAGGTGTCATATCTGCATCAGCTAGGATTTCAAAGCAAGATAAAACAGTTATGCCTCTCACTCTGCAAATACTCACACACAGGAATAAGCCCAGTCTTATTCATGCCAGGGAAATTCTTACACTTGATTGATAATCAGTAAGATCTTCATTAAAAAGATATAATGTCATGCAATCTCATCTGGAAAAACAAACATTGTAGGTAAATCTTTCAGAGGAATGCCTGAAATGTGTGACCACAGTGGAAAATGCCCCTAAAAGCAATTATTTTTTGTTGATATGACTACTAATTATTGTTGTTAAGCACTACAGGAGATCCAAAGGTTAGAGAGTTTAGAGAGATTCTGGTCTGAAAGATTGGCCCTTACTTAACAGCAGGGATAAAAATGTTATATAGGATATTTATTCAAGAGGTTTTGGTTTGTGAGAGTTAATATATATGTGGTGTTATGAAAAACATATGCAGCAATACAACAGGATACAGCCTTGGAAAGTTTGTGTCCAAAACCAAATGTTATCTATGGGTAGAAAATTTCCTGTCACAGTATTTTTCACTCTTTATCTGACTATTTCATTGTAACAAGAGTTGTATGAACAAAAACAATCACATATTTCAAAAAATATGTTATTATAGCTTCACCCACGCACATAATTAGACCTCACTTTATAGAGATAGACAATTTGGCTACTCCAAACAGATTGTATTTTTCCCAAGGGAAAAGAAGTTTCTATAGATTTATATAATTGTTTCTAAATTAACCCAGTCATTTTGCAGTCTATAGCATTAAGATTTTCAGGATAAGTTTTTTTAAATTCTGGTTTGCACTGGCAACAATACTTCTAGGGGTACAAAAAGTGTAGGGTGCTTAATAATTTTTTTTTTTAAAAATGTTGGTTTTCTAACTAATATGTAACACTTATGATGGACCTATTTCCAGACCAGTTTACAATTTCTCTTGGTCCTGGAAAAATTCCAGCCTAACATCCACTTCCTTTAAACAGTTTGAAAAGGGCCCAAGAAAATTTTTGAAATTCAGTGCTTTGAAAAGATCTGTTCATTTACCTCTTCCACACCAAAATTTCCGAGGATTAACCAGATACACACATTGAGTTGTATTAGTGGTGGGTTATACACAAAAAGACCAATAAAATTTTTAATTTACAAGACATTTATGGAAGTTCAGACCTCGCCCAGGTGGCTTGTTTTGATGACATCAAATTCACCATTCCACTTCTGCCTTATCAAAATGAGATCTCATTAGAGTTTAAATCATGATAGTTCACACTGGAAATCCATTGGCAATGAGCAGACTGAACTGTCTCAACAAGCAAACAGGACAAAGAAAATAAATTCTGTTTTGTATAAAATAGGTGATTTTTTCTTTGCAGAAAGGGAGATTTTCAACCAAATTTTTAACAAAGAAAACAAAAGCAAAGTAATTTTCTTGTGGAAGTGGATTCTTGTGGATGTTTTTTTCTTTCTAAAGTAAAAAAAAACCAAAACAAACAATAAAGCTCATCCATATCAGCTTCACACAAACAGAAGCTTTAGTGTGGGCTTCTACAACCTCAATACTAATGGATTCCACAGGTAAAAGACCATTATTTAAACAGGAGAGTGAATGTGTATGAAGTGTGGAAGCAGATGAAGGGTGTTGTGGGGGAAGGAGAACTAAAATAACTAAGGAGTAATTTCATTAATCTTTTCAGTACCAAAACTTTATAAAGATCCTAACAAATATACTTAGGTATCAACCATCAGCCTCTGAAAATACCTTAAAAGGATACGTTAATAATATCTTGCATTTCAAATTTATAATAGCCTCTGTACCATATCTGGCTACCAGGGTTTCTAAGAGAGAGGAGACTTGCAAAGACAAGAATAAAAATTAAATTGCTATAAGAACTTAACCCATCAGCAGGTCCACTCCCCAGACTTGGAAGTTGGTGCAAAGGGATGCAGAGGTATCACTTGTTTCCCTAAGTGGGAGAGTGACTCTGGCTAGTGCTAATGGCACACAGAACTTTGCTTCATGCTGGGCTGAAATCGGAAGTTTTTTAATATTTTTGAATAAATTCCATTCACACTAGTGGCTAACAGGACATGCAGAGATGCTCTGTTGAATGTTCTTGCATTTTCATTTTTGGGGGAAATGTGAGGGATCAAATCTCTGTGGAAGATACTTTAACTAATTCTCATACATAATTGCATATGCATAGAGTGAGTGAGAATCCCTCTTGCAGAGCAGAAATTGAATTGAGGGGACCACCTAATAAAATTACATGTGATTATTGCAATCTGGAGTATTTAATTACAATTTTTAACCCATGGGCTCTCAGAGTCCCCCAGTGGAGCTATAATCAAACTGTGTCTGTATTGGGAGAAAAAATCCATTGTTCATAATAAAAACCAAAATGATGGCAGAACATGGCAGTGGTTGTTACAAGAAATGCCAACATGAACCTGCTTGAGGCTGCTATGGCAAGAGATAAATATCTTGCAAAATCAGGATGAATAAATGCTTTAACTATGTCTTTGCTACAAGGTATGCTACTTTGTCACACTCTGGTAAAATTTTGTTCTGGCACCATTCAGATTGCAGGGTTTGTCAGACCTGCAGTCTGATATCAAAGTCTTAGCCAGGCAACCTTGTCTGGTTTTGGGTGCAAGTGGTAGGGCTCAGATTCTCTGGAATTCCTGGGGTGTGGAGCCAATCTGCTCTTTCATTTTCCAGGCTGATACCATACAGACTCTCAATACTGAAACAGGAGAAAAGATCAACCATTTTCCCCAGTCTCCCAAAAAAATTGGAAACAGGTGAATGTCCTTCCAGAAAGAGCAGCTATGTGGCAGATTTTGAACAGTATTGTGCTCTCCAGTGAGAAAGAGACAGTGTGGGGAATGTTCTGGAAGGGAAAAGGAAGCTAGACTTATACTGGGAAAAATATCCTCAGGCAAGTGCTAGGAAGACAAAGGAGAAATTAAACAGAGATGGGATAAATAGGAAATCCAATGCCAGCACTTCTCAGTTCTGAGGTATTTTGGGAGGGCAGGGGAGCAGAGAAATTAAAAATCACTGCATCTTCATATCTCTGAACTTTGTTAGAAAAGCTCTTGTGTTATGGAGGTACTGTTTGTAGCTGTCTTCCACAGCTTCTCCTTTCCAGCTCCTTTCCTGCGTAGGATATGATGATGCACAAAACATGCTTGCAGTACCAAAGTGGGGAGGATACCAATCACACAGCAAAGCCTTCACCTGCAGCATCACAGACTTTTTGGAACCCTTTTTCTTTATTCTTAAAACTACAGGAACAGCCAACACAAGTCAGCCTAAGTCAGTTCAGTTGCCTGATCTCTTCTCCTGGCACTGCCTCAGAAAGAATACAGAAAGCATATCCAGAAATACTTCACTGCACATATTCCAGCATCCAGTAATCTCCAGCTCAGGCACCTGCTGAAGCAGTGCTGATGCCTCTGGGTAACTGTCCTTGCTGAATTTTCCAGTTAAGTCTCCACAATTTACATGAACCCTTTTTCCCCACACCTTTTCCTTCTCACTGGAGAGCACAATACTGTTCAAAATCTGCCACATAGCGTGGCATGTATCCAGAGGATAAAACCAGCTTTTCTTTCATCCTTGAGGCTGATCAAATTACAATAGTTTTCCACCTTCTAGACCCTACACACTGTTTTAGTTGCCTGAAGCAGACAATGTATTCCCTCCATGAAGAGAAACTTCAAGAAGATCATGTGAAGTAATCTCAATAGAAAAATATTTGATAAAAAAATGTCTAAAAAAAGAAACAACACTCCTTGCACAAAGAAGTTCTAATGAATACTTTTGCAAAAAAAAAATTATTATTTCTAAATTACCACATGTTGTCTGATGAAAGTAGGATTGTGAAAAAGAAAAAAAAATCAGTTTGACATGTGAACACATTCAATCCATAGAGAGATAGGGACTTAAACAGAGTCAGGATTGCTTCCTACACCAAGGATATTTATGCTGGCAGTAATCTTCCTAGCCATCTGAAAGTTAGAATATTTTACTAGCTGTCTTCTTTACATACATCACTTAACCATAAAAGTTGTGTTTGCTCTTTCCTTTAAAATGTATGCTTGCTTTCCTTCCCCTCTTTCCATTAGACAAGAAAAAAATACCAGTTGGGGGAGTCTTTTTACTTGAAGTACACAAAGACCTTTCCTGATCAATATTTCTATTGACATATCTACAGCCATTAACATTTTGTGTTTGTTGTTCTCATAGCCTTCACTTGTTTGTATGTGAAAGAAAGCATGTTTTCCCCCTAAGACTGTTAAGTTTGTGCAATGTGTGTTATAGTCTGGTAGCAACTGCATTCAAACCAGACTGTGACATTAGATGACCACCAGATAAAATGTAATTATCTGTGCTGTGTGTGTGTTTTCATTTAAAAAAAAAAAAACAGTCAAAATATTTACTAGAAAGTAAAGGGACCATTTCAGTAGATGGAGATAGTCTGAGTATTTTAAAGTAGGGGGAAATGCACATATTAGAAAAGAATAAATTATTGGGGCGGTCAAAAAGTATTTGCATTTGAATCCAATGTTAAACCTAATTTGCCTTTTCGTTGTATGTGCTTCTGAACTGAGGCTTGACAAAAATGCAGACTTCTGACACTGGAAAATTGTGCCTCTACACATTTTGCACACCAATGGACATTCTCATGTTACAGTTACTTATAACACCCCTCACTTAAAAAAAAGTACCATGAAAAGAAAGAAATGTTCACTGTATACTACCTGTTAACATGAAAGCTTTTCATTTGCCTGAAACCTACAATTCCTTTCTTAATGGACTGGTTTATACTGTGGGTTTACTCACAAATTTTTAAATTTGTCTTTCAACACCACTGCCCGTATATATCCATATATATCCATAAATATCTACATATATCTGCATATACTCCCCACCAGGATTCCTGTGTCCAGCTCTGGGCTCTCCAACATGAGAAGGACATGGACCCAGTGGAGAGTCACAAAGATGATCAGAGGGCTGGAGCACCTCTCCTGTAAGGACAGGCTGAGGGAGTCACAGCTCTCCAGCCTCGAGAAGGGAAGGCTCTGGGAAGACTTCACAGCACCTTCAGTACCTGAAGGGGCTACAAGAAAACCGAAGAGGGATTGCTCACAAGGACAAGGAGTGATAGGACTAGGTGGGATGGCTTTAAAATCAAAGAAGGTAGGGTTAGGTTAGCTGCAAGAAATTATTTACTGTGAGGGTAAAGAATTTTACAAGTGTCCCAGAGAAGCTGTGGATGCCCCATCCCTGGAAGTGTTCAAGGCCAGGTTGGATGGGGCTTTGACCAAAATGTTCTAGAAAAAGTGTCCCTGCCCATGGCAAAGGGATTGGAGCAAGATGATCTTTAAGGTCCTTTACAACCCAAACAATTCTATGATTGTACAGACCTGTGAACATAAGATGGTGATACCTTCTCTGTGAGAACAAATAGAGCTTAGATTTGATCAGAGACAAATGTCCCAAAACAGCCACCAAGAGCATTTAAAATGGCCTTTTCCTCAACATATTTCTATCTTCTAAAAAAGACAAGATGGATGATATAATGTGCATACTAAATCCTTATGTTCATGCACTTACATCAAAATTTATTGGTTTAATAAAATGGAAAATATCTTAAAAATAAGAAATACATTTAATTACTTTCTTTAGGCAATCACTTAGAATTAGTAGGATTATTTCTCAGACTTACTGGGAGTCTTCCACACATAAACACAACACAACAAAGTCTGATTTGCTAAATCAGACCTGTTTACAGCACACAGACAATACAATGCACTAACCAGAAGGAGGCAAATCACTGTAGCTGATTAAAAAAAGGCATCAGAGGACAACCTGAAACTATTGTTGGATACTTCTGTTCTGTGTTTTTGCTCTGCTTGTTCTGATTTGTCACACTATAATAATAGTAATAAGTAACCTGGCATTTCCATAATGTTATTCTTCCTTAGCTCAGAATGGTTACTTCCAGGTTCACTTCAGATAAAACAGGTCAATACCCAGCAGACCAAGGGCAATCAGGCCAGAACTGCTCATTCAAGACTACATTTTCAAGTGTGTTCTCGACGTCATCAGCTGTGCACAACCTTACCTTCACCTGTTTTTAACTCATCTGAGTAAATGTAGAAAGAGGAAGTCTCTGGACTGGATATGAAATAATTCTGGGAGAATATACTTCTGACCTTTAGTTGATAATGTCTTTAATTTGTCATTTACTACCAACTAATCCTGCAGGTCAACAACTGAGCAAAGAGAAAGCCAGTTAAAAAGTGGAATGTGAAGATAAACTAGGTTATAAGAATATAAACTATTGCTTGCCCATGCAAATAATACATGTGCATCAACTGCCTCATGCTTAGGCTGAAAAACCTTCTGCAGCACAAGTGAAAATCAATCAGATTATTACCTATTATGTCTGATTTAATTATTTTCATGAGTTCAAAGTTTGTGTAAGGCAATTGTGTGTTACTACAATCTGTGTCTTACAAAGTTTCTCTTGAACCTAGTGACAAAAATTTCATTTGGCCCTGTGGGAAGAGGACTGAGACCTACACTGAGGGCTTTGGAAAACCTAGTAATCTGGGGATTGCATACCAGTCTGCTATAAGCATACAATTAAGTCTATGACTACTGAAACAAATAAGGTTGGGCTTACTGTGAATTTGTGCCATGGTCAGACAGATCCTCAGGGGTTCCTGGCAGCGTAGGCTCAGACTGAAGGTTTTGGCAGAGAAATTAATGTTGAAGCATTTTCCTTAACTGTCACATCAACAGGCTCTCTCCTATGTGGCCTCACATCCTCCCACTGCTATTAATCCTGTAGAGACATAAAATGTCTCAGAGTTCTAACTGCTGACAAACTCAGAAAAAACCAATAGGGCCTCTAAAACAAAAGGAAGCATCCCACAAGCCTTGTTTCTTTAGGAAACCAGGGGTTAAGACCATATCTATGGAATTTGTTTATGTCTTGATTCCTTGTATTTTTGTCAGGAGGCTAAGGACAAAACACAGACAATCCAGATAAGCTGTGTTCTATCAATTGAATTGTTATTCCCTGTGTAGCAATTCTTGCTTAGAGACTCACACTTGTGATTCATCAGCTGGAAAATTCCAATTTCATCTTACCTAGCAACATAAGTCCTTAGGACACAGCTGATGTGCTTGGATTTACCTGCAGAAAAGGATCTGATGCCCTGCAGCCTTTGCAAGAGCCGTGCTGCCAACAGGGGAAGCCAGCAGAGGAGGAAAGAGTCTTGGGAAGGAAATCTGGAGTTGAGACACATCTCTTGCTTTATCAGGGTGAACCCATAGGAATTTCAATAGAGCAGCAAAACCTGTTGCCCGCAGTGAGATAACTTTGAAGAAACAGTTGTGAATGAAACCCATGGGAATTTCTTGTCCTTTAAGCAGGTTTTTCCTGTATATGGAATAGCCTGACCCCTTATTACTACTCTCTTTCTTATTATCTCCCATGCTCACAGAGGACATAAATATTGTTGAAATGTCAGTCTTGATCATCATCAGCTGTTCACTCTGTCTGAGCTACATACTGCATTTTCACATGCAGCCCCTTCTGATATCCCAGGACATTTCATTG
This sequence comes from Cyanistes caeruleus, assembly GCF_971803275.1. Classification (NCBI taxonomy): domain Eukaryota; kingdom Metazoa; phylum Chordata; class Aves; order Passeriformes; family Paridae; genus Cyanistes; species Cyanistes caeruleus. The sequence goes on from NC_141701.1 coordinate 11,177,532, forward strand.
AACTTAAATGTGTCATCTAATAACATCACAGAACAGACAGAATTTAGGATTAAAGGCAGAACAGTTGAAAAAATTGTATTTTCTAAAAAAAAGTTTTTGGTTTTTTTTTTTTTTAAATGTATATCCCTATTGATTTGATTGACTCTCATTTAGGTCCCAAATAGAAATAAATTGATATTAAATAATATTGTTATTTCTACTGAGCTGAAAAAGAAATAAGGTTTATGGCATTAAAAAAAGCAGCATCTTTCCTTTGTGCATTATTATCCTAAGCCACGCATGGAATATAAATCTTTCTAATTTGGAAATTCCTCTTTCTGTCCATGACACTTGGAAATTTTGAAATAAAATAACATAGCTACCATCTTTTTCCTGAATATTTTTGTTTTGAAGCAGTTACCAGTGTTACCTGTGCCTCTAGCTAAATCTATTCTAGAAAAAGGGATTTTCTGATTAAAAACAAAACACCAGTCATCACTCCACTCCCTTCAAAGGATGTCATTTGGAATGTAAGATCAACCAGAATCTCATCTCAGATTTAGACCAATCCAGTACCAAGAGCTTCACTGAATTTTATGTTATAGGGGTTTGGCATATAAAATCAAAGTTTTGAGTCCAGTGTAACCTTTGATCACTGGTGACCCCCAAATGCTGGAGTAATCAATTGCAGATGTGAAACTTCAGAACTTCACTCAGTTCCAGTTAAGTGAATAAGTTCAGTTTTCAGATCTGCTTTTCATGAGAATCTGTTCTTTTGTTATTTAGTATCATTCTGTACTTTCTTATAAAGAATTCAGATTAAAATTGATTCTAAGAAAGAATACAGAATAAATTTAGCTAAAGGATTAGGAGGAAACATTATATAAGATTTATAAAATATAGTCAGAATTGATACACTATAAAATTATTGTTTTGCAAGTTTATGCCCCTTTCTACTAAGATCTTTAAATATAATTAATTGAAATTCAAAAAACCTGATGGTTTTGGCTGGGATAAAGTTAATTTTCTCTTTAGTATGTGGCATGGGGCTGTGTTTTGGATTTGTGCTGGAAAGAGTGTGGTAATACAGGGATGTTTCATTACTCCTGAGCAGGGCTTAAACAGAGTCAAGGTCTTTTCTGCTCCTCACCCCAGCAGTGAGGAGCTGGGGGTGCACAAGGAGCTGGGAGGGGACACAGGCAGGACAGCTGATCCCAGCTGACCCAAGGGACATCCCACACCATATGGTGTCATGCTCAGCTCATAAAGCTGTGGTGAGAAGAAGGAAGTGGAGAATGTTCTGAGTGATGGTGCTTGTCTTCCCAAGTCTCTGTTATGGGTGATGGAGCCCTGCTTTCCTGGGGGTGGCTGAACACTTGCCTGCCCATGGGAAGTGGTGAATGAATTCCTAGTTTGGGTTTGCTGGCATGTGTGGCTTTTGCTTTACATGTTAGATCATCTTTATCTCAACCCATGATTTTTCTGTTTTACCATTATGATTCCCTCCTCCATCCCACCAGGGCAAAGTGAGTGAGCAGCTATGTGGGGTTGGCGTGATAACAGGGGCTAAACTACAACAATCTTCAATATTCAAAATTAACACCCCTCATCCTCATGTAGAGACTTACATCCCCAGACATATTTTCAAAGACTTTTTTCCAAGTAGTAATACAGAAGTACTGAACTAAAACTCTGCCAGGAGAAGAACTGGAAGAACACATTTCTGTTCTTCAGACTCAGTCATACTTCAGTGACTTCAAGAAAATGATAAGCCATTTTTTGCAGTAAATTTAGTTGATGACTCTTATTAAAAAACAGTTTCAATATCTTATTACACTGGTTTAGAAAATGTTTCAATTCTAGCCTATATGTATTTAAAGATAACATCAATTTTTCTGATGTGACTACTTCTTTCAGAATAAACAGCTCTTCACAGTGCTCATGCTGACTCCCAACACATACTTATGACCTTCCATCTCATCATAGTGCTCATTCTGTGAGGAAAAATAATCCTTACTAAGTATGATCAGATTTTTCCTACAAAACTGAAGTTAGAGTCTGCTCCCTAGGGGGACTATGACTTGGTTGGATGGCTGAATTGCTCTATTATTACCATTTGATAATTTAAGAATAACTAAATATTGAGTATGTATGGAAACTTAAGGACATAATATGATGTATTTTCTTGGAGATGAAGAGTATCTTTGTTGTCCAGTGCAAAAATGTCCCCTTCATTTTTCTCTCTCTTCCCTCCTGCCATAACATCATAATCAGCTGACCTTTGTATTCAAAAGCCAAAAACGTTAGTGACCAAAAGAACTAAAGGTTGTCATCTGTTAGGATGATAGTCACAGGGATAAATTTTGAATATTCCACATAAATTAACATAATTTCTACAATTACTATTGTTTTTTTTATGCTGTAAAAGTAATAACTTCTTTGTCTTTTGTGTGGAGTGTACAGTAAATCTTATCCCAGGTACTGACATGACACAGCAAACTTAGGCCTCTTCATTGATTTCAACCACTTCTAAATAGGAAAATAACTGGATTTGGAGAGGTGTATTCCTTGTACTGATGAATAGTGTTGGTATGTATTATTGGTAGGAGTAGTCTCATTTTTGTGATCTCTAGAGGAAGACTATAGTCTCAGCATGGTAAATCAGCAATTTTACTTTTTAGACAAAGGAGATTTTGGAATGCATTATTACTTAATGTCCACTTGATGTATCTTTGACATACATTTGACAGGTCATACACCTGGTGAATACCTCCATGTTTCATTCCTATGTCTTTAGCTCATTCTCATCTACCTTGGTGGAAGTGGTGTGACAACATTTACAGCAGTGGGGCTCTACCCAAGCAAAACCTGAATAAGAAACCTGCAAGGTGGATCTTCAGACTGTTGCTTCTTAATTTAAATTTGAAATGTGGTCTGAAAAATTCAAACTTAATATTACATTTCATAAAACTTCTGTTCAAAAGAACATACTACAAACTGTATGCATTTTCAACACAAATCCTGCATTAGTTCCATCCATGTCCGTTTCCAAAAAATCACTGTAAACTTTTTGAAGTTTTCAAGGTTGAAGGAATTTTTATCAGAATAAAAATGTTGAGTTTTAATCAGTGTGAGTTTTGTGCAATGCCCATTAGGTGGAATGTGTCTCACAGTTCCTAGAAAAAGTCCTGCAAGTCCTACTCAAATATGATCCCAACAGCAATCTCAGCACATTGTCCTGTTGGGTTGTTTGATTCAATGAAAATCATGTCAGGAAAGGGTTTAGATTTCCTAGTTGCTAAGCAGGACCCATAGGAGATGGTCACAAATTCCATTCTAATGGTTTATAATTCTACCTAATTTGTATAGTGAGGCTGTATCTTGAAAGTCTTATGTCTGAGACAGAGCTCTCCCATGGTATTAACATTTATCCAGCTGACCAAAATGTCTGTAAGAACATCTACAGCTCTCACAGAAGAAACTGAGAAATGAAATTCAAAGGTTCTCTCCATCCCTGTGTATTCATGTGGGTCTTGGAATCCAGGCCAAGGATTTGGCTCATTATTGACTATAGCCCTATTACTGATTTCTTTATCTGAGAATGACAAGCATTCTAAGCACACCAAAATCCATCCTCCTCTTGCCCTGAAGGTAGCTTATTCTCTTCTTAAACTTGTCTTTGGATAGTTTGAACAAATAGTAGCTCAGACTAGTTGTGACCTGTTTTTGCCCTGTTTTAATTGTCTTGACAATTACCTAGGCTTCTAAAATTTTTCTCACATGATTCACATATGTCTTTCTTCTGCCCAGCATGGCAATTGTATGTGTGTGAAAGAAAGTGCAAGGCAGGTTGTAGTCTGTAGTTGTAGGTTGTAGTTAAGGTTTTCCCTTAACATAAAATGATACTATTTCAAGACACCTGTCTTTACTACATGGTACACAGCAGTTGGTTTTCTTTCTTATTTCATATTTATGTCTTTTGCATGAACAGTGCAGCTGTTGCATATATTTGGTGGGGAATTCAGTAGTGTGACAATTTCAGATGGCATACCTTCTTCACCCAGGGCAGCTGGTATCTTACTGAAAATAAGTGGTAGTTTTCAAAAGGGAGCATTTTACTGAGTGAAAAGCAATTAAAATGGAACTATAGCTCTAAAAGAAATCTAAGTCTAAAATTTAACAGTAATGATGATTTTGTTAATAATGGTGTATTAAATTCAAGAAATGAGCAATCAGCATGATCATGGACCCCTAAGAGGATTTTATTAGTGATGCCAGGTACAGAGGACCCATCTGAAAAGCTGACATATCATTTTTAATACTGTGCTAAGCATCAGAGTTCTTAAACCTATCTGCAGCCTAGATGGAATAATCAGAGGCTGATAAGTGATTTCTCTGACAAAAGTCATATGAGAAGTCTGTGGCAGACCCAAGAAAAAACCCCAGATGTCCTAGATCCTCTGCCAGTGGTTCACACACTGGGCTGCACTGTCTTTATGTAACTTCTAAGAGGGTTTCCAGACCCTTTCATACTGTGCACAGACACCTCTATGCTGTAAGCACTTCATGTGCCATCCCTGGAATGCAGCATGGCTGTGTAAAACAACACAAAAGCAGCATGCCAGGTAGAGTGTTAGAAATGAAGTACATGTTATTCAGCTGGCATTGGAAAATCCTCCACTTTTTCAAATAGTAAGCTAAAAATTACATGGTAAAAATGCCATATTCCTAGTGCATCATTCTGCAGAATATTAGTCACAAAGATTTGGAAGGGGGTATGAACTGTTCAGTATGGACTATTGCTATTACACAAACACAACAGAGTTGAATTAATGTAACAGGAGTATCTGGAAGCAACAAATAATGCAACATATTCTCTCTCACATCATTCCATTATCCACTTAAAAATTTGGGAAGAATCAGTGGAATAGTGTCAGGTTTACAGAATTTTTAAATATCTCCTCCTGACCTGTTTCTCTGTAGTAAAATAGGGTGTCTTATCTGAACAATGTTCAAGAATGGAGTTGCCATTAGCTTCAGGATCAAGCATTCATTAACCTTGTTCAAAGGCAACAGTCATCTCTACAGGACCGTTCTAGGAGAAGTAAGAAGGATCTGATATGGCTATGTGTATGTCTGAGGCTTGCATGAAAACAGTCTGTGTGTCAGTAGATAATTATTTTGTATGAGTTCTGGATGTTGGCCCACATAAACAAAGGCATTTAGTAGTCAAAGCTATGGTTGTTTAATGCTGAAATGTTTTGCAAAGCCTTTCCAAGAGCTGTCAACTCCTTCAGGCTGACCTGTGGCAAGCTGAAAAAAAAGATGGTGCATGTTTTATTTATGGTGTTTCATATTTTTCTGTTCACATATTCACTGTTTTGACAGACAGTACAATCTTAAAATGACTTCTGTGGAAAGATGCCTTTCCATTAGCAAACTTCTTTTTGAGATGCAATCTGCAGCAACAGTCAGGTATTGAGCCCATTCAGGACAGTACCCAAGGAGTGAAAAAACTCTGCAGTCTCTAACATTTGGGTATGACTGTATTTTAGCCTCTCTGTGTTATCCCAAGAGGAGGGGTGAAGATTTTCTTAATGATGTCTGTATAATACTAAACACAAAAGAGAAAGTACTGAAAATCCATTCTGTCACACAGAAGTAGGGCAGATGGTCCAAGAGAAGCCTCTGTGTCAAAGAATTATTCCTTATGGGGAATGAGATGCGAGAGGTTAAAGATTCTGATGAAGAGGGAAAGGTACTGCAGACCTCAGAGCCTGGAGAGAAGTACAGCACCTCTGTACGACCACCCTGACATGACAGCAATCTGACATCAGGTCCAGAGGGACAATTCTTAAAAATATCTAGCATAATGTGTCACTGAAAAAGATTTCAGGCACCTCTAAGAGATTTGTTCCTACACTACACTCACAAATACATTCATAGTACTTCCAACCTAGATCTGCTAACTTCAACCAAACCTTTTAAAGCTGGGAGTCCTTCACTCCATTACTTAGGTGAGAAACAGAAGTGCTGCATTCCTTCCCTGCTGGGAGACACATGGGGCAGGCCTGGGTGCAGCAGTCAGGGTCAGGTAAACACAATTCAGCACACAGCAAGAAGGGCATACCTTGCCCCATGCATAGGGTAGTTAAAAGGAAGCAGGCTGTCTCCCTTCAGCTAAACTTCAGATGGACCTGACTCCTCAGCAATGAAATTCCTACTGTTCCTAGCATAGAATCCATCCTTTAAGGAATTACTCAGTCCTTAAGGTAGAGAAATGCAGTTTTTTGGCCAGAACCACAATGAGTTTGCAGCTAGCTCAGAACTATTGTGTCTTAGCTCATAAAGCAAAAGAATTGGGGTTTATGCTTCTTGTCAATGCAGCATTTAGAGGGTCAGAGGAGAGATAGGACCTCAAGTTTCCTGTCATGCCTGTCAGTCCTCAGACTGCATGGGAAGGAGTCCAAGAGGTACCGATGGACACATCTTTGCTTGGATGTCTTCAGGACAGTCAAAGAGCGATAAGGAACAGGGCAAAGTTAATGTGAAAATTTACAGCTTTGTAATGTGATCATCTTTGTGGCTTCCCCTCTCCCCTGTGTCAAGCCATATTCACTTCTTAATTATCATGGTGAAACTCCAGTGTAACATTAATGAAGTCCTTCATATTAAATCATATGCATTGGTAAGAATTAAATTCAAATACAGCTCTCAAAAATTAACATTTGCATATCTCACTAGAGCAAATGAATTGCACTGAGTCACCATGAAAATTGACTGGGTAAGCTAAACGCCTAGTTTGGCTAGAGTCAGCAAGCAGGATACTTTGTCTCCACTCCCACAGACAGAAATCCACACCAAGATTTTTTGGTGTGCAAATGAGCCTGATTTACTTTGATTATAAAACAGACTCATAGCTTAATAAAAGAAACCAAATTGCCTTAACTTGCATGTGCATGTGGAACCTCCATAAATTATGGTCATATATAATGAATGGAATAAAGCCACAAAAGTTACATGAAAGCAAATGTTCCAATCAAATTTTGCTATGGTGCAAATCTGAAGTGACTTCACCAAAGTCAGTGAAGTTTCCCTGAGTTTACATTGGCTTAGCTGAAAACAGATTCTCCTCATTAGCATTCAGCTGAAACTTTCACATGACAAGCAGCATCACAAGGCTGATTTTTAAAGTGCAGCTTTCTTCACATTACATGTAAGATTCCTGCTCCTTGTGCAGCCAGAAAATAACATCTTGGAAAAAATTAATTTCTGAAGGAGACTTGTCAGTATTTAACATTTTGTGTCATCATATACATCTATATGTGTGTTTTACAACAGTCCTCTTTTCCTAGGTACCACGTGCCAAACATCCAAGTATTGGTAAAGATCAGATTTCACTTGGTTTCTGCTTCCAGTGTTTGTTTCAGAGAAGGCATATAATATCTTCACCAAATCACAAGTGTTTTTTCTACCAAGAGTTGGGAGCATGTCTTTCAAACTTCCTAAGAAAATATGTCTGGATCAAATGCATAGCCCTGTTTTAAAATTCATCATTCATCACATCCATTGTTCAAAGTCTCAGACTGACAAAGAGGACAGAAAATCTGTGAAATTCCAGCCACCCCATATTTAATATGCCAAGGGGCTGGAACTGCAGCCGTGTCCCACAGGTTTGCTTCCCCGAGTGAGCATCCCCTTTACAGGCAGACAGGAGCTGGTGTAAGCCCACCCCTCCAGCAGGCAGAGTTGGGAAATAACCCCAGAGATCATCACTTGAGCTGATACCCTTTTCAGTGACTGTGGCACTGCAACAGCTCCAGCTGCCACCAACACGTTCACCGGTGTATGAATCACTGGGATGGTTTTCAAAAGGTGTTTATGTGCCTGGCACAGAAATTATTTCTGTTGTTGACTTGTGAATTAAGTGAACTCACCAGCACACACCATGTTCCTCTCCTACCCACAACTTTTGATTCTGACATTTTGAGCCCTTTTGACAGAAGAATATAAATCTTAACTCCAGTTTCACGTTTACCTCTGAGCAATGGCTATGCGTGGGAGTAACTGCTGGCAGAAGTTTTGACCAGAGTTAGACCAAGTAAAGTGACTTCAGATTCACTTTTCTCTTTCTCACGCACAGGAATTCTTCTATAGAAGGATGTTGTAATGAGGGTGTGACACACAGGAATGTCAGGGAAAAAAAAAAACCCTGCTTTTTTTTCTGGAATTCAGAGATCTAGGGTAAGGGTTTAAAAAGTTATTGCACTTTCCTGATGCTAGAGGTGGAGAAAATTATTTTTGGGGACCTCGATAACCTCAGAAGAAGCCCCCCCAGCTCTCATACCTCATAGGAAACATTAATTGCTGCCATGAAAACTTGTCTTGGATCCCAGCAGCTGTCTTTTAGAGAGGTGAAATTCTCACCTCACACAGAGCAGGAAATTTTAACAGGAGGCAGAAGCATAGCATGAACTTGACAGACTCAGCCTCTTAAATAACCAAGATGCTTTGTAGGAAACACGGGAGATCCTGGAGCCAGAAACACCTGCCCACTGCTGCCAAAAAAGGGCTGCCACGTTCCCTCTGTGTCACGTCTGCAGTGGGCAGTCGAGCCAGCAGCAGCTGACTGCCCTTCAGGAAAAGCATTGTGAGCCATGGTTGTTCACACTCCTTTTTACTCTGAAAAGCATCTATTTACTGATGTTTAGAAACACACAGTCGAAGTTATGAATGACTGCCACATCCTGCTCCTCTCTGAGTACTGCTTTTATCACAACAGGGGCTGGGTTGAGGCTGCCATTGCATGGTGGGGAGTGCAGGGCTCCATTCTTTAGAATAGCTTTATTAGGAAAAACACAAACAAACACCTCCCTGGAAGTGGCATGCTTTCTGTTTACTGTCTCCCCAGAGCTTCCAGCTGAGAAGCAACTTGAACATTACTCTGTCTTGTGGTTTTATTGCTATTTTCAGTGAGCTTAGCATCATGAAGGCAGGTTTGAAGCTGTTCTGCTCTCCCCTGAAGATTGAGACCTTTTTCCAGTGCTAAGCTTAACTTAAGCTGTGTTGTAGATGCCTAATGATTGTGACCTCCCTTTGTGCCCACTCTTGACAGAAGACACACATGGATGGATAAAACCATCTCCATCTCAAAACCATGCCCAAACTTTTCCTGGGCAAAGGGAGCTAGGGAGGGACTGTGTCGTAAGCTGAGACAGTTGAAGCAGGTTTGATAAAATTAATTTCGGATGTCAGGCCAAAACATGAGCCAAGTATAGGCTAATGTTGAAATGAAGGACAACTTCCAGCAGCTTCTGGGACTTCTTGGTATTGTGCCAGGGAGGAGTTTGGAGTCTCAGAGCCAGCTCTGCTCTCTTCTTGACAGAGGGCAGCAGTTCACTGTGAACTGGTCAAGGGATTATATCCTACTGTTTCAGAGTGTGAAGCATTTGGAAGCTGCTGAACAGGGCCAAAATAAGATCATAGGTGCAATGAGACATATGACCTAATACTGCAGATTTACTCCAGCAAAACTACCTCGTTCACAAGAATAAGGAGGATAGCCCATCATAGCAGCCTTTTACACCTTCTGGAAAGTCGAGATTCCCGGTGATAAAACATTTCATTTGCTCCAGTTAGGGTCCTCTGATGATCAGATCAGATTTCATATGGATAAATTGCAGCCAGCTAGATAGAAAACACTAAAATACTTCACTCAACACTTCCAATTTCAAGTTCATCTCAATGTCACAGAAATAGCCTTGCTTAGAAAGCATCTGTGAATCAAGATGTTTAGTGCTTCAAGTACATCCAACAAGATCTATCTAAACAGCAGCATTAACAAAATGATAGTGTGTCCAGCCTCAAAGTGCAATAAAGGAGAAAGCACTGAGATTTTCTGCATGGCTGTGTTTAAATTTTTGGTAAAATTTTTCATCTGTATTTCTAGACTTTAGGATTTTTCTCTTTAAGTGGGCAGCAAACTCTGCCTCTAAAAGTAGAAATTTCTGCAGCAGTTTTAGCGTGTTGCCAAAATTGGGTTTTGAAACATAACAAAGAAAAGCAGTGAGTCTCTGTGGACAGGACCCAAACTTTCTGTTTAAAGGCAAGTAGAGAAAGCCCCTCATGATGGAAAAGATACAGCAACAACAAAATTTTCATTTAAACAAACACCAGATATTAACAAGCTCACTCATTCAGATAACATCTGTGACTTACTGAACTGTTGCAAAAACATAGTCATTGTGTTGCTAAAAGAAAGTGAATGTTTGGTTTAAACACAGCTGCAAAAATACCTGGGAAGAAACCTTGAGTCTGACATCATTGTGAGAACGAAGTGCAATGACAAGGACCTACCAAATTAAATACTTTTACATTATTCTCAATCATAATTTGCATTGTACAAGTAAACAATCATGAGACTTCCTGTTTTGTAGCTAATTCTTAACAAACTAATCATCCATAAATTTACAATGTAGAAACCATTCAAATGAGTTTCTGAATCAAGCTGCTAGTGAAGTTTGCCTTTCTGCAAAACAAAGCCCTCAAAACTGCATAGCCATTCTCAGATTTTAACTGGGAGCCTGAGACACCCTTGTATAGTAAGAGATTCCGCAAAACCTTTTTTTTTTTTTTTTTTTTTTCCGTAATTCAAAGGCAAACAGAGTTTCTGCAGTAGAGTCTATGCAGAGACCTCAAAAAAGGAAAGATTTTCCATCTGTGTCTGTGCTGACCCCTGGGTTGAAAAAAAATGAAAACATAGAAACCCTATCACTCACACATTTTCTATCTGTATCAGTGGCTTGGGCTTGGCATTGAGTACTTGTGGCTTCCTTTTACATAAAGGATGTATGTCACGAATTGTAGGTGTCCCAAGTGAAGACATCTACATCTGTACAAGTCACCTTGGGCTGCTGTCACAGAGAATCACCCAATACAATTCCCATGTGATGCAGCCCAAGGATGGCTATGTCTGGACACTGCAGAGGCTTGGCCAAAGGGATGCCACCCAGAGGGACCTGCACAGGATTGAGAGGTGCCCCATGCAAACCTCACAAAGTTCAGCTAGGCCAAGTGTAAGATCTTGCACATGGGTCAGGGAAATCCTGAGTATCACACAGACAGGGTCATGGATGAACTGAGAAGGACTTGGGGATACAAGCACTCACATCCCAGAAAGCCAACCACATCCTGGTCTGCATAAAAAGCAGCATGGCCAGCAGGTCAAGAGAGGTGATCCTGCCCCTCTACTCCACTGTCATGAAGAAAGGATGAAGGAGTTTGGGTTCTTTAGCCTGAAGAAGGGAAGGCTTTGGGGACAGCTCCTTGAAGCCTTTCAATATAAAGAGGGACCTTACAAGAAACATAGAGACTTTTTACTGGGGCTTGTACTAAAAAGACATTAAAGAGTATTGGTGTCAAACTAAAACAACATGAAAAGGACATAAATAATTGTTTACAATGATAATTGTAAAAATAACGAGGCAGTGAAACAGTTTGCGAGGGAATCTGTGAATGTCTCATCCCTGCAAGTGTTCAAAGCCAGTTTCGATGGTCCATGGCAGTGCAGTGTGGCCTAGATGATCTTTGAAGGTCCCTTCCAATCCAAACCATTCTGTGATTTTGTGATAAGTAGCTTCAATGCAGGACCTACTCTTCTGTCCTCTACTGCTAGGAGAGATGGTTCCCTTCCATAACCTCTGTGCTGGGCTGGGAAATGTCAAGGTTGCGGTACCTGGCAGTGTATGGGTCTATAATGATCAAGATTGTTGAAGCCCAGGCTGTGAGTAAAAAAATAAACTTGAACGCATGTTAAGGTATTCAACATGTTTGGAATTTGCTCTTTTGATAGGCAGGTTTGGTCTGGGAAAGGCTTAGAGGTGCAGGTAAGTCCTGAAAGATTTGTTTTGTTAGTCCTGTCTTAAGCGACCAAGTACACATACCCTCATTATCTTCAGCACACTTTCTTTTTAGCAGATACCAGATTTACACAACCAGTCAAAATAAAATTACCTTCTTTCTTTTGTACCTTACCTAATGGATGTTTGCTATTCTATCTGTATTGTCTATGCCTGCATTAGCTTTAAAAGTCTGTTCTGATCTCTGTGCATGTGAAGACAACTACGTTTTTAACACAGCATCACTACGCATTATGGCTTCCAATGCCAAGAAACAGTGAAGCTTTGAGGAATGCTTGTCAACACATCTGTTCCACTCCTGTGAACATAATCACCATCTGCCATTACATCAGAATTAAAGGACAAAATTGCATTTGGTGGGAAAGGAAGTGTGTGGGTAACTACTGAAGTAGAAGTAGCTTCTGGTTATAGTGGGCAGGACAAGAATAATGAGTTCGGCTTCTGGCAAGGAAGATTTACGTCAGACATTAGGAAATATTTCTAATGATAAGAACAGCAAAGTACAGGAATTGCCTGAGGATGCTGTGACACCTCTACACTGGAGGTCTTTAAAAACAAGACAGATTCAGATTTGTCAGGAGTAGCCTGGGTACAGAAGATCCTGCCTTGGTTATCTGTACATACCAGGTAACCTCCTTCCAGCTCCATGTTGCCATCATCCACAATAATTCCCTATTGTTTTGGTCTTGTTTTGCGGTTGTGGAACTAAAAAGAGAAATTACTAACACTCTTTGGGTATTAGCAGGAAGGTTACCAGAAAACAGGGAACTTTCTAGGTAGATCTCAGGACCCTGAAGCCCTCAACAAGTCCCTCTAGCCAGCAGAAAATTATAATCATAATCCCTTGTGTACACAAATGAGACCCAAGAGGTGGTGGCCATGACCCTCGAGCCGTTCAGACACCTGTTTGAACTCTAGGAGATTATCAAGCAAGACACAACGGAAAAGAGTGGAAAAATCTCCCAGGCATATTCCAGACAACACACAGGCAGTGCAGTGAGCACTCATGACACACTGCTTTGTGAGGTACTAATATCCCAAACCTGATCCTGGCTGGGAAAATTAAATTCCCCAAAATGAAATGTCAGTGTTTTCACCCATGAACGGATGGCAGTTGTATAAGATAAAAGGCTTCATAAGCAGTACTGCACTTAGACATGTAGAGGCAACTACAGGAACATTTTATGTTACAAAAATATACATATATAAAATCTGATCAGCAGTAAATAATGTTTCAAGTGCTTTAGGTTTTCTCCTGTCATTTCTCTGACAGGCAGGAAGGACTTCTGGGATTGATACAGCTCAACCAGTCTCTGTGAGACAGAATTTATCTCTAGATTCTCTATTTCCTTTTGTGAAAGGATAAGGAACAGGCTTACATGTCTTCTAAATTTTTAAGTCTTGCTTATTTCCTACACACATATCTTTCTTCCTCCTCCTTCATGAGTAGATAATTTCTCACATCAAGTTTCTGGAGGGTCTGCAAATTAATAAAATTTTAAACCATTTTAAAATAAAATAAAAAAATAAATTAAAAAAAATTATACGCAGTTCCAGTGGCCAGGAAAACAACACACACTGATTTCTGATTATCAGGGTCTTTGGTCTTTACCTAATTGGTAAAGAGCCTTTGGTCTCACATTCACTTGCACAGTAAAATGATACTTTTGGATAAATTCAAGTAACACATAATGATCTAAATACCTGCTTGTTCCCAAAGTAGCCAGGTAAAATGGGAAACGGTCTCAGTTTTCTACCTCATTTATCAAAATGTCTAAAGCCATGTTTTAACCTGCTTTAAGATCTGGAATAATCCTATGAATGCCACACATAGTGAAAAAATTGCCAACAACTCTTGACTCCCTCTCAGATATTTATAAGGGGATTATGGAAAGCACTCAGCAGTGGCCAAATACTGTTTTACTGGAGTAAACAGAAGCAAAAACTCCCCACATAAAGGTTTGAAATGTCTCATATAATAGTTCTGTGAAGGAGAATTAAACTTAAGTGACATTTTAATTATCACAGTTTCACAGAGAAAGAGAGCTGCTCCCAGCGAGGCCCCCAGCCCAGTTTAGTGTCACCAGGAATAATAGAACAGGACCTTTTCCCTCCTACCATATGTAGTGCTTACAGCATGAATTACCCGTGTTTCTCCTTTGCCCCACACTTTGCATTTAACATGCACTATACAAACATAGGTGGAACCTTTTCTGAATAAAAGGCTGTTCGAAGGCAAATGGGCATAAGCAGTAAGGGAGAATCCAAAAGAATTGTCCATACTAGAGCTCCATCTAGCTATTAACTCATCTTCTTTATCAAACAGAAGGAGCAGCCTTGCAGATAGCTCACCTTGAAAATGCACACAGTTATGAACCTGCTGGACCAAAAGGAAACATATTCTTCTGTTAATGTGCAAATGAGCAGTGTCTAATAGTGCTAATCAATGTTTCCCAGGAAAAAAAATGTGTCCTTAAAAAGATAATGGTAAGTAGCTGATGTGCAAAATGGTTTTCTCGTGACTAGTTAGCCATTCCCTGTGCTGCCCACTGATGCTTCTGGACATTTGTTTCATTAGGAGAAGCTCCACATCAAGCCATGCTGCTTTTTCAAACAGAAAACTACCCAATTAAGAACCTTATTTCTTCTGAGCAGCCAACTATGTAGGCTTAACTGAACTCTTGATGATGACTAAATCTTTTTATCCTTTGTAATATATTTTTACTGTGTACCCCTGTGTGAAATGGAAATACTTAAACTGATAATGACAAGTGGGTGGGAAGGTATGTGTCAGGCAAAATGCTGTGACTAAACTCCCATTTGCAGTGAGGCAGCAAGCTCAGGCACTGGCAGGAAAAACATCTCATTGAATCAGCACTTCCCAAACCAGTGTGTGAAACAAACATGTAGCAGCATTGCCAAGTTTTGCAGCAGAGAACAAAGGATGCCTGGGAGTTGAATTGGATCCTAGTGCTTAAAATCTTTCAGTAGAGGATGCTGCCCTACTTCTGATTCTTTGGTTAGCCTATGTTGGATTGGCTTGGGTATCTCTCCACAGCATTACTCTACATAGTGCAGACAGGCAGACTCCTGCTTGTTTTATTCATCAATTCTCCCCACATTTTGCTATTCCTGCACTCTTTTATCCATTTTTAGGATAAGTAAATAGACTCTGCTTAGTTTCTATTGAGCAGCAATAATAGTCTAAGCCATGGGAGTGGGAACATTTCCTCATTTGTCTTGCCATGCTTTCCAAGGCGTGCTGCTGAAGGGGAAGGAGTTTTCAGGGAACTCAGTGATCTTTGATTTACCCAGGGAAAATTCCTTGCTCACTGGGGAGGTTTTAAGAAAAGAAATAATTCTGTGACCCTGTTACTGAAAAGCTTCAGGCTGGTGTAAAACTATATCTGCCAATCCTTTGCAAATGGCAGCCACTTTAATGCCATTTGAGAATATGCTTTAGATGTTCCTCTAGGACACTGCACATGTCCTGACTGGCGAAGCAATGCAGTTATTATAATTGACCTAGACTTAACCTTTGATCCTTGGAGAAGAGCTCTTAAGTCATTTTTTATTAGTCATCTCTTCTGGGTCATGCCTCTGCATCTTCCTCTGTCACAATCCTTTCCTAACTCACCTCCAGGACAGATGCTGGCTGGCTCCTGGCTGTATATGCCAAGAGAGAAATACACTCTACCTACTTCTGTTAATACCCCAAGGGCCCCACTTATCTTTCTAAAGGAAGCCTGGGAAAGTCTAGCAAAAGCAGGCAGGGTTTTATACCTCTGAAGCTTCTGATGAGAATACAGATTGCAGAACAGAGTTGACTCAAGGTACGCCACAAGGCAGACAACTCTGAGGGCAGTCTGAGTGAGTAAAGCACTGCTGGGCTTGTCTGTGGGGACACACAGCTCCTGCAGCAATTCCTGGCACAGGGATGTCCCCACACCTTGCAGAATGGGGTCCTTCCAGCCTGCGCTTGGAGATGCAGCTGATAAAACAGTCAGACAAGGGTAGCAAAGATACATCCATTGCCATGTTCTGCAGAAGATGCAGAAAGTACTACCCAAGCCCTGAGCCTGTCATCAGGAGAGCTAAGTCTCTTGTGTCTTTTTCCATGTTACTGCCAGCACTTCTTTACAAATTACAGCCTCAGGTACTGTTACTTTATTTTTGATTACAATAAAGACCCAGCTGGCTTTCCCAAGTTGTTTTCCTTCAAAAATATGCTTGGCATGGTACAAGGGTGAACAGCCTTCACAACTCTCTGATGTACCCACGTAGGTCTCCAAATAGCTGTGGTGGGTTGTCCCTGGCTGGACATCAGACATCCACCAAAGCTGGACTATCCACTACTTATCACTCCCCTACTCAGCTGGACATGGGAGAAAAAATATAACAAAAGTCTTGGGGATCAAGGTAAGGATAGAGAAAGATCATTCACCAGTTGCCATCAAGGCCAAAACACCCTCAGCTTAGGGAAGGTTGTTTGATTGATTCCAAATCAAATCAGAGCAGTATGAGAAATAAGACTTGAAACACCTTGCCCCACCCACCCCTTCTTCCTGGGCTCCACTGCACTTACCATTCTCTCTCTCTGTTCCTTCCCAGCAGTGCAAGGGAATGAGGAATGGAAGCTCACAAAAGTGGTCAGTTCACCACTCGTCTTCCTCCTTCCTTCTCAGGGGGACAACCCCTCACATTCTTCCATCTCCAGTGGCATCTCTCCTGTGGGGAGACAGTTCTCCATGAGCTTCCACATTGTGAGCCCATTGCAACCCAAAGGTTGCAGTTCTTAGTGTTCTTGCCAGCAATCCTGGTCTTGAATAGGGTCCTCTCTCTACAGTGCCATAGATCCTGCTCCAAGATCTCACCCTCCTTCAGGCATCTACCTGCTCTGGTGTGGAATACTCCATGGGCTGTAGGTGGATCTCTGCTCCCCTGTGAACCTCCATGGGCTGCAGGGGCACAGCTGCATCATCAGAGGCTGCATCATGGGCTGCTCTTAGAGCACCTCCTGCCTCCTTCTTCACCAGCTTGTATGTCTGCAGTGCTGTTTCCCTCACATATTCTCACTCTGGCTGCTGTTGAGCAGCAATTTTCCCCATCTTCTTAAATCTGGGATCCCAGAGGCATTACCACTGTCACTGTTGGGCTCAGCCTTGGCCAGCATGGGTCCACCCTGGGGCCAGCTGACATTGGCTCCGTCAGACATGGGGGAAATTTCTGTCACCTTTTACAGAAGCCACCCACTACCAAAACCTGGCCACAAAGCCCAATGCAAAAGCAGAGGGTCAGACATGGACATAGGATCTTTCAGAGCTGAAGGAAATTGGAACTTTGGGAATATCCCACAGGAGATCACAGCTCCTGAGCTGATAGAACTGTGCTAAAGTGCTGCAGAGAGCTTCAAGCTCCAGTAAACTTTATCAGTTTGCATCCTCCTGTGTTTTGGGATTGAGCAGAGCTCCATGCCATTGTCCTGACAAATTGGCCTAGCTCAGGAGCCCCAACGTGCTTCCTGACAGCAGGTAATCCATCACTGCCTGGCATGCTGTAGGCAGGCATTGCCTCGTGTGTCCTCACTTCCGGAGCTGAAATTCTCCCCAGGCTCTTTAGCTGCTCCCAGCCAAGTGGGACTGGCCCATTGCTGCTCTTTCTGCATTGGGAATGTCTTCTGGGGATGATTGAGAATATTTGGCTTGCTGCAATTTTCACATCAAATTCATAAACCTGGTCAACCTCTACTAGCGACTCTCCTTATTTTCATACTTGGAAGTCTCAGAGTCTCAAGAGCATATTTTTAAAAGCAGCATTATCTTGACTATCACAGAACACACCAGGCAAGGTGTGCCTCTAAACAAAACTGTAGCATCATAGATGTGATAGAGCTAATGCATAAAACAGGACAGCACTTTGACCCAGCTGTTAATGGAACTGGAATTCTCAACACTTCTGACACAGGTAGTTAGTCCAAAACCAAAGAAATAATTCATCACTGACTGCACACTACTGACCTTTTGTTTTAAATAAAAGGGATGAGAAGCACTGTCAGGTAAACTCTGCCGTCCTGCCTTGATTTTAACACAGCAGATTCCAACCCAGATCTGCTCAAGACTTTACAGAGACAGAACAGAAGTGTGTGCCCTGCCAGGGGGGATTGAGAGGTGGCTTCTCTGGTTGCAGGTGATGGATGTGATAGGGAAGAGACTGAGCAGGGCTTCAGGACTGTTCCAGGGGATGCAGCTGAGGTGATGAGATGCATGGAGGTAGCAATGTTGCTTTTCCTTTCCCTTCCACAAGTATCCCATCTCCTTCCATAACACCAGCCTGTGCCTGTACTGTGTCCTGACATTCATGGACTAAGCACTAGCACCACAATCAATTTTACACCCAGCAGTCAAATATCTGCTTTGCCAAGTGCATAACACTGTCCCTGATTCTCAACCACAAACTGCAGTGGGAAAAGCAACTTAACCAGCTGAGCTGGAGCACAGGGTTTGAGAAGCTGAGGTTTGATCTAGCCCCTTGTTATTGAAACAATAACAAAGATTCACAGTGGTCTTAGTGAATCAGTGAACCAAGCCCCATGTGGCATCCTGCTTGAGTCCATCTTGTAAGGATAAATGACTGTATTAGCTGCTTTGGGGTTTTTTGCTTATTGTTTTGTTTAGGTTATTGGCCATGAGAAACAATCTCATTGACATCACAAACATACACATGACTTCTAGATCACTTTGCAGGATTTGTTTATTTTTCTCAAAAACGACAAAGGGCAAAGAGCTGCCCTATTTAATGTGCTAGGTCATAGTCAAGAGTCAAATAATATTTCCCTGTAAGGACCGGTATTTATATATGAATCAAGTATCAAATTAATCTGACAAGTTAATCCACTGACCTACCCTTCATCTAATAAATATCAAAGAGAACAGATTCATATTGATCTTAGCTGTTTCAGGGACTTCAGACTCTTTAAACTCAGTGCTGCCTGTAGTTAATGGGACCATCAGAGTTGTCATATGCTGTCTGCTTTCTCATGTCTTATAATAATTCCCTGAGCTGTTACTCTTAACTGCTCCACCTGCTTCTTCATTTACGTCTTTGTTTATACTTACCCTGTGCTCTCACACCGAATTCACCCCTGAAAAACTGTGGCAAGCTGTTTTCTTCTTCCACAGTAGGATTGACTCCACCTAATCTGATGTTACATTCTTAAAGAAGCCATACCATAAAATTTGTCTCCTGTGGTCACCATTTCTGAACTGTCATTGACACAGAGCCAGACCCGAACCCCCATCATTATTCATGGAAACCCTCTAACCCATTTCATGGGAATCACACTTGCAGCAGCTCATCTCCCCACTGAAAGGCAGTATAAGAAAGGCAGTATTGGCACAGCAGAATCAAGCAGAAAGTAAAGCATCAGCTGTCTGTCAGCAAAGACCCAGTTTATAGCAGAATTATATAGTTTGATTTTAGTTTGAAAGAAAAAATTTCATTAGACCTTCCCTAGCAAACCCAACCAACTTCCCTACCAACTCCATGACAAACCCATTTTAGTCTTTGGCTTGTCAGGTGTGAGCGAACAAAAGACCTTCTCAAATTTCAAACAGAGAAATAGCGGTTGATGAATTAACCCCCACATAAAGCAGGATGGCTTTGCAATCCCACCTCAATCTACCAAACCTGTTTGATTTTACCAAAAGAATTTCCACTCTTAGCAGTTCTTCCGCCTTCTCCCACCCACCTTCTCCATGATCACTCCCTCTGTTGCTCTCTAAATTTTGGCACCCATTTTTACACCACTACAGATTGCAGGCTGAAAACACACAGTGACCATACTCACAAAGAAGAAAGCAGCTCCTTTCTGCTTTCCAGCAGTGGCAAGAAACCCATATGCAAGTGGGATTTCACATTACTTGTTCTTTTGCAAAGACTTATCTCACACCTTTTCTTTAAGTTAAAATTTTCATATAATTCTTAATTTGTAAGAGAACAGTAAAGGATTCACTATTAACATATTGACTTAAAACTAAGTCAAGCATAGAAAGTCAATGCTGACATTACAACATTTGTAAAGGTGATTAAAATCTTGGAAGCACCAACAACAACTTGTTAACAAAGGTGAGCAATAGGTTGTTTTTTTTTTTCCTTTCCTTATTAGAAGAATGGGATTTCTGTTCTAAATATCCTTCTCCATAAACATAATCTATTCCTTTATATTTGCTCTGCTATAGAATGGACTTCTTTTTCTTTTGTTTTCCTTTTGTTTTTAACTCTTTTGAAAGGAAAAACATCACTGAAAGGAAAAGGGAAGCTACACCAGAGCATAAATGTCAGTGGTATAAAGGAAGCCATCATCAGCCACCCCTAGTGACTAATAAATGCCAGTAAAATTCATTCCACATCTGGAATGTGGTCTGTAGAAAATCCGACAAGTATAAATCACTACCTTCGATCAGAATATAAATCCTGACATGATGCAAATAATGCATAGCTCGTGTGTTTGTGTATTTTACTGCAGTATCAGGAGGAGGAAGGAAGGGCCAGGTGACAGGATACAGGGAAGTTAGAAAATAACTTTGTCCATTTCAAGAAACAATACGCTGCTTCCACCGGAAGAATATTTTTTAGAAAGGAAATTTACTCTCTCCTGCCTCACCATTGCTAACTTCTCCTCCCCCAGTTTTGAAGCCTACAGCAATAAAGAAATTAAGATATTTTGAACTCTGCAATCAGAAGGTCACAAAATACCAGCTTGGCTATGCTGGCTACATTCACTTTTCCTTTGTACAGAAGTTATTTGGATCAGATGTAAGCACATGTCCTGGTTCATCTCCTTGGAATATTTGCTCCTTCCCCCATCGCTGCAGTTCACCAGAGGGTCACGCCAGCAGCTCCTCACTGATTTTCAAGAGCCCAGGTTTCACAAAGGTGACTGTCAACCAATGTAGTCAAGCTAACACTGTCTTTCTTTATTTTTTCCCCAGGAGAAGGTAAGCTACATATGGCACACAGACTTGGTCCAAAGCCCACAAAAGCAAAAAAAAATGTAAAGGAAAACCCCCTGTAAGGGTTTCACATCATGGGTGTATGGCAAGAGGGACCTTTTTACTCTGACTGATCACAGAGCTGTGCAGCAGACAGCAACAGCACAGCTTTGGTGGCTGACTGGAAAACAGTCTCTCCCCATGGATTTATTGTTTGATATTTTCCTCACAGCTCATGATTCCCTCTTCAATATGCTAGATTGCCACAGGAAAAAAAAATGTATTATTAGAACTAGAATTACTAGAACATGGTTAACTGTTAAACTGTGGATCTGAGGTGCTGGCACGTGAGAGCAGGGCGTCCCCATTCACACTGCTCATCCCAGACATGCAAAGGTTCCCACTCATGTAGTGCCCTCCTCAGAGGCAGAGGGGCTTCCACTCATCATAACACAACATAAACCAGAAAAGATCCACCGAAATTTTCACACAGTTTCTGTGTATGTTATCTAGGGAGGAAAATGAGATTTGAAGAAGCGTGTGATAGACATTCTTCACACACACACAAGACAAATTCAGGACCCTGGAAGGTGGCTGTAAATGTGCAGTAATTCTATTTTAGATTTATACCATTCAAAACTGTAAAAGAATTTGGCCTTAAAAAAGTAAATAACAATAATAAATAAAAATATGATCTTATAATTATTAAAAGCAGTTACATGGCATCACAAACTGTAAGGTAAGACCACCTTCATGCATACGTGCAGTGAGCTGAATCTTGGAACACTGCTAATTTGCAGTGCTTGCATTAGGATGTGACCCGGGTGATTTTAGTGGGATAAAAACAGAGAATCTGTGGAGAAAAGGTAAGACTGCTCAGATATTGTATGAAGATTAGAGGATTTCCCTATCCACTAGAGATAATTTCTATTATGCAGCAGAGAGAAAGCTCTTAGTTAATACTTGAAAGGCTTCTCTTTTCTATCATACTAAGTTATATTCTTTATAAATTTCTTTTTCATTTCTTTTCTTTAGGGACTCTAGACACAGACGTCTTGATTGGAAAACTGGCACAGGCAAAAAATGTTTAATTGTGTGACTTTTCTGTGCTTGAATGTGCCTTCTACCCTTTAGAGGGGGATATGAAACCGTCCTTGAACCAAAGGCTAAGGAACACTTACCTACAGCTGAAGTATTGTGGTTCAGTCCACAC
Organism: Cyanistes caeruleus; assembly: GCF_971803275.1. Classification (NCBI taxonomy): domain Eukaryota; kingdom Metazoa; phylum Chordata; class Aves; order Passeriformes; family Paridae; genus Cyanistes; species Cyanistes caeruleus. Next base: position 11,199,632 of record NC_141701.1, read on the forward strand.
ACTCTAGGTAGTCTAAAGTAACCCCCTAAAATGCAGACGGTGCTGACAGTGAGTCCCTGGTACAACCTGTCACACTGTCTGGATCTGCTCCTACAATGCAGCACTAATTAGTATTGCAGACAGGCCACTCTGCAGTTTGACTGGGTGCTCTTCTGGGAGGAGGTTCCCATATTTTACTGATAGCACAAGAACTGTCTTGGTGTCACAGCAACACTGATGTATCTTGCTCATCTCTACATTAAATTTCATTCGCCCTCTCCTCTTGCAAATTTTAACCAGAGTATTTGAGGTGGTGGGTTTTTTTTATTATTATCATTTTTTCAGTTAGGCAGTCCTTTGTCCTGCCTTCCCTAGAAGGTTTCTTTTTTTAGGAACGAGTTATGACATTGCTGCAAAGCAACGGAAGAGATCACTACTTCACAGCTCACCTTGAGAAAACAGAGTTCAAGTCAGCTTCAGGTGTGTTCCCAATGGTGTCAATACAAAGCTCTTTAATGACTCATATCCTAATTAAAGTCTTCCCTCCCCTTAAACACAGATCTCTGCATCTTGACTATTCAGTTCACAAAGTTTAATATTTTGGCAGCTATCTACTGAATCTTTCACACCTAGAGACTAGATGTAGTCAAAGGTTGTTTAAAAACTCTTAGATTTTCATATTCTTTTTTTAAAACACTGGCTTGCTAAATACAGAAATGCTATGAACTTATGAATTGGGTGCTACTAAACTTGACACCACTAAATTAATTTTAATGAATATGTCATGGGGAAAGAAAAAACCCAAAAAACAAGCTTCATCTTAGGACTGTAGTCCTCCAGTGGCAAGGGATAATCTGGTGGGAGAGGTATGCTGGAGGACAGGAGAAAGAACAGGCATTTTTGATTTCTGGAGAGTACTTGAAGTAAATTCCTGTTCTCTGACTTTCATCCCTTGTATAAGCTGTCTTGTGAGCTACTCATCCATTAAATGTGATCTACAACAACTACATTTTTACTAAATCTCAAGTCCAAGCTCATAAATTCATAGAGACACCACAGTGCCATAAAATTTGAACATGTTTTTACCTGTGAGACTCCTGGAAAAGATGCTTTTGGGTTTGAATTCAGCTACAGACAGAGTCACCATGTTCAAGTCATTGTTGTTTAATGAGCAGCCACTCCACAGCAGAGGAATTTAGGTTGTCATGGAACAGGAAGAAAACTCTCACTTGAGCCAGTTATAAGAGTCCCACGGTCACATTCAGCCTTCCAAACCACTGGCTTTCCAATAAGCTTTGGGGTAAGTCTCTCAGCTACTGCTATTGATGCAAGAATTGAAGGAGTTTCAAGCAGGGACCAAACCCCATGGTCGTCAAATTGCTACAGACATGAACAGAAAGGGCTCTCTCCCACTCCAAACACAATAGATGTTCATGGATGGGTGAGTGGAGGTAAACAATAGGAAATTCATATCATGAAGCAGCAGCAGAAGAGAAGTTAGCCATCTAGTCTCAGCTAGCTCTCCAGGCACAATGGTTTCCTTGGCTGTACTGTGAACTGGAACAGGGAAGTAATCCAGTTTCTTCAAGCCTTGTCCTCTGTACGCTGCAGCCGCTCCCAGAGCCACTGCACAACACAACTGCATGGGCTGCTGTGTTATCCCAGCTGCTGGAAAGATGGTGATAATGTGTGGGGCAGGAACACAAGACAGGAAAATAAAAATACTTCAAGCTGATCTTGAAAATTGTGTACTGAAACAAGTGTTGCAGAGTGTTTGCTCCTGATAAGGAGTGTCCTGGCTCACCAGTTAACACGGGTAATGGTGCAGCACTACCGTGTTCATCTCGGGCTACTTGTGGATTTCTTCCATGGGGATTTTAAGCTCTTGAGCCAGCAATTTTTCTGTCTTTGAGGTAGATCATGCATCATTAATGACATATGCACCTGAACCCAGAAACTCTTGCCAGAGATGAATAAGTGGGGTTATGATAAGACTTATTTTCATACAGATAACAAGAATATCCAGAGCTATAAATATTGCTAGCCAATGCCTCTTTGTTGTTCAACCTCATTTTCAAAAGTTTAAGCCAAAATATAAACATCACAGATATAAAACAGACCTATTAGAGTAGAAAAGGGGAAAAAAAAAAAAGAAACATTACTGCTTGCCTCCCAACTAAGAGAATCTTAAACCTTTCCTGACACAGCCAAACCCACACTTTGGTGGATGTTTGGAACCAGAGGCCAGATGGGCCTTTGCTCAGCTCCAGGAGCTCTCATCCTCTTGCTTGCTATTGACTATATGGATTTCTGCTGGAATGCAGATCACATAATTAGTGCCATACTAATGGAGAAGGGATTCATCATGACCATTCCTGAACCCGACAGGGTCTTCAAAACGTTTCTGAAAGAAAACAGGAAGCTGCCAAAAAGAAGTGGACATCTCTGGTCCAACAGTTGGGTCTTTTGTTTGAAACCAAGAAAAGCACCATTCAGGACTCTAATTGATTAAAACTGAGTGCAATTGCCAGAGCACCAATAATTGCTGGAAGAGGGCAACGGTCACCCTAACGCGTTGTCACTTCAGAGGAAGTTGAACACTAACAACCGGTCAAGCAGCATTAGTTAAAAGTAACCTTTTAACGACCCCTGATTTCTCCTTGAGGAAATACTTCCTACAGAATTTGCATTATGGTTTGCAATGCTAGTGCACTTGTCTTTGAATACCTTATTTATTTCAGATTTTAAAATATGCAGAACTCTTCACTGCTCCATTCTGGCTGCGCACTCTAAATGCCTTCTGTCGTGATCTTAGAGTGAACCCCAGGAAATTTGCAGCTCATCTAAGTTGTCCCATCCTTCCTGCTTGCTCACAATAAAACCACTTATTTTGCTAACTTTTCTGCAGCTGCCATTTCTTCTACTTGTCCTGTTTTGCTTGATTACTTACCCAAAATTAATTCTTACCAACTTAGTTTTACGTTTCATTCACTCATGTGTATCATACACATCTTCCTTTTCTACAATGTTATGTTTAACATTGCAATAATGTTACTGATAGACCCATAAACTTTATGTTTTTCTTCCAGCCTGAAGATTGGATTAGCATGCAAACCCTGGAATCACGACTCTTATTTACACAAAAAAAATCCAAAAAAACAAAACAACCCCCATTGCATTTCAGGCTTTTTCAATAAACATAAAATTTAACACTATTTCAGAAAACCTGTTGCAAGGAAAATACATTCAAAATATTTCACTGAAAAAATTACCATTTTAAAAAGGATTTTAAGTTCTGTAGAAACATATCTACCTTTCAGGTCATCTGGATTTTTTGTTTTTAAATGAATTATTTTCTCAGTTGTGCTACAACCTATGAAAGTTTGATACTAGCTTTGTTTTATTTTTCTTTGGTGACACATTTCTTACATTCCATTATTCTGCTAAGTGATGTATGCATATCAAAATACCTCTTTCAAAACCTCCTATCTTTGTTACAAAGAAGAATCAGACCAAGAAGACATGCAGCAGCATCTTGGTATGACAACATCTTGAATGCCAGCATCTCTTTAGTCTCATATTTTTCTCCTTCAGATTGTGTCTTGGCCTTTTTCTTATTGCTCACAGTGTTGTCTAAAAGCCTACTGCAACCATTTAAAACCCTTTTATATGTTGCCAAATCACTAGACACCTCTAGGAGACTATGTAAATATCAAAGTATTAATAACTAAACATTAATTAAAATATCAATTAATAAACCTTCTCTTTTCAAGTGAAAAGTGGAATTACGAGAAGTAATCTCACTCTGTCAAGACAGAATAAAAAAAAAATAAATGAAGTGGCCTGTAATTAAGTAGAAATATCTGGAAACCCAAGGAAACCTTGTGAAGAAGGAAAGCATTTTAGATGCAGAGAAACTGAATGACCAAATTAGAGAGGCTTCAACCATAAGTAGGAGAATACTTCACCTCTGCCCCTCCCTACACCAAGATCAGCTCAGAAAGCAGAGGTGATCCCAGAGCAAGAATAGGACAAAGAGGATTCACCTACTAGCAGGAAGGAGAAGAAACATGAAGTACTAAGTAGGTTGGAGGTAGCTGGCACCAGAAGAGATCAGATGACACATCTCTCAGAGCTTTGGGAGAGAAGACCAATAATCTCCAAGCTAGTGATGTGATTCAATGAAGGGTGAACAAAATCACCTATATTTGGGGGATTGTATTTTTGTCTGGGTGTAGGCAAACTCATCCACATCATCATTTTGTCCTGAACATCCTCCATGGGGGACAACATGGCTGTGTCACAGCCTGACCAGGTAAGTTATTTCAACACAACTAAATTGAAATAAGAGACAAAGGTCCCTGGGAAGTATGAAGGATAAGGAGATTTTTGCTGGGTCTACATTCAAGCATCTCTGCACCTAAAACCTGAAAGTAGACTTTCATTTTGGGCACTCCTGTCACCACTGCATGTGACATGCATGTCACAACTTCATCTTCTGCCTGCATCCAGATAGCTCTTTTTGCTGGAAAATATTTTCTAAAGTGCAAAAATACAACTTTTGTCCTAAAAAAATCTTGTTTCCTTGTTCCAAGTTGACCAGAAAACCTTGCAAGTTCTCTCTTTTCCTCTCTGATTTTAAAATAATACTAGACATTTTTCCCTGTCTTTTGTCAGTATCAAAGTGGTACATTCTCCCTCTTCAGGACTATGTTTTAGCTCCCTTTGCTAGTCGAGGTAGATGATGTGTTTGGGATTAATTTGTAACCTTCAAAAGCTTTTAGATAACACATCTGTTTTGTAAGACTAGCACACACTATCCTTAAGTGTTGGGGAAGGAAGGGAATATTGGGTTGTAGCAGACTCTCTATAAAGGGGAAGCAGTCATTCCTCTGGGGTCAAAGTCCAGAAGGTCTGCACTTTGTTCATCCTCTCCTGCCTGCAAACAGGGAATCAGGAAACATAAACACCTACAAGATAAAAGCAAAACTTAAACCTAGAGAAACAAGCAGTGTTGTTTCCCTTGCAACATACACTGGAGTCTGCTGTCAGCTACTGCAGATCACACTACAGAGGAGGAAGGGACCTATCACGTTGAGAATTACCTTTGCAGCAGACACTAAAAATCAGGCACAAAATCAGACACAAGGAAGGGTATGGGATAACAAAAGAATGTTATTTTATTGTGAGAAGAGCAAGAATCTTTATATGAGGGGGTGTAGTGGAGAACGTCAGGTATGTACATAAAATAAAAGGTTGTTGCAACAAACCCAGAATATTTTGCTAATCTTTACTGAGACATCAGCTTGAAAAATTCATCCTTGCAAAATCAGTTGACCTTGTCCTATCTCTTGCCCAATCTATTTGACTCAGACCACAATAAAGAGAAAGGTAAAAATGATTCTGATGGACTTCCCTTGAGAACTTTTTGCCCAAAGGGAAAGGTCTGGCTCAGCAGAGGGTTTGCGGGGTGCACACAAAAAATGCAGATATCTACAGTTCTCCCTCTGCAACTTTCTCTCAGCCTTTATTCTCTTCCTCATCCATTGCTTTGTAGGCCTGGTCTGTTGACCTTTGGCCCCATTTAGTCAAAGCTCTTGTAGTGATCTGGCTCATCATAAATATAATCATTACAAATTTTTCTGCTCCATCTCCTACCAGCATCACATCAGTGTCACTGATATTTACTACTGATATTTACTAACTCTATAAGCCCTGATGTTCATCTTCATTTCTCTGGGTGTTTAAAGGAAAAACTCATCCAGTCTGGAATAGGGAAGAAAAAATATGACAAGTCAGGAACAAAAAAAGAAAATAAAAAAAGGACCAAATGGTGAGTCTTGAGGACTCAAAGAGGAAGATTTGCCTTCACTCCATTATATGACACCATGCTTCAGCCTCTCTTCTGCTCTGTGACTCATTTGTCAGATCCTGACTTGCCTGGGGACAAGTAGGAGAGATGCTGTAGCACTGGGCTGCAGTCAGGCAACATGTCCCTGTTCCTGGAGCCTTCAAAGCCACACTCCTCTGCTGCACCCAGCGCCAGCTCCCTGCCAAGGCACACACCAGATATGCAGTCTGCTTTGGGATTTCACACACATGCTAGAACTGGATAAATCTGAGAAGTCAGAGGGCAGAATAAGCATGAAGGACAGTAGGTAGATCCTTAGATAAACATCATCTGACAGAGAGGAAAATGGTGTCTTCTGCTTTCAAAGAAAGCAGCTGGAATCAAGCCCAGAAATTTTCTGCAGCTATCATCACTCAGCCACACTGCACTGAAACATGAAGACACAGAAATGGTACAGTATGAAAGTGATAGAAGAGCTGCAGTTTGGCTAAAAACTGCACTGGGAATTGAAATTTCACATTTCTGAGCTATGTGTGTGCTTCAGCTCGCAGACATCACATATTAATAGTGACTTCTCACAGATAAGGTTTTTAGACAAGGTTCAGCAAAGTGGTAACGTGCATGAGCCCTCTCTCCAAGAGCTAGATCTTGTAAAAGTATATGCTTCCCACCAGTTTTAGGGAGGATTTTTCTTCTGGATCCTTGGACAGCCTGCAGCTCCCAACCCTGTCAGCTGGTTGCTCTGACAGTAGTTTGTATTTTAATATGTGATGCAGAATCACTCTATCTTAAGTCCTTATGCTACCTGCCATCTTAAAGAGATGCTGTTTATCTTCTCTAAGTGGATGTATTTCAGTGTCAAGAGAATAGATTCCAGTACAGCACAGACAGAATTCTCCACTGTTCTGTGTTTTTCTGTAAGCAGCTGCATTCCTGCAAGGTGGGCGTGGAAGGCTGCCAATTCCCAGTGGCTGTCTTTCACGCCCTCATTATATGGGTTATTACAGTAGTTACAAGGCAAGGAGGCTATCAGACATATATATCAGCTTCGGGCTGTGTGCATACTTCAGGAACCAGTTTAGCAATAGCCTGTGCTTATGCATTTGATTAAGAGTTCAAACATGCATGAAAAGAAAAGGAAATGCAGGACAGTCGTGAGCAGTTGCAGTTACAAGTGGATGTGATTCTGTTCACCCACGGTGCTGAGTCAATTTACACAGGTGATCTGGCTCTGGGAGCTGGTGGCTCAAGGAATGGTACAAAATAGTTATATTACCTCTCCAACAATATTTTAGAGACAAAAGACAAAAGGGCAGAAAGTCTTTAAGGAGTTGCTTTATCAGCACGGTATCAGACTATTGCAAATCTACAATTGGGGTACAAGAATATGCTTGGTAAGCATATTTTTGCCTTTTTAGGGTGGTCAAAGATCATTTGCTCCTTGCAGTAACTTACTGAAAAAAATATAGAAGCACAGAATACTAAATTATCAGTATAGTACAAAGTTATGTATTATTTACAAGCACAGTGTGAGCTGTCAGGTCAGTTAAATCAATTATTCACCATTTGTTCAATTTAGCTTTGTGTAAATCTTCATTTTCTCACTCAGCACATTCCAAATTTACTACAAAGCCTTATGCCATGTCTGTAATGAGAACAGACTGAAAAGTAGAAAAAGGCAGACAGCTTACTAAATTTATAAGCAATTGCTTGAAAAAAAGAATGATCAATGTCTATACTTTGCTTTACTTTATCTAGAGTGTGATTTTTGTGCATAAATCATATATGATATATATATAAATTTACATTTTGAGATAGAAGTATTAAATTCCATCCATTTCTTGTCTGTTACATACAGCAAGAGATTAAGACATTGCCATAAGTACTGAGGGACTGAATAGAAGAGGGATTCATGGACTTTTAAAGCTAGAAAGTACCATTATGGACTGTGACACCTTGGATCACACGGACCAGAAACTTCACATAGGAATTACTATAATAAGCCTGTGTCTTCTGATTGGACTAGTCTGTATCAGAACAACTTTTTGTATTTAATTTGGCCATAACATGCTGCTTCACATTGGTGGAAATATTTATATAGACCAAGGTAAAAAAGAAAAATTTGCTTATTTGTGTAACCAGAGAACCAGCAGTCAGGCCCGATCTAAAATCTGATCTGCTGCATGATGTACAACTGGAATGCACTGCTAGGAGAAATTACTTGTATTAGAGATTTGAGTGCAGTATTGTTCAACTAGTGTGGAAACAGGGAGATTGCATCTACCTTACTTATAGACCTCTACTTTGCCCAAGAAAAGACCCTCTGAAAAGATAATTCAATCCCTCTCTTTTCCATGCCTGTTTTTTTCTTAAGAGGACCATGGCTATGTCAGTGTATTGGGAAAAGGGAAAATAATAGTGCATGAAAACAACTGATTTTTTAAATTATTGATTAAAGTTTACCATTCATTAGCTGAGCAATGGGAGCTGGCCATATATATATCTAGTGTGGCTCACTTGTGAACCAAAAGCAGTTGGGTGAAACCACCGAAAAGCTCGTATCTAAGGCTAGTCTGCTTTTCTACAGTGGTCATTACCCATTGATTTCTGTAGTGGCCACTGTTGTACTCACTGAAATGATGTATAATCAGGTCTCTGGTGTACTAAATGTGATTTATTTTTTTTCTCTCTAAATTAAAATATTTAGTAAGGAAATATTAGATCATGCCCTTCTTTTCACTGTGTCCAGAATTTGAGTTGAACAGAATTTTCCAAAGGAGTGATCCTAAGAAGATCCAGGCTGTGTGTTTGTTTACCATGTTGTAGGATTCTAGCCCCAGCTACTTCACACAGAAGGTTTCCAGTTCTATATATACTGAATTAGGCCTCCGTAGCTGAGTTGTCTTTATGGAGCACATGAGCTGTCCTTGTCACCAAGTGCTTTGAAAGTGAGTTGTGCTACTTTAAGAAGAAAATAGAAGAGGAACTAGCATTGAGCACACAAATTCTAACACATGGAAGACATCCCCAGAATACCAGGAAGAAACAGATGAAATCTGCAGGGACAAAACTCTGGTATTTCATTCATAATGTCATTCTATTAACTACATGAGTTTAGAGAGAATGAAACAAGTAAACTATGCAATCTTCTTGGTCATCTGGGGTTAAATTTTGATTAAAAAGGACATAAAACTTGCCAAAAAAGGGTGACAGGAGTTTAGCTGAAAGACAGATATATATATCCAAAGTGCTTCCATTTCTGACTGTCAATTTCTATTGCTCCCCAAGGCCTTTCACCATCCAGAGTGACAGTTTCTGGAGCAAGGGGGATTTTTTTTCTGTGTAATGAGGTGGGAATGGCTGGGGACCCCTTGAATAGAAGCAACACAGTTCAGTCAGTCTATACAACATAGCAGATAGATACTGGAAAAATGAGAGATGGGCTGTTTGCTACACCTACTAGACCAGGTTGCTCAGGCCCTCATCCAACTTGGCCTTGAATTTCTCCAGAGATGGGGTTCAGAGTCTCATCCAACCTGACCTTGGGGATGGGGCAACCTTCTCTTTAGGCAACCTGTGCCAGTCTGTCAATACTCTCAGAGTGAAAAATTTCTTTCTCATATCTAATATAAATCAATCCTTTTTCAGTTTAAAACCATTATCTCTTGCTATCTCGACAGGCCCTGCTAAAACGTCCATCCCCATCTTTCTTACAAGCTGCCTTTAAATATTGAGAGGCCACAATTAGGTCTTCCTGAAGCCTGCTCTTTTCCAAGCTGAACAATCCCAACTCTCTCAGCCTTTTTATACAGGACAGGTGTTCCAGTCCTCTCATCATTTGTTGGCCCTCTAGACTCCCTCCGTTTCTTTCTTGTAATAAGGACTCAGGAGCTGGATTCAGTGCTCCAGGTGGGTCTCACCAGAGCAGAGCACAGGGGGAGAATTACCTCCCTTGATCTGCTGTTCATACTTCTTTTGATGCAGCCCAGGCCATGTTGGCTTTCTGGGCCACGAGCACACACTGCTGGTTCATGTCCAGCTTTTCTTCCATCACCATTCCCAAATCCTTCTTCACGGGGCTACTCTCAATCCTTCATCCCAGCCTGTATTGACAACAGGGATTAACCCAACCCATGGGCAGGACTTGGACTCTGTCTTGAACCATATGAGGTACAATGCTTCTCTATTTCCAGTCACCAGGGACTGCACCTGATTTCATAGATCATGGAGACTGGCTTGGCAGCTACATCAGCCAGCTCCCTTAGCACCAAGCATCTCATCAGTTCACACAGACTCATGTAGATTTGGGTTTCTCAGGTGTTCAAAAACCTGACCTTGTCTTATAGCAGGAAGAACTTTGATCTCCCCAGTTCCTGCCTTGCAGCCCATCCAGTTACCTGGCAGAGTACCTGCCTTATGAAATATACTGCTGTCATTCAGCAGTTTGTCTGGGAAAATATCAGTAAAAATACATGCATTTGGCACTTGCTATTGAGCTACTTGGTGCAAGTCACAAGGATAGATTATAAAACAGCTGCTGGTTCTCACTGGCAGAAATTTTCAAAGAAACAATACTTCCCAAAAATAACAACATAGTCCTGGATAAAGTTCCAGCCTAGGTTTCTATAGGCTCAGGTATCTGAAGCAATTTAAAAAAGAGGATCAACTCCATGACCCAATGCAAACATTGTTCACTACACTAGTTCTTAAAAATCCTGCTTTGTTAACAGGAGGTTGGACTTGCTGCAAGTCCCTAGGAGGGAGAGAAGGAGAAAGAATATTTGTGTCAGTGCTCCCATTTGAAAGGCAGCTAATGGTTTTCTGCAGATTTGGTGAATGTAGCCTTGATGGAGATGAAAAAAGGGTCTTGGATACTTGGGCTCTGACCATTAGGAAGTTTGGAATCAAGAGAGACTTTCCAAGCAAAGGTTTGACATGCAGACATTGACATTCAGTCATCTTCTCATAATTTGATGAAGGAGTATCTCTGAGGAGTGATTTTATACAAAAATAAATAAAAAAGTAGAGCTATACAAAAATTAAAAGAACAGCCCTGAAACCTGAATCATCAGGAGAAACTAACAAATTACTTTTAGTGGCCGTGGTCACTGCTTAACATCAACAGCACAGTTCAGGAAATGGACCACTGTCCAATACATCGTGTTCTTCTTGAGCCATAGAAAGGTTTTTATTACCCTGGTTAGTTTTCTATTTCTGTGGTCTCTGTCACCTCTATTAAGGCAAACTGATGTTGTGGAGGATATTTTTCCATGAGCCACCTTTCTCCTGTAAAGGATCCTCTCAGGGCATCTGTAAATCATCCTGCAGAGGCTAAATATATATGTCCTGATGTAAGAGTGTATTCACATAAGTGTTTAGCAACAGAAAATCATTTGACGATGCTATGCAAGAGTAATAAGTTGATAACATTTTCCAAATAAAACCATTCAGGATAAAAACACCTTCCGTTTTTTTTCTCTGAAATGTCAAACTAAAGGATGAGTGTTGCATCAGCAGACTTTCACAACACATTAAAAATCCCAGAGAAACAACATCACACATGAAGAGCTTCCTACCAGATTCATGCAGCTAATGAAATTCTACACAACTTCTTCCAGGAAAATGGCTTGCGTCCTCTGAAGCTATATCCAGGATTTTTACAAACTGTTCTGCATGATTCATTCAGTGCTCAGTAGATTAGATGTTACTGAATTCACATGAGTTCAGGCTAAACAAATAACATGAAACACAACAGCTGGGGCTACTCATCACTCAAGCACATGACACCTATTGCCAAACCCAAGAGAGACACAGTGGTGTCCTAATTACCAGGCTGGATCAGTGGTGAAGTAGAAAGCGGGAATATAACAACAACTCCACAGATTACCTGTGATCAGAAAAAAAAATATCAGAGAGGTTTGTAGTATATGGCAAACAGCAGTGTTCCAGGAAGCATTACAGATAGAAGCAGCATTTCTTACTGTGAAATTCCATTACATGGAAAAGGGTAAGTTGGAACAGTCTTGTCCCACACATTACAGCGAATTGAATGGCCTGTGTAAGTGCCACACGTGCAGAAATCCAGCAGAGAATAGGGAGTACAGGTTTCTCTTCCAGTGGTTTCTACCCAAAAGCTGTTCACAGCCCTGTGCTTTCTCTGTGTTTTGCCAGGAACAGAAGCAGAGGAAATTTTAAAAAAGGAGGTATGTGACTATAGAACAAGTCTGTGTCAGGGATGGGCAAAGGCTTGAGATCAGTGTGAGCCAGGCACAAGCAGGACTGATTTCACACTACAGAAAGGAGATGACAGCTCTGGGCAGTTCAAGGCTGTTTTGTTTATGTCAGATCAGGTTCCACAACAAAGGAAGCCTGTATCCAGTGCAGGCTAGAAATATTATTGTACATCAAGAGGAGTCAGGGGAGCAATGCAACTAGTACAGCATCTGGCTTGTTTGAACTTTTCTACTCTGCAAGAGCAGAAACAGCTGGAGAGAAGAAGAGAGTGGCCTTTGGCTGCAAGACTCACACTCAGAATTTCCATTCTACAACAAGACACCTTCACCAGTCAGCACCCCACCCCTGGCGTGTGCATACTCATTCTTTGTTTTGATAAGCAAATCAGTACGTCCTTTAATGTATCATACCTGGGGGAATTTGGCTCAGTACGTTGAGCTGAAGTTCCAAGAGGATGTAGTTATTTTTGACGCCACTGATTTGTTTTCTGTTTCTCTTCCAAATAGGGAAAAAAAAAAAAAAAAGCTAGCACTGGATTTTTGCCTGGTTTCCATTCTAAATCACCATTTATCCCCTTGCTCAGCTGATGCCACTGGAAAAATCAGAAAATCTTTATCTTGTAAACTATCAAAAAGAACAGAGAATCACAGAAAACAAAAATAACTGAATGGGATATAGCATCCCTGTCACTGCATTCTGTAATGCTCAAGCATTTGACCCCTGGAATGGCAAACAGCCCAGCCTCACAACCACTTAAGGATGCAAATGCCTGTATTCCACCTAGGATCCAATTCACAGTTGCAGTACACACCCTCTGCTCAGCCATTATCCACCTGGGAGCATCTAAAACTCTACATATGACTCAATTTTCACCTAGGAAGTTACATAAAATCCACCTTTGTACATATGGAAATGCATGTTTCTTTCAAGAGATAAGCAATGAGAAGTCATAACCAAAATGTAAAGGCTTCAGGTATTGATCCTCACTTAAATGAACAAAGAATTCCACTCAGAAATCTGAACTGTGCGCAAAATGAAGGAGCGGCCACACATTCCTGTAAGATTCACTCCTGTGGGATGCTGAACATGGGCTTTGGTGAGTATAACAGGGAATTACAGGAGGGTGACAATGTCACCATAAGCCATCTCTTTAATGTGCTCCAATTGAAACAGTACATCATAAGAGTTTAAGTCAGTAACTGATTGTTGATATTAACAGTCATACAGAAACAACCACAGCCATTTTCCCCCTGCCCAGACTCTGTCTATAAATGTTTCTTAATTTCCCTTCTGTTGTAGGCTTGAGGCAACTCTCAGCTCCAATTCCCAGTTAGTCGTCCCCTAAGAACACAGTGTCAAAGATGGGAGACTTTATCAGGCTCTTTTGAGCAAAACTTTAGAAATTTTGATGGCAAGGAAATATGGGGATCCAGATCAAGAGTAACCTATTATAGCTTTCAAGGAGAGCTATTTTTAATGCAACCAACTCAGTTGGCATGAGTGAAGCAGAGCCACAGAATAGAAAGGGCCCTCCTAATGCTGAGCCTGTCACTTTATACAGCCATGCTGGTCAGGGAAGAGGGAGAGGGATCATCCACAAATAGTAAATGTCTCACAGCTTAAAAATGACTGCAAGCCTTTCATTTGAAACAACTACAAGAAGGGTATTGAGAAGGCTGAAACTGTGAATATGCCATGCTCAGCAAGCTGTCTCACTGGGCTGGGAACGTGTTGGAGCTTGCAGTCCTGGAGTCTAACATGCTCCCTCTGTTTGTTTGTTCACTCTTCCATGATCTTATAGCTGCTTTATATAACAAGCACACAGGCACCTTACACTGCCGGCTGTGTGTAGAAGATTTTAGCTGCCACTCTAAACTGTAGCTCAGCTGGTACTTTTTAAAAAGCTGCAATATTCTCCTTCCAGTTTTCACTATCCCTCAAGGCTATTTCCGGCATTTTGGGGTAAAAGATACTGCAGAGCATCCAGATAAAGCAATTTTGATTGCTTTTGCATTTTTACAGGAGAAAAATGTTTGAACCACACCTGGATAGAGCCAAGCACTGTCCTCAGATATGTCATATGCAGGCAGCATTCAGCTCCCCCACAAGATCTGCCAAGACTCTTGTGCCAAAAGTTAGATTCACACAGTGAAATCCTCCTCTTCCAGATACTGCTCTTTCCTGGCACCTCCTCCTGTGCCTCCTGCATTTACAGCACAGTCCCTCTCTCACTGCCTACCTCCTGCTTCTGGACCCGGTCTGCTCCATTTCAACTCTGCAACCCCAGTCCTTGAGCTGCAGGGATTTATTCCTTTTTTCCCATTCAGGTCAGTCACTCTTGAGTGAGTCTTTCCCCATGATTTGACAGATAGCACTGCCTTCTGCCTTTAAGATGAGGTCCACACTCAAGTTGCTGGAGATGATGGCTATGATGGCCTTTTCCATCTGTGCTGTTATTAATCCCATTTCATTCAGGTCAATATGTGGCCAATTTTGTCAACTCCATCTCTCCTGGCAGTAGGCACAATCCAAGTGACCAAGATGTGCAAGGGCCTCAGAGCTCTTTTAACTAAGCCTCACACCCCAAACCACTGTGCAAATCTGAGGCCAGAGGGGTGGCTCTGGCTATCAGATCTGACCTGAATGATGCAAGACACAGGAATTCATGTGGTCGTTTCCTCATTCAGTACTGTCATGGGTCATCTGTCTGTGCAAGAAGTGAAAAGGGAACCATATAAATCAGATGATTTGACCATGGGGAGGTATCAACACAGCAGGGAATAGGGTGATCCATTGCTCCAGCTTCTGCCCTCTGAGACTGCAGTTAATTAAGTTTAATGCCCATGAATATAAGCAGCTGCTGCAAGACACATTCCCCCAACTCTGAGTACAAGGGGGAAACTCAGGATGGCTCCTGTGTGATCCTGCTTTTGGCAGCTACTTCTGATAGACTGGAGGGTGGGAGCAGATGAGGAAGCAAGGGTAGGCTGGACTACTGCCCAGGGGCAAAGGAGTTCATTCCTTCATGTTGTTATAAGCACAAGTGGTAATTACAGGGTAATTTGGATTGACTTTCAAACTGCACTAAAGCTCCTTTATGCAGCTTTGACAACATAAAGTGACCTTGCTGAGGGGACAGAAACAGCTCAAGAAGATGGTGTGGCAAGGGCATGAGTGAGGAAGAACAAGCTGGCCCTCTCAATGCCAATCTAAAGGGCAGGGTCAGGACAAAATATATCCAAGTTCTGCTAGCTGCTAGTCTCTCCCTGAAGCAAAACAGGTTTTCCATTGGTCTGAGATGACAGGCTGCGTTGTGGTCACTGGTGAGCAGAACGTGTCAGTGAGTGCGAGAAGAAGGTGATGAAGTGCAGCAAATATGTCCCAGTGGGGGTCCAGCCTAGCACAGTGCTGTTGCAGGGAACAAAGTGACCCAGAACAGAGCTGATGCTGGGTAGTTTTGCAGCACTTTGGCTGGAAAAGCCTAAAAGAAGGCTGGAGGTGGAGGAAGCTGCAACTGCAGCCCAGAGTGCTCTGGCTAATCTCTTCTCAAAGCTGCTCTAAGATCCTGACAGCCCCAGGCTGCCTAGGAGCAAGGGGAAGAGAAAAGGTTAAAGAAAGGCCTGTCTGTCCTCTTTCTTCTTCCTTGCCCCAAGCATAAGAAGCAGACTTGGGCCTGCTGGGTTTCTACAAGCAGGGCATCCTTCTTTTTAGCAGCTCTGGCTCTCTGATCCATAGAATCACAGAGTTGGTTAGGTTAGAAAATACCTCATAGCACGGTTTGGCAGAAAATGCATATTTTCTCGTGCCGGAAGGGTCGGTGTGTCAGGATCCGCCCTCACCCAGAGCCTGGTCGGGGGCTGTGAGTTATGGGGCAGTGGCCACAGGGGACTCTCGCTGGTGCTTTGGGGTGCAGTGACCAAAGATCTGCTACACGCTGGCTCGATTGTTTCATGGTACTTAACACTGAGTACATAAATAAAAATAATAATAATAAAAAAAAAAATAAATAACTAGAGCAATTTTCTTTTCATTCTGTCTTTACGGAGGATTTTGGCAAAGGAAAAGGCTAGCGCCATGCCACACTCCCGTCCTCCCGCTGCCCTCAGTGCGGGGCGCTGCGGGCGGGGCCTGGCGGGGCCTGGCGGGGCCAGGCGGGGCCTGAGGAGCCTGGCGGGGCCCGGCGGGGCCTGGCGGGGCCATGCTGCCATCCAGTGGCCTCGCTGGGGCCGCCACAGCCCCCTCGCTGCTCGGGGCCGCGGGATGCTCGGGGCAGGGAGAGGAGCCACTCAGCCGAGGGAGGCTGCAGGGGCTGTCCCTGCTGCCCCCCGCAACATCCCGGAGAGGCGGTGCCCTCCAGCTCCCGGGCGCCTTGGTGCCGCGTTAACCCTCCTGCCCAGCTTCCCTCCAGCAAAGGGCTTCCCTGCTTAGGTCCCTTTTCTGTTTCTTTTTCCTCCTCGCCCTCTCTTTGGAAAGGATTTGTAAAGACTTCATTTGTAAAGATTTGTAAGAATTTGAAGAGCTCTTTTAGTGATGTCACCGTGGTACCCAATCTCCTTTTCAAAGCTAGTGATCCTCCCAAATCAGTTAGAGTTTAGCAGCTGTGGGGATGACACTCAAGGCAAGTTGATGCATTTAAATAAAATCCTGGAAAAATCATAGGCTAGAACATTCATCCACAACCATTTCCCCTATTCATGTCTTTCAAACTGAATCTTAGAACGGCTTGTGTTGGAAGGGAATGTTTTAGATCATCTAGTCCACCCCTCCTGCCATGTGCAGAGGGACGCCTCTCAGAGATCAGGCTGCTCAGAGGTTTGTCGAACCTGACCTTGAATATTTCCGGGTATGGGGCACTTACCACTTCTCTGGCAACCTGTGCCTGTGTTTTACCATCCTCATTGTGTAATTTTTCTTTATAACTAATCTAAATCATCCCCCCTTCAATTTACAACCATTGTCCCTTGTCCTGTCACAACAGGCCATGCTAAAAGTTTGTCCCCATCTTTCTTACAGAGTGGAAGTCACTGTGCAGGACAAGCCTGCTAGAACCTGACACTATGGTGTGACATACATCCCAGCATTGGAGCTGGGGATACCAGCTCAGGAATTCCTGCCCCATGCTGCCCGCCACCACTCAATCCAGTCCTTGCTGCTTTCATGTCAGTTTGACCCTTAGTTCTGTCAATCTGTTTAAATTTCAAATAGGTTTTTTCCTGTATTCAAGTCACCAGGTAACTCTAAAGACACCAGCTCGATTGCACATGTGATAAGATGTATCAGGGCAGGAACTAAACTTCATCCTCAGACACATGGTGTCTGCTACACTGGCTCATATGGGAGCTTGCAGTGAGGCACAGGATGGTGTTCTACCACAGGGCTCCTAAGTACAAGGATCTTTAAAGTGTCAGATATCCAGCAGCAGCTCAGTACCTTGAGCTGTCTACAACTTATGATACAGCTTCATGTCGGAGAGAGCATGTCATACACATGCAGATAAGGTGACACCTCCCACCTTCCCAGCAACGTAAGGCAACAGTCAAATGGATCCTTGTGTGCACCTCAAGAGACCTGACACAATGCATGACACAATGGATGCCAGCTTTACCTGCAACTGTGAATACACACATGAACGCTCATTACTGATGGGCCAAGATCTTAAACAGAAGACAGTGTGGGCAACTGAGGCCTGGGATTTTCTGTGACTAAGGAATAAAAAAGAGTTGTGGTTTTTTTATCTATGTGTGAACTCTGAATAGTTTCTAAGAGCAAGACTGGATCTGGAGAGAGTGACAAATTATAACTGCAAACTCCAGTTTATATGCTGGCAAATTCCATCCTGCTTATCATGTATGAATGTAGATCAGGGAGGAAAACCGTGCCTCAGCCAGACCAGCCAACACACCAGCTAAGAAACCCAACTCATCATGAAGGGAATGAAACCTGCATTATAGGGGATTACCTATAATTAATTAATAATTATAAATATAATTAATATAATATAATATAATATAATATAATATAATATAATATAATATAATATAATATAATATAATATAATATAATATAATATAAATTATAATTAATAAGAGGGAAGGTGGAAAAAGGATGTTTGAACAAGGACACAACACATCAGTTGTGCTGTGGGCTGACTGGTGTTTCATAGAGTGGAATTTGCTGCGGTGGGATCTGCTCATTAAAAATTCCAGATGATTGTCTTGTAGTCCTATATGGGACTTTAACAAACTATACCTTATTTTTCAAACCCTGCATCAGGAGGGCATCTTGATTGATGCTTCTGAAGGACTCATCCAAACACTGGATTTCTCTGCACTAAAAGACTTATGAAGCTGCAGTCTGAGACTTATTTTTTGTTGTTCTACATTTTTCCTTTGCTTGTCAGTGCCTGGTGATGAGGGACTTTGAGGTCTAGAACTGAGGACTCCCATGCAGTTCAAAATGCAATATAAATTCATATGGAGAGTTGTCAGCTAGGATGAATTATGTTTTTTTAGTTATTTTGATGAGAACTGTCAAAACTATTGCCTTTCTCTTCAGTGTCTCTAGGGGTTTAAACACAGTGTGGTGCATTGTTATTTTGGACGTCCAAATGAGTGTGGAAGATTGAAGCTGCAGAGGACCATGTTCATAATTAGGCTCATCCTCCTACAGCAATTCTCCTGTGAGCATTCCTCTCCCACTTTAGAAGAGGAAGTAGGGAACACTTTGAAGTAAACAGAAATCACTCCTCTTCGCAATGTCAGTGGGGATGAAGGAACCAAGGGTTTAAATGTCTCCTCACCATCTAATCCCATCTGATCCTTGGAGATGACCACATGGAAATACATGGAAACCTCTAACCTTGCTGAATTCAAAAGGAAGACTGAGGGCTCTGGGATTTCAGGAGCATACAGACAGCTGACTATTGTCTTTATTTCTGTTCATTTTCAAATGCATGTATTTAAAAATCTGCTGATCCTAGTTCTGAGCTTCCTGTCTAAGAAATAACACAGTCACATTTGGGAACAGGAGAACCAGACACCCTACACCACCTCAAATGGGCTAAGGGAGGGGGCTGTTTCACCACCGATTTTCTCTCCTACTACCAGTTTAACTGAGGTTCTCAAGGGCCTGGTGATCAAAAGAGAACTTAATTCTGCGGGTTTATGTCAAAAATGACACCCTTCCCCTGCAGTATCATTCCATCTGCATCTCCCCACCTCTTTTGTGCATCTGAATCTGTTCTGAAGCCCTTTACACCCCACTTAATCCCCCTTCCTCTTCTCATGGTAAAATCAGTCCTCCACACCAGGCTTCAGCTGTTTCTTGGAGATTGTCTGCTCACATCACTGAACAAGGGATGAAGTAATGAAAATTACAAGCTGTGGAAATTTGATCTCTCTATTCTGTAATTACTGCTCTCTGAAAGCTGAGAATATATATTTACTTTAATATTCTTGCAGAGTAGGGAAGTATCCCTAAGGCATAAAGGAAAGAGACAGAGAACTAAGAAGAAGGAATCAGAAGAAGGAATAGCACAAAGTCATTTGTACTTGATTAAATGTTATATAGAGTAGTGAATGGATCTTTCAGGCTGACACAAAATCACAGCATTGAGCTCATCTTGGTATCTAGAAGCAGTTTACACTTCCTCTTTGCAATGTACATTTATGTATAGTCATTTGAAGGTGAGGAGTCTGCTTCTTCTTCTGAGTCTGATCTTCTGCTTTCCCAACGCATAATTACCAGTGTTTGCTGTTCCATGATGGTATGTTGGCATTTTGCTCAAGACCATGGATCCTGGAGTCTTGTAAATGCAGTAGAATTGTAGTTGTCAGTCATGAAATAAAGTGAAAGAAATTCAATTTATTTGCCTTGAATTTACCACATAAAGCTAGAAAATATGATTAAACTAAACCCTAAAGAATCAAAACTGGAAGTGAATTAAAATATCTATTAGAATTTGTTTTGAACTTGTATAGAACTTCTAAAAATGCCATGATTTTGGGAAAGCAAATTGGCACATGCTATGTCAAAACTACTATTGCTGTTGCAATAATATCTAATTTGGTAGCTGCTATATAAAGCAAAGTCAGTCTCTGCCATGAAAAACTTAGGCTCTATCTTCTATGATTTTAGTATTCAGATAAAACCACAGAATAAATATGAATGTCAAAGTGAGCATCAAGTTGACCAGGACTAAAGAACCAAGAAAACTCTGGCCTTCACTAGTGTAAATCTTCAATGTTTTGCTTTACTGGCCCTTCAAAACCTGTGAAGGAAAATGTTCAACAAATGTCTTTCCAGTATTGTGGGGTTTTTTTCTTTCTTATAACATTCTTCCACATATGTGTTCATTGTGTCCATTGTCCTCCTGGCTCTATTGTCCCTTAGATTTCTTTAATGAAGGAAAAAAGAAATAAAAATTGTATAAATAAAATGCTGCTAACAATAGCCTTGTGTTTCAGAACTATCTGAATGAAAAGACCTTTTTTTTCTGTTCTGACCTGATCTAGTTTGAGTCATGGCCTTCATCTGCTTCACATACTCACGATAAATATAATCCTCACTGAAATATCAGTTGAGTAACAGTAAAAGTCTGTCAGCTGATTTGCCTTCAGAAAGGTAGCCAAATCAATCTCCCAAGATTTTCTCTACTTCCTTTTTCCTCTCCAGGAAAAGCATGCCCTGAAGCAGTACATCTTGAGGGATTTCAGAACTGTATTTTTTGAACCCTCCTGTTCCTGATAGCTTGGTATCACAAAGGCATGAGAACCAAAATAGGGAACATTCTAGAGCACAGAGTAGAAGCTTCTGATTGCCAGTGAGTAATGACTGATGTATTTCAGGGAGAAGCCCATAGTTCAATCTATTCTGTAATGCTTTTACCCTTGTGCTCAGCACACCATGAAGAGTAGGGGAGTTGGTGGGTGCTGTGTGCCCTGTGTCACCCCATCAATACTTCTGTAAGTGCTAGAAAGACTTCATGAAGAAGTGTCTATGCAGAAATGTTCTTCATATGTTTCTATTTTTTCCTCTTGGTTTATTAATTATATGAAAGGAGAGTTTGTTATCTCTTTCCCAGTTTCCTTTCTCTCACTTTTCCCAGGACATTCACAGACCTAGCCAAGTAATTATCACATGCAGTTGGTTTAATTTTATGTTTGCTGCCTGTAACAAATTTACCCTGTAAGCACTGGGCCATCCCTAGAGGATACAGCTTTTGTTAAGCTTTTGCTTTTATAACCTTCTGCTGCTATTGAGAAGATTTTATAAGTTATTAAAAAGTCTTACAGACCAAAAGTTAAGTCTAAGTAATCTTTGAATTCTGCCTAAGTTAGGCCTGGCCCCACAAATTGTTGCAGGGAATTTAGCCAAAGTACTAAACTCAAAGTCTAAAAAGAAGTAATTTTTTTCATTATCTAGTCAACAGTGCCATGAGAAATTTTGGATTTTCTGATATTCTGGCTTGCCTGTTTTTGAAAGTTATCTGAAATCTGCATGAAGTTTTTTATAGCCTTGGGCTAAAACACATTTCTTGTGCCTGTACCCATCGTTTTTCACCAGAGAATAAGCAAATTATTTTAAATGCAATATGCTTATGTCTGCTTGTAGAATTATGTCTTTAGTTTGAATTACAAAAATCTATCATTCACTTTTGAATGAAAGCTAAAAACCAGATATCTACTCTCCCTCTGTCATAAGTGCAGAGAAAAAAGCAATTTCCAGAAAGAGTTTCTGGTCACCAGCCATAGCTACCTACATCCCAAGGCCTGTAGGAAGTCCAGATGAGAAAAAAAATGGATGCTGAACTTGCAGATAGCTTAAAAAAGGTGAGATGAGTCATATCACAAGATTCTTAGAGTATCTGCAGCTCATACCCACTTCCACACAGCCAAACTGTTCAAGTAAGTGGTCCTGTTAGGAGTAATACAAGACACAACTCGTACCTAATTTTATCTAGGATTTTTCTTCATCTGTGGACTGATGGAAATAAAACCATTTGTGGGATCTCTCCAAGAGCTTTCACCTGCTTCTAAAATGATGACAACAGTAAGTCAATGAAATCCGGAGCACCCCAAAGGTCCTAAGGATCTTGATTTCACTGTCTAATCCATGGTTAGAATGTCTAAAATAACATAGTGAAGAACAAGTTTGTTATGAATAGCTTACTACATCCTCCTGCCACTCCAGCCACAACCACATCCAAGATAAACCTGAGAGATACAAGGGCCAAACAGCCACAGTTCATTTTTCCACCCCCTAGCCCATCTCATTTCTGATTGAAGGCAGTTGACAAGGCAAGCTAAAGCCAACAACACTGGAAGTTCCCTCCCTGCTTTAGGGAATTGGATAAGCTTCTTTTGCAGCTGTTCTGGTCCATCAGAGCAGAACAGAATAATTAGGGTCTGTATCTGATGAATCCCTTGTAGGAAAAGTCACAGTTAATAGAATCCTTTTTGCACATAATACTTACTTCTGACTTTATTTATATTGGTCCAACAACCAATAATGCTTCTACCTACAGTGAATCTGTAACTGGTTTTTAACATGTGATCTCAGAGTCATCAAAATCAGATGTAAAAAACGCCAAATAAATCACTTTCCTGACTCACTAAAATTACTCTTTACTCTATATTCCAGTGCCCAGGCTGAGTGCCTCTCCTCCACAATGATTCTGTGTAAATTAAAAACTCAAGAGAAGCCATTCCAATCAATTAGATCAATGACACAGCAACTAAAACTACATTAAGTAGGGCCTTGATACAATAAACTATGACAACTACAAAAGGAGTTGTTTGATTTTTATTAGGACATTGATTTGTGAACTAAAGTTTCCCTAAGTTATCTACTTTAACAGATTGCTACAGCTACTTTACAGACATTGCAAAGGTCTTCTGGGTCAGTGATCTAAAAAAGTATTTCTAAGCTGTAACCTTGAAAGAATCTTTTTTAGTCACATAGTCACAGCAAAACACACATTTATTGGACTGTCTTTAGTAGTAATTGTTACTTTGCTTGAAATTACATGTGTTCCTCTTGAATGAGTTGCTGACCTTTCCTCATATTGAATATTGTAGAATCATTGACTAGTTTGGGTTGGAATGGACCTTAAAGATCCAAACCCCCTGACATAGGCAGGGAACCTTCCACTACATCAGGTTGTTCAGAGCCCCATCCAGCCTGGTCTTGAACATCTCCAGGGATGGGGCCTCCACAAACTCTCTGGGAAACCTGTTTCAGTGCCTCACTATAAAGAATTTCTTCCTAATAACTAATCTAAATCTGCCCCTCTTCAGCTTAAGGCCATTCCTCCTTGTCCTTTCACTACATTGTGAAAAGTCCCTCTCCAGCCTTCTTGTAGGCCTACCTCCAGGTACAGGAAAGTTCTATAAGATCTCCCCAGAGCCTTCTCTTCTCCAGGATGAACAGCCCCAACTCTCTCATCCTGTCATGAGAGGTGTTTCTGTCCTCCTCTGTTTGTGCCCCTCCTCTGGAAACAAGTCCATGTCTTTCTTGTATTAGGGGCACAGGAGGTGGATGCAGGACTCTAGGGTGTCACAAGGGCAGAGCAGAGGGGCAGAATCCCCCTCTTGACCTGCTGGACACACTTCTTTTTGATGCAGCCCAAAGTGCAATATTGAGTCCTCTTGAGCTTTTCGCCAACCAGCACCCCCAAGCCTTTTTCCTCACGGCTGCTCTCAGTCCATTTTCCACCCAGCCTGAATTTTAGCTTGGGATTGCCATGACCCTGGTGAAAGACCTTGCACCTGTTGTTGAACTTCATGAGATTCACACAGACCCACCTCTCCAGCCTTTCTAGATCCCTCTGGATGGCATACCTTCTCTATAGTGACTTGACACATCTTCTTGTGGTCAGAAAATTTGCCATGTTGACAACAATAAATTCAACATTCTCCAAATAAAACTAAGTATTATTTTTATTATCTTTCTTCATGAGATCTAATACCTTAAAGCTGGTTGTCTAATTAAAGCTAATTGTCAAGGTTCCCACTGTTTTAAAGAGAATGTGAGGAACATCTGCAGCATGATTTATTTCACCTTCCTTAATCAAGATGGACTGAACTGCTTTATTGAAGTAGCTTTCTATAAGAAAAGATAAGTGTTACCTTGGAATGCCTGACTTTATATCTTCAGTTGCTTTTATCTCTTTATAGTCCTTCAATGTATTAAGTCACAGTCTCAGCATTAACTCTGGGCCATGAGTCATTGTCCTGTTATTGCCCTCAAATGTTAGGGTGTTGTAAAGCATTGGGTTGCCTTTGAGTTTGGTACAGTGTCTTTCTTGTGCAATCAATGCAGTCAACACAATACTTCTGATGTACCTCAGAAAACCAGAATCCATGTTTGATGAGACACATAGTATGTTCATTAAATTACTATAGATCTGTTTTCTTAGCTAGCAGCTCCATGCATATAATGAGGGATCTCACCTGAATGGCCAGGACAGGTTTTGCCAGCCAGCTTGCACTCCCTGGTGACCAGGACTTAGGCACCAACTGAAGAGCAGTTCCTCAGATGATAAACCACAGCTCCATGATATGCACTCAGCTCTGCTTGCGTGTTAAAGTCAAATGAGTCAAAAAAAGTCAAAGTGAAGGACCTGTATTTTGTCAAAGTTTCACAGGAAAGTGAGAAAAAGGCTGGGCAGGGAAGTCTGGAGTTCCACTTGGCTTTCTTCCCCTTCTCCAACAAACACCAGACCTATCCCTTGCTTGTGGATAGTGGCACATTCCCATAGCCGTGTAACATCTGGACTGGTAAAAGAAATAATACAGTGTGTGTTCAGAAAACACCTGTATTTATTCACAGTGGGCACCAGAGAAATGAAGAGAAGACAGTTAAATGCCAGAGGAATGCTTACCCAGGGGCTATGCTGATGTGTGTTCCAGGCAATGAGTGATGAGGCCTCTTAATTAAGAAACTTCACCTTATGGGAACAGATGGACTTTAAAAAAATTAATAAGATTTGTTCTGTATGTTACAACGGGACCATTTTTGCAGCAGTAATTTTTCATCCTAAGTTGTGTAGGGCATTCAGAAACAAGATATGGAAGACTGAGAAAGGGGAACTTGACATACAGTTTTTTAGAAATAGCACAAAGTTTTCCTACAGATCAGCTAACACAAGTCACCCCTTGTGACTCTGATAAATCCTCACTTGTTTACATAAAATATGGAGGATGATAATATCCACAGATGATTATCAATCCATAGCTTACTTCATTGGTTTTGACAAAAAAAGACAACTTTCCTAGGCACTTAATTGTCCTATCAATCCCCTGAAAAAAATGTTTTCTGATAAAGGACCCTGCAACACAACTAGAATCTAAACATCCGTTAAGTGATAACATCTAATTATTTCCCAAATAATCCAAATATCTCTCCAGGAATAAGATGCTAAGAAAGTTCAACAAAGTAATCTGGAAAAGAACAGGTGAATTTCTAGACATAAAGAAGATGACATAGGATTAATGATTGAATTGTTTTCTCATCTCTGATAACAAAAATAAAACAATCTAGGCAAATTCCAGTCAAAAACTACAAACTGTAACAAACTGAGTTATCTTACTTTTGCATACACATGACCCAGAGTGCTTGCATGCATCACTTTTAAAACTGAGAGTATCTTGGTGAGAGGCTTATCCTTGTGCCTCCAGTTGGAGGACAGTATTACAATTGTAGGTGGATACATTGCAACTATCTCTGAAGAAAGATTGAAACAGAAGGCTTCATCTGTTGATGGGGGAATTTAATCATGGTCCATCAAAATGCTTGTGCAAATATTCCTCTAGTATTCTGCTTCTCTCTTAGTTAGAAATCAGAGCACCCACAGAAAAAGAGCAGCTGGAAAACCCATATCCATGTAGCTAGTGCTGTTAAAGATAATATTATTTTATTATTGCTATGCTATTATAGGAGTGCTTCTATATTTCCTGTGAGATTTGTCTTCAGCTGTGTAAATAGGATAAGGTGGTCCCTGCTGAAGTCAACAGAAAGGTCCTTTGGTAGAATTTAGATCAAGCCACAGATATTCTGAAGTTCCCAAAAGGTAGCTTATTCATAACTCCTTTTTGTTTCTCTAAATTCACATGGAGGAAACTGACAAACAAAAATATCAACACAAGGTTTAACATGATGCAAAAGATCTGTTAGAAAATATGGTAGAAGAAGGAGGATAAAGGCAGGTGTATCCTGGAAAGAGTAATTTTAAACCAGATGCTGCACTTCAGTTTTAATGTATTTAACAGTCTGTGATAAAGCTTGTTTAGCCAGCAAGGTCATTCCATCTTTGAACTCATGTCAGCTCCGACTTGGGAGTATTGCTTGGTTAAATTTCCATGTTCTCTTGTACTAGTAGTGTAAACATTCTCCACCCTCGAAACAGCCCCCAATGTTTGTCTTTATCATCTTCATATAAATGTCAAATGCTATTTGCTTACATTTGCATAGAGCCTCTCTGCTTGTCATTATGATTAAAGAACTGGTATCACAGCTGCACAGCACAACCTGAGGGGGAAGAAGGAAGAGTCAGTCTTCTCTCAGGCAGAAAATTTTGTGGAATTGTTGGCTTGTTGGGTAGGTGCACTTATTCTGGGGAAAGAAGGGAAAATGCACTCATCAGAATCAGTAACAGAAATAAGGCAAGTGAAATGATAAACTACTTGTTCCCTAAGGGGAGGAATCTGCACATCCTTTTCCTTTCTCTCCCATTGACTGATTTTGTAATTAGGCATTAATCACTTCATCCTTTTGCCCAATGTTTCCCCTTCCACAATTTATTTCAATCTGTTTAGATCTCGATGTCTTCAAAGAAAAGTTTCCCTCCTATTCTATTTTTATACTGCACCTAGCACAAAGTAGCAGCAGTCATTGTTTCAGTGTCTATTTGCTGAAATCTAGAAGGTTATTAAGAAAAGGAAGTTAAGATGCTTATGGGAATAGGTAGTAATTAGGAAGGATGTGAGCACTTTATATAAAGAACAGAATATAGATATTTCAGATCCCTTTGAATTGCCGGGTAAGGTCATTGAGTAGCAAAGGGAAGCTTATCTTCAAGCCTATTATGCTCCCCTTGTGTCTGGAAGGACTCAGAGGGACAATACTTGCACAGCCCAAGAACAGCTGATCTGGCACCAGTCAATGTTATGACAGTCTCCATTTTTTGCAAATACCTTGTCTTTATGTGGTGCCACTTGTCAGTAAACTTGAAGTGCTTCCCCTTCGCTGCTTAATACCTGAACACCCTGAGGCTCAGACAGCGGGAGTGCAACTTGGGATGACTCAATTTGCCCCAGCCTTGAGGGCAAAAAGTCTGTGCTGGTAAAGGGCACTGAGATGGAGGTGGTGAGCTAATAGCAAGCTACAACAGCATGCCCTGATGACAGTCTGTGCTACAGTGGTTAGGCGGTACAGCCATACATGGTAGCTGACTCTGTCCCTAAATAAATCCCTCTTTATCCTGGAACATGACAGCTTGATATCTCAATGAAAACTTGTCCTCTCTAGCAGAATCATCAATCATCTCCCATTAAATAATTTTAGATTAATATTTTTGAACATGAGTGTAAAAACTCCAGATAACGCAAATGTCTGAGCATGAATTTAGGTGCATAATTTCAAGCACATAGATTTAAGAAAAGATCTGTTTTTGTAGGTATTATTTTAATTTTGTTGGGGTGGTGCTGTCATATGATGTTGACACTCTCTCTGTAGCATTCATTACAACACAAAATTGTTCTTTTCTCATTTGTATACCTATACCATGCCACTGAAAATCTGTATATTGTTGGTTAATAATAGTGATAAGAAATAGCAACTGTTTTTATTTTATTCCATATACTTTTTACCTATATGTTATTCTGACATCCTCCTTTCTCCAAGGGTCTCTATTCCTTCAAACTCTACAGGAAGATGCTGGATGAAATCCTTTGTAAATCTATCCTTCCATTCCCATGTGTGGGTTTTCTATTCCTGTGATAATTTCTGAAACCAACCTCTGCCTCTTTCCACCTCCATTTTTGCCATGTCTCAGTACTGCTGGATGCAGACTTCCAGGTGAGAAAGTAATATTTTCTCTAGTATTTTCTGCTCTTTTCCATATTCATGATTGCTTCTGGGTTAGTTTTCAGCTACCAGCCCAGGGAGGTAAATCAGAATACCAGCAAGCCAAGGCTGCTTCCTTCAGCTTATCAGAATCTGGTCATGTGTTTGCAGCATCCTCAAAGTGCCTCAGTGTTATGCTTTTGGCTGGAATAGAGTTCATTTTCTCCATAGTACCTGGCATTGGGCTGTATTTTGGATTTGTGCTGGGAGCAGTTTGATAACACATGTTTCTGTTACTGCCCAGCAGTGGTGACACAGAGTCAAGGTCTTTTCTGCTCCTCATCCCACCAGTGATGAGGCTGCGGGTGCACAAGGAGTTGGGAGGGGACACAGGTGGGATAGTTGACCCAAACTGACCCAGGGGATATTCCATACCATATGGCATCATACAAAGCTGGGAAAGAAGAAGTAAGGAGAGTATTTTTGGAGTAATTTTCAGGGTATTTTTTCCCAGAACACCATTATGCATGATGGATCCCTGCTTTCCCTAAGGGTGGCTGAACACCTGCCTGCCCATGGGAAGGAGTGAATCAATTCCTTGTTTTGTGCACACTGCTTTTGCTTTACCCATAAAGCTGTCTTTATCTCAACCCATGAGTTTTCTCACTTTATTGATTCTCTACCCCATTCCATTGAGGATGAAGCGAGCAGCTGTGTGGGGCTGAGTTTCCAGCTGGGTTTAAACCACAAAATGCTGTCTTCTGGCTTATCCATAGGACTTTAAAGAAATTGGATCAACCATGATGCCCTTTCAAAGCAATTGAGCTACCAAACACAGTAAAAACTTTACTTTTAACTTCCTGGCTAAGCTCAAGTGACTTCAGGGAAGAGCTGTGTGTAAATTTTCTGATTTTCACTGCTTTATGTTTGTGTTAGTCCTGATTTGCATAATGTTATTCAGGTTTCTCCATTAGCTTTTTCTATCCTGCACATCTTCCTCCTGGACACCCAGCTCCAACTGCTCTCTCAGAGTTGCATGAGGTTTGTTCATTGTTGTCTCACACCAGAGTGGTCCAGTTTTGCTATCAAACACTGTGCCAGGAATGTGCTTCTGGGGAACTCCTTTAGAGAAAATTAAAGCGCTTCATGGCAGGCTATCACTTCTTGCCAGAGTTTAAATCTGTGGCTGAACACAAATCTGACAGCACTGTGGCTGCTGTGGGGCTGTGGCTGCTGCTTACCAATTATCTCATGACACCAAATCAGCCTCCACAATAACTGATGGCAGCTTTATCCACCTAAAACTGACTCTCTGGTCTCAGCTGACCCATTATGTTCTTTTGACAGTCAGCAGAAAGCTTTCAGTGGTTTATTCAGCCTATTCATCTTCAGCACCAAAATTACATGTATAATAACTAAATATTCCCTGGTCTCTGTATTGTCGAGGCCAACTGACACGTAAGAGGCTTCATGCCAACTCTCACAAGTCCAGAAGAGAGTAGCTGCATAAAAGCCATGCTTAGGACCAGTGTGGAGATTCAAGTCCCATTACCTGGGTACATGACTTGGGCTTTCATACGTGAACCCATGTTCATGGTGCCCTGGAGTCCAGAAGTACTTTGGATGTATTGTAGCTGCACAGCTTGGCTTCAAGATGAAATGCCACCAGAGAAGAAGTTCTCCTCACCCTAGATTTTATGGAATAGTTTTTCTTAGGAAAACAAAACTCTGTTGCCCTTACAATCACATTTATTCTGGAGATGACATATTATTCATGTTTCCTTTTAAAGCTGGCCCACTGTATGGAAAAGAATTTAAGACTTTTGGATGAGGTAAAAAAACCAAAAATAAGTCTGGCTCCACAGCTGTGTGAGAGCACTCACTTGGCTGAGGACAAGTCCTGAATTCCATTATTTTCTTTCAGGGATTAATCATGTAATGATGTGGGGGTTTTGTTTTGTTTTGTTGTTTTTGTTTTTGTTTTTGTTTTTGTGGTGTGGTTTTTTTTGTTGTTGTTGTTTTGTTTGTTTTGTTTTGGTGCATTTTTTTGGGGGGGTTGTTGGTTTTTTGTGTACTTGTTTTTTTTTGTCAGCGGAGTATTTACTGTGAAATGAATAGGCAGACAAATGGAGCTGGTTCTGCAGTCCATAGGTCACTGCTTCTGGACTACTCTGTACTACACCTTATTTATGCGTTAATCACTTTGCCAAGCATTGCAAGGCCTAAGTCTTCTTTAGGGTCCACTCTGCACTTTTTATTATATAAAAAGACTTTTAATTACTGGATAAACAGAATCATCCATTCACAAAAGATGCTTGAACAGAAGGACCTACCCCATAGGCCACATGATAGTAGATTGTTTGGGTCCTGGGCAACTTGTCATGCCCAGCTGTGGCAGCATCCAGCCTTTCAGTGCCTCTTGCTGCCCCAAGTAAAGACACAGTCATCCTCCTGTGAAGGATTTGTCTCTGACAAATCAGGAGAAGATGGTCCCCAGCACAATCTGCCCAACTGCTGGAACTGTCAGACCAACAAAAATCTACCCCAATAAGGTCATTGTAGCCTATTAGAAAAGAATTTTTGGCAGCTTCTCATGGTTTGTGAATACTAATCATTTGCTAATTGTCTGTCTCTTTGATGGAATGCTGGACTCTGCCAAGAGGCATTGCTCTAGGCACTGCTTTCTACTTAATATGAGAACTCAAGGCCAAAACTACTCCTGATAGATTCCCAGTGGAAACTCCTTGGCTTTAATGAGATTGTGCTGTTTGTGACCCAGGAAGGAGTTTGGCACCAAGATCCTGATTGTATTGATTCATAAGCTAATAACTACAAAGGACAATTAAGACATTGTAGACATTAGCAGTTATTGAGGAAAGAAAATAAACTTCCTGAAAGTGATGATGTTGATCCAAAGAGTCTTTAAAAAGATGTGCCAATTCATGAGAAATGGATTGGCATAGAGTGCTTTCCAAAGCTCTACTTGTAAGAGGCTCTGAGCAAACTCACTCACCACAGTGGGGTTTGTGGCAAATTTGGCTTGTGTCAGCCAAGTCATAGGGGAGGGCAGCTGGCTTGCCCTGAGCTAGCAGCAGGGCTCACCAGTTCCAGCCTAGCCAAGCTGCAGTCACACAGAGTCTAGCTGTTGTTAATGTGCTAAATTACCTTTGCCTCATACTGTTCCTGTGCCTTAGCATCTCCATTCCAGTCGGCCATGCAATATTCCTTCTCCAAGATGCATTTCACTCTGCCTGCTTTTCCTTCAAAAGCAGAGGCAGGACTTGTGCGTGTCTGTACTTACAGCTGCACTTTTCTAGTCATGGAACAGCTTAAGGCTGATAACTTCCCCTTTCACATCTTAATTTAGGTGAAAAGTGCTTTGCTAGAGACAGTGACCTTTACTTCTCTGAAAATGCTATTCACAATTATGCTGCTGTCTAAATAATGTCTGTCTTTATATTGAGGTGAACTGGGCACCTCGTAAATAATTCCACTCAAGCCCATTACTGGTGAAACAAAGAATAGAGAGAAACGTATTTACGGGAGAGATTTCCAATTTGAGATGCTGCCTCATTTATTTTCCTTCCTTTGCCTGTAGGAGGAGAAATACAGCACTGGGAGAGAAAAAAAATAGAAAAGAAAGTGAGTTTTTGGAAAATATGAAGCTTCATCTTCACTCTTCTGTTCAGGAACATACATTTGGAAATTGGAATATTTTGGTTAATTTAAGTTCGACAAGCTTGTTAAAATAGATTTATCTAGGACAAGTTCATTTAGTCCATTTTATCAGATATATGACACCAAGCTCAGAAGAACTTGTCTATTAGAGACAAAACACATTTAATGATAATCTGCAAACCTCTGAAATGGTATTAATGAAGACAAATGAAACTCAAGGACAACAAATTTATTTCTAAGCAAATGAAATGCTTCATATGCACATTTTTCACTGGACTTGAAAGAAAAAGTCATTAAAAGCACCTGAATATATGCTTTATTGTTGCTTTGAAATGTGAGTCATTAAAAACAGACACACTAGCTAAGAAAATGACTACTCTTTGAAGGTATCAAAAAGACTTATGCTGTAGATACTTATCTGCAGTTATAGAACTTAATTTAATTCTTGCTTGCCACCATTTTTTAGTAGTTTCGTTTCAGCAGTTCCTTCACAAAATACAGAGTAGATTTTGCTCGGCTCCATTTCAAATGCTTCAGGGAATGAAATAATTTCCAAAACTGTGCAGATCATTCTGAATCTTTCTGTGAGCGACAGGAGTAGTTTGCAAGAACTGGTTTTAATTTTTATTATTATCATATTGTTAAGGTAAGCATGCCTGTCATTCAGAGCAGAATAACTAAGTGCCAATCAATTTGTTTAATTACTAATTGCTAAAGGTTGAGTGCAACCTAAAAACTTCATGGACAACTGCACAGTTATAACAGCTGCTTTGTTTCTTTAATTATGTCTCCCCTTTGGAGATCAGCTCTGATTTTTCAGGATCAGACTCTCTGTCATTTCAAAATAGAATTGATATCTACTTGTGATTATTGATTGTCTGAGAAAAACCCTCCCAAAACTCTATGCAGTCACCTACAGCTGATAATACAATTCTGCTGGGCTGGGGAAAATAAGTGACATTGCATGGATTAGGTCTGCAGCCAGGACACAAACATGAGCAGAACTCAGGACCTTCTGGAGTAAGCAAGATGACTACAGGCTGGAGTGTTTGACCTGTGAAAAGAGGCTTGCTCAGTCTGGGGAAAAAGAGGCATTGGGGGGATCTTTCCAGCAGCTTTCCAATGCTTACAGGAAGGTTATTGATAAGCACCACTGTCTTTAGGAATTCTGCCAGCCCCAAAAGCACATTTGACAATAGATCAGGGGATCCAGGGTCCTTCCTACAAGAGTCTCCATATAATTGGTGGGGATTTCTGTGTAGGCTGAATTCATGCATGATGAAAGTGATTAAAAAATCTTATTTGAGCATTTCATATAAGCTCCACAAATATAAATCCCTCTGCTCTTTGTACACACTTGTATTTATTTTAACACTTACCTGTCTTATTTAGAGGACAGAAAATACAGGGAAGTGTGAGAGTCCAGAAACCATCTGAGTGTGGTGAACAAATGTGATATGGAACTGTGTAGTAGCATCAACTTTGCCATCAGCCCTCCACATTCAAATAAGTTCAGATCAGCTGGATACCTAGGAATATCAGTCATCTTTCAGAAAATCTGCATTCACCTCTAAATTCAGCAGCTTCAGCCAGCAACTTTCAGGACTGCCTCTGTACCTCTACAAAAATGAAACAAAAATCTAAGAGATACTCTATCATTTCGGAATTCTTTCAGATGTTTCTCTGGGGTTGAAATGCCAGAATACTTATCTTCCTTGCATACTGTGTTCAGTTTTTGGTCACTTCAGAAGGACATTGTGATGCTGGAGAATGTCCAAAGAAGTGCAACAAAGCTGATGAAGGGTCTGGAGCACAGGTCAGATGAGGAGCTACTGAGGGAGCTGGGAGTGTTTATTCTGGAGAAAATGAGGCTCAGGACAGACCTTATCATTCTCTACAACTCCCTGAAAGGAGGTTGTAGCCAGATGGGGGTCAGGTGCTTCTGCCATGTCTCAAGGAAAAGGGTGAGAGGAGATGACCTTAAGTTGTAGCAGGGGAGGTTCAGATTAGATAGCATTAAGAAAAAAAACCAACAAAAACAACACTGAAAGATTGATTAGGCATTGGAGTAAGTTGCCCAGGGTGTTTTAGTCACTGTCTCTGAAAGTGTTCAAGACTTGTCTAGATGTGGCACTTGGGATTGGTTTAGAAGCAATTATGGTGGTGCTGGTTTGACAGTTGGACAAGATAATCTTGAAGGTCTCTTCCAGCCTTGATGATTCTGTAATTCCTGAATGGTTGCTCTAAGACCCAGGAGAGCTAAATGATTTTTATGCACCATTGAGTCTGATGGTCTTCTGGGACTTCATGATGGTGCTGACCATGGCCTTTGAAAAGGCACTGCATCTCCAGAGGTCCACTTTTTGGTAATGAAGGAAACTGTTATTGATGGAGGGACACATGGCTGAATTTTTATGGTTCTGTCTGGTACAGAAGAACGTTCTCCATCTATAAAAGTTAATTTACAAGAAGGGCACAGTAGTGGCCAGTTAGGGTTGAGCTTAGAGAACAGTACCATGCTATCTCTGAATTTGTAAAATGACCACTATTTGCTTCTAATATATACAGACTGACTATACCAATTGCTGGCAGATTTATAGTTTTCTATAGATCTGTATTTCTGTATTTCATAGAGAAAAGAACAAAATCTAAAATAGCCAGGAGGACAGAATCACGTCTGGACATACCAGGCAAGCATTAAGGTGCTTTTCTAGGGAAGTCCCAGCACTTATGTTCTTAAATAGCAGTTAAAAATTCTCTCTCAAACAATTTCCTTATAAATTCACATGCTCCAAAGGTCAAGCAAGAGCCATTGTGAAATAGTCTTTAAAAGAAGCATAAAACTCCTGTCTGACACAGAGTCAGTGGCAATTGAAAAAGCAAAGACTAGGAAGGTTAAAGGCTAATTACTAGAAGAAATCTGGCCTGCTGACCTGAGGTCTTTTGAGTGGGAGTGCAGTCAAATTGGAGTTGTGGGATTAATTGGGTGAAAGACATTGCCACCTTGACATTCATGAAAGTACTTGAGAAGAGCCCTGTTTGCTGATATACTGTGGGCAGTTCATTTGAGCCATGGAGGTAAGATATCTCTTTTCCACAAAGACTTCACCTTTGCATTTTAATTGGTGTCAAATACAAAAATTAAAATCTCCAGTGTGAAAAATCATTGCACATATTTTCTAAAGTTTGGAAATGTCTCTTCCTGTTCTCACTATAATATATGAAAAGTAAATGTATATCCCAAGGACAAAATTTTCAAACCCTAGGCTTAACAAAACGAAGAGTGTAAAGCTTGCAAGCTGTAAGTCCCTTCGGAGCTTTTTGTGCTATGGGAACATAATGAGCAGCTCTTTGTGCTTCTTATAAATAATCCTGACATCCACTGATCAGCAGCATGACCTCAAGCCGGGCAATTCAACTCTCTACTTCTCTTTACCCAATAATTGTGATATGATGAATAGATATCTTATCATCAGGGATGACAGTTTGGCTACAGGGGGATCAGGTACATTCCTATGCATAATAAATACTGTTTGCTGCAAAATTTCACTGCAGTCATATTATATCAATGTATGGAATTGTCCTTTCCTCCTGTTACATCATTTCCTTATAGTAATTCTTCTGTCTCATAGCATAAGATATCTATTCATAAAAGTTTAGACTTCAGGGTACTTTTATCCCTTCAGGCTACTTTTGAAGCACTGTGTAGGAGATACTTGGACTGTTTTGTGAACTGGAATTATAAATTAACACAGCTGATCCCTCCTTATTAATGCTTTAGAATATATCAGATCCTCTTGTCAAGGCCAGTTAATACAGTGCAGGTCTCTCTCACTGATCATTCTTTTATTTTTTTCACTTCAGGCTCACACTCCAGTAGAAAATAAATAAGATTTCAAGAGAAATTCCCCAGCTTTCAAATCTGAATCCTGTCCAGCATGCAAATCTCACTCCTGTGCAGAAGCATGATAAGCATTGAGAGCCTGGTGAATCCTCAGCAGAGACAGCAGAGATCCACTCTGGTTCAGCACTCTTCACACAGCTGCCAGACCCTGCACTGGGTTTCTGTGTGATACCACAATCCAGTGATTCCAGAGGAGTCGCCTTTCAAGGTGACAAACACTTTGCACATCTGGAAATTTAGTTTGGTCAAGTATTATGGAAAGACTGGTAGACACAGTCTCTCCAAAGCTGGATACAGCAGTTCCAGCTTTGAAACCAAAACAGAAGAGAAGCTCTGGTCTGCTTTAGAAGTGCTTTAGAAGAGATAAAAATCCTCCAAATCTGTAACTGAGTTATGCTTCTAGTGAAAAGGACTGGTCATTTTTATGAGATATAATTTCCCCACAGTATTCATCTGCTAAGCCCACAGAATGAAATACTCTGTTGAAGGTAATCAATGTTTCACTGCCAGTGGATGTGAGACCAGGATTTCAGGCACAGAATATCAATGGTGAGTTATGGGGCTTGATAAGTGAGATGTAGTTGAAGACTCTTTACTTTCTCGTGAATTCAGATGGGAGTATGCACTGAATGCTGCATTTTTGTAAAAGAAAGTGCATCACAGAGCATTTCAAACAAGGTGACTTTGACCTTAACAAAAAAAAGAAGCAGGCCCATGACCAAGTGAGAATCCTTCTGTCAATTCAAAATCTTCAGGAAGTGAAACATGTCGAGTTTATTCTGTTCTAAGAGTTTTTTCATTGTTTCCCAGATAAAGGAATTCAGAAGTTTAAAATAGGAATGAATTCTCAGACTATTGGTTTAAATGTAATTTGAGGTTACAAATCAAGTTCAAAGAAACCATTTGTTGGGCCAGAAATTCACAAGCATTAAAAGTCCTATTCAGTCCCAGCCTGCAGATCTAACTTATTATAGCAGCTCTATTGAAAGCAAACTGTCACAAGGTGAAGAGAAAAAGCAAGAGTGATAGATGGACCAAAAGTCATGGATGCACAAAAGCCAGCACCAAAGAGGTGGACAAAAGCCACTTAAGCTAAAAGATCACATTTATCATATCAACAGATGCTTGTAAATTATGCCTAGAAATATTTAATTAGAAAGGAGAAGCCAGTTTCTGGTCTCAAAGGAGTGAATTTGTTTATTAGCCTTCTCTATATGAAAAATGGGAAAACTTAAGATGGAGTTTGATAAAAATATAAATGGAATCAGAGACAGCTTCAGGTACACACAAAGTGTGCAGCTGCTAGTGTAGGTACTAGGGTGACTAGAGTGACAAAAAAGACTGATCAGACTCTCTAGACAACTCTATTTCAGAGCAGATTTGTGAGTCAGACTTAGGCAAACCTTTCATTTGTGTTAAGAACCAGACCCATGGCCACTCCTGTGGCTACTGCCAGGGTGGGAGCATCTGTGCCAGTGCTGCTTCTGCACAAGGGAAGCAGGGCTGGACCATGGGCTGGAGGTGTTCCTGCACATGGGATGGACACAGTGTCAGTGAGCACTGCTGGGAGGTCAGGGGACAGGGGCCATGTGCCATCTGTGTCCTCAGTGCTCAGACATGGGGGTGTTACAGAGCAGCCATCAAAGTAAAAGTTGCCTGCACCAATGAGAAATGGGAGCTGCCTGTAGTGGTCTGCACTTTTCTGTTTGGTTTTCAGTCCACATTCCTAACTTCAGTCCTCATCAAGTCAGTTCTGCCCTAGTCTCTTACATTATGAAAACTGATTTACATATCCAAACAAATGGCCCTCGAAGGGAATATTCAGGCTGACAAAACATAATTCATGCTCATCCTTTTTAGAGCTATCTTTGCATTAAAGAAAGATTAACAAACAAAACCAAGGAGATAAAGAAAGAAATGTCATGGAACCACTGGGAATTTTGAGAAACTATTCAACCATCCATGTACATTCATGAAGATGGGGCTGGGGGTAAAGAGATTTCCCAGTTGACACGTTTCTCCACTTGTGAACATGCTGAAAGATCACTCATACGTTTTCAATGAAGTCACTGACAGTCAAGAATGCTGGAGGCAACAGCTGTTGGAGATTGATTTACCCCAAGGCTATTTAATCTCTCAGACTCTCATAAGGATGCTTGCTAGGGGGGAAGGTAAAAAAGCACAACTAAAAATTGTATTGCTTTCAGCAGCTGTTGTTATTCCTGAAAGCCAAGAATGGGTCAAAAAAATGTGATGAAAGTCTTGGTTTGTTATCAGCTATAGGGGTGGCCAGAGCTTACTGCTTCCTTTGGGGGTAGGATTTCCTTTGTGGAATGAAATACAGTAAAATTGCTAGCTCCAAGAGGGCTTAGTTGCCTGGGAGTTACCGTGAAGTGTATATATGCCTTGGAATTTCCAGAATTATAAGTATATTATGTCAGTGTGGAGTGACACAGGTCATGAAAGGCGGCCCTTGTGTTCAGTAACAGGAGCTGGGACAATTGAGCAGCGAGAAAAGATAACATAAAACATTCATTAAAATGGTGGAAAAAAATTACTGAAAAGCAGAGTGCAGCTGCTGTACATGCCAGTTACTATTTCTGAATGGTTTCCTCCTGTGAAGCTGAGTTCTTATTAAATCACATTGTCCAATGATGCATTAGACATGTAAGACATTTGCCTACCTAGCTGAAAACACAGCACATGCATCTCCCAGCAGATCTTCTTTCTGTAACCACATGTGTTGTGTGGTTTCTTAGCAGAACTTTTGAAACAGGGACTACATTTTCAGGGGAGAAGGAAATGAATTAGCATCTTTGGCTCACATGGGGCTTCATTGCTGGGAACATGTAGGATGCCTTGTGGCTTCTCAGATCCCACCATTGGGCATAAAGCTTCTGTCTGTTCCCTCCAGCAGTGCAAGCTGTTGAAGACAGTGCTCCATCCTGGGTATTAGCTGTCTACAGGCTGACATCCTTCCAAATCTTTCCAGCATATCACTCAGGATGTATCTACATCAGGGCTTTAGTTTGGAACAAGAATACACTTTTGAAGCAAATCTCACATTATCCCCGCTTATGGTGTTTTGGTTCCCATCATGAATCTGTCTTGGAGACCATGAGCCAGATTCCTGTCAGACAAAATTGGAGTGGGAAGTTTGCTTCAGAAGAGTTCTGCAAGACCAGATTGGAGCTAGCTCAGAGTAGAATAACCCTGAAAAGTGAATAACATGGACACTGGACCTTTAGTACCAGATGTTTTATTATGCAGATTCACTCCTATCAGACCACAAAGTTGCTGATACCCACATAGCCATATAAATCTACCAGGTAATTAAAATCCTCTTCATAAAGGAAAAAAAAAAACCCAAAAAACAACAAAACAAACAAACAAAAAAAAACCCTAAAACTTAAACAACATCAGGTAGTGGAACTATGGATGTAAAAGACACAGTTGTCCTGAAAATTATTATAATCAGAGAAGGAAGTGTATTTTTCATGCCACTGCTGTCTCAGCTATAGAAGAGCTCTCATGAGTAACACAGATGACAGCAAAGATAGAAGAATTAAAAAATGGAAACCTTTGGTTCCAATGGGGGCTAAGATTGCTTTAACTATTCTTCAGGAGCTGAAAAAGAGGATAAAGCCATAGAAAGGTTATAATGCTGAAAACCAGTGTGCTCCTATGACAGCAGTTAATTGTACAGTGTATTTAGCCACACCACTGCAGCACAGACTATGGATGTCTGTATAGGACTATATTGAATCAAAGGGTTAAATGAACTTAGAAGCTAAGAACATAGCTAGCAAGACAGAAGTAATATAGTTTAATTAAGAGGGCTAGTAGAAACTATGCAAAGGATTAATTATTATTGGATAGACCTAGTAAAGCTAAAGCAATATATTATTTACTTAACTTAGTTGTGTTTGTAGAAGGAGACAAGAAAGATGAGCCATTGTGAAAATGAAGAAACCATAACTGCAGCTGGGCCCAGAAACCAGCCAGAACCAGGATGGGGAGGGCTAGATTACAACCAATGACCATAGAACCTGCCAACAAGACAAAAGTGAAAAGTTTAACTTGAGGAAAACATCCCTGACTTCATCTTAGGAGACCACTGACTCATTTCAAAACCCACCGACCCAGTTAGAAGAAGGAAATACTCAGGTGCAGGAGACCTTTGAGCTCATGTTAATGTGAAGGGAGGGTAGGCAGGGCTAGGTAATGCATATGTATAAGCATAGTAAATAATTATATAAATATATAAGATTTTGTAGATAAAAGAGGACAAGAGCCTCGAAGATTTTGCACATGCCTTTAGAGAATTTTCCTGGATGTTCCTGGCATTGTAATAAACATATCCTTTCTAATTTTAACTAGTAAAAAGCTTTTTGTCCGTGCATCAATATAGGAACCGTTTTGCACAGGGCCTTAGGATTACTCCTTAGTCCTGTGAATTTGATTTGTAAATAAATTTTATCCAACCTGTTTAATATGTTTAGCTCTGAGAAAACTATAAAGGGTCATTTTTATTGAGTGGTTTTGTTCTATAGGTAAGAACAAATCAAACTACTGAAAATGTCTGTCCCACATGTATTTAAAAGAAATGTAACTTTTTGATGGTATTGAGAAGTTTTCTCTCTGGACAAGATGGAAATTGGAAAAAGAAGAAATTCAGAAATTAGGGAAAAATTAATTATGGATTCTGTCCATCAGAATCTAACTGTTTTTCTTCTGATCACACCAAAGTTTGGATCAAGCAGTTTTGTTACTAGTCTTCAGAACATTTGTTAGCCTCACAGTGGTATGACTAGATAGATATCCAGCTCCTTTTTTATATCAAATTGCCACCAAGTTGACAGTCATTTTACACTAGTGATGGAATATCCATGTCCTGTAACATGTTGGCCTTCTCAAGTAAGAAATTTCATGCAAAGATTATTCAATTTCCTAACTTCAGTTTAAAATAACCCAAAAAAACAACAACAACCAAAAAGACAACAAAAGTCCCCTCCCAAAAAAAAACCCAAACCCAAACCCCGAAGCTTCTGAGCCAGACATTAGATGGTAACTAGAGGGAAAATG
Source organism: Cyanistes caeruleus (assembly GCF_971803275.1). Classification (NCBI taxonomy): domain Eukaryota; kingdom Metazoa; phylum Chordata; class Aves; order Passeriformes; family Paridae; genus Cyanistes; species Cyanistes caeruleus. Next base: position 11,240,428 of record NC_141701.1, read on the forward strand.
GATTATTGAAAATACTTGGCACTTGCATGAATTTCCCCTCTGGCAATCAAAAAACATACTTGTGTACTTTTCAAAACTTCCACCAAAGTGCAACCATTCCTGGTCCATGGATAACCTGTGTCCTTAGAGGACCATGGCACAGATGTCTGTGCTCTTTTTTACAGTAACTGTAGACAAAAAGTGAAGCTTGCAAGGGCCTGACCAAAGCTCCTGCTGACCTCACTGGCTGTAGATCACAACCTTTTCATGAGGCTGCCCCTCAACAACTGAAAGATGAAGGATTTGTTCAATTCCAGCTCCAGTGTTTATAGAAGGATCCATACAAAACACATCCTCATGGGTCTGCAGGATAATTTTATTTTTCCTGTATATTTGAAAATATCTTTCCACATCTCTTGTAGACACCTGGAGAGACACATGCATCTGCTTCCCCTGCAATCTTGCAACAGCAAGAAAGTAGTTGTTTTTTCAGCCACCAGAGAAATAAATTTCTATGATACTTGAAAACAGGGGATTTAGGTGGGGGCGGGGGGTGGTTTGTTTGTCTTGTTTTGTTTTGGTGGGGTTTGTTGGGTTTGTTTGTTTGTTTGTTTAATTATTATTATTGTTATTATTTGATTTTCATTTTAACTTAAATTTATCGTTTCTATTTGTTCAGGGAAGCATTTGTATTCCTCCTGAAGATGTATTGTATAAATGCTCTGCAACACTGAGAATTCACAGATAAACTTTACTTCAGCAAAGCTTTTGTGCTGACAGCTCTTGAAGCAGCAGCACTGAAGGTGTGGAGATTCTGCCTTCTGAGCTTATTCCAACACAGTCTGAGTTCATATTCACATCACATACACAATCTTTCTTCCTCTCTCAGAGGAAGTCTGCTGAAGCAGAGCAACCAGAGGAAGAAAGCAGAAGGTCTCACAGTCCCCCAGCCTGGAGCCAACCCTGCCAATGAACCCTGGGTACAGCCATGGCCATCCTGGCTGAATCCTTCGTTCCAGCCTCAGTCACTGCAAGCAAAATCACCTGTTCACTATGGGGCAGAGGAAGGGACGGGGATGGTTCCTATCAGGGCTCAGTGCAAAGGGGGCTGTAGCCAACAGAGCCCCTGGCCTCTTGCTGTTGTAGTGACACACTCAACTCAGGTCACAGTGACAGATGTAGGCTTAGCAAAGGACCCATTTTCGTTATTAAATATTTTAGCATGTTTTTTCCTTGGTAAATTAGAGTAATTGCTGATACTATGACAAATGAGTGAGTTCAAGATAAATCAGATAACAAACATACTTCCCAGCCCTTTTTGTTTCTCTAGACCAATTTCATAACACATAATGTTATAAGTTCTATATAATAAGTTCTCTATATAGTTCTATAATACAACTGCCTTAGTGTTGGAACATGTAGAAAAATGTAACTCAGTGTCATGAGAGCATTGGGATCAACACAATCTGGCAGGTTTCTGATCATTTTAAAGCCTTCCCATTTTAAAACCTATTACCATATACAATCAATGCCCTACTCTAGATGGAAATCTTGGGTGCAAGAGGCAGTTGCTTCTGTCTTGTTCTTAGGTGTGAAAATCAGTAGAGGAATGTGAAAGACTAAGAGCATGCCATCCCTGAGCAATAAGTCTCAGCTTGCAAAGGACACTCTAGTTAGGCAATGACAAATTTCTTCCTCTCATTAGAGACCAGTTCTTCAGTGTCAGGAGCCCTGCCTGGAATGTGTCTTTGAGCTCCAAGGTCATTCTAATGATAAAAAAAGAGTCAAAGTGAAATCTTGTGAAGCAGCTTTCTCAGCCCCACAGTCTTTAAGAGCAGCCCATGAAGCTGTGAGCTGTGTCTTACGGTGCATGGTGAGGTCAGCTCCTGGGGCAAGCACAGAGACAGATAAGAAATCACCTATTTCAAAATCTGTATCCAGGCAAAACAGCATTGCTTTCCACAGAAAAGGCCAAAAGGAAAGGAGACCCTTTTGTGGCCCTTTTTTGGTGGTAAGGATACATTGGGTGGTGGCAGAAAGCAAGGAAGCAAATTCAATTCCTGGGCTCCGTGGTACTGCAGATCTTTGAAGTCTCTAAAGGAGAGTGGGATCAACATGAAAAATAAAAAAAACCCCATAAAGCATAAAAGAAACATTTTGATCTCCCCAGCCTCATCATCCATGAATTACAGGAACATGGAAACTCAAAAAAAAATCACTAAAAATGGATTTAATTTTTCTGACCATTCCTCTGCATCTGGAGACAATGGGGAATTCAGAGCCACAAGGTACAGCTATGACAAGAAGCAAGGGAAAAGACTGGTCTTGAAGTAGAACATCTTCCCTACAGAAAAACATTAAAATAATTAAGGATTTATAGGAAACATTGTAGAAGAGACTCTTGAAAACTTCACTAGTTTTTTCCTCAGGCCAAATAATACGAGTCAGCTGAATTCAGGAAAATTATCTTTACTCATTTGCATGTAAGTGCCTAATTAATTGCCTATTACAAAAATTATACACTTGCTTCTAACACCAGAAGGCTTTGTTTTCGTTGTCAATGGTTGAGCACCATACTAGATAACCTAAACATTTCAGGGAAAACCTAATTTCTGAAATGTCCACTCATCTTCTGAGGAGTCTTTGTCAAAAGAGGAAAATCTCAAATTTCCCACCTTCCATAACAGATCACTTTTTACTGAGTGAAGCATTTTGCTGGTGGAAAAATAAAAAAATAAAAGAAAAAAAAGGAAAGGAGACACAATAAATGTATATATAAGCATAAAGTGGAAACTTAAACAGGTTTTCATTTATACAGTGTTACCTTCTTAGGGTCAGCATTAATCCCAGGCTGACTGCAATGCCCTTAAAAAAACATTGATCATACTGTAATGTGAAGGTAGGTGTGGACACTTCCCTCCAAAACACTTCCTCATAAAAATGTCTTGAAGGAGAGATGAGTTACAAGTGTGTGTTTGTACCTGTGTCTGCACATGTGATTTCTGACTGGAGGCAGGAAGGAATGCTCTGCCACACAGGGGAATCTCTGTGTCCCAGATTATTGCAAATGGGGTGAAAAATGATAAAAATTAGCATGATGCCTGGTCCTATTTCTCAATTCCTCATGGAGCCTGGAGGCACAAACTATTCAGCAGCTGGGCTGGGAAAGAAAATTCCCCCTCCATGAAACATTACAGCACAGTTGAGCGCATTTATGGCTGCACAAAACTTTTCATGGCATCAGCTATTTTCTTTTGGGAAAGACAAAATACTTGAAAGCACAGCCCTGTTCTGCTGCTGCAATTTTCTAAAGAAATTTTCTCTTTTGCCTGAAAGAATAGCCAGTCATGAATATGCATGTGTATGTAGGCTCTGGGCAAGCCAGGAGAGCAGAGTGCCTTTCCCAGGGATCCTGCCTGCAGGATGTCCCAGAGGAGCTGCCCACTTCCAGCAGCTCCCAGTTCAGCCCCTCAGTGGGTCTCGGCACAAACTGATGGCCTGCCTGTTGGAGGTGATCTGATCATCCCAAAGCACACTGCAGTAGGGCATTGCCCAAAAAAATCAGTTTTGACACTCTTATAAATTTCTTCCTACTTTCTACAACAAAAATCACAGAGAGAAAAGATACAATCCAAATAGATAAAAACAAGAATAATATACAAATGGATAAAAAGAAACAAAATGCAAGAAAATTTAACATCTGGAGAGCAGGAACGAGAGCTTGATTGATTGCTGTGATTTCTTTATTGCTTCTGAAATTATGTTGTCTATGTGGGATGTGGTACAATAGAAATATATTTTTTTATATATATATGTATTCTAATATGTGGTAATATGTAAATATATTTACTGGTTTTTCACTTTTCCTTATCCTGAGGTCAAAGTGATTCCAGAGCAGCAGGACAGCAAGAAGGCATCCTCTGCCAAGCCTGTACTGGGGCTATCAGCAGGGGGACCATAAATGCCACAAGTCCTTGCATGTTCCACATGGAATCAACCAATATCCAAGCACATTTATACAGAAAGTGTGCATCAGGGAAAAGCAGGCATCATGGGGGTCAGAAGGGGAACAAGCAGCTTTCCAAGATGGTGTTAACTCTAGGGATTCTCCAATGTGCAACAAGATCCTAGAAGTGTGTCTGAAAACTGAATTTGTCATGCTCTTCCTCATCCTAATGTGACTTGAACTGGGAGTCAGTAGATTATAGGGTTTCTCTTACTACCATAATATCACCCTAGCTCAAACCAATTGATTGTGAAGCCATAAAATCCCATCCTGAAGCAGTGAGATGTGTGTAAGACAAGGATATTGAATTGGTAAGAAGATTTTCAACTTTTTTGTTTTGTTTTGTTTTTTTTTTTCTTTTTTGTTTGTTTGTTTTTGTTTTGGTTAGTTTTTTTTCATTACACAATGTCTGATTTTCATTGCACAACTCAAGAAATTAATTTAAAGATGCCAATAAAAATTACAGGTACTGAGCATTTGTATAAAATAGGTTCCCCATATGCCCCACAATATTGTTTCAAATTTTAGAAGCTGGTTTTGAACCTACATTTTTAAAACCACTCCTTGAACTGGCTTCCACTTTCTAAGATTCACATCTCAGCCGTTATCACCAGAGTCACTTGTGTAGAAGTAAACTCCAAATGTATTTTTCTGAAATTCCTAGCCCTAAAGTGAGCCAAGCCATGGATGTCAGTTGGCCAAAGAAAATTTTATGTGCATCTGCATGTGACCAAGACAACAGATACATATTCCCTAGCCTATGGGATTTACAAGATGTGGAATGGAACATTACATGACTGAACAGTTCTGTTTATTTTTTATATTCAGCACAATTTTTCCCTCAAAGTGGAATAAACACAATTAGAAAAAGTGCAGCCATCATGCTTCCAGGAATAAGTAAACCTGAGATACCTGGAAAATAGTTTATCTTATTTGCTTCAGAAGAAATGCTTCAAGATGCTAATTGATAGATCTCATCATCCCATCTGAAATCAACTGTCATGTCCATTACCAACATCTGTGGGCTAAAGAAAAGTACTGGAAAAAGCAGAAGGTAAAAAACACAGCAAAAGAGAGAACTTGGCTTGCCTGACAAGTTGGACAAGTGACTGCTGGCAGAGCTCTGCCTACTTTTGACAGAAGAAAAAAATGCTTTATCTAGAAACGAACCCTTTTTCTGAGCACAAGGACCATGCAGCCAGGTTATCTTTCCATCTTGAAATTATTAGGATTAAACCAGCATGATTGTGTTGTGTTGTTGTTTGTTTGTTTGTTTGTTTTCCTTTTTTGGGGGGGGGGGGGCAGAGGGGTTTGCTAGGTAGAGTGTTGTAATTTAGGACAGTAAGAGCTTGAAGTGCTGGAGTCCTCACATGATGTATGGTTTTCAATATGCCAGCATTTCAATTCCCACTCTTAGTCCTGACAGGTAAATAGCATAATACATGGAAATGTTTAGATATTTACCCTGGGCCTTAGAAGGTATTTAGGCATTTGAATTAACCTTCATTTCAGCAATGTAGCTCTGATGAGGACATATTGGGGTTTTTTTTGGTTTTCAGTAGAGTCTAGGGAAGAGAATGAAGGTGTCAGACTCACAGCCCAGACCTCCCAATTCGAACTCCCTGTTCAGGATTTTTTTTTCACTTCCCCCAGTTACTACAGAGCTCACAGAGTTGACCAGACCCATACAAGGGGGACCCTGTCCTTTGTCAGTGTTCTTGACTTGAATGCTGTCCAAGCACCTGAATTTAGACTGCATTTTTGAGACATCTATCCTCCAGCCACAGAATCCTTAGTAACAATTTTCCTAGAAATGCTTTTGACAACTATTACTGTATTGTAAAACTGATGTAGAAGTACTCAAAACATTTTCTAATATTGATGGTTCTGTATTTCTTCCAAATAAGCAGCTTCAGAGATGCTCAAAGCAGGATTCCTCAGACTGGAGGTGAGTGTTTCCAGTGCAAGCATCTGTGTTTATGTTCACTGCCTAAACAGCTTTTAGTCAGCAGTGAGTTGTTCGATATAATTTAAGGTGTGCTTTCAAAGTAAAATGCACTCACATCTGGTCCAGTGGATCACATCCTGAATGCAATTGCCTTTATTGACTGGATCTCTACTGAATTTCAGACACCTCATCCACACACATATGCATTGTAGGCACCTAAAACTGGCAGATTAAAATCCAGCTTTAGTGTCTCACTTTCACTAATACACAATAGAAAAGATACTTTCTAGATAAATCTTTTCTCTTGTTTTTTTTTTTTTAATATTCAGGGGTAAATCTTGTCATTTGGGTTTGTTTTCATAAAATCTAAAATCTAAAATGTAAATTTCCATCATTCCTTTCACTCAGATACACTTAACTCATTCCCAAAATTATTATATCCTGTACTTTTGTTTTGCTTCCTCTATACATTGTTGGTTGCAGTTTTAAGAGGAAATCTGGTCCTTCCCTGAAGAGATATTTTTCAGCACTGCAAATTCAGCTGGGATTAACCAAAGTTCTTTGGACTTTTTGAGAGATGCTCATGCAAGTGCTGGTTCTCTTTCTTCTTCTCTGTTTTCAAAGAAGTTGGCACTGCTTTATCTCACATACCCACAAGAGGCAAAGCAAGGGAAAAAGCTCCCAAACACTGTGATGAGTTCTCCCCTTCAAAGAATACTAATGTCAACATCACACTTTGATCCTCACAGGCAGTCAGAAGTGTTTCAGCAATATCTTGTTATTCAAATATTTAAGAACTTACAGTGAAGATCCACAGCAGGTGACATAATTTAGAGGTTGTAGAACTCTGTTCCATAATAAAACATACTGCTGTCTTTATACTTAGCTGCACCAGATTTTGCTCTCAGAGCAAAGTCAAAGGACACCTCACCCTGGTATAGATCTGGGATAACCCTGCCAAACAGAACAGAATTAAAAGGCTGTGAAATAAAGTAAATCACAGCCACAGCAACTCATTTAATTTTAGCAGAGCTACTCCAGGTTCCCAGCAGTCTAACTAATTGCTTGGCCTTGTTCCACTTTCCCTAAAGACTGAAGCATACATTTTTTTTCTATTAAATATTAACAGGAGCCTATGTATCACTTGTCAGAAGATGCTTAGCAAACTGAACATCCTTCAGCAGTCCCTCTGCAGCCCACTCCCAATTTCAGCTCTAGGCTTTGTCCTAACCCCAGTTATAGGTCAAGGCTTTGACTGAATCTTAGCCCAAGATCCTCAGCTATGATCCAGAAGGAAAAGTTTTCATCAGAGACTTCCCTGTGCAGTCTCCCCCTTCCTTTGGCAGCCCCTGCAGCCACAATCCAAATGAAGCTGATTTTTATTCAGGACAAAACTAAAAGGTGCAAAGTGATCAAAACAATAGACACAGAAAAATGCACCCAAGAGTAAGGCAGCCAAGGCAAAACAGAAAAACATCAGCAAATGTAATTGAAGAATAACTGGATAAGAGCAATAAGGCAATTTCCTAACAGCTGTCCTTCATCCCATGCTTTTCAGCCTACTTATCTTTTAATAGGTGGCATTCCCTGTCATGCCCTTCAAACCTCACAGGTTTATTGCTGTTTCTACAGTGTAGCTTCCATTCCCAAAGGTGACATGCCTGACAGGGGAAGAAATATCTGTAAATAAGATTTTCCCCTGTATTCCCCTGGCCAGGAGTCTGTGCATCTTCCACTCAGAAATGTGACAGTTCAGAAAACTTGCCAGAGACCCTGGTGGGCTTTCGGGCCAAAACAGCAGCAGTCGAGTGGAGGACACTGAGACACCACAAGTATGACACCAAAATCTCTTGCGTTGTGGCTGGAGAGGGCAGGGCTCAGTCTCTGCATGGGCGGGGTACAAATCCCAGAGCTGTGGGAGAGAGCAGATTGTAAAGTCATTTGGTGCCCTCTAATGGCAAGGATGCTTTTAACCAAAATGATCCAATGAGCGCACTTAGACCCAAAGCGGTCACTGTCATCGCTCAGTTCAACTGGCATAGCCCTATTTTCAAACATTAGTTTAGTTGGTTGTCTTGACTGATAGGATCTCTCATACTAGCTAATTTATTTCGTTTATCATCTGGGCTCTGTAGAGGCTGAAATACCTTGTAAATTCAAGTAAGTGAGATCCTACTAAGCTTTATGAGGAGTGTGAAGACACAGCCACCCTCTTAGCCCTGCCACATCAGGAATGATGTCTGTGTGCCCTGTCTGAGATGCCAGAAACCTCTGCTGGTGCCGTGGTGGGGACATGCATGCTCCATCTGCAGTGACCAAAACAAGCACTGGGCAGTGCATAACACGTGCATGCCTTTTGTGCAGATTAATTTTATAAACTACAGAGTATATTTGTTAAAGATTCAGAATTCAGTGGAGTCCAGTGGTTCAGCACTCCCTGTAACCATTCACCCATTCACCTTCTGGAGTCACATCATGGGTGGATTAAACCTGAAACCTTTAACCTGAAAGAGAACATAACCAACCACAGCCCAATTGCCTGGGAAAAATGGAAAACTAGGGAGAAACAGAAATATTTATAAATTTAGGCTTTTTCTTTTTCTGCTCCTCTCTCACTCCAAGCTGGTGATATTGTCTCCAACAATTCTCTAAGCCCTCTCAGGGTATCCTGAGAGTTTATAAGGTACCTGCCCATGGAGCTGTACAGGAAGCTGCAAGTTTCTGTGCACCTTGTGTGCCCTGGCAGAATGAAAACTGAATGTCATTTGTTCATATATTGGTTAAAATCAATAAACCTTGGAAGAGCTGTGGAAGAATCACAAGATGCAAAGTAGCTGGGTGATAACATAACAATGTAATTCAGCAAAGATAAATCTAAACTTAAGAACAAAAGCAAAACCAAACACAGCTCTATATAGATAGAGTGATAGCCTTTAATTCAGATTTTACCACTGAAAAAAGTGATCTTGTAGTAACTGTACATGCAGTGACTCTGAAAAAGGCAAATTGAATCACTGAAAAACCAAAAATTATCATGACATTATGCTCAAATTCTTTGATGTGTCTAGAGATGTCTTTGTCTTGGTAGTCTCAGCTTAGCAACTGATGTTAGAAGTATAAAGCATGCAGGGAAGCATGGCAGAGATGATCAGCAGCATAGTTTCCATACAAGAAACCATTGAATAGTCAAAGACACGAAAAGTCATGAAAAAAGAGAACAGCTGAGAGTATTTGCTGGTTTTCATAGCACGAGAAATTGAGGGACTAACTGCTTTTTAGACACAGTTTAAAAGCAAAAAGTGATCCTTTTTCTCCTATGCCCCACTCCCATTAAATGCTGAAATTAATTGCCATAGGATTTTTATGAGGGGATAAAGATGAGTTGGTCCTATGCCTTAGGAATGGATTTATCAAGATCTGCAGGAGTGAGATAGACCTTGGTTTCAGGGATTTCATATCATTCATGGTGGAAAGAGAAAGAGCTAAATTGTTCATAGAGGCAAGGGAGAAGAAAGGTAATCAGAAGTTTGACTTAGAGAACTATTGCTCTGCAGGTCTTTTAGAGAACTTTTGCTCTGCCTGCCTTTTCACTGGTGAATGTGAGAAAAAGAGCATGTGAGAGAGTGACCTGTGGCTGAAACAATGATGAAATTCTGTGTCCCCTGTGGCTTAATCAGATATTTGACCCTTTTCCTGAAAAAGCAGATGCATGTGGTGTCTATTTTGGCATTTATGAATAATATAAAAGCTTGACATTGCTCAAAATGTTTTATGTTGAAAACCTTCCCTAGAATATTGAGGTACTATTAAAAAACAAGTTTAAAGCTAGGAGATGTCATTTCATTTCATCTACCACCCAAAGGCTGCTTTTTCTTCCTAGCTACCCTTGATTTTTTTCTGGTGATTTCTCTCTGGCATCTATCTGTCTCCTAGAAAGATAATCAATTTGGATATGAGGGTATTAAGGTTTGATAGATGCATCATTCTCTTCAGCTCATTGCAACAGCAAATCTCAATATTAAAAACACTTACCTAGTTCTCCTTTAAATTAATCTTGTATTTTCATTCAACCATAAATTCTTCCTACGCCTTTTTCTACAAAATAAAATTCCAAACCTGGTGGTTTTCTTCCCTGAGAACTGATCACACAGTAACCATGTCTCTCGCTGTGGTGTTTGCAGTACATGGACAGAAAGTTCTCTGCAGTGCAATGTTGCTGTCATCCACCTGTCTCTGCACCAGTTAAGGTGTTCCCCTGACTGAGACCTTTAGAAATATGCTCTGTTAAAACACTCAATCTCCCTTTAGGTAAACTAAGGAAGGAAAACTCTTCAAATTCTTGAGTCTGTCAAGAAAAGCATCATTCTTCAGACTCCAAATAACATTTATGGTTCCTCACTACCTTATCTCACTTCACTTTCTAAAACCCTGACAAATTAAATGATTGTAGTATCCCTGTATCACCAGAAGAGGTATCAGAGACAAAATGCTTCTGCTCCCACTCCAATATGTTTGTGTTATACAATTACAGCAGGACCTCTTGCTTTATTTCTTGTCAAATATCCCTTCCTTCTTCCCCACTTTTTTCCAGAGAGCCTGCTGTGGAGGATATAGATCCAGTTTGGCAGCTCTTACCCAAACAGCCTGGTCCTAAATGCCACAATTACTGTGAGATCCAATTACTGCACAGTAGTTCATGAGATTCATAACTTCCCCAAAAAAATCAATATACGGGCTGGAAAGTATCCCAGAAGAGAGATTAATTTTTGATAGACTGAGTCTTGGTATGCTTCCCTGGGATTTACATGTAACCTCTGACCCAGCTGAAGGCTGTGGAGAGACCATGAACAAAAGCAGTAGTCGAGCTCCTGGTCCATATAATTTATATCCCAAATGAGTATCTGGTATCTGCAGGCACCATGAATTACAATTCAGAGAGTTGGAGAGAAGTTCTTAGTGTCACAAAGGAGCACCCTTCTAAGAGGGTCACTTAGATGAAAACAGGAATAAGGTGATTGTGCCCTTCAAAGAGCTTTCTGTCCATGGATGAGCACTTTGATTACATTGTGCTACTGCTGCAAAGAGAAAGAGATTTTAAGCTTTAGAGTTGAGAAAAGCTTCATTATGGTTCCACACCCTCAGGCATGTGAAAACCAAGTGCTTCTTCAGCACCTTTCAGGATTAAACTGATGGCAATGAGAAAAAAATACATTTTGGAGCAATGAGCTGTTAAAATACCAGACAAATAATTTAAGAAGGGGCATTTTCTTGGTGGGCTTGAATATATTTCTGGAGAATAGTTACCTATTTCCTCCTTGCTGGTATACTCCTACACAAATGATTAGTATTTCAGAAGGTAAAATAAAATATTCCTGCATAGTTCTCCTGCATGTCAAAGTGCTTTTCCTTCAGGGTCTCTGCTTAGAGTCTGATATAAAACGCACAGTCTGAAATACAGCAATAGCTGCCTCAGTGTGCTTGCAGCCACATCTGGATCCACCATACACAAATTCCTTACCAAAACCACAGAGTTACTTGGTTAGAAAAGTCCTCTGAGACCATCAAGTCCAACCCCTGACTGATCACTACCTTGTCAACTAGACTGTGGAAATAAGTGCCACGTGCAGTCATTTGTTGAACACCTCCAGGGATGATGTTCTGCTTCTGGCCAGGACAGGGTTCATTTCTGCAGGAGCCAGAAGGGGCATGGCCAGGCCCCAGAGGCTGTTCTACACCATCTAATGCCATGCACAGGGTCTCTTTGGTGGGGTGGTGGTGAAGCCTGGGTTCCAGGTACCACTGAGATCTGCATGGTGAGCACTCATGTGTGAATTGTTCATCTATCATGTACACTCTATTATGAATATTTTGCTTTTACTCTTTGTTTCATTTGCTGTGTCCAGTAAATTATTTTACTCTCAACCTGTGATCTTTACCTTTTGTGCCTCTGGTTCTCCTCTCCCTCCTGCCTCAGAGGAAGCAGGAGGTGGTAGCAGGGAAGAGTGTTTCAGTGGGAACACTAAATTGGGGAATACCATTCTTAAATCATGAGAGATGGGGACACCACCACCACTTCCATTAATCCATTCCACTGCTTAACAATGCTTCCTGGGGTGAAATTTCTTTTGATGTTCCAGCCTGAACTTGCCCTGGTGCAGCTTGTGACCATGTCCTCGTGTCTTGTCACTTGTTACCTGAGAGACTGACCCCCACCTGGCTACAACCTCCTTTCAGTGAGCTGCAGGGAACAATGTGGTCTCCCCTGAGCCCCATTTTCCCCAGACTAAATAGCTCCAGGTCCCTCATCCACTCCTCACAGGACTTGGCTTCTGCTCCAGACCCGTCCCCAGCTCCATTGCCCTTCTCTGGACATGCTTCAGCACATCAGTGTCTTTCCTGTAGCAAGGAGCCCAAAACTGACCCCAGGATTTGAGGTGCAGCCTCACCACTGCTGAGTACTGGGGCACAATCACTTCTCTAAAAATGTGTAGTATTTTACTAAGGGCCACATTCAGAAGTTCATTATATCTCAAAATAAAGAACAGTTTGGGTTTGTGAGAAGGCGAAGAATAAGACAAGGACTATGACAATTAAGGCCCAACCAGAGCACTTCACAAAAGACCAGAGTAATCTCATCTCTCTGCAATTACTAATCACAAGAGAGATCTGGCAGAAGTCAGTGTTGTAGAAAGTTATTTTAACAAAGGACTTTCCTTCTGGAAAATCCTATTGATCTGAGTAGGGATTAAAACAATATTACAGCAAAAGCAGAATATGAAATGAGATTCCTCCAGATACTCAAATAACAAATCAGGGTGTGCAGCCTTCTGTACACTGACTTCTGTACAGTGCTGTTTCAGACAAGGATCTTTTAAGACTGTGTTGCTTTGCACACAGTCCTAATGAAAGGGGAAACATCCCAAACTCTCCTAGATGCCTCACAGGAACCTCCCTTCCACAAAAACAAAACAAAACAAACAAACAAACAAACAAAAAACCCAAAACCAACAAAAAAGAAAGCCACACACAAAAAATCCCAATCAACCACACAAAGTAAACCACTCAGAAACACCCCCTCAAACAAATTAAATAATAAAACAACCAAACAACCGACCAAAAAACAAACCAACCAAAAAAAAAAAAATAAACCAACCAAAAACAAAGAAGAAAAACTCTCCAGGAAAGCTAGAACAAAGCAGTGTTATCCTTTGCTCTACTCTGCAGTACTTTTCCTCTAAAGTATAATATCTTCCTTGAGAAAGATACTCCTTCTATTCCCAGCAACAATAATTTCATGGCTATTCTGTGATCCCATCAGAGCAGTGTTGGTGGCCAAGGGCCGTCAGATGTTTGTCACCACAATAAACACGAATAAACTCCCTAGTTTTGAAGCACCAACTCCCGTTTTCTCTAGTATTTCTCTAGTATTTAAGGGCAGTTTGTTTTCCTGGCAGTGACCACACGGTGGTGATGTATTACCATCAGTTCAGCCTTCAGGCCTGGCTCCCAGGAGCTCGTACTTTGTTAGAGGAGCTGGCAATTCAGAGCAGTGCTCTTTTACAAGGATGCTTGTATAGTGAGCCCTCTAAGCCTGCTTTACCTCACAATTTATGCTCACTGTTTAACTGTTTCGTTTATGGGGTTGTGTAGTTTTCCAGCCAAAAATACTTCAGAGTTTTTCTAAGAACATATGTATCTCTCAGCAGGCACATCCAAATGCAGCAGTATTTGGAGTTACTCATAGCAAATATAATTTATTTCTTCCATCTGATTCAGCTCCTAAGCTGTTTATTTTTTTATTATTATTATTTTTTATTTTATTTTTGTTAAGTTAGTTGGTTTGAGTTTTTGTTTGGATATTGGAGGTTTGCTTGTTTGGTTGGGCTTGATTTGGGTTTGTTGGGGTTTTTTTTGTTTGTACTCTATCGACTTCCTAGGGGAAAAAAAACCCCACTTCTGCAAACTCCTTTAAAGTCAGGTAATGATAACAGGTCACTCTTCCAAATTTCTTCCTAAATGTCTTCCTCAACAAAGTTTTCCAGCCACCTTTCACCAAGGGCAGGTGCTAAATGGAATGTGTACTGCATGGTCTTTGTCCTTTCCATCCTATTCATAATATAGGCCTTAAATTAGCTACTGCATGTCCTTGGCTGAATGTAGACAGTGACAGCCTGATCTAATATGCAGTGAAGTCAATGATGAGCTTTTGGTTTTCCTTCACTTGGCCCTGAATCAAGTTCAAAGTTGTCTGGTACAGGAACCAGATTTTCTGTGCTTTTACAAGGATGATTATTCCCCAATACGGATGTAGGTTACAAAAAAAATCCATTACAACTTTGTGCACAAAAGGAGCTATAAGTAACAAAGACAGCATGTCTCAAATCAGCAGAGAGATTAGCTCCAGCTTAATTGGTTTGAAACAAGGGCAGATCATCAACTGGGACAGGAGAACTGGTTTGGACTTAATAAAAAATGCATAATTTCCCACTCACAAATTTTACCGCAAACTTATACTGAACTTTTAGAATAAAAATGGTTTTAATGTTCTTTTCGCTTGCATTGTTTTGGGTCTCTCTACTTTTTGTCAAGGATCAGAGAAATACACACCACCACAGAAAGAGGGCTCTTTTTGCAAAGGGAGTGACTAAATACAGGAAATGTAAGAAATGTCATAAAATATTATATTCAGTATATGTTCTAGACCAAATGCACACGTGCTCTGACAGTTCATACAGGCCACTCTAATAACATTTTACCCTTTTGACTGGAAAAATCTTTCTGTGCTTTGGAAGTGTAGTGTATCACACCCCTCTGTTGGTGTGGACAAATCTCAGCATGCCTTCTTAAAATCTTTGGAAGTGGACAACATATTAATCCTCATTCACCTATTTCAAATATTTATTAGATGCTTGAAGTTCCCATGCAGCTTTTGCCCACCCAGGAAGAAGTGAAATTCCCTGCCCTTTTTTGCTGCCGAATGTTTGTGGATCCACCCAAGTCCTCACAATACAATGGAGATGAATATCTCCTTCCCCTGACCTCCCTGACTTTAGACAACGTCACTACGGCTTCCATAAAACACTTACTGAATTAGACCTCTCTGAAAGGCTGGGATGCAGGATTTTCTGCCCTGTAGATGACAATGTATTGCAGCTCTTACTGGGATCTTGGATCTTCTCTTTCTGCTTTGGATGAGACCTTGAATCAAAATCTCAGAATCACAGAATCATAGAATGCTTTGGGTTGGAAGGGACATTTAAAGGTCATCTAGTTTCACCTCCCCTGCAATGAGCAGGGAATCTTCAACGCAGTCGCATCCCTCAGATTCCTGTCCAGCCTGGGCTAGAGTGTTTCCTGGGATGGGGCACCTAGCATCTCCCTGGGCAATGTTCCTGTTTCACTACCCTCATCATATAAAATGCCTTCCTTATGTCTAGTCTAAACCCACCCTCTTTCACTTTCAAGCCACTGCCCCTTGTTCTATCACAACAAGCCACAGTAAGAAGTCTGTCCCCTTCTTTCCTAGAAGATACCTTTAGTTACTAAAAGGCTGCTATGTGGAGTCTTCTCCAACTTAGAGAGAGTTGAACAGTCCCATCTCCCTCAGCCTTTCCTCACAGCTCTCTGATCATCTTCATGGCCCACCTCCAAACTCCCTGCATGTCTTTAATGCACTGGGGACCTCAAAACTGGACGCAGCATTCCAGATGGGATCTCATAAGAACAGAGTAGAGGGCCAAGATCACCTCCCTCAACCTGCTGCTCATGAAGCTTTTGATGCAGCCCAGGACACATTTGGCTTTCTGGGCTACAAAAGCACTTTACTGCCTCATGTCTAGCTTTTCCTTGACCAGTAAATTCAAGGCTTCTTCACAGGGCTGCTCTCAATTCCCTCATCCTCCAGCCTGTATTGTACCAGGGGCTGGTCAGACCCACTTGCAGGACCTTGCTCTTGGCCTTGCCAAACCTCATGAGGTTCATGGTTCCACTTCTTGAGCTTGTCCAAGTCCCTCTAACTGGCATTCCATCCCTCAGGCCTGTCAATTTCCCCTCAGCTTGGTGTCCTCTGCAAACTTGCTGAGGGTGCACCCAGTCCCACTGTCTGTGTCACTGATCAAGATATGAATAACACTGATCCCAGTGCAGATCCTTGAGGGACACACTGGACACTGACTTCCATCTGGACATTGACCCAGTGACCACTACTACCTCTGGATGTGACTATCCTACCAATTCCTCATCCACTCCACCCACCAAATCCCTCTCTCTCTAGTTTAGAGAGGCACTGTGTCAGAGGCCTTATAGAAGTCCAGATAGATGTTTTTCTAATGTCCAGAGCAGACCCTGGACCTAGCCAACATGGCATTTGGAGAGTTCTTCACTATTTAAATTGCTCCTCACATAAATTATACAAACATCAAGAAAAGGATTGGAAATATCTCTAGAGCCCATGGTCAGTGTTCTTAGCTGAGAAAGCAAAAATGAAAGCTCTGACCTGTCTTCCATCAAAATCCACAACAAAGCAAGTTATTGTTATGGTTTGGAAAGAAGGTATCCCTTTAGAATCATGAGTAGTTGTCTTATTCAGATCTATCAAGGATCCTACAAGCTGAATGTTGCAAAACAGCTCAGTTGCCCCTCAAATTAGACATAAAATGTAATTTATAAAGTAGAATATTGCAAAAATTAGACCAGTCATAATGGTGACTAAAGTTTCACTCCCTGACTTTTTGAAAACTTCTGGCTTATTTTGTTTTGTACTTAGAAGGGTGTTCCATGCTTTTCATGAAAATATTCTGTCCTCTCAGTGTTCTACACTTGGCCCTTCTTCAGTCATAGTGTGACCACTGCAGTGTTCAGAACATAAAGGTTTTCCAGTGCTTGTACAACATAATCTAGTGAAATAAACAGGGGTATGACCTGCCCCAAATCCAATGACAGTCCCATAGTGTCTTAGTGACAATGGTTACTTCAGGGACACGGAGATATTCTCTTGGCTTTTCAAAAATGACAGAAGAGCAATGTCTTACCTGGAATTACACAATAAAATAAGCTGGGGTGAGACACCCACTCTTCTGCTTAGTATCCTTCATAAACACAAGTTGAGATTGTGAAAACCAAAGCAGGGCTTGGTTCCTTACCTGCACAGCACAACTAACACATCCTGTCCTCCTAAACTTTCCCCTGGCACCACAGACAAACACCCTGTTCTCCAGTGGCTAATCCAGGAAGCACTCATTGTATCTCCTTCTTGCTCTTCAATTTGGGAAGATTGAAGAACTCCCTCCTTACTTCTTATTTTTTCTTGGTCCTCGATCAGCTGGTGTCTGCCCAAAGGAATATTTTGCTGCTTTCAGTTGTCACTGCCTACTGCATTTATTGGGGACTGGATGCCAAAGGTTCTGTTATCTCTTACAGTGTGGGTGGAAGAAAATTTTAACCAGGTAAAATCTGTGCTTTGATCCTGACTGAGCCAAAGACAATTGTCCCAAATCCCTTGACCCTTTGTGCCAGAGGCAATCCAGCTGGGAAAGTGAATGAAAAGAACAATTTCACTGCAGATCAAACATAGTGTCTGAGCTGAGCTCTCCTGGGCCAGTGAATTGCAGTGGTTTAAAAAGTCTCATCTGAGCACAGGCTATGATTAAAACCTACATAAAATGGTAGAATAAACAAAATTATTTCATTATAAAAATGCTTAGCTGAACCTAGGCTCAGAAACACTACTCTGTATGAGCAAAGCTATTCTTTTATTTTCAATACTGAGGACTGTTTGCTGGGGTCCTCCAGTGATGCTAGTTAAAAATTTAAATTGGTACTTATCAGTCTGACCTTTCCCTAAACTAACACCATGGCAGCTTCTTTTTTCTCTCTGGAAAGTATCTCAGTCCTGGGAGTGCAGATGTGCACATGTAAAAGAATATTCATAGGACTATTCACATGGCCAACAGGAGCCTCTCACCTCTAGACCTCTCATGAGCAGGAAAAAAAATACATCTACTAAAAAAAAAATAATTGACCCACCGTTTGCTTTATGTTGTCATGTGGCCCTGAGCATTTTCTTCAAAACTTCAGTATCTCTGTTAAGCAAGACTGGTAAGCTACTGATTCTACTTAGCAGAAACTTGGAGGTGCAGCCATAGCAACCTGCCCTGATCTCAACTCATTTGAGATCCTTGTGCTAAACAATTAAAGCACTTCCTTCTCTCAGCACATTCCTCAGCACTGATAACCAGACTGAAAGGGATACAGAGCAAATTCACAGATTATACAAAACTGGGAGGAGCTGCTGACTCCCTCAAGGGCACAGAGGCTCTACAGAGACATCTCACAAATCACAGGACTGGGTAATCACCAAACATATGAGGTTCCACAAGGGAAAGTGCAGGATTCTGCACCTGGGTTGGGCCAACCCTGGATGTACAGCCAGACTGGGGAATGAGAGGCTGGAAAGCAGAGCCATGAAAAGGGACCAGGGCTCCTGGTCTGGGGGCAGTTGAACAGAGGCAGCAGTGCCCTGGCAGCCAGGAGGGCCAGCCCTGTCCTGGGGGCATCAGCCCAGCATCGCCAGCCAGGCAAGGGAGGGGATTGTCCTGCTCTGCCCTGGGCTGGGGCAGCCTCACCTCGAGTGCTGGGGCAGTTCTGGGTGGCACAATGTAAGAAAGACATCAAGCTGTTAGAGAGTGTCTAAAGGAGGGCAACAAGGATGGTGAAGGGCCTTGAGGGGAAACTGTCTGAGGAATGGATAAGGTCACTTGGTCTCTTCAGCCTAAAGGAGACTGAGGAAACCTAATCAAAATCTACAGCTTCCTCATGAGAGGAAGAGGAGGGGCAGGCACTGATCTCTTCACTCTTGTGACCAGTGACAGGACCTGAAGGAACTACCTGAAGTTGTGTCAGGGGATGTTGAGGCTGAATATTAAAAAAAGGTTCTTCACCCAGAGGGTATTTGGGCAAAGGAACAGGTTCCCCAGGGAAGTGGTCAAGCACCAAGCCTGACAGAGCTCAAGAAGCATTTGAACAAAGATGTCAGGCACATTGTGTGACTCTTGGGGATGGTCCTTGGCAGGAACAGGAGTTGAATTTGATGAGTCTTGTGGGTCCTTTCCAACTCAACATATTCTGTGATTCTGTGAAATTAGTTTCACCAAGAGACACAGAGAGCAGAGTTCCTCTGACCAAATAGAGATTATTCCAGTGCCTTCAGTTAAAATTAGAGTCAAAGAATGCCAGGGACAACTAGATCAAAGGGAACCTTTAGTGAATCTTTATGTAAATCAAAGCCCACTTGTTTTGTAGAACTCACCTGGCCTAACATCCGGTGTGTCTGACACAAGTGTCTATTTCGGATAGCACCTGCTCTGTGAATGGTCAGTGGAGATTTAGTCAGCAGAGTCAACAGACATTTTGCTGTGATTCATCTAACACAACACAGAATGTAGTTCACAGAGGTGAACTGCATCAGAAACACCACTGAGTCTGTGAAGGGACTCCAGGGTGGCTTGCTCAGCTGTACATACACCATTAAGGCACTGCCAGGATATGTGAATTGCAGAAATTCACAAGACCACAAATTGTGCTGAGCTCTGGATTGCCATATTCATTCCTTTATACAGCTGTCAATCAGGAATGGTTGTAGCATATTTCAAACCACAGAGGTGTGACCATCCTCCCTTTTGAATCTTAAGTGCTTCCTTCCCCTTAAAGGAGGGTCATCACAGACATACTTATTGAACAAATTTAGCAGTGTTGAATAAACCTGTCTTGTGTGACTACTGTAGCATCACTCAGAGGGAAGTCTTTGCAATATCTAAGGTGGAACATATTTAATGAAAATTAGAAATGAGCAGCCACTACAAACAGATTCTGTGGATCTTCTTTCCTATTCCTGTGGTGCTAATTTCTTTTTGACAGTCTCTCACATGTTAACTGTAGTACCTGGAGGGAAGAGATTGACTTCAGAGCCTTAACACAGCCCCAAAGGAGCACCCTGTGTTTCTCTGCAGAGTCCCTGATTGCTCCCTGGGTGCTATTGAGTATGGGGGCTGTGCTGAGCAGCTGGTGATTTTCCTTTAACATCCTGCTGGAAGAACTGCAAATCCAGACGTTAGACCGACTAATAGAAGTAATAAAGCTGATACCAGGTACATTTATTTTAACTATACAATAAGGCACAATGTTAAAACTGCAAAGTGCCAGCCTGGTTTTCTGCAGTACATAATATGTGTTGCATTTTTTACAGTAACCAGAAAGGCATAAACATGTCAGAGAAACTACCCAGGATGCAGAAATATTCCTTGCAGAGTCACATAAGGAAAGGCAGGCACCATTCTTTAAAACCAAGCATGCACAATTAACAAGAAAAATATTGCCAATAAAAAGGGGAAAGATGGCCAGTGAGTATAATTAGATGGGATAGTTCAGGGTGTGGGTTTGGCAAGAAAATGACAGCTAGAAATAACAAAAGCACTTTCAAGACATCTGATGCATGTAGCTGCAGTTTCACAGAATCTTGTGTGCAGATGGAGCCTCACAGAGGACTTGTAGCTGAAGCTCATGGTGAGTGTCTGTCAGAAAATAGTTGAGTGGGATCCCAGAATGGTCAAAGGTTTGGTTTTCTATGGGAAAAGATCTCTTTGTTGTTATTTATCTCCAGTGAAGGGTCAGACTTAGAGGTGTGGTAAGGTTTCAAAACTGGGATGTAAAATCTAGCTCATCAAAGTTCCCATCAATTCTTTGACTAAATATTTCTGAGGACTTAGCCCTAACTAATTTTAAAAAGGACAAAGGTAAGCAGTATAGGGAGAGTGGAATATAACATATATCATGGGGTCCACATTTTGTGCGTTACTCTTTACTCACATATTGATCAGCTGGCACAGGTGACCCACATCACCTGACCCCTGTCCCACCAGAACCAGCCCCCTGCTCATGACGTGCCCATCCTCATGAAACTCTGAGGCAGGGCATCAGGAGCTGCCCCACTGGGATCTAACGAGTTCATTATGGCCATATGGAAATGCTGTGGCAAAACAAGCACTGGGCTGTCTGTTCTCCTTGCCTTTGTTGGGATTCCTTTGTCACTGAACTCTTCATCAGCTCGTTGTATTCAAGATTACAGATCATCTCTAGTCTCTATATTGCCATAATAACAAACAGCTCAAACTCAGTGGGTTCAGCTCCAGAAAGCATCCATATGGGAATATTCAGTGAAATCCAAGGACTCTGTTGGAAACAGCTGGCAAATATACAGAACTGGAGGCAAGACTGCAAGCAATACCGCAGTAAGCACCACAAATTCAGTATGGAGAGTGTCTTTTAAAATATAAACGTCCTCAGTGCTTTGCAGCAAGAAGCAATAAATGTTTTATAACATTTTAATTGAAAGCACATAAACTGAAATCATTTGAAAGAAAGAATCTGTGTGTGTATATTCAGTGTTGAAGAGATATAGAAGCAGATTTGTGTCAAATTCTATTTAGAACTATACATTGAATGGGTTGATCTCAAAAATCCTTGAATTGCACAAAATTGGCCTGGAAGATACCTCAAAGACTCATCTAGCCTAGTCCTCATGTCCCAGAGCACAACTGAAGAAGCTCCAAAAAATTCTTTGCCAATGTTTAAATCCTCCAGTGAGAATATCCTGGGGTATTCTCAGGCAGAAAAAAAAAAAGGAGTTCTTCCACGGAGAAGCTCAAAAACTCAAGGTCAATTTAGTATACCAATATGAAACTTAAATGTGTGAGGTGCCTTCCCCAAATATCTTCCATCCCCATAGCTGGCTTTTGCTGGGCCAAGGTTGGGATCAGAGAAGCCTTACTGAGTATTCACCATCTGATGATTTTTCTTTGTTTGTCGACACACTTGGCCACAAGGCTTGCAGATGATTCCAGCTGAGGAAACCAAAAGAAGAAAAGGTCTTTTTAGCTAGAGAGAAATGTGTCTTGTCTGGAAAGCTTGAAAAGTGCAGCAACATTCAAAGCCTGTTTCCATCCCTGGGGGAAGCCTGTGGGGTAGCCTGGAGAGGGGCAGGAGATATTATGTCAGTCACAGGGGAGCACATCCACTCTCACAACCAGAGAGAGGCTTTGCTGGAAAGAAACTCAGTGTATCATAACCTATCTAAAAAAAAATAAATAAAAAAAAAAATTAAAAAGACTTGCAGTTGTAAAAAGGCTGGATCTTAAGAAGACTTGCATAGGGTAATCTGTGTTTTCTAATTTGACAGATTCATAATGATTATATTATGCCAGAAAACAGAGCTGCACTTCAATTAACTACTCCTTTATTATACGAAGTGCCCTCCTGTTTTATTTAAGTAATAAGGGATAAGGACTCTATCTGGAAATGTGCTGTGCTCTGTTCTGTCTGCTTCTTGCCCTGCTCCCAGGGCAGTGCAGCTGAGGTCTCCCCTGTACTGGGCTAGATTGCAAGTTTTACTTCAGCCTGCTTAGTAGCTGAATATAGATAATGTGAAATCTCTGCTAGCTGTTTCTGAAAATATGCGTGTTTTGCTCTTTATGAAAACTTGAGGGGTGATAAAATATAAACTTCACTGTCTTTGCTGTGGACACCTTTACTGTGGTGATCTTTGCAAAGTATTTCCCTAAGCATTTTGACTGCAGGACTCCAGGAATACCAGAACAAGAGAAAATAGGAGTCGCTGTACCAGTCAGATCACCACTTTCCAGCAGCTTCCAACGTGTGTAAGTGGTCCAGAGGGTTCTTAGGGAAACATTTTAATCATGAGGACAAGCATGCTACCTCTCAAAACATTTAATTACCTGCCAACAGTTAGCAGGACAAAATCATGAAAGAGCAGTCATCTTTATGTTCAGTAGACCTTAATGGATTTTTTTTTTCCATAAAGTTATTTTTTTCTTCTCTGGTTTCAGATGATCTGGTAGTCAGCTCTTGAACCCGTATCAGCCTGGGGTGTGCTGCTCCACAGCTCAGCCACACAACACCCAAAGAGCCCTCACTTCCTCTGCACTTTGAACTTGTCATTTTCCAGCTGCACACAATACTCAGTAATCCTCTTCTTGGAAGATACAGGGAATGATAATTACCTATGTACCCACTTCTGGCCACTCGTTTTATAGACCTCTATCATATATTCCCCCAATAGTCCCTGAGGTTTCCTAATCAGCTTAATTGCTCCTAGCAGAGTTGTTCCATACCTTTATGATCCTTGTTGCCTTTCCAGAACCTTTCACAGTTTTGTAATAACTCCCCTGAGACAGGAGCAGGAACATACACTAAGATGTGGTATTTATGTAGAGACACACTGTGCTGGTTTTGGCTGGGATAAAGTTAATTTTCTCTGTAGCACATGGCATGGGGCTGTGTTTTGGATTTGTGCTGGAAACAGTGTGGTAATACAGGGATGTTTCATTACTCCTGAGCAGGGCTTACACAGAGCCAAGGCCTTTTCTGCTCCTCACCCCAGCAGTGAGGAGCTGGGGGTGCAGAAGGAGCTGGGAGGGGACACAGACAGGACATCTGACCCCAGCTGACCCAAGCTGACCCTCCAAGGGTCATCCCACACCATATGGTGTCATGCTCAGCATATAAAGCTGGGGAAAGAAGTAGAAGGGGGAGGAAATTCAGGGTGATGGCATTTGTCTTCCCAGGTCACTGCTACATGTAATAGAGCCCTGCATGACTGCCCATGGGAAGCTGTAAATTAATTCCTTGTTTGGCTTTGCTGGCACATGTGGCTTTTGCTTTACATGTTAAATCATCTTTATTTCAACCCATGATTTTTCTCTCTTTTGCTCTTCTGATTCTCTTCCCTATTCCACCAGGTAGGAGTGAGAGAGCAGCTGTGTGGGACTGAGCTGCTGGTTGGGCTTTAACAATGACACACACTCATCTATTCTGTTCATTAGCCCTTTACTAAAAACTCCTAGATGAGATTGTTTTTTCCAAGTATGTGAGCACTGACAAAGCATTTATGAAGACAAAATCTTTGTAAACAAGGTATCCAGAGATTGTGTTCCTGAGTAGTAAAGTCATATGAGCTTATCATTCATTCAGAAAGCTTTGGACCATTTTTTATGCATTTGTATTATTTATTCACACTGAATTTATCTGTCATATCATTGCCAGGGCAATACCTTTTGCAGTCCTTCAGAGCTGGACTTTGTTTCTATTATCTTAACTTTGTCCTCCTTTCCAAGATCATTGACAAATATGTTGGGCAGAATGAGCCATAGCAGTCTCCTTGTAGAACTCCACTCCATGATGACAAATTATCATTTATTATATGTTTTCTATTTCCTATCTTTTATCCAATTCTTTGTCAGAGAGCTCATGCTGAAATTCCCATGCCTATCTGAGCATTTTTGAGATTATGTCAGCCAGGGGAGTTGATTTTCATCACCTGTTTCTACCTAATATTAATTTTAAGTGAAGAAAGATCCCAGCAATAGCTCTCTAAAGTTACAATCTGAATGTGACAGTCTGGCAGATAGCATGTGAGCACTACTCCAAAATAAAGATCTTCCCCTTTTCAACATCATCCTTTGCTCCAATTCCCCATCTTTGGAAAAATCACAGTATCATGGAGTAACTTAGGCTAGGAAGAACCTCAGGGGGCCATACACCCTTCTCAACACAGACTACTTTTGATGTTTGATCAGATTATCAGGATCTACCCCAGTTTTCCATATCTCTAAGAATGCAGAGACCACATATATTGAACCACATTATAGATGAGGAGAGAACTGGAATCCAATTAATTGCAGCATATATATTTGGGGTTTGTCTAATATAAGACACAGTTATATTTGTGTCACCACCCCTTGGCTTTTGGTGCTGATGTATTTCTCTCAGCTCACCTTTACTATTCTAGTGGTGCTTTGTATGATGAATATTAGGACAATGTTGGTGGGATTTGGTTACCTAAATATAGATATGTGCAATCTGAGATGCCCTAGTGTGTTCTTTTCAGCTTCTAACCTAGGCTGCTGAAAAACACAGGTGTCTGCTTTCTCCTATATTATACTGGTCATCCCCCAGATATGTCTTAGACACAAAGGACCTGTCAAATAGCACAGACACTTATGTTTAGTCAACTAAGTCATCTAAGCACAAAAATTCAGTCTAGGCAAAATCCATTTAGGTTTGGCTCTTCATCTGAAGGGAAGGCTGTTCAATCACAGCTCTCTCCTCATAGCATCGCTACTATCAACAGATGCAGGCCAAAGTTAAATGTTTTCCTGCTCCTGTGGTGGAAGAGCACAGCTTTTCCACTGCACAGTATTTGTGCATGCCACTCTCTTTCGCACCATAAAACAATGCTTCAAGTGATGGGGAGTAAGCAAAACATAGCTCCTAGGGCAGTGGGGCTGGCTGAGGGACAGCTGAGATCCTGCTTGTCCTTTCCCTACACAGAAGCATCCTCAACATCCATCCCAAGTCCAAGTCTTAGATACAAATAATGTTATAATAAGAAAAACTACAAGGAGCTCCTCCCCTTGTGTGTGGGTTACCTTACAAGTTACAAATGCAACAGGAAATAGGAAACACATGAACCACAAAGCAAACTGTTAATATAAAATGAGCTGGTGGATCCAAAGCACTTCTTTTTGTATTCTTTAGTAAAAAAGTTTTCATTGACATCTTCTGCCCATGCTGTAAGCACAGCAAGAGTTGCCTTTTACTTCACTTGTGACAATCTTTTTAAAACTCTGTTTTACTTTACAAAAAACAAATTCTGCTTCAAATGATATGTTAAATGAAGCCTGAGTACTGTGAAAAGGGTTGTATTGGCCTCTAAGCAACAGGGAAACAACTTTGCATCAAATGGATTTAATTGCATGGAAGTTTGCTTTTACCAATGTGAGTTGATCTGTGAAATGGTGAAAGAGAGTGTGAATCTCTGTTTTGTTCCATTGGTTAATGTTAGCAGAAACTAACTTAGAAATTTCAGTTCTTTAACTTAACTAGCTGAACAGGGTATTCCTTCCCATTCCTCTCTGCCACTACCTGAAAGGAGGCTGCAGCGAGGTGGGAGTTGGTCTCTTCTCCCAAGTAACAAGGGATAGGACGAGACAAAATGTCCTCAAATTCTGCCAGGAGAGATTCAGATTAGATATTAGGAAAAACCTCTTCACTGGAAAAGTTGGAATCTGCTGGAAAGCATTGGAACATGCTGCCCAGGGGAGTGGTGGAGTCATCATGCCTGGAAGTATCCAAAACCGAGGTGTGGTGTTTAGGGATATGGTTTAGTAGTGGATCTGACAGTGTTAGGTTAATGTTTTGACTCTATGATCTTAGAGGTCTTTTCCAATCCTAATGATTCTATGATTCTCACAGATCATACAATCCCTTTAAAAAGTAGCGGAAAAACTGTTTTTCTGCCCTCTTCCCATATGAAGAGAACACTTCTGTTTTCCACATTAATTTATTCACAACCAGCCTTTGCCCATTGTTTTCATGGCAGTGTTGTCCTGAAGGCCAAGCAGCTCCCATCTCCTTCCTGGTGCCTGCAGAGCACTCAGAGCTCTCTGTCTGCACAGTTCTTTTCTGTCCCCTTCCAGGCTGTGTTCTTCTTTTCTGACTAAGGGTGACTGGCTTTGCTGTCATGGTGTCCAAATCCCTTGGAACGTGCAGGGCTCTTAAAAGATAACCAAATGTTCAATGGAAAAACAGGCAAAGGACCACCAGACATGATGGTTGCCATGCTGTAATGTTACCACCTTGGCAGCAAAGAGCTGATCTCTGGCAGCATGTGTGTTCCTTGTCCCTTCCACTGCCAAGCTGGTTCATCACTGCAGCTGCAGAAACCAAGCTTTATCCCAAGTTTATTTCCCATTGTAGTTCCCAGGGTTCATGGACAAGGTTGATGTAAAAGTGCTCAGTTCTTTTCCCCAGGATCAGGACTGATGAGCAGAGAGATGGCTTTTGCATTTGGACTTAGGATGTTTATTTTACCTTATCTATATGACATTTTTACAGACAGTAAGCATTTCTTCACACTAACCTAACAAGCTACAAATGGCAACCTTGGGCTCTGTCCACAAGGCCTTTTAAGCATAAACTATCCAATTATCAAATGCCAACTAATTTATTTTTACTTTTAACCCAATAAACAAACACCCGTGTTCTGCACTGTGTACTTTTCTACCCAATCACACAATATTACTAAAATCCATGAAGAAGAAGGTGAAAGAACAGGACAGGTTAACACTGTAAACCCTCCATCTTGTTTCATACATATTACTATATTCTAAAACCTTAAAGTTTAAATTTTCCATCGTGTGATATAACACACTTCTGTTTAAATTACACACTCTCAGTTCTATCTATTAGTTTTGGAAGCCGTTTCTGTGGCTTCAGTCAAACACAGTGTTCTCTTGTGGGTCTGTGCCTGTCAGCACAGAAAGCATGGAATTCTCTGTGTCCAGGGTTCCAACATGTTGTTCTCTGCAACTTTGCTCTCTGCAATTTGCATGGGAATGATTTTGAGTTCAGGGCCAGATTGGGATTTCCCTTTGCTCATTCAGTGAAGAAATACTCTTAGATTTCCAAGAGACTGCTTTGCAGAGAAGCAGCAACCTGCATGAGGATGGATAATCAAGATTTATCCACAGTGTCTAATCCTGTTCTAAAACTCAGTGGGAGCCTACACTTTGGAGAAAAAGCAACAAGTATAAACCTATGGAATTACTGACAAAGCAGAGGCATTAATGTGGAAAAGCCTGACACTGAGATTTGTTAGGCTCTGGAACTGTTTCCCAAGGTTAATGATAAAAACACAATCCATCATTTAGTCCTTCTAAAACTAGTCAAAGCACTAGAAAAAAAATGCACTTTCAGAAAACAATGTTCTATTATCAGGAAGATGGGCTGGATGACCTGATAAATCTTTTCTACCTCTGATCTTTTGTTCTATTAAAGGAGTGGAACAGGTTTTTTTTTCCACAAGCCGATCTGCCAAATGTGGCTGGTTGGGAGGTAGAATGGGTAGAATTTTATTCTGGACAATTCTGAAGTGATGCTTTTATACCTGATCCCTTTTAGAGAAGATTTTTTTTCACTATCCCTTAATATTTCCTGTTATAAATATTTGAACTCATCTTCAAAATTCCAGCATGTTCTGTTAGCCCCTCACCAGAAGACCAGTAGCTTTGCTGACAAATGACAAGATTTAGTTTTATACAATACTGCTCATCTATCATTATCAGTATAATTGACAAAGACACCCATCAATAATAATATCTGGTAGGGAATCAGTGTAGAGATAACCATGGCATTCTAGTCAGTTCCTGGTTTTGAACTTCTGTACAAAAGACAATCAGTGCAATAGATTTAATCCCCATTGAGATTTTCCATGAAAGACAAAGCAAAACCTTGCCTTGATAGTCCTCAGCCAGCTCTGAAAACTGTCCCAAGTGCTATGAGTAGGCCTGACACAGGGTAAGACTGATTTCTAGCAAAGACTTTTAGGTGATTAACTACTAAAGGCAGTAGGCAGAAAAATGGTTTCAGATAAATAAAAATAAAACGCTAGGTCCCTCTCTTGCCATGAACCTTTACCTTAAGTATAATTCTGAGAATGGTTTGGAATAATTCACTCTCAGGTGCTTTTACACTAATATGATGAGGGGACCTAGAACAGAGGCTAGACAGTGTTAAAGGATTAAAGTTGGTACTTATTAAAAAGGCCTTCAAAGGCTACACCTTGGGCAGTCCAAGAGCCCAGCCATGACTACACCCAAGATGGATGACAGGTCATGAGCTTTCACACTTTTATGAGTTTTGGTCCATTTACTTATTTGGGTTAATTGTCCAATTACAGCTTCAGGGTATGAAGTCCCATCCTCCCAGATTGCTCTCCTCAATTCGTTAATGTTTTTACTTTTTGGGCCTGAAGCTGCAATGTTGTCCTTGGTTCTTGGGCTGGAAAAGGATTGTTTTGTCTAAGTAAACTGTCAAGAGAACTTCCTAACACTTTATACAGAAATCAGAGTTATATACCAATGCAGTACAGAGTCTGGAAAATATGAAAGCTAAAGCTGAAGGCTTCAATGGGACATAACAGTTTCATCTGTAATATCTAAGAGGAAATTTTCTCCCTTCAATTCTGATTCAGAATTGTAGGGGTGGTTCAAAATTCCTGAAGAAAGATAATGTTTTCCATTTAGTACTTTAAACTTCTTTGAGTAATTTTGATAGATGTCTGTTATTTCCAAAGTGAAATCTAGGAACCTAAGTGGTTATTTTCAAAGGGATAGCAGTCTTTAACATAAAAGGCATCAAGAACCAGGCAGGGCTGAGGTACAGCTGTGTACACTGACTTTTTCATCTGGGATAAAAGATTTCCCCATGTGTACAGCTGTGTTTACTGATTTGCTTCTATAAAAAATGTAAAACAACCTAACAGTGAGGCATCATCTTTGCCTGGATTGCCAGAGCTAAATCCTGATTTACTCAGCTGGCATCCTTTTACACAGCAAACTACCCACACTAGCCTTCCCCAGCCTACTTGTCAAATGCTTCTTCCCTAAGCATCCTTGTTTTTCTCTTTCCTCCATTTTGTAAGAGTTTACCTAATACTAAGTGCCACAAATCCAAGTGTTCCTCCCTAACTGCCCCATGGGAAGAGGAATTTCTTTAGAGTCACTTTATTGTCTGCCTATAATTTGCCAGATTTTGGTCCTCACAGGTTTTCTTACTGGCTTTGAAACTCTCCTACAACGTGCCACAATCCTGTCTCTGCAGAAAAGGAAAGTCTTTTTCCAGATCCATTGAGGATTCTAGATCCTCTTTTCCAAAAACCTAGGCTTGGTGACTACATAGAAACACACTGGCCAGGTAAGAGCCACCCAAACACACATCATGCATAGTCCTGCACAGGCCTAGTGACTATGTGCACATAACTAGACAGGTATCATCAGCAAATATCTCTTCCAGCTCCCACAGCAGACCAGTGAAGGGCTGTGAATGCCTGTGAATCTCTGTTATCCCTGCTGGTATTATCTCTTGTGTTGTGTTGCTTGGTCCACAAATTAGCTAGGCTGACAAAAAGACAGGGTGACTGAGATAGCAGTTCCATGATAAGGAGGAGGATTCAGTGGCTATGGTGGTTTAAAGACCTGCCAGACAACTGTGAGAAAAAATGTTTTCTCTTCCACCAAAGAGTTGGTTCAATAAGCCAGTGTGTCAGTTTTGCACAGCCTGGATTTTGGTAGCAGGGGGTCCACAGAGGTGGCTTCTGTGAGAAGCTGCTGGAAGCTTCCACCATGTCCAGCAGAGCCAATCCCTGATGGCTCTGAAGATGGACAGGCTACTGGCCAAAGCTGGGCCAATGAGAGAGGTTGGCAATGCCTCTGTGATGACATATATGAGAAGAAAATCAAAGCAAAGTCATGTAGTTGTGCTCCTAATCAGAGAAGAGGAGGAGATGAGAACATGTGAGGGAAACAACATGACAACACCCAGGTCAGTGGAGAAGGAGGGCCAGGAGGTACTCCAGGCACCAGAACCAAGATTCCTCTGCAGCCTGTGGTGAGACCACGGTGAGGCAGCTGTGCCCTGCAGCCCATGGGGATCCATGGGGGATGCAGAGATCCACCCACAGCCCATGGGGAGGTGCCCAGGCTGGAGCAGGTGGATCCAGTGGAAGACCCAGGGGAGAGAGAGGGCCTTGCTTCTAGGCTGGATCAGCCTGTCCTTGGAGGACTGCACCCCCTGGAAGGTTGTCCCATGCCACAGAAGGTTTGGAAAGACTGTCTGTCTGTGGGTGGGACTCACATTGCAATAGCTTTGGCAGGACTGTTGCTCATGAGATTTGGAGCCACGCTGGAGAAGCTCACAGAGAATTGTCTCCAGTGGGAGGGACCCCATGATCTCAGAGGGGAAGGACTCTTCTCCTGAAGCAGCAGAAGAAAATCTTGATGATGAACTGACCAAAACCCCCACACCCTGTTTGCCTGCACTGCCAGTGGGAAGGAGGGAGGGACTA
The DNA here is from genome assembly GCF_971803275.1 of Cyanistes caeruleus. NCBI lineage: Eukaryota > Metazoa > Chordata > Aves > Passeriformes > Paridae > Cyanistes > Cyanistes caeruleus. The sequence continues at coordinate 11,271,337 of NC_141701.1, forward strand.
GGGGCAGGAAAGCTGTTTTAAGGTCTTATTTTTACTTCTCATTATCCTCCTCTGATTTTGTTAGTAATAAACTCACTTTCTATCTCTAAGTTGAACCTGTTTTTCCCTTGGAGTGTTTTCCCCCTCTTGGTCCTCAACTCATGAACCCTTCATTAATTTTTTCTCTCCTCTGCCCAGGTGTGGCAGGGGAGAGTGAGTGAGAGGCTTTTGTGGGTGCCTGGCCAGTGTCAAACTGGTGTTTGACCAGTGTCAAACCACAACAGCCAGTTATGGCACAGCCCCCAAGGCAGGCACAAGGGAGGGACAGAGCAGCATTTTCTAATGCTGGCATTCCCCAGCGTGATTCGTGATCCAAGATCCTTCTGTTGTTCCTAAGGTCTTTATTTCTTCAGACTGAGCCCTCTGCAGAAGAAATCCACTCATAATCTGCTTGTGCCCATTGCACAGTTAACAGAAAGTGAATCATGGGGCAAAGTTTCCCTGCATCTGATTGGTAACAGGATGGCTTATTTCTCTGAGGATCAGGAATGAATGAAAGCCTGGAGTACCCAAGCTGTGACACTCCAATACGCAGTGAATCATTAACAGCAGCTCATACATCTTGCAAAGGCAGTATCCAACCCTGTGCCAGGCTCAATGTTACAGCAGTGACAGGACCAGGAGAAATAGCTTTTAACATCTCTGAAGGCAGAGCTGTAAAGCACTGAGGTGCCTTTACTATGACAGGGACAGACTAACAGAGCACTCGTAAGGGTAAATCACACCTCCCTCATTTCTTGAGGTGTTTCGAGAAGGCTGAGAAGGGAATATGTGAAGAAGGAGGATAGGAGTTCATCATGACCAGACACTGATTTTCCAAAGGGCTGTTTTGAAGCTGGTCCTGGGCCCTGTTGGGACTTGCAGTTCCACAGTGAAGAACGAACATCAGGGCTCAAGGCTCAAGGCTCAAGGCTTAGGGCAATGGTGAGGGCCTGAGTCCAGATTTCACCAACAACTAGACTTTACCAATCAATGTAACAGAGATTAAGAGGAAAATGTGACACATGTCATGTTCATGTTCATGGGTTGGCTTCCCTCTTCTGGGGGAATTTTGGCCAGTACAACTTGATGGCTGTGTTCCTGCCAAGGATGAGACTGGAGCTGCTGATACTGCAGCAGAAGCATCTGTGCTTCATGCAGATGGCTCTGGCCATCCTGTAGACCAGAGAGATTTGCAAATTAGCCCCATGGCAAGTTTTTCAACAATGGGGGCTGTTCCAGCTGCTTTCATCTAGCAGAGCCCTGACAAGAACAACAAAGCCAAAAACCTCCTCACTCCCACACAAATCTGTCTGCCCTTTTTAGCAAAATCAGTGAAAGCAGTAGTACCAGAACACCCTTTTTAAACAAAATATTTGTCCCCCAAACACTGGAAATGCACATCTATCTATATCTATTTTAGCTCCATTTTACTTCTCAGCATCAAACCCTACAATTTCTCTTACATTTCTATATACTGTGCTGCACAGCTGACATATTGCTAACCCCATGCCAAAGCACAAGCTGTAATAATACTATCAGACCAGCATTTCAGAGAGTTTTTCCTCACTAACCTGTGTTTGACCTTTAATTGATAAACAGCAAAGTGGATCTGATAGTAGGGTGATGCAGAGGCCTTATATCTCTTTATAACTTCAACTGATTGCCCCTAAAATTGAGATAAAGTGATACAAGACCACAGTGCCTGATATGAGAAAACACATTACTTAGCACACAAGCTGAATGCTGAGGCAGAGCATGGAAGGATTACACAAGTAGAAGAAGGACAAGAGAATGTGGAACAAAAATGTCTGTGTTGAGAATCTTGGTTGATCTGTCAGAATTAGTCATTCAGTTGTATACAGATTAAAGCCACCTTGTTTGATTAGTCTCAAGGCTTACCAGGGAATTTAGCCACACAAGTCATTAATTTCAATGAGCATATTTGTAGCTAACTACCTTTGTAGACTCTGAAAAGGTGTACATCTTGATATGACATATTTCTTCCCATGAGCTTCTCATGGACTGAGAGTAGCAACAATGAAGAAAAGTGTTTCTACACGTGCAAGTTTATCCAAAGGGGGTGCTTAATGTGGTGATTTATTTTCAGCTCCTACTGCTCTTATTAAGAAGAAGATGAATATAGAAATATTGTTATAAATAGAAGGCCACACTCATGGCCATGTGCTGTGAGTCATCACTGTTAATTATTCAGATGTATTTTCAAAGATACCTGGGGATTTGCAAAAACGAATGGTTGTAGAATGAGTTTAGCTATTTAGCATTTTTACTGACATATATGTACATGTCTAGATATGCATCTATTTTGTTTTCTCCTGTTAACATTTTCTCTCTGTAAATAAAGAGGAGGAATTGTGTCACATGTTAGAAGTGGCTAGTCACACGATGCAGTGAATAATGAAGTGTGCGTGCAAACCAGCTGACAAATCCCCCATGCTAAGCTTTATTGTATGCAAACTATTTGGCAGGTGCTTGTGACTAATGGGATGGATTTTTCTAGCAATCACGACCAGCTAGTGGACAGCAGACTAATCCAAAAAGTGATGGTATTTCTTAGAATAAATTGCTTTCACAGCTTTATTAGCTACATATGATCAACCAAGGAAGTATTTTGCTTCTGTGCCCATTTTAGTTGTTGAGTCTGAGTGTTTTTTTAATAAGAGCAGTGGCAACACCATACAGAAAGAGTGAGAATGTACAGGAGTAAGGGTCAACTTTCAGGTTGCTTATATCAAATCAAGGATAGCCTCAGGAATCATCATTTTCTTTTGAAAAGTAAATGATACAGGAAATATTTCCAGCCTGGAATGGAGTTGTCTGCACTGATAAATGTTACAGCAGTTCACAGCCTGATTCAGATCTGGGACCACTAACATAATATCTTTCCAAGCCACTCCCAGTTGCAGCTCAGCAACTATCACCAATCAGGGATCATTCTTGGCAGTATTTGTATGTGGAGCCAAACAGTTTCAGAAACTTAGGGACTGAGACATCAGCAGCATGGACGCGAAGTCTCTTACAGGAGTTGTTCTCAAAAAATATTATCTGCCCAAAAATATTAAAAAAAAATCAATCTGCTAAGGATTATGTAACCCCTGTGCCCAAGAAAGGTTTTTCACTGTGTTCCAACTCCTCTGCTTCCCAGATAGGTGGGACACCACTCTTTTGCTATCCTTATTCCTGGTCCCTAGGACTGTTGCAGTTTCATCAGCATCTTTATCTGTCCTTGCCTTCTCACTCCCTGTGAGGAGGAAACTGTTTTGCTCTCTTGCTAAGCCAACATTCAGCCTCACAGCTCAGCATCTGCAGAAGTGTCAAGGGGGATGCTCCGCACAAGTCCACCTCACTGTCAGTAAATGTTTACTTGCTCTTCCTTCCAAAACTTTGTCTTCAAATTTATATCTCCTTGTTTCTTAAGATTCATAGAATCATAAAATGCTACAGGATTAGAAGGGACATAATGATCATCTAGTTCCAACCCCACTGCTATGGTCAGGGACACCTCCCACTAAAGCAGGTTGCTCAAGGCTTTATCCAACCTGGCCTCGAACACTGCCAGGACTGGGGCATTCACAACCTCCCTGGGCAAACAATTCCAGTGTCTCCTCACCCGTGCAGTAAAAAATTCATTCCTAATGTCTAACCTAAATTTCTCCTCTTCCAATTTGTACCTGTTACTCCTTGTTCTATCAACGTACAATACCCTTTGTTTTTTAAAAATCACTCTGGGACCTTCCAGCACCTTATCTCAGTCCCAAAGTGCCTCTACACAATGCAGTGAATAACCAACTTGCCTTCCCTCAGCTCATTTGCTCCAGGAGGCACAATCCACCTCTGTTTTGCTCATTATTTCTCTTGGCTACCGTTCTTGTAGCAAATGCCAGGATTCTTCCTTCAGAGAACAGCCAAACTGAGCTTCATCTCAGATGTGCCAATATCAGAAATAAATGATAAAAATAACAATAAGCAAAGGAAAGCCATACCACCTGCTATCAACTACTGTTGTGGTGCCTGGTAAGTTGTGTGGACCATGCACAAAATGCGTGGCGCTGTTTGGCAGCACAAATTTTCTCTGTAATCACAGCACAGCCAGTGCTTTTGAACATATAATTCAGTAAGGGATTTGCTGAAATCCAAGACCACTAGCACTAAAGTCCTGAGGTTCCTCAGTGTTTACAAAAAACACCTTTGCTCTTACATTTTTTGGGAAAGTGTTCACCATGTACCTCCAGAATTACATTTGCTGCACAACAACAAGGAAGCTCAGGGTGAAATATGGTGTGTAAATACCAAATCTCTGACCCACATCATCCTTCCTCAGCTCCACATCTTCTCCAGAACAAGCAGAGAGGAGGATATGTACATCCTTGCATATACAGAAGAAAGAAAATCAGCTCTCCTCACAGCTGGAATATTTGGCCATGCCCTGAGAGCTGTTAAAAACAGTCTGTCTGATGTACTAGAGATGCCAGAGAGCCTTTCCCTCACACCAGTTGCCTATGTCTGTAGCAGGACTGATATGAATTCCTCACTGCAGTCAGTGTTGGGGATACCACTATCCTGGCCAGTAATTGCTCACCCTGATAAAACCTCAGGAAGCAGCCCTATCTCCTCCTCCTGATGCACGCTGCAAAATGACTGTGCCATGGCTGCTGGGGATGTTGACAAGAACAGACCCTCCACAAATAGCCATTATTCCCCAGCCAACACAGATGCAACGTGTTGCTTCTTTACAGATTATGTAGGCCAGTTAAATCAACTAATTTATACCTTGCAATGGGTGAAGTAACAGGAAAAGAAATGTGTCTTGTTTATTCTCCATCTATGTGGCAGATGTCGGTAGGTTTAGTGTAATAATGTCCTGTATATAAAATTGTTGGGTGCCAGGTGACCCACTGGCAGCAGGCTGAGGAGAGCTCCCCTGTGACTCCATTTCCAGAGTTTGTGCAGAGCCTCCACGTTCAGTCATCACCAAAAGGAGCTGCTTGGCTTGGCCAAGGCAGCTCCCAAAAGGCTCAGTACAAAGGACCACAAAAAAAAAAGCCAAATGCAGGAATTTGTGCCCCTCTTTGTCCTTTGTGACCAGAGCAACTGACCTAAGAACTGGTACTCCCTTGCATCTTTGAAATCCGTGTCATTGAGCATGGGTTATTTCTGGGGCTAAATTCTTGTCTTGCCACCTGGAATAAATTTGGAAGTTCCCACGTAAACTAAAGGGTCATACTTAAATTCTTATTAAGGAGAAGAGATTTCCTCTCCTGAGGTTTTTATAATACAGAAATTTTTGTTTCTCTTTTTCTCTTTTGTAACTATGCATTTGGAATCTTCTAATAATTTTTTCATCAGAACAATGTAAAAGAACCAAATCAGTCTGTAAGTTGCTACAGATTGTTGCTATGAATTATCCCAAAGCCTTTGTGCCAGCATATTGATTGCCTTAAAGTCAAGTGAGAATAGATGCACAGCTTAGAAGAGCCATAAAAAACCCTCTACAGGAGCAAAGAGATTATTCATCCGTACCATTTAAAAATGTAGCTTGTAGGTACACGAGTATGATTAGCGAATAAGTGCAGCTCTGACAACTTCAAAATTGTGACACATGCAGCCAACTCTCTGCCAATTCCTTAAATAAGTTGATTGCCTAGAAGGAAGCTTTTCTGATTAGTAATAGAAGATACAGGTAAGTATTTTCCTTTTTTTTTTTTTTTTTGCATGTATAAGGAGTTGATTCGTAGTCAAATTTTATAACACTAACCAAATCAAAGTACTGTTTCAAATATTTATTAGAATTATTACTGTGGATGTACCTTTATTCCACAGTGAGCTGTTTTATAATTTATGATTTATAATTGTATAGATTCTCAGTGTGCTGTAGCCAGACTTTATTCCTCTCTCTGCCTGTCGACTCAGTTGGTTGCTATCTCTTCCACGCTAGATTAGCGCTTATTAGTTCTGATAGATGTTATCCTTTCAAGTTGTTGCTAGCTTGACTTTGTGGCTGGGTTAGGAGGAAAGTGTTTATCAGAACCAGAGCTGAGAGCAAGCCCTTCAATGCAGATTTTTAACTCTCTTGGCTGTTGCTGGTTGTTGAACTGCTCTGCTCATCGGTGTTGTACCAAGGATGAAATGGGTACCGAGCAAAGGGAGGTGCAGATGTTCTAAGGCAGATGTTCTAAGGCAGCTCTTTCTACCCAGCCTTATCAACCCAGCCTTGCCAGCTGCTGAGTTACTTTTCACCTAACACCTGAAAGCTGCTGAGTAGCCTCAGTGAAGGAGGCCAGCTTTTGTGAAGAAGTCACTGTGACTAGAAATGTCCCCTCAGTTCTGCCAGGCATGTCAACAGAATGGGGTGGCTCAAGATGAAGAGAAGGGGAAGACAATTTTGTCATTACCTCCATAGTCTTCTCTGCTCAGGGATGCAAATCAGTGACCAGATCTTCATCTGTGTTGCTGCAGGTCATCACCTTCATGCTGCAATGGAGCTCCAGCATCTAATGTATGTAGAGACACTCACCTGTAGACGTGGTAACCTGGAATTGCCTCCCACCTCCAATTTCTCCCTCTTGTCAGGGGAGCTACAGGAACACTAAGGGATGGTCCATCCCAACCTGTTACTAGGAGAAGCTGAGTGAGTCACTGCCTGCAGGTTCCCGTGTCTGTGTACTCACTGGAGAAGACATCCAGAATGCCAGTTTACCCTGGATACCAGCTACTACAGGGACGGAATCAGACGACATCGATCCTCTCCCTGTGATTCCCTTCAGCAAATATCCCAGCAAAGGCTGCAGCCAGCACCGCTGGTTTCAGAGGAAAGGACAAAGACATTTGCTCAAAGGAAGGTTCCTACCTGTCAGTGTTTGGGGAGGAAGTGTACAGCTTGCATGAAGATTACGTTGGAGCCCTTCAAAAGTAACTGTTTCCCATTAATAGTGGATATTACTGTCTTCTGTACAAACAATCTGTTTCTGAATTTCATGACACTCTTGAAAGTTTATCTCTTATGGTAATGAATTCCTCAGGCAAATTGTGCATTGTCTGAGGAAAAAATCTCCTTGCATCATTTTTTTCTGAATATATTTGTTATTCTAATTAAAGGGCTTCACTTCCCACAACGTTTTCTTTTAATGTTAGCTTGGACTCTGCAGGTTGGAGACAGCTGCTGCATGCTTAGAGGAGTGGGCTAATCACAGGACTGGAATTAAGGAATTTATGAGTTCCTTATAGCTTCTCCAATATGAATTGCCCAAAAAGGGCTCTTCATTAAGCATTCATTTACCTCTCAGTTTTGCTCAGTCTGTACAGATTTTACATGCATGTACATGTATTTCTGTGTCAGCCCTGAACAAGGCCAGGATCACTGGGCCCTGGTGAATGCAAATAGTTTTCTCCTCTGAGGTCCATTTACCAGCTGGATTTACATTCTGTCTGTCAGGGGAGAAATCAAAACCCTATAATATTTTTGATCTGTGAGTTTAGTGTGGACTGACTACTGTGACACCTCTGAAGTGTTGGGAGGTCCTCCCAGAAAAGGCCCAGTTTGGTGTCCTGAGATTACAGTGAGAACCAGTTCAGCTGGTTCAATGCCACAGATTAAACAAACAGAGACTGGTATTTGTTTTCTTTCACATGAATGTGTTTAGTGGGGCTCAAAATCGATCAGGAAAGAGATGTTTGGAGCTAAAAGACAGAAACTTTTTTTTTGTTTGGGTTTTTTTTTTTTTGGTTTGTTGAGCTGTGTTGGGGATTTTTGTGTTAGGAAAAGCCTTTTGGCTTTGAAACCTGCCTGCCTCAGCTATATAGATATATCAGGAGGGAATCTGTCAGAAAAATATGGATATTTGGCAGGGAAAAATTTTCTAGTCAGACATAGAAATTAATCCTGATTAGGTTTATTAGGGTTGCAAGAAGGGTAAGTATTTATTCCATGCACTTTTTAAAGGAATTTAATTGCTGTGTGTCCTGGTCTAGTTTTGTTTTGTTCCTCACAGCTTTCTAAGCTTCAATTTATATGACACAAACCAATTACCAAACGGTGCTGCCTTAACCTTTCTTTGTGCTGATCCACTCAAGAGCAGAGATAGTCACTCTTCAGTGGATCATTGTGCTTCCAGAAGGGTTGTTGTAAACCAAATGAGCTGCACTGTGTGTGCCCTTCAGCATCTTCTGCAGCTGCTGATAAAGGGCTTTCACCTTCCCCTGGCTGCCGGTATCTCTGCTACTTGTGGCATTTAGGCAGAGAATCTTTGGGGCAGGGTCGTACACCGAGAGTTGACAAAGGCACAGAGGGGTGGTTCTGCTTCATGGAGCAGTGGAAGCTGAACGAGAACAACCTCTGCATTTAGATTTAGAACCCACAAGTGCTGAATAAGCTTGAGGCAGCTGTGGTACAGCCCAGCTCACAGAAGGGTAAACCCCAAAACAGCTCCCAGGGCTGGATGAAAGCACCTCTCAGTTCTGAGTCTGCATGGAGCTGCTGAAAGAGAAGCGTATCTCAATCTGACATCTCTGAAAGGCTGAGGTGTCCAGGAGGGACATTTTCCTTGGCACCCACTGCCTCATGCTCCAGCCTGCTTGCACTAGGGCAAGAAACATCAGTCATGGCTGAATTCTCCAAGCTACTTAGGAAAGCAGAGACAGTCAAGAATCTGAGCATTTCTTATGTTATATGGCTGTTACAAACCCTTGAAAACACAATTTACTTCCCATTTATCTTCCACCTTGTCCTAAACTCAGGGTCTGGGATGTACATTGCTATGAAGAAGTCTCTGTGCAAGACCTTTGCCATTCCTGAAAAAGAAGAGCCGGCAAGGAGGCAATAACTGAGTTTTTTCTGGGGCCTCTGTCTGATATTTCTTCACTCTTTGATCCAGAGAGGGAATGCAGGATAAGCAAAAAGGCAGGTTTGCCTGTCAGTAGTGACTGGAGGAGGGTTTTTGGAGGAGCCTTCGGGCTAGTTTCCTCCCCCCACATTCTTGCCCCTATTATGGCCTCAGCAGCTCAGACAAATGGTCGGATACACTTGAGTGCACAGCCCTGCAATGCAAAGGGGATGCTGCCCTCATCATGACTCTTGTGTTTAGGTATTTTAAGCAGAAGGAGGGGTTGGGAAGGAGAAAAGAATGAGATAAGAATGTGTGAACTACTTTTTCTTTCTCTTTTGCTTACTGAGTCTTTGTTAGAAAAGCTGTCAGCCGTGCACTGTGTTATGCCAAACAACTCTACTAATCTCTTTGCATGGACAGCAAGGTCCTGCTCCAAACACTGAAAAGATGCAGCTAGAGCATTATGATCAGCTTTCCTCAAAAACCGATCATGCTTTGCTCAAAGCTGTATTGCAGGCAGCATTGCTGAAGCCCAAGTTTTGGCTTTGGTCGCTGGTGTGAAGCCTCATTAGGGCTGTAAATAGGAGCAAGGCTTGGCTAGAAAGGTGGTCCACAAAACAGGCTTTATGAATAGACTGCTAACTTTATGGGACTGACTGGGGTCAGCCCTTGGGTATTGTACCAAGCCACTGCAATCCCCACACAGCTCCGTGTGTGTGTGTGTGTGTGTGTGTGTGTGTTCTGTACTCTTCACAAGACTCTAGGAACACAGACTTCATCGTGTGATGAAGTTTGAGTGTCCCTTTGTGCTCCACTGGGACTGGAGAGAGAGAGAGGGAGAGAGGGGACATGTGCCATTCTTTCAGGTTTTCAGATTTTGTAGCAAAGAGAACTGGGCAAATACTTGAGTGAAAGGACAGGCTCAGTTTGCCAGGGAACCAGATGAAATCTGAAGTTATTCAATTGAAACCAATACAGAGATGGATCAAAATTTGGCCTTGTGCCTGGCTGGGGAGTCCATTCTGAACAGGCTACAGAAAAAATAGCTGTGGATTGCAGACCATGTCTGCAAGAGAAAGTCGAATTTGCCAGTGAAGAAAACTTCTCATTTATAAAGATTTTGAGCAACTTGCTTTGAGATATTTGCAGCGCCTTTAAAAAAACACCTCAGCTGTAATGAGCTTATGTGTTAAATGAACAAGTGTGGAAATTAGGACATGAGATATTTGCATAGCAGCCAGCAGATAATTACTGGTGATAGTCCAAGCTGAAGAATAGTATCTATTGTTTCCAGAAAACTAGTTTTCATAAAACAACATGAACTTCCTGTACTCAAAATACTCACATCAGCAATGCCTACGATGTTATGTAGCAAAACTATTAAGAAATAAGTACATGGCGGAAAAAATCCCATCCTTGACAAACTGTAAAAGATTAAACATAATTAATTATTAAATCTAACAATACAGTATGTTTAGAATGTCTCTGTACTGTATATATTTCCATTTAGTATAAAGTGCAAATAGATGCTGGTGAAAACCACTGGATTTTAGTTACACAATTGCTAGATTTTAAGCATATTTATACACATGCAGAAATGTGGAGATTAATTAATGACCTCTTAGGTAAGGAGGCCTGCAAGAGCTGGGGATCCCCTTATTGGGCATGACTAGGAATAGTTCAAGTCTTAGTCTAAGAGGGTTGGCTTGTAATATGCACTAGGAAATATAATTAGTCACTAGAAAAAGAATTCATCTTTACTCCGGTACCACGTGAGTTCAGTTCTCTCAATGTGAAATGCAACCTTCCAGATTGAGATCTCTGAGATTCATTTTTGTTTGGTGAAACAGTAATTAGTGCTGCATAAGGGGAAAAAATAAAAAGAGCTGAAAGAGCACTGATGGAAAAGTGGCAAATGCCACAGGGAGTTTTAGGCCAGTAAGCAGGGAGGACAGGCCTGCCAGACTTGCCTCTTTTGTCAGCCTAACCTCTTGACTGATAAAAAATATGGTCTTTAGTGGGAAATTCCCTGTGGAGGTATGCAAATGGAATAATGAAAAACAAATCTGTATTTATACTCTAGATCACATGGAAGCTCTGAGTGTGAAGGAAAACCCCGTTATTTGTTTGGTGTTACATTTCTCCTCCCTGTGCATCTGCCCTGGGTCACTGCTGGAGACAGATGCATGGGCTGTGAGCAACAGGGTTGGCACACTCTGTTCCTCCTTATGTTCCTGTGACTCCTGACAAAAAACAAACTGCTAGAAACGATGCTGATTGGTTTCAGAGACAGAGATGCAGAAGGCCAGGTCTCAATTACACCCAGTTACACTGGACTTACTATTAAATCAACTAACAATCAAGGCTCAGTGTCTTAAACAGTTCTATGAACACCTGTGACATTCCTCCTAGTGACTTCTGTAAAACTCCTCATGAATTTACCTGGACATCTGTGCCAGTGAGAATGGAGCAAGGTGTTGAACGTTTGCCTGAGTGCTCTTTTTGTCCTCGCTGTCAGTCTGTGTCACACCAGCAGATGCTGGGAGCAAAAGGCCAGGCCCCAGGTGGTCTCAGCTACAGTAGCTCCATGGCAGCAAGCAGAGCAGTGCCTGGCTAAATCACTTCACAGATCATATCACCAGGACTAGAGAGGATTATAATATGTGTAATATGTGTAATTTTTATCCTGCTAGCCCAAACCTCCCTCTGATTCTTTTTCTTCTGTTGCATTCCTCATACTTATTACTCTTCAAAGGTCATCTTTTGATAGGAAAGAAGTGGTCAGGTATTATTACAATATGGGTGGCAGAAGTTATGATAAGAGATGCCATGAATGTCTGTACACAGAGACAGAATATTCATTTCCAGGGAAATGGTGTTTGCTATTTAAGCCTGCTCATCTATTCTGCCAACTCTCTCCCACCAAATAGAGAGAACTCACAGTCTTTTCATGTCTCTGTTTTATCTTGTTGCCATGTTGCAATAGCTCTGAGAAAACCACTGTCACTCCCTTTTACTCCATAGGAAGTGGACAGAGCTCCCAAACCTCAGAGGTACAGAGACAACCAACTTTTGAAGAGTCCTTGAAGAGTCACACCAGACATGTCTATACAGAGTAACAAGCAGAGTTTGGGACGATTCTGGAACCAATCCCAAGTCCTCTAATAGCTGAACAAGTGCACAACTCATCCCATTTGGCTTCTCATAGAAGTGGCCCCTTCCCTGGAACTGCCCAAGGGTCAGCGCCTCGGGTTGTAATTGCAGTGGAAAAATAATTCATTAAAGAAGGGATGGCTGCATGGGGAGGGAGGGAGGGAGGGAGGGAGGGAGGGAGGGAGGGAGGGAGGGAGGGAGGGAGGGAGGGAGGGAGGGAGGGAGGGAGGGAGGGAGGGAGGGAGGGAGGGAGGGAGGGAGGGAGGGAGGGAGGGAGGGAGGGAGGGAGGATACATATCCACCACCTAACACAAAGTTTCAGTTCTCTGAGTTGGTGTGTTTAGTGACTATTTATTATGGGGGTGCTGAGGTGGGGCTGGAAAGCATGTTTGATTGCTCCCATGATCAGGGATAACAGGCTCAGTGCGTGCTTGTAAATACACAGAACCACATTCAAGATCTCGAGTTCCAGTTTGTCCTCCAAATTAAAATTGCCTATAATAGCTGAGAATGTGGCAGTCTATGCAGTTCAGACTACCCTTTTTCATGCATCTATTTCAAAATTAATATGTCTCATATTAAAATGAGACAAGTTGGTGATTTACCATTCTATCCTCCCAGTTCATATCTAGATGATAATTTCTGTTGTTCAGTTATTCATCCCAGAAAGAGCACTGATAAGGTTTTCAAAAACATGGTCTTGGGAGAGCCATGCCCTTAGACCATCAATATCTCATCATGTGCACCATGCAAGTACTGTACTCAGAAGGAAAGACAGGAACTATAATCCATTCTCCTCCATACAACTGTGCCATTGGGAATCAAATAAACATGCATTCCAGTTCTTTTCACTGAAAACCCTCTCTAGGAGACCTATCAAACTGGGATGCCCCTCCAATGCCTTAGGCAATTAACAAAACTCCTTTACATTCTGAAGGCTCCTCTGCAGCCAATTTTTGAAACAGACACACACAGATATTCAAAGGGGTTTGCTCTCCTGTCACTTGATGCATAAGGATGGGCTGACAAAAAAGGCAAAATGTTCAGAGATCTCAGTGGCACTAACAGAGCCATGGATATGATGATGTAAAGGGATGCTACCTGGCACTGCTGACTACAGCCAATGTGTCCTGCTGCATTGCACTGGAGACACAGCAAAGATACACATACATAACACAACATCATCTTATATGTAAGAATATTCCAGTGACTTGTGGTGCAGCAGAACCAGTGAACTAAGCAAACCTTCCAAACAGCTTTGTTGATAGAGAAAAGGAATGAAAGTGCCTTGTAAACTACTGGTATCACATACTGCATATGAACTTTTGACTTGGCTGTTTCCCTGCTGTTGTTCACTGCATGCCATAATCCTTTCCTCTCCCACCAGATTCCAATCAGTACCACATAACCCCTGCTATTCCTCCAAAAAAGGATTTCAGCAGTATCATAGATTTTGTACAAGAATTCTATTTGAAAGTCATTCTTGCAGTTTGCCTTCTGGCATGCAATCATTTAATGTGTTTTATACTCTCAGATTGATTCTCAAGAGTTTGCAGATCTCAGCCTCAGTAACAGGATCCCATCTCTGGATAAAGAACAAGAAACCACTGAAGAGTGGAGAAGCCAGAACTCCTGTAGTATGCAGGTATGAACAAAGTTTTCAGAAAGGAACAACTGTTTTTAATCCCTTGTGTAGCGGTCACATGTTCAAAAGAGCCTAATGCTTTAATGGCTTCCACTATAATCCTTTTAGATAAAATGTAAAAGCCTGTATTTATATTTGGATCTTCTTGACACAGTAGTAAGAACTGAGCTCTGAAAAATTCAGCTTCCTTTTACCAACAAAGCCTAAATAAATATTACTAAAGAATAAATCTTATAGTCTGAAATTTAAAAAAGAAAGAAATAAAAAGACAATGTGGTAACTTCCCTTGTTACCTTTTCAGTTTCACTTTTGTGGGAGCTGCACAAATGTAGCTCTGCTAAGGAAAAACATTGACTGGAAATTTTATATCAACATTTGAATATGTGAAAAAATAATTTCATCATTTCCAGCTTGATGTGAATGTAGTTGCATGGACTTCAAAAGTCCATCTGGGGCAAAACTCAAAAATTTGTTTGAAGCAGAAATATTAAAGGCCCTCATTGCCTTTTGCAACTAGGGCTACCTTGCAGGGTTTGTATAAACCTTGCTTTGCTTCCTGAGATTATATATTATCACCTGGTTTATCTGTAGGTTGTTTTAAATCATTTGATAAATGCTCAAGTGCTTCTTACTGTGTTTTCAATGTTGTATATAAACAACAGTCTGAGCAAAAGATGAGAGGGACTCAGACCAAAGAACAAAGAACCAGTAACCATCTGGTATCAGTGTGATAGCCAAAACTTCACATGGTATCAGTTCAATAACCAGGTTATTGCTACTTAGCCCAGGATGCTACACCCCAAACCTGCAACATCTAACACAAAATCAGAGAATAGTATGGGTTGAAAGGGACCTTAAAAATCATCTTATTCCCATCCCCTCCCCTGCCACAGGGAGGGACGCCTTCCAGTAGGTCAGATTGCTCAGAGCTCAAATCATCCTGGCCTTGAACAATCCCAGGGATGGGGTATCCACAGCTTCTCTGAGAAACATGTTCCACTGTCTCACAGTAAAGAATGTTTTTTTAATATCTAAATTTATTCTATTTCACTTTGAAGCCATTCCTCCTTGTGCTGTCTCTATGTGTCCTTGTAAAAATTTTCTCTCCATCTTTCCTATAAGTTCTCTTCAGATACTGAAAGACAGCAATTAGATCAACACAAAGCCTTCTCCTGGCTGAGCAATCCCAATTGTCTCATCTTTTCCTCATAGGAGAGGTGCTCCATCCCTATAACCATTTTGGTGGCCTCCTCTGGACTTGCTCCAAGAGGTCAATGTTCTTCCTCTGCTGAGAGCTCCAGAGCTGGATACAGCATTTATGAGTGTGAATATCAGATCCTTAGGTTATTCTTAGGGTAATAAAAGTTCATTTGCTACAGAATTTTAATAATTTCTCTTACATTATAGAATCACAGAATAATTTTGGTTGGAAAAGATGTTCACCCACCACTGCCAACTCCACCACTTAACCATGTCCCTAAGGGCCACATCTACATCTTTTTAACACCTTCAGGGATGGTGATACCAACACTTCCCTGGGCAGTCTGTTTCAGTGCTTCATAACATTTTCTGTGGAGAGATTTTTTCCAAATATCCAAACTGAATCTTCTCTGGTGCAACATACAACCATTTCCTCATCTCCTGTCCCTCGTTACCTGGCAGAAGAGGCTGACCCTCATCTTTCCACAACCTTGTCTCAGGGAGTTGTAGAGAGAAATAAGGTCTCTCCTGAGCCTCCTCTTCCCCGAGCTAAACACCCCCAGCTCCCTCAGTTGCTCCTCATCAGACCTGTGCTCCAGATCCCTTCTTAGCCCTTCTCTGAACTCACTCCTCACTCAGTGTATTTCTTGCAGCAAGGGTCCAAAATTGGACACATATTCAAGGTGCAGCCTCACCATTGCTGAGTACTGGGCAATGATCACTTCCTTAGTCCTGCTGTACCATTGCTTTACAACCAGACACCTTAAAGTCATCAGATGACCTTGAAGTTGGGTGGAAGACAACCTCAATGCCCTTATAAAACAAGAAATCTCTGTAGGTACAAATATAATGACAACTTGTGTTACCACTGCAGAGAAGTTGGAAGGAGGTAGAAGTGAGAGAATTTCCTCACAATTCAGAGAAAATATCTGGGAAGAAAAGTGAGGTGATGTAAATAGCAGAAGTCTGAAATTCAGTTTTAAATTTTTTTGTGAGCAACGTGTCAGACAAATAAGTTATGTTCAGCATTGCCAAGGTTAGTAAAACCCTTTATGATCTGCTGGATATCATCTCATTGTATACTCTAAAATGACTTGGGTGACCTGCTCACAAAGACATTTTTTTTCTGACATTTAAGTGACAGGAGAGACAGTAGTAGATGACTGGTTATATCAGGAGAGATACTGAAGTATTAATATATGGCTCTGTTGAAATTCATGTGGGATGCAGTGTGTAACCACATTCAGGAATACTGAATTCAAACTGGGATGGGCAGAGAAGGACTCCTAACATTACCAAGGGAACCTAACTTACTAGAGGAGAAAAAAAGCTGGAGAGAGTGTCACAGCTCATACTAAGTCTTCAGACAGCAAAAACTACCAGGGAATAAAAATACCTAAGACACAGTGTGAGACCCATGTTAGGGCTGAGCACTGGGACAGCTACCTGTCCTTGTCAGTAGCTAAGCTGAAGCTGTGTTGTGGTTTCATTGTAGAGAGCTAAGTTGCTCAGGTGCAATCCTGAGGTGGACAGAGGGACACTGAAAGCCTCTGAGACCAATCTATTAGGAGAACTCAAACTGCATTAAGTAAAGCTGAGAGCAGAGAACAGGAGGAATGTGCTCCTGCAGGGGAGCTTGGGATCACACAACGGACAGAGGAGGTGGAAACACAAATCCTAGGCATTGTTCCACCAAAGATGGTACAAATTATGTTCTTGCATCTTCTGTGGTAATACTACTCTGTGATAATTCAGTGGTAAGGAGAATACCTAGTTTTAGCTGATGAGGAACCACCTTGCAATCAGCAGAAGTGCCTGTTTCAGAAACAGCATGTATTTTTCACCCAGAAAGGTCATTACATGAAATACAGCCACAGACAGTGGAAATAGATAAAAGAATCCAGTACTGTTCAGCCACAGCCCCATTAAATGGGCTAAAAAATCAGGATCCTTCTGGATTCAAATATCATACATTTGTTTTTTTGCACAGTGGCCCATCTTCAGCAGAGTATAGTCCCATGAAGATTTTAGATCACACTGGTGGAAACACATCCCTGGAAAATAAGAACTGTGGTACCTCTCTCAGGCAGATGAAAGTCTTGGTCCCAGACTTGCTTCATTTTCACAAGAGTTCTAGCCAGAAGAGACAAAATTCAGCTGCAGATGCTTCTTCCTCTTCCTTCTTGGTCAGCCATGCTCCCTCACACAACATGGGCTTTGTGGCCCAGTTTTTGACCTGGAGAAAGGAACGGAGAAAGGTAATTTACTTCCATTCAGCCACGAAGAACCTAAGATAAGCTCCTCATACAGCTTTTCTGATCTGAGACACAGTGAGCAGCCTGTGGAGGATCCTGAACAGAGGTTAAAGAGATCTTCAGTCAGTCTGGCATGCAAAACACCCACATCCCTTATGGAGGTACACTGGTGTCTCAGCAAGGCTGCTGAAATGAGTTGTTTGAATAATGACAGCTATTAACATGAAAACAAATAAATACTGGATGTGAATAAATGCAGCATGTAAATACAGTGAAATGTAAACATCTTTATCAAGGTGTATAAGATTCTGTAATTATGGAAGTATTAGGGGGAAGAAAAAGGCAGTTGATTAAGGACAGGAAACCACATGGAAACTGGAGTATTGGTCACAGCGGCCCAAGGATTCCATTGTTCCTTACTGTACACTGCTTTTTCCATGCTCTCCTCAGTATCAGAGGGAACTTTCACCCCTCTGATTACATCTCTGCTCCCACTGTGGAGATGGACACAGATGTTCAAAATGGAAGGCAGATTTTTGCACTATCCACTTCTTCATTCAAATTACCTCTAAGCTTCTTGAAAACTTAGGTCTAAATAAAGGTGGAATACAGCCTGAAGAATTGCAATAAAAATGCCTAAGGGCTTCTGCAGGATGTTAATTAACCTGGTTCATGTGGGGAAGATGGTTGATAACTCAGTGAATATTCGAGCCATTTCAACTTTACAAGAACTTAACTGTTTTACATACCATACTCTGTAGAAATCCCCCACTGGATTTCACCCTCTAATGTCTATAAAATAAAGGCAATACATATTCTTAGCACATAAACAATAAATGAGAAATACTCCTATGGGATACACATTAATTCCCACAATAAAAGAACACAAATCAAACCCAGCAGCTAAAGAGCAGATGAGCAAATGATTATTTTGGGCCTCTAATGAAATGATATTGTGAAGGGCATTAGACAGATTGATTAGAGCTCAGCTGACTGACAAAACTGCCCACGCTGTCCACCATTATAATGAATCTACCTAAACCATTTCCTTGAGTGCGTGCACTGGTGTGTGCACCCTATCCACACGTGTCTTGTGCTTCACAGCAAATTACTCATTGCTATTTCTTTATAGTACAAAAAACAGTCTAACTTGTACAGATCTATGCTTTAGAATTAGCTATGAATACACTCTCTGGGTAGGACTCCTGCAAGGATTCATTTTCAGTATATCTGACAGTCATTTCAATTAACACATTTATCAGCATATTTACAACATGCAGTGTGAAATAAAGATCCTGTTAAAGAAAGGAGCAAGCTGAATCAAGCATCTCAGATTAAAAACCAGTCAAAATTAAATAATTACCACAAGTTAATATTGAAGCTAAAAGCACAGAAAGAATATAAATGAAGATTGGATGTTTATACCATTAAAGAGGATATTCAGAGAAAAAATATCAGAATTAAAAAGAATGCAAGATCAAAATCTTTTGCTATATAAATGTTACGTGTTCCATTTGCTTTAGCAGAACTGTGCCAACAGCCATTAGTGATGGATCTGACATGCAGTCTTAGAAGACCTGTGAAGATCAAGGTTTGGAAATTGTTCCTGGAAACAAAGATCTGCATGTGGGTTGGAATAATTAAAGGCAACAGCTCAGGCTGAGGAGTGCCTGACTAGGAATCATCCTTGCAGAACAGACTTGGGGTGCTGAGGTACAAGGAGTTGAACATGACTTTTGCCAACAAGTTTTATAATGAGAAATGTCAACTGCACAAAGGGCTGCGTTGGCAAAACAGCTGAGCATCTGAGCAAGTGGGTTTCCCCCTCTGCTTTTCGTGTGTAAGGAGAACACATCCAGACTACTGAGTTCAGTTTGGATTTCAGAGAATAAAAAAGTCATCAATGAGCTAAAGCAAACTCTTCACTTGGATGGTTAGGGACCAAAGCATATGATGGACAAGATGAGGCTTCAGAAGCCAAGCTTTTTTAGTTGCCAAGAAATAAGGCTAAGGGGGATAATGTTAGTATTTTCAACTACCAAAGAGAGTTTAAAAAGAGATGAATCCAGATTAAGGGCTGGAAGACACAGGGTACAGCAAATGGAAACAAGAAATACCAATTAGCTGTAAGGGAAAAGTTCCTCACAGGGAGAGTGGACAAACATTACGTCAGAGACCCAGAGAGGCTGTGCAGCCTTCATCCTTGGAGATATTCAAAGCAAGGCAGCACAAAGGCCTCGAGGGACCTGATCCAACACTGATGCCACCCTGCTTTGGCCTCTGGAGTTCCCTGTCAATCATAGCTTTGTGAGATTTTAGAGAAGAATAGAAATGAGGTGTAGGGAGAGAAACAGAAATGTCACTGCAAAAATGAGACTCAATAAGCAAGGAATATGTAAGGTAGACAGAAAAGAAGTGCCTAAGTTGAATACTAAGCCAGGCCTGTCATCTGGTTACAATAGGCTTAGCAAAGACAAACTTCATCTCCCTTTGGAAATCAAAACCCTGCAGGCTTCTTGTAGGAGGTAATTGAAGACAAGAATAACCTTGAGCTCCAGTCACACTGTACTTATTCATTGCTTATTTAAGACATAGCAACCTATTGTATATTGCTGCAATTTGTATAGCTAATTATATAGAACTCCAGTTACACATTGTGTCTAATTGCTGGAATATACATCCTCTGAAGCCATTAGGAGTGCTACCACTGACTCATTTGAAGAGTCTAATTTAGCCAGCTGAATTATCTGACTCATCTTAGTAGGCTCATCTCAGCAGGCTTTTCTACAGTTGCCCTTTGGAGGAGCTTGTCTCTGTACAGAGATCCTGGGGAGAATAACCTGAAGGGCATGCTCAGTGCTCTGGGAATGCTGCACTTCCTTTCCCCCTTGATAAAGGAGGGATGGTAATAATTGCATATGTTCACATTTGATGTGAGAATCAGTTGATGTCAGAGAAATTTAACTATAGAAATGCTAAAAAATCTGTACCATTTGCCAGAGCTTAAAAATGACCTTGTTGGGAGATTGAAAGGATGAATTGGAGGAAGGGTTGCTGACCACTAAAAAGCCAGATTTTCAACAATATCAATTAATATGGTGTTTTCAGGGCTGTCTGAATATCCTGCCAATAAAACAGTGTTGAAAGGAGGTCCAGTTAATTAAGGTTTTCAGAAACCAGAAGATAGGCAAAAACTCTATAATAAATATCGAACTAAGGAAGCAAATCTGTAGTAGGATGGCTGCAATGAATAAGGGAGTTTTGCTGAGTTTTCCTCTTTGTGATTTGTGGTCGTTGAGTAGTTACACAGGTACTCAGGGGGCTTATGAGGCATAAAAATGTTTGAAGAAGCACATAAAATAAAATACAAATTCTAGAATATTCAGTGCACAGCAGTGTTTCTGAGGTCAAATACCACTGTTGCAGCTGAGTTATATGTTCTAGAAAATAATGTACAATACATTCTTACATATATTCTGTATATTCTACTCTACTGAAATAGATTTGTTGCTGTACCTTTATGGTAAGTGAATAAGGCAGGAGAAGAGCCACAAATATTTCATTTCTAGAACGGAATTGACACTTTGGAGAACAAGTGAGAAATATGGAGAAGAAAGAGTTACAGATGGGAAAAAGGTATAAGAGAATTGGGTCATGGAAGATATTGTTGATAGTGTCAAAGAGAGCTGAGGGTGGAGTGCAGGTTTGGAAGAGGTCATTATGGTTAGTACAGTGTGAAAGGAGCTGAAGGAAGGGATTAGGAAGGGTCTGGCATCATCAAAGTCTGACTTTAAGTACTGCATTTAGCATCTGCAGGGTTGAAAACAACGGATTTTGATAAATTAAAACAAAAGTAGGCCTATATCTTAGAAAATAAAACATGTCCTCTGAGTGGAGAAGGAGCATGAAGGAGGGAATGAGATTAGGATAAAAGGAGACAGGCAATAGGTTGGGATGCTGATCATAAACAAAGCAGTAGGGATTAGATAAAGTGAGAATTCCTGAAGGAAGGAATTGCTGGTTATATTTTATCTGATATGCAATATCTGATCTGGATAGCAATCAGTGAAATCCTGTGTGGAGAGCAAAGTGGGAAAGAGGGCATAAGAAATGACCTGGCACCAGAATGTCTGATACACTTCATATGAATGAACCTCAATAGGCCTCAGCAGAAAAGAAAGGTGAGGACAAGCACTAAAAGAAGTAAACTCAGAGCTGAAGAAGGAAACCTCTACAGGACCCTGTTGAAATTACTGCTGGGACAGCCGTGCTGGAGCCACCTTGCTCTGTGAGACCTCTGTGAATGACCTGGCTGGCCTTTGCTCTGGGCAGTGCCGGACCAGATCCTGCTCCCATGGCTGAGGCCACTGAGCTGTGTCTTTATCTGAGGGATATCATGCAGCTGAGGGCAGTATCATGGCTGGTTGTAAGGTTTCCTCCAGGCATTCAAAACCCTGGAGCCACATCGATGCTCAGCAGAGATGGACCTTATTCTACCTGAAACTGTGCACCTTGGGCACAGACAGGCCAGATGGTCAAAATGACAATTATCTTCCATTTATCATTCACCCTCAAGCTCTCTTGAATTTCTTCTGGTGTCTGGACAGCCTGCTTTGCTAGAGCATGGTCTAAGCCCACTTCCAGATGCAGACAATAAAAAAACCCACCTACACTACCCACGAAATGGCTTCTGTGATGCGGATTGCATCAGTTTAAAAATTGTTTTGCCAATTTTGTGTTGGCTCTGGCAAAATGTGTCTCCCATTAACTAACTTTATTACAGTCTATTCAGATCCCTGCATCTGCTTAGGATCTCAGCACCATGGGTGCCAGCTTCAGCAACACATCAGCATTTGTCAAGACAGAAGAGCTTTTGCAAAGGCATCACTGGGTATAGACTGAAATGGGGTGTTATTCATCTCTTTAAATTAGGTTGTCTCTGTTGGCTGCATTCCTGTTACACTTGCTGGGGATCTGGTCAATACAGCCATAAGGCATCAGTCCGTTTATTCCAAAGCAGACACTCACATTTAGGTCAGATGAATCATGCCCCAGGTATTATGGATAGCATTGACTGGCTCTCCATAAACAGAGTTGAATTCCACATAACTGCCTCAAAGGTAAGCACTTACATTTTAGAAATGCCAAGTTAGAAAACAGCATCTCACTAATCCCCCTAATAGTCCCTCGGGGATCAGAGTGATAACACAGGTCTTGGGAGGTTCACATAAATTCCCATCAGGAAGTCTGAACTCACAGCTGTACAAATGCTCCAAGAGCTTTGTTTCAGTCCTGACCTCACCACAAACTGCAGCTGCCACTGCCTGTGTAACTGAGTCACTTTGTTTCTCTACACTTTTGTCTCTTGCATGAACACAGTGACATTCCACTTGCCAGAAGGTTCTGTTACTTATTTAGACTGAGAGCTCTAACTGCATCTTGCAGGGTTTAGCACATGCAATCTTGTATTTTATTTCAAACCCCCAGTTGCTACTATGATATGAGTAAATAATGGAGAAGATGCACCAGCTAGTCAGGAGAGCTTTCAGTCCCAAGAATGATTGCACTTTTAACTAAGAAAAGTGTGTTTTCATACTAGATTTTGTTCTCTTTTCGGTCTATGCTATTGTCATTGCTTTCTGAAAAGTGATTTACTTCAATGTTTCCTCTTGTTTAAAAAGAAGAAAGCTTAACCCTTTGCTCTTTCAAGAGTAAAAGTAACCTTACGGGGTATAAAATAAATATATAAAAGGAATTAATTGAAGGAGGAAGGGGAAAAAATCATGTCACAGAAGGATAGCAAGGATTTCAGGGTAGTGACAGCTTCTGTTGTCTCTGCCATCAAATAACTATGAACTCAGGAAGACTGCTGCATGCAAATGAAGGCAAATGAAATATGGGTGTCCATATGATGTGCATCATTGTCATCTAAATGGCAGCGGTCCCCTCAGCACAGAGGCCAGGCAGTGCATGCTGAGGGCTCCCACATTAGGGGTGGTCCCATGAGGACAAAGTTAATACTGGTTAAAAGCACAGAGAGCCTTGCATTGCACCTTCCTTCAGTGTCTTAATTTTGGATTGGATTTCCTCGCTCGGTGATGTCAGGCCACTATGCTCCTCCAGTGATGGACTTTATTTTATCCCTGTTCTAAATCAGGAAAGGGGGAATTGTGTGCTAATTAGGTGATAAACTGTCACCACTACACCAGGCAGCTACTCCACACCTGCCTTGAAATCAAATGCTGGTCTTGAGCACCGTTTTCAAAGAGACATGGAATGCCCTTCTTGGCAGGAGAGACCATCCTTCCAGAACCACAGCTTTTCACCTTTGCCTCTCAAAACAAAAAAAAAGAGCCACAGATTGACTGTGGTTTCGTTGTGTACTCCTGGTTTCCAGGGGGTCACTTTAAGTCACTGTCTGGGTATTTTTTTATTTAGGCAAACTGGGACACAGTAAATTGAATATTTTTTTGACCTTTCACTGGGAGTCAGGCAGAGTAAGGAATGGGTCCTGGCTCTGCAAAGCCATGCTAGCATCCTTAGTACCACAGCGATCCAGTCAGACTCGTGGTTGTTGTCTTCTCAGAGCTACATCAATGCCTATCCTGCTGGAAAGAGCTCTTGGTTTTGCACCTCAGTTTTTCCACGTGTTCTGAAGTACCATTGACTCCACATCACAGCCATGACTTTCTACATTCCCTTAAGCTCAATAAGACAAGAAATAACAAAGCAACAAAAGGCCAGTGTAATGTAGAGGTCATTCCTCCCAATACAGAGTACAAAGTATGTGTTTTTATTACTCTTCTGATCTGTTAATGGTGTAAATCACTAGCAAGCTACAAAGTGATGATGACTATATAACAAAAAACTCCAAAATTGATTAACTAATAAAAATAGAACACATCTCTGAGGAGGATCTTCTCAAACACTACTGATTGAATAGTTTTTTTGTCCTCTAATTGCACTGGAAAACATACCTAAATCTAAACCCATTTTATATATTTAAAAATGGTTGAAATAAAAATTGTTTTTACTAACAAATTATCAAGTAATATTAAAATCTCGTTATCACATTTATCTGTTTACCAGCTGGAGTCCTAATTGAAATTTGTTCAGAACTCATAATAGCATTAGGTCATGTTATGCTTACAACATTAAGCAATGATTACATCTGTGACTTTTGTTTTTAATTAGCTTTTTTCAGTTATCTGGGAGAGATAGAACCTTTCAAAATCGTAATTCACTTTTGATTACAATGGAAAGAGAACAAACCAAATCATCTTACAGAAGACTGTGCAACTGTGTAATTTGCATTCCTGACTCTAGGTCTGTTAGATCTGATTGTATTTTGATTTCCTTTCACTCATCACTTATGTTAATTGGTTCTTGATGCCAGCGAGGTGTGCTGGTGTTTGCACATTTGGGGATGAAAAATAACTTTTTACAAAATAGAGATGAGTGTGGATTGTGTCTTACTTTCCCACTGGCAGTACAGAAGGATCACTTTTAACGCAAAGTACTGAAAAAGAGACCACTTTGTATGAGCCATGCTGTGGAACATAGCCAGGGGTGAATTTTAAAGGGGGTCTCAAATGCAGCTGTAGCTGTGACTCAGAAAAGGGCTTCAGCACGTGCCTTCATCATTCACCCCTGCCAGCAAACACACACGTGATTACTCACATGCTTTAGCTTAAACAACTTGCTGAGTTTCATCCTACAGAAAGGGCAAGCAGCAAGCCCAAAGCAGGACTTCACAAGCCTTCATCACTGAGAATGACACCAACTGCTCATTAGTAAAGAACTGACTCCAGCAGGTCCCTGGACTAAAAGTGCCCTGGCTGCCCCCTTTCTTCAAAATCTTGCTTAGCTTGTGTAAAGAGCCATACTTGGAAGAAGAGGAAAGTAACTCCAAGAGCCAGAACAGGGAGTAATCAGCCTTAATCTGCTGGAATGAGTAACTGAGAGAGATGGAGCAGGCCCAGTCACTCTTCTGTGAACTCTGGGAGTCTGAAGGTATCCATGGCCCAGCAAAGCTGGCACATCTAGGCACACAGGTTCACCATTCTGTGCCACTTCTGTGCCCTTGAACAACAAACAGCAGAAAAGAGAACCTGAACATGGACAGCCATGGGAATTTGGTGGCACTGTTTGCTGGGCAAGGGCTTATGATGGTGAATTAAATAGGGTTGTGTATTGGTTTTGCACAGCCTGGTTTTGGTTAGCAGGGGGTCCACAAAGACAGCCCCTGTGAGAAGCTGCTGGAAGCTTCCACCATGTCCAGCAGAGCCAATCCCTGATGGCTCTGAAGATGGACAAGCTACTGGCCAAAGCTGGGCCAATGAGAGAGGTTGGCAATGCCTCTGTGATGACATATATGAGAAGAAAATCAAAGCAAAGTCATGTAGTTGTGCTCCTAATCAGAGAAGAGGAGGAGATGAGAACATGTGAGGGAAACAACATGACAGCACCCAGGTCAGTGGAGAAGGAGGGCCAGGAGGTGCTCCAGGCACCAGAGCCAAGATTCCTCTGCAGCCTGTGGTGAGACCACGGTGAGGCAGCTGTGCCCTGCAGCCCATGGGGATCCATGGGGGATGCAGAGATCCACCCACAGCCCATGGGGATCCATGGGGGATGCAGAGATCCACCCACAGCCCATGGGGATCCATGGGGGATGCAGAGATCCACCCACAGTCTGTGGGGATCCATGGGGGATGCAGAGATCCACCCACAGCCCATGGGGATCCATGGGGGATGCAGAGATCCACCCACAGCCCATGGGGATCCATGGGGGATGCAGAGATCCACCCACAGCCCATGGGGATCCATGGGGGATGCAGAGATCCACCCACAGCCCATGGGGATCCATGGGGGATGCAGAGATCCACCCACAGCCCATGCGGAGGTGCCCAGGCTGGAGCAGGTGGATGCCTGGAGGAGGCTGTGATCCAGTGGAAGACCCAGGGGAGAGAGAGGGCCTTGCTTCTAGGCTGGATCAGCCTGTCCTTGGAGGACTGCACCCCTTGGGAAGTTGACCCATGCCACAGAAGGTTTGGAAAGACTGTCTGTCTGTGGGTGGGACTCACATTGCAATAGCTTTGGCAGGACTGTTGCTCATGAGATTTGGAGCCACGCTGGAGAAGCTCACAGAGAATTGTCTCCAGTGGGAGGGACCCCATGACCTCAGAGGGGAAGGACTCTTCTCCTGTAGCAGCAGAAGAAATCTTGATGATGAACTGACCAAAACCCCTTTGCCCTTTCTGCCTGCACTGTCTGTGGGAAGGAGGGATTGGCTGGGGGAAAAAGGTGTTTTAAGGGTTTATTTTACTTCTCATTATCCTCCTCTGATTCTATTTGTCATAAGTTATCTTTGCAACTTTAACTTGAGCCTGTTTTGCCCTTGAAGTGTTTTCTCCCAGTCCTTGTCTCACTCATGAACCCTTTGTTAATTCTTTTTCCCTCTCTGCTGCCCAGCTGGGGCAGGGGAGGGTGAGCGAGTGACTCTCGTGGGTGTGTGGGGTTGGGCCAGCATCAAACCACGACAGGTTGGGAGGCTTTGGGAAAAGAACAAGGTCATTTGTTTCTTACACACCTGTGGAAGTGTGAGGCTCATAGAGTGGCAACCACAAGAAATCCAGTCTGATGAGCTTACATGATAGTGACTGGTATCCCTGGAGAGGTTACAGGGATTGTATGAATGTAAAACATGGGCTCACAAGGGACACTGAGATGCAACATAATCCACTCCCTTGCCAAAGTGAATAAAGGGGTGAATTGCCCATAAGACACAATGTCTATAATTCTCTGCTCAGAGCCAGAGGAGTTTAGCAGTTTTCCTGTGTCTATTCGTAAAAACAGCTTTCAGAACTGAAACAAGAATTGTAGAAAATTCAGGGTGGAGTAACAAGAATGATATAAGGTCTAAAATACACCTGTAGCACTCAGTCAGTCTCTGCAAATGAGTATAACCAGTTAATACCCCTTGGAGTGAAAACATGTAGGCTGAGTTTCCAAGTGCCTGTCTTGATTTCCCTGCCTACACACCAGGAAATTATCCTTCCCCTCATGACATCTCACTGTGCCCAAGCAATTCCTTTTCTGTTGACCTGAGCCATTGGTCCAAAGGCTCAGTTCTTTATTGCTTTTCTGAGAAGACAGGGAGAGGCTTTTTCTCCATTGCTAAATGAGCCTGTGGTACCTGTACTGGGGCCCACCTAGCACAGGTGTTTTCAGTGAGCACAGGAACAGAGTCAGTACCTCTCACTGGGGCTGGTTAAATGCATCCTCAAGGGTTATTCTGGAGCAAGGGATTGAGAGGTTTGGGCAGGCTGTCAGTATCTGCTGGGATGTGATGCTCAGCCCCCCTTGCAAGGGAGGTGAAGGACTTCACCATGGCAAGCTCCTGCCACGCTTTGCTTTCTGTGACTGCTTAGACCTAATGCACACTGGGTCGAGGGGCCTCCTTGAGTCTGCAAACAGAGGACTTTGTATCTCTGTTTATATGAACTGGTAGTTCTGAAACAGCCATGTGAGGCCTCAATGCAGCAACACAGGTTTTTTTTGAAAAAACAAACATCAAGTTCTGAGCTCTTTACACTGCCTTGCCTGCAGCGACCTGTGATATCTGGGCAGCCAGCACAGGACCAATATCTGCTCTGAGAAGAGACCAATCTCTTCCTGTTGACACCCTGCAGTGTTGGGAGGCCACATGAGGATGCAGAAGTGAGTTAATCCCACATGGGCAGGTGCCAGCTAAGGATACACAGTTACAAGTGCTGCACAGTGGCTGCACAGTGGAACCTGGGAGCAGAAAGACTAAAAGTGATGCTGAGATGAGATGAAACGAGTTTCATTGAGGATGAACCTGGCAGCTGGACAAGGCCATTCCTGTCACTGCTTACAGCCACTGCAGACTTTCCTGAGGACAAGATGGGCAGCAGTGGTGCTGTTACAAATAAACCTGTCCTGCTCTTGCTCTGTAGTTTGTACTTGCTCCTCAGCAGTGAAGTTTTGAGGTTTATTCTCAGTGAAAAAATAGGGGACAATAAGACTTGAGGGTCATTATTTATCAGGCACCTTTCCTAAGGTTCAGGAGTCATTCTTATTTCCAGTCTAGCTTCAGACCAGCTAATGCTGGGATTCAAACCTGCTATTCCTACAACATAAGGCAGTAACCCAGCTGCCCAAGCACTGGTTACGGTGGGGCTGCTTGGGATTTAGAAAAATTCCTTCTGGGACCTGAACAATCTTCCACAGGCAAAATTTCAGCAAAGTGAGCGCACTGCCACAGAAAAGTGCTGGCTCATTTCCAAATTCAGCGTAGGAAAAAAAAAAAATCCAACTTGGTCTAACCATCAATGCAACACCATTAAAGCAATGTAACAAATATAATTCTGGCCTGAAGACTTGAAGATTTAAGTGAGACTAGAATAGGCCTTTAATTACTTCCATTTTTACTCTTCAGCAGCGTCAACAGGACTAAAATAGTTCCCTCCCTCCTGTTCCCACTGTGTCAGTAGGACAGAGCCCTGCATGAGGATTCACATGCTGCCTTAATGTTGTGCCTCCTTAGACACAATACCTCTCAGCTTTCTCTCTCCTCCCACAGCAGGCATTCAGTGTGGATCAGCCATACCACAGCCAAAGTGAGAGGCATGAAGGTGGATTTCCTTTTCAGTCTCAGCCCTTTTTTCCCTTCCTTTTTTTGAGGAGATGCAGATGGCAGCCACTCCCTTTGCTGTGTGAAAGTGTCTAGACGAGAAAAACTCCCCACAGCTTGTGCAATTTTCTGAGCTGCCTTCTGCTCACCTCCACCTCCTCATTTTCCTCTTTATCTGCTTTCCGTATTCTCCATGTTACTATTGGTCCTGTGAAAATGAACACATCAAAGCCATAAGCAGTAGCTTTTTTGCTGCTCCTGTGTCCTCTCTCTCCCTTCTTCTTTTAACATTAATATTAATAGCTACTATACCTTTCTTCACTGTTGCTTTCTTCTTGATCCTCAAGGGAGCAAGCCTTTTCTTGGACTTTCTGCTACTGTGAATGTTTGCTTGAAGGAATGCTAGGGCATGCTGGGAAGCACAACACCGGTGATGCCTGTGATACAATATTGGGTCGAGCAGCAAAGATATTAAATCTTATTGTACTTGTCGGAAGAATCAAACATTCTTTTATACCTGCTGCGTATGGCTGGGGTTTCTTTCCTTGTTGCTTTCATAGCAAAAATAGCTTTTTAATCAGTCCAAAATCTCCAAGGAGAAGAAAAAAATAAATAACCTTTTCCTACACCCTCCTTGATGCTATTCTACAGGGCAGCTGCCCGAGGAGCAAAGAAGCAAGTGCTGTTTCCTGCCTGTTGTCAAACCACACAGACAGAGATGCACACTACAGGGACACTCATCACCAGCACCCTCACCACGGTTATTATTTAAAGCAGCGAGTTAATGAGCTCTCCTGCCCTCCAAGGTTTGCCTGCCTGTTGCTCGTCCCTGGGGCTGAACTCCCCACGCCTGCGCCAGCCCGGCTCTCACATTTGTATTCTGCGGTGCGGTTGCGTGTCTGGAGTGCTGGGAAGAAATCCCCCAGGTTTGATTTCACTCACACACGTATAATGGAAAATCTGCGTGGGGAGCGCGACGTCTGCGCTCCGTGGGGGCTGTGTGCCGTGGCCAGGGTGCTGCCTGGCATCACAGGCTGCCCAAAAGGCTGAAGGTGAATTTCCTGATGCCATTGTCACTGGGAATGGGTACCATGGAATGACTGTAAGCCACACAGCGAGTTATTCCAAGCATGATTTCTGCCTAGATGGATGTAAAGGTTATTACTTGCTCCAGTCCTGACACCGAGGATCATCTCCCTTTGATAGCAAAGGCTGCTTTAATGTGCAGAAGCAAAACGTGCATCTGGGACAGGAGGGACCGGGGCACTCCAGTGAGACTCCCCTTACACTTCTCCAGTGACATGTGCTGCAACTGGACACGGCAACGAGCACCCCCCTTCTCCCTCCCGTGCTCTCCCGGAGCTGATGTGAAACCAGAGGTCATTATGGCCAGTGGAAGGACCCCCTTGAACAGCAGTGGGTTTGCATCAACCGGAGGAAGGACTGAAAAAGATTTGGTGCTGGATTGGTGCTGGCTTTCAAGTTATGGCCCCTTCCTGTTTTTATCTTTTCCTTCTCCAGCAAAGACTTTTGCATAGGCTCAGACTAGCTACCTTTTAGTCTGGGGAAATCTCTCCTATTCCAACCAAAAGGCTGCAGGACTGAAATGTTCTGTACTAGCACTACAGCTGTGGCCTGGTGGGGGAGGAGAAGGACAGGACACTAACTTATGAACAGGAGAGAAACACCAAACACTTGTACAAAAGCCCACTGCAGCCAAAGGAGCTGCAGATGACAGAGACACAGCTCAGGCTGCTATTGCAGCCTTTTTGGAGAATATAAAGACTCATATAAACACAGCCCTATGTCCAGCAGTGCCAGTCTCACCCATTTCAGCTCCAACCTGCATCACCACAAGAGCTCTAAAGGAGGAATGGCAGATTGTTTACCCCAAGAGTCAAGAGAGTCATTAGTCCAAACAAACCAAAGGAGGTGGGGGGGATCTATTTGCTTGTCATAATCATCAGCTTGATCTTTTAAAACATGTGCAGCAGCTTCAGAATCTAATGGAGATTCCTTGTGTTTGCAAATGTGAAACCTAAACAGTTTCAGGCAGTGATCAGAGGATGCTTTTGAGATCTCTGCAGGAAATCTAATAGGAAAATTCAAATGAGGTCATATGCTTTGCTGCTTGTCTACAAGCTTCTCCCAAAGGTCCCCCTGCTCTCCCAGCTTATGAGCCTAATTAACCCCCTGCACCTGGTTGCCAGGCATGGAATTTTAAGTCATTATAGGGATGTGTGGCTTCCTTAGCAGCATGTCAAACTCTTCATGTCACACTCCAAGCACTGGAATTTGCCTTGCACTTCTTTGTTCAGTGTTGCAGGAGGTGGTCAGCTATCTGCACATGCAAAAACTCCACTGAAGGGACCAATTTACAGGCAGTCTTTGGACCAAGGGGGATGACAATTCCCCCCAGAGGACCTTTCAGGTTTCTGCAGCACACTGGAGCAGGAGGTTTTGAGTCTGAGTTCCCCTTAGATGTTTTAAACTACTTCACAGGCATTAACTATGCCCATTTCATACACACAATCCTACCTTAACCAGCTCCCCTGAGCAACACGATGGTGTGTGAGCTTTCTGCATATTCAGCTGGCAAGGGACAGCCTGAAGAATCTACACTGCTCCCACAACTCTTTACACATTCCTCATTAGAGAGCCTGGATTTAAAGAATAAAAACAGTAACTAGGAAAAAAAATAATCTCAGAGCAGCAAGCAGAGATCCAGGAATCAGACAGGAGCTTTGGCACAGGCTGCAGTGGAGGTTGCCCTCTCTGAACTGGTCTTTCCATTGCAGCAATGAACCCCTGGCTATCCTGTGACTTGGTGAAGTGCAGAGGGCAGCTTTGTTCACCCCACTGCCCTTTTAGACTCTGTTACACCCTGATGTTCAAGGCTTTTTAGGGAGTTGAGAGGTTACAGAGTCAAACCTCCTCAGGTGGAGAAGGACCCCAAACCTTCAAATCCTACCTTCTGACTGGGTGCTTTCACCATGCCAATGGGAAAAATGGTGTCAGAAGTATTCTAAGAGTCTCCAAACACATGATCTTAGTTTAAGAGTGGTTTCAGACTCTGAGTAACAGGACCAATAAGCCCAGACGACAGGCTCTCAAATTTCTTTTTATATTTGCTTCTTGATTGGTTTGGAGGACCCAATGCTCAGCACATTAAATGACATGATACCTATCACAAGTATCTATTTTCCCCACCATTCACTACAAAAGGAATTGGGAAGATGCTCAGTGATGTCCTAAATTTACACTAATTTTACTGCACTGAATTTTAAGTAGTGTAAATTCCCAGAGCCTGAGCCTGCTTGAAGAAATTGCAGTCTCAGTATCATCATGCCCAAAGAAGAGCAATGGAGCTGGTGAAGGGTCTGGAGCACAAGTCCTCTGACCAGCAGCTGAGGGAGCTGAGGGGGGCTAAGCCTGGAGAAAAGGAGGCTCCTTATCACTCCCTACAACTTCCTGACAGGATATTGTTGCAAGGTGTGGGTTGGTTTCCCAGGTAACAAATGATAGGACAAGAGGAAATGGCCTCAAGTTTCACCAGGGAAGGTTTAGATTGGATATAAAGAAAAGTTTCTCCACGCAAAGGGTGCAAAAGCACTGGGACAAGTTGACTAAGGAAGTGCTGGAATTACCCTCCCTGGAAGCATTCAAAAATGTGTGCTATGGCACGTGGGGACATGGATTAGTGGTGAACAGAGTAGTGCTAGGCTAACTGTAGGACCAATGATCTGAGAGGTCTGATCCAGCCTTAAAGATTCTATGATTCTATAGTTCTATACAATGAAGTACTCTCTGTCTAAACTTCTCTCTCCACCTTGTATCCACTCATGTGTAGCTGGGCATGGTAGGTTTCTATTTGAAGAAGAATCCTTATATATTGGAAATCCTCTCTGGCTGCTGTCAGAAAAAGGCATGCAAGTCTTTCACTGAATTTGAAATGTATGATGCAATCATTGCAGCAGCCTTCATGACATCTAGTTTGGTTTAACTCCACTTTGCATTTTGTTGTCTTTTTTATTGAGACAGGAGTAGATTTTTCTGTGGCCAGTAATGCACTGTTAAAACAATCAAGTGTACTAGAACTATTTTCAAAATGATCAGGAACAAGCTGAATAAAAAGGATGCCTCTGAATAAAAAACTTAGTAAATGGCATGCCAGTTTCTTTTTAACATATCAGGAGATGACGGCACAAATTCTGACAGCACACAACCTATGCAGGTTCCTAAAGATGAACTCTATATTATGTGAATTTTAAGTCAGCTTCTATGAAGAGATTGGGCTACTAAATGTTGACAACTGATCAGAGATGCAAGTAACTCTTTATGGTTTTAAATATTTTCTGAGAAGATATCACTGTCCTGTTGCATTCTGATGTAATGATTTCATTAACCAGTTGATTAACCATTTCTTTCAAGCCTCTTTTAGTCTTGTGACCTGCTGAAGAAAGCATGTACTCAGGAGTTTGCATCCACAAATCTTAGTGGTGACTTTTCCTCCCTCTGGTTCAGTTTCTGCAGATATAAAACAGGGATAATGATAATGACCTCCTTAGTAATGCCATCAGGGATTTACTAATAAGCTAATCATTATAGAGGAATAAAACTTTATGTGAGGAACCATTTATTAAAGCATCCCCATGGCTTATTCACGCTCCAAAAGTGATTTATGAATGAAGCCTTAGAGGGAAAGTTGATGACAAATGCACCAGTCCTAAAGCAGCAAAGATCCAAAACTCATGGCCACAACTCCAGCAAATAGGTGAGCACATAAAAGTGCACAAATTCTCAGTAGTTCCTCATCTTTATGTCCCTCCTCAACCTTCCTCAGTGGCTACTTTTTCTGAAGGAGGAGGAGGTGAAGGGGTATTTCTTTAATCCTTTTTGTGCAAAAGTATAGGATCCTTCCGTGTTCAATTCTGTCACCAAATGAATGGCAAACACTTCCCCTGCAGCTGTTTCTGCAGCATTACACTGACAGTAACAAGGGGAAACATGAGGAGGAACTGTCCTGGAACGAGACTATCAGATGCAGGTGAAGAGAGCTTCCTCATATGGCCTGGAGTACACACCAGGACATTTCAGACCATGACAGTGATGAACAGTATGCAGAAACTTCATCTCTCACCTTATTTTGCTTCTACATGGATAATCTGAAACATTAATAATGTGTTTCTTTTTCTTTTTCCTCCTGCCTACTGAACTCTTTCTCTAAAAACTCTTTATCACACATTCCCATTTAAGCCTCTGCAGAACACTTGGCTTTCTCAGGTGAAAAATTTACTTGGACTGTCAAACTTTGAGATCTAACTGGATTCCAAATATGGCTCCTACCATCCTCTCAAATAAGGATTTTGGTCTCCATACTTACTTCTAAAAATAGGAATTCATCACTGCAAATTACAGTAAGGTTGCAGTTGAACATCTGAAGCACAAATAGTGTTCTCCATTGTGGATACTAACTGAAGCAGGCAGCAAAGTGCCTGTAGAATTGCAGGCCACATAACTTTCTCAAGTCCTGCCTGAGAAAGTGGCCTGGGAAGTTTTAAGGAGGATTTAAAACAATCATCAGAGACAGAAAACAGCCTTGCAGGTGTTGTTTCTCTGTTCCTTGTTTTCTTTGCAGGAGAAAGTCAGGGGGTGGTGTGCCCCACTGCCAATGATGGTGATGTAGTAGTTTGCTAACCAATAAGAGTTTCCTTTCTGTACTTTCCACGTATCAGTCTATAAAACAGACCTGAAGTAGTAAACTAAGAGAAATTCTCCTAATTGACTCCATGAGAGTCTGTGTTGCTCTTCTCGCCGTTCCTAATGCGACACTCCAGCCTTCCAGTTGCAGGGAATGATGGGGGAAGAAATAGGAAGAATAGCAGCCCAATACCTGACTCTGAACCTGCTGTCACTGACTGAATTTTGTGTTTTCTGTTCATGAGCTGGTCTACGTGACACTAGACCTGCTGGAAATATTGGGTATGCTTGTCTCAAAGAGGGAAAAGGAACTGTGCAGGAGATAGCAGGGCTCACTGAAAGAGCTTTAAGCTAAAGTTGAAGGGGGAAAGGGATAAAATCAGGATCACTAGAGATAAGCCTGGCATCAGGCCAATGTTTGAGGGACAGTGCGCCAGCAAGGTCCTTCAGTCTCCTGTGTCAGTGGAGATAGAAATGGAGATCATGTGTCAACAAAGACACAAAGGTTATTGATGTGATAGAAAGTACAGAAGTTTCTGAGGATGGTCACATAGGAATTAGGGTTTCCCATTCAAAAAAGATGGTGAGATCAACAGTCCAACTTGGCCAACAAGGCCAAGTGCTGAGTCCTGTACTCGGATCACAGCAACCCCCTGCAGCACTACAGGCTTGGCGAAGAGTGGCTGGAAAGCTGCCCAGTGGAAAAGGACCTGGGGGTCAACCAGCTGAACATAAGCCAGCAGATGATGATGATGATGATGTCCAGGTGGCCAAGAAAGCCAATGGTATCCTGGCTTGTATCAGCAACAGTGTGACCAGCAGGACCTGGGCAGTGATTGCTCCCCTGTACTCAGCATTGGTGAGGCCCTGCGTGCTGTGTCCAGTTTTGGGCCCCTCACTGCAAGAAAGACAGAGGTTCTGGAGCCCCCAGAGAAGGGCAACTTGGGAACTGGTGAAGGGTCTGGGGCACAAGTCTGACAAGGAGTGGCTGAGGGAGCTGGGGGTGTTTAGCCTGGAGAAAAGGAGGCTCAGGGGAGACCTTATCACTCTCTACAAGCACCTGAAAGAGGCTGTAGCCAGGCAGAGGTCAGTCTTTTCTCCCACGTAAAATGGTATGGTATCTTCGTAACCAAAAACATTACCTCAAAATCTGTATATAGAATCTTCATCTACTAAAATCCCTATAATCAGTCTGTAGGAATTATGACGGTCTGTGATCAGTGGAAACTGTCTCAGATGGAACTATGATTAATTTTATATTTCATATGTATTGAATAGAAACCGATATTCAACTTCACTGTAAAACACTGGCCTTTCAAGGCTTGGTGGTATGAGAAGTGGCAAAGAGGGTCTGGCTTTTCACAGAGGCTGTGTGCTGCAATTTGTTCAAATTGAGCTGATTGCTTAAAGGGAATGGCACTGCAAAAGGAGGTGGGCATTGTGCAGCCAGGTTTGCTTTGCAGCCACGCGTTGGACAATGTTTTACCATCTAAGGAAAGAAAGACTCTGATTCCCTTTATTTTACACCAGTGAAAGTAACATGGTCTGTGAACATTAGCAAAGAGAATTCAGCTTGGATGAAAACTAGTCCAGAGAGAAGAAAATTTTCACCTGACAGTCTGTTCTGCAGGTGTTTCTTCTGTTACAGATGTACAAAGCTCCCACTGCATTTCAGTTTGAATCCAACTGGGCCCGGGTAAGAACTGTTGTAGGAAACACAACTGCCTTCTTTCTTAGCTCACTGACACTGTGACAACACAAAGTTGTGCTGTCAGGAATCTCCACAGCACTCTTGGTAAACGACTGGGGAGGGATGCCTCATACAAACTCACAAGACAAATTATATTAAAAAATAAACAGCTTGACTGGGACTTAAAAGAACAGTAGCTACACTGTGTGTTTTTCAGTCACTGCTTTTATGGCTGAATGGCTGCTGGAAATACTAAGGGACTAATTTTGCAAATCTCCCATATGCAGAATCCCTGGGAGTTAGGACCACTCTGTCCTGACTGTGCAGTTCTTACCCACTCATTTCTGCTTCCCTCTTATATTGCAACATGAACCAATAACATATGTGGGTAAACCCCAGCTGGCATCTTTTGCCCAAGGCAGGTGCTTAAATGACACAAAAACCTGAAGAGAAGTGCAAAAGCCCTAAAGCTGGAAATCTTACTGAGGTTCCCTTCCAGGGCCCATTGCTCTGGAGAGAACTGCTTTTCTGTGCTTTCTAGTCTGGTAGAAGTTGCACAATGCTTTCTGCTTGAATGCTGCCTGTCTTGGAGAAATTGCCATCACCATTAGCAAACTCTTTATCAAATGGACAGAGGTTTTCCCCACCTATCTCTGTGTGTTTACAAAATATCCTTCTGTACCTAAAACAAGATCACTCGGGCACTTCTTTTATTTAAAGACCAGATCCCAAGACTTTTATCTGTGCTGATAAGATATCCTGTGCTACTTTCAGAAGCACAGAAACTGTGCTAGTTTCAGGGGGACTCCTCTGTGCTAATGAGTGTACCAGTGTCTAGCTGAAGGTTTTTAGTCTTCAGAAAGTGCCTGCAGCAAGGTCCCCACGCTCTGTCCTTCCCGTGATGCCCCTCTCTCTGAAGGAGAGAAGCTGCCCTTTGCCCATGGGATCTTGCCGCAGCTCCTGCAGTAGAGAAAAACTTCTGCAAGAGAAGTTGGTCATGAAAGTCACCTTGAATATCTTATTAATCAATTGCCTCCACCATGTACCTGAGAATCCTGTCTTATATGAAATCCAAGGTCCTGATGTAACTTCAGGTTGAAGTCATAAAGGATTTTTTAAACTGGTGACTAAGCATTTGTCAGAAAATGAAATGTTGGGAGAAAGTGAATGTAGGATCTACCCTTATTTTAAAATTCAATTAGCAACACAACCATGAAGAACAGCCCTGTGGTTATGTAGATTTAGTAAAGTCATTAAGATCTAAGATTACATGGGGTCCTATTTCCCCTTACTCTCCCTTTTGCTGCTCCCAGCAATCCTGCCTGTTTTCAGCCTATCACAATACAAACGGAAACAAATCACCAGGGGTTAAACAGCCTAAATTGGATTACAGTCACACTCTTCAGAAAATAGAGTATTGCTGGTAATTGCATTCTATTGAATAAATATCTCTACACTAGTTTACATCACATTAGTATTCTGACAATGATTATTCTCATTGTAATTTCCCTGTCCGTGAATAAGTGTAACACAGAGCTCAGAATACAAACAATTGATGTGTTCTGAGTGCTGGTATTTATTTGAAGATTAAACAGCATCCTGGTTGGACATTAATAACATCTTAGAATCAAAAAAAAACCTAGACCCTTTTTCCTTCAGTCTTGCTGAATATTTATCAGCCAAATAACTCAAGGCCCAAACTTGTTCCTGGTGAAGTCAATAGGAATTCTGCTAATTTTGCTTGCTTCATGACCCTCAAAATTCCTTTTATTTGTATCACAGTTGTCTCCTAAACTTGCTGGTTCCAAAATATTTATGGATAGTCTGTGATGCCTATCTCAATATCAAAGAATTCCAGTCTAAAACAGGCTGGCACAGTTATAGGTAAACTTTACACTTGATCACTTCTGTTATTTTGTTGCAGCTTCTAGATAACAGCCTGTCTTAGAAGTCTCCATACCTCCAGCTTTAGTGGGACTACTGACTGCAGCTCCCAAGCAGTACAACCACTTTTATTTTTTTCAGTCCCTGCTGTTCTTAAGTTTCTCAGGGAAAGAGACAATGCCCTGACAGGCAGATCAGACAGGATATAAAGTAAAAAAATGCAAAGAGCAATTTAGTCTTGCACTTCTCTAAGTTTCATGGGGTCATGGGAAACATATGTCAAATTTCTCATTTTCTTTGTCCCACTAACTTTGTCTCTGAGACCTTTGATGTTGCCCAAGGGGATTTAGGGTGTCCAGGTTCAGTGGGTTGGCTGTCTAACAACTAGGAGCATCACCAATGTTTATGGGCCAGCAAGCTCTGGTGTGGAGCTAAGAAGATAAGAGAAGGCAGGTGGACAGACTGAAATACCACTTCATTCCTTGTTGTCGGCTCAAGAACAGGCACATCAGCCC
Organism: Cyanistes caeruleus; assembly: GCF_971803275.1. Lineage (NCBI taxonomy): Eukaryota > Metazoa > Chordata > Aves > Passeriformes > Paridae > Cyanistes > Cyanistes caeruleus. The sequence continues at coordinate 11,309,896 of NC_141701.1, forward strand.
ATTGAGCACATTTTGTAACGCAGCCTGTAGTCCTGCTGTGAAAAAAAAAAAAACAAAGGCTGGATATCTTAAAGTGGACATTTGTGCTAATTATTCTTTTCCCTTGCCAGTAATTAAAAAATATCCCAGGAGAACTACAACATTTTTTTCTCTCTGCCACTGAGCAGCAGCATGAGCTATCAACGACACAAAGATTCCATAGTACTGTAGAACTGGCCCAAGTGCCTGTCTATCTCATCTGTCACATCAGAATGTTTTAGACATTGACATTTCCATGTTTCCAGAAGAATATCTTAGTGATTATGACTTCTTATGGCACTACTTTGCATGGACAGTTTTGAGGTTCTTTCTTGGAAGAGATATCAGTTTTCTTGCATGAAATGAAAGGAAAAAAAAAAGAAAAAAAGGACTGTGGGCGGAGGAAGAGGGGACTAACATGAAAGCACAGAAATGAGTATGCAGATCAAAACTTGAATTAGCTGCACCTGTATAAGTATAAAGCTGAGAAGCTGGTCATTGTTTACAACATAAACATAATATTAGAATAAGGCTATCAATAATGGACAGCCGCTGGGAGGTAAAGCCTACAGTGGCTGGCATTTTCCAAAGAATTATGGCACCTTGGAGTCCAATTTCCACAGTACTCCAGCCTGTAATCTTGTTGATAAATCACTTCCCACATGTAGGACCTGATGCTAAACATTGAGAACAATCCACATTTTACTGCCAGTTCCAAGTGCATAGGGGAAGAACAAAGCACTCTGCAAAAACTGTTGTGAAACTGGAAACAGGAAGCAGCACAGGGCTGCATGAAAATGAAGTGCAGCAAGGAGCCCAGCACTTTAGTTCTCTTCCTGGCAGCTGCCACCACGTATGCCAAAGATTGAAAGTGGCTCTATGCAGTGTTGATTGTCTGAAAAACAGGTACAGGACTGGACACACACAATCCCTTTCAGCAGCATCTCATTCTGGTGGACTGGTGGAAGGACACCATTGCTATTGGCATGAAAGGGGAGGGTGAAAGGGCATTGCAGAAGGCTCCATCCAGGCATGGGCACCACAAGGGCCCTCTGGCACAATAGAAGCAGATCATGGTGTTTGGAATCTGGTAGGCACAAGGAGAACTGACCAAGAGGACTAAGGATGGTAAGGTAGTGGTGATGCTCTCTGAGGCATCAGCACTGCACACTTGAACTTTAGCAACATATCTGGTTTTTTTTATTGTACATTTTGTTTGTAAGTACATCTCAAGCTCATATGCATTTGAAGCTGGGAGAAATGAGGATGTATCTGTTCTCCACATCATAGGTCTATCTTCTTCCAAAGGGATAAAGCAATCCTGCACGATCGGTGAACATCAGCAGAAAACTCCCTCTTCATGTAAGCAAAGGGATGGATGCACCCTCCTGAAGGAATTCCACAATCATCTTCTACTGAAACCTGGCACAAGCAAGCCCAGTGACAATGATAAAAGTTGGGGCCATGCTTCCCTGAATGGGGAATAATGCAACATTAATTCATCCTGGTTTTTAAAGAGGAAAGCTAATAACATCAGCCAGGAATTTACGAAAATTGAACTTAGGCCACTGACCCAAGACACAGCAATTTGGAAGCTGGAAGAGAGATAAACAAAATCTATTACATGGCAGCAGCATTTAACTATAGCAAGAGTGCTGATATCTGACATCTGAGTCTTGGATCAGTAGCTACAGATACCATAAAACCACGGTGTGCAATTAGACACAATCTGTGATGTGCATTTCATAATAAGGCCAGCAGTACCACAGCATGGTTACTGACTTCGTTCACAAACTACAAGCACAATTTTTCCAGGTCGCACTTAAGGTCATTTTTAGCAACAGCAAAAAACATTCTTGTTTCCTGACAGGTATTTACAATCTTCCTGAGGTCTTCTTAATTAGTCAGATTTTATTTTGCTTATGGCATTAGCCTTGGGGAGGGAAGGGGGTGGTGAACCACAGGAAAAAATGAGGAAAAAAAACCCTGTTCCAGAAAAGCAAAATCCATAAATCTGATAATATTCCATTTTTTCATTAGTATGCAAAAATAAAACACATTCTAAATTTTTACTGAACCACAGTAGCTGTTTTTTCTGTCTTCATTTAAAACAGCTTAACCCCTCAATGCGTTAGTGGTAAGTACTGCTTTTCTCTTTTTTTCCCATATGAGTTACAAACAAAAAATTAGATCTGACCCTTCCTTCCCCAAAATCATTATCAAAATCACATGCAAAATTGAGCCTCCTGGAAACCAAATTTACTTGAAGCACCTTCGCTCCACTTGGCTAAAGAAGGAGCAATAATCCGTGTGCTGGTCTCGGCTTATAAGCCATTTCTAAGAAACAAATACCTTAATCTTAGCAACAACAGGGTTTGGTATTTCTAACCAGAAGCTTTTAACAGAGAAACCTTTCTGGAAAAGTTAAAGCCTAAGCAATCAACTTTTCAAAGCCTCTTTTGTGGAGTGAATAAGGCCAGCTTCAAGCCAGAGGAGCCCAGACATGCTCAGCTCAGTGACTTCACCCCAGATGCCACCCAGCTGCCCATCACAAGCACTGAACACAGCAGTACCAAGGAGACCACAGCCCCTGAGAGCCAAGCTCCCACGGCCCTGCCTGCAAGAGTAGCACCTTCTCACAGGCCTGTTTAGATCAGTGAAGAATGGAGGCAACCTCATGCCTTAAAGCATGAATTTATTTGGGATTTGTAATGCCTGTCTTCCGTAAGACCTGACGCTGCCGTCACTTCAGTACTGTGTCGATTTCCGACTTAAACCCATCAGTACCAACATGCCAAAATTTCTGATGGGAAAGGGAATTCATGAAACCCTTGACTGTAGGAAGCTGTGAAAGCTCGTGTCAGCCCCATCCTAGGGCAGTGACAAGGTCCCCTGGGTACCACCCACAGTAACTGAGAGGGTGCTGCTCACTGTGAATAGGGTGCACACACAGCTCCACAACAAACAGCTGGGGGACAATCAGGGGAGCAGTTTGGGGCCATTTGTTCAGGTGACCCAGTATATCTGCAAGGATAAGGAAAGTTATATCTCAGGCATCCACAGACAAAGATATTTCCAGGCAGAAAAGTGTTTCTGCCTTTGAAGTCCAGGAAATTCAGAACTTAAGTAGACAAGGAGAGCCTCGAGGATTTCTTTTCTCTTCAGAGTTTCAAACTGAGCAGAAGATTTTATCTAGTTCTTACTGAACCAGATTCCAGGATGGAATTGAAAGAAGCTGCAAATTATATTCACTGGATCTGGTAGGAATTATTAATAAGCATATTTATTGCGACCTGTGAGAATCATAGAATAATAATTTGTCCTGAAAGAGATCTGCAGAGATCATCTAATTCAACCCTTTGCAAAGAAGGTCTGCTTAGATCAGGTTGTTCTGGGATGGATCCAGATGAGTCTAACACTTTCAAAGATGAAGACTAAACAACGTCTCCAGGAAAAATATTTCCATATTTGACCACTCTCTTGGTAAAAAACCAAAACAAAAACCAAAACAAACAAACAAACAAAACCCCAAAACCTCCAAAACCCCCATCCTTTTAATATTTGAAATGGAATTTTCCAGATTTCAGCTTGTGTCTGTTGGCTCTGTCACTGTCCTTCTTCTGCTGGGGAGCCCAGAACTGAAGCAGAACTCCAGCTGCAATAAGTGTTGAACAGAGGGGAAAGATCACTTTGCTGGACCTGCTGGCTACACTCATTAATACAGCCCAGGACACAGTCTGCCTCGGAAGGACATGCTTAAAATCTGATTATTATATGGCTTTAATTAGTCTGTACTGGAAACCTAGAACCGGCAATGTTTCCACTCTGCACTTATAAAAGAAAGTGCAACAGAGACTGTGACTCAGGCCACAAATTGTTCAAAGTTTCTCATGGATGAAAAGTGAAATGAAAAAAAATCCAAATTAAAACCAAAAACAAAAATCCCCAAACCAAATCAACCAAAAAAAAAATAAAACCTACAAAAAAAAAAAAACAAAAAAAAACCAAAAAAACCCCACATATTCACTAGATTGGTGAGTCTTGCTAAATTTCATCAATACACAAAATTATTCTGTGTGGCACAGTCATGGAGGCACTTCTTTAGAGGATCTAAAATCAAACTAATTTGTCATTTTTTTCTGTTGTAACCAAGTTACAGTTCATTAATATATCCCAAAGTCACCACCTTTATTTGTGTTTTACTGTTACTTTGAATAAGGAAATGGCATAGACTGTAGGAATTGTTTTAGCCTGATCTATTCTATAGCAGCAAAATAACACTGTCCTTTTTCTGATTACTCTTAGGATCAGTAGATTGTAAATGTTAAAAAGAGAGGGCACCCAATAGAATTAGACAATTGAATCAATGTATCCATGAAAGAGCACAATGTACACAATTTTTCTTCCTTTGAAGTAATTTGGAATTTTTCCCTCAAGTTGACCAGGGGTTGGATTTACTTTACAGCAACATACTGTCAGGTGAAAAAAATGAGAATCTGAATCTTCCATACAGGAAGGTTTTTATACAGCTCATTCTGATACAAAAGTGCACTGAAAAATGGCTTTGCATTGAAATGACTTTGAATTTAAGGCAGTAGAGATTTAAGCTGATCGCTACAGACATTTGCTGCAGTGTTTTGGTCCCTTGGCATGGTGGCCTCATTGCCTTCCAAAAAACAGTGTTTCTATCTTCTCCTACAGATGATTTATCTTTACCCACAGCTTTGCTCATGCTGTTATCTCCTTCATGTGGAACCACAAAACACTTGTATCAGAGCAAGAGAACACCATGTTACACAGAAAAAGCCAAGAAAAGGGATTTGGTGTTGAGCTGATAACTTTAACTTACACAGAGATGAAGCACTGCCTGCAAGCATGAGCATCAAGCCCAGTCTTCAGCTGGTATCACATGTGAGGATGGAAAGCATCATCAAACTACTTGGAGTGCTGCTGAGCTGAGACAAATTCAGAACCCTGCCTGAGTCTCCTCCTGTGCCCTGATAAATGGCAGAGGAGGATGAACTCGGATGGCCAAGGGGCTTCCCTGAAGCAGCTGATGTGATCTGTCAGGCTCCTGCCTAAAAGACAGCCCAGGCAAGGAAAGAGGGAGGGAAGGAGGGAAAGGAATAAAAAAGGGAATGAAATAACAATAACAATTGCTCATACTGTCCTCTTCCCCCAGCTGGAATCAACCCACATAACCAGGCAAGAGAACATCTGTCTCCAGAAAGACAAACACATAGGGCTGTCAGTTATAACAAGTATGAAAGTCATTGTTACTAACACTCACATTATTATCCAGAGACAGCTTTATAAATCCAACCCAGCACTGCCAACCAGCAGGCCAGAAGCTTCCTTGACAGTAGATTCTACTAGGAATATGGTTTTTATCTAACTAGTTCACAGGACTGAAGGAATAACCATCTGCTCCTTGCTCTCCTCCCACAGGCACTATCTAAAAGGGCTTAGTGGAAGATAAGGATAGTACTGATGCTTTCTTAAGAAGCAGCACAGCGGTATTTCCTCTCACTGCTGTACCTTCCACAAAGGGGCAGCAATTGTTTAACACAGCAGATGCTGTACCTGCTATTTGTCTACAAGCCAAGGAGGTTGTCTCAAGGTGTGCATTTAACTAAGGTAGAAAATGGCTCTTGGTAACTAACAGTAGTGAATGAATCCACAGGAATTACTCCAGCCTGCCTGGGTTTGGCTGATCCCCTGCAGCCTACAACAACTCAGCAGCATCATTAGTGAGTTACAGAAGAGGGATGCTTGCAGCTGACCGAAAACCACCTCTCTGGAAGGTGTTTGGTGCATGTGCTGCAGGGAATTTCCTTCATGTTGTTTCCAAAGGCAGGCCCAGATAAGGAGTCAAGAACCACCCTGAACACTGTGGACATCAGCAGGCTGATTCAAATTTGGATACTCCTGCTCCTTTGAAAAAAGTGTCACCTACCTAGCAATCTCCCTCTCTGCCTCCATGGGCCTTGTTAGCAGTTCACCTCAGGACCTTAATGGTTTTATTAATCATTGCAGCATTTCAGTGCCACAAGTAGCAGTAGCTGCTATTCACAAATGGAGACCAGAGCCCTGTAAGCACTGATCTTTCCATTTCATTTTATTAGAAGTCCAAATTCATTGCTAAAGTACACTTGGTGCCCTCAAGGGTGTCTTACTGCTTGCATCCAGCTTTGCTGTGCCTTTGCAGACCAAAGTCTGATGAGGGTTTGTGCAAAACTGCCTCAGACTGATGCAAACTGCAGCCCATGAGCTTCCTCCAGCTCTGCCTCAACAGCAATACCCCAGAGCAGATCCAGCCTGTTCCCTCCTTGTCTTGTTCAGCAATCCTCCTTCCACAGGCATACCCATAACATACCTGGGCTGATGCAGGTTCTGTGCTGAGGGCCATGGGAGATAAGCAATGTGACAGGAGGCTTCTGAGAGGCCTACATGGAGGGCAAGCTGTGCAAAAGCCCTGTCCCACCCTCCACACACACATACCATGAGCGTGGTTAGCCCAAGGCTTTCCTTGGTGCAGGTGGCTGTGCACAGCCCCACAGCTGCCACCCCTGCAGCACTGCAGCCTCAGCAATTGAGACCAGCCAGGGGCTGGGTCCTTCTCTGCTGGATTTGGAACAAGTCCAGAAGAAAGCCCTAAACATCATCTTCACAGATGGTTTGAGGCTTTGCATTTCTGTTGCTTTCCATTGGCTATGGAAGAAAAAATATTATCCTGTTTCTCAGTCTAATGGTGAATGACAAGGTGGATTATCTGCTCAGTATTGCTCCTGTACTTTGCCATGGATCTGCAGCTGTTGGGAGCAGCCATGGCCAGTATTTCTGGGCCAAGTTATCAAGCATCCAGAGCTGGGCTGAAGAGAGCAGACCTCACACATTCCCAGCTGTGTTACCACCTTGAGTAGGGCCATGTGGTCTGACCGCACCAGCCCCACATTCTGGCACAGACACCACCCACGGGAGACTTCGCTCAGTGTTTCCTCTGTTCCACCCCATTTAAATGGGGGCATTAACACACAGTCATAGAATCATAGAATGGTTTGGGTTGCAATGGAGCTTAAAGCTACAACCCCATGCCATGGGCAGGGATACCTTCCACTAGATCAGGCTGCTTGAAGTCCCATCTGGTCTGGCCTGAACGCTTCCAGGGATGGGACAACCACAGTTTCTCTGAATTACCTGCAGTCATACCACAGATTTACTGGAAAGAGTGATGTATTTACCTCATATTAATATTTTCATGTTTTATCAGCAGTATGGCAACAGCCAAAGAAAAGACTCCTTCCCTTTACTAATGGCTTCTGCTTAGGGACTACACACCAGGAGCAATCATCAGAAGTTTCTTCCATCAGAAGTCCCACCCCTTCCCAGCTGCAGGGACATGCTGTGCTACCAAGGCAGCCAGCAGTCCTGTGACGTGCTAAAAGACACATCACAGGAGGAGCTTCCAGGGCAGAAGCTCAGCATGAGACAGATGAGAGATGCAAGGGATGAGCAGTTCTCATGCTGGAAAGATGTGTGAGCTGTATCTCCTTCCTCGTTAAGTTATGTTTGAAATATAGTTACTATTTTCTGGTAAAAGAAAAAATACGGACTACATTTTAATTAAGCTTTTCCTGCTGCTCAAGTTGGTTTGATAGCAATTCCTATGAATCCAGGCCCCTACTGACATATGAATTACTTAGTTTTCATTTGCTGAAATGCACCAATTAAAAACTCACAGTGGAAGAGCTTCTGAGATACAGCTTGGATGTCTCAGTTAAAAACTCTGTAGCTTTGGCAATCTCAGCAATTTATTTTGCCACAGATCACATTTAGTCACAAATTACAGTGTTGAAAGTAGATAACAGAGCCATAAGCTTCCAGTAAGAGTTTTAGGAAAAAACAGAATTTTCTCTCTGATATGGGTCTCTCTCCTATCTGCAGTTTGTCTAATTTTCATTTCTTGAATATATGGTAAGCCATGCTACACTATAAGGAATAGCAAAGATTGTATGTGTAGAAGTACACAGATATCAAACTCTCTACAAAATGTAATCAAAGTTTTATAGGCTAAATGCAGACAAAACCTTCCTGACACAAGGCTTATTATCTCACGTTATGTCAAATATGAAACTCAAGGTTCAGAAATACCAACATTCTATGACAATTCTCAACATTTTGAGGTACATAAATTTTCTGGTTCCCAAAATTCCTGATATTTCTGCTGGAGACACAAGCAGAACCTCTGAGTAGTGCCAGCATATTTCCCAGAGAAGCCCAAACTCATGTCAAACTCTCACTTCTGCATTCATGAGGCTTGGCCCAGCAGAGATAGCAGTATGGCAGGGCTGTAACACAACAGAAACCAAGAGGACCTGATATCTAATAGCATCTGAGTTACACCAGTCATGCAGGTTGAGACCCAGAGGTCCAATCTCTTGCAGGGCAGACATGAAGAAAACTCTCTCATGACCATGTCCTAAACCAAAACTTTCAGATCTTTCTGGTGGGTCTGTCTGAATGGCTGCTGATGAAGATACTGCATCATTGTAAGACATCTGAATATTCATTAGAGAGGACCTCAAAGCACTCTCATCACCTTCCTGCATCTGGTTTAAGAGATGTTGTCATTCTTTTCTTTCAGACAGATTGAATGGGTATTTAATGAGCCCATACAAAGCTGAACAGCTTCAGTGGGACAGAGAAAGCAAGACTTGCTCAAAAAGAGCTTACAGTCTGGTGGCTTTCAGTACCCTCCTGGGAGATATCAGTTCAAATTCCTTCAGTGAGATAAGAGACTTCAACCTTGGTCTTTCATACCCCAAGGAAGCAATCTTAAATATTAATGTTTTTTATTAACTGACGTGGCACCATTTCTTCTTGTGTGTGAGAAAATCCAACCTCATTAAAGCACTTAACCTTGGGAGAGTATTAGTGTGACACAAGTGAAAGGAAGCACCATATTCCAACAGCTGTCAGGACACTAGCTCTCTGTCCCATTCCCCACCAGCTACCGCTGGCATGCCAGGTTTGATGAATCTCATTTTAGGTGGAATTCCTGGCTTTACAGGACCTTGGTGCCTGACTCAGGATTGCAGCTTCCACTGGAGGACAAAGAGGTCACAAAAGCAATGTTACAATTCTGAATCCAAATATCCTTGGAGGACATAGCTATGGCTGTCATGGAAAGACACCATCCACTGAGTGACTCCCAAGTCAACTTCCCTCAATTAAGGGCATGATTTATTTCTACAGAACTCCATGGAAGAACTTCCATGGACTTCACTGGGAAGTGGTTTATTTCTCCAGTGCCCCTAATTCCACCACAGTGTTTGAGCATTCTGGTTCACTAGGTCGATGATGTAGAGTGCTTACACGCCAAATGGAGCATAGTTTATCTCAGTCCTCATAAAACTCTACTAAAAAAAATGAAATGGAAGCTATTAAATAATTCAAGGGTGTCATAGCCATCAGCTGGCTGAATACCTGTGAAACAGAATGTGCTTACAGAATACAACACTAAACCTTGTCTTACTCAGAAGCACTGCTAAGAAAAAAAAAATAAACACATAGCAAGATTTTTTTTTCTCATCCTGGCTATCTTTTAATAAGAATGTGATCACAGCATTTCATATCCAACTAAGGATTGTGATTTTAAATCCACATCACCTTTTCAATCTCTGGACATAAAATATGTATATGGTTGCAATTGGAGGAACATGGCATACCATTGGGACAATAAAATACACCTAATTCTCAAAGTTAGCTTTAAGTTTAAAGCAATCACAACTAGCACTACAAAGGCCCCTGGATCATAGCAGCTACACAGATTAATAGAAGTTTCTTGCTCCACAGGTGTCCCATAGTCTCTAAGCCAAGAACTGCAGTCCCCTCATCAATGCATATATCAATGGACTTTATGGCCAAGCAGCTCTGGCTTCCCAGAGAGCCCTCCAGCATGGCAGGCATTTTTGCCTTAAAAGGGGCTAAGTTTCAGGCATATCAAGTATCATACAAGCCATACTGAGACCCACCAGAATGGTATTTTTATGTCAGGAACCTGTAGATATGTGTTGCTGCATTCAGCAATAGATTGAGAGCATATGGATGTGAAATTCAGCTGTGGAAATGTTGGAGGGCTCCTGTAGATATGAGCAAGACAAACCTCATGTAGATTCACCTTTGCTTCCTTGCAGTCGTTGTGGGGGTGCAGTAAGGGAGCTGCTGGAATGAACCTACTCCAGAAGAAAAACTCTTTTGTCTGGGGTAGAGCTTTCTCTCCAAAACAGAATTTACAAAGAATAAATACTTCTGCAATCTGAACAAGACTGGAAACTGGGAGTGACCCCAGGGAGGTATAGTATTTAACAGTGTGGGCTTCCCTGTTGACTCCAGTATGTGTGCAAGCACTGCTGTCTCTGTGGCATCCACGTGTTCCCTCTGCAACATGTGCACAAAGCTCAGTACCTCAGACTTGGGTAACAAATGCCAGCACGCTGAGCAAGGACTCACCTAACTGAGAACCCGCCAACAGCAAGGTCGGAGGTTGTTGCCGCTGAAGATGAATAGATCACACAGACACAGGTCGAGGTGTGGTAAAAGGAAGAGAGAGTTTATTTTTCTTCCCAGGATTTATAGGTTTCTGACCACGGCCAGGGATTGGATGGTCAGGGTAACACTTTCTCACTGCACTGGCCATGAGAGATGCCCATCACAAGACATGTAACCGAAAGAATGTACACATATCTATGTTTACAGTTACTGTCCTGGGAAAGTCTTTAGAAAACCATGTCAGCAAGCTTAGAAGCTGAGTTTTCAGAGTGACAGAGGTGTGCCTTCAATTCTGCCCTGCTGCAGTTTGGGCTCCCAACTCCTTAGAACTGCACAACCCTTCCTGCCTCCACTTGATATCTAAAGCCTGCATTATCTTTAGCAGATAAGCACCAAAGTCCTCTTTTTTTTTTTTTTTTTTCTTCCAACACTGTACAAGAGGCCAATTCTCTCTCCAAAAGTACAGCCACTGAGGTAGCATGCACTGCCACCAGCCACCCTGCCACCCATTTACCTGCAGAGTATAGCTGCTTTGAGGCTTAGAAGTTAAGCATGAAGAAGTTTTAAGCATCATAATTTTAGGCACTAGTCAAAGTGATATATAGGTACTATAAATTCTTTGTGGATTTTCCATCCAATTCCTTACCTACATGTGCAGTAAGCCATTATGAATATGGTTTATGATACAAAAGTACTCACCAATGGTTTCTTACTCTAGAAAGCAGGTGACTGAACAGAGGATACAGATTCCATGGCACAGTCCTGGCAAGGAAACTCAAGAAGATCAAAGAGATTAAAGCAGCAGACAAGGCGCAGAAAATTAAGCACTGAGGTGAATTGAAGCAGACAAGAAAAAGAGAAAACATGAGGGAGAGCTGCAAATCTTTGTGCATATGCACAAACACACAAGTGACTGCCTGGGCTTTCCACTCGTTCACAGACACATCTTTCCATGCATTGCAGAAGATTCAGAAAGAAACTCGGCCTTGAACAGAGGGCTGACAAACATTTTAACAAAGAAGTATGACTTGTCCAGAGATAGTAAGATACAGTGCTGAGACAAAGCTTCCAGTGGAAATGGGAGAACATCAAAAAATCACTTCTATGTTCAGTTTAGCTCCTCCTTTTAGGAAACACTCACACATGCCCATCTTTAATTAGTGAAGCAATTTCTGATTTCACAATCCTCTGACTATGAAGCAGGGCCCTCTTTTGTCTAACAACAGCTACAGAGGAGAGGAACTGCGGAGGGAAACATGCAATGTCCAGAAATCACATCTACATTGACATTTTGGACATTTGCTCAACTAGCCTTGATCCAACCCTGCTGCACAGTACATCTAATTTGGTGGGATGTGAGAAAAACATGTGCACTGTTTGAAAACACACTGGGATGCAAATCAAAGTGCATGTGTGTCAGGGCTGGGGGTTTGGGAGGTTCATTTCAAAATGCTCATGGTCACAGCCACCAGCTGAATCCAAAACAAAAAGGTCCTGATCTGGCAGTCACTGCTGCAATTGCTTGCAATGCCCCACCATCCCAAGCAGGGCTCATCTCCCCAGTCCCAGATGGAGCAATTCTTCCCATCCCAAAGGGCAGGTCTATGTTTGACACCACAGAGACGCAGAATCTGATGGAATCCGTATTCTCTGGGCCTGTGGGCAGTGCCCGGGGCCCTGGTAAGCCTACAATTGTTCTTCATTTGCCGCTATTTAGGGGATACTCAGAACAGCAGTTGCAGATGGGCTTATAAATTAGAGACAACAGACAAAGGGAATAAATGAGACAAAATTAAAGACATTACTCCTACGTCACATAAATTATCTCCGTAGTCTATTTTAACAGCGTGAATTTACCAGCGTATGTTAAAATAGTATGAAAAATAAACCCACCTAGAACACTAACTAGGCATTAATGAAAAAGCAAAATACTGTTTTGTGTTCTCCAAAACACAGAAAGCAAAATATTCCCACCAGATCTCATAATGCCTTTCCAGGGGAGAAAGAATCATAATCTTCTATATTGAAAAAGAGACTGAGCTCTCGGAGTCGGAAAGAAAGTAAATTAATAAACCTAATTACACACTCCGCGCATGGAGCAATCGAAGGCGCTAAGTCAGCCCAAGAGAACCGGGCGCTTTGATTGTTCTCACTTTACAACTTCCCCGTCAGCGTGCGCGGCCCCAGGGAGGCAGCTCCTGGCGCTCCCCGGGGCAGCTCCGCGCCCCTCGCACGGCCACGCTCCGCGGCTCCGCTTCGCCTCCCGGCGCCGTCCCGGGCAAACTCCGGCCGCGGCGGCTCCCCCCGCACACAGCGGCGGGCTGGGCTGCTGTGGCAGCGCTCCCTTAAAGGCGCCGCGCCTGTGCGAGCCGGGGCTGCACACACACCCGCTGCCCGCGCAGAGCTGCGCAGCGGCCGCGCCGACAGCCCCGCGCCCGACCTCCGCCTGCCACCAACCTCGGCGGGGAGCGAAGCGCTTGGCATGTAGGAGCGGAGAGAGAGAAAAGGTGCGGGGCGGAGGGAGGTGAGGGGGAGGAAGCCTGGGGGGGAAGGAAAAAAAAAAAAAAAAAAAAAGAAAAAAAAAAAAAGATAAAGAGCTGCCTCTTTAAATGCTGGGGGCTGAGCGCTTGCCGGGGCGTCCGCGGCGGATCCAGCCTCCCTCCCTCCCCTCGGCCGTGCCTCTCCGGAGCTCATGCCGAGCCGCGGAGCCGGCGGCGCTCGGGCGCTGCCGCCGCGCGGGGAGCAGGAGCCGCGCCGGGCCGGGGCCATGATCCGGGCGCGCCGCCGCCCCGCCGCCCGCTCGCCCTGAGCCGCTCCCGGCGCCGCGCAGCCGCCGGCCCCGCGGGGTAAGTTCGCGGCCGCCCGGTGCCGGGGGAGGGCGGGGGAGGCGCACCTGGCCGGCGGCCCGGCGCGGCTCACCTGGGCGGCGGGGGGGGTGCGCTCTCTGCCGTCCCCAGCTCGGACCTCCCCACCGCCCCAGGCGCCCGCAGCCCCTCTCTAACAGGTGGCTCGGTGCCTGCCCGCTCCCCGGCGGCTCCCGTGCCTCTCTCCTTCTCCTCGCCGCCGCCTAACAGGTGGTGGTGCCGGCGAGCCTTCCTCCGTACAGGTAGGGAAGTGTCGCGTTCCCCCTTCCCCCCGTCCCCGACGGGCTCCCGCAGCCCCGGGGCGCTGCTGGAGACTGCGCTGAGCGGGGAGAGCCGGGGAGCCGAGTTACGCCCGCGCTGCTTCGCTGGGAGCCGCTCACCCTCATGGCCCCGCCGGGTGTCTGTCGTTGCAGCGGGCATGGGGAACCAGGTGGAGAAGCTGACCCATCTCAACTACAAGGAAGTTCCCACGGCCGACCCGACAGGTATGGACAGAGATGAAGGGCCCAGGATCGGGGTCTCCTACATCTTTTCGAATGACGATGATGAGCTGGAGCAGCAGCAGGATTCCGTGCATGACCTGGGGGGTGAGAACCCTGCCCTGCAGCCCTACGATCCCCAGCTGCACGAGGTGGAGTGCTCAGTCTATTACCGGGATGAGTGTATTTACCAGAAGAGCTTCTCAGAGGAGGACGCGCAGCTAGAGGAGGGTGATGAAGGAGGTGGGGGGCATCTGAGCACCTACACCCCGGAGAACCTGTTGAATAGGTGTAAGCCGGGTGACCTGGTGGAGTTTGTGTGCCAAGCCCAGTACCCGCACTGGGTGGTTTATGTCGGGGATTTTCAAGTTGTGCACCTGCATCGGCTGGAGGTGGTGAACAGCTTCCTCACCGACGCCAGCCAGGGCAGACGGGGCCGCATTGCCAACCAGCTGTACCGCTACAAAGCCCTCAGCCCGGCCGCGGTGGTGCGCAATGCCCTGGAGCAGGTGGGTTGCAAGGATCGGGACTTGAGCTGGAGAAACTCTGAGTGTTTTGCTGCCTGGTGCCGATACGGCAAGCGAGAGTTTAAAATCGGCGGGGAGCTGCGCATAGGCAAGCAGCCCTACCGATTGCAGATCCGGCTGGGTGACAAGCGCAGCCACACGCTGGAGTTTCAGAGCCTGGAGGATCTGATCATGGAGAAGAGGAGAAATGACCAGATTGGTAGGGCTGCTGTGATCCAGGAGCTCTCCAGCCACCTGCAGGCTGCCGAAGAGGACGAAGAGGAGGAGGAAGACCATCATCATCCAGGTTCTCAGACCGCTGTGGAGTAGCAGCCTCAGCACCACCATTCTGCTTAGCCTGGGTGATGGGGATTAAAACTGAAGGCTGCGAAATTGAGCTGTTATAAGCCCTTTGGGCTGCTTCGGTGCAGCTTCATTCCAATCACATGTGAAAGGAAGGGGGAAAGCTGATTAAGTGTCTGTGCTTTAGTGCTTAACTCCTTCAGTGCTTGATGATAAAACCCCTGACTTATTTGTAAAGGATAAAACTCAGGGCAATTCTACCCCTCTCCTCTCTCACTTCTTCCCCTTCCTGTCTGCCGTGTTCGCACATAGCCTTTTCCTCAACCATCTGCCAATAGGCCTGACCCTACAAGATGCTAAATGCCTTTGACGTCTACTTATCATTACAAGTTAATAGTATTTAATACCATTAGGAAGTAGCCAGCAACTTCCAGGACATGACCATGTAGCTCTGAGCATGAGGATGTTGTTTTCCCTTCTCTGCTACTGTCTCTCTTTAGCTGTGGCTTCTGTTGGTATTGCAAGGAGCTGCTTCTCGCCTGGTTCCAGGCTTCGTGGGTTCGGTAACCAGTTCCCCAGAAAAGGTGTAAGGCAGAAATCTCCACTGAGTTTAATGAAATGGGTTTGATGTGCCTGGTACCTTCTTAATTGGTACTTGGTTGCAGGTGAGCTGGGGGACCTTCTCCTTTGCCATCAGCATGTGGCTTTGGGGACAGTAGATGTATTTATTGCTGACAAGTCGCAGAGAAGGAAGTTTGCCACCCCAGTTACACTCTGCTCACCGGTGTGTGTTGGGACTCCTACAGGCAGATGTGAGCTGAGCTGTGGTCAGGGCTCCTTACAGGCTGCTTTGACTTCTAATGCAAATGGCAGAGCTCCTGATTCTGCCTGTGATACACACAGAGGCAGTAGAAGCAGGTTGCTTATGTGTAAGAGTATGTCTTGAGTAAGCTGTCCCCAAAGAGGGTGAGGTGACCTCTTGGCTGGGCATTTCTGGCTGTGAGTGTGCCACAGGTTCTGCACCACAGTGAACACGGCTGTGATGTAAGGTGAGGGAAGGGAGCACAGGCTGGAAGACATTACAGGCAGGGGGGTTTGGGTGTTCCAAAGCAGTTTCCTCTTCACTAGGGATCTCACGTTTCCTGGTTTTTTTTTTGCTAATTTCTCTGGTATGCAGCTGAGCTATAGCATTAGAAGAGAGGCCATGCCTCCAAAGTTGTGCAAGTCCCTCAGGAAGGGGGAATGCAGTGCTGCTTGCCCTGAATATTCCCTGAACTTTTATTCAGCTGTTGAACTGATCTCCCACACAGGCAGCACTGTCAGATCTTTGTCCTAGGATCTGGGGTGTGTAAACAAGTACTGAATTTGGGGGCAGTTTCTAATTCAAAATTCCTTCCCCTTAAAACCCAATATGATCATGTGAGCTTGAAGATAAGCTTCAGTACACTTAAATAATAGAGACTAACAGTGTGATGTAAACTTGAAGCAAAACCAATATGGTCTTCCCTGAAGTTGTTTACAGTTATACCACAAATAGCAAAGTACTCCATGTCCTTTCCGCCCCTGTGACAGGAGCAAAGTTTGTTATTTAAGAATAGGTAGATTCAAGCTTTTGATTAGTTTATATGAAGCAACTTCGCCAATTTGAGCCAAGTGGATTGTGGTGTCATGTTTTCTGCCCAAAATATACAAGCTAGGATTTGGCCCATGAAACACTCAAATCCAGGGGAGAGTTTAACACCAAGCTCCCTTAGAATGCTATAGCTTGGGTGCCTACACTGTTGTTTTTTTCACCAATATGCAATTGAGTTATACTCAGGTTACTGTGGTTGTTGAGCAGATGTCTAACCTTGTTTTGAAAGTATATCTACCCATATCTAACTGTGATAGGGTTAATATATGAATGTCTGTGCACAGGTTTTATACAACTACTAGTAACTACTAAAAGCTGAAATGTTCACTGAGATGGTCTGACAAAGAGTGAAGCAGAGTCTCTCTGTTGTACTTCTGACTTGTATGAGACAACAGATTATCTAGACCATGAGCAAATGTCTAGCTGTGGTTTCTTTCATACTGAAACCTTGTACATAACAAAGTTTATTTCACTGTGTAATATAGCTATGTAAAATAATATTTTCCTAGAGATATTTTTGGAAGTTTAAAAAAACCCTTCATAACCTTGCATTTGAAAGTAAATTGTTAATGCGCGTTATTTTCCAGTCCTCTGAATGGGTTTATTTTTCATTCATGATCTAAAGTATATTCTAGGTCATAAAGTATAGAAACTCCTATAAATGTCAAATACTATGTATCTACAGGGTACTAAACAGTAAACTAGTTGTGAAAATATTTTTCCCTTGTGTCTGAAACATCAGAACTAGGACACTTAGCCATTTCTCTCCTTCTGAGATATCCTGAATAGTCTGGCTTTGTTTTCTATTGTTTTTTCTTTTGTTTTAATTAAAAAAAAGGACCAAATCTGCTTGGGAACGCAGAGCAAAGCTTCTTTGACCAACTGAAATCTTGTCTTGTGCTGGTCTTGGTGCTTCTCTGTACCGGTCATGCCTTTTGGGATAAATTCCCCCACAGGCACAAGGCCTTAGCAAAGAATTCCAGAGCTTGCAGTGCTTTGCTAGGACAGAGAGTGAAGGGGGAGCTTGCCTCAGAGCAGAGTTTGGCATGCATTCTGCTGTGTTATAAAACCTCTGTGCTCCTCTGACACCTGGGATACAGGTGTTTGATACGTGGAATCTTAAAATTTCCCTGCAAACTATGTTTGGGAATTTATTGTCCCCTGATATTCCATTATGTGTAAAAGTAGAAAGTAGATGGAAAGCTTTGCATCTTTTTAATTTTGTCTGAAAGAGGGCTACCTTCATACAGGGATTTCTTATTCTAACAGATAAAGATGCAACTGTTGAATCTTTAACAGGCAGGTCCTTTTCCTCTACCTGTTGATTAGGCAGTGTTATTTAATAGGTGCTACTAAACACCACTGCACACATTTCTAAGCAGT
Organism: Cyanistes caeruleus; assembly: GCF_971803275.1. NCBI lineage: Eukaryota > Metazoa > Chordata > Aves > Passeriformes > Paridae > Cyanistes > Cyanistes caeruleus. Next base: position 11,327,633 of record NC_141701.1, read on the forward strand.
CTGGTTTTAAAGCCATGGACCTGTAATGACCTGGATGTGAGAACAGAAATTGCTCATTCATTGAGAAGCACATCTCAAGTGCTTGATTTCTTGTCTTTGCTGTATTTTGTTCAGTTACTGTCTGCAGAGTAAGCTGGGGTTTCTGGAGCTTGATTTAAAAAAAAAAAAAATCTCCCAGGAAAACTGACACATGTGTATGTGTCTACTTCAGGACTTTCACATAGATCACAAAAGAGAGGGGGAGGGAATAGATAAAGTGCTCTTCTCTGCATCTGCTTTAACGTAGAGAAATGCAGGTGTGATCCTTCAGCAGAGCTTGTGCTTCAGCAAAGGTCTTAAGCCTATATTGAGTTTAAAGTTTTGAGTAGACCTTACCTACTTGAGGCCACTTGAGAATCAGTAAGCCTATTCTTGTGCTTGAAATTAAGTGTATATTTGCATTTCTTTATGAATGAGGGTCTGGAATTTCAATGTGATGTCTCTGGTGGGAGCGTGGAGGATCTGAGGTTGCATAATCAACAGGGGAGAACAAGTAGTGCAGTGAAAACTGTTTCTCAAAGGGCCTCTTGTCCAAACAGAGCTTGTGGAACCCAGCCCAAACTTTGGCCTCAGTTTCCCCCTGGAAATCCAGGAGCTGCACTGATTTGGTGAGAGGTGTGTTACACAGCAGTTGTAAGCTAAGCTGGTGATCTGCTGCAGACTTCTCTGGAATCTTTATCTTGTCATGCTTGAACTTTCCCTTGCATTTTTAACATTTAAAGTTAATGTAATTTGTTTTAAAAGCCCTTTGATTGTGCAAACACTTAATCTATATGAATTTACTCATTTGGGCTTATCTACTGCTGTGAATATCAGTATGCACATGTGAAGGCTGGCAAGGCTGAGCCCCAGATGTGTAAATGTAGCTCCAGCTAGGAAATGCAGATGAGCAGTCTTATTTCCCTGGAGTATTGGTGTGTTGGATGCAAATAATGCCTTGGAAAAGGCGTTGTAGTGAAACCTACAATTATCTGTTGATTGAGTAATTTTAAAAACATAATTTAGACATTCACCTTCCATGGCAGTGAACAAAGGCATAAACTGAAGACTATTTTGTTATCCCTGATTCCGTGTGAATGCAAGGTATTGATTACAGCAACTCTAGAACTCCTCTGGCCAATGTGGTAGGCAGCTGCAGAGTAGGCAGGGAAAATTCCCAAAAGCTACTTCAAAAACTGTATTTTCTTACTTGGAAAAATATGTTCTTCAGACTGAAGGACCATAGACTATGGAAGTAAACTTTAAATTGTTTTGTATAATGAAACCATAGGCAAACTCCTTTTGTTCATTTGATTTCACTATTCCACTCAGTACTATAATAGGTGATATTGTATGATTAATCTGTTTCAGATTTTGAATATAATGGTGTTTTTCTCTTCTCCTTTGGTTAAGTTTTACCAAAGGTCTGTCCTTGGGTATGTGAAGTGTGTTATCGAGTGGTTTCCCACCTGTGCTTTTCTGACAATTAACAGCACCAACCATAAAGCTAACAGCCATGTAGGAACAAATATTTTTTGAAAGCAAAATTTTAATTTTGTATAAGAGATCAGAGACTAGTAACTAAGTAGAGGTAGGAAATACATTGTTTCCAACAGCAGTTTCTATTTGTAAGAAATCTACTGTTAATTGAGTATGCTTGACTACTCTTAAAAATTGGTGTGCAGTGATAAGGCCAGGAGTATTGTATCATGGGCTTAGACTTTCAGATTAGGCTTTTTCTTTAACTGTGAATAGGAAGAAATCAGGGTGATTTTGAACACCAGTGGTTTAGATGGTTTAAATTCCTTTGCATTAATACTGGATTAGAAGCTTTCTTTAAATGCACACTTGAAATTCCTGACATTGTAACACTTCATGAAATCATCCAAAATAAGAAGTGTAATCACAAATATGATTTTTTGTCCACCATGAGCATTTTCTGTAAGCTGTCTTTTGTCAGTAAATGTTGAATTGTTAGTGCTAATATCTTCTTTTCCTGAGAAAGAAGTACACATCATTGATTGTACCATTTCCTTCAAAATGAAGGGCATTGCATAGTAACTCAAAAGAAATAAAAGATTTATAGTATCTTTTACAACCTTCTTTTCTTTTCCTTGTTTTTTTGAATGGCATGTTTTTCTCCAGCTTTTTGGAAAAAGTTGTAATTTCTCATGATGGATGCATTAGACACAAAACAATATTTTCACTGCCTTCACACATCAGATCAAAATCTAACCCTTTGGTTGTGTTCTTGCTACAAAGAGAGAGGAAGAATAATCTCTATACAAGACCAGGCCATCAGATGCCTAATAGGTGTCAGCTGTATTAAATCCAATGAGGATCTGGCCCATAATTTAATTTTTAAGTGGAAAATTAATTCAGCAGCAGATCATATAGTATTAGCTGGCACTGGGGCTTGTCTTGTCTGCCAGCAACCGCTAAAGGAACAGATGTAGTGTCTGCTAGAGGGAGAAATGAGAGAACAGAACTCACAGGGAGTTTTTGGGGAAATCTGTACAACTGTTCAGTTCGTGTGTTTTGTCTTGTGGCAGCTCCATGGCTGGTGTGGGATTATTGTTCTACCCACACCAGGATTAGGCCATTTCTTAATCAAGGTGCCAAGGGTTATGTGTTGTGGTGAAGTATTACACCCATAGGGTAACCATTCTTAATTCATTAAAGCCTTCCACTAGATGCATATTCACAATGGCAAAAACAATGATACAACCAACAAACTGTACTTGTCCTCAAGATCCTGACCACAAGGAGCTATTTGGATCTCACACAAAAGGACTGAGTCAGCTCCAGCAAGACTTTGAGTGATACCATCCTGAGGAAATCTAGCTGTAACAAGATGAGACTTCTGCTGAAAATATTGGTGGAGCTTTAGCTTTTCTGTGGATGGCAGCTGTCTGTGACAGCTGTCTTATAGGTGTGAGAAAGTGAGACAAATTTTTATATCAGAGACAGCAGCTTTCAAGGCTCAAGGCTGCAGGTGTGAATCTACCATAACATTGAATTTGTAGCTCTGGTATGGACTTAGGTGGCTTTGAACAAGATGTGTGAGGCACCCAGCTGTGCTCTATGTGACTACAAGAGTGCCTGAATTTTCAGGTGTCTGATACTAGATTCAAAAACATGAAGAACCAGAAATGTGATTTGGATGACTGGATCAATTTGTGAAAATCCCTGCTCAGTTATCACCTAGCACTGGAGGCCACTGAACTCTGAAGTTTCATAGCTTGACCTGTTTTGTTTGTGCATGTGTGTTTATTTAGTCCCCATAGTGTTTTCTTGAGGTTCTGGGCCTTTTTTCTTACCCTGAACTTTCTCCAGGTACCTAAAGCAAAGCAGTCAGTGAGTTCTCACAGCCTGTGCCCATAGGGAGAGAGATCCTGCTTTCTGGGTCTCCTTCACTGTGGCTGCTTCCAGAATGTATGTGACATCAGATATCAAAAAAGAAATATCTTGAAAAGGACATTTGCATTGCCCTTTTATGTCAGAATGCACCTGAGCTAGAAATTGGGTAATATAAAATGCATGTAGAGGGACATGGATTGTGATGAGGTCTCTGAACTCCTGGCTGGTTGCTCTGGGCCACTGGACTTACACAGAGAGCTTTTCTCTTCAGTTCCCTCTTCAATGCACTGTGGATCGCTTCCAGTACAACACCCATGAAAATCCTCACCCCACAAAAATCTGGAAGTGATGGGAAGTTTTAATCCCCATCATCCCTAGGCAGAAGAGGAAATCAGTTTTCAGTCTTCATCTGTCCTGAAATTCTGCTCAGGTCTCTAGGATCTCGTATAAAATCCTACTGCCCACCACTAATGCCTCCATTGTCACTGTAAAGGAAGATGCCCAAGCTTCAATTTGAGAGTGATTGCTTTGTGCTTTTTTCCAAAGAGCTCTACTCTGTGGCAGGAGGCAGTGCCTGTAGCCAAGGGCAAGGTGCCCAAGGGCTAGAGGGGAAAGGAAGGGGACAGGGAACAGCAGACTTGCATAATCATGGCAAATCCATAGCAGTGGAAGGGGCCTCTGGAGATCCTCTAGGTCCTCTACCCATTTGCTCAAGACACATGCAGGTTCCTCAGGACAGAATCCAGTCCTATATTTCGTAACTCCAATTATGGAGACTGAGTCCTTCTCAAGGCAGACTTTCACCACTTATGTGGTGAAGGCTTTTTGTATTTGAGTTTTGTCAAGGACCCCGCTGTCGCTGCCCGCTCGGCCCTTCACGCCCCGGCTAGCTCGTGCCAAGCGTCAGCGGCAGGAGCGGGGAACCAGGTGAGCACTGTGTGGCTCGACCTGGAACCTCTAGAGCTCCTTTGGGCTCGGGCTCTATAGTATGCAGGGCGACACGAGGTGCAGTAAAGGGAGAGAGAGTGCTTGGAGTCCTCCAATTTCCCAGGAACAAGTTTATTCCAGCAGGTGCAGGGAGAAGGCGATGAGGGACAGGGCTGGGATCTCGAGGAGAAAGTCCGAGCCGAGACCCTGGGCACCTCTGTGCGCCAGATTTTAAAGCCCGTGGGCGGCTCATACAACAACCAATAATATGGCAGCAGGGGAGGTGTTGTGGGAAGGGGTTACAATACACAAATCCAATGGTAGGGACTTGGGGGAGGGAGGATAGCCATACAACCAATAAGGCATCGAGTAAGGGATGATGAGCAGGGAAGGAACCAGAACAAAAGGTGTGGTGTACATAGATTGATAGGGCTTGGGGGTAGGACCAAAGTGATGGATGGGGAACAATCTGGAAAGAGGGGAGAGGTTTACAATGACAGGCACCTGGGAACAAACTATATGGGGATAGTGGGGAGTAACTGGGGCAAACCAACTCTAAACTCAACGAAGGTGAACAACATACTTAATGAAGGTAAACTAACAGGCGGCAACACCCCTTGATCATCCATGACACCTTTACTTGGCTTCTTGCACGCAGAATGGACCATTCTCTGTTTTACAATCCAATAAGCAGAGACTGCCTGTCCCTCCTTCAGCTGGAGGGTCGGGCTTCCCTTGTATCCAGAAGAGCATCCAGTCAGCTTTCTTTTCTTCATCTGTGTGTCTCCACAGCAAGCTGACCTCCTGCTGCAGCTCCTTCCCTTGGCCACAGAGGTGCTTCATCAGCACAGACCTGCAGAAAAGGAGCCCCAGGAGCACCTGCAGCCTGAGATTGCACAGCTGGGTCCTCCCTGTGGCAAGAGCCCCAACCCTCCAGTTGCTCTCTCACTCTTACTGAGCAAGAGAAGATGGAAAAACTCATGGGTTGTGATTAAGACAGGGACATCAGTGACCCATGACTGTCACAGGCAAACCAGACATATAATGGGGAAAATTACATGTATTGTCAATTAAAATAGGTTTGAATGGTAAGAAATGAAAAAACCAAGCCTTTCCTCCCTTTTCCCCAATCACACTAAGGGGCATAGGGGTGGAGTGGTCTGTGGTGGGTTCCTCCAAGCCTCTCCTGTCCACTCCTCCCTCCTTCCCCTTCTCCCTGTCTTGGCACAGGCCCTTCCCTGGGCTACAGGAGTGTCTCTGCTCCAGCTGAGGTGCTGCCTGAGGGGGACCTCTGCTCTGGGCCTGCAGCCCCTCTTGCCCTCCTTCTCCTCCAAACCTCTTTGGGGTCTCTCTGCAGGTGCTCCCTTCTTGGATGCCAGTGGCACATCACCACCATTGCTGAGCAATGAGTTCCTGGCCTCTTCTGGGCAAGTGACTGCCCCTGTCAGCCACAACACGCTGCTGGCTGTGTGCCAGGGCCAGGCACCACATAGGTCTCTCCCAAAGACCAGATCCAAAGTCCAGTGGAAATGAACTCCACAATGAAAGCACCCTTTGGTCAGGAAGATCTGGCAGATCTTGTTGGAAGGGTCTGCAGCTTGCTAAAAACCCATGTCAAATGATCAGTGAGGCACATTTGTCTTACCCCAGGTCACTGAGAATTGTGGTCAGTCCCTGTGTCAAAACCAGAATATGTTCCTTTTATTTAATCAGTCAGCAAAAATGGACTGGGACTGTTAAGAATTGAGTACCATATAAATGTCTATGTTCTCTAAGTTCTCCTTTCTCCTGAGCTTCTTCCTTCCTGTCCTATTCAGAAGAATCATCCTGGGACAAGCCCTGCACTTTGTACAGTAGTAAGTTCAATGAGGTCTCAAGGTGTTTGCAAAATATTAATTAACTCAATCACCAGAGGGCAGAGGAAATGAAATGAGTATGTTCTGGACCATGAAATAGATGACTCACATCCATGAAACAGGTTTAATTGAGCAAAACAGGTACACAAGTGTACCTGGCTCACCACAAAAATTGTACAGAGGAAGACAAGCCTCGAGAGAGAAAAGGATCGAGGCACCCTGACAGCACAGAAACACTGTGTGCAGTGCTTATGTAAATCCTGTCTGTGGAAAACAGGTCTCTGCACACAAATGATCCAGCTCCCAGCTGCAGCTGGCAGCACTCTCCTTTGCAAAGCTTTCATTAGAGCTGTTGCTCATGTCCAGTGGGGAAAAGATGCTCTGCTGGGAAGCTCAGCACTGCACACAGTGAGGAACATATCCCTGATGCCCACAGGTGTTACTCCCTTCATGCTGTTGTTTTGTCTTTGTGTTTTCTATGCTTTTGTTCCTCAGCTTGTCAAGAAAGCAGCGCACCCTTGAAAGGGATGTGCAGAAGAGGGAAATACTCAGTAGTGGGGCAGACTGGTGTGCACACTTAGCCATGCTACAGCCTGTCCCCTGGAGCTGGGTTCTGCAGCTCTCACTGCAAAGTGAAGAAATGAGATACCCACACCCATGTTTACAGGTAAATGGGCAGCTCACTCAGCTGTGTTTTCCTGGAAAGGGATTTCAAACCTCTGCTCTGCCTAATCCAGAGCGTGGTCTTGGACATTAAACTTGAGCAAATGCTCTAACCAGTGCTTAGGGCCAGACCCATTTGTGCTTTCTGGTTCATATCAAAGCAGAATAGCACTACCAGCAGGAAACAAGAAACCTCATGGAAGTCTTGAAGTTACAGAGTTCTCTGGAGAAGTGGGACACCAAGGCTTCAGTTCTTGCAGCAATTCAGGATGGCAGTGACAGGTCTCATCTCTTCCATGTCATAAACACAGCAGCACAGCACTAAGCAAGCAAAAGAGACAAAATCTCATGGTGGATTGTTCAATGTCAGGCTCAAAGTGTCTGTAGTATCTGCTTGAGGTATATTTCCAGGAGGTGGAAGTGCCCACAGCTCCTGGGCATGCACACATGCATGTAAGATGGTGTTTAGAAATGTTGGGCCAGATCTTCTCAGCCCAGGAAGTCAAGGATTCCACTTTAAATGTCAGTGGACAAAAATTAGTTGCTTTTACTACTATTATAACAAACTTCAGATATGATTGAAAGACACATCCAACTATCAAAAAATAGTTTCTCATTACCCCCAAGGATAAAATAATTTATTTTTTCTGCACACAGTTCTGCATTTGCCCACCTTAAATAGGCCCTAACACAGGTTTTATGGCTGTTTACAGTCCTTGCGTGTTCAGATGCATCTCAGATCCCCAAGTCTAATGAGTTCCCATCACATGGATTAATTATACAACAAAGCACACGAAAGAAAGCTGTTAAATCATAAATTAAGTTATTAAAATATCACTTCAGAAATTCAATAGCAGCTTGTAGCCTGTGCAAAGTGGGTCTTCAGGGAAAAACACCATTTGCAGGTGAGGTGGCACTTGGAGCTTATCATATTCATGGGGAGGAGGTGCTGACCCCTGCAGAGAAGCTGCAATTATAATGAGTCTCTTATCCAGTTATCCCAGTACATTTATGATGGAAGCTGAGGTACTAAATAAGATGCTAGCAGGATATAAATAATGAGGTGGTACATGGCTGTGTGTTGGAACTGAGCCACTAAAGCAAGATAATGGCAAAGGCACAAGCTTAACTCACATTGTGTTATTCCTGTGGGAAAAGGGGTGGGAGGATAAAGCCACATGGAAAGCTGATTCCTCAACTTGTAGTGAGTAACGTAACTCCATAGCCCTGCTTGTCTTTGTTCAGAGCTGGAACAAGCAGAGTTGCATTATTGCAGAGGTCTAGCCCTAGGTGTGAGGCAGGATTCCAGCTGAATGTGCTCTCAAAGTCTAAACATACAAAGGCCATTTCTGGCTTCACATAACTAAACCCATGCTGAGAAAGGGAAGAAGCTGCTGAATGCCTGGGCCTAGATTCATCAAAGGATGAATTAATCAATGTCCCACTGAAAAGGATTTGAACTTATGCATGACTGCTGTGATAGTCTGAGACTATCAGAGTATACATTATTTTATGATGGCTTCTTGTTACTATGCAAAGCATAACTCATATTTCTAATTAAACATTTTAATGTAACACAGCGTGTATGTGTCTCATGGTACAGCCTAGTAAAGACTCAAGTTGGGGTTTTAAAAAAAGAGCAGTGATTTTTAAAGCCACCAGCACCAGCTTTTCAACACGATTGTGTTCTGCCCTTACCCTCTGCTGCAAAACCTGTGGCAAGAATTTCTAGCAGGAACATCAGTCAATTGTACAGCAGTGTGTGTTGTGACGGGTTTGCTTAAATATCTTTCACTGAGATAAAGCAGTTTCAAAGAAAAATGGCACTATTGTGAATTTCCCTTATATTGTAACTCTATATGGCCAGATTTACAGATTGCTGAAATTCTTTACTGCTCTGATTAAAGGACAAAGAATTAAGTAAACTTCTCTGCTGATTTTAATGGAGAAAAATACTTACTAGTAATCACATTCATTTTTAAAGTACATTACGCTGTTAACTGGCCTGGCCTCCCACAAGCTAAATATATAACACAGCAAAATGAAAAAAAAAGACTTTCCACTGAGACATGATCAAGCATGTATTGTGCATAGCTGATCACTGGTTAACTGCAGCAGAGAAAAGCTTTTTTTTTTTTTTTTATAAATGAGATGGAAGCTAATGCCTTATAACTGCTCTGTGCAGTATTGCATGGCATTCCCCTTGTGAAAAATGAGTACATGACAGCACGGAGCTCCTTGCTAACTGAAAGGCTGAGGTTTTTTGAAGTCTCTGGTGAGCCTGTCAGCTCCTCCCTGACCGTGGTAAAAAGGGACATCCCTTCACAGCCTGTGTTAGAAGCCAGATATTCCATGCAGTCACATTTGCAGACCATAGCTGTGACTGGCATAATGACTGCAACATACTTGCTGTCCCAGTTATCCCATAAAGTGCCATAATGAAGAGTGAAGAGCTGGAGCTGGGAGGCAGCCCTGGCCACCTTCTTTTAAGGATCCGCTTAGGAAGGGAAAATATTCTTTTAGTTTCCATCCAAAGTGCTCCTGGATACCAAATTAAAAGAAATCCTCTGTTCTCTGTTCAGTTGTGGCTTTTCCTAGAGTCATAGCTAATTGTTCTGACCAGCAGTTTTCCTCAGGGAATTGTTATTAGGTCTCTCTTACCCTCTTTTTTCAGTCACTTCCTCTCTACTAAGCTGATGGTTTCTCCAGCTTGAAAAGATCTATCCACCCTCTTTGCTTTTGCTCTGCAGCTTCCACTTCTCTCAGGGCAGCAGCAGGGTTAACTCATCACTCAGTAGCTCTGACAGAGCTATTGGAACAGTAGCATTGTTGCGGAAATAAAGGCATTATAAAAAGAATCATTCTTCACATAATACAAAGATTATCAGAATGTCTCACTCTATACACTTCTAACAATTTCTACATGTAGACTGAGAATGTTTCTTTGCTGTTCTCTAGGGTTTTTTCACCCCAGAATCTTGAATATGTAGCACACAGTCCCTCTTCTGAGTCAAGCTGGTCTTGCTATAAAGTTTATACTTCTCTCCCTGCCACCTTCTTGAACCACATCAAAATAGGATATTTCCTCTGTGACTGAAGTTTTTGAGGCATAGGAGACTGCAATTCCTTTAGGGAATGTACTTCCTTGCCTGACCCATTTAACCAGGAGCTCAGCTGATGGCAGAACCTGTAGGAGACATATAAATTCATAACACTGATGAACAGTCTGTCAGTCCTGAGGATGCCCACAGCATCTGTCCCTTCACCCCATCTAGCTTGATAGACCTTGAATAATAAATGACATTGCAGCTGCCACAGGTGGTCCCAGGATGAATATTTTAGCCTGGTTTCTTAGGGGTGTGAGCCTAAGCAGCTAATGAGCTGTGTGTGTGTTCTACCTGGGATACCAGCTCTCCTTCTGGGAGAGGGTTAGGTGAGGAATCCCCACCCAGCACAGGCACCAGCACTGTTCACTGCTCAGCTGAGCACTCTCAGCCTCACAGTCTTCCAGGCTCTCTGCACAGACACCATTCCCTGGGCGTGGGATCTGTGCCAGCATCCCACCCCTGCACTCTTCCTGTGTGAAATACCCGATGCTCTTTAGCTGCTGCTTCACATTCCTGGCATAGACTGTGGTTAAGGTGACCATAAAAACATGGCAAGAGTTCTTTTTTCTTTTCTCACAAGAAATTGTCACTGAGATTACAAACACCTTTTGAAGATACTTGCCTAAATATGCCACACAGAAACAACAGATGATAACATTGCAAAGCAAATGTGTTGTCTGTGTCAAGATCTTCAAAGCACAAGATGTTCTTGGACTTTTGGACTGCTTTGCTCCAGAGACTGTAAAGACTTGAAAGAAGTTCTCTGGAAGATTTTGATGTCCTGATAAATAACTATTTATTGTTTACCAGTAGCTGAGGTATATCAATGTATTAAGCTTATGAACACTACTTTTGGCCTGGTAGAATGTAACTTTACATTCCACTAAGATTTTTCTAATACAAATCAAGAGACTTACTAAATTTGGTCATTTGTGTTGCAGGATAGCATTTTGTGAGCCTGATGTTAGTCAGGCAAATGATGCATCTGGTCTGACAGGGTTCCCTATCTATGAAAAATGACAGACTACTTTTAGATTGATCCCATCACCCAAATGAGAAACCTTTAAAGGCAGCCTGTCTTTAAAGGCTTCAATGAGAAACAACACCTAATTTGCTGAACCTCACATTCCCACCCAAATAAAACCTATTGCTCACATGTGGTGATTCTTTCCTCAGGAGAAATTTTACATGATTTTAATAGGATCCCATTTAATTAAATAAAATCTACTTAGAAGCAAATGTAAACTTACAAGCAAACTGCAGAAAGCAAAGACAACAGTAGGGGAAATGACAAATTTCATAAATAAAGTTTACCAGGGCTGGATCTTTCTTTCTCTGCCATGTTATGAGATCACAGCCCTCCATATTCTCTTCTGAATCAGAGATTTAGACATAGAAATGGCCTATGTGTCTTCTAGGTGATTTTTATTTTCTATTACCACCATGCTTTCCCAAAACCAAAATGGAACAATTCTAGCTTGTCTGCTAATTAAGTGTAAAGTTGTCTGAATGTATTTTATTATACAAATTTTAGCATATTCATTGAATGGAATATATTTTGCTTCCCCTTACTTCTGAGTTTACCAGATTTTGCTATATTTGTACTGTAATCTTTTCCACTCCTCTGCAGATGAGAAGGAAAGGCCCAGGCTATTGCATATAAAGAACATCAGTTTGTCAAGCATTTTGTGCATCCTCTGGGATTAGAGGAGCTATGAAATTGTATCATTATCATTGCCTGCTGCATTACTGAACCACCAAGCAGGGCCTGAGAGAATATGCATGCATGTTTGTGCAATGACATTTTTAAACCACCCTTTGCCTTTTCATTTCTTTACTTCCTGCATACTAATCCAGCCCCGAAGTATTCCAGGCTACTGCCCAGAACCAGAATTTCCTTCTCCATTTTAAACAAGGATTTTTTCAGGTATTTGAGCTATTTCAGCCAAGCCCATTATTTACAGATGGGAGAACTGTTGCTTTTTGCTTAGACACATTTATAGCTCCTGAAGAGAGAGGCAGACTTGCAGACTGCTGTGAAGTGATTTGGGTTTCAACCTTTGTCTCCACAGCATGCCTTTGAAAAACAGGCCACTTGTAGACACAGAATGCGTCCCTGCAAACACTGAAACGTGCACATAAAGATAAATTGCACTAGCAGAGCCATGACAGAATAGAGGCCTTACTTAAAAATGTGCGCCTGGAAGCACTTAATTTTTGACAAATTCAGGTTTTCCACTTTGTTACAGCAAAACATGTTTTAGAGCTAAGTAAGCCCCGAGCTGACAGGAAATTCGTGAACCTGGGGAGGGAAGTGCACTTGAAAGAACAATCTGACACTGCGGAAATTCTTGCTTCTTTGCAAGCCTACACCCCAAAAAATGCTTCTGAATCAAGAGTCTGAAAAGGAACGATTAAGTGATAGAAACTCGTCTCGGTGTTTGCTGTTGCTCCAGCTCTGCCTCACCAGGGGATTCTGTCCCTGTTGTTCCCTGGGGACTGCACAGAGAGCTGGCACTGGGGGAAAGCTGTCACTGCTGCCAGGGTGGGACTGTGCTTTTGGACACAGCCCTAAACAAACAGCGGTGTCACACTTTGCAGTGCTGCAAGGGAAGTCACCATGACGAAGCTAGGCTGGGCTAGGCTGGGCTAGGCCGGGCTAGGCCGGGCTAGGCCGGGCTAGGCTGGGCTAGGCTGGGCTAGGCTGGATTAACTCTTCCCAAGGCGAGCTATTTTCCTCTGTCCTGGCGTTCAGACCTGAGCAGAGGGCTCGTTCGCACACTTCTCGTTCTACCTTTCCGCTTCCATTAGCTTGGTTAGCAGAGAGGCAAAGACTTCAGTGGGTTGACAATATGTGATTGTGGAGGGTGTGAAAGGCTTCAAATCCCTCATGCACTTGTGCAAAAGTAGGAAGGTTAAAGCAATGTGAACACTGCAAACTGAGCAAACTGGGGAAACACGGCCCCGAGAGCCTGCCAGCTCTGCTGATGCCCTGTGTATTTCCTGCAGGCTAACGTGGCAGGCTGGAATGATGAAAGTTTTGAAAGATGAAAATTGGGTGATTGATTACATTGTATCATGAAATGTAATTCTAGAGAAAATTTCATAATTTTGTACAAAACTTTTGGTTCATATTTTTAAGCTATAGCGTTATATATAGCTTCTGAAAAACAAGGTGTGTAGTGCAAATAAGTGGTGTGTAATGTTAGAGTGGGAAATAGAGATCTTAAACAGAAAAAAAAAAATATTTTGGGTATTTTCACACAAACATGTTTTGAATTTGTGGATGGTTTTGCCTGTTTTTTTCAAGAAGGGAAATTACAGTAATTTCCTGCCAATTTACTGCCACACTTAAGACCATTATTATAGGATACTGCAGTTAGTGTTTTGTGACTTAATAAAGAAGCCCACCTACTAATGGGGAAAAATATATATTGTAGATTTTAAAGTGTTATGTTACCAAAAATGTTTTGGAAATTTAAGGAAAGGGCAGAGAAACTGAATTTGAAGAATTTAATTTGCCATTGGTCTTTATTCTCTTTTGTCTGCAAATGAGACATCCTACTGTGGTGCATGAAAAGAAACAGAGATAGAGAATATGAGTCATTATTCCTGGTATATAAAAGCAAAATGAATGAAGCTCGTGATCTGGACTTTGATCTCAAGCAGCCATTTTTTTCTTTAGGTAAGTTTTCAAAAGTCTGTTATCATTTTTGGCTGGTGATAACTAATACAAACTGTTTACTTAGCAAGCAGAGGCTGTTTCAAGCAATGCTGAGAGTGATTTCTGTTCAGGCAGTAACGTACACTTCGGTATCTCTGGTGGAGAAACAAAAATACAGCATAGCCAAAGACAGGCTAAATGGAAGCCACATCTACAAGGAAAGGGCATGTGGAAGGTATTATTTATTAATAGCAGTGCCCAGTATCTAATCTCTCTGAGTCAAAGTTCTTATATTGATGTGAACTAAATCCAGTGCAATCTTGAAATTAAGGTTTTCTGCTTTCAAGTTTCTTGCAGAAGGATCATCTGCAAATTAGAAAGTGGAATGGGGCCAAAAGTGATGCAGATCTGTACACAGAACAAAGATTTTGGCTTGAGGAAGGCTCAGTCTTGTCCAGTGGCTGCATGGAAGTGTCGTCATGGATAATGTGAGCAGCATTGTGCCATTTGTACACAGAAAGTTGATGTGAGATCAAGGAGTGATTCCAACACTCAGATTTGGAAGAAAATGGACATTTTCAGTTAAACATTAACAGTTATACAAGTTAACAAAGTTTACCTGGCTAAAACTCCACAAAACTGAAACACTCATCAATAGGTATTCTCACCAACATAGCAGGTTCTGAATAACAAGCTGAGTGCTAGGAATAAGGAACAAGAGAGTTAAATTCTTTCTTCAGCCTCCTGCACTGCCCTTCCTGTGACTGATTCTGCCCTGAGACTAGGAAAGGGGGGAATTAAACACCCTTGTTCTCATGTGTCAAATGGTCACTAAATGCACTTACGTTTCTCCTGTTCTTTTAAGATGTACTTCTGCAACAGTTTTATCAACAGGTAGATACTGCCATTGATTTAAGCAATGTTTTATCAATACAATTTTTCAGTATTAAATAACGACAGACTTTGTCAAAAATGGACAAATGTTCCTCCTTCTTGAAGAAGCAGTCATCTCAGATGAAGGCTTTAAATAAAGAGGTTAAAATGTCAACAGTTCATGAAGCAGAAAGGAGATTGAGAAGGTGTCCTGTTGTGTACTCAGTGTCACTGTGCCTATTGTGGAAAGACAAACCATCTTATGCTTTTGGGGCTTGCCAAAGTATGCAAAAACGAGTCTGGACAGGCTGGAGTTGAAAAAAGGCTTGGGTGGTGTGAATTCACTTGTTTGGCTCAGCCTTGCAGCACTGAGAACCATTTTTATGTAGAAATTATGAAGTGTTCTGCATGGACCTCAGACTAGTAGATCCCCCAGACTAAGACCAGAAATATGTTAAACAATAAGTTTTAAAGGCAGAATTGAACTTGAATAGATTGAAAGGTAATCAACAGAGACAGTTTTCAAAGCTTACAAGGTTCCCTGAATTTCTGTTTATTTAGTTCTTTCTGCAAACAACATGTTTTGAATTCAGGAGAAATGTCTGTACTCTTGCACAGAAGCTCTGTGTACGTGTCTGAGAATGCAAAAGTGGAAGTGATTGGGCACTGATTGGTAATAAAGGTGAAAGTACAGAGCTCATTTTCCCTGCCCACAGTGGAAGAAAGAACAAAGCAAACAATCAGAATTAAAAGCCAAGTTAATTAAATCTCAAACACCTTTCAGTGTAGTAAATTACCTCAGAATCAGTAGCACAAGCTAGGAAATATATGACTAAAAATAGCCTTTTTTCAGCCCCCCTAGATTTTCTCAGTACTTAGCAAAGAGTGGCAAACACATCCAGAGGATATTTTGGATCTTAGGAGAACTGAATTATTTGCTCATATGTACCCAGTCTCTTTCCTTTTCTCTCTATAGATGTGTGCTCACAGACACACAGTCACACACACAAGGAAAGATTTATGTGTACACATCTGTGTGAGTATATCGGTTGTACACACACTTCTGCGTGCGTGTGCAAGCTTCACTCTGGAACCAAGACTGTCACCCAGTCCTTACCTTGGATAAATCCAATCATAGAAGTTTGACAGACCAAATTATGATTCTGCTCTTTTACTGTTTTTATTACTATGCTGCATAGAGGAGTTTCATCTGATTTACTCTGATTTAGTTCATATTAGTAAAAGGCTTTGAAAATAAGCCACATCAGATAATACCACGGAATCATGGAACCACAGAATATTCTGACTCGGAAGGGACCCAAAAGGATCATCTTATAATTTATAAGGTTTTGGATAGAAGCTGGTAGGTAAGTAGTTAACACATGTTTCAGCAAACTAAATATCATACCTGTGAGATATGTAGTCACATCTTAAGCTCATGGAAATGACCCCAGCCCTCCACAGACCAGTTGAGGGACTAGTCAGAGCCTCCCTTGATCAGCATTTGGGTTTCCTTACACGTCCCTATGGGATCATTTTGCCTCAGGTTTTCTTCTGCAATGCCCTTAGACCAGGCAGATCCCTCCTTTCTAGCCTGGGCTCTGCCCTTGGTTCTCTCTGACCCAGAGGTGCCATTTCAGCTCTGTTTTGAGCATGGTGGAGAAACAAAACCCTGCTGATACCAATGTAAAATGCATGAGCATTACTGAGCTGCATACACCCTGCACAGTGCTCAGGGAAGAAAGCTTAACCTCCCACATGCAGGAGAATAATATTTTGACTCTTGTTTGCAGGTCACTACAAGGCTTATAACAGAAAGTAAATATATATCCTACTCCAGTCACAGACAAGCTTGGGCTGGAGCTGTTCCATCTCAATCAGATAAACACAAAACATTTTACCTTTTAGTAACAATATAGTTTCTTAGTGTGACTGTTATCATTGAGTTTCACCATCTTTTAAGATTACTAAATATAATCAGAGATAAACAGGTAAACTCTACATCTGCAGTCTTTGCCTGCATAAGAAATACCACAAATATCAGGAGTGCCAGGCTTATCTTACTGCAAATAGTTGTCCAGTTACCTAATGCAGCTCCCAGGATTTAAGGGGATTCCTTAAATTGTGATGTCTGAGAGTCTTGAGTAAAAAGCTCTGTAGCTGCAGATGTTATCCCTGTACAAGTGGTTGATATTACTTAGAGTGATTCCTGTCTTCCCTCACCTTCTAGCTAAAAATTCAAAGCAGGTTGGCTAAAGGACAGAACCAAAATTTGGGTGGCACACATAGGTGTGGAGTGTCAGCTCCACATCCTGATCATAGTCCCCAGCTTCCATGTGGCAGCCAGTGATTTTTAAGCAGCATTGGCCAAAATCAATTCCCTCATCTTTCCATGCAAAGGAGACTGCTGGGCCTCAGAGATTATGCCAAATCCTCCATTCAGAGTCACCTAAGTAACAAGGAGTAAATATCAGAATGTGGGTAGATACTCTTTCCACTAATCGTAGTTGCAATTCTCATTATTCTTTTTATATAATCCAACAGAAGGAGCTGGCTCTAGGTTATTAATTATTTGCTTTGTTTTACTGCAGGGTAAGCCTGTATCTGCTGTGGAAATCTATAGAGACCACAGTAATTTTCACCCTGGTGTGTAAACTTAGATTTACACTCTAGTAGCTATGGTTAAATGTTAGAAGAGCCATCACTACTTTTACCACTGAGTGGAGCTGGTTACTTCCAGTGTCCATAAACAAAATGGGATTCTAGTCATGGGAAAACAATAGATACAACTTATTTTTCCTGCTTGTATGCTGCCTATTATGTCATCCTCCTCAATATGAACTTTCAACTCAGGTTATCTTATCATGCCAAAACCTTGATGCCTGGGGAAAAAAGAGCATTTAGCTTGATAAGGATTCTGTTCAGGCATAGAGGTGACCTCTAGCTACAATATAAACAGCCAGGTCACTGACTAGAGTAGATTCTTCTCTGTAACTCCTCAGAAATCAGGAGGTGCTGAAAAAACAGCCAAAACAAACTGTATAGGTGGTAAAGTTCTGAGAAGATAAAGGTTTACTGAGCATATCTTAAGTTGAGATGGCTTGATGAATACATCATGAGCTGATAGGCAAGTGGCTCATCTCTGTGTCACTAGTAACTTACTTCTCTGTTAACTACCTTACTCCATAAAGATGGTTTCATGTGTTTCCCTCTGTCTTTATTAATGTTTCAAACTGATTGCTGAAGGATTTCTGGTTTTCCAAACCTTTCCAAACCTCCAAACTTTAGCTACTTTCACTCTATTGATATGAATTTAGTTTTGTAGCTCATTAGAATCCTTGCAGAGTTGATGAGCATTTTTTCTTTCCCCCTGTGGGTGAATCAGTTTCTAGGAAGTATGGAGATATTTAGTCCAGCACATAAACAGGATATGGCATGCATTTGTGTTCAGTGGCTTTAGTACATCAAATCTAGTAGTGGACATGGTGAATTGGACATCTGTTCTGAGATGTCCTAGCAATGCAGCAGAGAGAGGAGGTCGTAACAAGCCAAGAAAAATGCCCTCCCCCCAAAAAGGTGAGCACTCACCAATCATTCTGAGATGGCCTTTCTTGTGCTCCTTCATCCTCCTTTCCTAGCTGCTCATAACCTGCTGTATCACTTATCAGCCCATCTCCAAACTTGTTTTTCCTCTTGATTTAGACTTCACTTCTTGATTTTTCCGCCCACGTCTGTGTTAATTTGCCTCCCTCATGTTGAGCAGAGAGCAGATCAAGGGCTGTCATTTTGCTCAGCTTAATCTCCAAGCAGAAAATGTACAAAAACAACCATTTCAGCAACTCACTGATTAGTCAGCGGAACCACTGTCTTGGTAACGGCCAGGGAGAACACACCTCTGTCACTGCACCCACACATGACAGTGACAATCGCCTCAAACAGACCCTGTCAGCCAAGAGACTTCCCAGCCCCCAAGGTAAAGTTTGGGTTCTGGCAGCCTCAAAATGGCTGTGCAATTTTCTCAGCAGCATGTGGAACAGCACCACACAAACGAGGGCTGCTAAGCTAGAGCTGCACCTGCAGCAGGCTGTGATGAATGTGCTGTGCTGGGCATCCTTAAACTTGGTGCTCCAGTGTCACCTCCTCCAGCTCCTTTCACCACCCAGGAAGTACCGTGGATATCCTTGCATACAGAGAATGCTAAAGAATCCTAATAGACCAAGTCCCTCTTTGCTTAGTGTGGATGATTAGCAGTACTACAGTACATTTTGCCATGTATTCTAAGTTGTAGCTGATATCCTCCAGTAGAAATGAGAAATGGAGTATTTGGTAGAGCTGCCAAGGGTTTCAGGAAGGAAGCTGAAGAGCCCATTGCATTCAACATGAAAAGCCTTGCAAAAATCCTGGCAAGTAAGGGATTAAATTGAATCAGGTATCTTTCCACAGATGTTTTTGAGGCACTGAATGGCTGCTCAGTGCACATACTCTGCTGGCATGGAAAAGTGCACAGCTTTATAGTACAATCAAGCATCAGCATCATCAACCTCTCTCTTTAAAGAACACATTCGGGTTGAATCCTCACGAGGGATTTATGCGCCTTTCTCTTAAATAATGCACAACTTTGTAGCTGGTGCAGTCTCTAGGAAACACTGGCAACCTGCAGACAGGAGAGGAGAGGGATTCTTTGGAGACAGCTGTTTTCACACATTTTCTGTTCCCAGATCAGCTGTAGGGGAAGCAGATACTCTAATTGATATTATATATACTTTGCATAGCACACACGTATGCACATGCACATCCTCACTCTGAAGACACTTTTGCATGCATACACATATAATATATTCACACATTTCTTGTCAGGATTAAACTTCTGGAGCAGAGTCTTTGCTGGATCTGTTTCTCTTTGCTGTCAATAGTAAAATAAAAGTGCTGTTCCATGAAGTCACCTGGACACTTGTACCTCATCTATCAGCTCTCCTTTTCAAGTGCCAGTAACTTGACAACTCAATGAACATAGATACATAGCATATGTAGAGGTTTCTATAGTTCTTTTATGTATGAATGTATCTCTACATATAAAGTGACAGATTTCCAGTTGATATATTGATTAATAAACCAATACTGCTGTGCAGATGCCACTGAATCCCTCTTGATTTACATCTGTAGAGCAACTGGTCTGTGATATACTATGATGTACACAAGCCACAGTATTATGTTGCAGTTTACTTAACCTTTTACGTATAACTTAATAAACAGACAGAGTGGCAAAACAGAATAAAAAATGCTAGATGCTAAAAAAAGATTAGCCTAAGTCTAGCCTACTATAAATTCTGTATATGAGCAGCAATGCTTTTTCTTTTCTTTTTTTTTTTTGTTTATTTTTCATTTTGCTAGTATTTCTGTCATTCAATCTAAGGATGATTTACTCACCCTGATCCAAAGCAGAACTTCTGAGTGAAAAGAAAATAACAGATATTTCACATTCCTCAGACTGGATCCATTGTTTAAAAGAAATCCTCATATTGTATATCCAGTACTCACTGTGATCAGTGATAAATGAATACTCTGCTTGTTACTCATACATGCAGAGATTAAATATTATCTATTTTGAATTCAGTCACAGTAGTTTGAGGAATGAAATTCTGTTTGGGAACAGAAGATAACACTTCATGGACACATTGATTATAAAAAAGAAAGACAGTGAAACAGAGCAGCTGTCTGAAAGCATACAGAAGTTCAGAAGGTTAAAAAGGTTGAGCCACTATTTTCTCACAAATAAGATTATAGATAAAGATAAACAGAAAGCAATTTTCTCACTATCTGTGGCAATAAATGTTAACGCCCTATGAAGTGCCTTGTTGCAATCTCAGAAACCAGGAACCATCTGTCCACAAGACCTGTAAAAGTTCCCAGCAGAGCACTGTATGCCCAAAGCTGGGCAGCATTGAGGACATCTTCAAATTTTGTAATAGAATGAGGAAGTTAAACAGAAGATTAATACCATTGCAAAAAAAATCAACATGAATAAGTACTTTGAAATTATTTGGATACCATGCTTCAGTGCAGCTGTACTGTTAGTGATGAAAGACTTCAAAGGCTTTATGTGACAAAAGGAAACAGAACTTGACCAAAAGATGCTGTATGTAATGCCAAAAGCAGCAGTCAGAATTCAGGGACACACAAAGTGACTCAATAAACAAAGTAAAACATAAAACCAGCTCTGAAGATCATGAGTCATGCCCCAGGTTATTCTGTCTCTTGTGTTAGGGTTCATTTGATATGAACTTGTACATGTGAATACTTGTACATTATCTACAAGTATCACATCAACGTCAAGGGCAGGACCTTAGGTGGTAGACATCAACTGGCATCTGTCCTGAGGGTGGCCCCTACCTTCAGGTAATACAGGGAAGGAGAAAAGGTAAATTTTTGTTTTGAGAAAGGAAGGCAGAGGAGGCAATGTACCCTATCTTGTAAATAAAAGAAATGACAACCAACAAAGCAGTGGTGAAACTAATTAGTTCTAATGAAGGCTCTAAAAGTTCTGCATTTCACTCCTCAGTAACCACTGATACCAGCAGCACCAGGCTGAACCAGCCATCTATAGAGATGGGCTTGCTCCTACCCAGGTGGTTGTTATCCATGTGAATGCATTGGTATCCATCCCACCACAACAGAAAAGACAAAATTGTACTGTATCTGTTAATGGTGTCCTCAGGAAAACAAACTCAGTGGAGAAGAAAGGAGTCAATTTGCAAGCCTTTTCCATGCACCCAGCCTGTCAGGTTCATGAACAGAGCAACTCAAGACCCTTCACATCCCTGAGAATTATAAAGGTAAAAGTCCACAAGTTTGATAAGCATGGCAGTCCCCAGATTGAAGGTTTCCTGGAAATGGAAGGTAAATGCCAAATGTTATGTAAATGTAGTGTGGTGTATGTGATAACTGAGGAGGAGGAGCCTGTCTGTGCAAATGCTGAGTGGGGTTCATGTGCCCTGAAATTTTGCAGTAAACCAGGAAAGCTTCATTGAAATTTTCTTGGGTTGAGATTGACCTCAGACAAACAGGATCCTGTGCACTTCTCAGCACTGGAGGTGTCTCCCCTTGGGCACCACAGGTTCAACCAGGGACCAAAGTCACAGGCATCACTTCCCTGCCTGCCTCACTCCTATCACATCAAAGATACTTAAATTATCACCATAGATTAATCAGCATCTACAGGAATATTTTCTCTGATATGGATGCACAAGGCAAGTTTAAACCAATCCCTACAAAACTGGAGCAAGCTATACATAGGTGAGTGCAGGAAATTATGTAAATTATTCTATTAAAAGAATACCTGGAAGATTTATAGGAACTGCAATCTCAGAAAAAAAATGGTTCACACTTTGATAGTGACCAGGCATCACTGATATCTGGGAAAAGAAAAAAAAAAACCCATCAAACAAATAGCACAAAATCTTAAAACCAGGGAAGCAGAGCTATCTGTAGAGCTAAGGCACAATGGGCAGACATGAGAAAAATATGCCTTCATATTTAAAATGGGGAGAAAAGGTGATAGTTTTAGCAACCTCCACAACACACGCAAGCTAAGTGAGATCTTTGCTGCTGGAGACCAACCACAGTACTCGACACAAGCAGTATATGAACATATAAAGACTTCCTGAGCAATATGGCAAATTCACATTTCCCAGCAGCTTCCTAGAGCAGGAAATGGTAAGTGAAACCTTGGCAACAAAACTCATTAGATGTGTTCCTTCCAAAATACACAGAAGGAATTATGACAGGAGCAAGCACAGCCCAAGTGTTGATGATGTAATAGAAAGTAAAACTTAATTTGTATTTATTCATGCTGCTGAGAAGGGAAAATACTATGGAAGAGAAGTCCCAACTTTCTTGTTTAAGTGGTCTTTGTAGTTTAATGATGCAGAAGCTGCACGTAAAAAGAGCTGGGCTCATATCTTTCAGATCATGTCTTTAGATAAAACCTCCTAGAGGCCATTCTTCTTGTCCTAGTAAGCACAGTGCTAACATGGATTTTGTATTCACACACCTAGTTCCCTGTCTCCAAGCCCCTGTTCTCAGCATAAGATGTTCAAGCCCACAGCAGCTGCTCTATGCTGGCCCCAAACCATTGCCAGGGCAATCTGTGGGCAACCACTCTCTGGTGTGGACCAAGGATTGTGCTCTTCATGGAACAGAACAGCCTCTGTGCCGTGGCTGCTTTGTTTGTGAGCATCCAGGCAGCTTCAGAGCCCCTTCAGGCTGTGAACACATTCCAGGGAAATCAGGCTGGGGCTCATTCGTAGCACAAAATCTGAGCCTTTTTTGTGATGAATAGGAGCCAGTGCCAGAAGACTGTGAGGAGCACAGAGTGCCTTCAGAGCAACATCACAGGCGTGGAGAGCTGGCACTCATTGCAAGACTACACCTGGGTTCTGCATTGTAAGCTCAGTAAAGTGGTCAGCAGGGTTATCAAAGTTAGGCATCTGTTTGGTGTAGCAGAGCCTTTTATTCTCCTTTTACTTCCTGTTTTTAATTTGATAGAAATTACACAAACATACATATTCACACACACTTGCCATGCTTGGTGATGCAGTTAAGTAATTCAGCATATTCAGGTGTTATACTGGAACTCAGAGGCCTTTTCAGAGGCTCTATTTAAAAACTCTCTGCACAAGGATATATACATCAACACACAAGCATTAGTCCTGCAAACACTGAAGTCACATACATTTCCTTGACTGTATATATCTGCAAAGTAATTACACAATTTGCTTCAGCTAAGTAGATGCCATAAAATTTAGCATAACTGTATATGGTATTTTATACAAACATTGACAATATTTGGGTGAGAAAGGAACTGGTTAAAAAGAAAATGTTGTTGTTTTTTTTTTTTGTTTGCTCAGAAGATGGTACAGTTACCTGAATCAAATGCAATGATATATTTGTCTCTGTAGGAGATATTTTTTGCTTTGGGCAAAGATTTAATTTGATTTAAATCCTTGATTGAGGGAATCTGCAATAGATGCTGCAAATGGAAGTATCTATGCTTATTACAGTTTCTGCAGCCTCATTTCAACACTGCTGGAGAAGGGAGCTGGATCAGTCTGATTCACTGCAGTTGACTCCTTCTTTACAGAAAAAACCCACAAAATTATACTTTTGTATGATTATTGACATCTTAAGTGAATTTTCAATTTAGGTAAATTATCTAGGAATGCACAGAACAAAAAATGTTGTCATCTGCAGCAAGCATAGCAGAAAACATATTTTAGATCACTCAGATGATAACATCCTGTTTCCTTAGGTGTCATTTAGACCAATTCACTGTTTGCAAACAGAATGGTTCCAATTGCTTATTCAGAGAGTATCTGACTCACATGTGCCATGCTTGCATGACTTTCAGCTTATTTACAAGCCAAGGTTGCATGAATACAGAGCATTTCACTTCAGTCACTGTTTCTTTTAGGAGCTGTTCTGTTCCTGGAAATGGAAAGGACTCCATGTAATGATTAACCATCAAAACAGATTCCCTCTTTATAATCTCCTAGGGAAACGGTAAATCGCTTTGACCAGTATACTTTCAGAACAATTAATTTCAAACAAAGAGAACAGAATAGCCAGGGTCTCTAATATAGCTATAGAAAGGGCAAATTGGAAAAATTTATATAAAGCCTCCATTGTGTTAGAAACCATTCTGTCCTCTGTATCTCAGGGTGTATCACTACCTACCAAAAAGCAGCTCTCTGCCTCCAGCAATTTCCTGCATAGTTCTTCCAGTACTGGGAAACCATGTTGGTGAGATTGGTTTTCTTCCTCTAGGACATTTTGATATAGGAGTGTTGTTTTATGCATCTTTATTTCAATAAATAAAGTTGATCATTGCTGTGTTTGCTTTTCTGGTTTCAGTATTTTTACTGTGTCTAACAGATGGAGCTGCTAGCAACACTGAGAGATAAGGTTGCTTAACGTTTCCCATGCTAAGTCTCTGTTTTCAGTTGCTTATATCTCATTTTATCCACTTGGGCTACAGTGTTTCATGCTTGCTTCTTGCCTTGGATTGATTTTTCCTCCCTGCTTCTCAGTACATTATTTTGTTACATCTGAAAATGAAAAACCCACAAAAAAATAAGAATAAAAAAAAGACACTTCTCACCTCCCCCCCCCCACCCGAAATAAGTACATTTCCTAAGTTAATTTATTTCTTGTAATATCTTTGTATTTGGACAAGGGTGTTGCATTTTGGTAGAAATATTGTTGTGGAGAGAACTAAATTAGCAGGTAAACTATTTCTAATCCATGAGTTAATCTCACTAACAATGAAACCACTGTGAACAAAGTATGAACCTTCCTGTGCTGAACTGGGTTTTGAACTCTGTGTTTTTAGAAACATTAGTTTAATGACATAAAAAAACTTGGAGTTAATACAATCACAGCAAAAGCAAACCAGAGACTTTATTATCCTGCCTCTTTGGCTAGTATATAGTCACACATACAAATATCCAGGGAGCAGATCATAACCTTAGTTTTGAAGATATGCAGCCATGACCCAAAGATTTTAGGCAAAAATTTGCTACCACCAAAATATTTGGAATATTTTCCTGATGACTTTGCTGGGAAAATTGTTGTTTCCTTGGTGAAGCTCCCTGAAACCTTACATTTTTAAGTAAAGTTATGCAGCTCAGACTGCTCCTACACAGAAAACACAGCTTTTGCCTTCCACGCTTCCACATCCTCTGCACACATGCCACTGCAGCAGCAGCTCCTGCTCTTTCCTCAGCCATTTCCAGGCTCAGACAAGCACTTGGATGTTAGAGGATTACTCTCTGCAGGGGCAGCTGTTTTCCACATTGTTCATCTGAACAACTTTAATACTGGCTGGTGAGAAAACCTCTGAGGCTGGTAGTGTTTTGTCCCTGAACAGCAAGGGCCGTGCCATTGTCCAGGACATTAGCTATACGTGATATATATTTCTCTTGGAAATGCAGATTCCCCCCCCAGGGAATGGTAGCTATAATAATGCCTTCCAAAAAAAAAAAGTAAATTAATCAATTAAGATTTGTCAAGTAATTACTCTAAGAATTGGTCTACACAACTGAAATTAATCAATTAAAATAATTAGCCTTACACTTTGTGCGTCTGGCTAATTATATAAATGTTTACCATGCATATTTTCAAGCTAAACTTCACTAGTTTCCATACAGAAACTCTCTCAGTGTAAGAGATTGTACCACAAATTACAGAGTTCACATGTTTAATATATGTCAATATATTTTCAAGGACATTTACATAATATATGCAAATATATTGAAGAGTCTTAGCTCTTGCAAATTTTAATCCCATCCTTAACATCTAAGTCATACACAGCAATATGTGATGTGGGTGTTGTTTTTTTAAAAATTTTAACTGACCAGCTCCTCCTCCAGTTTAACTAAATTAGTGAGGCTGCTGAAATCTGCTCCACAGGGGACCCTGCTCTGGGTCTGCTCAGGCACTGGAGCAAAGGCAGGATGCAGCTTGGTTATTAAATGAGGTGGTTCATTGGAGACATGGTAAAGTAACAAACCCATAGTCCTTGCTGCTTGCCATTTACCTTCCAGTTAGCAACCAAGGTGTTGGTCTCAGCCTATAAAATCTTGGATGATATGGGCTTGGTCACAAGGGATTGTGTTACTCTCCTCATGACAAATAGCTGGAGTAATGCCTAGAGATCAAGTAAAATGCACAGGATTAATTATGCTATATGAACTGAAAGGGATATTGGCCTCCAGGCAGACAGACTACAGTGCTTCCAAGCTCTCATATTCCAGGAATTGCTATAAAATACATTGCATTATCACATACATTTTTCAGTTCTTTAGAGCTAGAGTTTTCGAGTTTGAGGTTTTGACTTTCCAGCAATGAGCCAGCCTTCAATAGCAAAGTCATGGCACAATGTCACAGAATCATAGAACTATAGATTGGAATCAAAAGAGAAATAAACAACCTCCTGCCAGGTCCAGTATTTAGAGTCAAATGGGAACATCTCACCTTGTCTTCACTTTAAATCTTATTCAGGGAGTCAAAACTGTGTTAACAAGCCAGTCCAAATGTTCCCAATGCATTTACAATTCTCAATGCCTCAGAGCCAAACCCCAACATCACTTTGAGACCTTTGTGCATTTTCTGCTATTGCTCTAGCTCAGCTAGTCTCCATCATGGAGAAACTTTTATTAGGTAATTAAGTAATATTAAGTAGAATGAAAATGCTTCAAATTTAAACTTCAAAATATCCCTCAGACTTTTCCCAAATGCCACTGGGGTTCCCACTGGAGACATCACAGTTCCTACAGTAACCTGTCACCACTGATTATTGTCATGGCACTGAACACACAGAATTAATCTGTGGCATGCAGAAGGGAAGAGAGCTCCAGTGCAAGCCATTCCCCAGGCTGCAGCTCTTCAGAGACAGCTGCTCCTGCCAGGACTCTCCATGACCACAGTTCCTGCAGGAAATATCCTCCTGCTATGGCATGGGTTCCTCCCTGGGCACCAGGGTCTCTCTAGGGACCAGCTGTGGCCATTTCTGCTGTACTCCAAAGCCACGCAAGACCTTTCCTCGAGCTGGGGAGGAGTGCAGCTGGAAAAGGCTTTTGCACCTGGATCCAGCTGCATGGGAAAGCTGGGACAAGAGACAGGTGGCTGGGGACCTGTGTACTTGGGTCCTGAAGCAGCTCCTGCAGACAGAAAGGAGGTGCAGATGTGTGGCTGCAGATGTGGGAACCAACAGCATCAGAGAGAGGGGGAAGATTAGGAAGCATTGAGAAGAAGGAAACAGTCCTAAAGTGTGGCCATAGTTACAGACTGCAGAAATGCCACAAATCAGTGTATTTCTATGATTTCTTTACACCAAATTGGGCTCAGTTGCATAGACAGAGACAACCATGACTTATATATTTCAAACTTACACAGTATCATTCACAGATTCTTTATTACACAAAGTTATTTTCCTTATCCTATCTGCCACAGATGATAAAACTAAACAAATGGATGAATATAATTCATTCACTGGTTTATGAACCTGAAGTCCCACAGAGACAGTAGGATATAGCTATCCAGACTTCAATGCTGCTAAAACTGAGGGACAAAATGCAGCACAAGATCAGAGTGTACCAGCTTACAAGGATTTATTCCAGGAAACCAAATGTGCTCTGAGATTGATGTTGTTTCACTTCTTTCTGGGTTTGTTATCCTTACTGTAAAACATTTACCTATAAACACCAAGCATCAAAAAAGGCACCGTGATTTCAAGGCAGTACATGAACTCAGGATAGAAATGGATAGGGTTTACTTAGGGCTTTGAAATGTTTTGAGGTGTTAAGATCAATGGTCCCTTTTAATAGAAAAGCCTGGTCCACCCCTTTGGACACTGTAATAGTGCAATACACACACAACAAGAGTATTTCCTCTCATCACTCTATTGTTCCATCTGCTTTGGGACGCACTGCTCATGTGAAAAGGCAATCCAAAAATATCAGATGAACTGTAGATTTGCCATCTAGTTCAGATCATTGTTAGCTTGGTGTGAACTTTGCACAAAAGCAGTGACAGCAAAGATAACTGAGTGACACTGACGTGGCTCGATTTGGGAATTTTTACATTAAAAAAAAAATAGCTAAAGAAGATGAGTATCCACCAGTGCTCAGATGGAAACTGCATCATGCAGGACAGGGAGCTCATTGGAAAATACTCTTGAGGGCATCGGGAATACCCAGACTGACACTGAGGACATTTGCAAATGCAAGTTAATGCCTTTCAGGATTAGTTTTTAAACACACAATGATCCAAATGTTTATTTATCCACAGAGTGGCAGATTGTTAGTATTGCCTATGCCAAAATATGCTTTGGCTGCAATCCAATGACAAAGCCTTGTCTGAGAGATACTGATCAGTCTGGGGAGCTGAAGTGACACAGAAGAGATTTAAAAATCAAGGGGGCTTGTTCTCTGAGGCATACGCAAAGTATTCATTAACTTTTATCAGCACGTAATTCTCTCCATCCTGTCTCCTGCACTGCAACCATATGGGAAATATTTTGGGGCAACAGATATAAGGCAGGCTACCCTGCCTCTGGCAAAAGGGTTCAAAACTTCCTGATCTTTTTGTCTGAGTACCTGTATACTTTCTGTGCATAGATTTAGGGTCTAGGAAGCAGTTCATAGGGTTCATCTTTATTTGCACAGTTTCAAAAGCAGCACAGCACACCTCACCTGCACATACAGATTTTATACCATCACACCTACATTTACTGCTCCTGCAAAAATAAGACAATGTTGTGGCACTACAACTGCCCTGCCATGCTGAGAGTGAGGAATCCTCAGGCTGGAGCACCTCACATTCTGCTTAGCCAAGCCCAGGGGAAATGCATTTGGTGCCCAGCATAGATCATTATCCACCTCTGCCTCAGCTGCCTCCATCTGCCTCAGCTTTCAAGGCTAGTTTTAATAATTTTTCAAGTTACAGTAAGACTTGCTTCATTATGCTTTTATTAGTGATTTGTAATGGTCCCTAATTAAACATAACACTGCTGCAGATACAGTTAAGAAAGGCTTTACCATCCCGTCACACTCTGGAGTACTGAAAGAGTGCAAGCCTGCAATTTTCTTGGTTTGGTCCCCACAAGTGTGACACAGAATTTATGGTTCATCACCAAGACTGGATTAACATCATACATTCCCCAAAGGTGCCATGCACAGATTTCTTATTTGAGTTTTGCCATTGCTTGAAAGACCAAGAGATTTCCCTATGGGCTGAGGAGCAGTTAAGCAGCTGACAGCAGACTAGAGAGTGGGGAGGAGTAAAGTGACATGGCAGAAAAATCTCGTGGATGTAAAGAAACTTTTACTGTTATCATGCATTTAGATGTGGCTTGCTTATTCGAATTCCACTTTAAAAAGTCATCATTTAATATCATTTAACAGGAATCACCTACTTACAAAGCTTTGAGCTACGAGCTTTGTTACCCTGTTATCATAATGGAAAACACCAACCACAAAAATGTATGTAGATATTAATGAGGAACATAATACTGAAAAATGGAAAAGCTTACTTATCAAATACATGAAAATAGTTCGTGTTATCTGTCCAAAATTACTGTTAATCAAGAAACTCCACATTCTCATTGCTAGCTAAGCAGTCTCCCATCATCATACTGCAGTAGAAAGAATGTTGGAGGAGTCTAAATTCAGCTGCTGGAGATTAGACAGAGTAGGGAGGACGGGTGTGCACAGAAAGCTCTCTGTATGTAGCTTCATCATTAAAATTTCCCTAGCATGAGCAGAAAAGTTATTAAATTCCCCAATAAAAAATGTTTAAATGTCATTAAAAAGTTTCAGTTCTATCATAATTCTCCTTAATGGTAAAAATTTCAGTGCTGGTTCTCAGTCCCAAAATTGCATTTTCAAAGAACCCTGTGCTTTAAGTCTCAAATTGCCTAATTACCATATTTATTGCTGGATTCTGTTTTCTAATCCCTGATGACTTTGTCAGATATATTTATGTTCCCTTCATTTTACTCTCCTGCAAGAAGGACATACAGGAGTTAGCAAGGATGGCATGTTGCAACCTGAGTTGGATAGGAGGTTGTTATCACACCATATTAATACCTATTTAGCTACACAACATTAAGACTGCAAACTACACAGCCCTGGGTATAAAAAATCATAGCAGATACATTCTTCTTAACATTTATCCATATGATACTCACAGGATGGTCATTATAATTGATAAAAATTAAACCTCAAGAGTAAACCATTCAGTCTCATATTGACAGCACCAAACCCCATTTTGTTTCAATTGAAGATCTGAAGAACAATTCTTCTGCTTCTCAGCTCCCTTTAATTAAAGCATTGCCACGAAAAATGTAATTCAAGGGAAGAGGCAGGATAAAATATTAATACAAGCAAGTATCCAGGCAGTCCAAAAGTAGTAAAATCTCTAAAATGTTCAAATAAAGGCTCTGGCTTCTGTAAGTTTAGGAAAGGAAGAAAAAGACATGGAATTAATTCCTTGTTGTTTAAATTAAAGTTTCATTATATTACAGTTCTTTTTTAAAATGGAGTATATAAAACCACCATGATAATATACGCATTTATTGTCCTTTCATATTTAATCAGCAACCACCGCTCAGCCAAATTTTCTTAGCATTTAACCTTGTCAGCTCAATGCACAGTCTGCCAGGTTAGATGCTTTTCCTATCTTGTAAATGATTGTTGAAATTCTGGTATTTCTTCCCATCACTTGTTGGTAATAAAATTCAAGATAGTAGAATTTCTGCAAATTACAAGTGTTAGAAAGGTCAACAGCAAACCTCAATCATGTGTCTTGTTTCAACTTCACCCTCATTACACTAAAACCACAAAATGTTAGCTGTACCATTAAAAAAAAAAAAAGGAAAAATTTAAATCTAAATATTTAAATATTAAGTATCATTTTGGCAGTTTTAAACTACACCTTTGAGGCAGAACACTATTTAAAAATGACCCTCTCTCTTGAAAAACACATGGATTTGTGGGCTTAAGAAAATCTGTCAAGGGACCTACAAACAGATCTGTCTGTTAAAAGTTATCCTATTGCTATCACAAATTAAGAATTTCCAGATGATTATGAAATGTGTGGTCATTACAAGCTACCTCATGCTGGCAGTAACACTTAGCAAAGAAAAAAATTTAAAAAAAAAAAAAGATCCATCACTTATTCATGTTGATACTCTAATTCTCCAAATGTGAAGGAAGATAAAATCTCCTGTAGTCATTGCAATCAACAGATTTGATACTGAATAAACAGAGCAGGTCTGTCATGCTTAGGTTTCATTTCTAACTCTTATTTCAGCACAATTTTTAAACTAGACGTAAAGTCAAGCTGTGGTATTTTAATATGACCAGTTAATGGCATACAAAATATTCAGAATTTGGGGGTTTGTGGAGCAAAAAAAAAATTTGTGGTGGAGGGTCTATGCTGTCCACAGTGCTGACAGTGATCAGAATAAGGTGGTTAATTTCTTTACTTGAAGTTCCATATGAACAGATCTGTACTTCTAATAATTACTGAATAAGAAAATACATACCAGAGAACACCCTTTAAAAATAACAGAAAATGAATGACAAAGTATGAACAGTAGGAGCATAAAAAAAATTCTGGTGCACCTTAGGGGATGCTTTTTCTTACATTCTATTCCAGCTGAAATCTGCTTCATGCCACCATTTAAATTTCTTCGAATTTTGATCAAATATATGTGAAAATTTTATTTTTTCAAATAAACTGAAAGTTGTGGGTACTTTTAAAAAATATTCTGCAAGCATAATTTAAAGAATGCAAAAGTATAAAGGATGTAGGATCTTATTTTGCAAAAAAGCAGCTCATTATTTTGGTTGGACCTTAAATAAAAATATTTGAATGCATTCTATCTAGAATATAATTATATGAATCACATATCACTTTTAGCAGATCAAATCTCCTCTCGAGTCTCACAGATGGTAAAATAAATGAGTTCAAGCAACACTATTTTCTTGTTTCATTTACCAGGGAAGTAACTAGCACAAAGAGAGAAGGCAGTTCCTCCTGTAAAGGACAATACCCAGTAAATAAAATTCAGTCAATCGCTCTAGTTACAAGCACCTTTTTAGTGTCAAGTATTTTTAGCATTTTCTGCTTCTTTGGTTTTCTGGCAGTGGGCTGTATCCATAGTCAGTCACTAATTTTGGGAGCAATACATGACACCAGCATAGCTTCACTGTGTGCAACCTGCCTGCTTAGCCTAGGGAAACAAATACAGGGTTTTGTCTAGAAAACAAGACTTATTAAAAATGGCTAGTGTATAAAACTAGATAATTTTCCACTCTGCTAAGAAACTTGAGGAGATTTATTTTTATATCACCTTGAAAAGTCAAACAGACCAGAAACTGGGGACAGCTTCAGCAAATCATATCAAATTCTGTCTGCAGACAATTTGGTGTAGAGCCAGCAATCAAGAATTGGGATATCTTGGCTCTCCAGTCAGTGAAGCTCCCACAGCATTTTTATGAACTGGAATGGGTAATTCTATTCCCCCAAATTAACTTTAACTATGGTTTCATTTTCTCAGGAATCTCAGCTAAAATCCAGTTCTCATTCCACTGATGTTTTTAAATTGGCAGAACTTAGGTGAAAGTGTTTTCATCATGTTTTCATTTAACAAACAATGTTTTTCATCTTGGATGTAGCTAATTTCAGTGGCATCTTCTTGGTGTCAGTCTTATGGGTTCCTTTCCTACCTCATGGAGGAACTGGAGTTTGTCCAAAGAAGGACAACAATGCTGGTGAAGGATTTAGAAAATAATTTGAATGAGAAGTTGCTGAGGGAACTGAGGCTGTTTAATCTGGATGAGAGAAGGCTTGGGAGGATCTTATCACTCTCTACAACTTCCTGAAAAGAGTTTGTGTCCAGCTGGGGGTCAGTGTCTTCTGCCATGTCTCAAGGGAAAGGACAAGAGAAAATGGCCTTCAGTCGCACCAGGGGAGGTTCACATTGCATATTAGATTTTTTTTTTTTTCACTGAAAGAGTGGTCAGACATTGGAATAAGTATGTAGGATCATATTTTGCAAAAAAAATAAGCTCATTATTTTGGTTGGACCTTAAATAAAACTAAAGGACTCAGGGAGGTGGTTGGAGTCCCTGTCTCTGGAAGTGTTCAAGAGGAGTCTGGATATGACTATGGGGTGAGGGGTGGTTATGGTGGTGCTGGGTAGATGGTTGAACAAGATTATCTTGTAGATTTCTTTCAACCCCAATGATTCTGTGATTCATATGGACTTTGGAGGATGCAAATACGAGCAGCTTGCAAAGTGGATTGAAAACTGGATGAAGGCTCTCTGAAGTGAATTATTATTAGAATAAGAAAACTAGCCTAGATGGTCAAGGTAAAAAAGCAAAAATTGCATCTTGCTGTTAAAAAAGAGGTTACGGAAACTACACAAGCAATAGCTGAAGCAATTAAAGCTATAAATAAAGCTAGAGAGGAAAATAATTGTAATCATGATAACACACAGCCAATTTGTAGTCATCTGATGTTAGATGCCTTAGGCAGGACATAAGTCTCAGGAGGCTCCCTATGTGGTCAATGAATAGAGAGAGCAATTCAGTCAAGCACTCAATTTACGTTCCTAAATAAGCCTGGAAAGGCAAGGCAAGAGCTCCTCTTCCTCCCCTGATTGCTCACACAGAGAAGAGGAAAAAAGCTTTCAAATTTAAACATCACAGCTAGTTGTTTTGTGTCATGAAGCAAAGATCCCCCGAGGACCTGAACTACTGTAAGGGTCCGGCAACAGTGTAAATGATACAAGGAGGTATGAAACAACCTTTCCCCAGAGCATGCACAACCAAAACAGCAGCCAGAGGAGAGGAAAAAACCACAATGGATGTGGGAGAACAGAGGCAGTGATCCCAGCAGGTACAAAGACCTGGCATGGTTTCATGAGTCACTGCTGCTCTGTGCCCCATTGCAAGAAAGAGTGCTTGCATTAAAAGTATTTTGTCACTAACAGGCCCTTGTTTGTATGTCAAGGCAAGCAAAGGTGAGTTTCCTGATTTCTGGTTCCAGAAAAAAATCTACATCCTATTCCATTAGCTAACAAAAACCTGAACAGAGGTCTGGGTGGATTTTTAAAATTCTATTATAATCCCCTTTTAGTGGCTAGGGAAGTACCTTAATACCTCAGATGGAAAAGGTCCCACTGTCTGTGACAGAGCATATAATTGAACTGAACTCTCTGAAGTCAGGGAAATCTGTCACACTTCTCAGAGTGTGGGCATTAATCCTAATACCTTTTGCTTATGAAGGAAACAGTCTTCTTCGTAAGAAACCCATATACCTGGAAAAAGGTACCACAAAGATTAAGTTTTGGCCCCCTCACAACAAGAAGGAGGTGCTGGAGCATGTGCAGGGAAGGGCAGTGGAGGTGGGAAAGAGAGCACAAGTCCTATGAGGTGCAGCTGAGGGAGCTGGGGGTGTTTAGAAAAAGAGGCTCAAGGGGGACTTTATCACTTCTACAATCCCCTGAAAAGAGGGTGTGGCCAGGTGGGAATCTCTCCATTCTCCAGAGTAACAACGGATAGGGCAGGAGGAAAGAGCCTCAAGTTGCACCAGGGGAGGTTTAGATTGGATATTAGGAAAAATTTCTTCGTGGAAAGGGTTATCAAGCACTGCAACAGGCTGCCTAAGGCAGTGGTTGAGTCACCATTCCTGGAGGTGTTAACAAGATGTTAAAATGTGGCACTTAAGGACACTTAAGGACACTTAAGGGCGGTTTAATGATGGACCTGGCAGTGCTAAGATAACAGTTGGACTTCATGACCTTAAAGGGTTTTTTCCACCCTAAATGATTCTATGACTCTAAAGATCAGTCTTTCAAAGAAATGGTTTTAAGAAAGAATATTACTGAGGATGCCAACTCAGATGATGCCATCTCCAAAAGAATCTAAAACTCACAAATCTAGAACAAGCAGTTCCTCACAAATTTAAATCTATCAGCTATCCCACACTAATGGAATTTATGGCACAAACTCAAGGCTCAGTAGCCTGAAATAAAAATCTTCATGTTTTCAGAATTTTCCTTTTATTACTTAGCCCACAGAGAACTATGTTGTCTCAAGAAACACTAATTAAAACAATCACATAGATTTTTCCAAGTCTTAATCTGAAATAACTTCAAGACAAGAGTATTTTCATATCCATATATCTACCCATACACTTCTTTAGTGCTCACATTTTGTAATTAATTACTTCTCAGGATATTAAAATGTACCTTATTTTCAAATTGTGTACTGCACTTTCTGCTGAGTCAAAACATCTAGACCTTCTTTAAGTCAAAAGTCTGATCATTACTTTCGCTATTGATCCTTAATCTTCACAGAGACACTATATAAGATCATGCTAAGATTCATGCTTTCATCAAGAGGTGAGCACTACCTCAAAATCCAGTAGAGAATAATCATAAGAAGCCCAAGTCCTTGTGATAAACACTTCATTTTTTACAGTCATATTCTATAGCTGATTTTGAAACACAGACTGTAAGATAATACAGAGAAAAAGAATAAATGAACATTTCACACGTTCCCTCAATTACAGCTTTTTTTAAAAAAACACCATAATTCACACAAAATTACTTATGCCATGAAAATAAGAAATATTATAAAAATATTAGTGAACAGAGCATAACTAGATGGCAGCCAATTTGAACATGGTTTTAGTGCCATCAAATTAAGCAGGTTAATTAGGTAACTATTGAGGTATGCTGTAACTTACAGAATTTTTCAGTCTCTCACCTATTCCTGGCACTGTGCTGAACATCTTGGTTCTAATGTTTGGGCTAAAGAGAAAGGAGGGTTGATAAGCTATATCACAGTTTATTACAACAATTACCTGTCAGTCTGAACATCAAGAATCACAGAATCATAGAATGGTTTGGGTTGGAAGGGACTTTAAAGATCATCTTGTTCCAGCCCCCTGCCATGGTCACAGATGTCTTCCACTAGATCAGTCTCAGAGCTCCACAGGCTGGCCTTGGACAATTCTAGGAATGGAGCAGCCACAACTTCTCTGAGCAACCACATCCAATGTCTCACTACCCTTACTTACAGAGAAGATTTTTTTTCTAATATCTAATCTAAACTTACTCGCTCTTAGTTTGAAGCCATTCCCCCTTGTCCTGTCACTATATGCCCTTGTAAAGAAGACATCAAATAGCTAAATAAACATATTTCTCAGCAAGGCAGTAGATGAATAATGCATTCAGTGGTCAGTAAAGGGATAATCACATTTCAGCTTCTTTGCTGTTCCTTCCTGCCCTAGCATCATTCCTCAGGCTGTGCCTATACAAGATGTTTTGGTTCATGAGTGAATCACACTGAAGAACTGATCTGTCTGGAAAACAAACCAAGGAAAATTGGTTTCAGCATTCAGCTGGACATCCTCAAAATGGCTCACAGCACAACTGTGCAAAGATTCACTTTAGCACAGAACAAGAAGGCTCAAGCAACAGACAGAAATTGCAGATGGTAGTTAAAGCAGCCTTCCTTCCCGGGTTCTTTGGCTCTTTTTTCCCTTTGAAAATATTCCCAAAGTACATATACATTTTAGACACTTTTTCTCTTGGACACTATGATTTGATCTCCAGAAATAAGCTCCTTCACTGTCATGGAATTCAAGTCCTGGAAGATGCCCCCCAGTGCACCAGTTTAAATAAGGTCAACTCATTGTCTAGACAGGATGCCAAGAGCAGGGCCTTTGCCTTTTGTTCTATAAACCTACTTACATGTTCTCTGGATTGATGATCAGCAAGAAGGTTGAGAATTTTAATTATCCTCTGAATCCCAGCCAGCAAAAATGTGCTAACTTTTGAACCATATTCCTTTACATGTTAATTTATTTAATTTGTGCATTTGCGTTTAAATTCATCATTATGTAAATTCCCTTGATATCTTAAGCAGAATAAGCTCTACTATGCTTAGCTTTAAATTGTTTTGTGAGACTCAGAAAATGGAATAATCATAAAAGAATATCCACAAGAGTGTGTCTGATGGTGGGGTAGCCAATGCAGGCTTTGTTTTTAAATAATAACAAGCCACTAATACACAATCATAATTTCTCTCTGATCTTTTGAGCTGCTGTCTTTGATATATAGCTGTTGAACATCAATAAAATTCCTACCAATCATCATTTAAGAGAGAAAGCCAAGGTACAACATGAAAGAATATAATTTTCCATGCATAATATAGCCTTGTATTGCTTTGATGAGTTGCTTGTCAAGGGGAAGTCTCTGTTAACTCTGGGTGCTTCCTCTCACTGAACTGGAAAACAGAATGACAATGTGGAAATACAATTGCTTGATAAATTATTTTCCTTAGTATGTAAAAGTGAAGTATATGCAGTTCACTGAAATTGGTGGACTAAATGTACCCTTACAGCCCAGCCTATGTTCAAATCTTTTCCTTGAATAAAAACTGCAATAGCTGCCTTACAAACTTAAGTCCTGATTTTGTAAAACTTGACTTCTTGGAGCAGAGATTGCTCCTCTGAAGCCCAGGGTGGTGCTGGACCTATCTCCAGAGTTCCACTATATCTGTCACAGGGCACCAGTGTCTGGCCCCACTGAGAGCCCATGCAGCACACAGGGCTTGCAGACCCTTTTCTGAATTATTCCTAAGTGGTATTTTCCTCTAGGATTAATCCCTTGATTCCAGGTGTCACAATTTATTGCCATTCCTTGGGTTTACTTCAAGCCCTGGTACAGCACCTCTCCTCAGGAAAAAGAGCAGCACTAAACCTGCGATAACTTAGCAAGTTAAATGCTGTCTGTTTAGAGTAAAAGTATTCTCTTTGAAAAACACATAACAAACCAACAAAAAAAACTTTAAATTCAAGCCAGTTTGTTAATATTACTTCAAAGCTCCTTGAAAGACCTGCCAAGGAACAAGACACCGTGTCTCCTTCTGGACAGGACCATCTTTTGGCACCATATTTTGCTAGCTCTTTTGAACCAGAACAAACCAGGATATGGCTCCTCTCATGATGCAAACCTCTAATGGGATTATAACCAGCACAGGGAACTGGCAAGAAATATCCCCCACTGACTCTTATGCCCAACAGATCTCTCCAACAATTCTTTTTTAAATATACATTAGCCATCTAAAAGCTATTTAGTTAAAAAACTTATCTGAAAATCTCAGGTTTTCAAACTTTTGCTGTTTTTACTAGACCTGTTAATGTAATTTAAGGAAAGAGGGGTGTTTTTCCAGTGTCTTGGGAGAATATTCTATCGCAACATTAGAGCAGGAACTAAACCAACAGTATTTTTAAATGCACACTACCAGGTGCTTTATTGAAAGAATTGCTTCTTGGATGACTTTACAGGACACAATATTTGCCTGTGATGCAAATTTGGCAAAGGCAAAAAATACATATATGTGAAAACTTCCAAATTAGGCCCTTTCAGAATGCAGTAGTGAAAAATATTTCTAGACAAGACTGTTGAAATCAAGAATAAAAAATATTAAGAAAATTATTACATGTAATAGAAATTAGATGATTATTGCCATCTGGGCTAATAAGTTGGAGAATGCATTCTTCCCAAGAGAAGAACAGTGAAAGAATTGGGAATTTTCCCTGCATCACTTCTCCTGATCCAAGCTTCCCTGAACCTACCAAAGGGTCTGGACCACAGATCTGATGAGAAGCAGCTGAGTGAGCTGGGGATGTTTAGCCTGAAGAAAAGAAGGCTCAGGAGGGCCCTTATTGCTCTCTACAACTGCCTGAAAAGAGGTTGTGGTGAGGTGAGGGTTGGTCTCATCTCCCAGGTAATGAGTGACAGGATGAGAGGAAATGACCTAAAGTTGCTCCAGGGAAGGCTTATATTAAGTGTTAGGAAAAATTTCTTCTTCAAAAGGGTTATTGAGCATTGGAACAGGCTTCCCAGGAAAGGGGTGGAGTAACCATAACTGGAAGTATTAAAAAACCTATGGATGTAGCACTTGGGGACGTGTTTCATTGGTGGAGTTGGCAATGCTGAGTGAATGGTTGGATACAATGATCTTAAAGGAATTTTGCAAACTAAATGATTCTATCAGTCTATGATTCTCCAGTCCAGGTGGAGTTTCATGATCTTAATACTGGCTGGAGGAGTCTATCAGACCTTAGAAGATCCTAAATGGGGATCAAACCTCTTTTCCTACTATAGAAATCACTCAGAAAACCACCAAGATGATACCGAAACACAACCTCTCTACACAGTATTCCCCTCAAAGCTAAAATAAGGTGCCACATTATCAGTCCTTCAGTAGAGACTGATGCTACCTCTTGCTGTCTGTCTAGAGAGGTGACAGAACGATGGCAGCTGCACAGCCAAGGGGCTGTCAGGGGTGCAATGATGCTGATCAAGAGAGAAAATGGACAAGTTGAAAGCAATGTGAGAAGCAGAGCTGTTGGACTAGGCAAGCAGTCCTTGCAGATACAGGAGAATACAGTTTAGTAGCTTTGAAGCAGTACAGCAATTTACTCCCAAATTTCTATTAAAGCTGCTGCCTTTAATGCATAGCTCTAATGAAAAAATTCAGAGTCCTAATAAAAGTAAGGCTTTAAGCTTTTTAAGCATCTTTTTAGAGCTAAGGCCTAATGCCTTTAAGATTCACTCAACTGCAATTTCTAAATCTCCTCAAATACAAGCACATAGATATAATGCATAGGTCTTCACTATATGCAGTCATACTCATACAGAAATAAAGCAAATAATGGTGATGAAAGTGAGTAAAACTACTTTTGAATATGTGAATTACTTCCTTTAAATGGTCAGAATCCTGTAAAATTTTCTTTTTCTGCCTCATGGGACACCAGAAATTTTTTTCCTGCAATTTTCAGGTTACAGTCAGGAACCCTCCACTGGTAGAGAAGGATTTGCCCACCACAGTCTGGATACTATTTGTATTCTCACTATATATAGTGCTTGATAGCAGAAGCCCTATCTCCTGGAATTCTTGAGAATGATAGTCCTTGCTTACAGTGGGAAAAAGGAAATACTAATCCAAACAGACCAAAATCCTAAATTATAGCAGCAAAGAGCAATTAAAAAAATGTACATTTAAAACTCTCATTATTTTTAATCTATCTGAGGAGTTTCATTATTTAGTCTTTGGGGTCTGACCATATTGGTTAATAAACTAAGAAAAAACATGATGCTACAAAGCAAAAAAAACCCAAAAGAAAACAAATGAGAAAACCCAAAAACATAAACAGAACCACAAACAAAACAAAAAAAAAACCCAAACAAAACCCAATTTAGAGAAACAAACTGCATAGAAAGAATTGAACACCTTGCATTTAGCTTTAATTGACTTTAAGGATAGATTACAAGCACTTTTGTTAACGTGTTGAAAATTGATATAGTACTAGAGAGTGCCCTCTGGAGCACCAGCTTTATTCATTTCCACTCTTGTCATATTTAAGTTTAATCAAACTACCAAAACTAGATCCCAGGACAGGATCTGGGATTATCAGATTGATCCCACATTCAATAAGTGATCATATTTCACATACTGATCAACTGGTATAAGTTGATCATATAAGTACATATAAGTATCAATTCACATACTGATAAACTGGTTGCTGACCTTGGGTTAACCTTCTGATATTAAACCTTGTGCTCCTATTCACAGTCTACCATGATGAAGGTCTTGTGACCCTCATCCTCCTGGCCTTTTTCCTGCCATTGAGAAGACACAATTAGGCAAATAACCCTGCCAGCAGGCAGAATGGAGCAACATCCTTCATTTTTGCTTCCCATCTGCAGCAGAGGATTTTTCAGGGATAGCTGGCATCTGTTCCTGAGGCCCTTTGGCTTGGAACAGAAACTGACCAAAACTGAGAGAATATTGCCTTTCAAAAGAAAACTTCATTCTATTTAAGTCTACAAAGTAACTAAACAGTCAGGAAGCATCAAGTCATTGAGCAAATTGTTCTCTGTCAGCAAAGGAGGAACTCTGCACAGAGAAAAAAAATGTTTTTGTCTAACTTGTAACACCTTTGCCCTGGGTTCAAGGAAGAAAATGTCCCTAACCCACCAGGGTCCATACTGGGAAGCTCACACAGCTGTGTACTGCAGCTACCTTGTAGTCTGAAAGGAGGTCTCACTCTGCTGGACAGATCCTCATTTGCAGACACAACCACACTGCAAGTATAGAGAATGCAAAGAGAGCTGCCCTTTCTTTGGAACCTATAATAGAGATTAATAATTAATTAATAATCTTAGTCTGCTGACACTTTTCATCCATCCCAGTGTGATGTGCCTTGGAGGCTGTGCCCATTCTGCTCTTTCACTGGCGAACTCATTCACTGGCTCTGACTCTGTTACTCCACCTCCTGTCTGCTGCCAGATGCACACCAGATGGTGATTCTTCATTTTGTACATGAAGAGTGCAGGTTTTTGGGAGTGGGGATGATTTTCTAGCTGGTTTTGGACACCCAAAGCACAATGCAGTTCTGGATACTGACAATTTTGCTAGCCACTACAACCCATAACACAAATCATAACTCTGAGGCTGGCTGTG
The DNA here is from genome assembly GCF_971803275.1 of Cyanistes caeruleus. Classification (NCBI taxonomy): domain Eukaryota; kingdom Metazoa; phylum Chordata; class Aves; order Passeriformes; family Paridae; genus Cyanistes; species Cyanistes caeruleus. Next base: position 11,369,214 of record NC_141701.1, read on the forward strand.
ATGGATCTAACATCCATCCCCAGAGAGTGACTGTGAGGCCACATGAATGGCTTCACAGCTATAGAAACCTCCACAGTGCTTGAGAAGCCTATTAGTGGCAAATGTGTACAAATTGGCAGTTCCTACCAGATTTTCCAGCCTGTTAGACAAATAAGCTCGTTAGAGTAAAATTTACTCTAAATATGTGAAACCTGATGGTTTGAAACTGAGATGTTTTCTGGAACAGTTCAGCAGCTTGTTATAACTGTACCATGATTCAGTGCTTGGGCATCCTCCATATCTCAAGTGCTGCCTAAGCTACCAGCAGAGCTTCTGACAGGAGCTAGCCAGACTGCCACCCTCAGATGAACATCAGAGCAGTTGTGCTTCCACCAGGCAAAAAATTCCTAGAAGAATGCCTTGCTTCCTGCAAGGTTGGAAACATCTGATGAATAAATACACTATACCTGCTACATCCTTCTCCCTGACCCCTTCCTAATTGTTATAGGTATTCTTCCAATCTTATCATTACCATAATTTTTAAAAACTTCACCATCATCACTCCAGAGGGTAGGACAGCGCTGGGATCCGCATGTTCTGTGTAGGGAAGTCAGTCACAAAGAAGGGGTGCCTCTAGGAAGAGACCTACTAAGGAAGGGAGAGTAAACCCAAGTCCTGATTTAGTGACCCTCTCATTAGGTAAATTTTCTTAATAAACCATTTCAGTCCTGTTGTTCCCAATTATTTTCACAGCATCTGTAACCACTGTCATTAACTTCTGGGTTAAGGGATGGAGCACAATACATTGAGTTATGTATTATGCTTTCAGAGGCATTTTATCACATTCAGCATTGCCTTTTCCGCCCATTTCCATTGCAATTGGATTTCAGTAGAGGTAAAGGGCTATTAGAAGAGACACCAACACTTGCAAGTATGTGCCAGATCAGAATATCAGCTTCAAACATTTCATGGCATTGTCTCTAAGTGGGTCAGTTCATAAAATATCATCTGTTCAAATGATGCCTATGCTGCAGTAAGAAAAAGGGGAAAATGCAGCAGTAATTGAAAATGATCTGATTTTAAAAGTCTTGCACCTGGTGCATGTTCAAAGAACATTTCAGTGTTCCATTAATAATGCTTCTAGGACAGAGGAAATTTGAAAAATGTTGCTCCTAAGATCATGATCAGAAGTTAAAAAAGAGAAATAAAGGTATTTTTAAGAAAATTCTGTGTCTGGGTCTTGCGACATTATTATTTGCACATATCCTTTCCTTTTTTTTCAAGAGAATGGGCTTTTGGGTGCATCACTTCCTCAAATGTCTATTCAGTGTGCTAATGAGATAAGAAATATATAAAGAATATGTTGTGCAATAGCAAAGCATTAACTATTGCTCCATTTTCACGTATTCTTGAATAACACACATTCTAATTCAGCAGAAGATTATTTTACTGACCTTTCCACTTATTTCTAGTTCACTGGTGTGTCTAGAGCTATCTTGTCACTTCATAACTCATTTTTGTTTTAGCTTAAGTGACTGCTCAGAAGCAACAAGCCCTGCTGGAATGTCAGGCACAAACTCCACTCTGGAGGCATTGAAATGAACCCCACAGCCACTGGGGAGCTGGGAAAGGGGCAGAAACTTGTGTAGAGGAAGTGACCCATGAGACAAAGAGAGACATGCTCCTGCAGTCTGTACCAGCTGAAACCCTGGCAGGCAGCGTTTCATCACGGTTGGGACTCTCAGTGCTGAAGCCTGGAGGTTGCAGAGGTTGGACCACATGGCCAGGTCTGCTACTGAGAACACAGCATGTTATTTTCTGCTCAAGCACAATGGGAATTATTATTTTTCTTGGTGCATCTCTCTGAGTATTCTATAACCCCCGGTCTCAAAATGAGGTAGGCTATGAGAGATGGGGCCAGATTCCCTAGAGACTGGAAGAAATAGAAGAAATTCTTCTAGTTCTTTTTACTTTACAGAAGTCTTGTTTTCCTCTGGGCCTTGAAGAAAAAAAGCCACTTTGGTAAATTAAAAACTAGTTCAACTCCCCTGCTTAATGGTCTCCTCTAGAAAGAAGGGAGAAAATTTTATATTGACTTCAGGCATGGACAAACTCTTTCACCCCACTCTTTATGTGCTCTTTTACTGCTCTTGGACCTAGTCAATGATGCTATGAGCAAACCTAGTCATGTCTACGTGGTGCTAATATATCTCAGTGTCTTCCTGAGCAACACTTATTATACTGATAACCTCTCCAGATCTCATGATCTTTACCTGATACTTCAGAAGTTACTCTTTAAAAAAGAAACAACACTTTATTGCTTGTGTTCACAGCCAAGAAAAATCCAAGGCATTGCCACACACCTTGTTAACGTTTGGGGTTTTTTTAAGCATTCCTGGGTGCAGAGCTTTCAGTCAATGGGAGCATTCATTTGGTTCCCCTATGGTGGACCTGAAACAAATAACCTGGCAAAAGACTCAGAAGTCTACTCCAGAATTTTTTGTCCTCTGGTAGTATATTGGGTTTGGATAAACAAACAAACAAACAAACAATATTTTAATATATTTGATATCTTTTGGAGTCAGCTGTAACATATTGCCCAGGACTGCATCCATCTCTGTGGGTTTTAACCATCTCCAAGGACTGAAGCTCAACAACTCTGGGCAATCAGTTTGAGTGTTTGACCAATGTCATAATAAAAAATTATGGTTATGTTTAAAAGCAATTTCCCACATATCAGCTCATGCCTTTTGCCTGTTGCCCTTTTGATAAACATAACTGAGAAGAAACTGACCCTGTCTTCTTTACTGCCCAGTTATTTGGTCCATACTTCACCAGTTTATCTATGAATATTGTAGGAGTCAGTATCAGCATAGAAGAATATCAGTTTGGTCAGACTTGATTTCCCCTTCAAAAATTTATGCTGACTACTCCCAGTAACCTTCCTGTCACTGATAGGTTTGGAAATGCTTTCAAGGGTTATTTGTTCCAACACCTTTCCAGGTATCAGAGTGGGGATAACCAGCTCAGAGATTCTCAGATCCCCCTTTCACTTCCTAGTGAATATATGAAGTGACATTTATTTCTTAGTATATCTAAACTGATCATTCTACCTCTCTGAGGAGTTAATGGGAACTCTAGGGCACTAACATTTCTAGGGCATTACAAAGCACAGGTTCATTTGATATTTTCTTCATTAAAATCAAGAAAGATGAAAGAGAACTGTCTTCTCCTTTTGACTGTAAAGGAAGGGCAGATGGCCAGGTTACAAGTGGATGCCCATATGTACACACCTGCATCTGGCTCAATAAATCCAAAGAACTTAAAGAACCTCAACTTTGCCATCAAGGACAAGTGGGTGATGATAATAAAGTTCATTTTTCCCCATAAACAGAAGTCTTCCCCTGCAGCAGAGTCATACACTAGTCAGGACAGTTAGATGGATGAAACAATATATTTGATGGCAAAGGGACTTTCTATTTCTTTCCATTTGATCAATTCTTCTTCAGAGAGAAAGAAATGCAGTCCACAGTCAGGTCCCCTTCTAATCTACCCTGTTTTGCTGAAACCCATGAAGTGCTGTGTCAGATTGGCTAGCCTTGCAAGGTGATCTGCTGGCTTCCATCAAGCAATAGAAGTCATGTGTTAAAGTAGCACAAGCACCAGTCAAATTGGAAATTGTTTCTTTTCCCACATTTTTTATCTATTATGAGTGATCACAGAAAGAAACAAAAAATATTGGTTTTTTGCAGCATTGCTTTCTTATGCAGCAGTGGAGTTTTACTTGGAAAGTAGCAACAGTGTCTTTGGATACTTAGGGGTATCCTTTAAATGACTGTGGATCACTACCTTTCATGTTATAGTCCCTTTGACTACAATAAAGAGTGCTACCTTTCACTTTTTATTCCAGGATATATAGCCTGTCTTCCAAATTCTACAAATTTCAGCCTTTCACTTCTCCATGTTAAAAAAAGCAACAAAACACAAAACCAATCAAAAGGAACACAGAGAAACATAAAAAAAAAATGTCTGTGAGAGAAATACACCCTGAAGGGCTGATTCTTCCCTCTAGCACTGATTGCTTCCCAGCCCAGATTCTCTTGCCGAGCAGCAACCTTTAAATTTTGTTTCTGTCTCTCCTGATATCTGGTGGAATCTGGATCCAAGGCCAGGTGTGCATTCATGGCTGCCTGCCCTGCAGTGAGTCAAGCAGCCCCTGCAAGAGACCAGTTGTTCAGACATTCAGGAGCAATGATCCCAGGTGGGTTTGACATATGATCTAAGAGTGGTGAAAGAAAAGCATCCAGCCCCAATGTCATTCCTTTCCACCAGAGACTTTCTGAAAGAAAATGCTGAAGAAAATTAAAAAGCAAGCAAACAAAAAATTACCAAGGGAACAAGGCACAAGAGAGGCAGGACAAAGGGGAAAAATGCTTGGAAAAACATTTCCTTCTCCTGACAAGTCTCAGTTATGTACAGAAAGCCTGTGAGAAATACTGAGCCTGTGACAGCAGGAACATCCCAAAGAGAGCAGTGTGCAGGGGGAACACAATTAATAATAAAGCCCTGTGGAATTTGTGAAGGTTCTGCACAAAAGCTTGAAGCCGTCTTTTGAGAAACCAAATCAGCTTTAATTACTGTACTCTGGGTTATTATTTTAAAATGCTTTTGCAGTGAAAGTTTCTCAGTCTGAGGGAGGGAAATGCTGCTTTGCTATCATTTCCCTTCATTGTTACAGGCTTCAGCACACAGTGAATGTGTGCGAGGACAAGCAGGTCCTCAATGTCTTTCATTTCAAGTGTTATTTTTTTTCCCTTTTCATTAACAGCCTTCAAGAAGAAAAATAACTACTTAAGGCAGGGTTTCCTTTCTCTTCTCTACTTTTTATTTTTTTATTTTTTTCCCAGAATGGGTGAGGCCCTTTGCATTCACTACACCTTGTTATCTTAAAACCAGCGTAATAGAGACACACATGTGCTCATTACTAGTAGCTGTGCTTTCTTAATGCTTCCTATGATGGTATTTTCAGCTCATAATAGACAGTGGATGATCCGTGCAGAATAGTGAATGTGGTGTTGATTTTTCCCTCACTTCAGCACAAGCAGTGAAGGATCTCCCCAGTTTGTAACAGTGAGAAAGAGGGAAGAATCCACTCCCTGCCATGGCTTTCCAGGGTCTGGTTGCTGCAAAGCCTCACACACCAGCAGTAACAGAGTTTACTTCTGCAATAAGGTAGAAAGCTCTCAGTTTCTGCACTTTGGACACTGATAGAAAGAAGTTACGTTTTTTAAGGTGACTAGATATATTATTTGAGAGGACAAAAGTAAGAATATGAGGGGAAAGCAAAGCGGGAGGAGGAATCTCATTCTTCAACTGCTGCTGGAAATGTTCGTAGTGGGCAACACAGAGGGGAAGAACACCGAGCAAGAAAAACAAGCTTAGACAAAACATGATTAGTATTCCTCTCTGTCCTGTTGGGTAGTGCCTTTTATGTGGTTTTCAGCGTAGTGTTTTAATAAAAATTATAAGTGGCTACATGTTATTATGTGCCATCACATAGTAGGAGGCACAGCTGAGTCCACATTTGCCAATGTCTTGTAAAATATGTTTAATGGGAAAATACACAGATAGAGAATTTCATAAGATGCACAAAACCCAGTAAGTAATTTGCCCAAACCTGAAATAACAATACAAACAGATACGTCACTGGTTGGGACAAGAGCTACCAGTCTCTGAGGCCAGACATTTCCAGTGTGATCAGCTCCAGCAAGTACAAGATTTGAATTGAAGTTATTTTCTTTTTGTGCAGAAACTTAGAGCATTCATCAGGCTTAACTGTCTCTCAAGACTTTGATAAAAGCAGCAACATGAGTGCAGGGAAATAGCAGCTGTAGGATCAGAAACTGCCCCTCAACAATCCAAGTTTCTCTTGTGCCCATAGGTGATTAGCTAGAAATGTTGTGTTTTTCCTAGACATTCCTAGACATTGTTTCCATGCTATGCAGTTTAAGATTACACACTAAATCCCATGGATGGCACTTCTTTATTCCAGTTGAAAACAAAGAGAAAGATAGTGAGTATAGAAATTAAAGTAGGGCATGATGTTTACAAAAGAAGTATGATTGGAGCGTCTTCAGAACCAGCACTGAGGAATAGTTTCGAGGATGATTCAAGTGCATTTCCCTTATTTCAAATACAGCCTCATTCATCACTGTGTCTGTGCTCAATTGCAATTTCAAGGTTCAAAAGCCCTTGGTGCCACCCAGCAGACAGTTCCAGCTGTGGAAGCATAATTGTTTCTTCAGCTACCATCACTACCAAGCACTTGTTCTCAAGAGTGTCTAAACAGTGGATGAGATTAAGGCTAAAAAACACTTATGAAGTCATTGCCTACTCCTTTAAATATATATAAAAAAAAAAAAAAAGAAAAAAGAAAGGAAAAATCCCAGCAGCAAAAAACGTATATTCCAGTAACTTACCACCTTAGGTAAACTCTCTCACTCTGAGCTCTTTTGAAATCTCATCCCACCCAATTCCACCTATGTTCCTCTCATTACCAGACATTCATTTCTAGCAATAGCCATCTGCACTCTCTCCTTTTGACTCTCTAGATCAGAACATCAAGGTTTGGGATTTATTTGCTAATCTGACTAGAGCCAGACAAACAGACATTCTTTAATTAATATTTTCTCATTGTTTCCTTGAGGACTTCTGGAATTTCCTCAAGTCATATTCCATCTTTGTTATTGTCTCATTTCCTGCTCATGCCGCCTCACTGTCTCCTTTGCCTGCACCACTGGAGTAAACACGGAGTAGACTGCAGTGCAGTCACACAGGGTAGCTCCTGTTCAGTGCAAGGACCTTTCAGGAAAGCAAAGAAGGAAGTCTGGAAATAACTTATGATAAACAGCAGGGAACTGACGTACAAAAACTGACGTAGGATCCCAGATAACAAAGTTGGATTTTACCCAACAGATAACTGGAAGATTTTAGTGAACAGGATTCTATGGTGAAAAAAGACCCACAGAGCAAATATGCTGCTATCGTTCAAGAAAAGCTGTCTTATTATTAAGGAAAAGTGATTTTTCCCTTTGTAGCAAGTTGTTCTTGAAAGCATAAAAGTTATCAACAAAGTTTCATGGCTTAGCACTTCTTAACAAAGCCAGGAAATTCTGCTTTGACCCTACCAGGAGGACTCCACTGCATGCAGGCAGGGTAGTGTGCTGTACATTGAATAAGTTATACACATTTAAAAAATATTTGATTCTCATCCAGTTCTCCCATATTTAGGATGTTAGTAAAAACTTAAACTTATAGTCTTCCAGATAAGATTTTTAGGTTAAAAGATTTTCCTTTGATATCTTTTAACATATTTAGTGTAGTTTTGGTTTAGACATCATAGCTTTACTTTTCTGATTCCAAGGTGCCTTGCTTCTCCTAATTTATCATGAAAAGCAGTGCAACAGTTATATTAATACAGTGTTCATATTATCGTCATCTTCAAACTGAAAAAAGAAAGCAAAATTTTTTGCATGTTTTGATCACACTTTGCTTATTGGAATGGAGATACTGAATCAGTTTCTACCCCCAGTTTCCCTTCAGTAGGGGCTGCCCTGCGCTGATGATCCTGGTTGCCCTGCAGTTGTGGCTTTTATACAGACAGGAAACTGCTTGTCAGCACATGGTGAGATCTGAAAACACAGTAAGACTTTCAGAATAAATTCTGTGTTATGGCTGAAGGGACCCTGTGGGGACCAAATTATTTCAGTTTAATGCCCCTTGCATCATTTTTTTAAGTGTCAGATTCCCCTGGTTAGACTCCTCTCATAAGAGGAACTTTGGTCTCTTCTGCTGGAGTGAATTTTACCTAGTGCTGAAGCCAGGCAGCTGTGAAAAAACCTGGCAGAAGGAGCTCCTGCTGCTTTGATGAGGGAACATACTGGGTCTTCAGCTCAGCAATAGCTAAGATTCTATAAAGAATCTCTGAAGAGACTCACCTCTTCATTCAAGATGGGAAGGCCTATCAGCATAAGGACAAAAGCATGTTTTTAAAAAGCTAAAAATGTTCTGTGGTGGTAGAACAACACACTCCTTTGTCTTCTTCAGGAGCCAGTTTGTTTTCTCTTCAAATTCAACAGGGAGGGAAAAATTTGTGGATCATTTTGTTTAGTTTTAGAATGCAGTGATTTACCTTTGGTCCATCTCAGACTTTCAAGCTGACAATAAATTGCAGCAATTGACTCCAAATTGCCTATAAGTGGCATTTTCATGAATTTCTTTTTCTGTTTCAATTTGAAAAGTGTTCAGGTTAATTGAGATGCAGTCCTTAACTAGCAAACATTTGTTAAGAACACCACTATATAGACACAGTTGAAGTGGGAAAAAATTTGCCATATTTTTCTGAGATGCAAACTTACCTTCTATCTTTATTAGTAGAGAACATGATTAAATTGTTAGTGTAGTTATTCTGTCATAAATGCTGCTCATGTCATCAGTATACCCTGAAAAAATAAATTAAGATTACAACCTCCTAGACAAATATAAATTTTCTGAAGTTTCATCTGATGAAAAGATGAAGAACGCCAAGTTTCAGACCCCACACAAGTGATGACTGTCAAAGTATCACAGTACAGACACAGCAAATTTATGTGACAGGATGTGTTGGGAAATCTTAGTATATGCTTAGTGCACCACAGCAATATACCACAAACAGTGGCCACCAGCAGCAGCAGTGTGGTAGTCTCATAAATTAAAAATAGCTGGCATATCCCTCTATTTAAATCGAGGGGAGTGTTCATGTAGTGAATTCTCATCCTGAGCATGACTGGCAGAACGTGTGATTTAGCATCTGTGATTTAGTGTAGGGAGCTGTGTATGCATTTTGCTAGGGTGATTTCTCTGTTGTTAAATTTGGCCTTCAGAGGTGGCCAAGAGTGCCTGGCTTAAACTCCCATCCAGAGAGGATAGAAGAGGATGGCTGAATGGGGCTAGGACCCCACGATATAACTGCTGAAATGAAAGAAAATGAAACACATGTGGCACCAAGGCAGAGATGCCAAATAACTGATGTGGCACTCTAGCTGAGGAGCTATCAGTGCTGCACCGGGTGGGACAATCCCATCCCAGGTCTTATAGGAAAGGTGGGGAGCAGAAAACCAACAGAGAAAGAATAGAGGGATGGAGAGAATGGGGAGGAAAAGCTAGGAGAAGGAGAGAAGGGTTTATGTCTAGGAGACATTTGCCATTCTGGGCTGGTGCAGAGGATGTGAGAAGCCACAGAAGAGGACGTGTCAGAACTCATCTTGACCTGTGCCTCAGTGACAGCAGTCCCAGCAGCAAGTTCCCTCAGCCACTGGCACAGGTAATGGCACTGCAGGCAGCAGCACTGTGATGCTCTGCCTGCCCACACACCAAACTACCAGGGTGCTCCCACAGAAAAATTAGCCCTTACACTCAATTTCTACATGCATGTGGGAAATGTGAGGGATGGCTACTGCCTCCAAAAGAGCCCAGCACAAATGGCAGCAGCCAAAGGAAAGATAATTTTTTGTAAGTATAATTATCTTTGTGACTCTCTCTGGCTTCAGAGAACAGTAATTTGCTGCTGGGTTATTCCTGCAACAGTCAAGTGCAGTGCAGACAGATAGTAGTTTTATTTCTGGGACAGCTTTAAAACTTTTCCTGTCTTTTCACCTCACTGCCTCCAGCTATCCCACATCTTCCCCTTGCTTCCCAGTTGGCTGGCACCTTAGCTGTGCTGGGACAATTACTTAAAAATTGCATTCAGCTGAGACAGGAACCAGGGACAGGAATAAGCAGGCAGAGGAGAGAGCTGAGGAGGGGAGGGCAGGTCCTTCAGCTGGCTTTGCCTCCAGAGTGGGTATCCTGTGATAACATGGCCTTGGTAAGCTCTTTTGCATAGGCTCATGCAAAGTGGGTGCTTTTTAAGGGGTAATGATGTGAAAGAAATCGATAGAGAGTCCCTTTCCAAACAGCTGTGCTGGGTGGGGGCACAGCTTCACCAAGCTTTAGAACCTGCCCTTCTCCTAAAGCCCTTGAGGAAGCAGATGCAGCTCTGCCCAAAAAGGACCCTTGCAAAGGTTGAGTCTCTGCTCAAGCAAATCCAGCCAAGGATCTCTTGCTCCTTGCTGCTGAGGGTTTTCCTGCCCACAGCACAATGTATTCACTGCTTCAAGTACAGAGCATATGATCTACCTGCTGCTGTGTGCTTGTCATCCATAGCAGTGTTAGCAGAAGAACTGAATTGATCATACATAAAATTTACTCTCATATTAAGAAAAGGAAAATGAATTAAGCACTGAAAATCTGATATCAAGATGCCAGGATAGGAAAGCTTGTCACAGCTTCCTGGAAGGGTCTGTCATAAAGCTCATGTATATTTTTCCCATTAACACTCAATTACAGTGTACTTCTCTAGTTCAGACATTGTTCTTAAAGTGTCATATCAAGGGCACTAGAGATACTAACCACCAAACATAACAAAAAGAATAAGGATTAAAAAATAAAAAGAAAAAATATATTGAAGCTGAACAACGGGATTTTCAAAGAATGCAAGCAAATAATTTCAGAGTTCAGAACAAAGATCTATGCAATACATATACTATATAATTTATGCATACATTTTATGTAAAATATTTAGTATCTCCAGCATATCTCATGGGGCAAAAGACCCAGTATACATATTATTTCATTGTATATAGGATCTTTTTTATTATTGTTTTTATTGCAGAAGGAAGTACATTAGAGTGAATTTGATATATTCTTTCATCAAATTTTAACATGAAGTCTCTTGAGACATATATCTGGCATCGCTTCTAGCCAGGTGCATGTACAATGTGTGAGCAGTAATCTCATCTGGCATTTTGTGGGTTTTTTTCAATAAATCAAGATAAACCAGCTTATGATTGGACATTATATTCAAAGACTAGTTAGGACCTGTTACTATATTTATGTGGTAATCAAAATTCTTAAAGGAATGTAACTGCTAAAATGCATTAAAACCATATGTTAAATACCTGTTGGATATATTGAGAAACTCACCTACTGGAAAAGCATGAATGCAAGAAATGAATGAATATAAGAATGGTCTATTATGGTCTCTAACCTAAGATCAACCCACTCACCCAGCCTTCCTTTTGAAATAGCCAGGAGCAGACACATAGTAATAGGTTAAGGCAAGTGCAAACCCACAATGATCGTTTTTCTCATGTATATTTTGTTTATTCTATAAAACCTCCTTATAATTTTTCTTTGTGTCATATAGCAACTTGTGATATGATTAGCTATGAAATGACATGTTTTCTGCTTTATTCTTTATTCCTTTCCAAAAAATTCCTGACTTTCTGCTTGCATGTTGACCACCAGAGAACTATAAAAAGTGACCCCAAGGTCTCCTTGACAGCAATAGCTAATTTAGAACTCATGATGGTATATATGTGTATTCCCATGTGCTTTATCTTATATCTATCAGCACTGAATTGCATCTGTCTTTTATAGCACAGACAGCATCTTGGGGATCTAGTGAATTCCTTGCACTCATCTTCAGTTTCAACTATTACTGTTAATTCCATTTCATCAATAAACAATTTAGTTTTTCTTACTTTCCAGTTAAAGAGTACTCATATCATCCATTATAATCTCACAGCTGTGAGAGGTGGAAAAGTGAAATTGAGGGAGACATCCGTTTCAATCACTCCTGCAAAATCTCAGAGAACATTTTTGGCTTGAAGCTTCTATGTTAGTATCTTGCTCCCACAACAGAACTGAATTGTAGGTTTTTCCAAAATTTTCAGGATTCTCAAACATTTTGCTTACTGTGCACTCACCTTTGTTTGCTGTACACAATATAATATTATTTGGTTTTTACTGGAATTCTATCTTGTCTTCTTCATCTAATGCTTCCTGCCATGGTCATGATCCTAACTGATTTAATGGCTACTGAACTAGAAAGACCATGGAAATGGCCAATCTTTCATATCTTTCAATGGAAATCTTTCATAGATTTACAGATAGTGTATCAGGGTCCATGACATGATTACAGCACCTATAAGAAGACTTTGTAAATCTCATGTTTATATTTAATGTGAGCTGGGAGAAAAATGAGCTGCTTCTGATCACTTCCACATTCTCTTCCTAGATCTTAAAAAGTCTTCTTTCAAGAGCAATTTTTCTTCTTTGCCTGAACCTGAGATCAAACACTTTGCAAGAGAGGCTGACCTACAAGTGGAGTGCATATTACAGAAACCTCCACAAATCTAATTTCCCCATAGAAAAGGAGTTAAAGAAGTGACTGGAACAATGGGGAAATTACCACTGAAAAGTCATATGAATGGGAGGCTGAAGTCCATCTAATTTGAAACACACCACCAATTTGGAAGGTGCAGTACTTTGCTAACTCCTTATGTTCAAAATTGTAGTATTCCTTCCATGAATAATTTGGAATTGGAGACCTGCAGCTGCTCACTGAGCTTTTTTCTAAGCAGGTTGTCAAGCCAAAAATTGAAATAGTGCTGATTTGCACAGAAGTCACATTTTAAAATGTGGTACAAATAGCCTAGTATTTTGGTTACAGCAATATCATGGTTATTATTGTTATAATAATTATTATTAAATAACAATAACAGTAGCAACAACAATAGTAATGATGATGATGATGATGACAACATTAATTATACTCATATGCAGGTTTCTTATCTTCTTTCATTGCATCAGCAATATGGGTTGAGAACAGAGCTCCCATAACACCCTGCTCTCCAACAGAAACCTGCTACAGGTAATTTTCACCTGGAGGTGAAAGAAACATTTTAAAATTTTGTATAAACTGATATGTTCAATGTTTTATACTGAGAACAGCAGAGAAATTGTCTGGAGCTCCAGTTATGAAGCAATTACAAAAGTTACAAGGACCATATAAGGGATATAATAGCACTATTCATTGTAATCTAGCCAGCCTGTGTGAAATTTTCCAAGTGAAGGGGAAAGACACCAGATAGAGCACCAGCAGGGAAGAATTAAGACCTGTTTTGGGTGATAGCTAAATCTGAACAAAAAAGGCCACAAAATACTTTATCAGCTTTTACACTGAATCTTAACACACCCCAGAATGTTATCAGTTCATTGTCATTGTCTTCAAATTAGGAATAAACTGTCTGAAATCAAAACCCTGTGGTGCAAAAGAAGCTGGATTTAAATCTCCTCTTTCATTTTTGTTCATCTCCATTAATTTGCCACTTGTTAATAACAAGTGAAGAACAATCAATCTAAATAGAGTTCCAGCTACTGGCTCCCATAAAGCAAGAGCGAAGAAGATTAAATCATCATTATGAATCTACGGGGGGAATGTTATACATGGAGGGAAGGAGATGCAGGAAGGGGAGGTTTATTAGAACTGTGGCAGGAAGTAATTTTTATTTTACAGCTTCTCCATTTGATGAAGTTTCGAATGATCCTAGATCCAATTTCCCCTTTGAAACCGGGCAAATGAACTTCAAGAAATATACCATCATCAACATTACCATCGTCATGACCATTAAAATTATAAAGAAGACACTTGTAAGTACATTATATATTGCCTTTTTTTTTTTTTTTTTTTTTTTTTTTTTTGGACAGGGACTCATTAGAGGAATTTGTGCACTGAATAAAAATATTCTGCCCATATGTAGAATTCAATTGTGTTCAACTGCTGGGCAGACAACTCTTATCAAGCTTTAAGGAATATTTCTTAGTGACCAAATAAATACAGGTCTTGTGAGGACAGACCTAGTTGCATGTCTCACTGTTTTTAGGCCAGATGAAGCCCCTTCACTTTAGGGATAGGAGATTGATCTGTTTCTTTGGACTACTCATATAATGAAGTACCTTCTCAAATTGGAAAGAGCCTTTGCTCCACAATTTTAGTAGCCAGGGAGGCAATTTTCCACAGCAAGTAATCAGTGTTTGGTCAGTCTATTGATCAGATACTGCATTTCTTGAAACTCAGAGAGAAGGAGATTTACAGATCTATTCCTAAGAGCTGCTGCAAGATCCATGCATTTTATGCTTAACTTAGTAAAAAGATGATTTTTCATTCGAAATATATTTTGTAAAACTTGTCCCTGTTAACTTTCCATGCTCTTCCTTCCATTCAATACTCCCTTCTACTAGCATCTGACAGTCTAGTAAAAGGCCTTGTCGACATTTGGAACCAGAATTAGAGCCAGAAAAGAACCCTGCCTTTGGGTAAAAGGCCATGTCAACAGTTGGAATCAGAATTATTGCACTGTAATAAACAGGAATATGCAACTTTACCTTGGGCTGGGGATAAGGCTCAGTGATGGAGTAGATGACAGACGAATGTTCCAGCTGCAGCACTCTTTGCTTAAGTAATTACATCTCTCTTCATTCCAGTATGTGTCTTATTACTTGGACCACAGCAACATCTCACTACCCTCTGGGATACTATTAACATACAGGAAATGCATTGCAGTCTTTCTTCTTAAAAAACACCTTTCTGGGATTTGGTAATAACAGCAGGAAAAGGACAAGGAAAAAATATTTATTTCTGAGTAAGCAGTTTTAAAATTGTATTAGCCATTGCCATCCCTTCCTGTCAAGACTCCAATTTACCTCCCGCACTGTAACCACAACTGGGTGCTTAGTATTGCATTCCATAATGTAGTTCTAAATTAGAAAAACTGGAAAAACCCATGTTGCTTGTCCTTTACATTCCCTGCATGCAACCAGTAGAATTCCATGTGTTCTCAAGAGTCTTGGCTTCACAACATTTTCTTTCTCTATTAAGGAGGGCCAAAAATTTCTCTGTCAAATCTGCCCACCCCTTCTGATATCAAAGAGCTAGAAGGGGAATTGAGTGTAAGATCATTTACCTTCCTCATTTCTCAAGACCAGCTCCTGGATGCTCTGAGACAGCTACAGACATCAAGGACACGACTGTCTTGGATGAGAGCAGAAAGTTTTTTATCTGGACTTCAGCAAATTGTAGCTCTTCACCTAGAGTTCATTGTGTTTTCTGGTAGAGGCCTACATAGTGTATTTCTTCAGGTATCATCCACTTATTAAGAAATACGTCTTTAGTCCAAACATGTGAAGTAGCAGAATATCCATACCATCATTAGACCAAATCCCTGGTAGGCTGGTTATAGATATTGCAACAATTGCAGCCACGATTGATAGCTACATTTGAGGGTGTTTCCTAAATTGAAAAAACAGGAAAAAAAAATTCTATCATCTGTTCACTGGTGAGTAGTGAACACCTGCTTCACAATATGAGCTTGCTGTCTAATGGGAAGTGGAAAAGCATATAAAGAAGAAAATGATAAAAGCCCCACTGCATAACAGTCTCCAAGCAGCTGAAGTGTTTAGGTATTCACAAAGGAGGAGGAGGATATGTACTAATACTTTTTCAGATAAAGGAGGTATTTTGGTTATGAGAATCCCACATGCTGTCTGTGTGCCCATACATTCTGATTTTTAAGGAAAGACACCCTTACCAGCTCTGGTTTGGAAAAGTGTTTAAAAGCCTGAAAAGAACTGAAGAGGCTGATAGTGTTCATTTGCTCTCTGTAACATATCCTATAACCACTGCTGATATGGATCAGCAGGTCTTACAGACCTAAATTTCCTTTCCTGAAGGGCATCTACACCCCAAAGTTAGTCTGTGTGTTCAAATGATATTAATGTCTCTAACAGAAGATGTTATTTCTTACTAAAAATTTGGATTCCTTTGTGTTTTTAAACCTCCATAACTGTGGCAGGACTGTTGATCTTGATTTTCTATGTATGAATGCACAAATGGAGATCAGAAGATTGCAAGATGCAAAAAGGTAAGGTATTCAGGTGCCTTTATAGATATCTTGTGTTGTGAGGTGCCTCAGGGAGGCAAAGAGTGAGTTTCAGATAAGCATTGTGAAAGGAGAGGAATGGCTGTAAGCCATGTGTGTGAATTTTGACCCCGTGTTGTGGGCTGGGCAGTGTGAGCCCTGAAAGAAGTTACCCCACCCCAAAACCCCTTGTGAAGGGCGGCCCAGGTGCTCTGATTGGGTTTGAGTCCCTGGGGGTTTCTCCCTTGTTGTGTTTCTAGTGGTCCCTAACCCTGAACTCCACCCTCAAGGGTGGAGATTCTCAAGAGTTCTGTTCCTCAAAACCCCTCACCCTGCCTTTGTTCGGGGCTCTCTGTTTCTGGATCTGACTTTGTTCCCATGCTGAATAAATGGTTTCATGAACAGAAGCCTGTCTCATTGGTGTTCCATACTGGTCTCCAGAACCTGTGGTTTCCCTGGACATGATCCTGCGGTTGCGGACTACAACAATCTTTCAGATGGAATAGGAAAGTAGAGATTGAAGTCAAAAATTCTGCCTTGAACACTAACCCCCAAACCTTTTTATGGTCATTAGTGACAATGCAAATACATGGTAATCCTCTAATCTCATTCCCACTAAAACAGTAGGGCTACATTGCACTAAGTAATTGAGACTCTAAATTGGCAGCTCAGTTTCTCTCTGTCAAAGGTGACAAACCATTCTCATAACGTAATAAATTCAGTATCTAGTCAATTCTGTAGTTGAATTAAAGCAGCTGTGTGTCAGTACTGGTACCACAGAGTCAACCAGCTCCATACTTCTGCAAAAGGATACACTGCAGCAAAGAATGTAAAATGTCATTTTGCACCTCTGTCAAAGAAGCTAAATGACTGAAATTTCACATAGGCAGGAGTAGAGAAGACAAAACTGAATATCTCTGCTCTCAAAGCTAAACATACAAACATTTTAAAGGGGACCTTTTCTAGATGGAAATATAAAATCTTTTTTTTCAGGCAACAAAGACAATTATTCTAATGTGCCTTAGTCTGTTACTGCTGTGCTGGGCCAGCACAAGTGAACATCCCCAGATGAGAAAATTTTAAAGAGCGTTGTAGTAAAAGTAGAAGACTCAACATAGCCAAGAATATTTTTTTTGTTGTTAGGCCAAAAGTGACACCAGTAATCATACTGCACCTCAGATATACAGGTAAAGTGAATGATGTATTTATAATGGAAAGAAAAAATATGGCTTAAAAACCACAAATTGGGATCAGCGCCCTTACCTCCCAGTACATCGACCGGTGGTAATTTATTGAATGTGGCCTGCATTGATTAGGAAGTTATTTTAATTACACTTATCACCTATATTTGCTCATATCCATAATCCAAGCTCCCAAGCGTTACAACTAGAGAAGAATACTCAGGGAGGTGCTTGAATCCGTTCCAGTGCTCTTCAACCACAGCAACACAAAGCACAGGTTTTCACCCTCTATATAATTTATTTTGTGGTTTGTAAAATGAAAGCTAATACTCTGATAACAATAATTAATATCAGACCTATTTAATCTGAATCTGCCATTGCCATGCAACCATACAAACTGTGGAAGCGGACAACACAGAATCCAGCATGGTAAAGATAGGCACAGATACAACTGGGAACGGGGCAGACAAAAAAACTTTATGTGGCCTAAAATGTACTGAAAAAAATCAACCCAGTTACATCCATTTGCACAAATTTGAGCCAACAATATGAATTCATACTGTAGGAGAACTTAATTATATTTAGCCACACTTTCTAATCCAACTAAGTGGAGGACTTCATCACCACATCACAGCCTGAGTGACGCTGTGAGGATAATGGTGCAAAGTGAAATAGGTTCAATTAAATCTTCACAGCATCAGAGTTCATACAGCGTCTCAGCTGATGGGATGACAGGAAGTGAGAGAACAATGTTCGTAAGTTGCAGAAGGATAACCATTCTTTAAATCTTTACAGTGCCTTTAGAAGAGAGAATACACATTTAATCTCTTACTGTTTGGAAGTTTTATCCCTTTTACCTCTGTTTTCCAAAAGTTTGCCAGGTTCTGAAGTGTGCAAATACAAAGGGTTGTCCTCAGGTACCCTTTTTGCCCTAAGTAGATGTAACAACCAGAAATGTGACAGCATGATGGTTTTCCTAGTTCTGGTTTGCTGACTCCAGAAGTTCAGATGGATGAGGTCATTTATCTTCATTCAATTGCTGAAATTTTTTTCTGGCCATATAGTTATGCAGAAAGATTCTAAAGGCTGTTCTTTGGGGTGCTGACCCACAGACAAACACAGACCTCAGTGGAATTCATGAATTTGCCATGCACATCTTTCAGATTCAAGCAATTAAACTCTTTCCTGAACTGAAACTGGCACAGACAAAGAATCTGCTCCCCAACACATTTAGCTGCAGACAGAGCTCAAGGAGCCCTAACCAGAGCAATTCCCCTGGCTGCAAGAACCTGGGTTAGGATACTGGTTTGAAAGATGTGTGCACCAGAGAAGGAAAGCCATTCCACCAGAGCTGGAATGAGAAACAGGACAGTGTTTCTTAAGCCAAGAATTCCATAAAAAATCCACAAACCTGTGGATTGGTGAGCCAGGATATATTGTGCTGTTATTTATTGCCACAGAGTTTTGAAGATTGCATTAACTTTCAAGACAATTAATCTTCCTAATTAAAACTAATTAAAATTAAAATTACGTTTTGCTCAGGTATAGCAATTTCTATCTCCTGCTTTATGAGAAAATAGAATTTCCACTATTCGACTCCCATGTGTCTTTGGTAATTTACAAATTCAAAAAGCTGTATGTTTCTGTAGGAGGAAACCCATGCTCAGGTAAAGATTTGTGTTTTAATAAAAAGCATTGCATATTATGTACTGCTGGTGTTTGAAGAGATGATCAAATAAAATTTATGAAAAATTCTGAATATTTGAAGTACATTTAAAGCTCAGGCAGAGTTACAGCAATAGCAGTCTACTTCTGGCCATTTGCTGCACAACTGCTACCATGGCTGCTGCTTCCTAAGTCTAATTCCCACATAAGCAGAAATTTGCCCTGAGGAAAAAAGGCTACAGATGCACAGTAAATCTCTCACCATGAATATTTTCCTGCATGCTGTTTAGAAAGTAATTTCCTGTGGAATTCAGCTAACTCTAGACAGACAGATTCCTACAAATACACATGAAAAAATTCCTTATGGTTTGGCAGTATTGTTATTGAGTGACCCTGGGCAAGTTATTCAAGGCTGACTCACAAGTGTCAAACTGGAATGGAAATGTTTGCAGGACCATACCCTGCATTTCCAGGCAGACAGATAAGCTGTCATCTTTAACTCTGAATCACTCAATTTTTACCACATGGCATTTTGAAAAAATGCTGCTTGTGTGTGCAGAATTATGAAGACAAACATTTGCACAGTGCAAAACAAAGAGAAATAATGGCATTTAACCCAAATATGCATTAGAAAAGATTCTGTCCAAGACAGAATAACACACCACTTGCATGTACATTTGAGAAATTCCTGTCATTCCCATTTTCTTCCTATCACAGCAGCAGTAGTTCAGTACAATTTTATTCTTTCAGTGATGACCATCCTCGTCAAGAGTCCTTTGTACTGTCTTACAGAAAGGCCCCACTCCTATTTTTCCTACACAAACATCTTCATAAGCTTATCTCCAGCTTTGATGACAAATTCTTATTTGGAATTTGCCTTACAAATTCTTCTACAAAAAAGACATTTTCCAGTTCTATTTTTATATCCTCTGAAAGCTCTCCACACCTACACATGGAAATACCTCATCCCTTTCTCCAGGAAACTGCTACTATATATTAAATATTAGTCTCTACTACCCTGGCTATTCTGTTCTGTGCTCATTGCACTATTTCCTCTGGGTTGCATCTTCCTCTTTGAAGAGAAGGACAGTATTTCATTTACCCTGGAAAGCTCTATTGCACATGGCACTGATACAAAATGATATATAGATTTATAGATTTAGCCACATCTAATACATTTTGCTCTCATCTGTTCTAGTCTCTGACTCTGTTTCTTGGAGACAATAGGGTCTTCAGAAAAGTCTAAGACAAACTGGGCTCAGAGTACGGGAAATCAGAGACATCCCCAACTGGAGAATGAAGTGCAAAGGTGAAGAAAATGAATGGGGAAGAAAAGCCAGAGGAAGAGGGGTATGCAAATGAGAATTATGAGGGTGGTTATGAGGTCCAGCCCCCTGGGGGGGCTTGCATGTAGCAAACATTAACAGCATATAAATTATACTATTTGATGAATGGAAATTTTATTCAAAGTTTTCTTGTATCTCTAAATTTAGGGTAACAATCTATCTTCACATTTAGGTGTTTTGTAGAAATTAATGATCTGAGTAATTAATGTTTGTGCAGTATTCACATACTACACCGATGCAGAGATGAATTAGTAATTCCATCTTCAGATCAAGGTCTGACTCAGATATTCAGCAAGTGCCAAGGAGCTGAGAAAAGTATATTTAAGCAGCTGTCCCAGAATCAGCGGGAACCTATTGTCCTATGCAGAGGCTCACATTGTACTGATCACCTGGAATTGGTCTTTTGTAAGGTGTCTTGTCTCTGAATTATTTCTAAACAGCAAAGAGTGCAAAAAAGATCACCCACTGAGTGTGTGGGATCATACAAAATATTGATTAGCTGATCATTAACAGAGCACACACTGACCAGTAGAGCTTAAATTCTGTGGAAAATGACTAAAATACATTAGTAAAGATTTGATTATTTGCACAAGGGGAGTGAATTTAGCATTCTCAAAATTAAAATCTGGCATTTCTTAATTCTTGGATGCATGCCCTTGAAACCTTCTTATATTTTTATTTCAACTTTTAATGATTTTTTTCTTTCTCTGTTGAAGTGTTTCCATGAAGCAGTTTTGTCTGACACTATCATCTCATGAAACACAAGTTTCCTGATTAACAGCTTCCTTGTAAGATCATCTATCCCAAAAATGACATTTGGAAGTGACATTATCTCTAGACTGAGAGCCATCAGAGATGGTAGACAGCTGCCCAAGACACAGTACATTAGTGTAGCAATTCTAATCAAGCCAAAAGAAAGATTAGAGACACGTGCATTTCTACCAGCATTGTTAAACAGATTTTCTGTCCCATGCACCAATTCTCACAGCAGACGGAGTCAGAAGATGCTTTTAAGAAGTATTATCCTTAAATAATCATTTTGAAAATGAACTGTTTCATTTCTGAAAAAAATTACATACTTTGCTTCAATACTCTTCCAATTTAAATATTGTGAGATTTTGTATTGAAAGTATTTTTCTTTTGGGCAACCTAAAGTTAAAAATTCGAAAAGGCATTGGAAAACAAAAGCAGGTTAAATAGCCTAAAAAGGAATATTTCCTTTGGCATAAATAAACCATTTAAACTTAACCCAATTATTGTCAAAATGTCTAGGTTTGTTTGGCCTGTTTGTTCCTTCTATTTTCAATTTGCTTATAATATATCCCAGCTCTCCACAAACTTTTGTTTGGAGGCTATCCTACTTCTGTAAGTGCTAATGCAGGCTCTTACCTGGTTTTATTCTTAGTTCCCATCTATTTAGCACAAAACAGAGTAGTCTGAGTGTAGCAATACACTGAACTCAAGTTCAACAGTCACTCCTGCTAATAACCTCATTTTGCAGCCAGGATGTGGCTATGACAGCTCTCCATTAAGAGTCCTCCAATGTTCTCCACACACTTCACAGTCCTCGCTTTTCCTCTTTCTCACCTTCTACATCAATTTGCAGACAAGTTCCCCTAAAATTCACCAGGAGAGAGCTGACTCCTGGATCCACATCCTGAAGCACACGGGGAATGTCTCTGCAGGCCTCGTAAGAGCTGACATCTCCTGAGGGAGGTTAACGTGGTGCTCCTGCTGCCACACACATCCCCAGAAGCAGAGGTTTGTCTCTGTTTACTAACTGGTGACTAGCTGCTTTTGTGCACTTTTGTGGTGGTGCATCACCCCCCTATTTTAGGTTATACTGTGATCTGAGAAATGCTTGTTAGGCCTCTGCATTGATGAGCAGCACCTGGGCTCAGCTCCTCTTGAGCTTGTCAGAAACACTGGGTGTTCCCAGGAGCTAGTGCTGTCTAATGAGCTCCTGCATGTTTTTTGGTTTTAAGAACAGCCTTGAAAACTTTTATTTTTGTCCTGAATGGCATAACATCCTCTTTTTCACACTTTCAAAGAAAGTGGCCCATCCAAAGTGCAGCCAGGATGAAGCACCATTATGACTAAAGCCCTTTCTCTTGTGGCCTATGAACAATGGTCCAAAGTGAGGCCCTTTGGGGTCTCCTGGATGGCAGCAAAATCCCTCTGAGTGGGGCTTCTCAGAGCCAGAGAACTCTCAGGTTTGCTGTACTCAGGGGGTCACTGAACGATGATAGATCCTGGGCTGATCCCTTCACTCCTCAAAGCACAGCCTTTCACCTATTGGGAAAATACAAAAGTATCTGAAGTGAGTACTTCACTGACTTTCAAAGGGAATTTTTCACAGGTGCCTTGCACTGGCACACTGTGTGTGTGTGTTTTGAACTTACTTATGGCAAATATGAGAGAAATGCCACTCTCTTAGACATTTAAATGCTAAGTTAGGCCTGTAAGCAAGTTACTGTTGTGATATAATAAATGAATGCTATATATGCCATATGAATGCTTTGCTAAAGTGAAAAGTTTAAGTTAAACACTGGTAAGTGTTGTTCTTTTGCTAAATTGCTAAATTTAATTTAAGTTATAAGTTGAGTGCTGTTAAGCACTTTAGGCCACACTCATTTTTAGCCTTTTGTCACACACACATGTAGACAGTTTTCAATTCATTTTGGTTTGGATTGAGTGGATTTTGTTTGTTTCTTTTTTCCTAAGTGTACCTTAACCATTTAGTAAGCAGTAGAGTGAATCTTGTCAATGAACTTTATCATGCTGTCGCTTTATATTAGATCTGTATTTTACTGATACCTTTGCTGGTGATTCTTTAAGCAATCTCAAACATTCATTCATAACAACTTCTAATGCTGTGTTACCCAGCTCACTGCTCGTGTTTGGTGTGTGAATTGCTTCTGAGTCTTCTGAAAAAAAAAAGGTGTTTCATTACAGTGGAAATGTTATTCCTTGGAGATTTGCACTGACCTTCTCCATCCTGCTAACCTGCCCTGTGCACTGCACTCTGTGACGCAGACAGGGCTTTGAAGGAAAAGCAAAACACTCATTAGTCAAAACTGCAGTACAATGTGAAAGCAGATCACACACACGTGCTCCTAACATGCAAATTTAACGGTGCTTTTCCTGGAACAAAGCCCTGTGCTGCATATAAATGAAGAGCATGGCTGAGCCTCACACAGAGATTTCAGATTAGCCCCTTGCTTTGGGCAAATAGTGGAAAGCACCCAGATAGGGCAGTGCCAAGGCTAAAATAAGAACCTGCAGAAGATCAACCAGAACATGTATTTTACACAGCTGTGTCCAGCAAACAAAACATGACAGACTGTTCCAGCAGACAGATGGGGAGCTGAGTTTTTCAGCACAAGTGCCAGCCCTTTAAGTCAACTTTGTAGCAGCAGCAGCGCTGAATAAGATAAACATACAAATTACTGATTACGTGTAGGAGAAAGCAATGGCAAAACACCACCAAACAAACTCCACTGATACATGGAATGACCTCATGCCTAAAGGATCTGAAGGAAATTGCTATTCCACTGTGCCTGTGCCTAGAAAAAAGAGCTCTCAGGATCTGGCACTGAATCCAATAAATCATAAAAGCTGGGGAAAAAAGCCACACAGACAGGAGACAAACCATCAGAAACAGTAGCCCATCAGCTCCGGATTAAATTAAGAAGTATTTCTTGTCATCCCCTCAACCCCTCTAAGTTTGAATATGAAGCTGTAGATGTAGGTGACATTGAACACCATTCATCCACTGACTTTATTAATCTCCTTTTTCAGTTCCTGCACCACTCTGTCTCTGCTACAGTCATGGGTGATGGATACAGCATCTGGGTGTACCTGCTGGACAGGACACCTCTGCAAGTCCCTTTCATTTCAAACATCCAAGATATAATAAGCTGTAGACCAAGCATTCATACAGATTTTGTCCAAAGCAGGAGAGATTTGGTTGGGCTGGGGAAAGCAAATTGGCCTGTGGATCCAAATTGCTCTAATCAGGTTTTGACCCCTAAAAAAAATTATCTCAAAAAGACTTCAACAGAAGAGGAGACTCGACCCTGCAATCTGCTTAGCAGGCAACAAGCAGGAAAACAGCATTTTGCCTTAAAACATGCTTCGGAAATAATAACCTCCTTCTTTTCCCCAATGTCCCATGCCTTTATTGTTTGGAACTTGAAACAGAAATAGAGACATGTCCCCAAAACTGCCAAGACTGTAGTCAGAGCCATATGCCTTGGAATGTTAATTTCAGATGAGGTGGGAAAAGAAAGATAAAACCTCTGTCTCATCATAAACATTTATGGTCAGGTTCCTTGAAAAAAAATTGTCCTTTAGTGGTACATTTGTTTGGTTGGTTAATAATGCACTTAAAAAATAAGCATATTGTCAACATTTTCCACATTACCTAGCTACATTCCATTTATTATATTTTATAAAATAAACTCAGCCTATCCATTTGATTACTCTTGCCCTAAATTAAACCATCAGACTATTTTCCATTACAAGCACTGTCTTATACCATAAATTGTTATTAAAATTAATTTACGTCAAGGTTTGCCTGAATAACAAGATATGTCTTTCCTACTCAATGCTACATGACTGAAGACACATCAGAGAAAGACCATTTATATTGCAGGCATTTTTCATTGATGTGTCACCTTCTTAAATGCTTCTCAGCTTTCCTTTAATGACTTTAACTATTTCACAGGTTTTTTTTAAATGGGACTTTCCCCCCTCCCTTTGCTATCAGTGCTGCTTGTGAGTGCTGCCAGAGCTGCCTGGTGACTTCCAGAGCTTGGGAAGTGAATTTGCCACAAGGTAATACACACTGCAGGTTTGCAATAAATACAACTGTTAACAAAGGACAACTTCTGAGCACTGAGCTACCACTTTACTGGAGCTTGAAGAGAGGAGCTACAGAAAATAAAAAAAGGACTTTCTAGTTAGCAACTGAGATAAAAGAGGGTGTGTTGCTTTCACAGAAGCTGCTCTAAAAAAGCCTGTAAAGAAATGCTGAAGGTGGACTAGGATTTAGATGGGGAGAGCTGGATTCACAAAGGAGAGGCAACATCAGAAAGACTGGACCTTCAGCAATTTACCTTTAATGCAAGCATAATTAGTGAATTAGTTTTTAGCAGAAAAGATATCTGGTAGATCAGCCAAGAAAGGGACCCTCCCAATGCTGGAAGGAAAACTTAAGGGCAGTTTCACCACTGCCCTTGCAGCAGTGAGCTCCCTGCATATGCACAAAATGGTTGCAGAATTTCACTTGATGCACTGCTGTTAGAACTCAGCTCACTATGTTTGAAAGGACCTGATGGCTGAAGAAACAGTCCTTAGACACAGTCCTTAGAAAGGACTAAGGACTTAGAAAGGACCTTAGAAAGTCCTTAGAAAGGACTAACTGTGCTGTGTTATAAAAACAAACACCAAAACAAAACAACCCACATCACCACTGAAATCAGTAGATGAGTTGAAGCAGTCCATATCCTCCCTAAATAAACACAGAGAGCTGCTCTCTGCCTAAAGCTGTCAGGTTGGTGTGTAATTGCCACAACCACACAGAGCTTATTCCCAGTTCTACCTTGTGGTAAATCTTTGTCAAAAAAACTTTATGAAAAACAATGACATTGAGTTGACAAAGAAATGTAGAGCTGTTTTGGTTTACACAGTTCTATAATAATAATAACATTCTTTTTCTTTCGTTCTTCTTATTTTAGGTTGTTCTTTATTGTTTACTCAAGAGGTTAGATTGGCATTCAGGAACAGTTTACCTGAGTGTTTCAGTTGCAACGAAACCCCTGCACGGTTACATAAGGAGCTTTTGCAGCTCTTGTGGGTGCACATGAGAAATGAAATAGCACTTGCCTCCTCAGGAAAACAATCCATGGCTCTTTTCTTAATTAACACTGCAGAACAGCTTATAAGATGTGCTACTAGAATCTGCTTTGCTTTGCTAATCACACTCACTCTACTTCCCAGTTGATTCATTTGGTCATCAGAAAATCAGATTTTCCAATAGTAATAAATGCTAACTAGCTCTCTGAAAATGCAGGACATGTTGTAAGGAACTTTATAAATGAGAAGCAAAAAAATAACTAAGTTTTCTGATATATTCTTGGAATAATATGTATTTCTCTCATTTCAAGTACATTTACTACCAGTTTCCTCACCATTCCTCACTCGGTGCAGCTAAAGAGTTCTAAATACTTCTTACAAAAGAAACCTCTGGAAATTAGGTACCAACATTTACTTGACTTAATTGAGTTTCATGGATATGTATTTATCACATGTAACAGCCTGGTTTTCGGAGCTGAGGTAATTAAGCACAAATTTGTGAATGCTGTGACCTGCAGCAGGGGGTGTATCAGAGGCCCTCCTCTGTGTCCTCAGCAACTGTAAATTTTTAACAGCTCCCAAACAAGTAGTTTCATCTGAAATTGTTGCATGCTTTACTTTTTTTATCAGGTTTGTATCTCCAGGTGATCAAGACAACTAGAGACTTGGTTTGTTTGCTTTTTTTAAAGCTAAGGGCCATTGCTAACAAGGACTGGAGAAGGTGAAGGAACTGAGAGATAATATAAATCTCCTTTCAGCACACAAAAGGAGTTCACACAGATTATTTTTTACATAAATTGTGATGAATGAGCCATCTGGACATTCTCATTCACTCTTCACATACACATAAACAGATTCACAGCTAAGTTGGTTCTGTTTAAATAGAATCAAGTTTACTATCTTCGGTAGAGCTTTCTTGACTTGAATAGTCTCCAAATTTGATCTCTTTGGAAAAGAAATTTAATTATATTGTCGTAATTTTGTCCCTAGAATGATGAATTAATCTTGTCTTATGGCTCTAATACATAAACAATTGCTCTATACAATTGTTTTACATTTAAAAATTATTTTCTGCTTTATTTAGCCTGCTTCTACTTGCTTTGTTGCTGAAACTTGTACACTGAATTTCAGTACTTCAGAGGACATACTTTTTACATAAGCCATGGGGAAAAGCCTCAAATATTATAGTAATGCAGCACTATTACTGTCATAGAGTGGAAAACAAGAAATGAGTATCAGATTTATATGTAATGAGCCCTCTACAGTTTAAGAAGGATTAAATTCTTGTAGTGTGTTGTAACACTCTCCAGCAAATGAAATTGCTACACCATCTGCTAAAGAGTGACATAATATCTCCTGCCCATACCCTTACTGAACTGTGAAGTGCAAGTCTTTTTAACTTAATGGAAATTACATGAGGATTTGTAGTAGCAGGCTATTTCTCCCATCCCACACAAGCAAATATTAATTCTTCTTTACCAAAAAAATCCATAAGACCCACATTCTTGATACTCAGAATATCTGTGATACTCTACCACATCAACAGTAGCATAGGAGCCAGATTCAACTGTTCAAAAACACATTTTTAAAAGAGCCTACCTTTGATTCAAACATCTGTGCTTTTGTTTTTCAAAGGAAAAGGACATAACAAGAAAAATCTTTCAGATTAGGCAGAAAGGTAGATCTCAAGAAAGGTTTCCGCTGCAATATGCCTTAATCCCCTTGGTCCCTGGGATGAACAAGGAGAGCAAAAATCAGCACTGCAGAATGTCATGTATCAGCTCTGAATTTATACCAGCTTTTTACAAAACTTTCTGATCTGTCTGTGGAATTAAACCATTGTCACAGTAATACCCAGCTTCTGAAAGGTGTTGACACTTTGACCACAGCTCCTCACTAGCGTCCTCGAGCTTCCCTGTACTAAAGAGGAAAAAAAATCACAGATGACAGATAATGTCCTTCATAGAAATTCCATGGCACCAGTGACCATGTCCAGAAATCTCTTCCAATGCACCCAGACAAATACACCACAGGCTTGGTATCAGCCAGGTTCCTGGTCAGCCCCAAACAAGCACTTCTGGAAGAACCAGGGATGTCAAGCAGGCTATAAAGCTCATTGTGGCAGAAAGAAGGGTCTACAGCACCTTTTCCTAAAATGTAACAAAATGATCTCCTGAAAGACTTAGCTGCTCAGGAAAAGATTTGACCTTCCTTACATACCCACTGAAGATCTTTGCTCTTGGGGAGAGCAAAACAGAGGAAACAGCAAGAAAGGCAAATATTCATAATCACATTTTTTGGGGGGCCACAGTCTGCTGATAATACAGGGAACGTTCAGAAATCAAAGAAATTGTATGTGTAGATATATGATCAATTTAAATAATTGTAGTCACTTTAAGATAAACCCTGGTACAGTAATTTGGATCTGATTTTCCAAAATTTGATACTGACCACTGGACCAGCATTTCCAAAAAACATTTAGGTTAAGAATGTTTAAGTTCCTGTTTTCCCTCATGGAAGGAAATGCACGCTGGAGCAGTTCTTGATGAACTGTAGTCTAGGGAAGACCCCAGCTCATGAAGGACCACACCCCGTGGGAGCAGGGGAGGAAGGAATGGCAGTGGTGAAGTATTATCTCTGACTGTGATCCCCATTCCCCATCCCCTGCATGGAGGGAGAAGGAAGAAGAATCATGAATGAAGCTGAGCCTAGGAGGAAGAGGAATGTGGAGGGAAGATATTTTTAGCTTTGGGCTGGTTTTTTTTTTTTTTCCTGCTGTCCTTCTATGTTAATTGGCAATAATTAACATTAATGTTCCTTAGGTCAGATCTGTTTTGCTTGTGGCACTAAGTGGTGATCTCCCTGTCCTTATTTCAGTGCATAAGTTTTTCAGCATATTTCCTCCCCACACCCAGTCCTTTTGAGGAGGAGGAGTGACAATGCAGTTTGGTTGCCACATTGTAACCAGCTAAGATCAATTCATTATAAAAACAAAGTCCTTGTATGTGTGTATGTTTGTGTAACTTTAAACAAAAAGATCAAAACTCTGAGTTTAATTGTCGTGGACTCTGTGTTCAGATGCCACTGTTATATCCTCAGGCTTCACTTCTGTAATAAGCCAAATATCCCTCACCAGTTTCCCTGTTGGAAACGGCAGCCACATGAACCTTTTGCTTTCTTGTGATTTTGTGTCCAACTCTAACTTCACAGTCATTATAGGGTATGAATACATTATATGTGGTGAAGTGTAGTGCAGGTTTTCAGCTATCATCAGTCCAAGATGATACATCAGCACAACAGATTAGACCACTTTGTGGAGATAATAGGAAAAAAAGGAGAGCAAAAGTCTTCTGTATATCATAATAAAAACCAAAACATGTCACTTAACTGCTGCTGGAATGACTGTGGTCATTCCATCATTCCATCCTTCAGCAGTTGACAGATACTGAGGGGAGTATCATATCTGTATCAGAGATTTTCTTATAGGAAAAGCAATACCTAAAGCTGTATTTTTTCCCCCAAGAATTTGTCAATGACAATAAAAAAATCAGTGATGTGATTTTTACTCATAAGGTTTCCTAACACCTGTGTATTTGGACACAGGTATTTGTTTTAGGGAGTACTTAAAAAATATAAGATGGAAAAGGAAATGGTATGACACATAAGAAGAAGCATAGCAGAAAACAAAATCAGGTATGTCACAAAGAAGTTATTTGTGGACTAAGGAAAAGAGAATAGAAAGCTAGGAGGTCAAAAGCAGTTCAGGACTACATGAGAAGTCGGAATAGACAATTAGGAGTTCAGTCTCTGATGCACAAAGGGAGAGAAGCTGGTAAGAAATGAAAGGCAAGTAGAATAGGGAATAGAAAGAACAATAGCCACATCTGCCACACAGTGAGGAAAGATGAGCTGAAAACTCATCATCTCTATAAGATAACTGGCTGAGAGTGTCTCCACAATTTCAATTGCTCTGGATGAAAGATGGAAGGGTTGCGCCACAAAGGTGTGATTGAACACTGAGGAAGCAGCTTTTCTCCTTCCAGTCAGAATGTTTTATAACAACTCTCTCCCACTCTGTTACCCTCTGAACTTCTCACAGGCCACAGGCATCTCATATTTTTTTTGTACTGAAAGTGTCTTAAGGTACTTCAAGAGCTTCCAAGAAATGTTTCCTTTCACTGATGAAGAGTGGCTCATCCCAGCAAGAAAATGAGATTCTGAAGCAAATAGGACTTGAACACCAATTTGTGTTTATGAGAACAGATGAGAAAGACTAAACCACCCAATTAGCTGCCACTTAAATTCAATCTAACTTAAAGTTCACCTTAATCAGAATCTAAAATTATGGTTAGAATGTTCACTGTGCCACCCTGCTAAGGAATTAAGCTTTGTGCTGTCTCTCCTCATTAGGGTGGTTGCCATCCTTGTGTACAACTCCCCAGTGTACACAGTATGTCACCCAGTCCCTTTGGCAGACACAGCCCTGCACAGTGAGTGGCACACTAGTCACATCCAATGGCACTGTGAAAGCAGTATGTGCACGGAAAACAAGATTCAGTAGAGACCAGATAGCATGAAATAAAGCAGATTACTTTCTTTGCATACTGGTGTTATGTAGAATTGGTGTCTACAGCCAACTGGAGGCACTTATTGTAGAACACTTGGGTTCCTCAAAGAGGATTTTGATTGCTAAATCCTTCAATGCTTATGAAAAATTGCGAATCAGAAGTAACACTGTGGTAATATACAATTCTAATTTTGCTTTAATATAATGTATGAAAATTAAATTTGAATAAGGACAGTTCAGCAGTGGGAAGGCAGTTTATACTTCTAGTTCTATGTTATGTTTTCTTATTGCAGCTACACTATAGATCAAACTGGTGTATCTATATCTGCTATAAAAATATCCGCATGATATTTGAATTTGAAAATGAGAGTTTATCAAAATATCTTTTTTCTCCTTTATCAAGCAGCATATTTTTTGTCTGTTGCTTCGCATATTTAATTCTCTGAGAGCAGAAATACCCTGATTAAACTGAGATATGTTATTTGAGAAAGAGTACTGTCATTTACTGTTCACCTTATTTTAATGTATTCAGCACTGCATTACCAACTCTAGTACTACAAAGCTTTGTAAATTGAGACAGGAAATACACTCTGTTGTTTCAGTGGTCTTTGAGAGTGAGGTTCTGCAAGCAATAAAGGAAGGAGATAGAGGCAAGGTCAGAGCTTGCAGAGCATGCCTAATGGAGCGTTTTACCTTTTTGTGTAGGGCCTCAGTCATCCAATCGTAAATGCGCAGATGAACATAAATGCATATGCCTGTATACACATGTATATACTTAAGACACACATTTCCCTATGCAGGTCTATATACATATATGTCAGGAAACACTGGGATGTGGAGCTCCCTCAAAATATATTTCTGGATATGATCTCAGTGGTCACCCCAAACCGATCTGCAGTATTGATATTGCTTTTGACAAAAGTTTTAAGAAAATCTGAAGCAATTTATCTCATCCTGTATTGTCACATCCACAGTGAAGGGCTCCTCACAGCACCATGTCCTTTATTTGCCTGAAAAACAACATCATTCATGGCCCTGGGCTACCTGGGCCTTGCCCTCTTTTGATCAAGGATTGAACTAAAGTTTCAGAAGCTCCTCTTGGTTCAAGCAATTCTGTGATCAGCCAAACACCACCCTCCATTTAGCATTTAGGAAGGTAATGCAGTCCCACAAGTAACATCAGAATTCCTTCTAGGAAGGTGGGTTGCAGTATTTGTACTGGGAAGGTAATAGGGAAAGGAGAGTAAAACATACCCGGTTGATCACACCTATTTCTTACTAAGTAAAAACATGGACCTGAGAAAGCAGGTCTTTGACATTTATTGCAAAAAGACAGTAAAAGGCTTTGCATAACCCCCAGTTTCACACCTAATGTACTTCAAATCCCTGGAAATCTTTTCATTACCATGAGTGGGATTTGGGTTAGGTCAATAATGAGTTGAATTAACAGTTATTAATTGTTTTATCAGGCTGTTTTGTTCCTGGTCTGATAATGAATGTTTCACGCATGGGAAAAATCCCACAGATTGAAGCCCTATGTAATAGAAAACAGCCATTTGATGCTTTATCTTTTGTGCATGAAAATGAAAAACAAATGAACACCAAATTTGAGAGCATATGCTTGTGAGTGACCTAAAAATATAATAGTGATTTCAACAAAACAAAACAAGAGTAAGAAGGTAAAGTTCTACAGGCAAGTATTTAAGTTACTTTATGCCTCCTTCAGAAGACATGATAAGTCTCCACAGAACTCTTAATTTCTGGCTGAACGAAAACCGGAGTTTGAGGCAGGTCTACCTAAAGGGTATGTTAATAATAAAACCAAATTCCTCCCCAGTCCTAACCTAGACCAAACTCTAAAAAAGTAAACATTTTATTGTAATCCTGACTCACATGTTCCTATCTGTATCCATATAATTGAAATAATATAATATAATTTCACTCTGAAGGCCCAAAAAAGGGGCAGAATTTGAAAAACCTTTGTAAAACTGGTATCTGAGATTTTATGTATTGTTATAAGCAAGGTCAATGGTAAGTGATTAGATTTGTTTAATGTGAACCTCACATCATGTGATAACCAAGTGAGCTCTTTGAAGCTGAAACATTCAGAGACTATTCCCAAGATGAGTTCTGGACTTCATTTCATCTAGACATTTAGTAACTTATTAATCTGCCAGACTAAAAAGCGTGCTACAGATGGATGTTGTGCTACAGACAGAGCTGTCACACAAGAAATTCAAAAGGCAGCTTTGGCTGTTGATAAAGAGCTAAAATGGAAGAATGACTGATTTTCTTGACAAATATGGCTTTATTGATAGGACACAATAATATGGTATAGTGATAGATATTTCAATCACATATGATTCGTGTCTCACATGTCACCTTAGTGCCAATGATAAAGAGCGAAAGAAGAAACACATCTGCAAAAGTGCTTAGATATGGGAAGAAAAAAATAGCTACCATTTTCTTTACAAAGATACCATCTAAAAATTCTCTAAGAATCAACTAGAAATACCTTTTCAAAGATGAGAGTGATACAGATAAGAATATATGCTTCAATGACTGTTTTATCAGCTGTCTTAAAGAACACTCACTTCTCCATTAGCATTATTCTTTTGCTATCTGCTCCAGATTGCTGCAGACTGGAGTTTGTTACGTCAAGTTTATACGAGTGCTGTTTTTAATTCTCAATTCGAGTGATATTGCATGTACATGAGCCACAGCATCTCTGGGCTAGCTCAAGAAATCTGTCTATGAGCAGTGCTTACCTTTTGTGCACCACTCCAAGTGTGTTTTTAAAGAAATGAACTGATTCACGGCTGATAGACTTGCTAAAGCAAGTCCATATCACACTGGGAAAATAATATAATGTCTGTTTCTGGCAGTATTTGGTACTCCAGAGTCTACATGTCACAAAAGGCATATTTTCAGAAGTGGCAACTCATTTAACACAAATAGGTAGAAACAGTACAAACCTCAAATGCTCAGCCTCACTTTTTTTTTTAAAGATCGGTGTTTTGAAATTTGCATACCAGTCTCTAATATTCATAGTTGAAGAGGTTATTTTCTAAATGTATATACATGCAAACTCTGCAAGCTGTTCAGTCTGAGTTTATGAACAGGTAAGTATTCTGTGAGATCTGAGTTGCTTTTCTTTACCTCAGGAGCCTGTTCTCCCTGAAATCTAATGAAGATAATTCAAATGTCAACACTGATACTTATTTAATTTCTATAAAACCTAACAAAGAATGGTGCAAAATTCTTTCTGAAAGAAGGAAAATCATGAATATATAAATCAGGTTGCTAGGAACTCTTAGTTGAGTGGGCCTCAAAGTGTGGTAGTTCTGCATTACACATAGCAGTGCCAGGAAGCTGCTTTGTAGGGTACTGTGTAATGTTTGTTGTTCCCCAAAGAAAAATGCTTGAAAGTTATTTCCCAGTGCAAAGCCTCTTCTATAGCACCTGATTTGGTGAAAGGATACCTGTTGGTTGAGGGGAAATCTTATGCTTGTAGTATGTTGGAAATGGCAATTCCACTACAGAAAAAGGCACTAACCACCTGCAGATAATGTTCTAATTCAGTTATTTGCACTTGCATCTTCCAGCTTTCTGGTTTACCAGTAGAGTTCAGTATATTACAATTAAGATTCCTAGATTCTCCTGTTTATTCCTGGTGCTTCTTACGCCTGTTCAGTAGACTGACACATTACTTTTCTTCCCCTTTAACCTTTTTCTAGTTATCAGCATCTGGGTCACATTTTGGGCCTATAATGATGTCAGTCTCATTTATATCTTTTCTCACTAAGAAGTCTGTAAAAAAAGGAACTTACTCCCAAGTTCTTTATGCATTCTTCCTTCTTACACCACCACCCTTTAGTCAAGAAAACAAAGGTCCTGCTGATAGGACCCATCCAGCAGGCCATGTATTAAAGTCTAGGATGCACCTGTGTCTTGTTCATGCTTTTTGGCTGGACTGGGTGGATTGGAGAAATCAACATCAAATCTTCCACTTCTGCTTGTCCATTTTTACTGTACAGCTTCTCTGATAAGTTCAGAGTTGATACCCAGCATGTACCCATTTGCTTAAAGAACAATCCCAACCTTTCTGTAGCAGCCCAGAAATTTGCAAGAAGCACCATAGAGCTTCTGAGGCAGAACATTTTATCATGGCTACAGGCTCAGGTCTGCAGACAGAAAGCCATCCTTTCCTTCAGGATGAACCAAGGTCAGGAGGAGGAGGAATACATTGCTGGAGAGGGTCTGTTCATTTCAATCCCAGAAACTTTTCTAATTCGTAGTCAAGTGAAAGGGATTAACCCAATCTTTCTCCCTGCTCTGACTGGTTAATTTTGGCAGATACAATCTGGAACAGGGATATAACTTTATTCTTTGAAGAGAAGTTATTGCAGTACCTTGACTTAACTTTCTCTCAAGGAAATTTGAGGAGTAAAAATCTTCCATCTTTTAGTTTGAAATCCTAAAGCCAAATTTCTGAGTAGGTGATCTGCTCACTATCTGCCTAATGCTGGTCAAGGACACCACATGCCCTGCAAGCCTATAATCCACAGAAAATTCAGACTGAAATTAGCATTCTATTCCTAAATTATGGCCTGTAAAATGTAAAATAAATTACCCACCAAAGAAGCACATAGTTCCAGCTGTGCTTCTCTATTGAAAGCAGCTGTCCTGATGAATGTACTCACTGTAAATATTTAAATGGAAGACAGCAAAATTTTCCTTCAAAATATGAGCAAACAGTATCACCTTATCTCTGCAAGACACCTTGAGTGTCATCAGTGAGTTTTACATCACAGACACTAAAATAAGTAGATGAAATGTCACAGACTTCTTTCTATTATTATCTGTAATGTGGAGTGTGTTGTATGTGCCTTCAGTACTGACTGAGAAATTAGGAAGGTGTTTCCAAGAAGCAGATTTCTGAACAGGGTACAAATATTTATGTCGGAGAGAAAAAAACATAATGAAAACAATCCTCTGTTCTTGTGAGTCATCTTCAAATCTGCCAGCTCACCCACTATTTCCTATGCCAGAATAAAACCCAACAAATTAAAAGACAACAAAAAGAGAATGATTTGGTGGTAAATTTGCAACAAATAAAGTAAAACCAGGTTGTTCATATTGTAAATGAGTAAATATTTTCATGTCTTGAAACTCAGAGGGAGGCAGCATTGCCTGAAAAGCTGCTGAGACATTCAAGCCACAGAGAGAGCTGCACCCATTGGGCTCATTAAACCTGTCAGGCATGAAAGGATGGAGGCTTTTAGTAAACATTCCAGCAACTGTATCTGCTGCAGGTAAGACAATTTCACCAGCATCAGCTCATCTGGGCATTTTTCTTCCCTTCACTCTTTAAAAGTAGAGAAGTAATTAACAAGGCACGTAGTGGTGGCTCCACAGGCAGTGGGGAAAAGGCCTGCTGAAGGATATTAAATCATCACTGGGTGAGAGAGATGTAGATGATCCTGAACAGAATCAATTCAGGTATGTTCCTCAGCCCCAGCTGCAAGCATCTTGCATGGTGAAAATATTTACAGTGAGGTCTTCATGACTGGCCCTTGAAAAATGAATTGTCTTCAAAATTTACCAGTTAATTTTATAAAATTCTTAAAATTAGGTTTCTCCATGTATTCCATAAGGCAAAAAAAGAAGTATACAGCTAAGACTTACTTAATTTCCTATCTTAGTAATGATTAAGTGCAATTTACCCTTGTTTTGGGGGGGGGGGGAGATGTATTTTTATTGATAACCAGAGTTTCCTGGGAATTATTTGTGTGAATACATATACTCTACATTTCTCCATCTCCTCCCCACTTCATTCTAGCTTCCCCCAAAATTATCTGTGAACTGTTTAGATCACCCTGAAAATGGGTAGTTTTTGGTGAAAAAGTATCCAAAAATAATTGTCCAATTCCTGCCTATAACATTTGGGAATCTACTATAGGCAGTGTGGATGCAGCTTGGGACACTGTCATACCATGAATGCTACCTTCTATAGTTATATAACCTGTTTGCAAAATGAGTTATATAATCTGTTTGCAAAGTTACCAAAAACTCTAACTGAAAGCAACATTTGTGTATTTCTTTTGAATATGGACACTGATGTCAGCACAAATCACCAAAATGTTATGAAAAGTGTTCATGAATCTAGGAATAAGCTTCTGGAACATTTGATTTTACAACGAAAATTGTCACACTGTGTGCCCTGTGACCTTTCTGAAGTCTGCTATCACTTGATAAAGGATTTTCAGGGTGTGAGGGAGGCATAAACAGACACAGAATTAAGGTTTTAAAAGATCTTTATACTACTGTAGACCTGTATATTGATAGTAGTTCTAACTTTATGGAACTCCAGACTAGTATTGCTAATAAGAATGAGGAGGAAGGAAATGATGTGTGATGAGGACAACAAATGTTATACAGTATATGTACCTAGACAAGTGCTCAATCAAAAAGATTAATTGCAATCCTCAGTCTGGTCCTGTCTGAATCCACTAATTTTCTGTTGAGGTTTGATTACTTTTTGTGTTGGAAGTCTGTGGAGTCACTAACAAATCTGAGCCCTGTCTTTTATGGTGACTCTTTATTGTCATGTGAGTTTCACCTTCTGCATGAGACCAATAACAAATTACAGACAAAAAAAGCTCTCTGCCTGGGAGACTGGAAATTCTTCACTGGCCCATATTTTCACTCAGTTAAAATTGTGCAGTTTTGGGTTGATATTCTTCAGTGGTAGAGAGGACATACTGATTTATGCCACACAGCTTTTCAGGATCAAGGCAGAGAGTACAAAATCAGCTGCAAATCATGAAAACAAAATTGATGCTATGTTTAAGCAGTGATTAGGGATTTGGTTCAAGGTCTATGGAAAACATACAAAATACTTCATCACTTTGGATTGATCTAAATGCAAACATCTCCAAACAAACTTGTTTCATTTTGTAACTTTTAAATTATTATTATTGTGCAGTCCTCTGAGTTACTTCTAACAAATGAAATGCTGTGCTCTGTTAGTCTAGAAGATAAACTTATTGTAAGCTTTTGTCTATTGAGCTTTTAATTAAAAGAAACTGAATTAAGGATTGAAACTCATCAGCTGTGACTTTGTTTTTTAAATAGCTTTACTGCTTTCACTATAAAAAATTAGCAAACAGAACTGTATGTTATCATGATCCATGACTATTCCATTGTGGTCCATATTATTTTCCAGATTTCTCCTTGAGGATGGTATCTTACTCTTATGTTTGGATAATAGCTATAACAAACAAGAATCAATCCTTATTAAAGCTTCCTATTATTCTGCTATTAAATTAGAATTCATATGATTTATAACCTTCTATACAAGAACCCTTCACTCATTCATTTGTTCAGGACTTGCTGCTTTTCAAATATTAGTGAAAAAATAAACACACTACTCATTAGATTGAAACACACTTTCCCTCTCCTCTTTTTTTTTTGTTAATAGAAACAATTGAAGGTATTAATAATATCCTTTTATCTTACTTGCTGGATTAATAGTTTCAGGTGTTACCTCCTTTGAGGTCATATTCAGCACTGGGTGCATCCCATCAAAAAATGCTTATTTACAGAGTAGCAAATTTTTTTCACTTTGCTTTCCTAAGCCAGATTTAATTCAAATGCTTTGAGACACTGCCTGGTTGTTTTATCTGCACTGCAGTTTACTCACACAAAAAACTGAATGGTAGAGAATGTCAGCTGGACAAAATGATCATCTAGTTAAGCTCCCTGCCTTCAGCTTAAATCAGCTCCTTCAGTGTCATCATTCCCACATGGTTATTCAACAATCAATCTTAAAAGCCCTCACTAAGGGAGACTCCATCACATTCCTAGGCTGTCTCTCATGGTACTTAAATACAATTCAAATATTTAACTGAATTGCTGGTATAGTCACCTTTGCCCAAATGTTTTTGCCTTTCAAATGACAACTTTAATTATCAATTATATTTGGATTATATTTTATTATCATTAATTGTATTTGAATTATATTTTATTAACAGATTATAAAGACCAGCAGAAAAGCAAATGGAATATAATACCAGATAAAACTACCAGCAGATTAGATCCTTAAATAGGTGAGATCTAAATGTGGTCAGGATTTGGCATGATCTGGCAAGGCATAAATAAATGAAAAAGAGCATTAGAATTTCATTCAAGGAGTTTACTAGCACAAATTAATGAACCTGAAGGTAAAACAACAAAAGTTAGCGTCTTCCCTCTGCCACTATAAATCAACCAAATGAAATTCCCCTAAAGGGACACACAGGTAAAGGATATGAGGAGGTCCTGTATTTTCTCTAAAGTATTATTGTATGTTAAATAATTTTGTACAATGTAACACCTCATGATAATGTATGTTGACAACAAATCATGATAATGTCTGTAGCAGACCATAAGTAGGAAAATTAATTTTCTATTGCAAATAGAATTTTCTGCTGAATTATGACAAAGGAAAAATTGCTGCAAAGTAATGAGATGCTTGAATATCTAAATGATAACTGAGCATATGTTTCTTCCTTAAATGACTCAATTTAGGCTGCAGTGTTTCATGTTCGTGGTCAGCATTACACCTCGGATAAAGAAGACTCAGTTCACTGGAAGTTTACCAGTTTATCTTTCCAGCTGGCTCATTTGATGCATTGTTCTACATGGTTCTTTATTCCTGCAATCAGTTATTAAATATTGAGCTTAACCTTTAGTAGAAAGAAAAAATAACATGAAAAGCTATAGACAAGGCTGGTTAGTCAATATTTCTCAAATTATTTTAGTCTGAAGAGCCCATTCAGCTGAATCCTTCAACAGAGTCCTAATTATAACCACAGAGATCTGCACTCTTTCATTCATATGAATAAGCACTGCTGATGAGTCTGGTCATATGGAATCTGTGAGGTCACTGAGCTGTAGGCATGTCCTCAAATAGTTCCTGAATCATGGTCAAAAGGCACCACAAGGCAGTGCTAAACAAAGCCACCGAACTTGAAAAGGCTAATAGCATTACTAAACAAAGGTGATGTTGTTAACAAACACAATATTGTCAGAAAAAAACAAAAAAAAAATTGACCAAAAACACTATTTCCTGAGCTCAGTTAATTACAAAGATCCTCAAGGGAGAAGTCTGTGGCTCACTGCCATAAGGAGTAAAAATTGAAAGTACTAACCAA
Organism: Cyanistes caeruleus; assembly: GCF_971803275.1. Classification (NCBI taxonomy): domain Eukaryota; kingdom Metazoa; phylum Chordata; class Aves; order Passeriformes; family Paridae; genus Cyanistes; species Cyanistes caeruleus. Next base: position 11,408,847 of record NC_141701.1, read on the forward strand.
ATTTCAGGAGACAATCATTATTTGGAGGAAAGCATTTGCGAGAAAAGAGAGGCAAAAGGATAAGGGTTTTCATTTCACATATGAGGCATAACAAGATAAAAACAGGCTATGACACTGTAAAAAGTCCTATTTCCTGCTCAAAATAGGGTGACTTAGGAATCAGAAGGGAAAAACCTGTGTGAGAGTTTCACATATTCATAGTTTCTGCATCAATAGTTCTTGATTCATTACTAGTTATTCATTCCTCTGCTTTTTCTCACTGATAATTTGGAAACTCTTGAGAAAGAGAAGATGGAGACAACTTTTTCCCATGAATGTATTTTGTCCTTGGAAAGGGAGCCATGCAGTAGTCCAGAGAATTTTCTTCCCTCATTTAAACAGTCTTTTTTTATTGATCTTATTTTCTTCCCAGAAGCTACAGACAGCAGAAATCACTTTATGGGTGGGAAGATATATTTTTTGAGACTAACCCTTGGAGATGGTCTTTTTGAATGGTCTAGCTGACAGCAGCAGACCTGTTGTGTGGATAATCTCTCTCCATGGGATCAAGTCTTTGTCAGGACAGGATTTTTCTCTAGATTCTGGTGCATGACAACTCTCACCCAAGGGAAGGAAGAGCTTCCCATTTGCTGTTGCAGGAAAGAGAGACGCAGATCATTACTTCCATTCTCAACATACAGGATCATCTTGGAATATGAACAATACTTGGGCCAAAAAATGACAAAACATTATTATTCTTAAGGAGCTGAAGTAATGGCCAAATCAAAAAGTCAAGTTCCTTTAGAAATTAAGAATTCTTTTCAACTGGGATTATAGCAGAGTTTATATCATGCTTGAATGCCGCCTGCCACATAAAGTTCAGATACAGTGATAATACAGAGATATATTAACCTTATTGACAAAGCCTGTAACAACCAAGTACTTCTTTACTGTCCTTGTTCTGTGATAATTTCACCCAGCAATCATGTTTGTGTGTGTGACACAATGTGCTTTTCCTCCCATAAGTCTTCTAAGTGCTTTCTTAACAACTGCATATTTTGGCTGTAGTGTGGAAATTATGCTTTTACAAATGCAATCAGATTTTAGGAGCAATATAGAAAAACTTTTAAACAAAGGTTTTATGGAGAGTTTTGGTTAAGTGAAATATAATTAGTCATGTTGTGTATAATTAGACCCTATCTAGGACATGGCAGCCGGCAGTCTCCTGCTCCCTAAAGGTTTTGTGGGATTTTTTATGGTTATGATTAAATGGTTAAAATTAGAAGAGCTCTTTCATCCTGCATCTACTATTGTGGTTTAACCTCAGCTGGCAATTCACTCACCAGTCACTCACTGACTCCCCCAGTGGGATGGAGGAGAGAATTAGAAGGATAAAAGTGAGAACATTTGTAGGTTGATATAAAGACAGTTTAATAGGTAAAGCAAAAGCCACACAAGCCAGGAATGCTGAACAATGAATTCTTTCAGCACTTCCCATGGGCAGACACTGTTCAGCCACCCCCAGGGAAGCAAAGTTCCATCACCCATAACACTGACTTGGAAGGCAAATATTATCACTCAAAATGTCCCCCACCTTCCTCCTTCTCAATTTTGTATGGTGAGCATGACACCATACGGTGTGGGATGTCCCTTGGGTCAGCTGGGGTCAGCTGTCCTGGCTGTGTCCCCTCCCAGCTCCTTGTGCACCCCCAGCCTCATCACTGGTGGGGTGAGGAGCAGGCCCCTCTGTGTAAGCCCTGCTTGACAGCAATGACAACATCCTTGAATTCAAAATTACTTCTAGAACAAATCAAAAATATCACTCATACCAGCCACTATGAAGAAAATTAACTCTGCCCCAGGCCAAATCAGCACATGCATGAACATAGATAGCTACATTTGAGAAAGACTTTCAGTCAACCAGTTAAAAGGGATAGAAAGAGCAGCTCCTGGAACTAGAACAAAGCATGAATCCATGTTGAAGTAATGCACAATTTATTTACCGTTTTATGTTGGCGTCAAATAACCATACTAACAATATCAAAGGGTATTAGGCTGGAATTTGCCCTTCCAATAACAAGTCTTGAAGCAAAGGGGACTGCAGCCTTCTTGGCTTTCAGTTCTTGCTGGAGGCAAAATCAGGGGCAACCACCTGCATTATATCTCTTCTAAGAACCACAAAAATCACATAATATTGTCACTCTTTCATAAATAACAATTTTCCCCTAAGTTTTGATACATCCCCAGCATGAGGAGACCTGCTTGGTGTAGTACTTGCTTGAAAAGCTAAACCCAAAGAATTAAAATACTGTGTATTAAATTAATATATTATTCAATTAAAATAATGTGCAACAGCACATCCCTCAGAAATCCCAGTTCACATTAATTACACAGTGCCCCTAATTTGTCTGTAGCTAACAGGAAATATTTACTGCTGGTCACAGAATTAGGTGACTGGATACTGATCTCAGATTGGGTTCAGTATAACTTATAAGGGCTGACCTGTCAGAGCAGACACTGTGCAGGTACAAATTGAAGCACTACACTGAAAGTACAACAGTAAAACAGTAATGGGACATTATCAAAATTGGTGGCTTTCTTACATATATGTACTTTCATACATTCTTTTGCTGGGTTTTTTTTCATTTGTTTCAAATGGGCCGGCCATTTCTCATCCAATATATCACTGGTTAAAACCATGATATCTGATAATAACCAGATCATAAAGAAAGCACTCCTGAAGGCAACAAGGAGGTGACAGAGATCCAAAAGGTATTATTTCAATGAAGATGAATTTTGCTTATTTTTGAAGAAGGTATGGTCTCAAGAAATCTAACTGTAAATTTATTTAATACTGAACAGGCCACAGGTCAATATTCAAAGGTGAGTTAACTTTGGCACAAGGAGGTGCCAAATGACAAAACTGAAATGTTTGCATGCAAATGAAGATGCATGTATTTATGTCACAAATCACTTCTGCCATGGGATTACAGATCATTCCACCACAAGTTTGTTGCAATAAAGAGATTTTGACCTGATTACTCATCTGGCAAATTCTAGAAAATTCAGTGCAAAAATTCATAGTGTGATTCAAATGTAGTTTAAAAAGTGAATTGGTATGATAAAGGAATAATATTCTATATATTAATATGTTCTCTTTTTATGGAATGTTATCCAATTATTTCTGTTATAATATTTGATCAGTCTGAAGCACATAGTGCAAAGAAAGTATATGCAGAGAGAAAATGTACTTGCATTTATTCAGCATATCCTTTCATATCTACAAAATTTATTATTCATATTGCCCCATTCCTTTAACTGTGGTAGGTGATTTCCAAACACCAAGCTGAAGGGAGTCTTAAGAACAAGGGCACCATCATATTACAAAGAACAGCCTGAAAAGGGAGAGAAAGGGATATAACATAAAATATAAAGCAAGAACTGGAACACAATTGATTATTCATCCTTTTAAACTCTATACTCTACATCACTGTTAGAGATGCCTATTGACATTGATATCTCCCCTGTTTGTGTTCAGACCTAGGGGGCAGGAAGGCAGACTTAGGATGCTATCCCAAAGACCTAGAGAGCTCAGATTTGTGGGGAGATCATTAGAGCATCCTGAAAACAGCTAAGGAAAGAACTTAGAGAATAAGAAACTTATCTTTTTTTTTTCCCCTTTTTTGGAGTGTTGTTGTCTCCAACTCTTTATCATCTTCCTTTTAAACTCTGCTTCATTTTAGCATGTTAGTGAAATAAGTTTTTTATATTGAAGAGAGCCTACACTCAGTTTTTCTCATCTTCTTTATATGTGCTTGATTGTAACTGTCTCATTTTCAATCCTATTGAATGCTAATAAGAAGAGAATCTCAAATCCTGTCACCTCCAAAAAGCAGAGCTTTAAATTTGAAATGTTTTAAGCTCCAATTTCTATTAATTGCACAATAGGATGTATGCTGCCACATCCTTATTGTTGGATGGGTTCAACAGACCTGAAAGTCAGCATAGCTATTCAGAGCACACCTGACTAGTGGCATAAAATTACACAAAAATACATTATGTAATGGATATACAGTATGGAATAAATTAAAACAAAAAATTAGGAAAAGTCTATTAAATTTATTTTTAAAAATCTAGTTTTTAAGAAATTTCTCTTCTCATTTTGTTTCTAAATATAAGTCCCTCCGCTCACCAGTAGCCTTTCATAATCCTTATTCCACTCTGTCCCTATAATGGCTGGTGGCCTTGCCTCAGTTCAAAGGCCTTCCCCCAGCTGGAAACATTTTCTAAAATGGAAAAAAAAGTTGTTTGATTTTTAGCTGGTTACCTTAGAAATGGAGGGAGGTAAGAAGAGGAAGGTGAAGGAAGAAAGGAAAAAAGAAAGAGAAAAATTCTTAAGATTTTTACCCATAGTGAAATAATCTGGTAATTATAAAAAGCTAGTATTTTTAACATGTTCTCTCTGCCTCAAAAGCACTGCAAGCAGTAGCTTGCCTTGAGCCATAAATATTGGGCTAGAAGCCAAAGAACCAGCTCAAAAAACAGAAGGTCTGTCAGTGCTCAAAGAAAAATCCCAGCCCTTTACTGAACTGATAAAACACCATCCCTTTTCTTCTGCACCACCTCTGTGGAAATTCCTTTTCTGTTCCACCGTCTTCCAATTGAGCCTGGCTATTCTTCTCAACCACTGAACTCCAATAAAGTTTGTCTGTCTTTCTCTCCCTCCCCTCCTTAGTGTGTGATCTCAGGCACCTTTGTGTCTCCCATTATCAGCCCCAGCAGTGCTCTGCTGTGCTTTGACTGGCAGCACAATCAGAGCCTGTTCTCTCTGGGATGCACAATGTGCTCTGAGAGTGGACCCCCCTTGCATGAGGAATTAGACTTCAGCAACATCAAAGGGGTGCAGGAATAGCTGGCAGAACCCATGGGCCCCATGACGGGCATCTACAATAACTGCTCACCACCCAGTTGCTTTTCAAGATTTGTGGAAAAGCAAAGAGGGATAATGAGTTTACTGAAGACCCAGACAAAAGAAGGAAGAAAACAGCATTTGCTGCTGCTGAAAGAAAGCATCAGGGTACTAGGGGAACTGAGAATGAGGGTAGAGTTTGCAAGGCAGAAGTTTAAAAAACGGTCCAGATTATTACAGGGAGGCCTTAACAACAAAGCTCAGAGCAGACGTGGTCACCGTGAGGTGCTTTGACTGGAGCTCTTTCTGCACTTTGGCACATCTCACTTGAGGCTAACTCAGGTGTTTAGGAGTGTCTCCATCTTTAAGAAATATCATATTTTTCTGATTACATATTCTCAAGATGCACCTCTGACATTAAGCAGAGTGAAGCCTCTCTGACAGAGAGCTTAATGTTTGAAAGCCTATGAAGATTTTCTTACAGGGAGGTCTATTGAGCTATTGGTCCACCTGTGCAAACCAAATTTGAGAGCTGTCCTTTCCCCAAATCGAACTGGTAAGTCATTCTTCCCTCATTCATAACGTTTGATTGCAATAATCTCCATAGTGCTAGGTCCTTCTCAGAAGTGGTCTTGTCTCTTCTGGGCTTGTTTCTAAGAGTGTGCAACATGGACAAGATGCCAGGTGCAGAAGTGAAGAAAATCAGGAGCAGGAGAGGCAGCATTGGTGCTTGCTGTTAGCAACTGCCCACAGCCCACAGTTTTCAAGGATGTTCTGAACACAATGTAGGCACAGACAGGCCTGAACAGAACTCCTCAGATGGGGCTGGACAGCCTCTGGAGTCAACTGAGCTGTGCATTTGTAGCACAAACAGGGTGCACAGTGCGTACTGTAAATACAAGTGGAAGATTTAGGTCAGTGTCTCACTATCAGTGTAAACACAGCCAATGCATAAGCTTGGAGCTCTGGCTTAAAGGTGAGGATAAAAGAGGTCTAAGTTTCCCACTTCCAGACTTTCCCTTGATCTGTATTGCAGAGGTGACACAGCTGCTTTAATAACATCTCCTGCATCACCATAAAATTCTAACTCAGCGCGTTAAGGACAGTAAAAATTGGATTAGGGTTATTTTGACACATAGTGCTAGGTGTTTTAGTTGTGAGACTACTGACACAGGTGAGGTAGAAACCTTTCAGAATGGGTGGAAATAAACTTGGTAGGAACTGAACTGATCAAACTATTAGTGTGAGTTTGTGTGAGCAGGAAAATTGTAGATGGAACAGGTTTGCACGTCTGTGAACCAAATGAAGAAGTAAAATACAGAATTTCCCAGAACCCTCAAAGAAATAAAAAAACCCTTCTAATGAAAACAAACAAACTAACTAACAAACTAAAGCAAAACAAATAGCCAAAAAAAACTCCAACTAAAAAAGCCCAGCGTTTTTAGACACCTAGAATTTCTATGCAGGAGAAACCAAATAAAAGGTGAAAGAACTTCTTTTATGCAGCTTGTGGAAAAAAGTGAAATTTTTTGTTATTTTTATTAAGGTGATTTCACCTCCACCCAGTAGTTAGAGAGTATTATAGTATGCAGCTGAAAGAATTTTGTTAAGACACCTTTTGGGAATAAAGAGGGATGCTTCTTTCTCTTACAAAAAAAAGAAAGAGAAAAAAATGTACTCTGCTTCACTCACCTTCCTCTTAGGAAAGAAGAAATTCTAAGCAAACATTTAATAATATCGATTTATCATAATCATTCTCTCCAAATTACGTAATGCTTGGGAAGATTTTGCTCATAAATACCTCAACATGCCTCCAACCTCAGAGTTTGAAAGACTTATATGGAAAAAATACTATATTTACCTCATCTAATCTTGTAATTTTCACTGAAAATATCTTTTTAGAAGATATTTTAACCCAAACAAGTTATGACAGACTATCCTCATAACCAGTGGTTACTCCCAGAGAAAAACTCACATAATGGCTGTCTTAGGAATAGGTGAATTTTAGGGCTGAGATGGGTCAGCATCTCACCTACATCTATGAAGGCCTCAAATATCTAAACTTGCAGCTGCATCTACACTACAGACATTATCCTGAACAAACACATGCAATCCAGAAAGTCTATGGATTATGGATTAGATGAAATTACTGGCCTTGTTTCACATCCAACCATTGTGAGCTGATGAATCTTGGACTTTTTGGTGTACACAGACAAAAACTTTCAGGTTGAAGGAGAAGGCATCTAGATCAGAGCTGAACCCTTCAGTCCATGCAGCAGCCTTTACCTAGGGCTTGAATAGGCCACAGCAATGCCACCAACAGGCCTTACCTAATAGCCATGTCATGGATGTGCTCCCTTAGATCTGCATGATAATGTTCAAATTTTATGGTAGTAATAACCAATGGATTTTCAATGCCCTTGTTTTTTTGGTAAAAAAATTCAAGATAAGAGAAAAGATACCAGGCAAAGATACCAGGGTAGATCTTGCTAAAGCATTTATAAACACAGATCATTTTATGGTTCATGTCACTGTTTTTCCTACAACATCTCATATCCTTCAGAGTCAGACTGGCCAAAGAATTCACAACAAAATATAAAGTAAGAGTCCAGATTTTCAAAAGAAACCCATGAACTGCATAGACAGCTTTTTAGGAGGGATAGCCATAATGTACCATTATCTCAGGAGGCAGTAACCCCTCTGAAAAATTACTGTAGATGCTGTAAAACTTGAAACTTGGCCAAAAGTAGTTAGGTTCATGACTTTTGCTTCACATGAAAGAATTTAGTGACATTAAGCAAGATGACTCATGGATTCAGAAGAAAGAATATCACCTCCTGAAGCACCGACACCACTGAGATTGTCCTTGGAGGTCTTCCCATCCAGCCAGTGATCCCAAATAACCCTGCTCTTTTTATGCAACGTGGCATCCAGGGCTCAGGATGATAGACTGCAGGCCATATGCTAGATCTTAGAGTTTGCTAAAAATAGGACATTTTTCTATCCTGCTGGGGACAAGTCTGTATAAATGTGACCAGAAATCTGGCACAAATCCATAAGGCTGAGATGAACAACTGAGGTCCTTCCTTCAGGCTTGTCAGGCAGAAGCCTAGTCAAAATCCTCTAAGGACAGGAAGGGGGTTGGAACAACTAGCTAAATCTATTTTCTTTCAAATGTGCCCCTTTACTCTTTCATTGCTGTTTCTTTTTAGAATAATATATACATTACAGCTATTATTTTCTCTACCCTTTTTATTTAACCTATTCTCTTTCTCTCCTGGACACTACCAGCATCAGACATCGAGCCCAAAAGATTTCAAAAGGTTAGAATATGCTGGCAGAGTACCTGTGCATAGAGCTGCTTCCTCCTCCCTTTGCATAAGCACCTATTTCATGTTTAATAATAGCATAGAGCTGCATCTGAAATTCACTTGGAAGATACCCGAAAAACACCAATTATTTTTGAGGGACATAATCTTCCTTTTGCTGACACTCCCTAGAAGACCCATCCTGCTGAGATTCCTGGAGGGTTCTCAGACAAGTGCTGCCATGCTGCACTCGGTTTCCTGAGCACTGTTATCACCAGTCTGTCTGCCAGATTCCTACACAGCTGATGTCCCTGTCTTCATACTTTTGAACATGCTACAGAAAAGCTGTAAAACTGCCTGTGAATGGATCACAGGTCTTGACATTGCACCCTGCTCATGCAAGCAAGGGCAGTTTCATTAGCTGGCCCCTCCCAGTAATAAGTAGTGCTGCTGCATGGGAAGCAAACTGTCCATCAACATTTTAATGACCAAGGGGTGACTCACTTTTTCTGGGTTTAAGATATTCCTCTTTCCACACTGGATCAGGAGATCCTTGCCTTGTTCTCCATCCAGGTTTCCAGTGGCATGATTGGATGGCAGCTTCACAAAGAGCTCGTTGGCATCCAGCACAGAGGTGGGGGTACCAACTTTTTCAGAGGAGGGAGGAGGAATGGTCAGGAGCACCAAACTGAATCAGCTACTCTCAGAAGAATTTGCATCATCAATGACTGATATTCTTTAGGATTCAGCTCACACACCCACCACCACCTCAGAGCTCGCTTACCCTTGCTGGGGCTGTCCAGTCTAGAAAAGAGAAGGCTCTAGGAGGCTTATAGCATTTTCCAGTACCTAAATGGACTCCAAGCGAATTGGACTTTTCACAAAGGCATGGAGTGGACAGGACAAGGAAAAATGGTTTTAAGGTGAGGGAGAGTAGGTTTAGATTAGTTATTATAAATAAATTCTTTACTGTGAGGGTGGTGAGACACTGGAACAGGTTGCCTAGAGAAGCTGTTGCTGCCCCATCCCTGGTGATGTTTAAGGGCAGGTTGGACGTGGCTCTGAGAAACCTGGTCTAATGGAAGGTGTCCCTGCCCATGGCAGGGGGCTGGAGCTAGATGATCTTTAATGTTCCTTCCAACAAAAGCCATCGTATGATTCTATGAGTCTCTAAGATTCCTCATCACCTTGGTTGTGCTAAATGTCAGATCAATGCTTTCTGCTGCCATGACTGAACCTAGACCATAGCAAGGAAAAAGAAGAAAATGAAGGAGTGATTTTTTTTTTTTTTGTAACCTTTCATCTTTTTTCCTCTGAAATAACTTTGATAATTCAAAGCAAAAAAGCCTCATGACTGCTGCAGAAATAGACCTTTGTTTTCCATCTTGAAAAAAGATCTAACCTAAAAACCCCTGCAGATACACAAGATTAATTTTCACTACTTTGTTTCATACTATTTATAAGCAGCTCTTGCTGAGTTTTAGATTTTATGGCTCAGGCTGCTGGCTCTAAATGCTTTCTGTCCACTCCTGAAGCCTGATTGATGAGCACTCCTAGCCAAATAGCAGCCTGTATCAGCAGGCCCAGGCTTGCAGGCTGGAACATGGCTCGCAACACTTGTTTTGAATTCCTGTTTTTATACAGGAGCACACTTCAGAAAAGGTGTCAGTGCATAAGCAGAGACAGCATGAAACGTTCAGCTTGGTTCCCTTGTTTTGCGAACCTCAGGCAGACAGTAGATGAGATCAGGCAATGAGTACTGAGGACAGAGGCATTGTCTAGGAGAGATGGTCAAGCTGAAATCCAGTAGAACTGTAGGTGAGTTGCAGAATTCAGGCACATGGTCCATACACAAAGCTTGTAATGGTCTTTCTGCTCAAGGCATGATGCTCACACTTCAGTTTGTGCAATGGAAGAGGGAGTCAACTGAGTGAGTTGTGCTCTGGGGTGTGAAACTTGAACATTCCTAATATGTCTGCAAGTATGGTAAGACCTGGGATAATATTTCCCCGAGTTCTGCACAGAATAGCTAATGTTGTAAACAGACATCCCAGATTAAAAGACAAGGCAGTTCAGTTAAAAATCTATATACTCCCTGTTGCTGTGTCTACTTCCAACCTGGCTTGAATCTCAGAAATTAATAAACTGAACAGGAGTTCTCAGCAGTAACTGGAAATACAAGGTGTTTTGGAAAGAGGTGTTAATTTGTACCCAGCATAAAGAAATCTGTCAATACATTGAGTGGCCTTGAGTTAAAATTTTTATACCACAGTCTAATTTATTTCCTCAGAAATAGGGTACTAAACTTGGAAAGAATGTCAATAGGGGGAACAAAAATTACTGAACTAAAGTTTCAGCCTGAAGGAGTGGTAAGTGGAAAGAGCTGCTATGCAAAAAGCACCTGGCTCAAATGCCACACTTGCCCTCCTTTAGCATCTAGCTCTGATTTATCTAGATGCTTAAAATGTCCCTTCCTCGTTGTCATAATCATCACAGTGTCTGAGCACTCCCAAGTGCCATAATCTGTGACACTTTTTCCCACTTTGTAGGTGGGAACAGAGACGTAAGACTCACTCGAGACTCACTCGGGACAAAGGCAAGGACTGCCTAAATACTCACTGCATATTGGAATAAAGCAGCTCTTCCCTGAAGTGGGTACTTAGGAAGTCTCCAAGGACTCCAGTATGCAATTGTAATGGAGCATTAGTTACAGCTTAGCTCTAATAGAAAATGGTCTTAAAGATTCACTGGCTTATTTCTTAATATTGCCTTACCTCAATGGCCCTGATCTTCAGTGATATTTATAAAACTTATTCCCACTGGTTTCAGGGGGAGGCATTTATATAAATAAAGCCAAACTGCTGAGTTCTTGAGCAGTGTCCTATGCCTATGTCTCATGTCCTGCTAGGAAGATGGACATGTTTGTTTCTAATAACACTCAGGACAAAGATGTCATGGTTAATCAAAAATCATCCTTATTTTTCAGACTGCATTTTGGAGTTTTTCCTCTGTGCACTGCAGTACACTTCCTCTTCTGTGAGAGCATAAATCAGTTTCAGACCCAGCAGGCAGCATCTTCACTTAAGTGGGAGCAGTAACAGAAGGGAGAAGGCGAAAGGAAGGCCAAGTGGTTCAGCTCTAAGTAGCATCATCCAAGCCAGCAGAAACAGCAGGATTTGGTGTCATGTGCCTCACAAAGTAGTTTGTTTGGTTTCAGAGCACAAAGTCCATATTTGTGCCAGTAAAGCAAGGCCCAGCATTTCTGATGACAGTCTGTTCTCTGAGAGGTGAGTGTATGTCACCTTTCCTGTGTATCCACATTTCTGAGGATTGTGCATCTGTTCCTCACCTTGCAGGAACTGCTTAGACAGTATCAAGGTTATGATGTGTTTTGGGGTGGGGATTCCCTACATATGTCACAAGAAAACATTGTATGAGTCTAGCCAGCAGTCTAGCTCTTACATTAGCCATCTTCAGTCTATGTTGAGGCAATATTTAATAGTGCAGGTGTCAAAACAAAAATAAAAACCCCAAAATGCCAAGTGCTGGTGGTACTACCTGGGCTTATAGCTGTGTTCAATACTCAGGTATTTATTACAAAGAAGCTTATGTATTTCCCTCCCTCCATCCCTCTGTGGAGAACTGTGGGGCAGATGTAGTGCATGTTTGAAAATTCAGTTGAAACACCATTATTATTTATGGCAATTATTCCTAAGTAGGAATAATTCCTTCCCTTCCTGGGGAGGGGAGGGGAGGGGAGGGGAGGGGAGGGGAGGGGAGGGGAGGGGAGGGGAGGGGAGGGGAGGGGAGGGGAGGGGAGGGGAGGGGAGGGGAGGGGAGGGGAGGGGAGGGGAGGGGAGGGGAGGGGAGGGGAGGGGAGGGGAGGGTCCTACAGTGACTCTCCTCATCCCTCTGCCACACTCATTTATCCACAGATTAATCCCATAGGATTATCAGTGGCAGCTCTTGGTCTTGCCCAGGTAAGGAACATCCAGACTGGACAAAAGGCATGAGGCAGACTTCTTCCAGTGGTTTCATCAGCCAGTGGGAACAAGCTGTCCACCAAGGGTAGTAAAGAATCGAAGGGGAAAAAATAATTCAAAAGAAAAAAAAATATCAGGAGATATCTGTGGCAAAACTGCAAATAGATGCTGATGCAAATACTGTGGGAACACATATTTAGCTTCTTTGCATACTTCTACTGGTCACTTACAGTTGTGGTGTTTTTAATAGACTATTTCCATCTTCTTTTCTCTATTGTTAAAACTTGCTTTGTTTTATATACTCAGGAAAGAGGTCTTAAAGTTGTTGAGGACAGGCTTTTTAAAAAATGTCAGTTCAATGCCCTGCAGCAGTCAAAGAGGCAAATGAAGCATTTAGAATTGTTAGGAAAGACACAGGGAGAGTGCTCTTTCCTTGGGTCCCTGGATAAATTCACAGTATGACATTTCCTGGGTATGGCATGCAGCCCTGAACATCTTCAGACAGCAAAGATACAAAAAAGGGCAGCAGGGATGATTTTGGGGCTGAAATGTTGTGAAACAAAGAAGTGGTAGAAAGGAAATGGACGAAAACCATGAATGGTATGGGAAAGGTTCAATCTTGCTTGTGTGGTAAAAGTATCTGAAAATAAATTTTAACTTATGTCAACATTCAAATGTCAACTGAAGAACTTAGCTGTTCCAGTGATTTATAGAGGTCAAAACTGTGAGGGCATTTGGAGGGGAGAAGGGAAAGATCAGCAGCTGGTCAAGAGGCAATATCCATCCCTGGAAGGCTTCCAAACTGGTATTACATGTGTAAACTCTTCCTTGCACTCCTCTCAAATATATCTTATTGTCCCCTTTCTGATATATGCCAACAAAACATCTTTATCATTTCTCTTATACACCAACAGAGACAAAAACTCTTAAAAATTTCCGTCTGGCCCCTTTCTTTCCCAGTTTTCCAGGAAATAATGTGTGTGTTGGAAGGAGTGTCCATCTGAGCAGAGCCAGACAGGTTCCTACCCCTGGGGGTGGTTCTTGAGGACTCAGGCTGTAGCCATGAAACCTGTTGGCATCCCAGAAGTGTTGGGGAGGGTGAAACAGGGAAACCTTATGAATGTGATTGTTTGTCAGAAGATTCTGAAAATAAGAAGGCTAGAATCAAAGTAGAAATGAAAGCCTGCTTTGAGTCATAGGATACTGAGTACTGGTTAACCAAAGAACAATAGCCTAGCCAGCTAGAGGAGAATCCCTGTTGATAAAACAATGTCCTCCTGCTGATAGAAAGTCCAAAGGTCAAGAAGCAAGGAAAGAACTTGTAAAGCTTTGTAGAGTCTAAAATGCAACACTGTATGTTAATATCGGGAAGCTCATAGGCTGTATGTAAATTTTTAGTGGGTGTGTCTCATGGTGATTGGTTACTAAGAATTAGAATATTCACTATAGAAAAAGATATATTGGATTGTAACAAGAACTTCGCTCTCTTAGCTCTTAGCTTTTCTCTCTTACCTCTGAACCCCTCTCCCTTACCTCTTACCCCTTTACCCCTCTCCCCCACTCTTAACTCTCAGCCCCCTCTCCCTGCTCCTACCCCTCTTGTCCTCCCTGCTCTCTCCCTCTGGTTTTTCCCACTTTCCCTCTGTTGCTCTTACTCCCTCCCTCCCCTTTTCCAGCCTCTCCTCCCCTGCTCTGCTCACTCTCTCCCTCCTCCCCCGGACCATGTGGACGCCGAGGCTGGTGGTGGACACGGGTCTCCCCTCTTTTTACCCTTATAATAAATTGCTTATACTTGAACAGCTTGAGCCAGGAGAAGTCTCTCACCGCGAGCGAGCGTTTTTAGACACCAATACAGAAGAAAGGTTGTTCAGCTTTACTGACAGGTGTTTCTGCAGCTGATGGTTCCTACGCCCTCTCCAGCTCCCTACTGCTTCCACACCAGCTGCTGGGAGAGGCACAGGGTCTGTCCAGTGCAAAAGGGAAACCATGCTTCACTTATTAACCCGAAACAAGGTGAAGGAAGAACTACATAGGTCAAGTACACAGCTTAATGCTCCACACTGCAGCAACAGCGGAGCTCTTCAGAGATTCTGTCTGCAATGCTGTATGTGCTCCATGTATCAAAACCAAACAAAAAAAACTTGGCCTAAAAAACTACCTTACTTTTTACCTTTCTTGTACCATCTGGAAACATCATGTATGCAAGATATGTTTCCTGCTATTAAGAGAGAAAACTATGAGAGGCCTCTGAGACAGCTAGACCTCCTCATCTTGTCTATATTTATGGTATTTCATCCAGCAGTGCAAAGACACCTGATCTCAGAATCACAGAAGTTTTAGGGTTGGAAGGAACCTCTGCAGATCAACCAGTCCAACCCCCCTGCCATGGCAGGGTCACTAAAAACGGGTGACATAGGAATGCAACCAGGTTGAGGTTGCATCCAGAGAGGGAGACTCCATGACCTTCCTGGGCAGCCTGTTTCATGTAAATGAAAAGAAGATCCTTCTCATATAGAGGTGAAATTTCTTGCATTTTAATTTATCACTATTGCCCCTTGTCCTGTTGCTGGGCACCACTGCAAAGAGTCTGCCACCATCCTCTTCACACCTGCTTCTGAGAAATTTATATGCATTAATGAGGTCTCCTCTCAGTCTTCTCTAAACTAAACAGGCCGAGCTCCTGCAGTCTCTCTGCAAAAGAGATGATGAACACTTTCTTTGTTAATTAATACCCACTGTGCACTTTCCTGCTTTGATACATACGAGGGTGATGTGATTTTTGCATAGGATTTGTTATTCTCCACCCGAAAGGCAGATTTCTCAAGTACTGCCAGTTGGCAGGACAGTGAACTTCCATTATATTTAGCTTCAAGGATGTTTTTCTGGACTGCATGAGAATTTGGATACAAAAATCAACAGTTTGGGGGTGGGAAGAGTTTGGGGCAGTGGTGATGGTTCTCTCTTAGTGAAAATTATGGAAAATAGAAAAGAAAGAGAGCAAATGAAAGGGGCAGAAGAGATATATTTGTCCTAGAATTTATTTAGACACCTTTCACTGATTTACAGTCCAGCTATAGATAAAAAATTGGCTGCGCCATAAACATGGAACCAGTTTTGGGACACCTCAACCAGCTGGATCATTTTTTCATAACTTTTTCTTTCCCTTCTACTGTAAGACTAATTTTTTCAGGATTTTATTTTTTTTTCTTTGCTCTGTATAGCAAATAAGACATTTCTGGGCAATGAATAAGCAGTAAAGAGAATCAAATCTTTTCCAGATATGTACAAACATCTGCATTGCTGGCAGTTTGCATCTGTTCCTTGTTATTGTGGGTTTTAATCCATATTCACCTTACCAGTTGCTTGGAACAACTTAACTAAGAATATTTCTGCAGTCTCCATTTAATATCTGCTTCATCATTTGCTCCCAGAGCATTGGAAACACCTGTTACACTGACGATACAAAAACAATAACATGTAAATTAATATTTATACAAAATATTTATGTTGTTCAAAGTGATATATATACTTTATCTAGCAACCTTCAGTTGAAGGTTTATCATATGCCTGCACAGGATTTTGATTTAGGGAGCCTTTATGTTCTCTCACACACACATAATGTCACACAACAATCTGTGATTCATATTGGTCTCTAGATTTCTTTCAAAGGGTCATACAACAAGGTTGTAAGAAAGTGTTTACTTTAAGTAAATGGATGATTAAAAAAACATCTCTCACTACATCTGCCCAAGCAAGGAATATATTGTGGCCTTGATGTAAACACTGTAATTCTGGGGACAGAACATCTGACATTTTTAGAATCAATTCAAATCTTTATTAGTTGGTCAAAAAAATGTTACCTGCTCCTGACAGGATCAATTTCTAGACTGTATTTTAATGTGAAGTGAAAATCCAAGCATTAGACATGGAACCATATATGGAATACAAATGCTTATAATTATTTCTAATATTTGCTATATTGCTTTCCTAAAATAATAATATTATCCAGCTACCAGTGAAGAGAAATAGTTTTGCAGTTTTTCCTCTCATACAAAAGCTTTCCAATTATTAATCTTTAGAATAAATATTAACATTCTGTCTTTCTAGTTGAGCAATTTGTAACCCAGAATTACAGTTTTTATAGTCATTTCCTACTGATGGTGGTAAAACTATAGTGAAAGTTAAAGATTATCCTAAAAAATCAGTCTAAAAGAGCCAGAAATTGGCAGGAAAATTTAAAGTTTCTGACCCCATGCTGATATTTATATTGGTAGCAGTGGAAACAAATTATTTGTATTAACAAAATTGGCAAATTGGCAGCATGTTACTTTTTCTGTTAAAAAGCAATATTTTATGACTATAAAAAGTAATATTTTTTCTGCCACGTTATCAGTAATACAAGGTCCAAAGAATCTAAACCCTTCATTTCACAATAAAAGAGAACAATTTTTCACCATTTTAAATGCCAAAATAACCTTCTGAACAGCAACAAACTGTGAACAATGCAGCCAGGTTTGCCTCAGCCAGAAGCTGAACTATGAGCCATTATTTGCCCCTAATCATCCCTTTGGTAACTGGTAAACACCAATTCCAATGTCTTCAAAGGAGATACAATGAAAATATGTTACTATGCAACTTAAGAGAATTCTGAAGATGAATTGCCCTAATTAAAGTCAAAACATAATGAAAATATGAACTGATATCTGTGCAAATTTCCTTTACTGGTGTTGCAGTGTTCCCAGGCACTGCCATGGCTGGGATTAAGTGGAGTGTGGGATCCTGTGGAGTGCACAGATCAAGGTCATCCCCTGCCCTTACCTTGAGGAGCCAGGTGGCTATGGCACGAACAGCAACCATTGCAATGTCAGGAGACTTTTTCTCATCTTGTTTGAAATGAAATGCAGCAAACGTAATCTAAGTAGGCTGCAGGAGAGTGAAGGGCGCTGTGCTCCCATCCCTGTGCCAGGTGCACCCACCAGAGCACCTGGGAATGGGGCCAGTCTCGGAGGGCCTGGGACTGTCAGTTTTGCTGCTGTCACAGGCACGTACCAGGCTTCAGACAGCTGCAAGCCACAGCTTCGAAGGGAGAAAGGCTTCCCAGTGCTCACCTGCAGGGGCTGGCAGAGATGAACTGTGTCCCCTGCAGCATGCATTATTAAGGGCATGACAGAAATGAGAAACAAAGAAAGAAGTGCCAGCTAACTCCTGCAAGACATTCCAAATTCTGTGTGAAATTACCGGGTACGTACTAAAAAATTCAGGGAGAACAGGGAAGCTCATTGTCACTTACAAGAGCTGCCTAATTAATGTTCACTTTCCTCTGTCAAATTTTATATTCTGTTGCTCAGTTATGTAAATCGGGCAGCATTTCACACCATGATTAATAGGTCCTTAAACAAGCAGATTTTACTGTTTGAGATAACACTGAGAGGAGCCATTCTTTGGGTTTTTCTTGTTTGGCAAGGGTTTGTTTTTTTCCTAACTAGCTATTTCTGCTCCAAATTATCTTTTCTTTTTTAGCTTCAAAAATGATTCTGACCTTATTCAAGATGTTATCTCTTACTAAGTATGGATTGCATGGCTCTGCATTTCATTCAAAGTCATGTTTGATATTTATCACAATAATCTCTCATTATGAGTGGAAAACTTAATTTATTGCACACAGTATGAGTGTGAGTAATTTGAGTTTGGAAGAGGCTTGATTTCAGAAGTAGTAAGACAGGAAAAGAATCTTATTGATTTTTACTTAGAACTTGACATTACTGATGAAACCATTAGTATCTTTAAAAGGAGATCTAGAAAATTGTGTTTGAGAATTTAAGTGAGAGATATCATATAAAACTGATTATAATGGAAACACATACTTCAACATAAACCTGACTATCAGAGGCTGAGACAGCACAAGTATTGGTCAGAGTAAAAAACCTTATTGTAAAAATCCTAAGGGCTTCTTTTTGCTTTGGGAGCTAGACATGACTAGACAATGCTGGAACACCTGAAGAAACAATTTTCCAAAGAAAAACATTTTATTTTTGTGAAAACAAGTATTTTCTTTAAGCATGTATTTATTTTAACCTATATCATGGTATAGTAATAAGTACACTTATGCTACTTTTATCCAATTGATATACAAGAAGTAAGGTTTTTCTCTTTGCCATTCTTTGCCAGGAGCAATTTTTCCAGGATATTACAACCAGCTCATACTATACTACCAAGTAAAACATCTCCTTCTATTTTCCTCTTCTAAGCATCTTATGTTTCTTGAAACACCATGAAGCCTTCTACTAAAATAGCTCTTCACAAAACTTTTAATATCTTAAGGAAAAAAAGACCTTCTTGACATGCCAGTAGATGTATAAGTTGTAGCACATAATCTTGCTTTGTTCTCCCTTCAATAAGCACAAACGTTGTTCTCTGTAAAAAATAGAATGCATTTTAAAATGTAATCCTATTCAAAAGAATGTAGTTAATTTTATAATAGCAGTTATTACACATAATCCACTTTATGGCATGCCAATAATACAAAATTTTAGAATAAAAACAAACTTTCACATCAAGCATCTGTGAACTTCCACAGGAAGATATTTCCTGTCTGAAAGTGAAGATAATTGGCCCACAGATTGTCTCATTTACATAACATTCTTTCCTCATTGATTTAAGTATTTCCTCTTGCCTGTTCTCTCAATTTTTTTTTTTTTTCAATTATTTCCTAGCAATGTATCTGTCATTTAGCTACATCTGAGCTTTTTGTTCTGAAGTAGTTCCACACACCTTTGCTGCTACTTTGCTTCCTCTCTTCTTTCAAGTAGTTCAAAACACATCTTGGCCAACCTCTCATTCTTCCTGGCTCCAGAAAGGTCTCTCCCTAGATCATCTCAAGAGTGAGAGGTCCAGCATTGATCCATGTCTTGATCAAGGTCCCCAAAGTCTCCACAATGCACCTCTTGTCCTTTCTCCCAGTTTACATGTGAATCAGAGGGTACAATCACATTGAACACCAAATTGACTTTATTACCATGCTCATGTAACTATTTTCTTCTCCTTTAAATGCTTTCCAAAAGTATTTTCATGTTTTGCAGCTAGACTTGCATAATGTTGATGTAAAATCTTTTCTCTTTGTGGCTTTCCAAGGGAGCTTCTCTTCCATCTTTCTCACATATTCCAAGGTCATAATGCCAGGGAGGTTAACTTAAAACAAACAAACAAACAAACAGTAAAACATAAACCAAACAAGAAAGACATCTGACAAGGAAGAATTCTAAAAGCACATTCCCAATTCATTGGAATGAAAATTAAGATGATGGGAATGACTGGACTTGTAAAAAAATTATGCAATTTACATATAATTTAAATTTTTTTTTAATATCCATGTTTGCTTTTTCCTTTCACTTACAGAACTTTCCACAAAAATTACAGTAGATTCTCAAATCATTCACCAGCATTCTGAAACTATTCATCTGACAACATTCATATAATTCATGTAATAAACTCAGAAAGCTCAAAACTTGTCTCATGCACATGCTCAATAGTTTAGTTTTCTATGTAGACCTCTGGGTTTTCAGATACCTTTTGTTTTCATTAAGGCTTGTCATACTAAATGGAGTGGTATTTTCCAGTCTGGACAAGGAAGTGCAACACCAAGAGGAAAGGAAACATAAAAAAAACCCAAAACTGACTTTACTCTGAAAAGATAAAGGATTTGAGCATGAGTTAGTTGACGATAAAAATGCAACTGTCCATCACTAAATCCATAATTATCACAAGCCATATGTCTTCATTTTTATAATAGATATTCAATTTTTAAATAGAATTGAATAATGGGAAAAGGATGAAATCTGATCATATAGAAAAGTTTTGTCCAGGTCACACTCATCTTACTTAGGCAAGTTGGTTACAATGAACTCCACACTGAGTAGAGGCTG
This sequence comes from Cyanistes caeruleus, assembly GCF_971803275.1. Lineage (NCBI taxonomy): Eukaryota > Metazoa > Chordata > Aves > Passeriformes > Paridae > Cyanistes > Cyanistes caeruleus. The sequence goes on from NC_141701.1 coordinate 11,428,948, forward strand.
CACGGCTTGTCTCACAAGCAGGAACTTGTTAAAGGATATCAAAAGTCTTCTGAAGACTCAGGTCTAAACACTAAGAAGCTCTTAAGGGATGTTCCTAAAGATAGAAAATCCTCAGGAGGGATGCTAAAAAGATCTTGTGAGAGACATCCCTGCAACAAGAAAAACTGGGAGAAGAACCTCTCAGGAGTGGGAAGTCTTCAAAGGCGACCCCTATTAACAAGAAACTTCAAAAGTGGGATGTGACATGACGTGAAAATCCTCCCACTGATGTTGAGTGCTTTAAAGATAGAATCCCCTGAAGCAAAATGGAGCCTTTGAAGTGGCAGTATCAGCATCAGCTTTGGAATGCATAAAGGTGCAGCATACAGCAGGACCAGTGCATCCCTGGAACAGAGCTCCCGGTGACAGAATCCATCTTGCTCAAGTCCGATAAGCCTAAAGGCCAAGAGGACAAGCAAAGAAAAACACAATTTAGCTAATTCTAAAATACATCTTTGATCTCCCCCAATTAATCTCCTCAACACTGAAACAAAACTGGGTTCAAAACAGTGGTTAATAGATAAAAAGAATTGTCCCATAGAGCTGCATTACAGGTACGTTTTGAGATTGAGTGGGGAAAGGTTCATCCTTTTGTTTTTCTTTAGTGTAAATGGATTGACTGAGACAATTTTTACTGGTTTTCTTCTTATCCAGAGAGGTTTGGATCTGCGATTCAGAGCTCCTTGAAGTCCATTAAACAGCATACATCATTATTTTGCTGGAAGTCTATTTCTCAAGCAGCAGTCCTACAAGTTAATATCCTTTCAAAATGCCAGCTGCAAAGAAAACACATGGTATTTGCTGATGTTCACACAATGGGATGCAGAGTTGTGGTTTTAATTTAAAACTGTAGAAAAAATGTAAAAGCAAACCAAATGTTCTCTCTCCCCTATTTACACAGAAATTACTAGAAAATAATAGAATAGAATTTTCCAGTCAGATCTATTATTGAAAATAAATAAGAAAACCTTTTGTCTTGGGGACTAGAATATGACCAGAATAATTGAACTAGTCAAGACCCAAGAATGGATGAAATTGTACAGTTACGAAGGTGAACTTTATTAACACAGAATGAAGGACTTATAATAACAACACCAGATTTTGGACAATGGACAACACAATGAAACCACATTGGCTAAAATCTTCAGGATATTGGCATGTAAAACAAAGTCCTAAAAAATCTGGCCAAGTTATCCACAATTAAAATAACAGTCTCATAAAAGGAAGTGTTAAGGAACAAAACACTAAGTACTGTCTTTGATGACTCAGATGTAGGGATACCCACAGACTTGAATTTCTCTGCTGGGCAGATCTGAGGCAATTCCAAAATAAAAGGCATTACAATCCGAGAGTGCAATGTTGTGACCAAGCTAATAGCCCTAGTCAAGGCTTGCTCCTAAAGGTCTGATCAACATATTCTCTGTTTCAAGAGAACTGGAAAAAAGCCCCTCTTGAGAACAGAGGGCAGATCTTCACTGCAGGGCCTTGTCCCTCCATTTCTTCGGAGTCTGTGGTGCCCCTCTCACATTAAGAGAGAGCTAATATATTGGATGCTTTTTTCATTACAAGTGTCTCAAATGATTTTTATGAGTTGCCAGTTCTCCACCTGATGGGTGTACTGAGGCAGGACAGCAAGGGTACCCCATGCCCATGGGGGTACAGACCTGGAGGAGCCTTTGGCCTGGAGATGGTTGGAACAGTTCCCCAACTAAGACAAGAGGTGAAGTAGCTGAGGTTCAGTGTTCAGTGTCACCTACATAGCCAGTGTGCTATGATATGCCATGGGCTGTACAGTGGGAGGGTGCCACTGGGCTTCTAACACACTGAGACAGCTTCTCAGCAGAGTTCTGAACTGGGCAAATTTTAGCCAGGATTGTCTAAGGATTCTCCTCTTTATTCCACTCTGAAGTTCATCTCTTTTCTAATTTTTTTTTTTCTCCTTGAACAATGAAATTCATTCTGAACTGTTTCATGAAAGGGGTTCCTTCCAATTTTCAGAGTATTCTGTTTCCCATATTTTTAACATGAGTAATTATCTGAAGATTGTAAAACACTCTGCAGATCCCTATTGAACCCAATGAAAGGTTAAGACCAAGTTTCCCAGTGGAGAATTTTTTGATGTGTTTCCCACTGAATTGCACAGTGTAGATATAAACAGAGAGTTCTCAGCAAAATATGTGTGTGTGCCTCTTATGAGTACCTGGGGATTCTAAACAGGGAGAAAGATGTTTATTACCCTGCTCGATCTAACCTGCTTCTGCAGAACCCTCAGCCAGGCTTTTAGAGATAGAGAAGCCATGGGGTTCTGCCAAGCATGGGCAGAAAGGGTATTTTGCATGTGCACAGTTGAAACCAGTTCCACACAATAACGATTTTCTTTGAGAATTATGGAGTTCACCACCCTCATTTACAAAACAAAAACAAAACTCCACATAGCCTGCCCTGCTCTGAAAAAGCTGCTTATTGTGCCAGAAGGAATTAAAACCCCAGCTTTAGTATCCTTGGTATTAGGACCTTGTCCTTCAGGAAACCTTGTGCTGACGCAGCTCACTTACTGCAGCCATACTTGCACAGAGGGTTCCACCCAAGCAGGTCAGACCATGGGGCTGGGGCAGGTAGCAGGTGTCTGCTTGTGTCCAGCAACCTCATTTACCCTGTACAAAAGTCTCAGAAGTTTGTCTCTCTTCTCTGTGCATTCAGTGGTAATCTTTGGTTGTACGCACTGTGAGGGGAACATTTAAATTAAAAACTCTTTTCACTAGGGAAAAGGAACAAACAAAAGGCTTTGGAGATACTTCCAAGAGAATTATAGCAATGTTTAAATGCTGGGCTAGAACATGCCTGATTCAAACATGCCCTTAACAGCCCATAGCAGATCTCCAAGGAAGATCCTCATTCAAGTACAAGTATTAGCATATAATTTCTTCAAACTTAGAGTACTGTAAAAGGGCTTCTACAAAAACAGACTGATAGCTTCTCCAATAGTATCAATGTATAAGTCTGAAAACCAGGCTTGACTGTTATAGCTGACATCAAAAGCAGCTGTTCTATTCTTATAGAAGAAGCTGTTCTGTTTCTACATAAGCCTGCATAACTTCTGAGACACAAACCAACAAGTTATGCCTTTTAGAAAGACATCATTTTTGCAGTTGCCTTCCTGAGAAGTCCATTATGCTAACAGAACCCTTCACATGCCAGATGATAATGTTCCTTTTTCAATAAAAACTCCAAGCAATCCCAGTGAAGACTGAAAGGTGAAGGCAGCCTTCAGAAACTTCACTAGCAGGAATATATCCTTCTTTCTTTACCCTGCCTCCTTCTTCTTCTGCCATTAAGGATTGATAATTTGGTGCTGATAATTTGGTTATCTTCAATATAGCCAGTCCTCTATATCTTCTTCTTACCCCCACTCCCCCAGTTCTTGGTATTTGTCATTTATGACCATCCTGATTAACTATCTTCATCTTTTTCCTGATCTCTCTGCCATTTATAATCACAGAATTTCTTCATTTCTCTTTCTAGCTATTTTTGTGTCTTCTCCCTCTGATTCCATTTACTACAGTTTGAAACCTCTAATTTAAACCTTGATAATCCCCCAGCCTGGCTCCCCCAAGTCTACCCCTCAAGATTCAGAAACTCCCAGTGTCTCATCCTTGCAGGAACTCAGAAAATGTATTCCAGTCCCTGTATCATTAACATGTCAGTCATAACTAAATTTCATAGTGTAGAAAATCTTTGGATTTCAGCATTTCTTATCTATCCAAACAGCACCATCTTTCTTATCCTCCTGTGCTGCAATCAACAAATCAGACCTGTAAGAGGTCAGGTAGTCTGCTCTGCTTTACCCACTCCTTAATCAGGATCAAATATATCTATTTTATTGCTAGCAGATGCGTTCCTAATCTGTTCTGGGTGACAGAAACTCCACAAGCTCCCTGGAAAATCTTCCAGTGCTTCACTGTCCCAACTGATAGTAAGACATCCCCTGATCTAACTTGGATACACTTAGGGCTCACAACTTCTGGTATGGCCCATCATTTTTCATTAGTCTTGATGAATTCTTGCCTCAAAGAAACTTAGAGTGCTACCACAAAGACTGTTTTTATTGGCTTATTGCTTTGGTATATGTACTTGTATTTTTGTCCCTCAACAGCAGCACATCTACCCTCCCAAATTCCCTTGTACATCATTAAGTTTCAGGGATCTTTTTCACTTTACCTTTTATTTTTTTGTAAGAGTTCTTGTCTGTGTTCAATGTCTGTGTGATGAGAGCCCAAGCCAGCCACAGCAGTGAACAAATAGGCTTAAACCTGTCCCTCATATTGAGATTCCACAGATTAGCAAGCTTTAGAATGCTCTTTTTATGTCAACAAAACTCAAAGCAATGAAATCTAATGCAACATAGAAAGTTTTGAGTTTGCACCTTCCCCACCCCATTGCAGGACTTTGCTTTCAGTAGTTCTCTGTGTCACCAAGTGGAAAGATCCCAAGGATGTTTTTCTGTTCTATGGGAGGTGGCTGGCTCATCCCTGTCCTTCACCATGATCTCTACATCAGTACAGGCTCTCCATGATGACCATCTTGTCCACCACCGTTACTGTCCCTGGAATCTCTTTCCATGCTGAGTAATTTCAGGGGGCCCTAGTAATCCTGAGACAGCCAACCATTCTCTTGATGTAACACATCTGATAATCTCTGTTCCCACTCAGGTTTGCTACCCACGTCCCAGTTCTGAAACCAGAGCACTTGTGTGTTGGACAATCCTATACTGGTGCTCACTGATGAGAGGAAATCTTCACAAACATGTCCCAAACCTCTTATCACCTTACAAAGCATATCTCAAAAGACTTCCTCTCTGCATCGCTTCCAAAATTCTTGACAGCAAGTAGGATCTCAGTTTCCTAAGGCCACGGCCAGTTTTGTTCATCAGTAGTTAAACTCACATCTCAGATGGTACCCACCAATGCTCTCTTCTTGGACACCCACAGTAATACTGAACACATAGCAAGTAGTGCAGGCTTTCACATTTTACAGTTTTAGCATTTACTTTGTTATTTATCAGCTTAATATCAATATGAAAGTAGCTGAATTATTTTCTGAAAAGAAAGTACCAATGATTCTAACTGGGGAAAGCAGTGAAATTAAAGAACAGTATTTTACCCCAGCTTCAATGATATGTCAGCAGTTGCAAGAATTTTTTCAGCACTGCACGATCATAGACTATGTACAAGCTGCAAATCTCCAAGGAAAATGGAGTGTCAGATGTATGGTTTTTTATTTAGTATCTCATGTCAGGCTGTGTCATACAATACTCCCACCATCTTGGGATGATGTTAAAAGTTATAGGGCACCTCTAATTCTCACTGTATCTGTGGGCTCATGAAAACTGCTTGATTCACAAATTCTGAAAATTAAATCCAAAGTGCTGCTATGTTCATCCAGGGAAATGGCAAAATATATTGCTGAATGAAATCTTGCCTCAGATATGGCTCAGATAAACAGGGTTATTTTTTAGCTCTGCATCTATTTGATGGCATGTCCATCCAGATGCTGAAGGTGATATTAAGGCCATTTTAGACCTGATTATGGTTGGATTAGACAGCCAGTGTCTCAGAGACAGGGTCATCCTCTTATTCAGCTGAATCTAGTTCCTCTGTACAGCCCTGGCCTTCTCTTGCTCACCAGATGCCTCTATATTACAACCTACCTGTACCAGTGGGGTTTTGTGACTGGGAATACCTACAGGAAAATGGAACACCCTGCTGTCACCATGAATTACAGAAGGTATTGTGTGTGCTATGGTGATAGACCCACTGGGACCATGGATTTACCATGATAGTTTGAGTTTAATGAAAATCTTTTCAAATTCAATAGTAAAAACAAACCTGTGAAGGTTTGCCTTGACTTTTTGAGACTAGAGGGTTTCTTTCTTCTCTATGTTTCTATGTTAAACACTATAATATTTAATAAATTAATAGGAAAATTACATAAATGTAATTCTGCACTAGACTTCTTTTTTGTGACCAAAAAAACCCCTAAACAAATAATCCTAGTTTCTCTATTTGAAACATATGGATAAGCATTATTAACAGGTTTTTTTGGTACGGTTTTGACAAATGTTTGCTATCTTTTTCCTTTTCTTCTTCATGCACTGTTTTACAATTTTACAAGATGAAGGAAACTAGTACACTAACAGACCTAAAGTCACAAACCAGCCTCTTTCTTCTTGCTATTTAAAGGAACTGTACTATATTTTATCTGTTTTTCAGGACACAGCTCAAATTCCCTGGAAGAAAATAATATTCTATTGACTGAATTGGCTTTAGAGCGGGCATTGATTTAAAAGCAAGGTAAAAGAAAGCAGATTTGTGACATGTCAAAATAGTCACCTGATATTTATCGGAAATGTACATAGTGAAAAGAATCCAAAAAACACACATGCTGATTTTAGTAGTTTCTGCTACTATGCCTTACTAAGCCAGAGAGTACAGTATGGGAAAATAAGCAATGAAAAAAGCCAGTATGCCAACTACAGATTGGAAGAACTGAAGCTTTCTTCTCATTAATTAGTTGGCTAACCTTTATTTTAATGGCATATTACTTTTTAAAATTACTTATATTAATGAAGTGGACACACAGGTTCACCAAGCCCTCTACTTAGAAACAGAAGGTCTCAGCAACCTCAGGAGTTGATACTTTAAATGAAAAATATAAAAATTAATTCAAAACCAAGACAGCAATAATTGGTGTTATAATACTGGTTTTAATATTTCATTTTTATAATTACAGATTATATATATATATATTAGCACATTTTCAAAATAAAATAAATGTTATTAATTAGGCGTGCATATCTAACTTCATTCCACCTAAAAGTATCATTGCTTTTATGCTTAGGCACTTGAAAAAAATGAATATTTGCAAGCTGGTTGGTTTCTTAAGGAGCCAGGGCAAAAATTAGATCTTCAGGGAAGAGATCAAATGAAACTGACATGTCATGATTACCTGAAAATTTTATCAAAATCCATGTTTCCACTGGAAGTGGTCATCCCAAATTTGCCCTTGTCATGCAGTTCAGGTCCTGCCCTGTGATGGTACAAGAATTCACAGAGCCACACCATGTGCTTGGCCACCTCATTGGGTTTGAATTGCAAGGTCTTGGCAGTGGAGGGCTACAGGTGCAGCTTCTGTGAGAAACTGCCAGAAACCTCCCCATTTCCAATGGAGCCAGTGCCAGCTCCAAGATGGACCCACCACAGGCCAAGGCCAAGCCCATCAGTGATGGTGGCAGCAGCTGGAGAGAGCAGTCAGATTAGGCAAGAGAAACAGCCCTGCAGACACCCAGGTGAGAAAAAAGGAAAAGGGGATGCTTCAGGCACCAGAGCAAAGATTTCCCTGCAGCCAGTTGTGCAGCCCCAGGTGAGGCAGCCAAGCCCCTGAGCCATGGGTGTAGCAGGATGCTCTACCTGGAATGTGGTCAAGCAACTCAAATAATGCCCTATTTGCAAGGCTATTGGTTGTGGACTGAGAGGGGATGTAATGCAGGTTTTGGTGTTGAATTATGCTAAAACCAGTCTGACTCACCCTGATAGTGAGGCAGATATGGTAAAGTATCCTTATCTAAAAATGCTAAGATGACATAGATGACCTGGGGGCATATGACTGATAGTCAATCAATTTATACTGGGAAGGTCCAGTTCACTTTCATACTGTTAGGTTCTTCTAACATATTCTTTTTAGAATGTGTGGAGACTGCTTCACTGGGTGTTAAGGACACCCATCAAGGATACTACTCAAGGTTAAGAGAAAGACACCTGCCCACAAGTGTTGATATTGGTGAGTTACATCAATCTCTTATTAACAATTGTTGATTTTTGCTAGTTTTAATGTAATTGCTTTAATATAGTGCACTATATTATACTAGACACTATAAGTAGTTTTAGCTTTTACTGTGTAATAAATAATTTTGATTAAGATCTTTTGTCTAGTCATTTCTCATAGTAGATAACTAATTTAATATAAATACATATGATTTTCCATCATTAAAACCTGTGAGACAAAGTTACTTAAACTACTGACAGCTTGAGGCTAAGATTGGATCCAGCTGCCCCAATACTCCTCTCTGAAAAGGATTTTAGAATGCAAGGGGATCGTTTCTGCACTTCATGGCTCTGTGGCAGGGCTTCTCTAGTAAACTTTGTCTGATGCTCCCACTCAACCCATGACAATGGGGGAGCAGAGATCCATCTGCAGCCCATGGAAGAGCCCATGCAAGAGCAGGTGGATGCCTGAAGGAGGGAAGGGCCATGCTGGAGCTGGGTCATGACAGGAATTATGGCCCCATTGAAAAAGGAGCCCATGTTGGAGCAGATTTGCTGGCAGGACCTGTGACCCCATGAGGGACACACTGGAGCAGGACAAGAGTGTGAGGAATCCTTCCCCTGAGGAGGAAAGAGCAGCAAAGATGATGTGTGATAAACCAACCATTCTCCTGTCCCCACATGCCACTCAGTGAGAGGAGGTAGAGAAATTGGGAATGAAGTTGAGCCCAGGAAGAAGGGAGGGATGGAGCAAAGATGTTTTGAGATTTGGATTTGTTTATGATCCTTCTCTGCTTTGATTGGTAATAAATTAAACTAATTTCCCTGTCTATATTGCCCATGACAGTTATAAGTGAGTGCTCTTCCTCTGCCTTTATTTCAGCCCACATACCTTCTGTTGTGTTTTTCTGTCTTCCTGTCCAGCTGAGATTGGGAAGTGATAGGACGGCTCTGGTGGGCATTTAGCATGTAGTCAAGGTCAACACACCACAGTCAGAGATGTGATTTGGCTGAAAACTTACCTGCAAAATTTATTCTCCCCAAAAGCAGATAGTGGAGTGATTACTTGTTGTCTGGTAATTTCAAATCTGATGATCTGGTTCCCAGAACAGCTGCCTTCTGGAAGCTACATATGTTGACCTATGCATGCAGCTACCCTAGCCCCTTGAAATATCCCATACGGCTTCAGTCAAACCTACTGAATTGCACAGAACAGTCATTTTATTAACAGATCTTCTCTTAGGCTACTTCAACACAAATCAAACAGGGCCAAGGCACAGACACTGGCAAAGGTCCACAATCATCTGTTCTGTTTTAACTGCAAGTACAGCCTCTTGCACAGTTTTGGCTCATGACAAGTAGCACTGTCCAGACAACACCCAGGCACAGCTCAGGAGACATCAGATGCCAAGGATTGTTTCCAGGCGACAATTTGGACATGGACATCATGTTTTGAGGATAAAGGAAGCAAGCTTGAGCATATGGAGATGATCCATTGCCATGCTGCTTGGGCTCAAATCCCTGGTCAGATCAATTCAGTGCCATAGAAGTTGCTTTCCAGTCCAGCCCCTAAAGGCTGAGCTTTACCAATAGGGAATCGAGAATGCCCCTTACAGCAGCACTGGAAAATACTGCCTTGCTGGAGAATGCAGCACAGCAACATTTGAAATGTTTTCAGCTGCCCTCTGGATTGCTCAACTAATCCAGCAGTTACAAACCAAGTCCAGAAACAGATCAGGCAGTTCTGGTTCTGATCATCTGGAAAGGGTTGTTTGATGAGAGCCTTTGTACTCTATGCTATCTGTGGTGGATGAACAGAAAGGGCTACAATATTACAGGTGGCTGTTATTCTGCCTTTATTGTTCTCAAGCCCTTAGTGTAAGTGCAAGCTTTCTTCAGGCTTTTGCACTTCTATCCTGTAGGAGTCATGTTCGCCTTTGGCCTTCATCCACAGCTGATATCTGAGACTTTTCAGCATGACCAGAACAAGCTTGTCAGATCTTCAGTGTTTGGGAAAACAAGAGAGCTGCTGGTGAACACTTCAGAGTCTTTCCCGCAAAAATTAAGAACAAACCAGTCACAGCCAGGCACCAAACGCCCCGACTCAGGCTGAGTAGGTGATTTAGGCTCAGTTGGCAAGGAAAGATAAATCTATAAGCTGTATCCAAGGTGATGCACATGCTGGTAGAAACTTAAAAAATACTCTTTCCCTGACTAAAAGATTCCACATCCACAAAGTGTCACATCTCTCCAATCAGCTTGGCAGTCTCAGGTCTGTCCATGTTTCCTGAGTGGCTGAGTCTCCATTCAGAGCAGCTTGCTGCAGTTTCACAGACGGCACTGACAGCTCTAGAGTCAGTCACTGCTCCCCTCATGGTTTTCTCTTTAAGTCCATAATTCTCATCACAGTCATCCCAGTGGCAAGCTCTTGAGGTGTACTAGTTGTTGTGTAGCTGTATCTTACACCAATTTACAAAGAAAGTAACATAAAATCCTTCAAAATGCAAATCTGAATAAATCATGTCCTTGACTTCACAGTGACTTCACATTTCCTTTTCACAGCAGCATATCTATTCCAGCTCCTGCCTGTTCACAGCTGTGTCAAGGAAGAACTTGGAAAGCAGTCTTGGCCACCCTTTGCTTCACAGCAGAGTAGTCTGTCCATATCCTGCCATATGTACTCCTGAACTATCTGCAAGGCTTTCCATCTTCCAATGAAAATTCTCATTCCACTCTTCCAGTGACTGCCTAATTTTACTATTGGAAAGATTTTACCAAGCTCAGGATACCAAGATACAGGATTTGGCCCATCTCTCCAGTCTGTCCAGGTCCCTCTGCAGAGCCCTTCCACCCTACAGGAGATTGACACTTGCACCCAACACGGTGTCATCAGCAAATTTACTGGTGGTGATCTCAATCTGGACCTCATCCAGATCATCAGTAAAGACATTAAACAGGACTGGGCCCAACACTGATCCCTGGGGGACATCACTGGTGACTTGCTGACAACTGGAGGCAACACCATCCACCACCACTCTGGGCCCTGTTTTGGAGACCATTCCTCCAGTTTGTCAAGATAAATTTCAGTTCTGATCTGGTCCCTAATTTCCTTTACCAGCTCCACATCTTATGTCATTTTAACAGCATATTTTTAACTCTTATAAATGTTTTTAATTCTGTTAATGAAACTGTTATGAATATATTAAATAGCACTGGCCTCTGGAGAGGTAACTACTGGAAAGGAAACCTTCAGGTAGAAAATGACAACTGATTACTCTGAGTAATGTTTCTTCACCTGTTTCGCACTTCCTAGGTTTTCTCTATTGTTTTATAGAATAGTTGTACATGGCTGGGTAAAATAAAGTGGCTTCTGATTTGTAATAATTCGGATTCTTAGTTCAGTGACCCATTAAGTGAATGCACATACCATAAAAATTAGATCAGGGAGTATCAAGTGCTGCTCACTCTCTGGTTTTCACTAGCCTCTCCTCTGCAGCAGATCAACCTATCACTTTGCTTGTTTGTAAAATATAATTATCATGCAAAAGAAATTATCATATGTTATAAACTGTAATTTGTTTGTTACAGTTTTACAGCCTCTAGAATGAGCAGAAAAGGATAGTATAAAGTAGAAAAACAAAAGAGAAGCACTAGAAAGCTAAAGCGTTCGTCACAAATGAGGGCTCCTTCAAATTTCTGTTTGATCAGCAGCTATACCGAGCAAAAGAAAGGCTAGAAAAAGAAATTTCTCTTGTCTTAGATTGTGATGAATTTGAGAAACCTTTAAGAATTAAAAAAATAAATTCATATTAGAGACTGAGCTTAACAGAGAAAGAAAATGTCTTGAAAATTTCCTCTGAGAATAAATTTGATTGAGGCATGTTCATGATCTGAAGGAAATTTAGGATTAAACAGCTACAAGCTTAAACTCTGTGCTGGAAAATTAAAACTATATACAGTCAACTACTAAAGATCCATTAATATGCATTAATGCATGGAAACTAGTGACTGAAAGAGTGTAAGCAAATGAAGTAAACTTTTAAATGCAATTTCCGCATCTGAAATTATACCATTTTTTCAGCTACAGCCACATCATGTTACAGTAGAAAACTTGGAGTCCCAGATCACAATAATGGGTCTTCCAGGAATTGTAGTTCTACAAAATTGTATATGAAAATAAGAATTTCAGATTCAATACCAGTCCACATTAAGATCTGCAGATCTCCCAATTGCTAAAAATTGCCTGAGGAATCTACTCTAAGTAGTCATAAATGCCTGTTCACAAGAATCCTCTTTCTCAGCTTATGGTCAGGGCTGATCAAGAATCACTAAAATTTCATACTGACTCAAATCCATCACAGCATAAAAGTAATGAGACATCTGCTGTTGCTTTCAGATTTAATCACATAAATAATTTATCACCACAGAAATTCTACTAAAAATGTATTGCATGAGTAAAAGCTTCTGCTCTTTCATCAGACTCAGTACCCCTTGATGAGCAGCGTAAGAGTTAAATCTCTGCAATGGGACAAATCCCAAAACACCTTTCTGAGAATGCTGCATTAATGAAGAGAAACTTAGTTTCTATTTTTAAAAAAGTGACTTGGGTGCATATCAGCATTAATTACCCCAGCAGTGCAGATGTCCTTGCTGGTTTCCTGCACCACGACTAAAACCCTAAGTTACCAATGTCACGTCCCCTGCCACACAGCTTCCTCCCCTTGTAGGAACTGCCTGAACTCCCCCACAAGGTCTTCTTGCCATCTTCATAATCAAATTCACTTTCAACACCCAGGCTTGGCAAGCTGTGTAAGCAGGGCTTGTTTGCAGACATTAGAGACATCTGCCAGTTCAAGTGCCAGGCTCTTTATGCTTGTAACTGGAGATCTTACCTAAGAGAGATGAGAAAACTGAGTAACCCTTCAACCCTGAAAAAGAACAGTCAGTCTTGTCAGACACTTCTTATTTTACAGCTTTCTGCATAAATATTTTTTAAGTTTAGAATTTTCAGTTTTGAACAGATAGTTGTAAACACTTTAATTTTATTTAAACCATTAATTCTAAACTTTTTTTTTTTTTTTTCACTTTAATGAACTTACAGGCACTTTTTCAAAGGGACAAAGAAACAAGACATTTTTTTCTCATTTATTTTCACTACTTTCAGGAACCTAATTGTCATTTGAAAGTACAAGTGCCAGTATAGAAAACTGATGGAAAATTAGACATTCCATTAAGGAATGAAGTAAACCAAGGCAAGACAACAACTGTGTAACAACTTTTGATTTTAAATGTTTTTCTTTAATTGTGTTCTTTCCATTGCCAAAACAACTATTTTTATGCAAGGCCTATTATTGGGCCATTGCCCATAAAACCAAAAAACCCCATTTGTTGGTGACTATAGGGAATTCTCTCCTGTGAGCCACATTTGAGATTGAGCAAGGGAGACCATTCTAAGTTATATGAAAGAACAAAAAATGAGATCTCAGGGAAACAAAAGTAGGAAACAAATATTCCAAAGATGCAGTTAATCCTACAAATGACACCAAGTAATTAAAAAAATCAAGTACCAAATTTTGGTTGCAAACTCAGCATTTATTCTGTGTGGGCATTCAAAGTCCTTCTTAGCTCTCTACCACCCACCAAATGGGATTTCCAAGCACATTGCATTACAGTCTCTGCCATCCTTGTGCATAATCTCTCAGAGCAAACAAAGGCATTTTGTTCTCATGTTCACATACAATGGCAATTTTTCTTTATCCATTAAATCTTAGCTTAAAATTCACAAGATTACAAGTCAAAATCTCAAATACCAGCTACATTTGTATATGCAGGGTATCGTTCCTCCACAGGAGATATGTTCTAAACAAAACTTTGATAAACAGTGTATAATAAATAAATATGACACGTAAAGCTGTCAGGGACGTGACAGAAGTGAAAGTTTTGATTAGTGGGAAATTTGATAACTAAGGCAATACAACAAATGAAAGTCATTGGAATCTTCTTTGCACTTCTGGATATGCCTATTTATATAGAGAAATCCAGTATTTGATAAGTCTCTTATCAGCTGGCTGACAATGAATTTTATATTTAAAGCTATTACCAAGCATTTGTTATTTGTCAAGCTGGAAAAAAAGGAAATTGTTGGGAAAAGTGACTGCTAGGAGCTGACACCAGTTGTATGTTCACTTTCAGCCATAGACCCAAATTAAAGCAATTATTTCAAAATGACTGATGCAGGCAAGTTTTCATATTGCACATTTGGATGGAGAATAATACTATCTGTGTACACAGTCAGGAATAAAAATGCAAAGTTTTACCCTGGGCTTTTAATATGCATGGAAACAAAGAAGTATTTGAATGCTGACTGTATTCCCTTTCAATCTGTTCAAAATCTAGAGAGGGGAGTTTATGTTATAGCACTGCCTTTTCCACATCTAGTTTGCTACAGTTTGGAAGCAAATCCCTACAGCTGACTACAATCTGTTCTATCAGATGCCTTAGCAAGGTCAACACAGAATATTGCACTATATTAACACAGAACATTGCACTATATTTATTGCTAGCTGGTGAAAATTGAGTATCATTTAAAACTTTTATCACAACTGCAATTTAGCAAGAAATTCTGCTAAAGTTCCTGTCTGTGGGGATTCAAGCATTGGTGTTGTATAGATAATTCTGTAGCCATTTGACTTGAAAAACTTCATTTTTCCCATGTGATCCTCAGCCTTAATTTTCTTTATAAAGATGAAGTTATTAAAAAATGTTTTTGAGTTTACTGGGTAAGATATTTGGGAGGGAGAAAGATGAGAAAATAGGGAATGAACATTTTAAAGTAGAAATTGGCATATGTACAGCCTTACCGATTGCAGAGGAACATATTGTGGGAGACATGCCATTGGCCATGGGCTATTATGTTTTCATTTCCAGTTCATTATTCAGCTTTCACATTCACAGCATCACCAGGTTTTTGCTGGGGGTAACACTATCTATGGCTCAGCTCACTACTGCAAGGCAAAGACTTGAAATCATCCCACTGAAAGTCTTTGCATGCAGAGGAAATGTTAGATTAGCTCAAAGCTTTGAAAGACAGGTTTGACTACTGTAACTCCTAACCCTTCAACATCAAATTAAAAGACAATTTAATGATGTCCCACAAACCCAAAAATAACTCAAAATATTTCTAAATTCTACAAGCCTGAGGAAATTTGTCTGTCAACATTACCCTACAAATGTTTTACCATCATTTTCTTCTTAACTGAATCAAATAGGTTGATATGTTTGAAAAGCAAAAATTTAAAAAAAAAAAAATCCAGATGTCACAGAAACACATAAAGATTAATAGCAGAGGAGATTTCTTGATCAAAGCTGGACTACCTTGAAAGCTAGATCTGGGTCTTGCTTAGGATCATGGCAAGACTAGTTCTGAACCTCTCTAAGGATGAAGGTTACACAGTCTCTCTGGGCACCTTATCCAGTGCTGCACCATTCTTACAGTTTGGTTTTTTCTTAAATTCATGACCAGTTTGAATATCATTGGAATTATTTTCTTGTTCCTCTAATCAAAAAGCATCAATGCTTGAAAATATGTACAGGCTAAATCAAAGCAGGATTTATATTAGAAGGTATTTATAGAGTTTGGATCTATATATTAAACAGTCAGGTCTTCTAAGAGGATGTAAAATCTGGAGCTTTGTATTTACAGGCTTAAGTCTTTGGTCTTTAAATCAAACAAATAGTACACAAAAAAATACCAACAGCACAGTGAAATCTCTATATGTAGTGTTGCCACTGTAGTTACAAGAGGGAAACAAAAGGACACTTTATTCTGTCAATATTTCCCAGGTTATTTTCTCTGCAAGCATTTTTAGTTGTTCCTATTCCCCACTACTTTGGAACTAAGTTAATGTACATTAGACAAATTAATCCTTAAATTTTCCTAAACATTTATGATGGTTACCTGCCAATTTGCCATCCATCTCTGCTCCCACTAATCCTTGTTTTATATTCTAGGAAGTGCTAGATTTCAGATTTCCAAAACATCTGCTTTAAATGTGAAGTATATTACCAGAACAAAACAAGCTTTTAGACCAAGACTATCCCCAAATTGCGCAACACCTTTAAAGAAGTAACTGAAAAGGCAAACAAGATGAGACAACCAAGAGACACTTTTTAGTAAAACAAACTCCTTTTCAAAAACCATGCACAAGTTTCATGATATGCCAATGTGCTCAGAACTCCATAAGGGAAACCAAAGGAATTTTGGCACTCCCACATACTTGCTTGGATTTTGCAGCTTCTCAAAATACAAGTTCAGAAGAGGAAATAAAGTTACTTTCTATGTCTATGTAAAAACTATTGAACAGATTAGAGTGATAATTTAATTTCTTTCTTTCTGATTCCTTTGAAACTTCCAAAATTTGTACCGGTTCTTAAGTAGTTCAAAAATATTGTTTCATCAATTAAATTTTTTTTGCAAGTTAAAGTCACACCAGTTCTCACAAGCTCAGTTTCATTTTGGAGACAGGGCAAAATGCCAAAAGTGCATGTTTCTCTTATCATCTTCAAGCCTGTATCATTCATTGTTCTTAAACCAATATAATTTTCTAATTAGAGTAGCGAATGGGGCATTTTATCCATCCTTATAAGACATTAATTCTGTTCCCAGTTGTGCAGTGGACCTGTGGGGTAAATTGTTTCAGTTCTCTATGAATTAGTTCCCTTAGCTGTATTGGAAGGTAATGATTTATTCTCATGAGTCTTAGATATGTTTTAAAGTATTCATCTTTCTTCTGCATGCCAGACCAAGAACACTTTTTCCCAGAGATCTAACCGAAGAAGCAGAAATACAGACTACTGGCCTAAACTTTAAATGGACAGCAATGCAAATTTGTTAAAATATAGTCCTACAAGCCCACAGCGAATTGATTATTTATAACAGATTCAGATTCCTTGTTCTCTCATATTAGTTCATTTCACAGAATCAGAGAATCACAGAACATGCTGAGTGTAGAGGAACCCACAAGGATCAGAGAGTCCAACAATTAGCCCTGCACAGGACCATCCCCAAGAATCACATCATGTGCCTGAGAGCATCATCCAAAGACTTCTTGAACTCTGTGAGGCTTGGTGCTGTGACCACTTCCCCAGGAGCCTGTTCCAGGGCCCAGCCATCCTCTGGGTGTAGAACCTTTTCCTAATATCCAATATTCCTCCCCACCTTGCCTGTCCCTCATGAAGAGCCTGTAACCATCCAACGGAGCAATCCACTCACAGGACTCATCCTGTCAGATTTTGCTTATGCCAGTGATGTCAAATCTCTGAGACCAGGCCAAAGCTTCAAACTCCTCTTGTTTGTTCCTCATGCTGTATGCATTGGTATAGAAGCTTTTCAAGTGTGTTTCTTTGTAGACAACACTTCATGGAGCAGATTGTAGGAATGTACTAGCACTCAGTTCCTCAGGTTTTGGTGTGCCATCTCATTGCTTATCATTGGCAACCTGGCTTACGCCTTCAAAAGCTCTACCTATGAGCCCTGCTAGCTCCTGTGCTAAAAATGTAGAAGTACCAGTGTGTCCAGAACTTCTTCAGAGCCCCTTGAATTATATTCTACCACATGGTATTAGAACAGCCCATGTCAGCTATTTGAAATGTCTCTCTCCTGTATTACAGCACCATCTAAGTTATCAATATGAAGGCACACAGCCATCCATCAGAAGCCCTGTGGGCCTTTGCTTCACATGACAGTTCTGGTATAAGTCCTGCTGAAGACACTAGAAGGACTCCCATGAAAGACCCCAGCCTGGGTGAACAAAAATTCACTTTTAATTCCTCCATTTTTATCTTCTAAGCAATTTCTTAGAGATCCTCAGCATTCATCCCCTAATCCATATTTAGAAGGCTTTATGCAGTAATCCATCATGTGAAGCCTTGTTGAGAGCTTCCCTGAAAATCCATCTGTAAAATGTCTACCAGGCTTCTTTCTATGTAAGCCAATCATTATTCCATTTAAAAATATAATCAGAATTGTTTGTCATAATTTCTTCTTCCCAAACCCACGCTGACTCATTCTTATTACATTTTCTTTCTCCAAATGCAGCTTTAAACTCTCTGTGAACATTATCTCAAAAATGTCTTAATACTGTTGTTGGATTTAATGAACTTAATTTTCATCATCTTTCCCAGACTCTTCCCTTATGTGACACAAATATAATTAGTGTTTTTTAGTCTCCTGTTGCTTTTTCAGCGTTGAAGCACATTCTCCAAAAAAACAATAAAATAAAAATTAAAAAAAAATCACTTCTCAAACATTTTATATTTAGCCATGGAACCACAGACTCATGGAATCATTTAGTTTGGAGAAGACCTTTATGATCAGTAAGTCCAACCCTTCATACAATACTGCCAAGTTCACCACTAAACCTAAATGCCACATCTACACATCTTTCAAATACCTGCAGGAATGGTGACTCCACTTCTTCCCTGGGCAAGCCTGTTCCAATACTTAATAACACTATTGGTGAATTTTTTTTTTCCTAATATCCAATCCAAACCTCCCCTGGTGAAACTTTAGGCCATTTCCTCTGTTTGCTGCCTGGGAGAAGAGACTGACCCTTGCCTGGCTACAGCCTCTTGTCAGGTGGTTTTAGAGAGTGATGAGATTTCCCCTGAGCTTCCTTTACTCCAGGCTAAACACCCCCAGCTCCCTCATGGGACTTGTGCTCCAGTCCCTTCCCCAGCTCCATTGCCCTTCTCTGGACACTTCTGGCCCTCATTGTCTTTCTTGTACTGAGGGCCCCAAAACTGGACACAGGATTTGAGGTGTGGCCTTGCCAGTGCCAAGCACAGGGGGACAATCACTGCCCTGCTCCTGCTGGCCACAGGATTTCAAGGATTTGTTTCAAGGATTACTGCCTGTTACAAGGCAGGATGCCATGCATCTCAGCCTTTCCAGATCTTTTGTTATTATTATGTCTCCAATGCATTCAATAAAGGATGAAGGTTCTCCTTAGGTCTCCTTTTTATGCTAATGTATTCATATAAACATTTTGATTGTCTTTTACAGCAGTAGGTAAATTAAGTTCTGTGGCCAAAGCCCTTTTAATTTTCTCACTGCATTAACCTCCCAACATCTTTGTAGTTCACCTGAGTTCCATGCCCTTTCTTTTCCTTCCTGAGTTCCAGCAAAAGCTTTCTGTTCAGTCAGGCTGGTCTTCTTCCCCACCATCTCATCTTTTGGCACATGAGGGCAGACTGCTCCTGCACCTTTAGGATTTCCTCCCTGAAGGATGTTCAGACTTCCTGGGCTCCTTTACACTTCAGGACTACCTCCAAGGGGAATCTGTCAACCAGTCTTCTAAACAGTACAAAATCTGCCACCCAAAAATCCAGGGTTCTTTGACAACTGAGAATCTTCATTCATTGAGAGCTCTATCATCTCATGACCACTTTGCCCAAGATGGCCTTTGGCAACCACATCACCCAAAAGTTCTCTGTTCACAGATACCAGATCCTGTTGATGACTTCCCAAGCTGACCCCCTCAGCTCACCAGTTTTCTTAAGAAGCTCTCTTCCACACACTCCAAGAATTTCCAGATTTCTTTCCTCTCCACTGTCTTGTGTCTGCAGTAGACATCTGGTAAGTTGAAGGGAAGAAAGCACAAGCACAAGGGAAAAGACATGAATTTATTAAAGTGCATCCAAAGGATTGCATGAGGATGATGAAGGGGCTGGCTGGGAAGCTGTAGGAGGGGTGGGTGAGGTCACTTGTTCTGTTGAGCCTGGAGAAGAGGAGGCTAAGGGGAGACCTCACTGTGGTCTTCCACATCCTTACAAGGGGCAGTGGAGGGGCAGGCACTGAACTCTTCACTCTTGTAACCAGTGACAGGACCCAAGAAAATGGCATGAAGCTGAGTCAGGGAAGGTTTAGGTTGGATATCAGGAAAAGGTCTTCACCCTGTGGTTAAGCACTGGAACAGGCTCCCCAGGGAAGTGTTGCAGCACCAAGCCTGCCAGAGTTCAAGAAGTATTTAGGCAACAGTCTCAGGCACATGGTGTGGGCCTTAGGACTTCCTGTGCAGAGCCAGGAGTTGGGCTCAATGATCCTGATGGGTCCCTTTCAATTCAATATTTTCTATAATTCTATGATTCTCCCAGGTGCTTATAGAGTATTTTGTCTGCTTCTTCATCCTGCTTGGATGGTCTGTAACAAAGTTCCACCATGACAGCTGTGTCTTGGCCTTCCTCCTGATTCTTACTCATAAACTCTCCACTCTTTATCACCATCATCAAGCTCTCAGTCAAAACACTCTCTAATATACAGGGCTACCCCAATGCCTCTCCTTTGCCTGTCTCTGCTGAAGAGTTTATAGCCATCCATTGCAGCAATCCAGTTGTGTGAGTTATCCCACCATATTTCCATGATGACAGCTGTGTGACAGTTTTCCTGCTGTGCAATGGCTTCCAGCTCCTCCTGTTCATTGTCACACTGTTCTGATGCACTTCTGCTGGGCTGTCGATCCTGTAACATGGATCTAGTTAATAATGTCTTAAGGGGAGGTTCTGATAAGGTATTAGGAAAAATTTCTTTATGGAAGGGATTGTCAAGCATTGGAACAGGCTGCACAGAGAAGTCTGGTGACTGGAGTCACCACCCTGAAAGTGTTCAAAAAATGTGCAGCTATGGCACATAGAGACATGGTTTAGTGGTGAACACGATGCTGATGCTAGATTGACAGTTGGATTTGATGATCTTGGAGGTTTTTTCCAGCCTTAACCATTCTATGATTCTATGATTTAATGCTATGCCACCAAACATTCTGAATGTCTGTCACTTAAGATTCTGTGCTTCAGTGATATGCTGTAGCAGTTAAAAAAGTCAGGGCAGTAAAATACATATGAAAACTCCTGGTATTTTAGGAGGTCTTGGTTCAGGACTGAACACATCTGCTCCTTTTGTGAAGAGAGGATAACTTCATTGAATTGCATATGATTCAGGTTGATCTAGCACAGTTGCCAAATTAACAGGAGTTTTGAAGAGCAGCCCTTTCAATATTTATTCATATTCATTTGCATCTTACTGTACTCAAAGGTGTTTTGTGCAAACAGAGAATTTAGCAGAGTATTATTAACATACTGCTCTAAATATGTTCTATAAACCTTGTAGTTTATTCTCAGTTATGAAGAAATGACACCTCCATTAGGATACATCAGTAATCTCTGTCTGGTGGAATGAAACAGGTTTGTTTAGAGGAGGTCTTGGTTTTGACAATTGTTCCTTCCTTTCCATGAAGTTTGGCAAATTCAAAAATGATGTTTCACTGTGTATCTTACCATCACTTTAATTGAGAACTTTGGGTTTAGATGTGTGAATTATCATTAAAAGGCTTATTTTACATGCATGGTCTCTTAGTTAGCTGTGTTTCTGCAACACTCAAATCTTAATGCAGTTTTTTCCCAGAGCTCTTTGTACTCCTGGCCATCTTCACGGTAGATGTATTTTTCCCTGCATGTCTCTGAAAAGTTTTTAAATTTCTGATGGAAAAAACCAAAACACTCCAGCCAGAATTTCCTTTCTAAATCTCCACAAAATCTGCACTCAGATGTCACAGCCTTAGGGAATCATGTGTGTTTAGACTATCACAAAAATATGAACGTCATCATGCAGCATGGATTCCAAAGTCAATGGCTTTTGCACAGCTACACCACTACATCTGTTCATCAGAACAATAAAGTTCCTTATGAATATTCAACAGCTTGGAAACTTCTCTGAGCCCCAGAGGCTACTTCATCTCACTGTTTAGAAACAATATCCAAATTCTCATCAGTCAATTCCACAGGTAGTGTGATTATTTCTGAAGGATATTCCTCTTCCCAAGATTCACATGGCATTATGTAATTTAGTCTGGAATTATTCCCTCATTTAAAATATTTTAAAATATTTTAAAATATTTAAAATATTTTTAAGTCATTTTAAAATATTTTATTTGTATTGAAATTTTAAGTATGAGTCAACCAGCTTGCTCAAGTTGGAACATCATTATTTAAATAAAAATAATATTAAAAGAGGAAGAAAAACGGTATGTTTCAATTGCACTATATTTGGCCTACAATTGTTGATATATTAACCACTAGATAACTACTAACAGAAGATGAATAGTAATTAACTCTACTATATGTTTTTAAGCAGTGAGTCGGGCTCTGATTTTGTAACAGCACAGATATCTGCCATAGATGACTCTCCTATTTTGCTTTGCAGTTATGTTTGCAATGGCCAGACTTATAATTATAACTTATTATAAATGAATGCACATAATACACATTTCACATTGCTAGCAGTAAGCTAGCAAGCAACCTTTTGGTTCAAGACAGAAAGACAGTGTCATTTAGAAAGAAGGAATATTTTGGAGGCATATAAATTTTGGGAAAATCTTTGGAGTGAAATGTGGCTAGAAAAGAAATACATTCTGAGAAAGAGGGTAACAGAAGGAAGCATTTGGATAAGAATTATGATGCCAGCTTTGCATGTTGAGTTTGAAAGTGTCTATGTGTCTCTCTTGTGTCTGTTGACCAATTTCTGCATCTCACTTCCACAGCATCACCAGCAGCAGCACCCACCCAACTGCAGAAACTACAGTCAGGATTTCACACATCACTTTTGTAATTGCTATAACTTCCACCATCCCTCACTGCCACAGCAGGACCTCCTGATGAGGAAGTAAAGGCACAACCCCATGTATTTTTAGAGCATTTCTTGAAGAATTAAAGACCACCTAATAATTGGCTGAGATTCTGCCAATATACCAACCTTGCTTTGATATTGTTCCTGTGTTTTGTTCTTTTTCTCTACCACAGTTTTCTGCAGCCTTAGTCTGGAAAGAATCTCCCTCTGAAAGGCATCCAACCTCATGGCAAGAGCAAGCTGGCTCTAAGAGTGTCTTTGGGCTCCATCCACTTTAGGCCCTGCTGCTGTGGTAAAAGAGACATATAGCCATGCCTGGTCCATCTTATTGCCAGTGCCATTTCAGCAGAGGGTCAGCAATCTGCCATCCATCTCACAGGCACTGAAATACCAGCATCACAGTACTGGCTACCAGCCCAACACAACGTTAGGCCTAAGCTCCCTTTGATATCCTCTATTGCCCAGTTGGAAAAACATCATTCTAGAGAGAGCAAACACAAGAGGAATACATGTCCCCAGCAATGCCTGGAGCTTTTACACAGGAGTCAGCAAGCATCACAAAAGCTATCCTTTTCTTGTGACTGCAGCTAAAAAATGCCTGAATCATTTATCTGAAGCATGATAGAAAGTTTGAAAGAATGCTAATAGCTAAAAGCTTTAAAAGATCATCTATCCTGTCATTAACCTTTCTGTGTTTTACATCTGCTTTTCACATGCAAAGAATCAATCTGAACTGCCACTCACTCTTGCCTTAGAGGAAAATTAAGGTTTTAGCCCCATAGGAGTGATGAAGGATCAAATCACTGACATGTCATCATGGTTGGATTTGGTGGCCTCAACCCAGTGGATGTAAGCTCCTATCTGCAGGTATTTATCATTACATCTATCACCTATAACAAGCAGTAGAAGAGTGAAAATCAGTAGAATGAGCATCCTAGCACTTCTTACAATCTCACCACAGAGATTAGGCATGAAACTGCTCACAGACTGGAATACATGTACTAAGACATTAACTGTCCCAATCAGGATTAACCAGGGACAATCATAAAGCTTGGACTGCTGCTACCTGGATTGCTGCAATACTTAGTGATGGAGAGGTCTTTAGTCTTCTGCAAAGTTCAACCTGTCCTTCCAAAAGCACCCTGCCACCAACACAATGAAATTCAGTGCAGAAAGAAAAATTAAGTAATAAAAAAAAAGAAAAAATAGAAAAAGAAATCCTATTTTTACTGTTAGGAAAGAATTTCAAATTTTTGCAAATTTTAACAGCTATATCCATGGGCAATAACCTTCTGCTTCTTCTCACAAACCATTTATGCAGATGCATGTTTAAATATCTAACACTATTTTTCCTCTCCCTTTCTTTCTTGTGTTTATTTTGTATTAGTATTTTTGCTAAATCTGATGATTTGTGCACATGGTTAGTGTTAGTAAGTGGGTGAGCAGTCTCAGTGAACTCAGGCAGTCTCATTGAGTTCTATTTGCCAGTATTAGTTAGGGACACATAATGAAATCTATGGTCAGGAGCTTACAATCCAATGTAATAAAATAACACAATTCATACCAGGGAAGTAAGAGATGTCCTGATATGGGAATACAGCCATGTGTCCTTGCCTATGTGCACATACAGAAGTGCAGATCAATGCAGCTGTTAAGAAGGAGGGAGAAAAAGTAGCTATGTAGTTTTTCAGTTAATTATACAAAAATGAATTTTAGAAATAAACAAATTAACAATGTAAATATTAAAATACTACATTATTCTGAAGATCTGGCTTAAAGAAGTCAGGTACTTTTATTATCAGCCCCAGTCATTAGGTTATTGTTGCAGAATGCAGAAAGATTCCTTTCAATTAAAGGCAATTATTTGTTCTGCAGTTGATAAATTATTTGCCAGCTTTGTCTAATACTGAAATTTTGGCTTTATGCATTCAAAATTATTTAAATTATTAACACACACATAAAGGAGGCACAAACTTGAATGCGGAATGTGTTCCACCTCACATGGTTCTGCTTTTCCCGTGGGCCTGAAGTAGGGAAAGTGATTCTCAGTGCCTTTCTTTTTTTCCCCCCCACTGCTTTTATTTGATTTAATGAGGTAGCCCCCCTGCAAGTTTATATTTATGAATTCACAATGTGAGCCAGCAATTTCTTATGCAGAGTCATGTGATTTTGTTGCAGACTCTTTCTCTCACCCCCACCCAAAGATATTGTTAACTGTCACATTTTATAATAGCACCATCTTTCTTCCATTAAAGAAATTACTTCAATAAGATTCCAGCTTTTTCAAGGCATATCACAGGTAAAAACCTGAGTCATCACTCAATAAATAGTTTCAGAATTGGCTACCAAACAAATAATACACAAGTTTAACTTGTGAAGCACTATTCTTTTCCTTCTGGAATTGTTTATTTCTGGCCTCCATTCTAATTTCTGCCAGGATATGATTTACGATGAAGAGCAGTTCTCCTCAGATAAGAGACATATATTCCAAAGCACATATGTTTGGCGTTCTCTTGCTGCATAATGCCATGTGCTGCTCAAAAGCTTCCTAAAATCAGCTAAAGCTGGAACAAAACTGCTTCAGAGGCCCTTTGTTCTGCCTCACCTCTTTCCCTGAAAGGTTAAAGGGCTGAGCTAGCTATTCACTAGGAAAATTTGTTGCTCGCAAATCTTTATTCAAATTCAGCCAGCTAATAAATGCATCCCTTAGTGCCTACAACCCTCGAATATTCACAGTTATTTGCACTAGTTAAGATTTTTCATGTTCATATTTTCCACATTTATTCATTATTTTTTTTGCCTTTTATTTGTGTTAATCCCTTGGTGGCTGTTGAATGAAAGATTATTCAAAGGTAGTGTGAAAAATATTTAGTGTGAAAAAAAAATCATAAAGCAAGGAAAATAGAGGACAATAGCTGTTGCTTACCACCTGCCCACCTGCAACTGCTTTGTGGAGCAAATGAAGGTGCAATAAGAGACTCAGAAGCACAAAGGTAGACAAAGAAGTTGATGTGGCACTGGAAAGACTTAGAAGCCTGGAGAGTAGTCCAGGTATTACCCATAAAAATAATTCTCAGAACTGGATTTTTTACATCACTGTATCTTTTTTATCTTCTGAAAAGACACCAAAGCCTTCCATGTACAAGATTTCTATGTGATGAGATGAAAACTCATCTTTTGAAAGCAGAACTTTTAATGTGGTCAGTTGTAGAAGTGTTGTAGGATGGTCTTAAATTTTCTGTCTTCTCCATTTACTAGCATGAAGGAGTTCCTGACAACTCCAAAGACAGACAATTAGTCACTACAATAAAGCAGGAATCCTTCCTTTATTGCAAACAAGCCTGTTTATCAGCTTGAGGAGACTGATAAAAGAAAACATCATATCAAAATGCTCAATCAATGTAAGAAGTAATGGATTGGTTAAGTAGCTAGCTGTCCCACACAAAACAAATGAAAAACAAACCCACTGATATGCTATTCTAGTGCAGTACATTTAAGTCATCAGTTACCAGTATCTCAGTGCTAGTATAAGGCTTTTACATCTGCCAAGTAGGATATAGCTTCAACTGTATCACCTCTATTTTAATTATTTTCATTAAAAGCAGCTAAGCTGGAGGGAAAAGCCCATATATTATCATTGAATACCATAACATACCATAAAGTTCACATTACCCCACTGTAGTTCAGACCCCTAGCAATACTCTGTAACCATCATCCATTTAAAAGGTTCAGCAAGAGTCATTCTGATCCATACATTCCCAAAGAAAAATGACTATGCAGCAGTGGTATGAAACTGCTTTACTGCATAAAAATATCAGCCATAAACACACTGAAACAATTGACTACACAGACTTCTGTTCACCAGAATTATTCCTTCACTCTATTGACACAGATTTTCCAGTCCTTGGTTTCCAGTTTTGCCTATACAGAGATTCAAAGTCTCACCTCTCATAATTCTTTTTAAGCTTTTCTTCTATTCTTAGTTATCCAAACCAGATTTTTATTATGCTAACAAATCAAGTTAATAAAGAGAAGAAGGTGAGCATCTCTTTTTCTGAGAGAAAAGATGTTATCACCTCATTTTAGCCCTCAAACCTAGTACTCTCTAAAGTCCTCCTGATCACTGTGTGAGGCAGGGCCAGATGCAAGGTGTCCATCCCAGAGGAGGAGATGTGTCCCTAAGGAGAGCACAAGCTTTGCACAAGTTGTACTCAGACAGGGCCACATCTCCTTTCCTGTAGGTTGTCCAATCACCACCACAGACAGCAATTTTTTTGTGTGCATATCTCCTTTGCAATAATTACATTAAGGAAAAAAATCTCTCTGAGAAGCCAATTTAGTAGCGAGCTTGTGTTTTGACAACTACTCCTACAGAGATGATTTCATACTTAGAGGAAGATAAAGAAATTCTTTTCACCTATATAGGTTTGACATGGGCAAAACCAAGACATCGAGCACAGACCTTATGGCAGGAGCAGAAATCTTTGCATCTTAGGAGAACAAGAAGAGAAAAATTAAAATGTTGGGGCTGAAGAGAAAAGGAGGAGAAAAATAAAGATGAGAGGGAAAATCAGAAGGAAGAGACATTTTTTTACAGCTTCCATGCATTAACAACTCATGCTAGCAGACCCTCTGCTCTGCAAAGGCCCAAGCTAGTTTTGACCTATACAGGGATTTACTCTCAAGTAAGCTGAGAATAGTGACACTTCAATCTATTGAAATTCCAATGTAGTATCATTTTTCTTAGAAGATATGCCAGAGATGAGCTGTTATTTGTCTCAGAAATTGCAGATAACTATTAGTACATAAATGACTGAACCCTTAAGAAATATTTAAAGCTTTTACCTTGTAGTAAGAAGTTTCACAATTTCTATGTAAATATTAGAAAAAATATCCTCTTAACTTTTTTCCCAGATAGATATATCTTTGACTGAAGTATCTAAGTGTTTTGAGTATTCAGGCACACTGCAAACAATCTCAGGGGGAAAAGAAGGGGAGGCTTTCTCTATTTTTTGTGTTTCTGAGAATGCCTCCCTGAAGAAAAGTTCCCAGTGGCCATTGAAAAAACCGAATTTTACTCTCTGCATTCAATACTTGGCACAAGATCAACAGCAACATGAAAGAATAAGCCACTTTAAACTAGAGAGAAATGTGATTTTGCCAAACATCTGCCCCATCTCAAATTTTGCTCTTCACTAGCATGTAGAAGGGAACAGAGCGCTTTAGATATCTAAAATTATTACAAAGCACACAGGGTGGACAGAGAGCAAAGAGGAATCACAGAAGAGCAGAGAGTGTTTGGAGAACACAGAAGCACATTTGCAATCCAGGGCAGCCATCTCAGCATCAACCACTGCGACACTGCTCCCTCCCTCCCTTCCAGGCCATCCCTCTCTGGGGCTTGGGTGCCCATCTCCTCAGCAGGGTTTGAAAATTTTGACATTATATT
Source organism: Cyanistes caeruleus (assembly GCF_971803275.1). Classification (NCBI taxonomy): domain Eukaryota; kingdom Metazoa; phylum Chordata; class Aves; order Passeriformes; family Paridae; genus Cyanistes; species Cyanistes caeruleus. The sequence goes on from NC_141701.1 coordinate 11,456,933, forward strand.
GCTCTGCCAGATCCTCCTTAAGTATATAAAGTATATTATTCTGTTCCCAGTACAAGAAGGCATTAACTGCCTGCCAAGGGAAGGGCTTCATGACACGCTAATTTCTTCTTTTCCTTCATGAGATTTCAGGCATCATATAGGTAAAGCTCAGTGGAGATTCATTGCTCTTTAGCCTCCTCTGATACTGTACAGTGGGAATGAGATGGGAAGAATCATGTAGGTAGGGTTGTCCACAGGGAAAGGGTAATATTTAAGCACAGGTGATTTCCCAAATGTCTGTACAGACTTCTTTTAAATTAACAACTTTCCACATCTTTGCATGTTTCTCTACTCCATCAATTGTCTGAAGATCTCCTATCACTTCCAAATGAGACCCTTTTCTGCCCAGACTGCTATTTTTTTACCATGATCTACTTGTAAATGTACTCAAATGTTTCTGGGATCACCCAAAAGAAGCAAAATACAACATATTTATAATCTCTGTAGTAACTAAGTAACTAATAACTACACACCATAGGTATTAAATTTCTTTCATATTTGTTTATTTTGAAGACCTGTATTGTTCATCTGAGCCACTGAGCATTTTATTAAACTATTTAGTCCATTTTGTAGGACTGGGGAACAACAACAAATGGGTGTCAAGCGAAGGACATCTAATACCACTAATGGATGTAATTACATAAAATGACTATTTTATGTCCTCCCTTTTTTTATTAATTTAGCTTTTTGACTTTGACAGCATACCAGTAGACATAATGAGTTATTTTGCATATTTTGATCATTTCAATTATCGTGGCATCTCAAAATCTTCACTGACATATTTTGATGCAAATAAAAGATTGTAAAGGCCTAATGTCATGAAATTGCTGATCCAAACCAGCAAAGTACAAGAACTGGCAGAGTAAGTCAGTGAAGAATGGTTATCCTGTCCCACACAAAATAAGCTCAAGGTAGGACTATCTGTGTGGAAGCCAGGTTGCACACAGTCTGTTAACAACACTCAGAAATAAAATCTGCATGATTTTCCTCAGGCAACTTGTGGAGGCATGGCCAGATTCCAAGAATTCAAAGCACAGAGGAATTCCATGCCTTCATCTTAAGGTCAATGCAATACAAGTTTCAGCACTTCCTCTGTAACTAGAAAAATGTAGCTGTTGAGGGGGTGCAAATGGAAGTGCCCAGATTTCACAGGCACACATATACACACACTCATACACAGCACCTCAGACACTGTGCCCTTCCTCAATCAGGCTTTCCCTCCTTTCCTGAAATTTACAGTACTTTCCTGGTTTGTAGAAGTTGCACCCAATCCTAGAAAAGGGTTCCTGGGAAAGGCTCCTGTCCATGACCTACCAGGTTCAGTCAGGGCTGGCTGCCTACTGCAGTGTCTTCTAAGCATCCTCACTTGTCCCTGCTGAAGTTGCAGACTCCCTCCATCCTCAGGACATTCTTGCTCTTCTCTAATCTCCACCATGGTCTTCAAATCTGAGTCTTTAATTACTCATCTAAATTTAGTCAGATTTGATTAGTTCTCTTGACAACTCTTACCTGTAGCAGGACTTTTAATAGTTATTTTTCTGATCTAGTCAAGACAAGTTATTGTGATTTAAGGCTCTTTATTCATTGTGTTCCAATTATCTAGAAATCATGTCAGGTTTTAAAAGAGGTAAACAGCCCTCCTCCCTCTTCAGAGTGTGCATACACTCATGTAGCCTCAATGAATCAGACCAGAGAGCTATTCAGGTGAAAGATAAATCTCAAATCTATGGTCTGCAAGAGCTGAGACTTAATCCAGTTATTCATGCTAAACCCCATCTCTGCAACTATAAAAATGAGTATTTCTTGTAAGTAGGTGGCTAGAGACCAGTGAAGTATTTCAGATACCTCCTGGGACTCAGACAAAAAAACAATGCTAGAAATTGCTCCTCAAAGGCTACATTTGCTATTTCCTAATCTGAGACTCCAAATTTTCAAAAATCAACTTTTCACAATATTGATTTCAAGACTGTGAAAATTTTCCTGCCGAAAAAAATATAAATTGTAGCAAACATTATACACACAACACACAGTATCAATTAAAAAAAGTTAAAAGTTATATGATGACTCTTTCATTTTCTTGTGAAATAAAGACAAGGCAAAATCCAAATAAGGAAAATAATGTTTAGAGATTAGGTAGTCACTTCAATCACCAGGCTATTTTCTTGTCTGCATAAGTTCCTGAATTACAACAGAAATTAAATCCTAACACTAAACCATCTTATTATATTACAAAACAAATTTCCTCACAACGAGCAGATCTGTGCAAACAGCTTGAAAAATCATAACTGCATACTGGCAATGTGAACTGAAATACTTTCACTGATTTTTTCTGGCTATACACTGGAACCAGCACCTCCTGACTCACAGTTTAATGGTTTATCTATTGAAGCTTTCCAATCTAAGTGTTTCATGTCTTGAAAATGTCCAGACTTCTCCCATCTTCTTCTGAGTACCTAAAATAATTGTGCAATTGCTGTGCAACTAATGCTGCAATTCATTCTTCCTCCAGGTCATTTGTACACCTATTTCATAAGAGACTGGTAGCTCCTAATGCTCAGCTCTGGGGCAACTCACTATTAACCTTCTTTTCTTCTGAAAAATTGGTTATTTATTTTGACTTCATTGTCTATCTTTTAACCACTTTTAATCCATGGCAAGATCTAACCTCTGACCACCAAAGTTTCTTAATAGTCTCTAGTGAAGACCATCAGCAGAGTCTTTTGTTGTCAATTTTATTATACTCATCCATTCTCCTTCACCACCACTTCTTTCAGCATTTTCAGTGCATTCCAGCAGGTTAAAAAAGCTTCCAACTCTTCAAAAATAGCTGGTATCTTGTGCCATAGTCACCTTGGAGATTAAAAATTTGAATAGCTCCTCAATTTATTTCCTAGTGCTGCATTATTTTTCACCAGGAGGTAATTTTTCAGCAAGAAGCTTATCTTAATAAACATGTAAGGGCTATCCTAATTCTACAAGGTATATTCTTTGCAATTTAATGAAGACACACAAAAGTACTTTTAGAAAATGATGTGTTCATAACTGCACAATGGATGTTACAGATATTACCTTGAGCAATATTTTCACCTTCCCAATTGAAAGTAGATATTCACAATTCAAATTAAAAAAAAAAGCCAACCCCCCCAAAAAAAGAAACAAACCAGTCTGTAGTATTAAGACTTACATAAATATGTTAAATATGTGAAATATGAATGTTTTTAATGTTGAATAATATGTTAAATATATTAAATCTTTCTTTGTTTTTCACTAATGGAATTTCCTCTGTCCTGTGTCTCTCACTGATACTTCAGGTGCCTCAGGAGTTCCTAGACATGCAGATTTCAGCTGGGTGGGCAATGGGCTGTGCAAACATTTGTCATGCACAGGTCCCACAGAGGGAACTCCTACACACCCTGGTCGTGCAAGCATGCAGCAGGGAGGCAGAAGGATGTGAGGGGGCAGGCTGGAAGAAGAAATTAACCAACTCGTGAGCTAATCCATGTCCTTGTCTGAAAAGCACACATGAAACAATTGGCAGAAAGCAGCCTAAAGACACATTTGATTGTTCTGTTTTCCACATTTGCCATAGTGTGCATACCCACACCTTTCAAAAAGCTCTCCAAAACATGCTGGGTAATGGAGATGTCATTTGGACTCATCTAAGCCTAAATGAGTTGCCAAAGACATTTTATAATGGTAGAAATGTGGCACTGCAAACAGGCTGTCACAACTTTGTTACATTTAATTGTTGTGTTGTATTTGCTTTTCTTTACCTGGTCAGTAAGTAAAGAAAGGTATCCTTTCTTTGTCGGGAGACTTAGAAGAGATTATTGTTTAAGTGGCAGCTCAGGGAATGGGAAGGAGGCAAGAAAAACAGTGAAAATTGCTGCAAGGTCATAGTCAAGTCAAAAAGGAGAATAGCTGGGTAAAAGAATATGTGTCGTCCAGGGCTTTGTCCTGGGCAGTTTCAATAGCTTGACATGATTGTAGTAAGAGCTTCTAGAGAGAAAATGGATATGGAAATATCTGAGATACAGAAGGATGTTTAAGTATATTCTTTCTGAAATAAAACTTTTCATAAAAACACTCTTCTTCAAACATACGACACTATCAAATTGTTCCCTTTTCTACCTAACTCAAAGGGGATATTAGTCTTTTGACAGTAATCCTTGCACTGCAGCCCTAGCTGTGAGGTTAAGGAAGGATTTTGTTCCTGGGACATTTATTCCCACAAGAAGATGTTACCAGTAAAGGTGTTATTGGCTGTAATTTAGTGACTGTCCCGTGCTTCCTACAAAACCTGTGGATTGGTGCTGTATTGCACAATTACTTTCCCTGAGTTTAATGTTCAAGTCTGGAAAAAATTCCAGAAACTGTCACCACCAAAGGCTGGTTGTCTCTCCAGTGTCCACTCTGCTGTCCAGTGTCTACCTAAGCACTGGGTGAAAGATGGATGGCCTGTTAATAAAAGAACAGATAAAAATCAGTGGCAGAAGGGACCCATACAGCTCTGCTGTCAGGTGCAAGGAGTCAGTCTACACCAAGTAAAGAGGCCTTTCACAAAAGAGTGAGTCCAGAGGTAACAGAGGCCAGAGACAGATCTGCTTTTCCACATGCAAATACTTACAGGTGGTGTGAATGCTGGGGAAATAGGTGCTGTAAACAGCTACCCATAGGAAAAGAGCACACCAACCAGGGCTCCCCTCAGGTAACACATGGGATGTCAAGACAAGAAAGAAATCCGCAGTAAAGCCTGAAACTGCAGCTGCTTATCTTAGGCTGGATTCAAAATAAGCACTGAGTCCCTCCTGCCTCCCCACAGGAGCCCACCCCAGATCGGTGCCTCTCTGGTGGAGGCTGAAGGTCAGGACTTGGCTGTCTGGGATCAGGGGATCCCTGCCCAGGGAAAGGGCCTGGCTTTGGCCAGTGTAGGGGTCCCTGGGGCAGCCAGGTAGGACCACAGTAAGCGTAGGGAGACACGGGATGCGCCGTAGGCGGATAGGGGCTGTGTGAGGAGCTGGTGCCCCGGCAGTGTGGGAGGAACAAAACTCAGGGACACATTTGCCAGAGAATGTGAGTGATGTTGAAACCCTGGTCAGGCTTCTGCAGCCTCTTTTTCCCTTCTCAAGTATCTCTTCCATTTTCCCTTCTATACTATATATTCTTCCTTCTTCAGCTAGAGCAGATGGACAAGGACATGCACACTTCTACCTTCTCCCTCCTTGGTCATTCATCCAGCTCATGGAACCTTCTGCAAGATCATCAGCATTAAGGCAAGGAAACTGACAGAGCACCAGCCCCAGCAAAGTGCCTTACAGGCAGCAATATGCTGTGCCAGAGCAGTGCCAAGAGGAGTTCCCCACAATTTGCACAAAACTCCTTAAAATTCAGTTTTCAATTCACAAACATGTTGCCTGTTTTTTCTGATTTGGGTGGCCTTTCTTGGGAATGCTTTACTCAATGTCTTCATACACAACATGCTTCTGAAGACATAATTTTGTTCTGATTTTCTATATTCACAGATGGTATTGCCTCTGTGTATATAAATGCACATAAAAGTATATATATTTATATATGAACAATTCCTGATCCAAAGGAAACAGACAATCAGAGGTAACTCTGAGATCAGAGCAGCTTCGTCACATGGAAGGTTGTCCCTGTCCATGGAAGGGGATTGGGAATTGAGTAATTTTAAGTAATCCTTTCCAACACAAATTATTCTATGATATGTTTAAATTGTGTCATCCAGCCAATGCTACAGCAGTACAAAAACACCTGGAGGAAGATGGTGCAGAGTGGAGGAACATGGGGCATCTGTCACATTCTGTCTATTGTCACACTTGTCCTCCTGTGACTAGACAAGCTTATAATGAAGATTTGCTTTATTAATGGTGTCTGGTATAGGAAAAGCTGGTAATGCCATTAGCGCCCTGAAAGAAATAAGGAAAAAAAAGAAACATCTGCGAGGGAAAATTCCTACACAAAGTAACAGATGTGAAAGACTTCTCTGAAAAGCATTTTAAGTTTTAATTATTTAGAGTTTCTCACTGTGTAGATGCAAAATTCGCACAGATTTCAGAGCCATAAATAGCAGATTGAGATTGCATTTAAAGAAATTTAATGCCAGTGGAAGAGTGGACCCTTTTCTACAGAATTAAGCCATACAAAATATCATTTGTTGGAGTTGTATTCAAGAGAGCTAATTTAAATACTGTGCAAAAAGCATGGAAAAATGCTGGATTTAGACAAAGAATAAATTCATTTCCACAAATGCAATGATGAAATTCCCAGTTTTTACTATAGTGAAAATGAAATGGGACAAAGTGATGATGATTGCACAGGGGTAAAAACCCACCTTCTGACAGGGATATGGAGAACATAACTGAAAAGGTGCTTTTATCTTGTTTTCAACTCTAATTTCATACTCATCGATTAACAGATTTACGCTGTGCCTCATATGATATCATGCATTATTCAAGCAACTTCTTAAAATTTAACAAAAGCACAAGGAACAAGAGGAGAATATCATAATACACAGAATTTTAAATGTCATTAAACCAAAGGTATGCTTTAAAGAAAATATCTTCTAAGGACACCAACATAAACAACCTGGTATCCTCACAGCATGAAGCCTGGTTTTGTCTACCTTGTTTACCAGGGTTTTTTCATGCCAGGAGCCTTTGTACAAAGCTGCAAGTAAACGAATCATTACAGAAAGGAAAACACAATTCTTACTCATTAGGCTCACAATTCTTATTCATTAGTGTATTCGTTCACCTTGATTAAGCAGTAAAAAGGAAGAGGGTTGGGGATTTTAAGAGAGGTACACAGGCTTTTGAAGTGCAGCAGTTCTCAAAAAGGCTGCAAGGAGTTAAGAAGGAATGAGTGATGTCTGTGTGCAGCTCCACTCTTTAGTCAATCCGGGTTACATGCTTTCTCAGCAGGCAAAATTCTGTATTCTGAAAAGATATAAAGCATGGCAATGTCAGCTGGTACAAAACCCAAAGCCCTGAATGCAGGTAAATTATAATAGCTTCCAGTCTCCTTTCCTGGAAATATGCTGTATAATTAAGAGTTTTCCACTTGAGTGAAAATTCCTGTTGTTCTCATTCTTTTACTGACATTTAATTTGTCCTCAATAATCTTGTTTACCTGGTTACATTTTTCCTTATGGTTATGTCAAGTTTTCTATTGACATGGTTTTGTTAAGACAAACAGAAAAACATAACAAAACAAATCACAACCACAACAAAATGTGAGCTTTACTCAATCACAAGATGGTTTTCTGGAGAATATGATCATACCTGGACATAGTGGTAAGCAAGAGACAGCAGATTTCATCTGCTGTAAACTGAGATTACAGAGAGTTCCTGAGATTCACAGACTCCACTGCAATTAAATCATACTTGAGCTCCTGATCCCTAGTGAGCCTTTTACAGACATCAAAATTTGATATCACAACAACTGTGACTGTGCCTATCACAACAAGAGAATTTCACAAGACACTGAGTCATTAGAAATAAGTATCCCAAAACATGAAAGCTCAACCAGAAAGGCCTTTTCTCTGCCTCAGAAGCCTGAGAATTTAATATTACAGAACTTAATAAACACATAACTATTAAAAAATGTTATCTTTTTAGAGCCAAACTTTATCCTACATTAAGAGCTGCAGCAGGCTGGCTAGTGAAATAGCAAAACAGAAATCTTTGTCTGTGGGAGAGGTAGCACGATAAGCACACACACCTACATTTGGAGTGTTTTCTCACATAAACTTTTTTATCAGTTTGCATTGTGCTGACTGGATATGTAGATGATATGTGGATTAGGCAGCAGACAGATCATCTGTCTAAATGCCATCATGAAACAGCTGCCCTCTTCTTTTCTATCTTGTTAATGCTAATCTTCCAGATCTCAAGCAGGCACTGGTATTATTCCTAGAAAGACAATAATCAGAGCAATGGACCCAAAAAAACACTATGCAAAATGACATGTCACATTAGAGGAGCACTTCGTTTCCATCTGAGTATTCAAAGTGTTGGAGGCAGTACATTTAGAACAAAACCTCTGGACTGAAACCTTGAGAGCTTCACAAATCACATTTCCTTTGCAAGCCAACACAGCATTTTTTTCTAATTGCCAAGCTGCTGATTTTAATGTAGAGTGGACCCTGTCGATAGTCTGGGATTAATGTTGTGGAGATGCTGTAAGTACCTAATAGGAAATAACATTCCTTCTGAAAAAAATCTTCTTTATTACTTGTACTTGTACCTTTTGGTTCTAATCAGAAATCCTTGGCCCAGGATTGTTTATAAGTACTTGGGGAGATGTTATGCATTTACCTGTATATTATGTATGAATATTATAATTACAGTCACTGTCTAGATCTGAATCATGTGCATCAGGGTTTTTTCCCTCTCTTATCTGCAACGAAATTTGCTGAACTTCTTGGACTTCATGTGAAACTTTCTAATGCATGTTATTGTTGGTACCCAGCTCTGAGCCACTGCATCTCTGGAGTGTGTCTGGAGATATTTTCTGTTTGTACCTTACTTACATCTACTCTGCTGAGTTTCTGGAGACCATGGGGAGACCCATGAAGTTCCTTCTGTGGTTTACAAGACATAAGGACAGGAAGGTGTTAGGAGTAGAGAATTATGGAATTGTCTGATGTTAAAATCTTTGATGTCTGGACACTTGTTCTTTAAAACACATCGTCATTTTAACAGTAGCCATAAAACATTCAAACAGTTCTGATAAGAAGACATTTATAAGACTGTGGACTAAGTATCATTAGAATATAATTTTGTTTGCTTTTAACAATAAATATGACATTCAAGTTACCTGAAATCTAAAATAGTGTGAGTTTCTGTGAAGTTCTCATCTTAGTCAATCAGATCCTTAGTGTGAGCTCCACATTTTCTTTTTTTGGCACAACTGAATAACAAGGGTGCATGTTTTGCAGGCAGACAGATAACCCAGAAACCTCTGTGGCTGTGGTGTGAGCAATGACTATAAGAAGACATTTCCATTTCTAAAGACAGGTACAGATAGCCACATGGTCAAATGAATACATATATAGTTCCTATAAACTGTTGGTATGAAATGAAGATGCAGGGGTTTCATACTTGCACAGATCCAGCTGGTTACAGCTATAATCAGAGATTAAGGTTTTCCGTATTTTGTCCTCCAGGTATAATTTTACTTGTTCACATATGTAAAAGGCTGCTAACTCCTATGAAGCAGTTAGTAAATTTATTATAGTGTATTTAAAATACACTCACAATATAAACAGCGACCAGATTAAATTTTCCTTGCAGTATTTGAAACCTGGGTTTTGATACTTTTAATTTCTCTATTTAGACAACTTAAGCATGCTTTGACCTGGTAGCATTGCATGAGCTCATTCCTAGAAAATGTCTTTGGTCGCCTCTGCTTGAAGGTCAGCGGGGTGTCCAGTACCACTCTCCCTTTCCTGCAGCAAAAACCAAAGCATGGAACATGATTTTTCTAAAAAGCAATCAAGTCTCATCCCCATTTACCTGAAATAAGCAGGTTTTTGGATGAGTATATTAAAGCAGTAACATGACTTGTCTGTGATGTTTCCAGGCTTGGGTGCTGTACCCAGGCTGTGGGGCCATCATGGCCAGGGAGATGTCACAGGCTGGTGCCACAGGTGTCCACTGGGGAGGGATTCCAGCACTCCTGCCTTGTGCTGGGTGATATCTGCTCTCACCTGAGTTCACTTTTCACCATGACACACTGTGTGGGCACCAAAAGCAGCATGCAGGGAGTCATTGCCATAATTTTCTCTGCAGAGAGACACTTGTGTGCAAACCAGGCTTGATTCTGCAAACTCCTGATGATTAGCAGCAGGGACAGGTGAAGCTATCATGGAGTAGGATACCTTTTACCTGCATCAAGAGTAAATTGAAAGACCACCGTGTGGTGACCAAGTTCAACAGCAAATATGACCCCTAGGGATGTAGCACTGATGTTTGCTTCCTGTGGACCTTTAACATACCCCAGTGCAAAATTAATTTGCTTCTGCTTTGGACAGGTGCTGAGCTGATCCCACTGACAGCCACCTGGAGCGGCTTGAATGATTTTTATAGGAATTTAACTTCTGAATCTTCATGAAAGGAACTGGGAAAAGTCAGTCAAGAAAATTACTTCAGAATATTCTGGTGTCTGCTAAGACATTTTCTCATTGTACTGGCAATTTCTTCTGCCCTGGAGAAGAAATGGGTGACATTTTTCAGGGTTATACCATGCTCCATGTACTGCAGCTGAACTGCCAGCTGAGTCCCCAAGACAGGGCTGTAATTGGCTCAGCGCATATCAGGTTCCCTTCGACTCCCCTTTGTGAACACAAAGGCTGGGATGTAGCCAAGACAAGAAAATATACAGCAAAACACAGCTGACATGAATGGCAAAATAAACAAAAGCAGATGTGCTTCTTCACATGATTATGTGAGGGAGGTGAGAGCAAAGTATGTTTCGACAACAACAAAAGAAAAAGCTGATATCTGAACACAGCAGGCTTTGCAGACAAAGAAAGGTGCTGTCAGTGATCATCAGTGGAGCAGCATTTTCAGATCACAAGATACCAACGGTGAGGAAACTGCTGTTATGGGTACCAAATCCACACAGCAGACCAAATAAATGACAAAAGCATGATTTCCGTGTTCAAGGCTTCCAGTGAAATACTGTCAGCACTTGGGCTGGCAAACCCAGAGCCCTTTGCAAATCTGTTAGATGCATCCAAGTTCTCTACTACCCTGCCACATACTGTGTATCTTCAGATGCAGCAGGTTTTTTACCAGACCAAAGGGAAGCAATGTGAAAAATTAAACATGATTTAAATTTGAATGACACTGAAGTGTGGATGATGGCACTCTTTGAAATTCAAGATGCCTCGAAGTTCTAGGTATGCCTGGCTTCTGGGTTGCTGTGAAGCTGCTGCTGCTATAATGTCAAGACTACTGAGGAAGTACTGGCCTTTGTATTTAATGACACACGGGGTTTTCACCGAATGTGACAGTGGTGATAAGTGGAATGATAATGAATATTTTTGATCCAACCTAAGACAGAGGTTGCCCTGACCTAGGAGTTTTACCTACCAGTTTCACATACCATCCTCATGTGCTAAGGAACCAAAACCCTTTCTCTCTAAAGACAGACACTGGGTGAAAAAGCTTGGTAAGTAGGGTGAATTTCCAAGGTTATTTCTGTGTCAGAACTGAAGTTCCTAACTTAAGTTATATCTCATAACTTAATATCCTTTAGGTTAAGTCCCTCAGTGTTTTCAGAAGCAAGAGTGCATTAGATAAATCAGATATTCAGAAGGAAAATTATTACATCAACAAGATAAAAAGTTTTGCAATTCATGGACTTAAATGATGATAACAATTAATATAATAATGTTTCTTAGACAGCATGTTTATATCTTTTAGAATTAACAGAGGCAGACAATATATTCACATTTTATACCAAGATATCCATGTCTTGGTAGTAAACTTTTCCCTTCCACAGGGAATTGGGCTAATTAGGGGGAGGGCTGTTGTCACTGTTGGACACAAAATAAGTCACACAGACACAGCTCAAGGTGTGATGAAGGAAAGAGAGACTTTATTCCTTCTCTCAGAATTTATGGGTTTCTGATCACGGCCAGGGATTGGATGGCCAGGACAACACTTTCCCAACTGCACTGGACATGAGAGATGCCCATCACAAGATGTGTATCAGAAAGAATGTACATATATTTATGTTTACAGTCACTGTCCTGGGAAAGTCTTTAGAAACTATGTCAACAAGCTCAAAAAGCTGAGTTTTCAGGGTGACAAGTTGTCCTTTGATTGTAAGGGTTTTGCTATAAATAACATGTCTTTTTTTCATTTGCACATCATAGTCAAATTGGACACTTGGTCACAACAGGGATGCCAAGGAACTGCCTCTAAGTAAGAGAGTAAATGTTCTCTTTTCTGTGTTCTTAAATACATTTGGTTTTGGCTGACATGCAGAATTATGCACCCATATTTTGGTATGTGTGAAACTGCAAACTTGTGTTTACTGAGGTTATAGTGGATCATCAGGGATGTAAAGAATCCATAAATCAATCATTATAATATTAATGGCAAAATGTTCATTCGCATCATGAGGAGCCCTAGATCATGGGCATTACTCAATACAGGTGTTTCCACTTGAGTTGTAACCAAGACAAGAGAAATTCTTGTCTTGAATTTCAGTGCTACCTATCTGGAATTAAATAGCATTTTACTGTTGTAACATGGAGACAAGATGCAAATGAAGAGTTATACACAAAAAAATGTCTGTTTATATACATTCAGAACTTAATTAGGTTTTTTCAAGGAAAAATTGTTCTGAAAATTATTTTCCAGTGTTATTCTGGAAAGATCAAAGTTTTTTCATAAAAGGCCATTTTATTTCTTTGTTTGGTTATTCCTTACATTCCTTTAATGTCAAATGGCAGTTCTCTTTACTAATGGCACTGTAATCCAAAAGACCAGGAACAGCAGTAAGCTTATTAAATATCAAAAAGAACCTCTGAGGTAAAATAGCGAGAGATGCTTGACTATGCTATCAATGATTTTGGAGTTTTTTGGGTTTTTTTTTTCATTTTCCCTTATACTAATTTGTTTTTAGAGCACCTGCAATATTCAAACCATGGAGAAAAGGTTTTCAGGCCAGTGGGTATATATTTCATGAGAAAAAAACTAGCAACTGAATGAAGAAATGAAAGAAAAACAAGAACAAAGAAAGAAGAATTATGGTTTAAGCTTCCCCTTTTTTGGATAGTTGTCATTGTTGCAGCTAAATAAGGAATACAGTTGATCATTAATGAGAATTAAGTTATTATGTAGTTGCTTAACTCACAGGGATAAAATACTCTACACAGTCAAAGAAATACAATTAAAATAAGATGTGACAGCCTGCATATTCTTATGATTTAGGGACAAAACAAATTTGCATCTGCAGTGTTGAGATTTATGATGCAAATGTTTATGCTTCGGTTTTACCCCTGGAAAAATGAAGCCCCATGTATCTTAATACTGAAGTCTGAACATCAGTCTATAAACTCACAGAATTTATTCATAACAGATAATGTTTGTGGTATCAGCTTAATTCCAAAACTTACCTTAAAAAGAGAATTAGCTCACTAACTGGAAATATATATATAATATATATTATATATATTACAGTGCAGAAACTTATTTTTATTATTATTATTTATGAGTCTAAACAAAAGATTGCACCTGGTCACAAAAATTTTGTTTAGCTAGTAAAACAGTAAATTGCTGTAGAATCATTGAATCAAAAGCAGCCAGGGAAGCACAAATGATTTGCTTAACATAATTCTAGCTTACCCATGAGCTAAACTGCACTATTTTTTATAATATAATCCAAATAAATAGCTTGTGTTAGTGCTCAACAGGTGACTACTAGCTAAAAAAGCCATCTTGAAGTTTACAATACAACAAGAAGATGACAAGATGTTTGCATGCATAAAGGTGAAATATGCCAAGATTTATTAAAAATGTAGATATAATGGTTGCATATGTCCTATTCTTTATGCTTCTAGATAAAAATGATTTATCTGATCATGGTAATGTTTACTGTTTCTTTCAGTGAAGGCATAAGTCTTTGCACCTCCACATTAATGTATTCACACTTTTTTCTCTTTCTACTTACAGTGTAGGAAATATTTCCCAGAAGCTGTAATGTAATATTTAATTATTTACTTTGATTCAGAAATTGCAAAATGTCTAAATTACAACCCACTATTCTGTACCGAATTTTAAAATTTAATTGAATAGTCATTTTATACACACCTTGTATACTAAGAATTATTTTCATCATTCCCTGGTGATTATGAAAATCACCCCCCCCGGGTGATTTTGGGCAGGGACACCTCCCACTAGCCCAGGCTGTTCACAAGGCCACACATCCTGACCTCGAACATTTCCAGGGGATGGGGCAGCCAGATTTTATTTGGACAGCCTGTTCCAGTGCCTCTCCACCCTCACAGTAAAGAATTTCTTGGCAATATGTAACCAAAACCTATTCCATTTTAGTTTGAAGCCATTTCCTTTTCCTGTCTGTACACACCCCTATAAGAATCCCTCTCCTGCTCTCTTGTAGGCAAGCCCTCTTTAGGGAATATGGTTAATGGTATTAACCCCAACTCAAATATCTTTAGATATTTAGATTATATCTGGTCATAGTCCATAAAGCTGTTTGATTTTTTGTTATCATGGCAAGAGAGTAAAAAGGAAAGTATATCAGTGCATAGCATCATGTATTCATTCCCATTCTTTGCATTTTGCTCCATTTAATTTTTTTCTCCTCTGAGTGACTTCTCATCTGCTCTCTAGGCTTGATGAATTATTTCACACTGAAGGAAAAAAGATAAATAAACATGGTGAACAGACTTCATGCAGATAAGATAATAAAATAATCTCAGCTCTACCTTTAAGTGATTTCATAAAAAGAAAATAACAGGAAAAATAAGTCTGCTATTTCAAATTAATACAAATTGGGGCAAAACCCCAAGTAGATTGATTTTAATGGATATTTTTTCATATTACACTGGCACACACTAAGATTCTCTGGATGCCTTTACATTTATATACCTTTCATTTCTTCTGCATTTAACTCTGACTACAGAATTTGTGCAATTTTTTAGGGCACAGTAGCATTAACATTTTTTCTCATCTTAAATTGTATTTTTAAATGATGACTTAAATTTTATTCCATTATTTTCTACAATATTTAAGATATGTATTTGTGTGCATGTGTTTGTTTCTGGAAGTGTACAGAGCGAAGAATTTATTTTCAAAAGCCTTGTGAATGACTGTGCTAGTCTAGCTAGAGCTTGATTTAGAATTCTTAGTGCATTTGAAATATTTAAGCATGTTAAAAATAAATCTAAGTATTCCATTATAAACTATTTCAAGATCACTGGTTTGTAACTGAGAACAGAATACTACGATAATCTGAAACAGAGGAAATGCTGAGACAAAATGTGTGCAATGTACTGAGTACACAATGAGAGTTTCCAGAAGGTGTTAGACATATTGTGCAGTTCATGAGAGGCAATACAGGATAAGTTTGTGACTTTTCCATTTATCTCTTCCTTTCCTCTTTCAAAAAATTACTGATCTTTGGAGAATAATTAATCTTAGTGTATCAGAGTGTGGGGAACTTTACTTTTTCCTCTAAGAAGGGAAAATTCAAAGTTACTAAATGGAGTTATAGGCATAGAATCTATTTATTTCCCCAGAGGGGAAAAAAAAAAAAAAAAGGGACAAAAGGAAGAAATAGGTCAGAATGTCAGCTGATGCAATTTCAGGTAATTCCAATGAAATGGCTGACAGAGACATCAGTTTTAAGGTGAAAAACCCTATTAGATCATCCTAGTCTGTCTTCCTGCATAATGCAGGCCAGAAAATTCCATATAGCAACTCTTGCTGAGCTGATAGATCTCTTGATTCACTTGATTTGGCTCTCTACTTTTAGAAAGATTAGTAGATATTCTCCCTAGGAGGCAGAACATGATGAGCCAGCTGCAGTATTAGATGCAGCATTTGATTTGCAAAAAACATTCACAATTTTGGTCTGTTGCAAGTTCAAGTATCAAGAGCCCACGCTGACCTCAAGAATTGGTTCACTGCCAAAGTGAGAAGGACAGTGTTTCAAAGAAAATGAAAACCAGTCCGGAATCCCAAGCTGACAGCAACAAATGTCTAGCTGACAAAGTCAAACAGCAGGTGTCTTTGTTATGGAAAATAAAGAAAGGTCACACATAGTATGACTTTCTGATTTTTAAGAGAATTTTAACTGGCACCTCACAATGAGAGATATCATAAAGAAAGGAATAAAGTAGAAGCCTAGTCATACATAGAAATAGAAAGTTCACTGTACATGTGACTAGACACTGGACATGGGCACAAAAGCAGAATGAAGAGATATAGAATTTATTTCTTGAGATATCAGATGGCCCTCCATGAAAGAATTTTTTTTCTCAGGGTTTGGATTTTCTAAGCTTGAGATCAGTCTCTTTCATTTTCTCAGCACACTAGAATTTGCAATAAGGAGAAAGTGCCATTGGCTTCAGATAAATGTGTGCTTGGTGTATAAATAGACATAATAAATGTGGTTGGCTAAAAAATGGATTATCCGTATTGGTGGAAGTCAAAAGCCATCGATTCACTTCAGAGAAGTGATAGTCAGAGGAAAGAGAGGTTAGTTTACAAATGAGAAACCTCCTTATTCAAATTGTTTCAGTCTGGGTCCCTTGGTGAAGTTATTCTAAACCAACTGAAGGATTTATAACAATTTTAAGAAAAGTAGACTTAGGTTTTTAAAATTATGATAACCTGGAAATAATGCCACAATGGTCTTGAAGGGCAGCTTGGACAGAAGAAGCCAGTGGCAATAATGGATGACCTAGATTTAATAGGAGTTGGGCATCTCTGGATAGTCCCTTTGGGACCAAAGCCTGTGAGGCAGCTGCTACAAGCAGAGTTGCTAAATGTTCTGACAAACAAAGGGACAATTCCAAATTTTTTGTAAAATGCCCCAGCATGCCAGTAGAAGAGTATAGGTTCCCATTTCTGCTCTAAGTCAACCATCACACAGCTAGAGATTTTAACACAGCACACTGAAACCAAGCCACTGTATTACTGAGGGAACACATGGGAACCTTTCCAACTGTTGGCTGTGTCACAGGGAGATTGTGGCACTGTGTCACTGTGGTCCCCAGAGTATTTGAAATTGAATCTACATTTCCCAGTACCTAGAAGAATGCCCTGACCATGAAGCTATTGGGTTGGGACAATGATATTGCTGCCCAGCAGAGTGCTCTGACAGACACTTGTGCCTAATGCAAACTTCTCCCAGAAATGATGAATTCTGAGTTGTGTTCACAGAGTGAATGCAGAGAGATTTCTATTCTGTCTGATTTATTTTTTGTTTGAAGTTATTTTCCAATTCCTATGAATAAATCTTGGCTAGGAGCTCTTTCATAAGCAACATATTGCAAGGTCTGAAAAGCAGTGAGACAGATTCTCCCCTGTTGATGTCAGCTTTGGTCTACAGTCCACAGGTAACAGGGAACTGTGCTGATTTAGGTTAGCTCAGAATTTATCCAACACATTTTGATAGGCCATGGCAAGTTAAATATCTAATTGAAATGCCTCATTGAATAAGCAGAGCCTTTGGAATGAGACCTTGGATGTAAAGCATTATCTGGAGGTTCATTTGTCTGCAATATTCAGGCACATTTATTTAGGTATGATGCTAAGTAAGCCTAAAAGGGATGTGATTTCATTTAAAATACTGATATATCTAATCACTGAATTTTCTGCTTTCAAATGAAATCAGACTGTATTAAAAAGAGTTTGGGAAACAGGTAAAATTCCTATGTGCAAGATTATATAAACACAGGGCGGAGGAAGGAACTGCTGGGTAATTAAATTTTCCTTTATTTCAGTAATGTGGAGAAATAAGTAATTTCAATCATGGGGGATGTAAAGAGCTCACATCATCCTGGGAAGGCAGGTCCTTTGAGAGACAAACAGCACTAAGTCTGCTGCCATGTGTCACATTCTGCCTCACTTTGCATGCAGTGGGGATGTGCTACTGTGTGCCAGCAGTTAATTATATGCCCTCTGCAAAGGACCACTAAGTCACTGTAATTACATGGCTGCTTTATATGCTCTCCCTATAGCTGTGTTTATATTGTAATGCTGCTTGCAAGAAGGTAACAGGAAAATCTGGATTGTGATGAGATCTCCCCTGCTTGCACCTGTGCCAAGGGTGTGATAGATGAATGTTACCTGCTCCAGTAAATGCAGCCAGCCCATGACTCTGCCTGGCTGGCTTAGGTCAGGTATCACAGCGAGATGGACGAGGTTTCATCCCAAATTCACACTGTCTTTGACAAAAGCCCATTGTGACATGGTGAAACTGGCCTGGCAGCTGCTGTCCCTGGGTTCAGATCAGTCAGCAGGGCTGTTCTTCAGCTTCCTGCTGCCTCCACACACAGAGCAGTCCCTGGGGCACAGGCTGCTGGGCACTGCTGCCGTGTCACTGGGCTGCCAGCACTGCCAGGGGAGAAATTCACTGCAGCTGAGGCACAATGGACAGGGCTGACCATGGCTTTAATCTTTTAAACACAGCTGTCCTTACATAGCCCAGAGGAAGGAAGACTTGACAGCACAGACACTTCAGATGGTCCTGTAAACAGGGGGAGAATAATACACAACAAACAACATGGCATAAACTCTTTGTCATTCTTGCAAAGCCTGGCACTGGATTTATGGGTACAAGTCTCTCCTCCTCACACTCCCTTGCTCCCTTGCACTGCAGCTGTCTGAGCCCTGGCTTGGGTCCTGGTGAGTCACCTTTCCATCAGGTCTGAGTCCCGTGGCTATTCTCCTTTGGTGCTGCTGGTACCAGCAGTTGTGCTCTCGTTTCTTCTGGATGCTGGTCCTGGTTTTTTCATGACTAATGGACATGACCATGTCTGTACTCATTTTTCACTATTTCATGTTTTTTTTCAGTAATAGTGTCTGGTGTGGTTGGGACAGATAAACATGTAAAAAACTCATTTGTTGATAACTCGCCTCTTAAAAATAACTTCAACACAAGTAAAACACACACACTTAACCTGTTGTTTTGTGAAAGGCAATCTGTCAGGTCCTTAGCTGGACATCTGATGGCAGGAGGCAGAGGGATGACATTTAATACTCTCATCCCACAGACATAAGGTGTATAAGAGTTTTAACAGAATTTTCTTTAATGATTTCAAGAGTGTTTACTCTTTCCTTATCCATCCATCAGAGCTGAGGATCCACTTATAATATTCTAGAAGTGCTTCTGCATTAAAGCTTTGGATTGCTAGCTCTCAGCTTTCCTAAGCAGGTACAGGACAGAAATCAATTTTTTTTTTCCTTTTTCATTTAGCATTATCTTTTTTCTTCATTAACACATAGTCTATAAGGCTATAAGTCTGAATTTGAACTTCCTTTGCATTCATGTGGTTTCTTTCTTTCTTTTTATGGAACTACTCTACTAGGAGTGGGACAGCCTAATACAGTGAAAACCATTCCTCATAACTGATAAAGATTACAGACCTTTTCTGGGAAAGTGTTAACAAATGGTCTCAGTGCATCTAAAAGAATATATCTCATACATATTCCTTGTTCTCATAAGAACAAGCATTCTGTATTGCCTACCAAATCTAGGGACAAACTAAATTCATCTAAAAAAACCCCTTCATATTTATTCTTAGTTCACTCATTTAAGAACATGACACTACATATTGGAAATCTGTCTTTTCTTCTTAAAAAAAAGAGAAATTTTCCCAGCATTACTGGGAAACATACTGTACAGAAAAATATTTTCTCACTCAATACTCTTTCCATTTAAAAATCAGGTCTTGAGTTTTAAACTTAAGTGCCTGCCTTCAGACAGCTAAATAAAAGTTTATTGGTTTTCAGGGATGCTCACCAACAATAAATACACCCACTGATTCAATGAAGCATTATGGTACTAACAATTCTGAATAAATCAGGTCTACCTTAATTTGGGCATATAACGTAGCTCTAGGCATCCACAGAATAAAAAAAATTATGTTAGCTTTAAAAACTCTGTAAAAAAATAAAAGTCAGGGTAACAGTTTTGGCCAATTCCCCTGATCCACATTTCCAGTGAGCATTTAACAGGGTCTGAGAGTTAACCACTATTAGGAAGAAGGAGACCTAGGGGAGCAGTACTGCACTGGCAAGGTGATAAACTGCTGGCAGTATAATCAGGCTGTTACAGCACAAAATTGAGAATGTGGAAATGCAAGTTCTAATCTTGACTTGATGTGTGGTTTTGGCAAAGTAATTTCAGTCCCTCCTTTCAGTTTACTAGCTAATAAACAGAGAAGAGTAAGTTATTCTGAGGATGCTGTGATATCTAATTAATTTTAGTCAAGCAAGCATTTTGAAAACTGACCATACTAAGCACAATTTTCTACTATTTTCTATTATTACTGGCAGAAGTAAAAGAGAAATCAATTACTTTTGAGTGTCTCTTGGGACACCCAGGTGGAACATCTGTATTATTTTGCAGGCATCTGGTACACAAGTCTTCATGCACCAAGATTTCAAATATATCCAGGCTCTTATTATATCCAATTTCAGCTAGAATTCACCAATTGACACCTTTGTGATCTAGCTATCCTCTTCAAAGTCAGAGCCAGAGAATACGCTGAACTGGAAGGCACCCATCAGGATCATTAAGTCCAACTAAAGGCCCCTCACAAGACACACCAAGACTCACACCACATGTCAGAGAGCTTTGTCCAAATGCTTCTTGAACTCTGTCAGTGCTGGGACCAGTTCCTTGGGGAGCCCTTTCCACAAAGCTGCTCTCCAGCCTCTCCTTCCCCAGTCTGTGCACCCTTCCAGAGTTGCCCTGTCCCAAGTAAACAATCTGGCACTTGCCCTGGTTAAAATTCATACAGTTCCTGATTGCTCATCTCTCTAATTTTTTTAAGTTTCTCTGTAGGTCCTTTCTGCCCTCAAGGGAATCAACAGCTCCTCCCAATTTAGTATCATCACCAGACCTATTATTTCTTCAAGACCTGCACCCAGGCTGTTTATGAAGATGTTGAGGAAGCACTGGGCCAAGGATGGAGCCCTGTGGAACCCCACTAGTTACTGATCATCAAAAAGGTCATCACCTTCACTATAATTAAGCTGAGTTTCTGTAAAATGAACAAGAAATCTGCTCAAACTGAATTTTTCCAATCTGTAGAATACAAATTTTAGGTATTTTCTCCTGAGATAAGGTCTTCACAGTTTTTTTATGAAAATGCTCTGTATTCATTGTCAGATCCTCATTATTACCTGTTTTTGCTTAGTCTGCCCATTAAATTATATATCCTGCTCAAGATCTTTAGGCCTTGTGTTTCCAAAACCACATCATGTTATTTTTGTTTTGTGAATCAATTTCATTGGAATAATTTTTGTTCTAGGGATTATTATGGTGATATAATAGTCTTCAAGCATATTACAAATTTAAAATATAGGAAATAAATTCTGTCAGTCTCACGTGTGAGGCACAAGCTTGTATAAATGATCACCATATTCTGTGGGGTGGAGGTGCTGAATATAAAATTGTGCTATCTGGCCGACTCAAACCTGTGGTTGTTGCTACATTCATGGCTTAACTCCAACAGTATCTGCTCACCTTTAGAAAGCTAAAGGCCATTTTAAGCATGACATTTGAGAAGCACAAGAGAGAAGTTTGTCTTCTATGACAATGAAACCATGGGATGCTAAAATCACCATCTGTAGAATGAGATGCAAATGAGAAGGTGGACCTGTCCTGTGGAAGGTGCTATGAAGACTTTAGCATCCACGGAGCAAAAAGAACCAACTTAAGGACATGAAGCTGTTTTAACTAGTTTTTATAGGATATAGAGAGGGAGTAAATTACAAAAGTCAGTGTCATAGGAGCTTTGCTGTCAAACTAAGATTAATATCACCAGAGCTTTTCCTAAAGTGCAACTCTTCTGCAGTTCATTTCAAAAATGAGTCATTGAATGAATTAGGTTAGATGAGTGCCCTGAAGGGTGCCTGGGTTCATGCCATATGCAGAGAAGGTCAGATTTCATGTGTAGATTGCTCCTCAATTTGGCATCACCCCTGTCCTTTGGCTGCTGTCTGTCTGTCCAGTCTTGCCCCTTATTACTGAAGATATTAAACACTCTTAGCCCCAGGACCAAGCCCTGAGTAGGGGCAATAGAGGATGAAGCAGAAGGTTGTCTTCCCCCGTTGGCTTTCTTAAATAAAGGACTCACCAAGAGACCTCCATAAAAAACCTTTCTCCAAGTGAGAGGTTCTAAATCTGTAGTGTGAGATTCCTCTTCTTCAGGCTGCAGAAAACCAACCTAGAGGGATAGAGGATTTATAGTGTATTATCAAACTAGAGGAAGAACTGAAACCTGGAAGTTTTTTCTATACTGTGGCTATGGTGTAGAAAAAAAGTATAATTAAAGTAATTTAAGGTATACAGCATCTTAAGTGTACAAGACCCCCACTGTGTATTTACAAGCTTAATCCAAATGTAAATGGCATATTTTTTTCCCATAAAATTAATTCTGATAGGCAGCTTCATTTTCCTAATACTAACTCTCTTACTACTAATATTTATGTAATACTTTGAGATTGATGGTTAGAACAAAAAATTATTATTGTTGTATTAAATCCAATTTTCAGAAAAGTCTGTTCCTCGAAAATCAGAAGTATTAGATCTGTGAAATAAGCAGAAATAATTTTCAGTTTGATTTCCTGAGTAGTTCCATTGAAATCAATCTCTGTAACTATGTGCATGCTTAAGAAGAGAAACACCCTAGTGCTCTGCTGAAGAGAAGCTAAATTACCAATAAGCACAGCTCAGATGCTCAGCCTACTAATGCAGCACTAAATCCAGTGGAGTTCACTCCAGGGGAAGAAAGTCTTTTCTGGTTATCAAAAAAATTACACATATTCCCTGGGAGATAAGTTCTGGTCCTGACCTGACTTAAAGCAAATATTCATTATTTTATATTAGGTCTTACAATAAATGAGCCTTCGGTGGGAAAGTATCTTCAGATAATATAACCCATGACTATAGATTTCCTCAGGCATTGTGCTCTAGTTCAGCTATAGAACTAGCAATGCTTAAAAAAACCTTTTTCCTTCGAATTTGTGTGTATGCGTACATGTGTTCACCCTCACATTCCATGTATTTTAAAAACATAATATTAAGGGAGCCTTTTAAGTCCAACTTAGGCTTTAAACTTTTTCAGCAACTTTTTTGATAATAAGCTTTACAAAATAAGGCATTAATATCAGTGATTTAAAACTCAAAGCACTAATAGTGCTGCATTCAGACTAGGCTTATTACCTGGTCCACCTGCACAGTGGAGACCTCCACTCTGGCCAGGGAAATGCACTACAGCTCCTCCTGGAATACCATGCTATGTTAACTCCTGCTGCAAGACTTTGGTGAAAACCTCCCTGCACACTGCTCTATCAAATGTGAGGCATGAATCTAAATCTGGAGTACTGCCAGAGCCAGATAAGAAAAATCTATCTTCACTACAGTGCTGGAAGACTCCTTCAGCAATACCCATTTCTTCTACTTTTAGAGCATCTTGCCATCTAACCTCTTCCTACAGTCAATGGGGAGAAACCGGCATCTGCAAGGTGCAATTAGTCTATTCTACATATTTATCTTGGGATAAGATGGATCATTCAGTAGAGGACCCATTTCTCTGCATTGATTTTAAAAGCTACCCAGTGATTAGCTCTAACAAAAACACCTACACCTCACACTCAACATTAATTGAAATAGATTTTACCCTGTCTGTGTCTCTGAGCTGTACAGGGAAGTAGGCTATAGAAAAGTTCCTAAAAATTCAGAGCCAGTTCATGAAACTCTGGCCCAACAGAGCTCATCTCTGTGTGGGGAATCAAAGGTTTCAAGGTTACATCCCAACATTCCTGAAAAGATATTTCTTTACAAATATCTTAACTTGGAATTCCCTTGGGGTTTGATTTTTGGGATCTCACAAAATATAGTAAGAGTACACTGAGTAAAAAGATCCATAACTTCTACAGCCTCCTGTTATAGCATCACTGTCAAGCCAATATTTAGCTTACTGTGACTTGAAAGTGGCTGAGCAATGTTTGGGGAGATCTGGACTTGCACCATGTACGTTCCAGCTGCTGTCATGAAACAAAGCCTGTATTAAAACTGAGTCTGACACCGTCAGAGGATTTCTTGCTTGATGTGATCATATTGAATTTGAAGAAAGACACTAGCAAATCAGCTAAAAGGGTCACAAAGATAAATACAGATAAAAAGACAACGAGAAATGCATCCCAGTTGCATACCATTTGCATTAGAATAAATGTTTTTAGGAGAAAATGAAAAATTAAAATCTAAGCACTAAATATTCAGAAACACATAAATTTGGACAAAACCCCACTTTTCCTGTGTTTCAAGTGCTTTTTGTACATGCTAATCTCTCCAAATTATTACACAGATCAAAGTTAAACTAAACTCCTACTTTTGGATTTCTTCAGTTTAGTTCAAACATTTGCTTTCACCTTAATTAGTCTTTGTTGATGTAGCCAATTATTGCAATTAATTTAATTTTTGAAAGAAAGTATTTGCATTCTTCAAATGTGAACATCATACAGAAAGACAAACTAAGATTCTGGGAGAACTTTCCTAAAATTGTTCTGAATTTTCCCAGCTAAACAGCTTTGGTTTTAACAGAATGGTTAGAAGAAGCTGTTTTAGCAGAACATTTCTCCAATTCTGCCAATTTTGATCCATTTTGAGTTTAAAAAAAAAAAAGGTAATTAGATTTCCCAGCACTTCTACTTTCTTGGTCAGGATTAGCTGCAAGACCACAGAAGGGACAGGCCTGTACACCAAAGCCCTAGGTAGAGAATATCTCTCTTGATGTGGTTTCTACAATACACAAGAGGATGCTCAGCAGCTGGTGGTTATGTGGAGAATATGAAACATTCTGTGCACGTTCCAGTCCCTTGCTCTCAGTTGGGCACACAGCCATGCTCCCAGACCCTGCCTTGACTCACAAACCTAATGATCTGCTCCCTGTAAAGATAGATGCAGGTTGCTCCTTAGACACCAGCAACAGTTAAAGGATCTGTCTTTTCCTCGGTGCCTTGGGACTGCCCTCTAATGCAGACAGTCTGAAAGAGATAATTTCTCTCATGGTGCTCTTAAAAAAGCTGTGGCTTCTCCATCAGATGAAAAACCACTCAAAGAAATAAAGACTAAAAAAATTAAGATTATTATGACACACCTTTTATGGACAGTCTAGAATGATTCAGTGAGGACTGTAAATTTAGAAGAATGATTCTTTTAATTAGCATAAAATATTTCAGACCATCATCTCAGATTCTCTTTCTAAGGCTTCACAACTGCCTTAAAAATGTGAAAATTCAAAGCCATTTTATTATATTCCAGATAAAGAAAAGTAATGCAATTAAGTTTCTGATGTTTAATCTTGTGCTGTCTTTCCACCTGCCTGTGGGCACAATCCTGTGAACCAGCAGGAGCCTCACAAGTTTCCTGCAGCACTTAACAGCCAAGCCAGCTGATCCCTCTCCTTTCTGAAGTTAAAGCATGGGAATCCTCCTCTTCATCATTTTTGTGGTGCAGCTGACAGGCACTCCAAAGACCTAAAGCCATGTCCTGTGGATATCTAGGATACCTATGACAATTGTCAATCCCTGTGTTCCAGACCTTAAATATTAGAGGCAGGGTTCAATTATTCAGTTATTTAAGATACAAAATCTTCAAGACACAGACCATCACTGCACAGGAACATCTCTGCTCATCTAAACCAGTGTCTCCTTGCTCTCCCTCTTTCAACATCTGCAATTATTGCAAATAACCCTTGTACCTTTCCTTACCATTGTGAACATAGAGATTAAAGGCACACAAGTTGCCCTTTCCCTCTGTGTGTGTGACCCCTGCTACTCCAAATCAAAGAGACACAAAATAATTCTTCAAGGCCCAACTTAAACACACAGACTTTCAGAGTGCATATATGCTTTTATGCTTGTATATATAAAATTCCAATAAGTACATACTGAACAACAGTAGAATTTGATCCCATCTTCTTACTGGCAACACCCTGTCAGACAAGGACACATCTATGGGGTTGTAATTTAATTTCACTTTCCTCCATACTTTAACCTATTAGAAAACCAGGCTCCTATAATATATAAAACATCAAGATGCAGTCAATTTTTTCATGATTCTCTCTTGCACTCTTGCACTCAAAGAAAATTATCTTTGGTTACCATATTGACTTCAAGTAACTTGTAAGAAATTGAGGTGTTTGTTCTGAATTACTCTCTTTTCCCAGTGGTATTGCTTTTACTCATAGAGGACCCATCATTTTTAATATCTACCTCAAATTTCCCTATCCCCACTACAGGCAATGATGAAGGAAATGGTGCCAAAGAACTTTCACTGTCATAAAAACAGAATCCTGTTGAAGAAATGGACAAATTACTCTTATTCATTTTTTTTTTTTTCAACTAGAAAAATCATCTTTCCACAGTGGTTCATATTCCTGTGCCATATGAAGTGATGATTAACTAATTAGATGGGAAATACTTTTGAGATGAGCCTGTAAGAGAGCCACCTAAGAATACCTTACCTGGCTGGGGCACTCAGCTGAAAGGTTTTTATAAGAGTTACATACAACGACTATGTTTGGAGGCTGAATTTAAATCAGAATTTTTAAGCACCTTAATGGTTGCATGACTTTTTAGTGTGCCTCTTCTGTTATTTGTTTAAGGCCTAAACCAGAAAATGAGACTATTGTCCCTCTGCTCAGGTCCTATATTCAAGAACCTTAGTGGAAAATCATCTCAACTGTAAATCTATGTAGGACTGATTTAGGAAAAACAAAAAAAAAAAAAAAAAAATAAAAAAAAATCATGATTTCAGCTCTTTCATGCCTTAAATGTAACACAAGAATTCTGAAGCAGATGTCAGACTCAGATGCAGAATGTGGCCATCCCATACCAAAAGCAATTATGGATGTACTCACAGCTGTTTTCATTTTGCTATATTTTTTACAGAATTACAGAAACTTGGTTAAATATTTGATTTCACATGGAGTAAAGTCTGGGCTACATAAAAAAATCAGTGGAGGTTTTACTATTGATCTCGTGGGGTTTCAGAAATTGCCAGATTTAATGATTTCCTCATTAAGAACACACTGGTTTTGGCACCTTGAGAGTTTTGACTCTCAGGAGCCAGAGGGCCATGAGATTCTCTCTTTCTGCAGTGCACATGGGTGCGAGTAAAGCTTAGAACTGTGAATACTAGAGAGCTCTGAAACCAGACAAATGAACACTAAAGAACACTAACTCTGTGATCTTTCAAACAAAATATCACCACAGCCTTAAGATATGTAAGCCAGTCTCATGACAGCTCAGGGCCTGGAAAGAGAATACATTCAATATTCAATAAAAAAAATATTCCATTTTATATTAAAGAACTTGTAGGTTTGGATGATTTGTTTTCTTCATAAATAACCATGTTTTGATATTCCATTTGCATGAAGGTTTGTAAACAAGACCAGTAGGTGATTAAAAAAACACAGCAAAAGGCAATTTAGGGAATTTAATTTGAAGACTATTTTGCAAGTAATATTCCACACATTTTCTCCAGCTCTGCCCAGCAATCTCTAAGCAGATTACAACGTTCCCACAAATCTGATGGTAGGCAGTGACTCAACAAGTGAATGGAACTGATGCTAATCTCAAACTTGGTGCTTTTACTCTACTTCCAGAAAGAGTATATAAATCCTTTGGAGATGTTTACCTCTGGTTCTGTGAAAGCAGAACTTCTGCAGCACAAGAGAAGGACCTCTTGGTAATGTGTATTCATTTAGGGGAAAAGTCTGCTGTCTGTAGGAACAAAGCCATCATTCTCATACATATTGACAGAGTGTAGGCACAGCCATGGCTGGAGGTGGCTTTTCTGCTTCCCTTGGTCATGTGCTATGTATCACTGATCTGGAACGATGCTGAAAACCTTTTTTGTTGATAATTTAAAAAAAAAAAAGACGTGAGCAAGTAGGATTTCTGAAATACTTATTTATGTGTTACTGAGACTATGGCAGAAAGAGCAGCTCTTAGTGAATATAGCAATATTCATTAAATAACTTCAATAACAATAACTTCATTCAATAGGATTCTGAGCCCCCCTCTGTATCAAACCTCAGGAAAAAAAACAAGATAAAACAGTCAAAGCAGAATCCATTATTCCATTTAAATTGCTCTCTCAGAAGATTAATGATTCCATAACAGAAAAGATCATGTTCAGCAAAGTATTCCTAACCCTCTTAGTCCAGGAAAGACCCTTGATATCTTACCAGGTAAGAAGAGAAATCTGAACTAGACTGGCCTTTGCAGCTTTTGGACTCCTGGAAATGTGAAGAAGGGAGCTGATACACTGAGACTTTCTTATGTGCAGTCCCTGTGCAGTCCCACAAGCAAACGAGGAAAGTTATAGGATAGCCTAAATGAAATGCATGAGCACTTCTGGTGTGTAATAAAATACCAAACATGTAAATACTATTGATACATGGTAGCATTAAATTGCAAACACATGCCGCAGTAAAGGGCAAGCAGCCACTAATAAATGTAAACTATTAACCAGTTCTTCAATAAAAAAAGCCACGAATCATGCCAGGAGTCACTGTGAGTGCTGCAGAGCATATCAGGAACTGCTATATTTCTGTTTGGGAAAATAATCATCACAATGAACAAAAATAAATAAAAAAAAAAAAAGCCAGCAAAAGTAATTGACATGACATAATAATATAAATATTACTTTTGGAGGTACTTTTACAAGCTTCTACATTAAGCCTGATTTTTTTTTTTATTCTTTTCATGGTTCTTTTGCATTTTCCTGCCTTCACGTAGGGCCTTGAAGTAGAAATCAGGAGCTTCACTCCTTCTCTAATAGAATTTTATATATATAAATACACATATATATATATATATATTCATAAAACTGTTTTAACCATTCAGTCTCAAAATACTTTGAAAATCTTTATCTCCTAAATGTGGCAGCAAATTGCATGAAAAAACCAGTTCCCCAGCACTGCACAGACCCCAGAGGGGGTCAGCAGCAGAGCAGTTTGCAGAATGCCAGCACTCTCCACTCTCCAGAAGACCCCGTTTGTGATCCTGCCAACCATGGCACTGCTGATGGGAACTGAGGGTTTGTTCCTGCTGTTATTGAAGTCAAAGGCACCTTTTTCTTGTGAGCTCATAACATCTTGGATTGGGACAAACCCAGATGCTCTTTAGACAGGGGACTGAGGCAACTGGGAAGGAAAGCTGGGGTAAAAACAAAGAATTGCAGTCCAAAAATACTTCTGAACAATGGGGCTACATTTTCACACAGAGCTCAGCAGTGAGTTTAATTAAATACTACACGTATTTACTTACTGAAAAACCCTGTTTCATTAACATAAACAGATAGGGGATCATCAGTGCATGACAACCCATAGGGCACCAGGGGAAATCTGTTTTGAATTTTGTACATCAATCAAGTGATTCATATACATGGCATTTGCAACTGATGACTGCCTGAATGGAGTCTAGTGATTTTTACACCAGGGTACACCACTAAAAACCTCTCATTAATAGATAATCAGCTTCTACTGATCAACTCCTCGGCTGCATTCCAAAGCATCTGTTTCGCCCATTTCATGATTTAGAGATGCTAACTACGATAAAAGCAGTTCTGTGTTATTTCTTTACTCATTAACCTTATTATACTATTTCACCCTCAGCAGTGATTTTTTTAAAAATAAAGTTGATAAAAAGCGAGTGAAAAATACATTAGCCCACTAAATGGCCCATTATTTCATTATGTTTGTGCTAACAATGTAAGAGCTGTTCTAAGTAAATAGTATATTTTAAAGAAAAAAAAAACTTCTGAGAATAATTACCTTTTTAGCTGAACTGTTTATCAATAGACTCTTAGACTTCAAGATTTCTTTTCGTACTAATGTTACACAGCTAAATGAATGCAAAATTAGTGTGTAAAAAATGGCTTAGAGGAACAACATTTTTTATTCAAGCTATGTAAAATGCGTATAATTTGCTCTTCAGATTGATATTCCAAAGGTTGCTTCAAGCCCTTTTTTCCCATTGGACGGTAATACAAAATGCAGGGATTTTTCAAACAGTGCTATCTGTGTCTGTGACCATATGGTGGTTTCCAGCTTTGTTTTACATTACTGCACCTGAAGCTATTTATGGTCGGAACACCAAAGTAACAGCTATATGTTGTTTATATATTTCAATTTGCAGGTAATGTAGCCAAGGGCTAATCACACATAGATCAGATTTGCCACTAGTGTTTTCTGATGTCTTATTTTCAGGCCCTATTAAACCTGACAAAATGATAGGTGGAAAGAGAGAGAAGACTAAATAAATAAAGCAACAGTAAGGTTTGAGGGAAAACAAGTCTCTCAGACCAGTTTGCTGTAGCTTTAATTTGTTTCTTTGAAAATTGTAGCTGCTCAAATCCTAACATACAGCTGGCATCCAAATTAAACCCCTAAAGGTATTACATGCAGGGCTCAGAAAAGCACACACTTCTCTCTGCCTACTTTTTTTTTTCTTTCCCCAGGTTGTTTTAGCTCTGTAGAATAGGCAGCAAGCCCCAAAAAGTTTTTTTTTTTTGCTCCAGAAGATCTGCAGAGCTCAGAAGCCATCCAGGATGTCCAGGGTATACAGATGACGTGGTGCTGTCAGTGGTCTGGTTTGCTGATAACCCACAGCCCTCTTCTGACCAAGCTGTGGTCCTTGGCCCATTTCCCAGGATTTTGGCCCAAATGGCAGCTTGCCTCTCTGTGAGCTGCTGAATTCTAAATATGTTTGACCTTGCTCTGAGGGAAGGTATCCAGAGCCAATTCATGCTGCTAGGAGCTCAGACTGGCTTCACTCCATCCTCACATAATTCTGCTCACATAGATGAGAAGATATATGGGAACTGGATCCCTCTCCAACAATACCTTCTGGAGTCATAAACTTGTTCCTCACTCTTTCCCAGTGTATCATAGCATGTCTTATGTCACACCTTATTATCATCATCATCCTGAAACATTTATATATATAAACTTCTCTCCTTAGAATCTCACAAATTCCATTTAGTGAAATACTGCCCATACTCAGTAAAGCCACCTTACTGGCAGAGAAGTTCTGTAAGCATGAAGGGTTTAGCACAGGCTTTAAAACAGACAAATATGGATAAATGAAAAATTTAAATAAACCTATTTCAGCTACAGATACAGAACAAATTACACAGCAGTATCTCTGGCTCAGAAGAACATCCGTAACAATGGGACTTTCAGGAGATGCAGCTGGAACACAATCCTCTTACTTTTCTATCACTTATGCTTTCTGTGAAGGGGGTGTGACATCAGCAATTCCACTTGTGTTTTCTTTGTCACTTGTGGTTATTGACAAACACATGCAAACTAAAACAGTCCTGGATTTTGATACAGATGTATTTGCCTGTGATTGGGCTATGCTGAGTAAAAGTGTGCTGTAGCCTGGGGCTGGGGCCACACTGTCTCCAGCCTTCCTCAAGGTGTTCAGAGTGGAAGTTTGTGTTTTCCAGTTGCTGTGATCTTGGAGATACTTCTGGACTGCAGCTTCTTGGGGTTTTTTATGGATTTGGCCTGAGTTATCTTGAATTCCAAGAGAGAAATCTTCTGAAAATTAAATTATCATTAGTGAGATTTATCAGTACTCAAGCAAAAGACTTTCTGCTTATTAATTTCAATAGTAATCTGAAGGTACAGTTAAAACAGCTCTTACCTATGAGTGAACTTCAGGTACAAACCAGTCAGCAAAATATCCTCTAGTGGCTCCGAGCATCATTTCACACTATGGGTCTGGTCTTCACAACAATTCATGAAGTATCGCTATGTAGTTGCTTTTTTGCAACAGAATCTCTTCCCAGGCAGAAAATTTTATCCTTTAAAAATTTATTTACCCTGTTATCAATGAGAAAAATATTTTTGTCAGCATAAAAAGAGGCTTTATATGCAAAAAAATTATATAAGTAAATAAAAAATTGTAACTGCTACCCAATTTCTTTTTTTCAGAGAGGAAGAGGGATATCTGTATATTTGTAATGTCACAGACTGCTTTTTAGTTCAAGCTGTGATTTATGTTCCAGAGTCTGGGTAGAGAAAACCGCAAAATTTTATTACAAAACATAACCCTAGTATCCCAAAGCAAGCTCCATTGCTTTGATCACTGTTAATGAGCTAAATATCATGGACAGTTTTGCTGGCTTAACTTCATGGGATTCCATGGAGTTAGGACAGAATGATAACTAGATACCCCTCACCTACAGGGGTAAGGAATTCAGCAGGTGTGTGTGATTTTCTCCATGCACCAGATATCAGCAATGTCATTCACTGTGGGATTTCCAGTGATAAGCAGCATATGCAAAATAGAGGACAAAATATGTCAGTAACCAGTGGAATAAGACATTAAAGAAGATGGAATGTGATCCAGGGAGGTCTTTTCACAGCAAAAAAGTTAACTTGGTCTCATCCCTACCTATCTTTCCACAGAGAAAAGCAGACTTTGTCAGCTGACTTTCTGGTGGAATCCATGCCACTGCATAAACTGACCCATGGAGAGTCAAGTGCTCAGAAGCCAAAGAACTTCAGCCCAAATGCATGGAAATCTCACTTCATCAGTCTTGCAAAGTACTGAACACAGTTTCAAAGCATTGTGGGAGGGGAGATCTTCAGAAATACCATGTTGGGGCTTTTGATGGAGACCTTTAGACTTGCAAAGATGAATGTCTTTGTCTAAGCCAGATTCATAGGGACACAAAGTTTCACTAAAAATCATTTCCAGGCTCACCCTAGTGTGTCAAAACTCACTTTTATCAGGTGAACAAGGGGCAGTACCAGGACCACTGGCAGGAGATTTAATGAGCTCCATGAGTGCAGCAACATGAGCAGGTAAACCACGAAGGGGGCAGCTTCCACACCAGGGAGGCCACAGCCACACCCCTGGCTGCTGCTGGTGTCAGGTGTGTGTGGTGTTTTGATTGGGGTTTTTTGTTGGAGTGAGGTTCCCCCACCCCCAGCAACTTGAATTGAAGCAGCTGTGTTTTACAAACAGTTAAAAGCCATTGCTGCTGCACACAGCAAGAGTGTGCTAGGCTAAACAGAACCCTCCAAGAAGGGGGTCAGCTGTCCAGGTCAGTGGCTGCAGGGAGTGTCTGAGCCTGGTGTGAGCACTGAAGGGCAGGGCTGTGTGTGGTGTGAGGAGGTGAATGGTTGCTCTGCCCAGTGGAAGAGCTTAAGGAAGAAATGGAAAGGCTAGGGAGTATTAGGGAGAGTGAGAGAGAAATAGAGTGGTGAAGTTACACCAATGAACACAGCATGGGTAGCAAACAAGAGGAGCTGGGAGCCATGGTACAGCAGGAAAGCTGTGACTTGTAGGACGTAGAGGGATGAGTGGCATGAATGGAGTGCTGCACTGGGTGGCTTTGTGCTCTGCAGAAGAGACAAGCAAGGGAGGAGAGGTGGAGGGGTGGCTCTGTACATTAGAGAGTCTCTTGAGCTGCTGGAGTGTGTCCAGAGAAGAGCAACAAGGCTGATGAAGAGTCTGGAGCCACAGTCCTGTGAGGGGCAGCTGAGGGATCTGGGGTTGTTTGGCCTGGAGAAAAAGAGGCTCAGGGGGAGCCCTGTCACTCTCTACAGCTCCCTGAATGGAGGTTGCAGCCAGCTGAGTATTGGTCTCTTCTCCCAGGCAACAGTGACAGGACAAGAGGAGACAGTCTCCAGCTGCACCAGGGGAGGTTTAGGTTGGACATTAGGAAGAAGTTCTTCACAGAAAGGGTGATTGAGTATTGGAATGGGCTGCCCAGGGAGGTGGTGGAGTCATCGTTCCATCGGAGGTGTTTAAGGGAAGACTGGATGTGGCACTCAGTGCCAGGGTCTCATTGACAAGGTGGTGCTAGGCTCTAGGTTGGACTCAGTGATCTCAAAGGTCTTTTCCAACCTAGTTTCTTCTGTGACTCTGAGATGTTAATTCTTAAATCACATACACAATTCCAATTATTTTATTTGCAATGCAATGAAAAAATAACAAAAAACAAAAATCAACCAGGAGTCAAGAAAACTGGCTTCTTTTAAAATCTCATTCTATTAAAGTCTCATTTCAGTTCTGACTATGACCAGGAAGACTTTATATTCTGCATCTTTTCCAAAACACTGAGACACAGACAAACTCTCCCTGAGACATTCTTTAATTCTACTGATTTTTAGAGTGAGAGTAAGAAGCTCTCTTAGCTTCTTTGACATCTGATAGGCTAATTGAAACTAATATAAGCACAATTAAAATTAACTAATTGGTCTGCACCTGATCTTTAAAGGCATGGCACAGTGGGTAGCCAAGCAGAGCAATGCAGTCAGTGTTCCAAGAGTGTCAGCCTTAATCAGCATCCAGGCAGCTCAGATCTCTGGAGGATTTACTAGATACCTAGACACTCATTATCCCTTTTCTAACAAAAATACCACATTCTCAGATCAATAAGAATATTTGATTGAACTATAAATACGCCAAATGGAAAAATCAGCTTCAAAGAATCGCGTCTCCACATCAGTAATATCTCTCCAGAAAGTCATCTTCGTTTCAGCCAGATTTCTTGGTATGGTTTGAAATGTCACATTTTCTTCCTAGTCATGTGTTTTGTGCCCATCAGACTGATGTGATACTAATTGCAATGGTTTCTGTCATGTTCTCTACCCCTATTTTTTCTAGGACTATGCTTCTTTTGTTTTAAATGGCTGCAGGAAGTAAATGGCACACTGACTCTCTGTAGTGTTGCTCTTCCAGTAATGCATCTGTTATTTACTGGCTTCACTTTTAAAGTATTATTTCTTTTGTCAGGCCTGTTTTAAATAAATGATATAGAAAAAATTTGCAGCACAGTCATGAGGAAGGCCCATAGAAGCTCAGCAGTCTTACTGTGAAATTCTCTTTCTTTTCCTGACAGTGGGAGCTTCCACCACAGCTGGAGTGGAGCTCTAGACCTGGCCTTGGCCCCACATCATTATGCCCCACATTTTCAACAGTAATGTTAATTATAAGAGTGAACTATGCCTTAACATATGTCATTTCATCATGATAACACTCTAAGCTTACTTAAGCTTTGAAGATTAAAAGGATTTTTAAAATAAATAAAAAATATATCATGCATTCAAAAGAATGTTTCCCTGCTTAATTTGTGTGCTGGGAGTAAAACCCAATCAGTATTGTTTAAATGCCATCCCAGTAAAACAGAGGTCATAACTTTATTTTTGTAGAAGAAATGAGAGCCCATTTTGGTCATTAGCTCCCCTCATCTGATACCATTGATTGCTTTGCTTTTCTTCAGGGGTGTCACAGCGTACCTTGACCTGACCATCTCTTCCTTCACTCCCAGCAAGCCTGTGCAAACCATATGTCAGGAAGGAGGAATTCAATGATAGACAATTGTCAGTGATGGCACTGGGCATGTCATCTGCCACTGTGTGATCAGGAGCTGAGAAACATGAGGTGACATGCAGTGGAAATTAAGGTATCAATACTGATGTTCAATTCAGCTGGCCAGGCACAGAGGTATGAAGCTATAAGGTTATGGCTAGGCTGCCTGAGGTACCTGCATGGGGCTGGTAGATGTGGTGGGAGACCTGTCATCTTTCAGAGTTGAAGACCAGGCAGAGCAATACAGGATAGCTCCAACTGTAAGAAATACTTATTGATGAACAACAAAATTAAAGTCCTCCTCACAAAACAACCTGCAGCAGTTTAACTGGGGCTCAGCCTAGGTGTCCAGAGCTCTTTGATGTGTTTTTGGTTATTTGAGTAAGCCCTAAAGGGCTAACAAATATGGCTTGAGCTGGGTCTTGGATACCTGTTTCTGTATCACCCGCTGGATTGAGCTCCTGCTGCTTCCTGAAGAGTGCACTGAATGCCCTGTTAACTGTATTGATTAGATTGTCATGAGGTTTTGTCTTTATCACTTGTTTTTATGTCTTTTCTACACACTCAGTAACATTCACATTCAAGTTGACCTTTTGATCCTCCTCATATTGTTAGAGAAAGTTCATAATTAGACAAAATAAAAATATCTTCTTTTCTTTGCCCCACTTAGTCCATATATTATGTAGTGGGAATAAGACCCAGTCAGTATTGTTTAAGTGCCACTGGAGTAAATCAAATAGCCTAGTTTTCTTTTTAGAGAATCACTGCACAATTAAATAAGAGGCATGTGATTACTTAAAAGTGATATTGATGTAAAAAGAAGTGATTTAGGGTACGCCTTATTGCAAATCCTTTGTGCACATTGCCAAGTAGTTTAGACGTTCCACAAAAGCTTGAAATATGGAAAAGTGTTACCTGCAGGACCTGCTCTTTTAAAACATCCCCATGAGCTCCCAACTCTCATTTATCAAAAGCTGGCAACTGAGCAATTGTAGTGGTAGTACTCATTGCAGTAAAATTACCAGCATACATGAACAGAGGAAGCTGCTGGGCAGTATCAAAAGAGTCTCCCCAAAGTCACTTTGGCACTTTTTCCAAAGGTTTAAATATTGTTAACACTTTGACCAAGGCAGTCAGTAAGTAAATAGGAACTTGTGGGAATGTTTCCTTTTAAAGTCTGGTACAAAACAAGTTATAGTTTTTGATGTAATCTTGTTTCTTTGCAAGGGACCAACAAAGCTTTGTCTTCTGAATAGGCAAAACCAAATGACAGCACACAAGTCTCTCACTCACAATCTCCAAATCTACTTTTTCAGTACATTACATTCCCTAAAATCTCTTCCTGCTGGTTTTCCTCAGGGATACACTCACAGCCATTTCTCTGGTTTTCTGCTGATTTTCTCCTGTCTTCCTCCCACATATTCAATTTGTCAAACAACTTCTTAACCTCTGCATTCATACCCAGTGTCAGGAACCCCTTTCCCACTCTCACTATTGCTGTACTATCACTGGGTGCCACCATTTCTGGAGCAGTGACTTTTGTTACTTTTTATTACCATTGCAGTCCTCAACCTTGTCATGGCTCCCTTCACTCTCCTTCAGTGAAGGCTGAAATAGATTTGACATCTTTAAATGTGTCCATATTGGTCTTGTGATGTGGGTGCGAATTCCTGTCAATACAGCACAATTTAGGAATTGTTTCACTAGGAAGGTTTATGGATGGTGGTTCTATCCATCTTCTCACTCAAGCCACAACATTAATATTCAATGTTGTATTAATTATAACCATGCAAGTAATTATAGATACAAATAATATTTCAGAGTAGGATCAAAAATCAGGTATAGTCACAAAAATATTTTTCACTGATGCATATCCAAGAAACCATTTTTTGAAGACACAAGGAAAGTTCATGATTCATAGGTCAAACCCTGAGGTTTTTACTCTATTTTGAGGCAATACTGCTCTAAACTGCAGGAGACAGAAATTTACAGCAGGATTTGTGAATTACTTTGGATATACTGTAACCACTTCAAATACACACTTTTGGAATAAATCAGATTTACAATAGTGTTGAAAACATTCATAATTTGTAAAGGTAGGAATAGAAGTTTAAAAAAATGAGCTTATTTTTCTCCTTGACAGAGTTTTAGACCTATCCCAGGATATTGCCATCTAATGGTGTCTAAAATTGGCTAAGGAATAGCCAGAGAGCAGACCAGGCTGAAGCTGGAACAGATCCATGGAGTATAGGCCAATGTAGAATTCTTCGCTTAGGCCTTCCATTTGTACCTAAAAACTTGCCTATTTCAGCAACAAACAGCTTCTTAATGCTCTTTCCCAGCCTAGCAGCATGCAGATAAGGAAAGCATCTCTTGTTCTTGCATCTGTCTCACACATCTTCTATCAGGCACTGTCTCAGGCAGTAAAAACCTTCTGCAGGCAATAGAGCTCAGATCAGTTTTTGTATACCTAAAGTAAATGAATTCCACTGAACCTTTACAGCCTTAATGACATTCTGTAATAAATAGTTTGGATACCATAGCCATAATATCTGGTGGCTTTGTATCAAACAAGAGGATAGCTGTGGTTCAGCTTCCAACAACTGGAGTGAAAATTTATCATTAGAAAGATGCAGAACTCCACCTACTCCAACTGAAATATGTCATCTCTCAGCCAAATGATAAAGAAGTGAAATAGAAATTGTCTTTCAGTACAAGTGGTCATTTAAGAAAGTTTAGAAGCCCATAAATGTGGAAATATTAGTCATTATATATCCCATTTTTATGAATAAATGCAAGCCAGGGATCCCCAGGGTATCACTAAGTTCCCTTCAGGGAAAGAAAAAACTCCACATATTTAATACTTTTGAAAGCAAAAAGAAAACCTGTAGCTATGGTAGAGTACTGGTCATCTATTCTGGTGCTATATTAATGTTGCCTCATTGAACACTTGGCAAAATAAAGGCATGGAGTGGTCCTGTAGAAAAAATACCCAAAGGAATCACAGAAAATTCCCCACAGCTCTATCACAGCCATCAGGAAAAGTGATTTTCAGATCCACCCATTAGAAAGAATGTTTATAACACTCTCTTCTCTTCAGAGAGCTGAATACTAATTTAGGACTCAACTATGTGGAAAAAAATAATTATTGAGAGAGTGGTGAAAGGCTTTTATGAAGCTAATGAATTAGCTCAAATTGGAAGAGAAGGTCAGTAAATTCAAGACTTTCTGAAAGCTCACTTATCTTCCTCTGGTCAAGTAGTAGCAACACTTAAATACACTTTGGGCTGTCCACTTCCTGAAAGCTTCTGCACTGATGGAGC
The DNA here is from genome assembly GCF_971803275.1 of Cyanistes caeruleus. Lineage (NCBI taxonomy): Eukaryota > Metazoa > Chordata > Aves > Passeriformes > Paridae > Cyanistes > Cyanistes caeruleus. The sequence continues at coordinate 11,495,442 of NC_141701.1, forward strand.
AGGCATGAAAAATTTGGTGTCTTTTTGTTAATTTTAATTATTACTTGGGATTTTGTACAAGGAGATTTTTGCTCTTGATATTTTTCCCAAAACCATTCATTTTCTAAGATCTTCTATAGCATTAAAATATAATAATATTTTTTTAGACATAGCTAGACACAACTGGTGATAAAAGGAGAGTTAGTCCTGGTTTACATCACAGCCAAGGAAATAAAATTCTTTGCAAGAATCAAATAGAAATCCCACACTACTTCTTTATTTACAAAGGAAGATTCAGTGTGCTCTTGATCTCTGGTGATTTGAGCAGACTCTGCTATTTTACTACATTTCTCATTTTGTAGTACTAATAACAAGAATTTTTAACATACTTTAGGGTACTTTACACTAAGGACTGTGACTTAGTTTCGAAAAAAACATGGTGTGACAGAATTCTGTGTTTGCTTTTTCCCATGATTTTCAGATCAAACACACTGACTTTATAAATATTGTAGAACTCTCCATGCAAACTCTACTTGGAATCTCTGAGCTCACACTGTGATCTCCCTTTCTTGTGTATCTTTGTCAGTGATAATGATTCAAGAGAACACATTGCAACCTCAACAGTAAGTTTTGCCTGGAAAAGACAAAATGGTACAGAAATTCTTGAACAAGTGGACTCCTAATGGGTAAATCATTTTACATTTTACACAACAGCCTGGGTGGGGAAATACATTTTTGCACAGGCAGACTACTATGGCAACATGGTTAAGATGCATCCAGACTCAGCCTGAGGAAACTCTTTTTGTCCTGCATTATGCAAAAGTGTCCACAAAATCAAACTTACCCTGTATTCCTGAATTACTATGTTGTTCTGTTTCTAGATTCGCTCTGCCTTAGAGAGGGAGATAAAATAAAAGTCTAGGAAAAAACACAGGTAATTCTGGACAAATGCCAAGTAAGGGAAAAAATAAATTAGCATCAGTGAAAAGGGAAGGAATTAACACCTCAAAAGCTTCCCATTACAGTACGATTTGTCTTTAAGGGAAGTTTGCTAATATTTCAGCAGTTGGGCATTTGTCATTATTTTTGAACACTGAAATGAATGAATTGCACACAAAAATATAATAGTATTTTAAAATCACAGAGACAAGACAAGGGACATAAAAGAGGTCTAGGGCCAAGGATTGTGTAGGGTGAATGCAGTCAGTGTGCTCTGAAATCTGCTCACAGCAAAGCAGCCACAACCTGTTCACACCATCTGGCCTGGGAGCCAGGTTTCACTCCCAGGAGAATATACACTTAGCAGTGTAGATGTAATTTTCAGGTTACAGGGTATTCAGTCAAGTCAAGCAGATGTGATTAGAGGGGGACCAGGCAATTTAAAGGCACTTGCCTGATTATGAGCATTATGTGCTTTTAAGCAGATAGTTCTCTGTCTGAGAGAAAAACTACAGTTTGGATGAAAGAGTCATCATCACATAAGTCTTTACTGCCTTTACTCTTTGTGCTCTGTATGACACCTTTTTGACAAACAAAGGCTGCTTTGCTTCTAAGAGATTGTTCCTGTGACATGCTATTTCCTGCCCTTCAGAGGGAAAGGGCCTTTGAATGCTGGTAAACCAAGCTGAAAAGTGTGAAAGTGTCATGTAATGTCATTCAATTTTGGTTTAACAGGTGAAATCTCTCCCTGGAAGGTTTAAATTGAAGAGACACTAAAACGAGTCTAAAGCACAGCTTCTCTTTAAAACCCATCTTTAACCTACTCATACTATACATAAATGAATAGGTTAGTGAGACCATTTGCTGCTTCTGGATTATCTTTATGCACAGCTCAGACCACATATTTTTACACAGCAGTTCCAGAAAGCAGAGAAGAATGGGGGAAATTCTTTACATGAATTCAATGAAAATTCAGTTGAGAGTTTGAGAATGGAAGAGAATAAAGAACATGAACAATTTTTTTTTTTTTTTTCATCTCTGGCATAGTAGTATAGTAATAAAGGAGTAAAGCTGTCAGCCCACAGACCATGTCTCTTCACCTCAGCTTGTGGAAAGGAAGAGCATGACCTTAATCAATAGGAAGGTAAAATCCATTCCTAACCTAGCAGCTATTATGAGCAACCATGTATTTGACAGATAACTCTATACCTTCAAAGGTCATCAGTCAGAAGGAAATAACACTGCTAGGGCTGAGGAACATAAGCTGCAGTGTGAGCTGAAGATGGAGCTTGGCATGGCAGGAGCCCAAGGCAAGAGGCCATGAATTGCTGACCCTTTTCACAGCAAAGGATGCAGGAGCAGTGGCTCTGGCCAGGTGACCAGACACTCAGAGACACAGAAGGATCTGATGAATGAGGAGGAAGGGTGAGACTTCCACAAGCTTAGACTGAGGGGATAAAAGCCTAGAGATGCTTGTGATCGGGGTCCCTCCTTGGAGACACCAGCTGGAGCTGTTTGTGTTCCTGTGCTGTGAATAAATTGCTCTCTGGAATGAGACATCTGAGACTCTGCTATGGAAAACTCAGGGAACTGGTGAGGAAGCCTGGTCTGACTTTGCATGAGTGTGTGGAGCCAAGTGGGGTCTGATGTAAAGAGGCTTTGATCCCAGCAGTGAAAGGCTCCAGTGCGGGAGTGTGACTGCCAGAGTCCTCCTGGATGGTCCCAGATACTGTGAGATGACCCCAAGAGGAATTTGGGGAACAGTATCTGGAGAAACCAGCGATTAATCTCACTAACATTTGACAGTCCCAGAGCTAATGACATTGCCCAGTTTACTTCATCCTTTTGGACAGATCAATTTGTATTTCATAAGTCATACCAACACTGGAAAAATTCAACATTATGAATGAATTACCCAAGAACCCTTTTTCACAGTTTCTTCCTTTCTCAGGGGGTTGCAGATAGCTGCTGACAGAAATATTGCATCAGCACATACTGAAGTTTGAGGAACAGAAATTTCTCCCTTAATATGCAAGTGATGTGATCAGTCCAATAAAGAGCACAGTCTTTGTCACACTTGTCATGTTCCCAGGATGTTATTACAACTTACTGAAACTACCAGAGAAGTAAAATAAAATCTGAGGTTCCTTAAGCTTTCAGGGGCATTGAAATTCAAAAGGAGTTATAAATACAGAAGAGCTGTTCCTAGAGAAGCTTAGGGATTTATCTACACAACTTCCCTTAATATATTTTTGATGGAAGTTGACTAAGTAAATCCCCCTGCACTGTGGTGAACATTAACTACAGGGTCCTGAAACAAATATTTATGTTTTAATAAGCTTTTCCTCCTCCAGATGCTAACTACTATGCGCATTTTCCCATGCCTTTCCAAGTCCAATAATGTCCCCAATGTCTTCACTTCAAAGGGTCCCAATAGAACTGGGAGAGTCATTTCACTGATGCAATGCTGCCCACTCTGAAGAGGTGGGCAACAACTTTTCTCTGTTTGGCAGAGAAATTTTGATCAAGCTGAGTGGAGTAATTCAGACTTTTAAAAGGTGTTGTTATCCTTGTGGAACTAATGGATAACTAAATTAGATAGAGATGAAACTTCAGACAAATAAAAAGAGCTCAGCTCAGTTTTTCAAATAATTACTTTGAATTCCACCTTAGCAGGGCAAAACATCCAGGCAGTATAAACCACTCTGACTCTATTGAAGTTGAAGTAACTATGCTGTACTAACAGAGCAAGAAGGAGGTGTTAGGTAACATTGCTCTCTTAAATGTCTGGTAGCAGTGTATGAAGGTGGGAAGAATTTAAAAGCCAGAATCAGATATCCACACAGATCTTCCCAAAGCTTGAGAGCACTCTCAGCACAGCTCATATCATCCATCTCTGCTATTACACACAGAACATAAAATTTGTCTAGTCAGAATGACAATGTCTATGACTTCAAGGCAATAGGCTTTTGAATTTTCTGGGAAAGCCTCTGTACAGCAGCATTAAACTTAAATTTATGGATATGCCACTTAAAATCTGAATGTAGCAAGCTCATTTTTACAAACAGTGAAGGGGAGAAGATAATTCCTTTGCATAACTAAACAGCCAGCAGTGTCATTAAGCAAACTAACTTCCTTTGCTGCTTTATGGAAAGTTGTCCATCTTCCTCTTTAGGGCTTGGGCCCCGCAGACAGGTTCTAAGGTTCATAAATTAATGAATAATGTAAATTTTCCAGGACCATACGCATACATCTTTTCAGACATACAGATGTCTGCAGTTATTTTTTTTCATAATAGTATGGGAAAACAGAAATCCATGTGCTCCAGTCCATCAGTTCAGCTTCAGAAGATGGTGTCCCATGTTTCAGAAGGCAAAAGACATCTCAGACTTGGCAGATGGATTTTAATACACCTCCGACCTCTGGAGTCTTCTAATCTTGAATAGTATTTGATTGGCTCAAATCCAGGAGAGAAAAATAAAGCTAAATGTATTCCAAAATGTTAGCTTTTACAATTTCATATCACTGTATTTTATCATCCCAATTTCAATCCTTTCTGGGACAAATCTGTGTGGTTCTGGCCTCTGTGCCATGTTGAGGCTGTGAGTTCAAGTATAAATTAAAAGCTTCATGAAGAAATATGTTCTTTATGGAGTTTTGATTTTGGCATCTCCTTCTGTCATTGAAAGTTTCCTTGATCTGGGGCTGGCAGAAAAACAGAAAGGAAACTCCCAGTCTTTGTCCTTTGCATTGTAATTGCATAAAGAAGCGTAAGGCAGAGATTCAGTTTAATAAAGAACTTCCAAAATTTACTGTGATTTATGTGAAAACATTAAAATGCAAGGGAGAGAAATTTTCTTGAAAATGGAAGTGGACTAGATTTTGTATCACTTCCTCACAACCCTTCCCAAAAAACTACTTTTACAGATATCAGAACAAATAGAGAAATGACTTCTTGTCCAAGAAAGGCAGAAGAGTCTGGAATGCTCAAACCAGGCTCAAGTGAAAAAAATTCCACATTAAATTCCACAGTGATTCATCCAGAAGTTCTGTAGTGCCAAAGTTTTATTCAAAGTTAAAAGCCATGTTTCTATTCATTCTTCTCCATTGATTACTGATTTACTCATTTACTCATTTAGTCAATGTCCTGCCAGGTCCATCTGAGTTTATCTGTGGAAATAAAAATACCTGGACAGGTATCACTGAACTCATAATTTGTCATTCAGGTGTCAGAACTGAGTGTAGTCCTGGAGCTGCACTTTGGATTTTTCATGGATCAATATTTAAAGTCTCAAATGAAGAAATTAAGTTTAGGTGGGCAACTGATCCTGCCCATCTACATTTGTGAACTTAATTGATTTTGGGAGTCACTGACTTCCCAGTATAGTCCTATACAAAAGGGATCTTTCAAATGGGCAGAGCTATAGCTGCTGTATTTGGATATTTAACATTTCAGTCAAAAATATCTCCTTGATTACTAGAGCTTGGCATTCTACTTGGTGCTGAAAAATTCACTTTCCTTGATATTAAAAACCTCTTGGAAATAGCCTATGACCTCGCTTTTCATGTACCATTTCCACTGACATTAATTAGGAATTATAGCATGTGTCCCAGAGGATTATAATTATTCCAATGAGGATTTGCTTTTCCTGAGTTTCCATGAAAGTTTCCAGAATATAAACCCCAAAATGTCCTATCAAAGACCATATTAGAGCTCACAAGCAAGTGGGAAACAGTTCAGGTTTAACTCTTCTGTTCCTTTTGCTAAGCCTTACACTGGGACCATCCCCACTGGTATTTCACATGCTACTCTTGTTTCTGTGGGCTTTGGCAGAGTATGGCATTAATGGGCTGCTTGAAATCTTTTTCATTCCAGAAATGAGAGACCAAGGGGGAGAGTTTTGGGGAGCAGGCTCTGGGAGAAACAGCCTCTGCTTCTAGAACATGATTAACAAAAGCTCTGACTTGGTGTGACAAATCCCACTGAAAGCAGAGGCAACATCAGTGTGAGCAGTCAGGTCAGTGCTACAGCAGCTACAGGGACTTACCTGTCTCTGAGGGAAGATTCCCTTCTGTGTCATTTCATCAACCCTTGTTGTTTGCTTGAAAGCCTGTGCAACTCTATCCTGTATTTGCATTAAGCTGTAGCTTCAAATTGAGGAAAAAAGTTGTTCCTTTTTTTTTTTTTTTTTAATAAGAAAGCAGTAATCTCCCCAGCATTAGGAAGTATAAAGGAAGAATTCTATAAATTTCAGCTAGCCAAGGTCAGCATTAACTTAAGTACTGGAGCTGATTGTTGGCATTTGCTCTTATCCACAGGAGGAGCAGTTTCAGGGTCTTTTGGAGTTCCTGTATAAATCCATCTTTCCACTCTTTAAAAGCAAACAGTCAGGACTACATTTGTAGTGAGTCTCTAAATACATTTTCTCAGCTTGACAATTCCTCTACCCACATTACCACTGCTGAAATTTTAGGGCAAGAGAGGAAGAAAATGGTGACAATTTTTATCTTGCCAATTTTAAAATGAAAATTTGTTGCCATTTTGTAGCCAGTTCCAGTTTGACATTCCTGGGAGCTCAGTACAGATTAAAGCCAAGACAAATTCTCCTTTTCTTCCTGTATGAGTTGGCTGGAGCCTCTCTGGTAACTCTGCAGAAAGGCAGTTCAGCCAGAGAACCTGTGAGCCTCACCTGTCTGTTAACTGAGCATAATAAATATATGAAAAATATAACCAGAAGTCACATAAATATGAGAAGATTCTAAAGATTAGATAAGCATTGATTATTTGGTATTTTAGGGTACAGCTCTTAACAACAGATTTTTTGAAAATTTTTATTTCTATTTTACATATTTTGACAACATTTTTTAATTTCAAGATAGCTTGAAAAGTGTAAATCACAAAATATGAAGCATATATTTCGTCACAAAAATATTTTGAACAACTACTCCTGGACAGATTTTTGACAATGGTTTTCAATCTTCCACCTTTTTTTTTTCCCTGCCAACTTCACATGTAACATTCTCTTATTTACATTTCCAAGTGTAAATATGGATATAGATTGTAACCTATATACCTGCACAAGTAGATTTCAGAAATGTTAGCAAAAACAAAAAATCAAATTCTAATACATTAATTTCTCATTGCTTCTTTTTTTTTTCCTTAAAGTAGTTAGACATATTGGCATGAAAAAGAAAGATTTTAATATTTTAAAAATCCTTTTAATATCTTAATTTCCAGGATATTCTGTGAAAGCAATAGAGAAAGTTCTCTGAAAATTCTTTTTTACTAGGAGAAAGATAACATAGCTGTCAAAATTATGATAACTCTGCATTTATTCTTGTACTTTTGACCTTAGAATAGATACATTGATATTCTATTTTTCCTTTTCTGAAGAAAGAAACCTCCTTGCCTTCATTTTTGACAGAAATCTTCCCATGGTTTTGGACTGATAAAGACAAACGTAGAAGGGAAATAGAATTTATTGTAGCTAGATGAACAGATTTGACACCCATGTCAAACATTATTATAACCTATACACTTCAAATGTAGACTGTAAGTTAAATGCTGCACAGCCTCAAGCCAAGCATTACAAAAACAAAATGCTTCTCAGCCCACACACTTCTTACTATATGTTCTTCATGATTTGGTAATGAACAACATGCTGAGACAACATTTGAAGCACTGCAATGATGCACAAAGTGCACAACCCAAAATTTAATATATTTATGAGCTGAAATTTGCTGCACCCATATGAACCTTTCAAAATCAGGTTCTGCATGAGAGGAGGGGATGCTTGCAGGGGTGAAACAAATTCACAAGACAGACTACAGGTCTGCTTGCTCTCTCACTCTCTGCCCCAGCATGCAGCAAATACATTCCCATATCAGCTTTTTAAAACCTTGAGTTTATTGGATCTTTGCAAATATAAATCCATGGCTTTATGTGCCCTTGCCATACTCCAACAAGAAATATAAGGAGGAAATCCTTCTGCTCTGTGTTCTTGAGGTATTTCAGTGGTGTTTTCCAACCTACTTTCCCCAGGGAGATGATAAATGGGTACAAAGTTTTGGGCAGCTCCTTGACACCAGCAAATGTTTTCCCACATTTAGTCTCCACTGCAGATTTCTTGTGGTTTCCTTCCCAAAGAGAGATTCTCCATTGGCCAAAGTCTAAAATGGGTCTATTTTGGGGAGCCACCAGGATTGCACAGCTGATGCTTCATTGAGCAGGATTCAGGATGTGGCAGAGAACCCCATCAGCACTGAAGAAAAATGACACAGGTCTGTAGAACTTCATATGGTGCAGGTTTCTGAGTCCATGTTCAGTCTCAGGCAGTGTCTGCTGCTGGGCTCAGCCTGGGAGTCCCAGGAAGAGGAACCACACATTCCACTGAAGACCAGGGCCTCAGGTCAATAACAGCCATATTAAGAATGGAACATCTTGGGCCCAGCAGAGCATAGAAAGAAGATAAATGTTTAAAATTAATAAAGTTTTTTTTTCCCCAGTAGATGAGGGAATGTTTCTCCCTCCTTCTGTGTGTGTGCATGTGTGTATGCAATTCTTTCCCTGGCTTGTAAAGTACACACACACAATATTTGCTTCAATATCCCACCTACACAAGCAAAGCATCAGTACTTCATGGATGTGTTACAGGGACAGACTCAGCAGCATTGAAGAAGAGGTTGTCAGGCTCTGTCAGTGCAAGCACTGTGAAGGGGGCTGTGTGGCATGGCAACACCGAGCTTTTGAACTCACATCTCAGCTCTATTCCAGCTTCACCACTAAGCCTTGCCCCAGTTTTCCCACCTGTTAAAATATATAAATCTCACTGCTCCCCTCTCAGGACTGCTTTGATGCAACTCACTGTATGAGACATTACAGAGAGTTTATAATGAGACATTTTAAATAGTAGATGCATAGTTCCTGCTTCTTTCCCCCCATATTTACACAGAGGAAAGCAGGAATTCTGTTTAATTTTTTCTAAAGAGCAGATGCTTATAGGTCTGGTGTTGATAAAATACGGCCTGCTAGCTTAGCAAAACCACAGGAACAAAATGAAAAATCTGCTCATTTTGTTTCCTGAGAACAAACACACAAAATGAATGTCATACATTTCAATAACAATTGGCATCGATGTAGTTCAGAGAAAAACTTCTTGTCCAAGGAGACAACAGATTTTATTATACAAATTAGGAATAGCAATCATCTGCCAAGACAAAACAATGTTCATCAGAACATGACACACAAAGAAGGTAGAAAGGAACTCTTATTTAACCTGCAGAATACTAAAATTATTTCTGTGTGTTGGGGACTTAAGCCAAAATCCTCTCTGCCTGCCTGGCTCGAGGAGTCTGTGTGATAAAATCCCCCATCAGCTCTGCAGTGACAGTGCTGGGGAAGCCATGCCCACCTGTCCTGGGAAGGAGTGGAAACCACACCTCAGCAGCAGCAGCCCTGTGGCTGTCCATGCTCCCCAGAACTTCCCCGGTCCCATTTTCATGGGATACCTCTAAACCATCAATAAAAACCCTTTGTTGTCCAGTCTATCTTTTTTTTTTTTTTTTTTTCATGTTATCAGTGCTGGAGAAAGAAAAGGTCAGATTATCTGCAGAGAGGTGACTAGCAGCAGCAGAAGCTGCACTGTGTGGGGCCTTGGCTCCAGAGAAAAGAAATCAATTGGGAATGAGGTCAACAGAGGGGAAACTTGCTAAATCTCCTTCCTTGCTAAATCCCTCAACAGCTAAATCTTCTATCAAGCCTGCTAATTCATCTAACCACTGCCTAGTCCTCTGTGCTTGACTGGGAAAGGCAATTCCTTCAAGGAACTGGAATGAATGGAAGATAGGAAGCACAGGATGTGACGGGAATATACTGGGGATGCTGTAAGAGAGCATGTCCCACTGCAGCATCATGAGCTGTTTAAACTTGCTGAGTTGTCCCATCCCTGTCCTGATTTATACCCAAATCAGCAACACCTGATAACAGAAAAGGGCTTAATGAGTATATTTAGCCCAAGTGTCTTCATCATCTCCTCCCTTCTCCCCAGCACGTGGACAAAGTACTGTTCACACTGAGTGTTTGCTGGACAGGTCTGAACACCCAGCACCATCCAGGCCTAAAGAGAGGTAAAAGGTAGTTATAATTCTACTTTGTCACACTCTACTGCAAATCTAAAGTATAGCCATTTGTCTAGATCAGCTTAAATAATGCACATTTTTTACATTAAAATATAACCACCTCTTTCTTGAATAACAGGGAGAATTCATCAGGCCAGTTGGTCTTTCTGATGTGTTCTCTGCTACCTTCTCCTAACCTGATCCATGAAGACCAGATGCAAATGGTGTTTGGGAACTCAGCTCCCCCAGTGTAGGTGGATCCTTTTTTACAGACCCTTCAGCAGCTGTCCACACACCATCCAGGTCCTGTCACAGCATGCCAGGTCTTGCATGGGTATAGTACAAAGTAACAGAATATAGGTCACCATAGCACACACAATTCTGGTTTTAAAGGCAAGAGCAAATTTTCCACTTCTTTGCAGGAAATAGGTGTGGAGAAAGACAGGGTACTAAAGACCTGGCATGAAGTCCCTTTCTCCCTGGAATATACAGAAAAATGTTATTTTTTACATAGAACATGTTTTCACCATCTTGCAGGCTTTGCCTACAAATGAAATTCCTCTTCTCTTGTGGTCCTACAGATATGCCATTTGCCTCTTTTCCTAACAGGCTTGATGTCTTACAAAAATTTAGCCTACCATTTTGGTGAAACACATTTGGAAGGAATTTCCTTCTGTTTCCTAACAGTGAGCAATAGAGCCTCTAAAATGCTGATAGAGAGCACATTTTCCTGGGGCCGCAGGGAATGAGTCACGCCAGACAAGTGCCAGATCAAATACAGCAAGTGATCAGGGAGCTGGCACTGGCAGGCCTAAGAAAACAACATTTCCTTTGTCAGTCTTGCTGTACCTACCTAATGCAATAATTTTCAGGGTGTTATTCAGCAAGGAGATAGACTGTCCCATGCTGTCTTCCTGCTTCAAAGTCTCAGAAAGGAGCATGAAATACACAGCTGTACATTGGAAGAGGCCATTCTGGGATCACGGCACTCAGTGCTGGCTCAAGGCCATGCTGTGACAAGCACCAAGTGCTCCACTGGCCTCAGTGGGGACCAGGGGGAGTCTGTGCCTTGGAATGTAGAGCCTCAAGGATTCATCTTTAAAATACAATTTTAAGAGGCATTTAGGCACCTAACTATATTCTGCAGATTTAATTACTGCATAAATCACATCTGTGCAGTAACCTCAGAGCGCTGGGATCAGAAAGAAGGTCCCTCAGCTCCAAAACCTTTTATTTCTGTGTTTTGCTTGCAGTTGCTGGAAGGGGTGAGACATGAACTCTCAGAAACAGTGTTCACTTGGTGCCCAGCTCTGCCATCCACACAGAATGGGTCACTCTAAGGTTTAGGGAAGTAATTTAATGACTCTGTTCCTGTGTTCCCATCTGCAAAAATTGGTTGTTCTGAGATTGCACCATCCCTTCTGCTGAAAAGAAGTCCATTAAAAGTGTGTGTGGCTCTGAATGCAGAAAGCGATGATGAAGAGCAAAACCAATAGCTTTTTTTTTGTTGAAGTTTGGTTTTCACTCATTTTTTGATTGAAATTTTGGGGGTTTTCTGTACTTGGAGCAGAATTTGTTTTTGTAATTTATTTTTCCAATTCTGCACATCCAAAACGTGCTGGACACTCTTGGCTAAACACTGCTTGGGGTAAGAGGAGAACAAAGAGGGAAGTTGGGTGCACTTTTTTCTCAGTAACTGAGGAGCAATATAACTCAAAAAATATCTACACCAGACAACAAAGTCCTTTCCCCCAAACTTCTCTGTCAGCCATGCTGAAGCGTGGCCATTTTTCCTTTTTCCTTCTGATCAATAGTTATGGAACTTTCATGTGTTTTGGATCATATTCATCATCTGAAATAGGGAAAGAATATAAATATTAAAAAAATCTGGTCTAATAAAAACGATTCCAGAAATAATTATTTTTTATCTTTAAATTAGCTGCATTAAAGTTACCTCAAGGTCCATTGCAAAGGTGTAGTAATTATTAGCTTAATTATTAACATCTCTCAGCAAGCTAATTAGTTGGGCACCAAATTAAAACCATTTTTGCCTGAGGTTTGAAGGGGCTGAACCAGATGATTGTCTTAATATTTCAAGTTTAAGTATTCAAGGTGGCAGAATTTCTGTCTCTGGGAACCATGAGATATTTCATGTTTGAAAATTAAATTAGAAAATGGAAAAAAAACATCAAACAAAAGTGATGAAAATTGGACCACATCCTAATTTTAGGCATTGCTAAAAAAAGGATGTATCACCTTTTCCTCTTGATGAGGAAAGCCATGAGGAAACAGCTTGATTTTTCTACCTAGAGGCCTCACCAGCACAACCTGTTGTGTCACTGTGCAAATGGAGAGACAGTCACTAGAGGGGACAAATAATCCAGATTTCTTATCATTGCACCTTCACTGGAGATATACTGAGCCCTGTGACTCCCTCTACAGCAGAGGACACAATCTTCTTCCCACAGCATCAAACTGCTGGGGGTTCATCTGCAGTCATCAGCAGGGGTTAGATGGACTGGGCTGTGGTGGAGCAGCCTTTGGAGTTGTTGGGCTGCTTTGCCCTGGGTAGGAAAGTGATCTCACAGCAAACAGCCTGTGCCATGTAGGAGACCCCCAGTAACTCCCCAGACCAGCCAAGCCCCCTGGATAGTGAGGGGCAGAAGTGCCTCTGTTTCCAGGTCCCACCTCACCCTCAGCAGTGTTGCCTCTCCCACACCAGGGCCCCAGATGTCACACAGTGAAACAGCCACAACCCACACACATCCAGCAGGACCAGCTCATCCCTGTCTCCTCACTGGAAAATAGGGTATGAGGAGATTTGCTCACTGGTTGTGGAAGGAAAACCCTATTGTGATTGCAGAAATAGCCTTGGGAAAATCAAAGAGGCAGAGGGTTTTATCAGGCAAACCCCTACATGTTACTCCTTTTGTTAAGGGAAATTCATGCCCAGAGTGCTGGTATTCTCATTCTGTTAAAATGAAGAAAGCTCGTGTTATTTAATTCCTGTTTTACATACCTGCCTAAGCAGCTCAGAAAGGCTCTGCCTCACTGCCACCACAGCCAGCCTTGAGGGGTGGTGACAGTCCTGCAATAGCAGGGGACATCACAGAGCAGGCTGGGCCTTGTAGCCTCATCCATCACTATCTCAGGCAGCAGTCAGAGCTGTTTGTCTGAGAAAGGTATCTGGCAGCATCCCTCAAACCCCATGTCACAGCCACTGCTCCCTACACGCTCAGTGGGAGGCTGACAGAGAACCCTCTCATGTTTATCCAGCACAAAATTCTTTTCAAGGCTGCTGTTTTCCCTGTTGTGCTATGAAAGATAACAGCTTCATACAAAAATAAACAGATTTGCAAACTCTTCCTGGGTGCTATCATGTTGCTGTGATATACCTAGGGTCTGATGCAAAGCAGCTTTTTAGCAAACAGATGCACTCTGTTCATGCCTTCCCCTGATATAAATGCTTTTTCATGGTAAAAGCTAAACTGATTTTCCTCTTTTTAATAACTAAGCTTAAAAATGATCCTCTAATCAAAAGCTAAACCATCCAAATATTTAGTTGAAATACAGCAAGAAATCACTTTCTTACCAGCTGTTGATGTCTGAAATGAATCAAAAACTCCAAACAGGTTTAAAGAAAGAACCCGATAATTTCATAAAACAACACATACTGAGGTAATAGGACCTGCATGAAGTATAAATTGAAACAATCAAAGACTATTCCCCCCATTCTCCTCTCCACTGTCAAATGTGGACAGACACAAACTTTTGGGGCCAAGGAATGAGAAAACAAGGAGCTTTGCACAGCAGCTCCCTATCCCCTCTGCCCTGCTGCAGTCCTGAGCCCCCATCCCCACTGCCTGCAGGGTGCTCAAGCTGCCAGCACAGCTCCTGCTGGGTACCAGGGGCCAGAGCTGCACTGGAGAATGGGAGGCAGGAGTGCTTTAGCTGCAGTTTGTGTTGAGGCTGCTCTCGCCCATGTTGGGACAAGACAGGTAGTGTTTCCCCTCCCTTTGGGGCTCTGACCATGTACCAGGATAGCAGGACTTGAAAAGACATTAGTTCACTATGGTGAGATACTCACACTCAGGATAATCAGAATCACCAAAGCAAAGTAGTAGAAAAATGGCCACACTAAAAATTAGGACACAGGAGAGAGTCTGTGCACAGACCAAATCTCTGGCCTCTTTTAATCCAAAGTTCTTTCTGTTCAAAACAGTCCTGCAATCCGTCCCCAAGGTGAGTCCCACAGCCTGATTATTGCCCATTCAAACTGAAAGGACTGAGTGAGGATTTTGGATATTCAGTTTCACTTGCAGCATGATAATGCTTTATCCACAGAGATCTTCTATCCTGTTTCCAAGTATCTCTTACAGAATTACAATGGTATTCAAACAGGTATATGCAAGACTGCAACTGTTATGTGTTTATATATATATATTTTAACTGAGGCAGGATTTGTCCCTTATTTCTTGAAGAGACAAAACATAATTATGCTCAGATGTAACAAATGTCCAGATAAAATTCTGAATAAAACCTGGGCTATCAAGTTGGTCAATTAATGTTCCTTATAAATAAAGTTCATAAATAAAAACCAATTAAGCTCACCTTTATGCAAACATGAAAATAACAGAAAGGAAACAGTGTGGCTTTTACTTACAGCATGTAAGCATTTTTTCTATACTGCTTTAAAGGAGGAGCAAAGTAGATCTTAAATTGAAGGAAAGATTATTTTTTAGCTGGCTTTGTGACGTGCAAGGGAGACTATCATAAGAATAACAAGTTTGGGGAACATAAATGACATCTGAAATACTTCAGGATCCTTTGTGATCTAACAGTGGTTGGCCAAATCAAACCATACAAAGAGAGAAGTTGCATGCAGCTCACAAGCTTTGTGCCCACAGTTGGGTGTTTGGAGTCCTTTTGAGCTATGTCTGTTTTAACAAGACCCTCTGCCCATTGCCAAATTAGTTCTGAATAGAAATACATACCCATAAAGCAGAAACTTATAAATAGCAACTTGCTTCCTGTCCATGGCTGCATGTCAGGGCTTCCTTGTTTGCTGCACACCTGTCTCAGACCCTAAGAGTTAGCCAGGCTGCATCTGCACCCGCAGCAAAATAAGGGTTGGTGGGTTAGTGAGAACCAGAGCTGGATGTGGGGTGGTTGAGGAACAGGGATAGTGACCTGAGTGTTTTGCTTTGAGAGCAGAGGGAAGGGCTGTGGACAATGTTATCTGAGAGCTGGGGAGGAGGGAGGGGAAAAGGCCAACATTGCCCAGCTTCCTCACACATCTGGTGCCTCTCAGACACATGCACATTTTTATATGTGGCAAGGTAAGGCAATAGCACTTGGCCATGCCTATAACCCCAGAGGATTAGCAGTGTAAGAGGAATTTAATCTCCTGACACGTCTGACTAACATTTTGGTTTAAGCCATTTGCTGTTGGCAGCCCAGCAGCAGTGAGAGGCCCCGAGTGAGCTTCCCAGATGGGAAGAGTCTCTGATATACCAGAGGGATTAACTTTGGCTCCAAAGATGCAAGCTAATGGATAGAAGAGCCATGCACCAGAGCACTGACTGGCAAAACCAGGTTGTTCAACCCTAGAGCAGTCCCTACTTGACTACCCATTCCTCTTATAAATACTCACACCTCTGCTTGAGCAGGATCTCTCTTCAATAATTTCAACAGTATTGGTCTCCACTATTCACACAGGCTTAGGAAGAGAGGAGCATTAAATCTCAATCATCTTCTTTATCCAGAGATAATGGACATTGCTAAAGCTTTGCTAGTTAAATATCTTTGATCTGTCTGTGACATCTGCCTTCTATTTCATAAGCCTTAGGTATGCAAGCAGATAGACTGTAATTTTATTTGTGTATATGTGGACATCCATACATAGACATCTATGCACATGCTAAATCTTTGTCTTTCAGTGTCTAACAGGCAAGAAAAAGCACCTGACTACTGTGTCTGGCACACTGCTTATTTGGCTTTGTTCCCAAAGCCAAAATCAAGGGGGAACACTTTATTGTTGTTACTGGTCATTGAGTCACCAAATCTGAATTCACATGGCCAGGCACACTCTCTCACTAAGTGCAAAGCAGGTGTGAGTGGATACTAAGTAGAATTTGTTTTCCTCAGGGGTCGTGTGAGCCTGTTTCACCCTCTGGACCAGAGCTCCTACAGCACTCTTGGACAACTTTGCCTGTTACTGTGTGACAGTGTACTGAGCTACCACAGGGTAAAGATTGTGAGACAGCTGTTGAGTGAAAAACTATCTTAATTTCCAGGTGAATAAGAGGATTTCTGCTCAGGTCATATCTCACTCCCAATTTTTTTCTGTTGAGTTTAATCTATAGTAGTCAGTAGCAATAGGAAATTTTCAGCAAAGCAATTTGAAGTTTCTCACAAAGTGATGGGGGAAGGAGAAGCATTAACTTTCTTTCTCCTGACTTAAGGTCTAAAGCTGTGCCAGCTGAAGTTAATAACTATTCTACTTATTTCAGGAGCAGAAAGATCCTCATGCATTTAAATCACTAAAAACCTGAAGTATCAAGTATGTTTCCACCATGTAGATCATTCTAGCAGCATAACAGACTTTGTCAGGTGGGTAGAAGTGTAATTTATTCTGTTCACATGCACAAATGACCCTTCATCATCAGAGATATGTATCATTTAACAGAAACCCAAACCATCCAAAAGAAGTAGTTGCCTCTGAATATTTGAGAGTAGGAAGAGAACAAAAGGATGACAAAGCAAACTCCTTAGCCATGAGTTTAAGAAGTTTTGACAAATTAATTAGAAATTCCAAGTGCTTGTATAAGAAAAAAATTGTTCCCCCTTGATTAAGCATACATTACTGCTGGAGGTGTCTGAGGGGTCTTCCTGTCATTGCACTGGAATTCAGTGTCTGATCTTCCTACCTGAGCTTGAGCTCACATGCTGGCAAGTCCTTGTCTTTTCAGTTTATAAGTGTGTCTCCTGTTCTCCTTTTTAAAGAAAAGGTCAGTGCTCTTCACTTAAGTAATGTCATTAAGAAAGCAACCCTCATTTTTTTCAGTTTGTGCAACTGAGCAATTGAAAGGCACAACCTCCGTTTACCTCGCTTCCCCATTTTGAATATGAGGAAAAAATGTGACTGCAGATAATCACAGGCAATGAAGAATAATGTCTAGTAGTCTGTCTCCAGGATTGTTCCCTACAGCATATTTTCCAGCTTTTTTTCCAATCATATTAAATGACTCATTTAATAAGCTAACTGTTCCTTCTTATCCTAGGGGAGACTATTTTGCAGTGCAAGATGTTCTTGTTATGAGGGTCTCTCTGTTTAACTTATCCCATTATTTCTAGTTATATATTCTAATATCAGTCAACCTGCCTACCTTTTCACCACCCTGCAGCCTGTTTCTTTATGTGCCTGTCAATACAATAAACTGATTTTGCACCAAACAAAGAACTTAAATTGTTATTAGTTTCTCCACCTCTCTAACTGTTCCATCCAGGAAGTGTTATTTAATGTCATGTACAGCTTATTCTCATGATAAAAACGTGACTTTTTAAAAAAACTACATAAAGGCAATACTGTCTGCAAAATCAATGTCAATTTAATGTATTGAGCTGTTCTCTGGTTAGCAGGTGGCTCCATCTCTTTAAAAAGAGAGACAGCTTTTCCTCCAGTCATGAAATTAGTAAATTTTGCACCAATATGTAATATTCAAACTCAGCAATGATTCTGACAGTAAGCTTTATAGCTCTTTGACGCAGCTCAGATGCATAGTCAAAAGCCAAGATTAAACACAAATGTTTTTAGTTTTGATGCAATGACTTTTGGAGTATGAGTCCCATGAATAATCTGAAAATGAGACAAGACTTTAGAATGCAGTTTGGGGTTAATTGTTGTTATTTACACCTTTAGCCAGTAGTTAATCCAAGAACCCCAGAATCTGTCCATAATGTTTGCTCATGAGCAGAGCCAAATTTGGACCAAGGGTATAAAATACACTGAGCTATGCCATATTCTACCTGCTTCACACATCCTTAACTCATATTTTATGTGACTTTATATGATGCTGAGGGCATTATTTTAGCTATGGCCAGTTGCCTGTTGATAGCATGACCATATCCGAGTGAAAAATTGTCACCTTCTGGGAAATATCTCAGGATGTTTCTGTTTAGTTCAGCAAACTGTATCGAAATGTACAGAAGCTGAATTTCTGTTCACTTCAGTAATGTGATATTCTACTGCTGACAGCCTCCCTAGATGGCTTGTAGTCAACTTTCCAATCCAATAAACCCACGACATGGGCATAAAAATGAAGCAGAGTCAGATAACCATAAATGAGAGAGTTCTGCCAAGGAAACTGATAAAGCACTGTGCAGGATTTAACAGTATAAAACAGAGGCCAAAGAGAAATTAAATAGGCCTGGGATATAGAAATTTTCCTAATCAATACCTCTACAATATTTCCCCTCCCTGAAAGCACTACTTGCATCTTTTTGGTTCATCCAGACTTAGAAAACTCTAGAATATGAAGCAAATACTTTCTGTGAAATTTAATGTTTCTAATCCCATCATCTGATTCATCTGAAGTTGCACCTGTTTCTTGAATCATTCAAGGGCAGATTTGGAGGGCAGAACTCTGTCATCATACAAAAATTTGAAAATGTTCATGGTAGCCAGCAAAATATTTCCCCTCTCTTTGTGAGTGCTGGCCCCACCTATGCTTCCTTGTGTTGCCATCTGTAATTTCTATTTTGGTGAAGAGCTGGAAGGGCTGACTGGAGCCTAAGGTTTGCACAAGTCTCTTCCTGAACAGAAAGTGCCTTGTAGCACAGGAACCTGCACCAAGACCAGCACACATAAAGCCCACAGGCATGTGGAGAGAAAGGCTGCTGCCCTCATCAGAGAATGGAAATAGGAAAAAAGGCAAGAGTAACTTACAAGAAAAATTAGCTCTCATATTTTTTTCTTACAGGTTCTGCACAGGTTCTGCATTTGAGGTCTCCTGAGATACCACTGCTGTGCACTGATGATATATAATCATGCAGATAAACTATGGCAATGGAATGATTTTTTTTTTCAATTGAATAATTTTCCTGAGCTGAAAAGAAACACATTGCTTTCTGACAAATACTGATTAGCACAAATCCATGAAGACTTGATAAACCAGCACTGAAATGGCTATTGTTTGACAAAGTAGCATTCAGAAATCAGGAAAGTATGGCACAAACGCAAAAAAAATCCTCCACCACATTTTGAATCCAGAAATGCCATGTTTCTGCAAGGTGTATCAACCAGTCTGATTTCAGCTGTTATAAATCACTGTCATGCTGCCAATAATGAATGAAAATAATCTCAGTTACTCCATTTCTACAGGACTCTGCCCCTACTTCACATCATATTGCTTGTAGTAAAAAGTCTAGCATTGATTTACCTTGAATTTTAATAGAGCCTGAGACCTGGCTTTAAAGATCAGCTGGAACATGACTACCCTGATGTGACTCTATAATCTCACACACAAATTCACAAGTATGATGAGTCCCAAATCCCTCCCCTCCACAAACACAGACAGACATTATACTTATTTATTGTGCTGGCCACATTCACACAAGAATTAGGACTGCAGCAAAACTAAACACACTGACAAGCTGTAAAAGTTGCTATGAGGAATCTCTGCATAAGAAGAAGTTGATTTAGGATCCAGGTTCCTTCCCTGAACTGTTGAGGCAGTCAGATATCCTTTCAGATGCATAGAGTTGAGCACTGAGTTTATAATGGCCACACTATATGAATTTAAGTTTCCGTCAGGTTTAAAGGTTGGCCTTTGTCACCCATAGCTTGCTCCATCCACTCTAGATTTTCCATAAAACACCTTCTGAAGACAGCACCATGTAACAATCAAAAGTAGCTCTTCATAAAGAGAAGTTGTCAACTAGAAGAGTAAAATCCTTCACTTAATGTTGAGCTTGAACTTTTCCATCTCTCTCAGTAGACCTTTCCAGCTCCACTCCTGCCAATCAGGAGTTAAACAAAAACAAAAGAACAAAAAAAACAAAAATAAAAGAATTCCACATTTTTCTATGCAGTCTCTGCTGCAAACCTACCTCATCTCCTACAAAAACACAATAAAGATAGACTTTGTTTTTTCTTAACGTGGAACCTGTTCCCTTTAAGTCAAACTCTTCAGAAAGACTCTGAGAGAAAGTATAAATTGATGTCAAGTTTAGGTGTTCTTAGAGTCTTTAAATTTGGACAGTTCCGAGATCAGCCAGAAGGAGCAGCAGGGAAATAGCTCATGTTCCTCAGCCAACACATCACTTCTGTGCCCCATTCTCACCTTGCATAGTGCAAGCAGGAGCGGCTCCAGGAGACTCAGTGGAAGGACTCTGACAGCATGCAACACTCTCACAGAGTGAGAAATGCCATCCTTTTCATGATCATTCACGTTACAGATAAGAAACCCCAGCAAAGTGGGAAGGAGAGGCCTGAAACAAGACACATGGCCATCAAAATACTCCAGCCTCACAACTCCTCCAGGTACCTCAAGTCTTTGGTGGATAGCAGACCTTGTACCTTGGTATCCACTGTGAGCAAGTGACATCATTATCACACTTCATTTGCAGATGTGTTGATTTTGCCTGGTTTTTTTTGTTTGTTTTCTACTCACATTTAGCCAAATAAGAGTCAGAATATGTTAATAATGTTCAGTTTCCCTACACTCTGATGCATATCTTTCTTTTGCCAATAGCTGATGCTCACAGTGAACTGAGTGCTGTATAAAATCTGTGTAATGACCAACCTTCTTTGAAGAACTTGCACTTGAAGGACATGAGAGCTAAAAAGGGGACAGGGATAGCACTAAGTAAACAACAAACCACTGTGGTCTAAAGCTTGCAACTAGCCAGGCACAAATAACACAAACAGTTAGAAACACAATGAGACTGGAAGGTGACATATTTTGTACTGATACAAGGGCACAGTGTTTCACACAATTTCAATTCACCTGTCTTTGGCACTGTATACCACCATGGCCAAGAGATTCACAGCAATCAAAAAAATCCAAGATTATGTACAAGTATCAAGAATGGACAGAAGAATAGGAGCAAACCCTAAAGAGAAAGGAAAAAAAAGAGGGGGAAAAACAAAAAACAAGACCTGCAAACCTTCTTGCCTCCAGGCACAAATGAATTTTCCACCCATGGAACCTGGTAGAAAATTTCTCAAAGGTTAATTTTCAAATTGCCACTAGCTATAAAATTTCTTGTCTGCTCTTTTGAAGCAGCTGGTGCTGTCTACTGCCAGCTGCAGAAGACTGGTCTTCATCAGCCTTGGGTCAGACCTGCTCTGGTGAATCTCCTTGTCCTATCTATATCAAAGTGGAAAAAAGAGTCTGCTGTCACAGACAAATATGTTTTAAAAGACAAAGTTATCCTTTTCTCCTTCCTTGGTGGAGGCTTGGAAATAGAGCTGCTGATATCTGGGATTTTCAAATATCCCAAATGTTTAGAAGGTAATGTATGACACTGAGAAGCCTTATGAAAAAAAGTTCTATTCATCTTGTACATAACAGCACAACAAGGGGATATTTAATAAAAAAATATGAGTGCAATGAACAGAATTTGAAATTGCCTTAAAATCTCATCTCCACTTCAACGATTAATCAATTTCAACAGCCGCTTATTGCTTAATACACAACATATCAACAGAGATTATTGCTGAAAAAACAATTCCTCTTAGTCAATCCTAGCAGGGGCTGAAATTTTCCAGAGCAAAACAAATTATTCACACTGACGGGCCAATGATTGTCTGCAGAGAAGGACAGGTAATAGAATATTTTCCAAAGACAAACATAACACACATTTTGGACCACTAAATGTGTCAAATGTGTTATCCTTTTTCAACTTTGCAAAACACCAATGCAGCAGTTTCTAAATGCACTGTGACTTGCTAATTCTCCTGAAACAGAGAATAATTTTATTAAACAAGCAACAGAAGAGATATTATTTCCCTAGCTATGAGAAATGTGGCTCTAAGGTTCATAAATACTTTTCTGAAATCTCTAGCTGAAATCCTTGCCTCGTTACCCACAGCTATTTTCTTTACAGGACTCTTTATTTCTGGGTATGTATTTTAAATCGCAGATCTGCATCATTTGGAATAAATTGGGATCCTCTGATTTCAATAGAGCTATGCTAACCTGTATTGCTTAAAAATCCAGCCAGCAAAAAAAAAAAGAAAAAAGAAAAAGAAAAAAGAGAGAGACACAAGTACTCTTTTAAGTATTCAGAATGAAGTTTAAGGAACCCTTCATATTAGAAAAAGAAAAAAGGCAGAAGGAAGGATCTGGGTACAAAGCTGATTTTTCTCAGTCAAGGCCTTATACAGTGGCAAATGGACAGCCCCAGGTCTGTATGTACCCATCTGCCTCAGCCTCTCCTAGGTGGAGCATTTTGCAGAAGGATGCCAGGGTCCTGTGGATCTGGAGGTCTGTCTTACATGCCCAGTCCAGGAATAAAGTGGATGAGTCAGAGTGCAGATGGAGACTTTGAGCAAATCAGAAGAAACTTCATTACAGAAAATGTCAGCAGCAATTTTGGTCCATACCACAGAAATTAGGCTCCCTGACAAATGTTTGTTGAGACAAATTTATTTTCATTTATTCTCATCACTGTCTTTTTCTACCTTCTGTACTAAACACTGATTCTTCTCTGCAACTTCTACATCTGCATCTGGCACCTCCCATACTGCCTGTGTGATAAGAGAAATCTTGCTATGAGAGCCCTTGGAGGCTTTAATAATTCTGGAGTGGTTTACTAAAGGAAAGACTTTTAAGTACCATAAAAGTTGTCTGTGATCTTTAGAGAGAAAGGTATAGCAATCCCTTACTGTATATATAAGGGGAACCATTTTCCTCCAAGAAAAGCAATAAATACAATCTCTCTCTTTGTTATGAGAAGAAGATCCTTGAAGAGGCAGTTTCTGGTGAGTGTCCCTAGCTGTGAGTTTGTAGTCTATAAAGAATGGGGCAGAGCCTCAGGTGTGTGTAAATGCAGTCAGTGCAGTCTCCTGACACTTATGGGGAATTCAGTCTCCTCAACCAGGTTTGCTCCTTTTGAGGACACAAGCTAAAACACAGGCTTCTCTGTGGTATAATTGCTATTTTTATCTGTGCTTATTGTTATAAAAAAGTGTGAGATTCAAAAAAATGCCATACAGAAAAACGTCTGTAGCATCTTCATCGTGGTCTCAGAACCCTGCAGGGTAATTAGCCAAAGGGCTGTTAGCCAAGGGTCTCTCAAAGACAATGGCTGGAAGCAGGTCACTGAACATACAGGAAGAAGATTCCTCCTCCTCCCTCTCAGAATCTGACTGGTACCTTCTGCAGCAGGTGTGAGGCTCTGTAACCAGGCCAGACTTCTAATGAGATGGGTGAAGGTCTTCTGGGATAGTGGAGCCCCTTAAAGCAACACCACCTGTACCTCACATCAAAACCTCCTTTGTTAAGAGGAAAAGCTGTAATAGGAGACTCCCTTCTAAGGGGAGCAGAGGATCCAACACACAGACTGGATCCCACTCACAGAATAGTCTTTTGTCCCCCAAGGGCACAGATAAGGGACATACTGGAAAACTCCAGACTAGTAAGGCTCTCTGATTACTATCTGCTATTGGGTGCTCAAACTGGCAGTAACAAAAAAAAATAAAGTGAAGTCCAAGGACAATCAAAAGAGACTTCAGGGCCCTGGGGTAATTAGTAGAGGTATCAGGAGCACAGGTAGTGATTTCCTCAATTCTTCTGGTAAAAAAACCTGATATTTATAGAAATAGGCAGATCCATCAAGTGAATGAACGGCTCCAAGGCTGGTGACAGTGGAAAAATTTTGGGGTTGCTAAGCATGGGAGGATCTACTCAACACTCCTAGATGTAGATACTGCATCAGATGCCTACTGACACCTGGTGGGATTTGCCGTCTTAGAAAGGAAAAAGGTCTAGCACAGAGGCTAGCAGGTATCATTGATAGAGCTTTAAACTAGCTTGGAAGAGGGAAAGGGAAAACAGCAGGCTTGCCATGATGAGTGCTGAGATGGTGTGCCAGAATTTGAGGAAATGAGCACCACTGAGATTCCTCAATTGGCTCTAAGAGATCTTTGCTACAAAGTACCACTCCTGAAATGTTTCTACACAAATGAGGCAGTGCAAGGAACAAACAAGAGGAGCTGGAGATGTTGTCCCGGTCCCAGCAATCTCACACCATCGGCAGAAATGAGACCTGCAGGGGTGAGTCCCGTGACTGGGAATGCCCTGAAGTTGTGCCTCCTTCCAGGGGAGGTTTGGGGTGAATATCAGAAAAAGTTTCTTCACCCAGGGGTTGGTTGGGCACCCAGGCTCCCCAGGGAAGTGGTGACAGCACCAAGCCTGACAAGGAGCATTGGGAGAATGTTCTCAGGCACGGGGTGTGACTCGTGGTGGTCCTGTGTCAGGCCAGGAGTTGGACTCACTGATCCTTGTGGGTCCCTTCCAGCTTGGCATATTCTGTGATTCTGTGGTCATGAGTCATCAGTTTGTGTGAGGTCCATGGTGAGTATTGCCCCACATCATGCAGTACATATCCTACATACAAATGTGCTCAGCACACATTTATAAAATCCAAAACACTGTTCACATATTTCCTGCACCTGCATTTCTGTCCTTTAAAACTGCTCAATAGCAGCTTAAAAAATGATCCTGGGAATTGACTTGCTGAAGAAAACCCCACACAATTAAAATAGGAAGCCTTGTCTTGAGTAAAGATCAAGATAAGACTCTGCAAATGCAATGCTTACCTTGGCAAGTAAAGGGAAACACAAGTGTCCCTCCAAATTCAAACATCACTACCAAAGACTCTGGATTTCCAGGGAAATATGACCCAATGACACCAAAAAACAGAAGCACCAGCTCATGTTTAATCATGGCTGCAAGCAGAGCAAGGAGAGACACATGCACTTCTTTCAGCCTCCCTGCAAGTGTTCAGAGAGCAATGTATTGCACTGAGCACCCGTCTGACTCATCATTCCAGCACAACAGTGACTGATATTCCTGGATTACTTTCTCCTGACACATTTTCTGTTGAATAACATTAAGTACACTCATGGTTCATCATACTCAGTGCTGTAGTTGTTCCCGATATTCTTGCTTTGAAGTAACATTGTAGGAAACCAGCAGGAACATTTTGTCCCAGGAGGATGAGGGTTTACTTTGCCTTTTCTTTTATTCAAATCCTTTCCTGCAGCTCAGAGGAGCTATACAAATGAAAAAGAATAAGGAGAAGGTACTAAATTCTGTTGAAATCATTGCTAGCATTCCCTAACAGCAGTCCTGGATTAATCTTTTTCTTTTCAAAGACAGGAGATTATACTGGTCCTAACTAGGTTGGAGTCAATTTTCTTCATAGAAGCCTTTATGTGATTCAGATTTATGACTAAAACAATGCCAGTAACAGACCAGTGTTTTACCTGTTGCTGAACAGGGCCTTACTCTGCTCCCCACCCTTGGTGAATAGATTGGGGCTGCACAATAGGTTGGGAGGGGACATAACCAGGCAGATTCCATGAGGTTTAGGGATGTTATTTGTGTTTTGCTCAGGAGTTTTCTAGGCATTTTTTCTTCACTTTCTTCTAGGCATTCCTTCATTTCTTTTGTTTGTTTTTTTCCATTTCTTCTTTTTAAATTTGTTTTTTGCTCGTTTGTTTGGGGTTTGGGTTTTTCTACCTTTACCCACAAGTTTTCTTGCTTTTCCTTTTCTCTCTCCTCCCTCCTGGGGGGACTTTGGTTTGGCAGCAGGGAGTGAACAGCTCTGTGGCTCTTAGCTGCCTGTCTGGGGTAACCCACAAGAAGGTTTATAACTAAAAACTTCTTGTTTCATAGCATACAACCTTCTGCCATTGGGTAATGCCTCTGACCAGTGACCACACTATCACTGGCCCTCAGCAGCTGTGCAAATGAATGTGGAAAGGGTACAGCAGTGGTGCCTTTCTCTCCAGGTGGGTTCTATCCCACAGCCCATGCTTTCCCCAATTGCAACTGCAAGTTAGAGGAGGAGCTGACCCCTGGGCTCCAGCCCTTGTGCTGCAGACACCTGAAGAAAGCCCCAGGTGTGTGGTTTCAAGCTTAGAAAAGTTGAGTATTCCTGCTCAGAGCTGAGAGAAATTCCACACTGCTGAAAGCTCTGTTGAGTTTTCTGGTTATGTCACCAGTGCACCAGTATTTTTCCACAAACTCCAGCTCCCAGCATCCTGTGACAAAATAAGATTTTTTTTTTTTTCTTAAAAAAGAGAAAATTTCTAGACCTCAGGGTCAGGCAGGAAAGACAGAAAATGCAAAGCTAAAAAAAAAACCAAACCCAGAGTCAACCAAGATCAGCCTTTCATTTCTTAAGATGTGAGGTTCTCAATGTTAGAAAACACTGAAGCAACTGAGAATGGTCCCATACAAATTAGGGCCACTCCCCCCAAAAATGTGCTGGCCTTGATAGCCCAACTGCACCCACATTATGCCTACAGCACAGGCAACAAACAGGAGGGCTGGAAGCCATTGTGAGCAGGAAAACTGACACAGCTGACATCAGGAAATGTGCTGGGATTACTCACACAACTGGTGCAATGGGTAGCTATAAACTCTTCAGACTGGACAGGCAAGGAAGGAGAGTGATGGGTTTGCCCTGTATATTAGGGGCTGTTTTGACTGTCTAGAGCCTGATGGTGGTGATCACAAGGCAGATATCACAGTGGGGTTCTGCCACAGCCCACCTAACCAGAATGAAGAGGTAGATGAAATATTCTATAAGCAACTGGGAGAAGCCTCACAGTCTCTGTCCCTTGTTCTCATGGGGGACTTCAGCTTGCCAGAGGCCTGCTGGAAACACAATATAGGAGGGAGCAACCAGTCCAGGAGGTTCCTGGAATGTGTGGAAGAGAACTTCCAGTTGGCAAGGGAGGAAATTCGTGGCTATGCCTCTCTGGACCAGCTGTTTGTGAACACAGGATTGGTGGGTGATGCAATGGTTGGACTCTGTCTCGAGCAAAGATATCATGAAATGATTGAATTTTCAGTTCTTGGAGAAAGAAGAAAGAAGGGGTGTCAGCAAAACTGCAGTTTGCAGTGGATATTGGGGAAAAAATCTTCACCACAAGGATTTTTGAGCACTGGAACAGACTGCTCCAAGGACCATCCCTAGAAGTATTTAAAAGATGTGAAGGTGTAGATGTGGCTCCAGAGGACATGGTTTAGTGATGGTCTTGGCAGTGCTGAGTTAATGGTAGGACTTGAAGATTTTTAAAGTCTTTTATAACTTAAACAATTCTATAATTAGCAATCTGATATACAAAAGGTCAGTCTCATGATGTTGTTGGAGAAGTGAGAAGAGCAGATTCACAACTCCCAAGTGCTTTGAGCTGGAATAAAGTTGGACACTTCGGTTCTTATTCCCATGCTCTGTCTTTGGTAAAGGACAGTGGTAGCATTGATCATCTGGCATTATGTATAATGCAGAACAAATCTCTCCCAGTCACTCCCTCAGACATAATGAGAATTATTCACACTTCCCCTTGCAGACCTTTGAAGGTGTCTAATGTCTCTGTGGCCAAAGGGAGCAATGCAAATTCTTTGTAAAGCACATGGAGCAAGGTAGGTCCCTAAGCAGAGGAAATAATATGTAAATTGTCTATTTAACAGGACCTACACACACATATATACACAGGCAGTATATAAGATGGAAAAATTTACCAGGTGGGATTTCCATCATCCAGAACAGAGCAAGAGACTGTCACTACCTATAGTTCCTTGCACTTGCTTAAGGTGAACTATTTATAGTCCAACTTATATTGATGTTCATGGATCACATTCTGCATTTGATTGCTTCAGAGTGGAGTAACTGAAACAAATATCTATTATATATATATATATATATAAATTATAATTAGAAATACTAAATAACCATAAAAATTGTGAGAGCTGAGTCCCTGCTCTTCCCCACCCACCACATCCAAGGGTTGCAGCTCCAAATGAATCAACAATTTCTTGTGTGAGAGCTGCTGGTCATAGAATTTGGATCTGCTGAAGTTTGGAAAAGAAAGAAAAACCTACACAAACAAACACCTACTCCTAAACCTATAATGAGTCAATCAAATCTGATGCTGCAGATTTGAAGATGAAATTAAAGTGACCAGTAGAGCCCCAGACCTTGATGTTGTAAATTAAGATATACAGCAACATATTAAAAACTCATCACTGTAATTAACCTTGTTTTTAATAAAAACCAAAGTCCCACAGAAAATTTTGGGTTATTTATGCCATCGATCTCATTAGTTTTGCATGGCAAAAATTTAAAAAATGGTCTTACAAGCTTATATGAGAGTCTTGAGGACAGAAGGAAGGGAGATGGAAGGGACCCACAAGGGTCATCAAGTCCAACTCTTAAGTGACTAGGACACATAGGGATTGAACTTGCTGCCCATTCTTCAAAACAGAAATTTGGGGTTAATATTCCTACACAATGCTTCCAATTGTGGGTTGCTGATATGCTTATAAGACTACATTTTGCACTGATTTTGGTATTTCTGCCCTCGTCTCTTTTGTTTGCTTTACAGCAATTAAATCAGACCTTAAAAAGGTTGCAGGGTTCAAATAGGAAGGAAAATAAGTGAATAGTAGTTAGTTCTGTTTGATTGTTTCAAAGTCTTTTAGTCAAAATCTTTTGTTTCGTTTCCTGCTCAGATACCTTGAGTCCACTTACTCCCTGGGTTATTTGGTGGGGAAAAAATTCAGGGCTGGAGGCAGAAAATCTTACATATCAAGTAGTACTGGGCAGGTGGAATAAATACAGCATGGACTGCTTTAACCTTTAAGATGTCTCTGACATATGTAGATGTTTAAGCAGAAAGAGAGCAAAGAGAGAGATGCAATGAAAAATGGAAAAGGAGAGGAATGCCTGAAGAACATCAATATACCTATGACCTACAGATTTGTCTATAGCAAACACAAACCTCTGCCTTTCCAAGTTCTTCCAGATTTGGAAACATTTTCCCACAAGCAAAAATTTCAGTTTTCCCTCACATGTGACCATCACCCTTCCTGCTGTGTCTTGGGGTCTGGCCTGTGCACAGCACTAGGAATGTCCCACAGCTGCCTTGGTGTCTGGCCTCTCTTCTTTCCCATCAAGTGGCACAGCTTTAGCCATGTCACAGATATATTCATGACTTATTACCACAGTAATATGGCACAGGCTACCCTTTACAATCAGCACTGAGGGCAAGTGGAGGACAAGTTAGTGCCACATTTATGGTAAAGAATAACAGGAGGCTTGTGATCCTGTTTGATTCAATTCTTCTTTATGGAGACAACAGATACTTTGTACGATAAATCATCATGCAATTATTTGCATAATAAAATTATTCATCCTGTGTATTAGAGCTATAATGCAGAAAGCAAGGTTGACACTAGAATGAAAAATATAACCCTTCTTTTTAAACAAGTTAGAAAGTTACTATATATTGTGCAGCTCCCTATAAAGACTACTGTTTCTATTACAGCTGCTCACTAACTCTGAATTTTTGAATCAAGGCATGCATGCAAGTGGAAGGATCTTATTCATGAAATTTAATTGTATTTCTCTCAGAATGTGTTAAGCAAACCATATGAAATAGATGTGCTTCAGTGAGTATGTTTCAGGGAAAATAATTCTAGATTCCTTTAAGGAAGTTAAATGATGCATTTTTAGAAAAAGAAGAAAACATCATGTGTTTTCAGTTACACAGTAATTCTGTCCATTACTTTAATGTTATCCAGAAGAAATCCAAACATGCAGGATTACATCAGCTTGTGTTTTGGAGTGTCTTCACACAAAGTATTGGCCTGTATGCATCATTCAGGTCTGGAGATCAACTCGTTCTTAGCTGGGACACGCTGTCATTGTCCACACAGGCCACCAGCCTCTCTTCTCTCCAGACAGGTCCCCTCTGCTGCTGTCAAATGGGAGAGAATCCAGCCATGGAGAGAAATGTGCCAGCAGCTCAGGGCCAGGAGGGCATTGCACATTGGCCATGAAGACACAAAATTTGTGAGCAGCATCTGTTAAACAAAGATTGATGTCTTGGACAGATAAAGCACAGCAGGGTGGAAAAGGTCAATGCTGGCTGTCAAGCAGACACCAGTGGTTGTACCAATTGCTTGGATTCAAAGCACTTCAAGCTGTAACAAACCTTGGATGTCCTGTGTTGGTTAAAGGAGGGTTCAGGTGCTGGATGTCAGTGTCCATTCAGATGTAAGGACTGAGGACTGCACGTTTGTCTCTCTCTTATTTCATTTAGACCAGGTTGCTTACCCTTCCTCCTTACAAGCACATGTGCTCAGGCCTTTACACCCGTGTCAGGTCAGTTAGACATTCTGTGAGTATCTATGGCTAAAATAAGCATTGAAGTGATGTTTTTAAGCACTGCATTTTGTAATTTCTTTGAATTCAGGCGTTAACAGTGTAAACAGAATCACTAGCAAACCAGAATTCAGAGTCCCTGAATGTAGGGTTTGTGCTGTGCATTTGACTTGATTAAAACCTTGGAACCTAAGATGATATTTTGAAAAACAGTCAGTATGTTCCTCCTCATCTTGCTAGAAAAATAAAGGTTATGCTGTTGCCCTTACCTTTACATCTCTATTATTGTGTCATCTGGGTCAAAACAGAAGCTTTCCCTAAAGTGCTATACAGGATTTTCAGATGTCCATACCCAAGATACGTAAATGCTGAGCATCTCTCTTACTAAGAGCACCTCATAATCCAATAAAATAATCCCAAAGGGCTGCATTATTACTGGAAAACAAAGCAAACAACTCAGACTTCCAGCAGTACTTTAAATCCTTTACATGCTGGAAAGGACCTCTTC
Organism: Cyanistes caeruleus; assembly: GCF_971803275.1. Lineage (NCBI taxonomy): Eukaryota > Metazoa > Chordata > Aves > Passeriformes > Paridae > Cyanistes > Cyanistes caeruleus. Next base: position 11,526,394 of record NC_141701.1, read on the forward strand.
AATTTCCACTGTGCAGTTGATCCTGCTTTGAGTGAGAGGTGAAGCTGGAGGATCTGCAGAGATCTCTTCCAAGCTAAATTATTTTAAGAGTCCAGAAAAAGCATATCAGGTAATAAAAAGGGGGCTCTCAGAAGGATGCTGTCACCCTTTTGAACATATCACACACATCTGAGCTGTCTTTAGCTGACCTATTTTCCTTCCTCCTCATGCAGCTGGAGTCAAGATCAGAGAGCCACAACTCCTGCTCTGGCAAGTGTTGGCTGTAACAACCATTCCAGAGCAATCATTAGGCCACACCCAGCACCGCACAGTACAAAGGCAGTTTTAAAATTCCTCTGTGCACATTTCAAGTTCATACCCTTCTTCTAATGTTCTTCACAGATAGTAAAAAATTCTCTAGCTGGTTCTGTTATAGAGTCTGGACGGTCTAAATTCTTCTGATTAGAAGTAAGGATCACTTCCCCTCTCAAGCATTTCTGCCTGACTCCCTTCCCTTCCCAAAGAATCAAAATCCCTTTAACCCTCTGTAAATTGCTTTGGCAGCGTGGGTGCAAGAGGTTTTGTTGCCATGTGAAGATAAAAATAACTCCCACCCACTCTTATCTTTCCTAAGGTAAATCATGCATGTGTAATAGCAAGATATGTGATTGCTGTCCCCTGATTTTTACTAGGAATGAGCAACCAAATTATTAGAGATCTTACATATGAATACAAAAAACAACTTCTTTCATTTTGAATTGGCTCCAAATTTATTAGGTAAATTCCACTCTTGCAAGTGAAAAAACAGAGACCCAGGAATGGGATTGATAAGTATTCAGCCCATTTTGCATTTTTTTAGTTTCATAAAATAAAATTTAAATGACAAACCAGCTTCCCTTCAAATATTTTGCTTTCAGCACAGTTAACAAGGCCTCATTTTCTCACCAAAATATAGCAAGATAAACCTACAATCAAAATTATGTCTTCTTGGCTTTCCATTTCTTATGGTCTTTTTTTTTTCTCTGAGAGATATAATTTTAAAAATTTCATCTTTCTGCATTATTCTGATTTTTGTTTATTCTCTTTTTGAAGCGTGCAATTAAGTTTGCCAAGCTGCAATGAATGCAGTTTAATTGAAGGAATCAGAAACAAGATGGAAAATTGAAACATTTTATTTTAAGTATCTCAGGGTCTGTGGGAACCTCCCTCATAGTTTTGAACTCATGGAATTTTGCAGGGATTGAGAAATAAACAGGATTTAAACGTGAGTAGCTAGATTTAAAATAAATCACCTTGCAGTTAAAGCCCAAGAATTCCCTTCCAAAAGCAAGAACAAACACACTGATTTCTAAGGGCATTAGAGATGATCCTTTCACAAGACTCAAAGTCTGGATCAGAGTTTATTCAAGCTGGGGGAGTTTAGATTTATAACTGTGAAAGACCAGGTGTGATTCTATTCTGGTTTCAGCTCAGGCAGTGTTCATTTCTTCCCAGCAGCTGTTACAGTGCTGTGTTTTGGATTTGGAATGAGAGTGGTGTTGATAGCACACTGATGTTTTGGCTTTTTGCTAAAGTGTGTTTATCCTAAGTCAAGGACTTTTCATCCCTCGTTCCTGCTCTGCTAGTGAGGAGGTTCATGAAAGAAACTGGGAGGGAGCAGAGCTGGGACAGGTGACCCAAAGGGATATACCACACCCCAGAATGCCATGCCCAGTACACAAACTGGGGGAGTTACCCAGAGGGGGCCAATCTGGGTTTGGGGAGAGGGGTCTGGCAACAGGCAATGGATGGTGAGAAATTGCATTCTGCATTTTTTCCTTTTCATTATAACTGTTATTTACCATTATTATTGTATTGCACTGTGTTTTCAATTATTAATCAGTTTTTTTTCTCAACATATAAGTTTTATTTCAGTTTTCCTCCCCATTCCACCGGTAGGGGGAAAGAGGGAGAGGTTGAGTGAGAGGCTGTGTGGTGTTTGATCTCAGTCTGGGCTTAAAACCACAACAGATTCAAGGTAAATCAGACCCTTAGATTTTCCCTTCAACTCTCTCCCAGCCACTGATTAACTTCCCTTTTTAGGTGAAGCAGTGTTTGTGGAGTTTAGTTGCTCTTAATTAAAGCTGTATACCAGGTACTAAAAGTTCCTAAGTTTAGAAAAGACAGACTAGAGTCTTACTTCTAAACTAATGTTTTCTTTTAGATTTGGGGTCTTAACATCACAAATGTAAAAACAAGTGATTGAAACAGCTCCAAACTTGTTCCATGTGTAGATAAAATTATAAAGTAAAGATAGATTTGCTATCAAAAATTCAGCTTGTAGCTCTTGATTTGAAAAGTTAGTGGATAATTAATTTTCCTTATCATCCTTTAAGGCATGTTTTGTGCCATGGGGCTGAGGAAGTGATATGATGGTGCCTCTCCCCTCAGCCTCCAGCAGTATTTTGTTTCCAGTAGGCACAGTGCCTTTGGAGCCAGAATAGCACAGCTGTCATTGAGAGTAAGGCTGCAGAGCACACTTTATTGTGTACTGTAAGTACTAGGTTGTTTATATTCAGGGAGAACAAAAGGGCTGTGAGTGTGTCTGACACCTGCCTAGGGGTCTAAGTGACTAAGTAAAACTTCTTTTATTCTCTTTTTTCCACATGTTTACTCATGCAATCACTATATTATTATTACTATTATTACTATTATTACTATTACTACTATTATTACTATTACTATTACTGCTGTTATTGTTCATTTTCCTCTGTGGAACTTATCAAACTGGAGAAAGCCCTCTTTGCAATCTTACATGTACCTATATTTTTTGCTTCGCATTTAGTTTTGCCCCTCCTCCCACCTTTTTTAGCACATCCATATTTTGGGCATGTTTGGAACTTTGACATTATTCCTGCACCAAGCCATCCCTTTTCTGCCCACTCCCCATGCAGCTCTCCCAGTTCATTTGTGGCATTCCACAAGTGGAAGGATCTCCATAACAAATGGTAGCCAGCATCAACTCTATCAGAGGCTGCTCCAGTGATGCAGGACTTGTGTCCAGTGGTGAGCTGAGCCTTTTTCCCCCCTGCCCACAGTCCTTCAGCTCTCGTGGAATTTGGTCAGAAACACTGGGACAGGCTCTGTGTATCTCAGCTCTTTTCTTCCTGAGCTGTCACACTGAGAGCAGCCCTCAAGCAGGCAACGTCCTGTAAAATACAGAGGAGATTTTGTACTGGCAAGAGGCTGGGAGCCTGCAGAGACTCAATTTCCATCTTAAGGACATATTTTATCAATTAATGTCTAAAAGCTTTAAGCATTTCTCACTTCTGGCAAGGCAATGGCTGAATTTATAGTAGCCAATATTTTCATCAATTTCATCAAAGTTTTTACTAATAGATGATGCCCAAATAGAACCCAAACAAACTTGCAGGAGATTTTCTTGGGAGTTTTTAGAATATGTTTAATGCAGATGAAAATTAATGGTACCTTAATGAGTAGTCAGAATTAACAGTTGGCTATAAGTTAAACAAAATAGACTTTAAGAATGTGCAATGTCAATCATTTTGACATTAAAGCAAATTTTATATCACTTGGTGACACCAGATGATAGCATGATTACAAGGGGAGAGAATTGCACTGCCTATTTCTGTCTGGATAAAAATAGGCATCTTAAATCTCTTAAGATTTGCCAATGCAGAGACTGTCTGGTGTAAATGTACACATTGTGTCAACTACAATTGAGTTAAAGCAGCTGTAAATGCTGTCAGCAAGCTCTATGCTTTTCTATTTTTTTTTTCCCTCAAAAAAATTAAAAACTCTCCAGAAACCTTTCTCAACTTGATATAGTTGTTTTTTTGCCCAAACACTGTACAATTTTTAAATTTCAAACAGCAGAAAATTTGCAATCAAACATAGGCAGTAAAAATATGCAGTCATCCTCTGAAGTACAATGTTTCTATTACACTTCTATCCCTGGTATATCATCCATAAATTCAATGAATTACAGAAAAATGTTAATCTCTCCAGCTATTAAGAACAAACAATCTTTTCATTACAAATTCTTTCCAGTTACCTTGTCCAACTTTTCAGAAGTCATGTCAGTGTCACAGAACTCTTCATAATTCTTGCATTTTGCTGATGAACATAAAAAAAATAAAACATACATCAGAAAGATGCAGATAGAAAAATGACAAAGGAGAATAAGTTACTCCTTTCCTGCATCTCAGGGAATCCCTTTCATTACAGCATAGCACAGTTTCTCCTCTTGAAACAAAGTTGGGGCTGTGTTCTCACAATCCACAGGTCTTTACTGATCTACACATGGCAAAGGAGTCACAAAACAGGGCATATGAAATTGGTCAGGAATTCACAAAAATTCAAACACCTAAAAATAATTAACTCAGAAACAGAAATAAGAAACAAAAATCAAAACGTTTGGAAAGGTATTTCTTTAACTTTCTGCTAAATTGTCTCATTTTATAGTAAGTTTGTAAGCATTCAGCTTCTTGTAGCTTAATCATTTGAGGCAAAAGTGATCCTCAAGATGTACCAACATAAATTATATGTACTCCATTATTCAGTGCTCAGCCACCATGGATGTTTTATGGCAGAAGGAGTCAGCTAGGTACATTCCAGATCTAGAGTAAAAGCCCATAATTTATAATTTAAGGCAGCTTATTTACAAGACAACTAAATGAATACACACTCTACCTTGTGAGATTTTCTTTTACAAGGGGACCCTTTTCAGCAGAAAGCTTCTGACTGATAACAATTCAGAAAACTTCCCAGAGAATATAATATTATGAAGTCTTGTTGTACTTGGACTACACTATTCAAACATTCAGCCAGAATTAGAATTTCTGCCCATCCCAGTAATGCAACAGAAAGATCAGTATCTCCATCATTAGTTTATGCAGCAGAACTTGATACTCGGCCGTCCTCACCCAGTAACGTGGAGAAGATCCCGGTTTAACCCAGGACAAATACTGACAGGGCACAGTATCAGGAGATCCTGGCTTGAGCCCCAGTCTGTTCCCAGAACCAAAAAACTTGCATGAATAAATAAAGATAAATACCTGTGGAACCTTTGTGATTCACAGGTTTTCAGATGTGAACACACCTGACAATCTCCTACACTTGGGAGAGTAGGAAACCCTGTTTCAACACAATAAGCAAGGTATACAACCAATTAGTGAGCCAATTAGCAAATGTTATATTGCTGCAATATAGAAAAAAATCTTTGGCTGTAGGATCAGCTCAGTAGAGCAGAGATGCTGAATGATCATGAATTGCATCAGTATTGAGAGTAGTTTTCTATCCAAGATGGTTTTGTCCACTAGGGTTTTATTCAGAGAAGAAATAAAACTGAGATAAGCAGTATTTCATCACTTTGTTTGTCAGCCTTGAGTCCATTACCACAGCAAATTGGAAGATGGAATGTCAAACAACACTAACAATAACTAGTGAAAAATGAGTGTGGAATTGCAGACAAATAATCTATGATTGCTGAAGATTTTTTTATGTATAACAATCAGTCACTTAGATATGCCTCATTCCCTCTGTGGCTGTTATGGGTGCCATAACTGTCAGCTCTACCCTGGTTTTGCTGCATTCACTCCCAGACTCTATTCCTGGATTAAATAGGAATTAGGAATGTGTCTGAGGGTAGTGGAAAGACAATACAGAGCCTTTGGATAGTAGAAGAGCACATACTGACAGTACAGAGGTGTTTGCTAACCCAAGCTGCAGTGGGGATCTTAAATGATGCTGCAGAATAAGAGGGACTCCACAGTTCAACATTGACTGACCTTGCCTATGCAAGAATAATGAATTTACCATGAGAAATCACAGATGAAGATTCAGCTGTAAGTACAGATCTCCCTCCAGGTTAGGAGGATGTACTGACCTATAAAACTGTAGTATTTTGCCAAGGACCTTCAGAGTTAAAAAAGTTTGGTCCAGTAAAACAAATGCAGCAGTAAAATCTCTTAAGTTACACTATAAGAAAGGAACATGAAAAAAACAAAAACCAGCACCCTTCAAGGCACCAAGGTCACCAGAAACAGACTGCAATCAGACAAGAAGTTAGAGGAACTAATATAAGGTGTAGGACAAAGGGTAAGGGTGACTTTTGTAAAAGTAACCTCTGCAGTATTTTATATTACTCACTCAGAGCAAAGGAGGGAGAGGACAGAATAGGGACTTCACTGGAGAGCTATTATAAAGAAAAAAGAAGGAAGATTTTCCTTCTGTGGTGTAAAATGTCATTTTGAGGTACAAAAACCCTATCCAGATGGGACAGAATTCATCCAAACAGTGTTTTTGTTGAAATAATAAACTCCTGAGAAAGAGCTCATGGGAGAACAGAACAACACAGAGGGGAAGAAAAGTGAAAAGCCTGAGGATGTGGCTGAAGAGAAAAACAAAAGGGATTACAGTGCTTGCAAATGAAATGAACTAACTCAGATTAAATTTGGGATTTGAGAGTACTAATAAAGGAACAAGAACTGAAACCTCATGAAAAAGGTCATTAAAGGTTTAATTCCCAAATGCAAAAAGTTTAGCAAAATAGAAAAGAAGGCCAGGAGCACCTATGTAAAGAGAAATGGCAACAAAATGTCTGAAACCACAGGTATGAAATTATAAAGGTATAGATAGATATAAAGTAGTCATGAAGTATTTGCATGGTTTGTGAATGATTTATAACATAGTCCCCTGTGGTGGAGGCCTTTCCACTGCGTTGAAGGTGGGCATAATATCACCATATAATCTGCTGTTCTCTTATTTTTATTTTGAGGAGAAGATGGTGTTGTCATATCAACACTTGTAATTAAGACATTTCCTTATTTTTACAAACCCGAGAAGTTTAGCCCAAGGCTACAAAGGACACCCACAGAGGATTTCTTTTTCCTCTGACTGAAAGTTTCAAAATTACAGGAGAAGGAGGACAAAGAGGGTTGCACAATCAGCATAATGGCAAACAATGGGCTTTTCAGTCTAAAATGTTTAGGTATCTTTATTGAGACACTGAGAATTCACTGGTAGCCACTTTGCTGGGCAGTTGTCATGAGCTGAACCAATAGCCCTGGAGGACTGATTTTAACTACCAGATGAAGAGGTAAAGTGAGGGATGTTGTAGAGACACAACATCCCTAGATGCACATATACCCCTGTGAATGCAGCATGCAAGGTGTGCTGTCATTGCAGAATAGAATTATGAAAGTCCTGTAATGTCTTCTTTCCTGTTCTTGCAGTGTACAGCTGGCTTGCAGCTGGAAAAAATTCCTTGTAACCTTTGTTGCCCAGGCTGGTCCAGGCTGAAAACACAGTTTCCTTTGGAGCCCAGTTAGTTTCCTCTTTCTTTGTAGCCATCTCTTTAAACAACACAGATACAACAAAAACAGAGAAGATGCAGTTCCAAAACTGCAGGATGCTCGTTACTCTGTCTGACAGCCTGGAGTGGAGGAAACATCCCTCAGTTTGCTTTCCAGTAAAGTCTTAGCAAGTTATTAGATGCTGACTTTTGCACTAAACTTCTCTGTCAATAACCTCAGCTAAGAACTCTGCCAAGAAAGTATGCTGTGAGGAAAAAAAGAAAGAAGCACATAGGGTTCAGGGTGCATAGGAAGTAGCTAAAATATGTGTATATTTACAAGAAGAGATAATTTTTATGTTCATGCTGTCTCATGAATGGCTCCAACAACTCAATTTTCCTATGATATCACAAACTCTGGATATATTTTAGGTTTCCAGAAACAAATTTCTTCTTCAAAGACCTTAGAATACAAGTTTTTTACACAGTGAATTATGAATCAAGCTCAGAGCTGATTAAATGGCAAAGTCCACAAATGCAGTATATGTGCACACATCCCAGAAAACAGAACCAAACACTCTGCAAAAAACATCCACTTCTTCTACTTAATATTTGTGGGTCATGGTACGAAACTATGACCTCAGTACCAGACCATGATGCTGCACTGGACCCTCCAATGTCTTTAATTCCTTGAAAAAAGAAAGCAAGAGCAGGAACAGTTCTGTGTATAAGTACAAGATGAGCTACATGAAAGAAATATAACATTTTGTTAGATTAACCCTGTCTGAACTAAACTGATATTAGAAAGCAATTTAAACCTCCACCTTAGAGATAACCAAGAATCTTTACCGTGGCTCTTGCTAAATTGTACCTTGTTGCTGGTTACTCATTGCTTCACCATTGTGGTAAAACTTGTAGAAATATTACAAAATAGTCACACATAGAATCACTGAAATACATGGCACTTGCTTCCATAATATGTGTCAAATTCTTTCCCTACCAGTGTCCCACTAAAAGTGCTTTTATAGTGACCTTTCTCCTCACCCCTGACTCAAGCTTCCATTCCTTTTGGTTTGTTTTCATAAGTGGCAAAGTCTTTTTTCCCATTGTCAGAATGTGGCATTCAAGCATGAAGAAACATTTTGGAGCCTCTCTTGATCCTAATTTATCAGTTTGTTGATAGTATTTTTCACAGCTGATTTACCACATAATTGTTTTCATTTCTGTGGAACAGAAAGTTTTAAAACATCAACTATCTATTTTAGTCCATTGATCTCTGAGCTGTTATTTTGCTTGCAAATGTAATCAAGGAAAAATCATTTGTACCTAAGCAACCCTATCTTTCAGGTTTGTGATCTATTTCTCAGTCTTTCAAAATGATGTTTCAGTTAGAGCTTCCCAAGCTTAGATGCCAGAAATAAAGAACTTTTATCTTCTTTCAGCATGAGAGCTCAAACATATCTCACACAGTCTCTTACCCTACATGTTGGCACTGCTTTTCCTTGCTGTAAAATGAGAGGTCAGTTATGCTGCTGTCTGTCTTGCCTTGGTGATCGGCTGCAGATGCTGTTCAGTTGTGATTGGTATGTCAATTTGTAAGTGAACTTCAGAGTTTCTGTCTCTTTTGTATAGTCCACCCACAAAAATCACAATGGGGTGATTTTTTAAAATTTTCAAAGAGGCCTTCCTGTCAGGCTTTATAAATGTCAAGCTTATTCATAAATTCTTACACAGAAATAATTTCAAACCTTTACTACTTTTCACTCCATCTCCTAGTTATCAGTGTAAAGCTAATCAAAGATCTGCTTTCCACCACTCTTGATATTTTGCTTCATTTTTTTTTCAAGATCTTTTCACATTATCCTCAGTTCTCATTTTAGTTCATTCTGTTATTAATTTAACCTCTTCTGGTAGCATCCTCTTTCTCCAGAAATCTGGCTGCTTTTCTGGTATTGAGGATTGAAACTTTATGATTCCCCTGTCTCCTTAGTAAGAGACTTAAATTTTGCTTAAGTTTACTTAAGCTCCTCACATTTTCCACAGCAAGAAAACTACCCCTCTTACCAAGTGAGCTGCTCATTTGCTGAATGTTCTCTCTTTACTTTGGCTTCCCTTCTTTAGAAATTTCTTGATCTCTCTTGGTTTTATCCCATTCCCCAATGTCCATGACCATCATCTCCAACAGATCCCAGAGCCAGAAGCCTTTCCAGTTCTTGATTTCCACTTCCTATCATCATTCTGGAAAGTGTACAGCCCTTTACTTGTTGATTGAAAATATTTTCCCATGCTTTTTGGCACAGAGTTGCTACAGGACCATCTTCCTCTTTAGCCTGCTGGAGACCTTCATTTGGACACACTCAGTTGTGTTGCAGACTGGGCAGCCACAGGTATGTCACCTCATGTCACCTGTCTAGTTCAGACAGCCAGCTGTGTCTTCAGCAACAGCCCCTGCTGTTTTCATCTTGGAGGCATGAAAATAGCAGGGCTACCTCAAATTACATTCTATTACTTTTCTTCTTTTCCAGATTGAACTGAAGGAGCTATAAAGGAGGGTTTTGCATGACATAACTTTATTGGCTGAGTTTTGATGCAAATTTCCTTAGATTTTTCTGGATCCACAGGAAAACAATAAATCTCTTCAGGAAATTATTTAGGTATGTAAGTTACAGTCCTTAGGAGAGCAGTTCTTAGAGTCATCCCATTTCCAATGACATTGGCTAGACAGACCAAAGGAAAGTGCCTCCACAACACACGAGTTTCACAAAGTGCCAGGCATCAGGAGATCTGGATATCTCTATTTCACAGCCCCTGTCACCTGAGCCATGCATGCTAGGTTGATATACTGACTCTTCAGCCTGTGTTGACCAGTGTAAATGTCCTTATTGGAGTTTTGTAATTTCAAAACTGATGCATCCTCTATTCCCCTATTCAGCAGCTCTTTAGTCATTTAGTCATAGCATGTGATATCTGCATTTGTTCTTCCAGCTTTTTCTTCCAGCACAGCCATTGACTTGTACTGTGGATAGAGAAAATCTTTGCTGGCTTCAGGCAGGAAAAAGAAACCAATGAAACAAACTCAATTATAGACACAGTCCCTGCTCCATCTCAAGCCATTGTATACAGAATAGTATGTGGGTCATTTAAAGCAAAGTATAAATGCTGTCATGTAGCATTATCTAAATAACACGAACATCCCAATCAGTCATTTGCTGTTGCTACTGCCCTGCTCCAGCAGCCTGTTGGCAGGAGGGCACTGTCCCCTCCAAAACAGATGATGACCTCTGTCTCCAAGACCTCAGCCACACAGACTCACAGACTTGCCAAAGTGTCATCTTCTAGGATTCTAATCATGGGAAGAACAGGATGAAATCAGTTAAAAAACCTGCACATGCTTACAAAGAGGAACCATTTTCATTAGTTACCCCTCTCCTAGAAGAAGTGCCTGAGACTAAGATTATAATTTTTATAAAGAACCAAACATATAAAAAGTACCACCTAAAGCAAAGTATGTAATCTTATGGTACATATCTGACTTATCCCTGAGGACTCATAAGTGAACATGGAATGAGTAAGAGTAAGAAAAGGAAGAATAAGAATAAGAATAAGAATAAGAATAAGAATAAGAATAAGAATAAGAATAAGAATAAGAATAAGAATAAGAATAAAGAAGTGATTGGATCTGTAGGAGTACCAAGAATCCACAGTTTTCAGTAACTGGCACCATTCTTCAAACAAAAAAGACCAGGTAACTTATCCCTGGTTCCATTGGCTTTCTCTGAAATTGCAAATACTGAAGCTTACTGAAGAAACCAAGTGTAGCGGGTTCAACGCCTACTTTCAGTCACCACATTTGACAGCCCCACAAATCTGTGTAATAACATTTTGGCCATAAAATACACTGCACTGTTTTAACACTCAACATGTTTATGCTTGAAGCTGCCTCTTGAATTCCCAGGGAGGCATTAGAAGAAAATTAAAAAGCACAGCCAAAAAATATAACCACAGTCAACCCCCACTCATAAAGTTTAATTGGAAAGCAGATATTAAGTATGTATCTTTATTACATTTTGAAACAATGAATAATATATATGTTGTTGGCTAAAGACTGAGCTCTGAAGAGTATATTGTTTTATTATTCAAACACAAGTGAAAGTGCACCGCATTTTCAATTCATATGGGCACCACTTTCTGTGAAATAAATAAATACATCCACCAGCCTCAGATGGTGATTTACATACTCAAGTACCTCTAATCACAGTCCTAAAAGCAAGGGTGGAAAGTACAGTAGCCAAAGCTGTTGCCAGGACAACTTATCCCTGGATTTAGCATTATCATGAAGGGAAAATCTACAAGGAATTTAATTAACCAATACCTCAAACTTGCAGCCTGCCAAGCACTGCCTACGCCCTTTTAAATCCCAATCCCTCAGGAGTGACTGCACTACTGGTGGCTGTACCCACTCAACAGAGCAGCAGCATGGGATATGTCCACAGGATTCCTTAGGAGCCAGCGTGAGCCTGCCCTGTGCCCTGGCCCACAGCAGGAGATCTGAGCCACCAGACATACCAGACTGGCTGTCAACCTGGAGCCAAGCCCCAGCTAATGCACCCTAAAATTTAAGAATTATAGGATTGTCTATGCTGGAAAAGATCCTTAAGATTATCAAGTCCAATGGTTCACTTAGCACTTGGAAGTAAATGATTAAACCATGTCCCTGAGTGCTACATCTATATATCTTTAAAATAATTCCAGAGACAGTGACTCCACTACTTCCCTGGGCAGTTTGTTCCAAAGTTACAATGCTTTTGGTGATGGAATTTTTTCTAATATCCAGTCTAAATCCTATCTCCTTTTCTGTTAAAGCATATATTAACCCGAGTTTTATATTTCAGTGATGTGATCACGCTGGCCTTGGTGAGCTGAGTGAGCTTGCATCTGTCACTCTCTGTAGTGTAGATTTAATCTCAGACATAGAATTTAGGTTGTGATGAACCTTAAAGTTCATCTAGTTCTTCTTTTCCCTGTAATATTTTTTTTTCACTAAACCAGGTTGATCAAAGCTTCTGCCAGCCTAGCCTTGAACACCACCTGGGATGGGGCAGTCACAAATTCTCTGGCCTGCCCAGTGCCTCACACCTCACAGTCAGTGAGTTTAAGGAGTAAAGATACATTTGGTTTGTGCAGTTGGTTGGATAGCAGACCAAGATGTGCCAATATAGACAGGACATCCATGCTGCAGCTACACCCCACTCTTTCAGACTTCTCTTACGTCCCACATTTTGATGGGAGATGACAGAAATTCTCTCATAATTTGTGAACAACCTTGCAGTCCTCCTCAATACCTGGACTGCCTGATATCTGCTGTAGCTTTGAGCAATCTGCTCCAGTTGACCCTACCTGAGTTGGCAGCTGGCTGACCACTGGGATCATGGTTGTGTCACCACTGGGGCTGATGCTTCAAAGCAGTCCTTTTATTTTTCCTCCCTGCTTAAAATAATTGATATTGTTTGTTAATTGGAAAATCAAGACAATTATTAAAGTTTTAAACTGCAGTGGACAAGAAGCAAAGTTGTTTATATTAATGTTTAAAATAAGGATTTAAGAAGGCAAGCATCCAAGGAAGTTTTTAATTTCAATACCATCAAGCAATAAATAAGTAAGTAGAAGAGAAACAACAGAGTTTTCCATGACTCATGCAGGAAAAGAATGAAAGAAACCTCAGCAGGCTTTCCACACTTAACTTTTATTCCTTTCTGAGGTTTGTCAAACAGTCATGTTTACATTATATGTTTTTTGTAGTCTCTCATTCTTCACTTTCCTTTCAAGAGAAGTTCAAAAGATGAAAGTATGAAACAGATACTCTCTATTACTTTATCATGCCAAAATAACAGTACTGGCACATCATCACTTCAAGTACTGTCTCATGATCAAAACAGAGTTTTTACAGGCCTGTGTGTGATTAATGGTTTAATCTTTGTCTTTGTCATGCTGTAACTGGCAAAGACAAAGACTCAAATATTTTAACATTTTGTCTCAGGAAAGCTTTGGTCAAAAATTTTTAATCATCATTCTTTTTACTAACATAGAAGCCAAGGATATCCAAGTGGGATACTGATATCAAAGCATATGTAATACAGGTGTTATAAATGCATCTTCCACAAAACTTCCATTCAACATTAAAAAGATTAATCCTCCATTTCACTCAGCTCTCTGAAAAAACCTGCCTGCTACATAAATAATGAACTCTTTGGAATAAGGAGATTTTTTTTAATGTATGTTTGGATAATGCCTAACAGCACAACAAAGCCCTGGTCAGCTCAGAAGCCTCCATGTGCCTCTGTAATATAAATATATTATCATAAAGAATGAGTTGTCAGAGAAAGAGGTCATGGATCAGCAGAGTAAATCAAACTTTAACAGCCCATCAGGGCCAGAACGCCTAGAAACAAAATAATTTATCATTAAGAAGCTTTTGTGCTTTATTATAAATTTATATTTAAAAGAAATGTTGAAAACCCTAGGTCAAATTTTGCTCTGTTACTTTGGTGCAAACCAAGAGCAATTTACTGAAGTCAATAAAGCTGCTTTAAATTGAAGGGAAAATAATTACCTCTATATATATTGTGAAAAAAACTTACGTTTTAAGCCTAGGGAACACATACTGCACTTTTAAATGTTTAGTGATATAGAAATATGGCTATTTTCCTAAACAAATTATTTATTTGGATTTTTTTTTTGCTATTCATACCTCTTGTGCCACAGTCATTTCAAACATATATAAAGCAAAATGCTTGGATTGTAAGTGATCTGAATGAATGACTATATCAGAAAGTTAAAAACAAATCAACAAAATCTTAGTGTCAAAATTAACATTAAACTACCCATATTCTGCAAAGAAATAAATGGATATTTCAATTAAAAACTTTTTGGACTTTAGGAAATGTTAATTAACTGACAAGAATCCCTTTTCCTTCATAGTTTTTTTCTTCTTCTCATACACAGTAAGGGATCCATCTCATTTGTACTGCATATGACACCAATTGAACTGTTGGCCTCGAGTCTAGCTTGGTCCATGCAGACATCTCTCATCTTCTGCACAAACTTTGAAAAATGTCAGAGCAGATTAGTTAAATTATTTTATTAAGTCTTAGTAACTTTCAAGCAGGTTGAATACTCAATTTCAGAAATCTGGTCACCCCGTAAGACTGTCCTTTGTCAGGAGAGACGCTATTGAATTTAGTCTTTAAAACCATCAGAAGATCATGCCAGCTTTCAGTCTCCTTTCCTTTTTCCAGTATCACAGGATGATTTATGAGCCATCCACCTCTATCTTAATAGAACTTTGTATATGGTTCTTGCAGACCTCAGAACCAGAGATGTTTAATAACTTTCACACTCCAACCCTGTTTCTTATAGCTTTAGGTGTTGCTGCGTCTTAGCTGACAATCTCAGGTGTGATACTCATCTATTTCTGTAGATTTTTCAGGAGGATTGAACATCCATTTTTTTACTGTACCTTCTGAATAATTTTCTGTAGATTATGGCATGGTCATCTGAAAGTGTTCAACTGCCCTCTTTTCCTCACTTTCTTCCTCTGCAAAAATAACAATAAAATAAAACAAACTTGTCAAATGCTAATGATTTTCACAGTACTAACTAACTCAGCCAAAAGGCATGAGATGGCAAATTTCATCTTATCTTTGATGATGTCATATAGGCCAGCTTGATCAGAATATAAATTGTGTTTGTCTTTCCAATTCTGATCCCAAGACCTGGTAAGTTCTTGAGTAATGTCAGAAAACAGACATCTGATTAGACTGATAGAATTTATAATGTGAAGCTGTTCTAGAATCTGATAGGTTGGGTGACATTTGTGCTTCAAATGCCAGATTTTTAATTGTAAACAGAAGGTTATCTGCATAGATTAATAATTTGTGGATGTCTGGCTTGTCCTTTTATTTGTTTTTCGTATCCAGTAGTGTTTGTTAGTGTTTCTAGTTATAAGAGAAGTAATTGTATTTCTCTGTATACTGTTAGCAGCAGGGGTTTTACTATCACAACAGATGGGGATGTGTACAGATCTTTGATTAACATCCCAGATTTATTTTACAAACCCTATGTTTATTGAGCTTGTAGCATAGATAGTTGAGAAAGACCAACTTTATTTTTTCTTTTCCTAATATTGGGTCATTGAGAATCACCAGAAGTCAATATTACAGAAGACCTTTACTGGTTCATATACTAAGATGTTTTAAAACATCTGAATTTCTTAGAAACTTTAAGCTATTGAGGTTTAATGAAACATTCCAAAATTAGATATTCAACCTGCTTGAAAAATCTGTAAGAATTGATAAAAGAATTTAAGTCAAAACTTACCAAGGACTTCTGTGAGTTTTGAAAAATATCTAAATATAACTGAAAATAACTCAAATTAGGCAGCCAGAAATATAAAGTAAAAAAAGCAGAAACCCATGGGCACATGGAGGCCAACTTAGATGGTGTTTAGGTATCTATCTCTGGAAAACTTGATCAAAATTTAAAGTACCAAGATTTTTTTTCCTGGGACTCATACTTCACCAAGACAGAAAATCAGTACCTTCTTCTATCTTGCACAGCATCCCAATGGCACAGAAAGTGTTAGTACTGTTAACACACCTCATCAATCTGTAGGAGCTCTTGCAAAATCCACAGGGGCTTCCTACCCTCCTTCTTGATCTCAGTATGAAGTCCCATAGCTTCAGCCACTTTCACTGAAAAATGTAACCAGAATAGAGAAAGGATTACAGGAAGAAATTTTTTAGAATGGGATCCCAAAGTGTTTATTTGGATTATTCCCCTTTTGAATCACATCTTCATCCTGAAGTCATTCAAATCCATATCTCCTATCCCTTGTGAGTGTGTCCCACCCGTAGTTTTCTAACAGCTGTGAAGGGAAGAGGGAAGAGACTTCCTAACCCATATTCATGGGAATGTGAGCAAAGAAAGGGACAGAGAATGGGGATGAGAGTGCAGATCATGGATCTGCTAAGCACACACAATCTTTACTCTCTTTACTACTCTGATACTCTTCCTTGAAATGTCATAAAATAAATGCAGCATACCTTTTATTTTCTTTATTTCTCTTCCAGACCACCCAGATCAACACTGAAATTAATAGGGAGAGAAAGCTGTCACAGGATTCTGAGTACTGAATTCCTTTTTACAGGTGGCTACATCCATGTCAACATAAGCCAAAACCCATAGGAAAGGAAGAAGATAAGTAAAATAACTTGGAGATGTTTCAAAGCAGAGGGTAAGATTGTTGAATCTACACCAATGGGCTTATTTTGGATCAGTAAATAGAATTAGTGCCAATGATCTTTTTCCCTTAAGGGGTAATATCTTCAGCTGATTTATCTCTAAATATTTATGGCAACCAGAACCATCCCAATTACTAAAGCAGATCACATGTGAAAGCTTTGAATCAGAGTATTTGCAAATTTGTTTTACTTGAAAAATAGGAAGAAAATATATATTCCCATTTTACAGCACATTAAAGGGGATTCTCTTTGAACTTCATGATTTAGGAAAAAATCAAATTCCTCTACATATTTATACCTACATAAATATAATCAAACAAAAGAGAGTTATCTCTTCTATCAGCTTAGATGCTCAACCTCTGTCAAAAGCTATTATGGCCACCATCAAAAAAGAGTCAGATATAATCACGACTCTGCCAGTTTGACCTTATATAATGCTTATCTTTCCTCGGCAGGTATAACACATAGACAATTGTTACACACACAGATAATCAGAAAGAAAGATATCTGGGCAGAAAGAAGTCTGGGCAGAAATATGGCCTTAATCCTCTGGAGAAATATTGTTAGGGCCTCAAAAATAACACCAGAAATCAATATGTGGCCAAGTGATTCAAGCCCCAAAGCTTTCTGTTCATGAGAACCCACAGATATCTCACTGCAGCAGATGCCTGCTGAGAAGTGAGCTCCACTGGTGTCACCAGTCACTGGGAGGAATGCTTGATTCAGTTGACTAAATACAGGCACCCAGTGCCATCAGGATATGCCACCTGGCTTCCAGCTGTTCTCCCAAAGTGTACAGCTCTTCCTTAAATCATTTGCCATAGCTTCCAGTCCTCTACAGCTGTGACAGCCCTGTGTCAGTGAATGGGACACTCTGTAACAGCTCTTGCAAATGACAGAGCTGAGTTTAAAAAGCTGAATCCCATCCTAGTGCTCCACTGCTTGTAATGGAAGCTCAGGCACTGCCAGCACATGTAGAATCCTGCACATCAACCTGAAAATCAAACCTGATTTCCTTTTATGACAAGGTAACCCACCCAGCTGATCAAGGGAACACTCAGAGACACATTGTGTGAGTCTTGGGGATGGTACTGTGCAGGGTCAGGAGCTGTTGTCTTTGTGGGTTCCTTTCAACTCAGCATGCTCTGTGATTCTGTTATTCTGCGATCAACATTTAGGTGCTCTTAACTCTGTGTCTACAGTCCTGCTTTCTACCTAAGAGCAGGGAAAACCTTAGACTCTGTGTTGCAGAAGTACAGTGTAGAAGTGGTCTCACTAAGTCGCCAAATTAACATGAGTTCAGTGATGGAGTTTTCCCTAACCAGAATAGCCCAGCTCAGAAATGGTTGTTGTTATCCTGATTGAAATTTATGATTATCAGTGGCTTTACTTTGTGGGTTTTTTTGTGACTGTACAGCCATCTATCCTGCCTTAACAGACCATGTCCTCTGCTCTCAGGCCTGTGCTTTGGCTCCGTGAAGCATTGCCCTGTAAGGTTTGACGTTCTAATTAGGAACGGCGAAAAAGAACGACACTGACTCTCAAGGGAGTTACAGGAGGAGAATTCCTCTAGTTTATTGCTCTAGGCTTATAGACAGATAAGTGGAAAGTACAGAAAAGAAACTCTTATTGGTTAGCAAAGTGCTACATTACCATCATTGGTCAGTGGGGCTCACCGCCCCCCTGACTCTCTCCTGCAAGGAAAACAAGAGGACAGACAAACAGCACCTGGCAGTTGTTTTCTGTCTCTGAGGATTGTTTTGAAATCCTCCTATGAATTTCCCAGGCTAGCTTCTCAGGCAGGACTGAGAGGCCATGGGCCTGCAGTTTCTGAAAAGCTAGCATCCATAAAGGTTGTATTGAACTTGATCAATAACAAAGCGGTAGCTAAGAGGAGAATTTCGAGAAAGATGCCCCAACCTACCCAGTGATTCAGTGTTGGAGTTCATGGCTCCACTCAGTGGCCCTTTTTTTTTCTTTACAGAATACTTTAACCTGGGTGTGTACCCCTTTTAGAGCTCCCTGATTCCAGCTTCCTTGAGATGATTCCTACTTTCATCTCCTCTGTTATTGTGCTTTCACTGCTTGTATTTCTTTTCCATGGCACTTCTTTCCTTCAGCAAATCTGAAGGGAAGCAGAAGCTCTGAAGCACATTAGCTTTGGCTCATTTAAGTTTTTTCACCTCTGTTCCTTACCCTCCTACGGCTGCAGCTCTGTGCCAAGGGAAGGAGAAGGAGAAGAGTGGGAGGAAGAGCTATTAGCATACACTGGAGCACAGCTGTATTGACATGCTCCAAAGCACTGTGTTATTTTGGCTGAGCAGGCTGGAGCCAAGATGAATGTATTGTTGCATGGCATGGACAGTTAAGATTCTCATCTAACTTCTGAAAAAGCCTGATTCTGTTTGATTTCCACAGCAGCTGTTGTTGTGTGAGCTGCAGAATAATTCAAGATCAGACCAGATACTAAATCAGAGTAACATTGCTAGCTATCCTATTTCTTTACAAAGCAAGGCTGACTCAGAGTGAGTTGAAATCCAGGTCCTGAAAAAAACAAAGTATTTTGAAAATTATTCTCCTTCTAGTCCTTCCAGAAAACTTTGATGCTGAAACATCATGAAAAGTTATAACTTTATAAAAATTTTGCACAATGCTGTGGGAAAGAAAAGGCTGGTCAAAGACTAATCAGCAGGAAAACTCCAAAACCTCTTTTTGGTCTTCATTGCAAAATGTTTGTTAGCAAAGAAATAGAATAAGAGGGAATGTAAGTCATTAAGTTCATGATTCAGATAATTATACAGAGGTGTCCAGAGTCTCTGTGTAAATTTAGATACCACTGGCCTTTGGGTGCTGCTGCAGAAAGCTGCCTCTGCTATAAGTCATGGCTTATCTGTGTGTCCTGTTCAGATTTCTAGGATTTGTTTAGGGAACACTACTACAGATTTTGGTGTGATAGAACTTAGGAGGTAATCTATATCAATTAAATATTCTCAGATACTGCTTACTTCAAAAGTTTACAGAAAGCACAAAAGAAGATAAGGGACTCTGAAAGCTAGAAATAACTCTCACTTTTCTGCATTTGGGCATAAACCATTATTATCTTTTGAAAAATATCTGAAGATGATCTAAACTTAGTTTGAGATCTCAGTCCAAAGGAGGGCAATGTTGTTTTCTTTAGAGACCAGGCCAGCTAGCAAAAGTCTAAGTTTTTAGACTGCTTTCACCAATTCACTTTATCCTAACCCAGGGAGGAAAGCTTAACTACTGTTGTCTTCAATCTTCACAGAAAACACCACCAAAATCATATCATGGTGCCAGCAGTAAAGTATTATGCCACCTTAAAATGGACAGAGACCTTTAGCTGAGTACTGAAGAGATCTTGGGTGGTCATAATTTCAGGTTTCTCTCCATCAAGATTGCAATTCAATGTGTTTTAATGGCTTGTAATTGGTGTGGCAGTTACAGACTATATTGAGCTAAGACTTTATAGAAATATTGTCACATACCTGAAAGCTCACAGATCTTCTGCTTGCATAACACAAGCCCATATTGATTAGGTTTTTTACAGCCCCCAAGTCTTCTTTTGCCCTAAGAGTATCTATGTCAGATGCAGATCCAGAAGAGCTCATTAATGTTAGATCACAATACTGATGATGACCATTTATCAGACACTAGAGCCAGAGCTACAGTATTCCTATTTGAACAGAATCATATTTTACTCCAAAACTAGTCTTCTTTGGTTTATTAAAGTAAGGTTGGCATTATGTGTATTTATTTGTTTTTATGTGACTGCTGAAAAATTTCTATTGGTGATTAATCTTTTGATAATAAAAAATAATTTTGACCTACACTTGGTATAAAAAATGTTGATGTTTTAACTGTATGAAAGATTAAAATGCAAATATTAGTTTAGAACAGCAAATTAACATTTTGATAAAGTGGGATAAGGCACAAGCAACTGCTTTTCAAATGTTTCATTTCAATGATTTCCAGATTGATAGGTATTTAGAACAGATACACAGTAATTTCAGAGGAAATTTAAATATTTTTCTCTTCTATGAAGCTATTTCTGTTTCTCCTTCATGGCCATATTGAAAAGAAGATAATCAAAGAGGTTTACCTATTGCTTTTATTCCTGTTCTGCCAGAGGAACATAGAAATAGACATTACAGAAGACAATCACCACAAAGTCTTGTAATTCTCCACAGATGTATACATTCTAGCATGGTAGCAGCTAAAAGAAAAATTATCTCTAAAAATAACCTTAAAGTGGCTTTGGGTGGATGTGTTTTGCTGCATTAATCTCTTGCAGAGTTTATGTTAACATTAATCTGTTATTTCCATATCAAGAGGCTCAAGCAAATAAAACTGAAAAACATTAGAACACCAAATAAATTGTTTGATTCCATCTTTATGAAGCCATAATACCCTCTTGCCTAGGAAAAAAAACCAGCTTAGAATCCTCTCACACAATTTTTATGGTAGCTCAGGCCACGGGGATACTAAAAATTTACAATCAGATTTATGATATTAAAAATTATCATTAAGATCAAACTGTTAATTGCAACCTTAAATATCCCAGCTACTCCCAAGATGCCTAGTCCTGAAAGAGCACTCTTTAAGGGTCAACTCTTTTTCTAATTAATTCAAAAAAGTCTCCAATGCTTCAAAGAGACAGGCTTTGTCTCTGCAAACATGGGCCCTCTACTTGTTCAGCTATTATTTGAGCTACCTCTTTGGCTTCTTGCCCCCACCCAAGAGAAAAGACTGCACTTTTTTGTCCTGAGAAAACACCTCATAGTCCCTGCTGGGTCCTCTGACATGTTCCTGAACCCACTTACCACATTTCAAATCCTCCTTTCTTTTTAGAAGTCAGTCCTTCTTTGAGTGCAGGGTTGTAGTAAATAACCTCCTGAGGTCTCTTGCAATCAAAATTTCTCCATTATTTTATTATTTTTTTAGGGATGCTTGCATCTATCTCACAAAACTTATCTTTTTGCCAGCTGATTGAAAACTTCGAAAATGTTACTGAAAACAAGACAGAAACATGAAAGTGTAGATGCCTTATTTGTGTATTTTCATAGCATATGCATTTGAATTTCTTTAGAATGTTAACAATTCAGGATTTCCTATAGTGCAATACTTTCGGGAGGTATAATTATTACAACCATGTAATGTTTTTTTATACCTTTAAATTATCCAAATATACTCTGAATGATCACCATAATTCAAGAACTTCTCTGTTTTAGAACAGAGAAACCTTCGTGTCAAGACAGAAAAATCCTAAGAGATTTATTTTGAAGATGAGCATCAAAAACTGTCAGATGTTATGTCATACTTCAGTTGTCTCCTACACAAGTATCTGCAGGTCTTTCTCATGTGATAAAGATGAAAGTGGGTCTGTAGAGTGCAGTAGCTGGAGGTCAGGTAACTAAACCCCCTGAACAGCACTCCAGAACTTCTGTCCATGCAAACAACTCCCCTTTGTGTGAGTCTAAGTACCAAATTAGGACATTTAAATGTAGGTGCCTGAATATGACTGTCCAGTCTCCATGTCTGATCAATTCAGAGCTAAACTGAACTCTAACTCCCTAAACAGAGGCATCTGATGATAATTTTTAATGCTCAGGAGTAGCCAAGTGCTACAGGTGAGATGGGCAGATTTAGCACCGAGTCTGTGGGACCTGTGGCTTCTGGCAAACAAAATGCTTTCCTTTATCTCACAGAATCACAGAATCACACTGAATCACAGAATCAACTAGGCTGGAAAAGACCTCTGAGATCCTCAAGTCCAGCCTATGACCTTACACCTCCTCATCAACTGTGCCATGGCACTGGCCCCATCCAGTCTTTTTTTGAACACATCTCCAATGATGTGCAACTTTTATTGTTAGGAAAATGATCTGAGCCATTAGTTATTCCAGTAAGTGGTGCCTCTGGAATGATTTTGTTCATTCTAATGAAGCACATGTTGGTGCAAACACCTGTAGGGCTCCACCAACCAGACTCCTCACACCTCCACTGACCATAGCAAGAGCTCAGGCAGCATGCACACAAAACTAAATTAAACCCTTCAGATACCCAAATGCAGGTGTCTTAATGTACACTGAATCCCACACTTGATGTCATTTCCCCAGTGAGTGTCTGTCATCTTCCCAAAGCTTATGTCACAGCTGTCCTTAAAAAGTATCTCAAGGAGCATCCTAGCATTCCTTGTGGGAATCATAATCATGGTCATAAGAGAAGTTAAAGAATCAGTTGTAATTTCAGCTTGCTCCAGGACTCTTTCAAGCCCATGAGAGTCCCATGAACTTTAGTTCAAAAATCAAGAGCTACAAGGTCATTTCTTTTTAGAGACCTGTGGATGGATATTAGAAGATATAATTAGTTGCAACTGAAGCATAATGAGTATGGGAGGGAGAAAGAATCTTGCCTGATAACTTGTGTGAGCTCTTAGTCCTTTATAAGGACATGTGTAAAAGCATCACAACTCTTCTGATCTGAGATAAAAATGGAGGAAGCTGTTTCTCATTATTTCTTTCTCTCATGTACTTAACAATAATTACATCCTTTAGTCTAACCTTGCTCTACTCATGGTTGTCAAACTCTTCTAGAAATAACAAAGATAACCACTGCTCAGCATTAATTTTATTCTGGCAATATCTTAAAAATAATATAAAACATAAACCTCTTCCTGCCCTCTTTTTTTTTTTAATGCCTATGGTTAAAATGAGTTTTAGTAGTATTATAACAGATGGTCATGCATAAAATAAAAGTGGAAATTATTGGTACAATGATCTTAAAATTCCATTTTCATTTCTTTATCATAATAAGACAATTATTTTCTTCCCTCTCCCATATTCTGCTCTGTAACCCTGTTTCATCAGCTACAGAGACTAAAAGAAGTAACTATGGTCCCTTTTAAAAATCCTGTCATTTTCATTTGTTCATCTAAGAAATCCCTAAAGATAGACCACCCCTAAAACTTACTGAAAATAACTGTAGCCCAAGCTCTGCTCATGGTAACCAGACCTGAAACAAAAGGAAACCAGACCTGAGACAAAAAGAAAAAAACCTTCACCCATACAATTCAAACCTTTGTTTTACATTAATGGTTTACACCAAATGTAAGGATTCTTACATCTCCATTATTATCTCAAACTTAAACCAACCCATAGCACAGTCAAAGATGACTGCTAAAGGTGACATTAAAAGCTGGCAGGCAAGCCCTGAAGATAAAGGATTATAACTATATTAACTCTCAGGTAAAAGCAGAACTGTTTTTATTTTCTTCTATGTACAGTCCATTATACATTTTAAAGGTATTTTCATGCTCATTTGTTTTATACCATCTATAGCCCTAATTTTAACTATTCACTGTGTACTTTTCAGCCTTACTGTCAAGTTGGAGAGAAAACTGGAGCCACATGGTCAGTACACTTGCTTTATTTCTCTAGTCTGGAAACAGTACAACAAAATTTGTATCTCTTCCTCACTTTCTGATCACTAATACTAACCTTAACCTTAGCTCCAGATTTGATAAGAATTAAAATGATAGCCATTATTTACTGGTGAGGTAGCTTGCCCCTGGCTGGATGCCAGGCACTCACCAAAGCCTCTCTGACACTCCCCTCTACAGCTGCACAGAGGAGAGAAAATATAAGAGTTCATTGAGATAAGGTTTTGATAAAGACCAGGAGAGATCACTTAACAAATACTCATGGGCAAATAGTCAATAGTCATGGACAAAACAGCTTTGAATTAAAGATATTAATGAATTTATTGCTAACAAAATCAGAGCAAGATAATGAGAAGCAAAATAAAACACCTCCCGCCCACCCCTTTCCTCCTTCCCAGCTGTAATTCCTAGCACAAGAAGGCAGGGAATGGGGGTTATGGTCCATTCATCATCCCTAATTTCTCCCACTGCTCAGGGAGAGGAGTCCTTCCCCTGCTCTGCCACAGGGTCCATCCCATGGGAAATAGCTCTCCATGAACTTCTCCAGTGTGAGTCCATCTCACCAGCAGCAGTTCTCTGTGAGCTGCTGCAATGTGAGTCCATGCCATGGGCAGCAATCCTCCCCAAACTGCTGCAGTGTGGGTCACTCTTCCGTGGGTACCAACCCTCAAGGACAGGCTGCTCCAGGGTGGGTTCTGCTCTGCTGTGGGTCTCCTCCATGGACTGCAGCTGGATCTCTCCCTACCATGGACCTCCAGGAGCTGCAGGGACACAGCTGCCCCACCTTGGTCTTCACCATGGCCTTCACCACAGCCTGCAGAGGAAACCCAGCTCTGGTGCTTGTGGCATCTCCTCCCCCTCCTTCTGCACTGACCTGGGTGTCTTGCTTTGCTCCTCCCTGGTCACAACTGCAGCTGTACAAGAACTTTTCTTTTATAAGTTCTTTTAAATTATATTATCACAGACGTATTTCCATCATTTCTAACTTGCCCAGCCTTTACCAGCCACCTTGGAGCCACCAGGGATTGGTTCTGTCAGACATGGGGGAAGTTTCTGGCAGGTTCTCACAGAAGCCACCCCTGTATCCCCCCACTACCAAAACCTGGCCACAAAACCCCAATGCAGCTGGCTAAGCTAATTTTAAATTATTTTACTTTGAACTATTTTACTTTTTTTTACTGGAAATCAGTACAATAATGAGCTACTCTGATTTTAAAAAAATTAACACTAAACTGGCTACGGCTACTTTGCAATCATGAGACATAACCTGAAAGAAAAATATAAAAAATGGGTCTTTTGAAAACACTCTCTACAGTACACCTCCTATCACCTTCAGACAGCAGTTAACAGCCAAGGCTCAGTACATTTTAGGGAAAATGGTGTAAGGGCAACAAATTAACAAATTAACTCTTGTCCATACACCCAGAAACCCCGTATTTAAGACACCAAATGGGGACATATGACTAGATACACATAAAACTGGAAAAGAGCTAGAGAGATAAATAGTATCAACCATGAAACATTGCATAGAAACTGTCATAGATACCAAATATGTTTAAAAGTATTGGAGGAATTATGACATTAAAACCCAAGTTATCTTCGCATTTCCACTTTTATTTTGTTACTCCCTTTCCTTTCACTGGAATGGACTATGGATGGGAGTTTTTTTGTGTTTAACACTCACTGTGAAAGGGGTGGGAAATTTTTGAGTATCAAGAGACAAATATTAATGTCATCATTCAGTCAGGAGTACTGGTAAAACTGGTAAAAAAGATGTTCAGGATTTATTCTACATTTGGTAGGAAGAGGCTGATTAGAAATATGTCTATAAAGGATTTTTACAAAGACTGCCAGTTTTGGAAAAGCTCCCAAACTGATCCAGCATAGGTAGAAACGCTTAAAAATTCTGGGCTGGACAAGCTCTTGAATGCTGCTGTGCTTGAAAGCTTGAAGAGATTTACTTTGGAACCATTGCAAACTGCTTAGAAATTCTGACATCAGGTTTAGCAGAGGGGAAATCAAGGAAGAAGTTTTAATAGACTCATAAACTGTATCTTGTATCTTGTGTGGCAGGCCACTAGTCATGAACATACAATAAAGGTTTCCATGGTCTCAGCATTGAGGTGTGTCATTAGACAGTGAAAAACTTTCAAGATTGTCAATGTATTCCTGTAGGAAGAAACTATCTATTTCCCCAGAGTTGCTAGCAGGATTAGAATTACTTTAGCACCATATATGTATTTTAAAAATCCACTGCAAAGTATTCAGGAAGAATGTTCCACAAAGAACACTGCATAGGAGATTTTTTTTAAGCATATGGCAGAAAGCATATTAGCATGAATAACTTCTATCATTTTCCCCTCCTCCCAGCCTTGAAATTGCTGTGAGGCAAATACAAAGTGTAAATGAAAGTCTAGAAGAGAGGAAAGAAGTAGAATTTGCAAATCAGGGCTGGAAGTTGAAATCCAAGGGTTCCTGAGGACCAGTTTTTTTCTTAAAAAGGTGGTTACTTTTTAGTTGCTTTTACAATAAATGTTCTTGAAATTCAGAAAGTTCTAAGTTATGAATCAATGAAAGGATTTTGGAGTGTATTTGCACATCTCTGTTATTATCCTACTAATACAATTCTTGTGACTGGGGTTTTCAACTTTCTTTGTCATAGAGCTTTGGAAGGTTATATAATTACAAACTGCCTTAGACACCCATATGCAAAGTTAGAATAATAGTGCATCCATTCTGTTATCTGTGGAAGTTGTGAGCAATTTGTGGAGGAAACTGGGTCTATTAATGCTGGAGGCTACCTCAGATATCTGTGTCCACTGCTAACAATAAGAACTCCAGACCCTTTTAATCTTGAAACATCTGAGCACAGAGCATAAGAAATGTTAGAAACCATTTTTATTCTCTCCTCTAGTCTTTGTAATCCCCCTGGGAGGCCCAATAAGGCTATAAACATAATTATCAAAAGTGATTTCATTAAAAAAAAAGGAGATAGCAGATTTCCTGCTCCTCCTCAGTCTCTACTATCAGCAATGTGATGATCCTAATCTCCACATACATTGTTACATCCCTGCACTGATCTGCATGTCATTTCATATAGTCATGAACATCTATTACAGAAAGCATGTTAGGGAAATGTAGCAAGTTTCCTGCAAAATGTTGAAAACTTAGTTCCAGAAAAAGAGCAATCAGAATCCCAAGAGATTTCATCAACTTTATTTCTTTGCCTGATTGAGACCTCAGCTGCACCATTCAGTACTTTTGCTGTCCTGCCTCACTGTCTTCGCCCTTCTTCACCTGAGATGAGAACTCTGTGTGATGCCCAAATCCGTTCTGACTGCATGTGCTCCTGCAGTTTGGAGATTAGAGCAGTCTAAATGGGAGTGATCAGCTCAAATTTTGTGTCAGATTGATGACAAGTTATGATTTCATAGAAAAAGTGGCAGGATGATTTTTTAGACAAAAGGCGAATAGCCAATCGCATGCCAGGTAGGTTGCACAAGGTTTCAAGCCTTCCCTAATAAATGTGCTATGAATGAAAGCCTTCTACTTTGTGAAACTTTCAGGAAAACAAACAATAAGAATAAATTATTAAAGTGTACTTTTTCAATATTTTCACATTCATGGAGGCAAATGAAATAGCTGAAGCAGGTTTTTAACCACTCTGTTCTGTTTCTCAGTCATACTATTGGCATGTTGTTCTATTAGAGTCTATCAGAGAGCCACTGAGATTTATAATTTGGGCTTTTATAACCAGAACAAAGAGGATCTCGTTGAAGATGAAAGAAACATATAGTGGAGAGAATAAGCAGATCCTAGTAATAATTTCAGATGCCAAAAGAGTCTAGCAGCATTCAGCTTTGAAGTGTTCCTGGTCCTCTGGGCTAAGGTCTTAACAAAACAATAAGATAGTTAAATTATCACCTTGCTAAGGCCCAGAGAAAGTAGCACTTTTGGGTATCATCATGTAGACTGAATGATCTAATCCAGGTAAGTAAGAGAAAATGCTGCTGACACAGCAGAACCTTCTTGATCCCTTTTAAAAGGTCCTAGGAGCTGTGGTGAGAAGCTGGAACAGATTTCAGAATGTGTTATCTCTGCTCAGAGACAATCCAGGGACAGTCACTGTCATGCAGGTGATGAGTGGAGAAACACAGCCAAAAAAATTGCGGAAGGATAGATTTTCCAGTTTTAAATGATTTTGAAACACTTCAGTGTGCCAAACTCCTCCCTTGCATTGGTGTTTGGATCCAGCCTTGCCATTAACCTCATCTTTAAGAAAGCTGTGGGATTTTAAATTTCTTACCATACTCACATTTAATGAGCTATTTATCTTTAGTTTTTATTCCATTTCTATTTTCCCACAGTACCAACAGTATATTTTTCATAAATATTGTTATTACCTATTTAGGTTTAAAGAAAATTTATGTAGCTCTTGTCCATCATGGTATTAAATTGAAGTTTCTTAACAGTCTGTAGTACAAAAGTCTAAATAAAAGTTGGTCTAAAATGCTAGTTCCTATGAAATGTTTCTGCAGTCCAGCCCTTATAAGAGTGTCTATTCAGTAGTGATTCCAGATAGATTTTAATTTTAAAGAGAATTTCCTTACAGGTTTTCAAAACAATTGTTTTCCACTATTAAAGAGAGCATGAAATTTTAAAAGCAGAACAAGAAGATGGTTTAGAATGAGGATCAAGAGACAGAGTTTAAATTTGAGAGTGTTTTTTTTTAATAAAGATAAAAAGGGCTACGGAGTTCTCCTGCTTTTACTCATTCTCAAACTCTTTTATAAAGCATGAAGCTAATGCAGAGTGACAAAATACATTTTACCCACAAGACACCAGTTTATTTAGTATACATAATACCTTACATAAGGAAATCCAGATCACCACATTTTTTTGAGCTTTCCACATGAGTAGCTGAATAGTGGTTTTGTTGCAACCTTCCCTCAAAGAGATCAGATTTTTCAGGTCTTAGACTAATTTTCATAGAGGGCAAATTAGAAGGACATCAACAATCAACATAAACACATTAATAAGCCTAAACCAGTGTTTTGGCTGGCAACAATACATGCTGTGGCCTCCAGCAGACACAAAAAGTGGCTTGGTGTCTTGATAGCAAGGTGGCAGACATTGTTTATGTCCAGTCTTGGAGGATTCCCCTGGAATGCAAGCTAAGATTCGCCCGTGAAAGACTGATCTGGAACTACAGAGCACTGCATTTCTTTTTCTCTATTTTAGGTAAATTTAACCAAAACTAAATGGATTTCCCCCAGTATTCACAAACATCTCTAGCCCTAAAGTTGTCATGTCTCCATTCATAGTTTTATAGTCTGTGCCAGTCTGTGTGAAGAGATTGACAAGAAAAGCACCCATCAAAAGTATAATTTTAGTGAACTAAGAGCAGCAAGTACTCTTTTGATCTCATAATGTACTTTCTACCATGACTTTCATGTTCTTTTGCAGAGCTCAAAGAAGGCCTGGATACACCTACTTATTTTGTATAATGTGTGTGACAGGAAGCACACTGTCCTGCACGCTATTTTCCAACAGAATTTGGAACATGGAATCTGAACCATGTCCTCACTAACTCCTGTGCTTGAAGACTTCCAGGACTTCTAGTGAGTCCTTCAAAGAGCTCTTGACTTGCCTGTTCTGGACTGTAGCTCTGATGATACTGTGGTGCACATCTCCCAGGGAAGACTCCTCCTGGATGACATTTAGCATTTTTCTTTTTCTCTTATCTATAAGAAGCAAATTCTGCAGATAAACAAACACCTTTTACCAGTCACACATCCCCATTTATTCTTTCCATGAGTCTGTGCAGACAAGCTCCTCTGGAGCGTATTTGATAATAGTGTGTAACAGGCAATTCTGATCTGTAAATCCTGCATATTCAGGGCTTACTACAACCCACCCACACACCATTACACATTTTCCAAATTTCAGGCCTCATTTTCATGGGTTTTTTTTTGTCACTGTAACCATCATATATATATGTAAATCACCTGCCAAATCTCCTGCCATAATAATGACACCAGTGGGCCACCAAAATTCCCCGTGGAAATGGTAACACCTCAGTTGAGTAATGCTCTTGGAATATTCCTCACAAGATGAAACAAAGGTATCTTCTTTGTTCTGAAAATGCAGATTCAGGACATTTCAGTTGATCAGAGTTCAGCTACTCAAAATTGCATTTTGGAACCTAAATTCTCCTGAACTAAGACTGTACTCACATTGAGACTGAGATAATTTGTCATTACTACCCTTCATCTCATGAGAAGACTTCTTCTTAAATATTTTAAAGAGCTCCACAACAGATGGATAATACTTCTGCATGATCAAAAATGTAGTGTTAAAAAGTGATATTTTTACATTTAATTTTTATATAAGATTGGTGCATTTAATATTGTCAAATTAAATGTCATATCTGGTGGATAAAAATGTTTCTCCTCCTTACAAGCAACTCTTAAAAAGAAAAACAGTTAGGATTCTCCTGACCTGTATATGAATATTTCCTGTTTTATTAGAATTGTGAGCTTTCTGAGCAAGGTCAAAACAAATAAAATTGTTTAATGCTTGCATGGTAATACTAATATAATCAAAATCAAATTTAGTAAAAACCAAGTCATCACAGAATGTTTTGAATTCATCAAAACAACATTTTCTGATTTTCTGCAAAGAAATTTCTGTAAAAAAATCTGACAAGTTATACAAACTGCAGCCTATTAAAAGGAATTTAGCATAAAGGAATCTAGCAAAAAATTACCTGTTTTCTAAATTTTGCTAGAGGTGTTTACATGTACTGCACATATTCTTTCCTCCAAAGATTTGTTTCTAATACTGATTTTGTTTCTATTTATATCACTAGTCCTGATACCCTTATAGATGGAGAACAGTTCACATGAACTTTCCCAAATCTCACAATTCATCTCCAAACTAGAATAACAATAGTGGCTGAAAAAGAAATGAAAAGCCAACCACAGCCTCCATGTAAACATTGTGAAATAGTAACAATTCTCCTCAATCCCTTCTGAATTATTTTTAATGTCACCAGACCACCAGATATAAAACTCATTCTGTCCTGGTATTTATATTACTGCTAAAACTGAGCATCTCCAACTTCTTGGAAGAGAAGTTTTCCACCTTATCTGATTTTGAAAATTACAGGAGAAAGATCTAGAAGAAAATGCACTTTTCTAGTGCTTTTAAAACAAGCAGTAGTTTAAAGCTCAATGACAATAGGACATATCAGAAGATAGCTTTTGTCAGTAGTTCTAAAAGTCATCCAAACTGCAGTTTTCAACCAGAAAAAATCAACCTTTGCAATTCAGTTATGACCATCTTAAAATGTCTTGGACTTCTGATTACTTTTTTTCACTGCTCCTGGATTGGGATGACAAAACCACGAACCTCATTGCCTCCTACAGATGGTGGCACAAAATTTCAGCAGTGCAACCATGTAAGCTGTGTAATCCCTTGGGCTTCCAGCCATGACACAGCTGCTGCAAGGGGCAGTAGACAGGCACTATTGGGTGCATTTATTATAACTATCCATTTTAAAAATAGCACGTGTGACACTGAAAATGGGCTTTAGATAGAGGGGAACTTTTAGGAAAACCAAAAAAAAAGAATTAGTTTGTAATTTATCCCATTAACAGCTTTACTTAGCTGATAGGCAAGATCTTTCTCTGTTTTTACAGAAAATGAGGAGAATATCAGTATTCTCCAGATGGAATGACAGTGCAAACAAGTATGAGCAAGGTTTCCTCTGTAGGACATGTGCACAGGCATGGACACACACTCTTTCATGTGAATCAGGGATGACAAAACACAGAAGAGATGACAACATGTTTACTTCTTCACAGGTAAAAATGTCTGTGGTTCTTCAAATTTTCCTCTTTGAAAGAAACTAGGGCATCAGTGTGTATCCCAAAGCCAAATGCAGCAAAAGTCTAATATTTGGAATTGTCAGCCTATTCAGCCTATGCTCAGCATGACACTGAGCAAAACTGAGGGAGAACACAAAAGACAAATTAATTTCTCTGAGAATATTAGTTCTACATGCCACACAAAATAAGGATGAGAAAGAAACTAGTTAGATACATCTAATGTAAAATACTGTGTGAGTGGAAAACTGAATGAGGTGCTAATTTAATTTCTTCTGAAATAAATCTTTGTGTGCTGTGGGGAGATGCAATGCCAGGTCAGAAACCACCACCACAACCTCTACAACACTCAGAACACTCCAGGAGTTCTCATCATGGGTAAAGAAATAATTAAAAATAAAAAAGTCTGTTATATTTATAGAGTTGCTTTCATCCCAAAATATCCAGACATTCTTGATGAATTTAAACATCCATACCAATATATATGCAGAAAACTTTTTCCACTGCTGAAGCAGATAATTTTTATAAACAGCAGTATA
This sequence comes from Cyanistes caeruleus, assembly GCF_971803275.1. NCBI lineage: Eukaryota > Metazoa > Chordata > Aves > Passeriformes > Paridae > Cyanistes > Cyanistes caeruleus. The sequence continues at coordinate 11,558,853 of NC_141701.1, forward strand.
TAAGCCAGAAAGCAAAGAAAGTTACTTAATCTAAATTAATCCGAAGAGAAAATCCTGTTTCTTTATTTCTTTTGTCGTAGTGTAGAAGGTCTTGCAGAAGAGGAAAGAGATATATTCTGGTCTAATTGAACAAGTTCTAGCTTTAATTCTTTATTTATCGTGGTTTCTGAAGAAACCTGATATTCAAAACCCATCTGGAAATGGTCCTGGGTAACCTGCTCTGGCTCATGCTGCCTGAGCTGGTGGGTTGGGTCAGTAAATTAACTCTGGATGTTCCTTTCAACATAAATAATTATGTGATTTTCCTTTACAACTGAAGCAAGCATTTATTTTTTGTCACATGGAAGCAATCACACAATTTCATCATAAAATACCTACCTGACTGTTTACTCTTGATCTGAGAGAAGTCCCAAATAAAAGGTTTAAAACTGTTAAGGTATCAGATTAAGGACTGAGGAGATATTTTTCCTACATGTGAAATCAAGTACTCAGCCTTACAGAAAAGAATTTTCTCTGGCACGCAATATTGGGGTTTTCCTCCATGAAAATCTGTGGGAAAGGCCAGCTTCTGGTCTGACAGTCTGGCCAGCTTGTAATGCAGAGGCTCTAAAACCCTTGATCTGGTGACTGGGATTGCAGAGTGTGCCCATCTGTTAATTATCCTTAACCCATATCTCAGACCTGGGAATCCTACTGTGCAAGAGACCTCAGCAATCCTTCCAAGAGCCTTCCAAAGGCCACCATGGAATGTCTCTGCTGCACAGAAGGAGAAAGATTTCACAAACAGAAGTTCGTGAAAGCTCTAAGGTAAATGCTCACTCATCCTAACCTAAACTTAAAAAGCTAATATTTTTAAAGTCATTTTTGAATAGATATATATTTCTGAAGTTGGCAAAAAGCTCAGATCAAGTACTCAAGCATGCTGGAGTATTTTATCAATACACAATGTTCAGTGGTGAATACAATGGAGATGTTTCAGAGACAGAAGTTCCCAAAAAAATTTATTTGGCTGATTTTACATATGGGGTAGGCAAAGAGCAAACCCCAGAAAAATTCTTTAGAGAACCTGAAACAATTAAGTGCCCAGCTAATTATCCTGGAATAACTCCTGAAAACTACCAGTGTGTTTGGTATATTATAAATCAACTCATCTGAAGTCTATAGTGGGAAGAAAACAACAGAGAATTAAAATTTAAATCTTGATAAATATATACACAGACACACATGCATACACACTGCCCTGACATTTAAAGGGCAATGCTTAGACAGCTGTGTTTCTATTTTCCTTCGTGATTCACAAAAATATGATCCAGGCTAATAATAACACATAGATAAATGTCTTCTTCCCATATCGATGTACTTTTCTTAAAGTGTTTTTTTGAGATAACCATGCCAAATCTCCAGGTGTTGGCCAGGTTGGATTGATGTTGGAACAGAGGAAAACGCTCTTCTCCATCATTGCTGAGAAACAAATATCATCCCAGTCTGGCTGGGTATTGTGGCTTACAGAATAGCTGGGGCTCTATTTTTCTATACAAAGCAGAGCTATGTAATTTTACTGAGCTGAGCAATAATTTGGGCTTTTGTAAGGTTCTGTTGCCCCAGACAAGAAAAAGCCACATTTCAAAGCATTATTGAGGTTTTATACAATGGGCTAGCACCTGAAATGTTGGCAAATAGGAAGAAATCTTTGTAATGACACTATATGTGAAGTTGCCCAGGGAAAATTCCAGCGAAGGCATCAGCCTATAGCAGGAGTTAAAATGTGTATTTACAAAGTATATTTGCAAAGTCTCAGTATAAAGGTCTGCTTAGAGGGAAAAGCAAATAGCTGTCCTAAGTTTTAAATCAAACTTTCTCAAAAGTTTGGCTGATAACTATTATACTGTCATTTTTCTATAGATTATTTCACACATGTGACCTTGATATCCCCCTGGATCAGCTCCTAACCACTGTGCCACTCAGGATTCGATTGTGCTCCAAAGCTTGGTGCAACCCTTGAGGACTACACTTTTTGCAACAGCATGGGAGCATTCAAGGAAGATGCACCACTTGCTGAGGGAAGAGGCATTTAAGTTCAGTTTTTTCTTTTATTATCAAAAATTACACAGGGAAGAGCTCAAAGAGAAGGTCTTGTAGGTTCGCAGCAGGACTCCCAGAAACCTTTGGGTAAGATAACAGTGTGAAATGAAGAGCTGAAGCAGCAGAGACCTCATCACAAAGGTAAAGTCTGCATCCTGACTCATTGAAACATATAATCTTCTTCTGATTGTTAAAACAAAACAGTGCAAAAATACATTTTGGAGATCAGATTTTCTGCAGCTCCCTGATGAAAGAAACATGGCAATAAACCTGCTGTGAGATGGTGAGTTGCTCAGCCATGTGAAAATGAACACGAACCCAGACTGTAATATTTGATGATCAATTTGTTGCTTATTTTTTTTTCTTTGCTTTACTATTTGCTTTACTTTGCTATACTTCCATGTTATTCCTCAGACAGATCCATATTCTTTACACAGAACTATAATGCCTGAGGCTTGTAACTGTATGACCGCTCTCATTACAGTCATAAATCTTGCATTTAGTTGTCCTTTCTCAGATTTGAGTTGTCTTCTGTGCCATGTAAACTTCACTTTCTCAAACACCTCCTGCAGATTTGGAAGGGGTTGAGATTTTTCTTGGGTTTTTTTCTCTTCTGGGCACTGTGGTGAACTGTGGGTTTCTTGATTCTCCTGCTGCTACAAAGAAGCCAGACATATAATTTTGAAGAGCCAGCATCTGTTGCTGGCAGAGGTGAGTTGTTCATGTTTTGATGACTCCCTGTCCCTGAAAAGGGACTTCCCTTTCGTTTGCAGTGAACTCTGGTATGGTGCCAGCACCAGGTACTAGAGGGCACCTCAAAAACCACTGCACCAGGACTCAGAGGATGAGTTTTCCTTGAGGAACCTAAGGTATTAATAAGTTTGATGTTGCTCCCTGAAATGCCATGGAGCACTCACTGCCTGGCTGGCCTCCCTGTCTTGACCATGCCACAAAGCAGCCTGTGCAGAGACACATTTAACATTTAACACATAACAGCCTTGGTGTGGGTTGTTTTGGATTTCTTATTCTGCATGACACATTAGCATCTACCACCCCTTCAATTAAGCTTCTTGTTTGTTTGTTTTATTTCTTCATCTAAATCTGACTGTTGGATAATAAACATCATTTGCAGTAACCACACAAACTGGGTGTACGCAGGTTTTAGAAAGTGAAAATTACTGTGAGTGAGGAGCAACAGATTATTATATGTGTTCTATTATAATTAATTACTTTGCACAGCTGGGAACCTTGTTACAAGTCTTAGGTGTTTGCAAGAATGAATGGCCTTGTAAAATGTAGCTGGCAGCTAAATCCACTCTTGTCATCCATGCTCGTTTTTGGTGCTCTCAGTGCTGGATAGATGTGCCTGCCAAAGGCTCTCATCGGCCCATTAGTGTCTGGAGTGGCTATGCTCTTAAAAAGACATTTTTATTGCTCTCTGCCCTTTGGTTCATAGTCATTGCAGACACCCGGGAAATGCTTGATACACACAAACAACTAGGACAAGCCAGATAAACAGTCCTTGCAAAAACCACACATTACATATATTGATAATTACACACCAGAAGCCATCTGTTGAAATTATTTTTCAGATCCCTTTCTTAGACTACTGGTATGATTCAGGACCCCACGTGGCTGTTCATGTAAAGAATCATTAAATCTCCATTTTGGTTTGGGAAGGAATGATGAAAAAAAAGGTGATTATAAAATAAATTTTCTCCCATTATTTTTCCTGCAGTTGAGGTCATTCAGTCCCAATAAGACAGAGCTAGAAATAACCTCTGAGGCTTTGATTAGCTCACAAAGAAGTGCCAGTATCAGGGGGGATAATTGTGAAGAACTTGAAAAGGCCACAGTGCCTTCTATGGAACCATGTAAGGTTGGCATGGCCAATGGGCAGCCAGTGTGGGACACAGGGACAAAGAAACTCTGGGAAGCAGGTGGGGTCTGAACATCCTGATATCCACCACAGCTCCCACAGGTCACTCGAGATGTGGAAGATGTCCATGACTGCTGATCCTTTTGGGGACACTTTGATGTTTTCTGCCACAGTGCAAGATACCTGGGTTTGATTCTTAGACCAAGGACAATAAACATAAATATGGTACAGTTACCAAGCTCCAGGTAAGGAATTGTAGAAAATGCTGTCATAGAATTTTTGTTTGCTTGAAAACATTGCACTGTGTAGTCATTGTGTAGGATATATTCTCTTCCATGATGACTGCTTTCTCTTTGAAAGGATCCCATCTAAGCAAAATTTTAAGAGAAGTGATTAAGAGAGAGGGAGAAGGCAAATATACAAAGGAACTGGAAGTCATTCATCTCTTTCAAAAATATACCTGATTTTAGACGATGATGATTAATAACTGATGAAGGTTTTTTGTTCAAAATAAAGTGCAGTTAATTTATCTGGGAGTGAACTGTAATTTAGTCTATTATTTCCTCCCCAGAGGCAGTCTGCTGTCTCATGACCCGCTGAAAGGTCTACAGGTTACAGAAGCAAGGTTTAACCAACCAAGAAAACAACATTAAACCTATGTTTATATTTCAGTTGTCAGAAAACTTCACACAGACCTTTAAAATTAAAGGCCATCCAAAGGTATAGTGCATGTTCAAATAGAGACACGGATGATATCTTTTGACAGGCCATATATGCAGTGTGGGAAGATATTTTATGAAGTATGAGTTATTGGGAAAATAAACACACAGGACAGTGAAAAAGAAGCATTAGCAAAGTAATTCCACTGTGGAAAATGAAGGTAGTAGGAGCAGTCATTGTCATGAAGGCTTGAGTGTATTTGTACATGACAGGAGAAAGATCAACCAGGGATTACAATATGTTTGACTACATTAAAGAAATATTATGAACATGCACGATACAAAATGAAGGTGGAAATACGTCTCTGATGGCTAAAGACTGACTCAAACTTGCTGTCAGTCAAGTGGAAGAAAATAACTAGTTTCTTCTAGATTTTGATCCAAATTAAATATAAAAAGTCCCTTGGTATGACCGTTCTTAAGAATGTCTGGCTGAAGAATAAAGATTAATTTATTTAAAATTAATATTAGTATTTAAAATTAATATTTAAAGATGACAAACCAAAGGTCAGAAGTGATGTGATTTGCTGATCCAATTCACTGAACTTTTGGGTCATAAAGGCAAGCATATTGCATTTTTGAGTGATACTGTTTTATAGGAAGTTCACCACTGAGATATTATTTTGACTGATTTCATGGTATAGGATTTAAATACATGTATGGACACATTGACCTCAAGAAGTCTTGACAGCACTGGTGTCAAGTGCTCCAAGAAATAGAAATTATTAATTTGCCAAAAATTATTCCATCAAGAAAGAAGAATTTTCTTCTTGGCCTCACCCTTCAGCATCCTGAAAGCTTTGCTACTCTGTGATTCCTCTGCAGGATGCACTGAAATATCTCTCACTTGCTCATGGCTGTGTATTGATGGGATAAGAAGGTATAAGGGTTCAACCTACTTTTCAGCCTCATTTTTTGTTATGTTGAACCCAGAAATCACAGTGGAGAAAAGACTTTCATATCTGGAGTCAGTACTGGAAGTAAGAGTTAGAAAAAAGCTGCCAAGTGTCTTGATACCTTCACAAAAATAATTCTTCCTAGAAGAACACTGCTGTTCCATGGAAGAAAACATTACATGAAAGTAAGGATTACATTCAGTTAACCCAAGCTTAGGTAGCTTCTCTGCAGACGTTACCTGAGTTTTCCAGGTTCTTCTAATAATGATCTCAGGGTGCAACTCATCCATGAAAAAATGAATGTGGGGGTTTTTTAGGAGAAGGTAAATTCCTTCCTGAATTATGAGCATATAAGTTTGGAAACACTAGCTTCTACCAACTGATCCCAAGATATGTTTTTTTCCCCTAGAATGAAATTGAGAAATACAATTATTCCAGCTAATACAGTGATATTTCCATCAATATAGACAATAACCCTTTTAGACTTGAACAACATTATTTCCTTGCATAAAAACCTAAATTGTGGGGCTGCCCAGCCTTACTCCAGAACCTTAGTCAGTGCAGTCAGCTAAGGATGTGAGCAGAAGGTGCTGTGTAAGGATTACATGCCATGAACACACTTGCCATGTGCATGCAATAGATTTTTTTTTAGTAATTATCAAGCATACACCTGCCCTGAAAATTGCAGAGATTCAGAGAAGCTCCCCTAGTGTTCTACAGAATTAATAGTTGTTAACAGTAAAACTAATCAGATTAGCATAATTTAATTCAGATAAACACTTATTTAAAGGGTCTGTGGGAAGACAGTGCCTTTAAGTTTCAGGCACAAACAAACCTAAAGCATGGTGCTAATAACACCAAGGTGGCATGCTGGATGGGCTGTTCACTTAAGAGCTGGGCTTGATGTTCCTTCTGGGTCCCTTCCAACTCAGGAGGGATTCTCTGAGCTCAGGGAGAGGTGTACCACACCCAGACAAACCCAGAGTCCGTGGAAGGTGAATATATCGACTGAAGAGGGGTTTGAAAACAGGGATGGGCAGTTAGTCCCAACATCTGAAGAGAGCCACCGTAGCCTCTGGGATGGACCTCTCTGGTACATGGCCCAAAACAGATTAGACCAAAACTTCTGCACAAGCCCCACCCCTCTGGCAGATGGGATTTCATAGATGCTTATTGCACTGAGTGCCTACTTGAAGCCTTCTGTAAGTAAAAATCAACCCATTAATATTTTCTATTACAGGTAAAAAGAAATCTGAACAACATAACAAAATCTAGCAATCAGAGGATTGGATGGAAAAAATGGAAAAATAATCCTGATAAGCTGGTGCTACTGTTAAATATAGTCTGTAGAACTATGAAACAGCTCAGTATATGCAAAAAGGAGCAAATAGTCCTAAATGACAGTATGTAGGACTTTTCACAGAAGAAATACACTCATGTGGGTCTACAGGTTGTGTTACCAGCACCCAACCTGCTCTGCCCCAACAAAGTCTTTCAGGGCAATTTCTTCACATGTTCAGACACAGTAGTGATGAGCCCACATATAAGAGCTGCCCTTTTCTTGGGAGGAGAAGATACCAGAGAAGAAAAGGAATGTTGGCAGCTGCTGTGCTGACAGCTTTAGAAAGTCTGACTTGGAGACCATTTGAGATGTGAGGGATCGTCACACCTGAGCACTGCCTGAATGTCCTTGGGTACTGCAGCAACCAGTTTGATACCCAATAGGTGGTATCTCTGGGGCTCCCAAAACAGGGAAAACTAGAAGAGAATATGTGGTGACAGAGAACACCCTGAAGAACATTTAGAGCAGCAAAGGCTTGTGCAGTCAAGAGAAGGTTATGGCAAAAGGATTTATAAAAACACAAACACGAATTTTAGTTTCTTCCTACCAGCTGCTAATCACTGCACTGGGTCAGCTCACTAGGACTGACCAGGCTCTGTGGTCCTGCCTCACTCTGCTTCTGCAAGAAAAACCATGCTTCAGTTAAAACAAAACAGGAAAGAGAAGAGCAAAAAAGGAAAAAAAAGCCTGTTCTTGATGTTCAACGTAGGAAAAGGAAAAAAAATGAAAAGAAAAAGGAAATATCAAATGAAGAACCAAAGGAATCAGCTGTGGAAAAGAATCTTCAAATGACCACTGGAAATATGAATTCTGCCAGAAAAGACCTCAGCATCAGCTGCTTTATTGCTTATTTTGTTTCTGAAAGGGCTTTAAGAGCCTGCCAAGGATACAGATGAAGATTCACTTTAACAACTTGAAGCTGAGGGAAGTCTGGCATTTTCCTGTGAGTGACAGGTTAAAGTTATGACAGAAGAGAGCTTTTATTTTCCTTGTATGTTCCACATTTCAGTCTTACTTGATTGCCCCAGGCTAGTACTTTACACACAGACACTGATAAATCTGAGCTCCAAAGGCAATATTATGTACTACTCAGACATGCAGCACAGATGCAACTGCTTAGCTGACTGTTACCTGTAAAACCTAATTAAAATCAATAAAGACTTGTAGCTGGAGGTCCATGTTTTATCAGAGCATGAAAATGAGACAAAACTCCCAATAACAGTGGGAGTTTATCTTTGCAAATATCTTACAGTAGCCTGTGAACAGCCCTCACCTCAGGGTATTTACGCTACACCTGACCAAAGTTTATCTGTCAACCCTGTTGGAATACTGGCATACTTAACATTTTCTTCAACTCTAAATCTGCCATGGGATTAATCCTTTGCTCTTTAGTGACAAAAAGGAAGGCAGTTTTAGGCTAACATCACTGTTAAACTCTGCCATAAGCTTTCTAATGGAGTGGCTCTGAGACCCAACAGCTTGACTTTCATCCAGAAGTTTTTAGCTTAGAAAAACAATTGTCTTTTCCCAGAAAAAGCCCTAAACAATGTCTTTAAAGAGGTGTAAAGGAAGAAAGTCCAGAATCTGAAATAGGATCTGTTGGTCTGCTTCTTAACAGCCAATATTTCTGTCAGGGATTTCTCAAGTGTGAAAAATCCAGGGTCCAAATCTATAGTTTGAGATCGTGCATCTGGCTGGTACTTCTTTATTTCTCTTTCTTTAAAATATCAAACTTTGGTTAAATACAGAATTCTTAAGTGATATCACTGATAGCTATCATACTAGTGTTCACTAGAGTTGAATTCCTGTTTTACGACAGAAGTGGTACAAAACAAAAAGAAAATGGAAGGTCAGTTTGAGTTTTTTCACCCAGTTCTCCATATACAAGGTTTCTAAGCATCATGGAAAACTTTTAAAACAGAGATATCAGCAGTGTTGTCCTACAATGGCTCTGGAGATCTTTAAGATCAAGAAGAATATAAGAGAATTTAATTTTCCATGTAGTTTTGTACATTATAAGCTCAAAAACAGCAACAGATTTGCTCTTTTTTTACTTTCTCAACTGTAGGCAGTTCTCCATCACCAAGAAACAACCAGCTTGTTGAGGGTCCAAGTCCATGTCCCTACAAAATCAGCTAGAGATTTCCTTGCCAATAAAGAAGATTTAGCACAAACAGGTTCATGTAGCTCCAGTCCTGCTTCCAGTACCAGTGGGTGTCATCAGCACATACATCTTGTGGATAAACCTGGAAATCTCCCTCTGCCCATTTAGACATGGTAGAAAATCCACTCTTCTATTTTGTGAGAACATCAGACTGCTGGGTTTATGAATGTTGAAACAAATTAAAGGCAAAACAACCCAGTATTGCCTGTGTGCTGTTAAGAGAACAGTACAGTTCTCTTAATTTTTCCTTTGGCAATTCACTGCCTACTAATGGTGTACTTCTCAAGTGGCAATATAAAATTGAAATTAAAGTATCATCCCACTAATGATGTCATCAATATTTTGATTTTAATTTCTTATTATTAAGCACAAAAGTTATGACCAAGTATTTGCTGATTCTTCTTCTTGATTCATTTGTGATGATATCTTTTTTATTTCTGCATTACAGATGAAAAGTTGTTTAAATCTGTATTTTATACAATTTTGAGGTTGGGCTATTGGTTACACCAGAAGCCCAGGACTCTGTGTGACTTTTAAGAGCAGAATGATTTGATGTGGAAGCAAAGAGTCGAATGAACTTCCAATCCCCCAGCCCTGTGCCCAGAATATTCAGTCACTGCCATGCACCCTGCATTTAGATAGTAAGACCACCAGGTCTACAATAGTTAATACACCTGGCATTTAGCACTGCTTTAGATTTGGAAAGGGGAAGGGAAAAAATCCCCCAAACCTGAAGCTTTTACTCCGAGCACAATTTTGGATATATTTCTAAAACTATGGCACTGGCATCACTTTTCTGTTAAGGGTGTGCAATCATACTGACAGATAAAGATCGCTTTTGGCCTTGTTTCATTATTCTGACAAAGATTTAGCCTTGTTGAAAAATAAAGTTATGTGAATTGAAAACACTTATTAATTTTTTTTACCCATTACTGTGGTACCAAATCCTTGAGAAATAGTGATTTCTGGGCAATGCCTGTTGTTTGTGTTTTCTTCCTTTTGGCAGATGTTTATTTTATCTTCCTCTGGTAGTCTTTGAGATATAATACCGTCCCTTTATTTATCAGAATTCTATGCCTGTTTTCGATATGTAGAGATACCCACAGGCTCCCTTAACCTTGTCTCATGTTGCTGTGTTGTATGAATTATTCAGAAAGTTTAGCTTTTGAAGTGGTCAGTAATTACGTAACTTAACACCGAGATAAAAGACAGAGAAAGAACATTAAGAGACATCACAGAACAGATTTTCTATCCTTCAAATACAGCCTTAGTGTATAAATTTTAGAGACAATGTGTAATTAACAAGTATCTTTAATGTACTCTGTAGCATTTTACATTTTCAGAGTTCAAGGTTTCCCCCCTGCTGCCTAAGGAGCACTTAGCTTCTCATTTCCCTTATCCCCATGCCTACCTTTTGAACTGTTCTTGCGGTTAGTAAATCCTTAAAACACTGGATTACAAGAACTAAGAACATAAGAAATGTCAATCATTTGTGCTTAGGTCAATACCAGATCTGTCCATGACTCTGCAGAAAGAGGCACTGTTTCAGGAGATGACAAAATCCTGGCCTCTCTCCATATATTCGTTCATCACTTCAAAAGGTTCTGCTGGCATGTTAGGGTAGGGGTTTATCTTCATCTTCTTCATTTAGTATTTGTTTTGTATGTGTAGTCTGTGAATCTGTCTTTTAAATATTCTGCTATGGTTTGCCTACAATACCTCCTGTGGCAGCAAATCACAGAAGTACTTCTTTAAAACCCTTTTCAAGCAAATCTCCAGGCAGTTTCAGCAAGTGATCTCTGGTTCTAATGTTGCAGGATTTGGGGAGAAGCAGTTCTACATTTCCCTCTGCCTGTGTAATTTTGTTTTAGAGTTCAGCCTTTTGCAAGCTTTGTTTAGATTCTTTTTCTTAGGATACATTGACTTTGTCTACACCAGCACTCATCTGTCACCTTTTTGACCACTTTTTGGATACCTGATGTAATCCCTTGTCATTGATGCAGCTTCTAGTTACCCAAAAGTTGTTAATGCCACCCTCACATTTCAAGATATGGTGTTTCCCTTTTCAGTCATTGACAAAATAATGAATAAAACTGGCATCAACACTTACCCAGAGTAGGAGCTACTGCTGAGTTCTATCCAGCCTGAAAACCACTAAGCCCCCTACTCTGCTCTTCTTGACCTTTAACCAACTTTAAATTCATAGAAGGACTTTCCTGCCAAACTTGTAACTTCATAATCTTAATAAAATTTTGCTGCACAAACTTGTCAAAGGTCTTTTTAAAACCCACATTTCTCAGGTTCACTGGGTTTCCAGTTATATACCTGCTGAAACCATGATAGAGCAGCAGCAGAATGGTGGGACAAGATTCCCCATTCCGAGGACATTACTCACCCAATCCAGCAGTCTGTGCACTCCATGATCTTCTTTCAGCTCTCAGAGCTTAATGGTAAGAGAATTTACCTCTGTAAATAAGACTCATTTCAGAAATCTTGACACAGCTTTTTGGTCTAATACTTCATGTATATATACCTAAAATAAGTGTAGCTCCTGACTGGTCTGCTATGAAGACATTAAGTACAGGAACTTCCACACAATATTTGTCTGAAATGCCAGTAGTCTCTGAAAGACATATAGCACAAAGGTTACAGCTGGAAACAGGATTTTGTTTTATTTTTCTGACTCTCTTTCAGAGATGATGCTCACAAGCATTAACACAATGTGCATGAGCAGACAGGAGCAGGACAATGCATTCTTCAGTTTAGCTCTAAAAAACATTCCCTGCAGTCTGGTGAGAGCAAGTAACAGAGCTAAAGTGCTTAAGAGGCATTTGAATAATGTCTTTATACTTTTAAGTTTTGCATCTTTCATGATGAGGACTTTATTGAGCTTGTCTGCCTTTTCTCAGTGCTCCTCTGACATCATAGTGAGCAAGCCCACCAATTTTCTAGCTTGTTTCCTTTCTTTAAATAAAAAATTGATCTCAGATGAAACATAGTTTTCCAGGTGCTCTTCAGAGTTTTTAGCTCTCTTGGTTTTCTGCTACCTTTTGACTTGTCCTGACTTTTCATTCAGTTACATTTACCATTTTTAAATGCCAGCCTTTTCCATGAGACAGTATCCTTGTATTTCATTGAATCATAGAACCATAGAATGGTTTGTGTTGAAGGGACATAAAAAGACCATTTAGTCTGACCCTCTGCAATGAACAGGAACATCTTCAGGGAGATAAGATTGCTCAAAACCCCACTCAGCCAGACATTGAATGTTCCCAGGGATGAGACCTCATCAGAAAACTTGAGGGTTCATTTTGATCTCACTCTCCATGCCAGTGTTGAAGACACCACTCATTACTCTTCTCCATCTAGTTACTGAGACATTGCTTTCTTCTCACTGGATGAGGCCATCCAGCCAAATCCTTATCCAAATTCAAGGTCCTGACTTTACTCTTTGCCTGACCCATATCCCAGAGGAATGCAAACTCCACCAGTGTGTGATCACTGCATTCCAGACAGCCTCTGATCTTGTCACTGATTAGTTCAATTATGCTGATTTGTTTCCTATGAAGCTGTTCAGAACTTTTATGAGATTTCTTTGTTTTCAAATTTGTAGCAGAGAATTGATCTGTAGTTCAAAATTATTTTTGAGGAGTCACGAAATTGTTTGGAGGCTTATTGATTGGTAGATTTGTTTTTATCGTTGTTTTTATGCCAACTGTCACATTTTATATCATTCCATAGGTGGTGTATTTGACCTTTCTCTCTTCTGTGGTGTGTCTAAAACTATTGTGCTCACTCTTACATAATGATTTTTCCTTCCTATGCTTTGGATTTGGTCCTTCAAAACCAAATTCAGAATGGCAACCTATCTTAAGTGCACAGAGACAAGCTGTTCTAGCAAGCAATGATTTATTTATTCCAAAATCTTTTATCATATTCATAAGATATTATTCCAGTCTACATGCAGATCCTAGAGAGCTCCTATTACAGATTACTCTTAATCTGCCAAAGTCAGTTCTGCCTGTAAAGGGTAAGGACTCCTCTCTTGCACTGAGAGCAGATAAATAACTCCACATATTTCTCACACTTTTACCAGTGTCCCCCAGTGAGTTCTTTCTGATGTCAAGCTTAACAGTCTACAAGGAGTTGCAAAAGCTCATCAAAAAAAACAAAACCAAAACACAAACAAAAAAACACACAAAAGAAGAAAAACAAAACAAAACAAATAGATGAGTAAACCGATTTTCAACAATGGGGAAAGAGTTAAAAAATAGCAAGTCTGTGACTCTCTGTTTTAAAAATTGTGTGTGGTACACCCTCAGGAAATGGTTTTCAGGGTCTTCCTTATTTCCAGCAGCATATAGCTGCATGCTAGACATTATAGCTACTCTGCTTCACAGAAGCACTTATTTGGACAAGTCTTTAGAATCACCACTTTTGGAACTACTTCCCTTTTTACTGAAAAAAACATCTCACTTGCAGCTGTGCACTCATTAGCTAGATCTGTGAAGTTACTTCAATCAGCATTCTCATTTTCAATTAAATAGTTTTTATGATCTATTAACAACACCACTTAGTCACAGATCACATTGAAATATAAGTTCTGGGACAATATTAAACATAAATATTTAACATAAAAAAATATTTGCCTCATCAGCTGTATTTTAAACTACTGCAATAGGAGAAAATAACTCTTCATCTCTGACTGTCCCTGGAACAGTTCAAAGGAGTCCTCATGTAACATTCATGCCCTTAGGGAAAATGTCAGAATGTAAGAATATTGTAAAGGATCAATGACTTTCAGAAGGTCAGACAAACCTTTTTCTGTTCCTCTTTCAAAAATTAAAAATAAAAAGCGAAATAATATTTCCGTGTAATAAATCTTGGTGTGGTATGGAAAAAGATTATGTTTTATCTGCTGACATTAGTTTAGTCATACCCAGAACCTCATTCCTGAAGCCACCAAAATTCCCTTTTTTTCATCTGCAGCTATAGGACAAGCAAAACTCTCAATATTTATTATAGAATAGACTCACAGAATAAGCTGACCAGGACCATTGAGTTCTCACCCTATGCAGGACACCCCAAGAGTCACACCATGTGCTTGAGAGCTTTGTCCAAAAGCTTTTTGACCTCTGTCAGACTTGGTGCTGTGACCATATCCCTGGGAAGTCTGTTCCAGTGCCCAACCACCCTCTGCATGAAAAACATTTTCTTGATACCCAACTTAAACCTTCCCTGACTCAGCTTCATGCTCAGGTTCAGTCACTGGTTGTTTGAGCTAAGAAATCGGTACCTGCCCCTCTCCTTCCCCTCACACAGGACTTATATCCTGAAATGAGGCCTTCCCTCAGTCTCCTCTTCTCCAGGACCAAACAGACCAATTGATTCCAGCTGCTCCTCATATAGCTTCCCCTCCAAGCCCTTCACCATCACAACAGCCCTCCTTTGCAAGCCCTCTAAAAGGTTAATGTCTTTCTCATATTGTGGGGCCCATAACTGCGCACAGGATGTGAGATGAGGCTGCCCCAGAGCAGAGCAGAGAGGGACAATCCCCTCCCTTGACAGGCTGAAGATGCTGTGCCTAATGTATTTCTAAATTCTCCTCTGCTATTTGCATCAGTGTATAGGACACTTCACTGAAAATATTAGGGTTGCTTTTCTGTCAAGATGGGAGATCTCTTCATCATGTTGCAGGATGGTTTCTCAGGACCCTATTAATTCTGGGCTGTTGTTTTCTGGAATTTATGCTTCAGGATCAGCAGCTTAATCTCCTCTGTGTTTACCAGGACGATGTCTGTGTTAAGCTGGTAATCAGAGACTTTGTTTCTTTAAAAGAAAATATTTTTTTTAAAAACTACACAGTAAAAATGGATTCATTTGGAATTTGGATTGTGCCCACTTTTCCTTCTAGCAGGTGGAATACCTTTCCTCTTCAAACCACAGAGAACACATGAAGTAGCTATGTGTGGGAAGATATAGTGGGAGGCAGGTGGTAAATGATGTTCATATTATTCATCCCAATTCTTGACTAGATTCATTTCACTATGCTTTTGCTATTTAACAGAGATGCTAGGATGCAGTTCCTCACATCTGTGTCTCAAGTACAGATGCCAACAACTGAGCTATCCATCTCCAGTTAGACTCAATGGGAGTATCATCAGTGCAGTGGGTGAGATCTTTCTGACCTGACAGAGTCTGCCATAACCAAGACTGCACTGGCAATCCCTGGTGGCTGCTCTGTGGAGTCCTGGCCTGCTGGGCTGTGCACCTGCATTGCTCACAGCCATAAGGTCTCAGATGATTTTTCCCCACACACACTGCATGTGCCATCCACCCAAGTCACCAAACAGGGTTGAAAGCCATATCCAGAAAATTATTCATATGCAGGCAATTAATATTCACAGTTCCATCCTGACAGACTCAGAGCAATGCTTAAACTCTGTCACAAACCTCAGCTGAATCCAAAGGGCACAAACATGCCCTGTGTGACCTAAAAGATTTGGGGTTATGATGCACAAACAAGTTACTTGAGGCTCAAAGGTAGCCGTAAATTAGTTGCTGGCAATACTTGTCCTACTATATGTTCATCCCCAGTGGCACCCTACAGTAAACACGGGATAATCTAAGAAATTTTAGCCCCTACAGTAAAAAGGGCTCAGCTGCCTTGTGCTTATTAAAGAGGACCATGTGAAAAAGGGAAGTGGAGGACAACAGTTAATGGCTGATATAATGGATGAGATTCAGCTGATCAAATGTAAGCATCTTTTACCTGTGTTTAGGGATATGGTGGTCAATCAGGGCTTGCTTGCCCACCTCTTCGTATGCTAAAGTAGACCTCCAGACTATGTAAGATGAATTCTTCCCTATATTTGCATATTCCTTATCCTGGCTGTAAAAGGACTAGGTCACTTAGAGATGGAAATGCAGATGGATGGATGGATGGATGGATGGATGGATGGATGGATGGATAGATAGATAGATAGATAGATAGATAGATAGATAGATAGATAGATAGATAGATAGATAGATAGATAGATAGAATATGTCCCTTTTTGTTCCACAGCAATTTACACACATGATGTTATCCCAAAGTGATATGTGCACATTCCCATTACTTTTCATGAGCTGGGCCAGAGATTAAATTTTTTCTCCTGGTGACAATTATCTTTCCCAGAGAAAGGTGATAGGGCACAGCTGCAACAATGTTTTTTCCATGAGCCTTTCTGTGGTGTACATCTTTTATTCCAAATCTTTTAGAAGAATAACATTTTTACATTAATTAGCACTTGTATTTGTGTATTTATGGAAGCACTTCACAAATTTCACTTTATTTATGAAAACATTTCATGCTGCTATCAACACTATCCCTAGAAACTTGGATTGTTTGCATTAAAAATAATAATAAACAAGCAGGAGTTCATTTGAAAATAACAAGGTCTCTGAGCAATTTCATTGTTTGGAAAGAGGGTCATTGCTGAAAGCATTTTCATTGAGGCTGATTAGATAGAGCATGGGGGGTTCTGATGCAAATATTTTTATTCCAGCAGCAATGATATTAACCATTTAAAGCCTGATGTGCAATATGGAGGCAGAAGAATAATGACCAGATTATTCACTGGGTGCCTCTTTAACCTGCCTGGCACCTCTCCATGAACTCTCATGTTTGGCTCTCAGGCACATGGTGTGATTCTTGGGATGTCCTGCACAGGGCCAGGAGTTGGACTCCATGATCCTGATGGGTCCTTTCCAATTCAGCTATTCTATGAGTCTGTGATTCTATGATCCTTTCCACTCTGCCCATGATCACACAAAACACCAGAAACAGGTTTTAGGTGGGAAACCTATGCAGGTGCTGTAGGACAACTTCCTTAAGTAGGAGACTATCTCCCAAATTCTCCATGCTATATGGATCTAGTTCCAGGGCTGAAAGAAGAGCCATGGCAAATTAAGGATTCTAACATTCAGGCTGTATGTGTGACTAATCCTTTCTATCCTGCCTATTAACCTCTGTTTGAGGCAGATCAAGTGAAGCCTGGCTCAACAGCAGCTGCCACCACCCACACACTCAGCAGCAAGTCTCCTGTAGGGTGAAATTTATGGCTGTGTTGAAACACACCAATTTCAGTCAAGTACTCAGTCTGCAGCCCATCACAGTGGTTCTCCCTGAAGAGTGTAAAGTGAACCAGCTCTTGCAGACAGCCCTGACAGCCCCCATTGCTTTACTTTAGTAGTACAGATGGCTCTGGCTAACTTGAAAATCAGAGAGAAGAGATCAGGGTGTGCAGGCATACCCAGGCTAGCTTTAAACTGGCTCAGCTCAGCTCGGCCCAAGCCTGTCTGTGTTCACCCAAGGTGGTGACGCGTCCAGACTGTGCTGCCACAGGACCCCTCCTGCTGATAACAGTTAGTGCAAGTGTGTCTACATGTATTCCAAATATACTTTGGATTACTTGATGTGCAGGATTGTCTGGAGTTTAGAAGAGGCCACCCTGAGCAAGGCTGGGAAGAAGTCAGCACATGTTCACGAGTGCAGACAAAAGCTGTGGCAGTGAACCAGAGAGGCGCTTTGGAAAGACAGAGAAGAGTGGGCAAGTTTTGCACTTGGCAAACAGGGCATAGCTTGTTCTGCAGACCTTCCTGAGTCACTGTGCACTGTGCACCAGTGCCTGGGGTCCCCACCTGTGCCAGGCTGTGTGGTGAGGGTGAGCTGACACATCTCACAGATGTCAAGACCCCGCAGTGACAAGTACAGGATGGGTGGCAGGCAGATGGTAGAATTGAGTAACTGGGATGGAGCTCTCCAAATGGTTGCAAGAGCCTTCTCAAAACTTCAACATTTCCTGGTTTCCACCTTGTGTAGCAGAAACCTCTGGAATATATGCTTTAAGGAAGCCAGAGTCTGATTGACAGGCCAAATCACCATGGAACACTGGTGTGAAATCATATGGAACAAGGAAATGTCTGAACTCTCGGTTACATTCCTTGGCACATAGTTAGGAAGGATTAACATGAGCAGAGAGGGAAAGGTGAGAAGTCCTGTAGAGATGTGACTGTTTTGGTAAACAACCACTGGTGGCAACATAAATATCCAATTATCTGGAGCTGAACAAATTGGCAGAGAGCGCAGAAGCACTTCCTTTCTATCCACCATGCCCAGCATTCCTTGGAACTGGTAGGTTATACCTATGGTCAGGTATCTAGTGGGTGCAACAGGAGTGTATTCTTAAATAACTATTTATTGCAGTATGCTCACTATGGCCATACTGAACAGCTCAGAAAATCTGGGAGCAAGATAGAGAGATAGCATATCCACTGGCATCTGTGAGTGAACAAGCTCCTCTGCTGCTTTAAACAGTTATTTAATTTAAACTTGTCTAATTTAATTCTTTTGCTCTCAAGCTGTCAGCTCCTGTCTCTGCAATGCCAAAAAGGCCAGCCTTCACTGCCCATTAATCCAATTTATGCTACAACATCACTGCCTTCCTCCCAGGCTGCCCATCATCCAGAGAGGAGCTCCCTGTAAAATCTGCAAAGCTTCAGTGTGTCCATCTTGTGAATGGCTCTGCAGGCAGGCTGCTCCTAGAGCAGCCCAGCCAGAGATGAGGACACCAGTCTGTTCTCTCTGCTGCCTCCCACACTGAACATGATGGTTTGTCTTTTCCACTGCACCTGTATTGCAAAACCAATGCATACACTCTTGATCTTTTTTTCTCTGCTATAGTCAAACTATTCACAATATAGAGTATGTACATCCTAGTGACAGCAAATTCCTGCACTGTGGGGACTATTTTTCTGCTCTTTCACCAGGATCATAAGGTCTTGATCCCTCATAAGAACCTCTGAGCCTTCATAGGCATTACTATTTATAATAATAATGTCACAAATTATTTGACCTGTGGCTGTCACTTTCAGCATAAGTGAGGACATTTCTCTAAGTGCCAGTGGTTTGCTGCAGTTCTTCACCTGTCTTACAAGACCATGTCCTAGTACATTTAGAAAAATGGAAGACATTAAAGCAAACCATGGATTTTTCTCCACTTGTTCCCTGGTCTTTAACCATTGAAGTACCAGCTGGATTAGCACATCTACTCTTAAATTATCCTTAAATAGTCTTAAATCAAGAGGAGAATTAGATGTTAAATGTCAGTTCACCACAGGACTGGAGCTCAGGTTGGCTATAAACATAATGGATTTCAGTAGAGTTACCCCATATATACAAAAGCATAGCCAAGAGCTTAATTTGATCTTAAAGTAACATTTCAAAAGACTCATCAGAGCAGTGGCTGGGTTTTCAATAGCAGCACTTAACCACATTTCAGCCATGCAGTGTCATCAGTGTTCAGTGGGAATGCTCAGGTGCAATTTGTCTCACTGCTTTCAAGAAAGCAAAGTGAAGCCCTTAATTCTGTTAATGAAAGCTGGGGCTGTGTTTTCCACATGGCAGAAACATAGTCCTGTGTCTATATATTAGAAGGGAAATTAATCAATGGAAAAGCATGGAATAGAAAGTGCTATTCTAAAAATAACAACAAAAAAGTGAACCAATAATTATTTTTTACACAAAGGCAGCTGTTTTGTTAACTCCTGTGTATATGCAAGGCATGAATCAGCCTGCAGTTCTCTTGACAGAAAGACAGCAATCAAATCACACAACAAGTTATTCTGCTGTCATGTTTGATACATTAAAATGTGCTGAGCAGGCATCAGCAGAAAGCCTACAGGACTCGGGAAAAACCATCACATCACCAGGAGAAAGCATTAAAAGTTAGTTTTAGCCATTTCTACAAGAGATAATGGAATCTTTATAATCTGACATGGGGGACAGCCAGAGAACTGAGAAGCCAAACTAGGACACAAGAATTCTTACAGTTTAAGGAACTTTCTTAGTTGAATTTTGATTTCAAACTTGAGCATGCTTGGGACAACAGACTAAAAACTTTATTCACATTTAACTTTTCATTACTTAGACAAACTGTTTACTGGCTGAAGCAGTACCAATTTCAATAGCTCACTATTCTGTGCAAAAATATTCACCTTATAATTTCTTTTCTTGTTCAATTTAAAACATTATGTCTGAGAGAATGAAAGGAAAATTCTGTGTGCATTTTTATACCATACTATATGAAGATTCTGAGAAAACTAAAGAAATATTAGAGTTAATCATAATTTAATTATATCATTGAGTATAACCATCTGTTGTAAGAAAATGACCTGACAGCAAAGCAAGCAGAGCTGACAGGCTAGACTGCATGTAGACAATAAATCATTTGACAAATACAATCTGCTTTCATTCCTTTTTGCTAACTAATCTGTGTAACAGCTCTGCTGAGTTACTGGATCTTACAAAGATATTACTGGTTCCCGTCAAGCACACATGGCTGCTAATGCAGTGAGAGAAAGGTTATGTTTTACCTAAGGGCAAACTAAATCCTGCTTTATTGACATGCACTGGTAGATGCTTTGGAGATCAGTGGGAAATTAAAGATACAGAACTATTAAAGAAACATCAACAAACTTGAAAAAGTATCTGAAATATATTCCTTTTACCTGTTGATTGCTGCTAGGATTTTACATCATAAAGGGTATGTATAGGATACTTATAGCCAAAATACTTAATATTTTTTATTTTAATAGACTAACAGACTTAGGAAGAATGAAGTTAAATGCTAGGGCTGTGGTAGAAGTTTAAAGGTACATGAAAAGTAAAGGTCACAAAAATGACAGTGGCCTTGGCTGAGGATTTCCCTACAGGTGGCAGACTTGCAAGCTCACAGAGGGACAATGTAATGGAACCAGGTCTAGTGGCAGCTACACCCACAGTCTAGAGGTGATCAAATGATCTTGTGCATGAATTTCACTCAACAAGCTGAACCACTGGTCTGCTTGGTGTCAAACCCCAGTAGCTCATTTTACTTCTCCTTTCTACAAGCTTAATTTAAGAGCTAAGAGTGACTCTGATTGCCACCTTTTCCTGTGCCAGAGAGGAGCAGTACCAACTGTGCTGGGACCAGGCTAACAAGTGATGGCTGTCCTGTTGTGAGCCAGGCACGTGTTCATACCCTGCGCTGCCTCTGATGCTCCAGGCTGTGCTTCTCCACCCATTTGGCTTTGATGGATCCCAACAACCCCATTTTTCATTGCCTTGAACTCATTGTCAATGCATTGTTTACTTTTAGTGTCCACTGCCTACAGTTTGGGCTTTGAGTCCACACTGGAGCTATCAGCTTCACCAGCAGCTTTCACCTTCAGCCTCACTCAGCTGAGGCTACTTTGGGTGCTGCTCTGCTCATCCAAGAGGACTGAGAGCTGTTGCTGAATGCAGCCCACTGTGGTATTCTCATTTCTTTGGGCCATCCCCCATGCACATTACCACACTGAATTGCTGTTTTTCCTGTGTATTTGTCCTTTTCTTTGCCTAAGATTAGCATGGTCCAATAATCTGATCCTGCTAAACAAAAGTGAGTCAGGGAGTGATCCTCATGTCAAGAGGTGTGAACCTGTTTGTATCTACATTATTTAGACCTAGGTAGGATGTGGGATTTCTCTGTTCAAAATATCTGAAATATTGTGAAGTCAGTGATGAGCTGACCTGCATAGAAGTCACAGGGCACAAAGGACAGCATGTGTTGCAGTTCTCATGGAATCATTCAGGTTGGAAAAGGCATCTTAGATCAAGTCCAGCTATTAACCCAGCCCCACCATGGTTCCTGTAAGAGAAAAGCAGGTTGACTAAGTGTGACAAGCCTGCTACACCACCACCACAATGCTGCAGCAATGGAAGAACCCAAACCAAGAAAAAAAAATTTTCTCTCAGTCACGTAGAATAGATCTCGCCTATTTCAGCTCAAAGCTGTAAGGGCACTGATTGTGGGGCTGATGAGCCTCTCAGCTGAAAAAAGGCAGAGGCACAGAAGACTGTAGCAAGAACAAATCATAGTTTGCCCACTGCTGAAAACCAAATGCTGTAACACAGGAGAATTGTAATGAAACTGAGAAGTGGTGAAGAGTAGGGAACTGTCATATGTGATCATTTAGTCTCATGGATCAAGCAATAATGTATTTTCATTTATACTCCTCAAGACAAATCCAGTTTTATTCATTATGCAGCATTACAACAAAATGTTATCTTATGAAAATTACAGGTCCTTGAGGCAGCCTGTCTCCTTTCCTAATCATCTAATGGAAGAAGAAAAGTCCTTGTGTTCCTGGAAAATCCACCCTCAGAATATGTGCTATACTGATATGATTGTTTGTTGAAGTGTGGAATGCAAGCACTTCTTTCACATTTTCTCTCACTCACTAAATTGCTAAACATGTTTGCCATGGCTGGAGTTTTTTTGTATCACATGTTAAATGAAACTAATCCTTCTCTAATTATTTTTTTTTAAATTAGGCTTTAGATCAATGACTCTATAAGTTTCAAAGTGTTGCAGTGCTAGGTACTGACAGTAGCATAAAGTAGAGCACTAATTTACAAATGGTCATCACTTTGACTAGAACCATTCATGCAATAAAAGTGTCTTGAATGCTGCACATTAATGACTACAGGTGAAAAGTTCTGCCTCTACCCCTCTGCTCCTCCAAGTCAACCATGCAATTGTCATCCAGGCTGACCCAGAGCTGGTGCCTGTGACAGGGCACAACCTCTTTCACCAGGATTTAAGGCAGACATTAGAGAAAAAGATTCATCTGAGTTTCCATGTGCATCCATTACCCAATACCCTGCAGCCTGAGGATAAATCACTTCCTATCTTCTGTGGGCAGTAGGGTCAGTCTCCAATGGGTATGCTGGCACTTTAGGCACCTACAGTGGGTATCTCAGTACAGGTGACTTATCTGGATCCAATTCCCACCCTGAGGGCTTTCCTGCTTCAAAGCAGACAGAGCAAAGACCAGTATATAAATAATTATCAGATGTTTTACAGTGCAATCTAAGATAAGGAGGCTTGGTTTTTCCCATGGGCCAGAAAAGTCCAGGACACTCATGCCAGAAGAGAGATCACATCTAAAGGTCTACAACAGAGACAGAGTCTGCAAGGTCACAGAGAGAGACTTCTCACTCTTCAGTTCAGCTACCTCCCTGGTTTCTATTTTCCCCTCTGGATTTTGTAGGTGGCTCCTCCCTCTCCAGGGAAAAAAGGCTGAGGGATCTCACTTCTCTCTTCAAGCCATCCGTGTGCTGTAATGAATTTTTCTGTGTCTGGGCCAGCTCAAAAAAGGGAACACAAGTATTTTTTTGTGGAACATGTCAAAGTATCTAGGTATTTAGAAAGCTATAATCTAAAATGTCACCTCCTGAAGCCCTTTGACTCAATTTCCCCATTTCCCCATAGGACCATTCAATAGACACTAGTTCTTCAATATGTGATTAAGTTTGTCTCTTCCATGTTCCACACCTTCTCCCATGACAGAAATTCACAGATTTGGAGGAAGTTATTGGAAGTTCCGCTCCAGATACTTCTTTTTGCATATATTTATAACTTCCATGTATGGGATGCTGAGTTCCAGATCAGGGAATATTAAAAGTACCTTTAGATGATTTTTCTGTAAAGATACAATTTTGCTACAAGGACAGCAGCAATCAGTTACATAAAACTGAAATTTAGGAAAATAACCAAATATTCATATAAGAGTAGTTCACAGCAAATATGGTCTTTTTCATTTCATCTTGTACTCTGGCTCTACATAGGTAAAGAAAGATAGTTTCTGCTATCTCAGAACTCTGATTAAAACTCAATAAATGCAAAACAAGCATGTAGGTCAGAGAAATACCTGATGACACTATTAGAATATCCAGCAGCTCACAATGTCCTAGTGTCTGATAGAGAGCTGGTATCTGTCATTTAATTATAAAGGGTCCACAAACATCACAAAATTTCATTGGTAGTGCAAACGTTTTTCAACCTTAAGAAAATTGTGGGGGGAAAAGTATCTTCAATTAACGATTAACACTTTAATTTCTATATGTCCCTTGGGAAACCTTGGGTGAATATTGCTAGGAATTCATTCAACAAGCTGCAGAAGGCAGAAATTCTGTAAACACGAGGCAGAGGGACTCCCTCCTCACTACTCTCAACAAGTCTAGGTAGATATATTTTGTCTCAGTGTTATTTAAAAGAGCAATGCGGCCACCTCTGATTCTACTGCAATAGCTTCATTTAGAGTATCCTAAACTCTTAGATATGTTACATAAATCTGAATTAAGGAAAGCTTTTCCTATTACCCTATTCTATGTTTTCAGGGTAGAACAGTTATTTCCTTGCAGTTTTTTAGAAGAACTTCCCCAACAAAAGTTAGAGAATACCTCAGGCTGTGTTAACCTTGCCCCATACCACCAGGTCAATG
Source organism: Cyanistes caeruleus (assembly GCF_971803275.1). Lineage (NCBI taxonomy): Eukaryota > Metazoa > Chordata > Aves > Passeriformes > Paridae > Cyanistes > Cyanistes caeruleus. The sequence goes on from NC_141701.1 coordinate 11,583,283, forward strand.
AATAATTCAAAAAACCCAGTTTTTGAAGAAAGCTCTAATTAGACAGTTTAACTTCTATCTAAAAGGACTCCTGAAGAAAAATGGGACTCTTTTCTTCTGCTTGAGTTAAAACATTGGGGAGTTGATATTGTATGAGGTGAAAATAGAACCAAAGGTGGAGTGCAAGCACCAGTAGCTTAATAAAATATGAGCCTCAGTTTGATTTGTGCTTTTCTCTCAATGTCCTTCTGTGTATTTCATGGATCACCTCAAGGCATAGCTTTGACATAGAACTGAAATCAAAACATAGCAGATTTCCTTCTGGTGTTTGTGGAAGAGTGCACAATATGAGAAAAGGCACAGGAGAAACAGGTCCCTGTGTTCATTTCAACCCTGAGATTATCTTGTAGCCACTTGCCAGCCCAAGATTCCCACTCTTGTGCTTTCTGCTAATCCACTGCTAGAATGCTATTTTGCTCTCTGGAAAAAAACAAGCATGATTATGAGGATGATGCTCTTAATGAAGCACTGCACTATGTGTCTCCAAATTCAAAGGGCTACCCAGAACTGGAGCTGCAAACAATCTTTTCAGGCTGAGTCCTTTTTTTCGTTTTATGTTGTACCAGGCCAAAATCCCATATCCTAATAAAAATCCTTTTAAACATTGGAGGTGGAATACTAATTTTGTGCCTTGGATTTATCACTAAATTTTATGTTGTAAAAAGCATGCAGTTTTATGCTAGCATTCAGCAACTGTTTGCACTCTGGAAATATTAGCTATTTCAGGGCTCTGCTGCTGGACTGTACCTCTTATTTATAGATCATGCCAGCATGCAGATTTTTATTCATTAGAAACTCTGCACTGCACTAAAAACTAGGCCATCTATATGTAAGATGTAGGTTTAGGTGGATAAAATTATTTTACAGCATTTCAGTAAATTCAATTAGCCCTAATAGTCTCTCTGCTATCAAGATGTAGGTGACACTGCATCATGGAGTCTAAACAGCTCATTCACCTTTGCAGAGAAGCAGATGGAAATTTTCAACTTGCTTCACTTCCATATTCCAGGTGCTTTTGCTTCCCTGCTGAAATCTGCCCAATTCCTGGATCCCAGTTGCTGGGACACAGTTAAATTTACTGATGTCCCTCTTTGGGAGAAAGGGTAGCTGTGTTATTCCCAAGAGGCATTTCAAGCCAGACCATGGAAGATGCACATTCATTACTGCAGTCCAGCAGTGAGGTCTGTAAAGGGCTCAGTGCCCCCCAACACTGACACCTCTGACACAGGGTCTCTTCTGGACAGCCCTGAATTCAGGACACAGGGACTTCCTACAGCATGGGAATGCAGGGACCTGACATGGAGACTGGCAGGGATACAGGTGAGACCTCAGCCAGATAATGGCAATGGTAAGAGCATCCCTCTATTCCCCCTTCCCAATATGCTGCTTAGTGGATCTTCTCCAATGGATGCAGAAGACCATGTAATTCCTGTCTCCCAAATTTTATACTGAGGAGGGTATATTGGTATCCTCTCTTCAAATCTTAGCATCCTGGCTTGCAATAAAATGTGGCTCTGCAAATTCAAGACATTTTGCTGTTGCTGGCGTTAGCTGTGTATTTTGAGCAGCAAAGATATTTTCTGTCCTTGATGGAAACAAATCACCACTTATTTCTTTAACATAAATATATTTTTTCATGGGTAATTTAAAGACTGAATTATTTTCAAATTACCACTACTACTATATCATTAGTTCTTCACTACTGTTTAATCATTAAAGTTTCTCAGTGATGCAAGAATTACAGATTTTTGTTTCAGCTATTAAAAAAAAAAAAGCAGGTGATAACTTTAAGTAGCTTTATATGCACAGAGCAGGGTAAATATTCATAAAAGTAAAACAATCTGAGGAATGCTTAGCAAAAGAGACAAACAAAATCCTATTCAAATTCCAAAGAAAATTTCATGTAAAACATTTTTGTTTCAAAATATACATGACTATAATTTTCTGGAAATAGATTAAATTCTATATCTTAAAATTAACTCCCTTCCAACAGGATGAAACTCTAATTAAACAAAAGAGTTTCTATTTGTTCTTTGTCAAAAACAATAAAGAAAAATTTTGAGATTTCTCAAGCAAGAAACTCAATTTTTCTCAAAGATACATTTTTTACTCCTACAGTAAAAGTATCAGGTGTAAATTTGCACCAGATTTCATGTAACTACAGCACCAGAACTGAGGCAGAACTGGAGGGTTGGAAAACCACTGTTTTGGACAGATGCACTTTAGGTGGGCATGCATATACCACTAAAAAACATCATGAACATAATGAAGTATTGTGTTGTGTTGCTTGCATAGATACAGTTTCTAGAAATAAAAAAGCCTTAAGAGGTCAGAACCCTTGTGGTCTTTCCTTTTTTTTGTGTGTGTGTGAAATGTCATGAAGGCTGAGCTGCTGCCCAGCTCATTTTTGTGTCCTGCTGAGCTGAGGCCAGGCCAGTGTGACAGTGTTAGGGCATATGGAGATGTGCTGAGGATGCAAAGCCTGGTAGGATAAAACTAGAAGACTAGAGAGGGAATCAAACTTACTGCCCAGCTGTCTTTTGGGATTCCTACTGGCATGGGCTATTCCCCAAACTGTGCACAGACACTGTCTGGAGCCACTAGCTCAAGTCAGAGTCATGGTGGCAGGGTGTTGGTTATTCAGGGATTTGCAGAGCCTGTGCTCAGTGGCAGTCCAGCCCTGTTTTCTTTACTAATATTGACAGCTGCCAGGATTTGAGCTGGCAGTGCAGGTATGGGCATCAAGAAGGACGCTGCTGTGCATTTCATCAAAATGGAATCCAAACATTATATAGACTCCTGGACAGGGAAAATGCCTGTATTCAGGAAGGAAGCTTAATCACATTGCTACCCACAGACATGTGCTCCAAGGCCTGTTGGAATCCCTGGCACTGAAGATGTGCTGAAAGCCCTTTCCCCGAGTCAAGGCTCCCAAGGCTGCCAGGTGATTCCCTCAGGTGAGCAGCATTTGCACTGCCTGTTCACAGAGCCCAAAAAGGGGCAGAGGAACTGCAAGCAGATCTGTGTCAAAATAGTCACACACATCAACCACCATCTTCAAGGAAGATGTTGCAAGCTACTTTCCACTATTTCTGGATCTTAATGTGGGACTTTGTATGTGTGTAATGCAGTGGTAAAACAATAGGCCTTCTTAAAATTTTATTCCAGTGCACTATTTCCTCACAAAGACCATTAAGAAATCATCTGCTAGGCATCCAAAAGTGTCCTCCTACTCTTTTATTTCCTGGTTTTTGGGTAATATTACACGTCATGCTATCAACGTTAAAAAATATTTTAAATTTTTTCCTCTATCATGCAGGGAACAGCATGAAAAAATTCTCTCTGGAATCATACAACAACACAGTGGTATATTAGTCTCCATTTTGTTGTTCAGACAAGATCAAGTCCTCATTATCTGGCACTGTATAAACACATTAAGAAACAATCCTGTACCTAAAGGGCTTTTAGTTTAAATAGAGCAAGCAGTCAGGCAAAGGATGTTTTCCTTTTCATCTTGTATCTGTTCTACTGATGAGGAACTGAGGCACAGAGAAGCAATAAGACCAAGAAAAGTTACACAGGAATTTTATCAGACACCAAGGAATCAAACTTAGGTTCCCAGAATATCAGCTCCATGTCTTAATGTGAAATTAGGCCTCTGTATGATGGTGCATTGAAAGTGTTTCAAGTCGAGAGACATGCCAAAAACAAACACATTCTGCCAACAGTGTAAACTAATTGAATTTTAATAATTGCTTCAGTTTCAGTCATTTGAACTGTTATTAACAGCTCAAACAGGGAACGTGTGGGCTGTGCTTTCAAATTAGGTTATTTAATCCCATATTATTTCTTTTCATGTTGGACAGAAATGACTTTATTTTGCCATATTACTCCTGGCGTGTGATTAGCGCCCAGGTGCTGGCCTGTAAAGCACCACAGCAATTGAAATAAAGCTGAATTTCCAGGGCAGAGAGTGGTGACTGGCAGAGATACTTGATAAAACCATACTGAGCTAATAAATACAACAGAAACACTTGTTAACTGCATCCAGAGAGGAATTTCTCAGAAACAGGTTGTGCTCTTTCACTGAAATGAGGCTGCATTTGATGCTTCTCCATCTTTGGGAACCTGGCAATTTCCTCAGCCCAGGAGAGTCCTGGATTCGTTTGGGAAATCTGTATTACTTGACCTGTTTTCATGATTTTTACCAGGCCAACGTTTTTTGCCTCTGCCTTATCACTTTTATCAGAAGCAGCATCTTAGGTTCAAAACTGGCTCATTAAGTCATTGCAGACTTTCCATGCCTGTGATGTGGTGAATTGTTCACACAAACCAAATGATAGGATGATTCACAATGAATGAATGGGTAAATTCTGAATAAATTCTTGTGCAACACTGTAAAAAGAAACAATAATAGTCAAATGCAGAAAAAACAAAGTAAGAGCAATACAAAGGCTTGCCAATCTGTAAAGAGAAGATCCAAAAGTCAAAGTCATGGATCACTGAAAGTTTTCAAGGCCAGGCTGGATGGGGCTTCGAGCACCCTGGTCTAGAGGAAGGTAGCCCATGGCAGACAGGTTGGATGCAGAGGAACTTTAAGGTCTCTCCCAACCCTAAACCACCTTATGATTCTATGAAAACGTGCCAGGAGCTGGGGAAATAGCAAAAAAGGCCCAGCTTGTTGGTCAGTGGATCCTTTAATTTGTGCTTGGCAGTCAGTCATAGAGAAGGAGGGAGTCCAAGGGGTTGTGCTACAGCTGCATTTGTGCCAGGCAGACAGGACTCCTGGAAGGATATTCACCATGTGCAGCCTAAATCATCCTTCAGATGTTTTCCTTTTGAAGCAACAAAATTATTTTATTTCCTTCTATAAAATTAATTTTAAAAGAACAGAAAAACAAATAATATACAACATAAACAAAAAAGGAGCCCAGCCTGGCCTGACAGCTCAGCAGATGGTTACCTAGGACTAGTACAAACACCACAAGCCAAAGCACAACTTTGCCAACTCTCTCCTAATCTCCAGCTGATTTTGCTTCCATGTGCATGCAGCAGGTTTTTTTTCTGTATTTTAGCAGTGGTATTCTCAAATCTCTGACACTTCACTGTTACTTCTGCCCCTTCCCCAGAGGCATCACCCTGGTTTCTCTCTTCCTAGCACATGCAGGGTTCCAACATGGGTACAGTTTTTGTTTCAAGGTCCAATAGACTTGAGACTGTCAGAAGAGTCCTGCAGGCACCAGAGGTAGTGCCAGAGCCCTCTCATGCTGCCTCTGGATCCAGACCAGGAGAATTTCTGGTAATAAGTCCTTGCAATAACTCCTCACAAGTTTTCCCACATCTTATATGTTCAGTCTGGTAATTTCTCACCCTCAGCATCTTCCAGAGACCAGTTGTGAAAGCCTGTAATGTGTTTTGTTGCAAGGACAAGCCACCACCACACTCCTTCAGCCTTCAAAGACTGAAGTGCAGGGATGAAGAAAGTTCATCACTGTCAGCTTGTTTCACACTGCATGTGGGAATAGATGGATTCTAAAAGACTCCCATGAATGAGCTCTGTTGGACTCTGCTACATTTGTAGAGAACAGCAATGTATCTGTCCTGACTGTTTTGGCTCCAAAGATGAAGGTGTTGCTGAGGACAGCAGATTATGCAGACAATGGGAGGAACCAGGAGCCACCTTCACACAACCCAGCAGAGGTGCCCTGGTGATGCATGGCAGTTTCTTTCTTTCATGACAGTAGAGACCACAGCCTGGAAGCTCTAAGGGGCAAGAGTGTGAATTGCATTGGTCTTTAGAGCTCAGAGGGGACTGTACACAAAATTCAGCTCTCTACAACCACAGCTCCACCCTCCACACAGACTCACATTACCACAACACATCAAAGATCTGTATGAGCACAATTTAGTGTGACAGACTTATGGCCAAGCTCGGTCAAAAATGTGTTCAGAGGGCTGTGATCTGTTTCCAGTTTCTGTGTGCTCCCATTAAAGCATGTCCCTGTGGTGGTAGAAGGCTTTTGCCCCAGGACAATTAAATAGAGTGAAGTATGTAGTTTGTTAAGCTACATCTGAATTGTGAAATCTGTGATACTTTAAAAGCTTTCCAGTGCCCTTGCAAAATCCATTTGTAATCATAATATAATTCTAGAGGTCCTGTCAATAACCCAGACAGATTTTGGTGCACCAGTCAGGAGTTCCTATTCCTAGATCCCTTACACCATCAATTCCAGCTGTGCTGTGTGAATCTTATTAAAAGATTTTTTTTCCCCTTGCAATGGAATTTCTGCTGATTTTGCCATATTGATGGATATTTAATGGATATTAATGGAATATGCCATATTAATGGGATAATAAGATCTTTGTTTATCTTAAGGGAAGCCATACTGAAATTATTCAAGCCAAAATGGCATTGTCTCAGGTCAGATTGCCACTTGATTCCAAGCTGTTTGGTTATTCTATCAAAACACAGCTTGTGTGACATTTTACCTCCAGATTTCTGGGACCACATGGATGGGGCTATGTCCTGTTGGCTTTTGAACCTTCTGAATTCCCCTTTTTAGACATCCACTTCATGCAAGTCAAAAACATGTGGTACTTAAACTGACTGTAAGAATTTGGCCCAGAGGGCATATCTGTGGGGCTTTGTGCAGTGCAACACACAATTCATACACCAGAGGTGGTAGCAGTGCAGTGATGAAACCCAGCTCACCAGATTAACTCAGACCTAGCTCTGCACCAAGGTCACTTCCAGTTTGTCCACTGCTAGTTCACAGCACAGACCAGCCCTGCCTTGTAGAAACATCCTCACTTCCAAGAGGATGGAGGGTTGAGAAGACAGCAACAGCCTCATGGCTTATCTGAATCCCCTGGAGCCAACAGAGTCCATGTCCAAGGGGGTTCCAATCAATCCTATCCACACTTGAGTGCTTGTACTCTTTTTGGGGGACCCAGCTTGATGACTGAGTTCATGGTATTGAAATTGATCTTTCTTTTTGCACTTCAGGACTGGCAAGTACTTCTGAAAGGACTCTGAATATCCAGGGCTGAATTATATTACGGTGCAAGGAACACATCCCAGGCTCATCACTGGTGGTAATAGCAGTCCCTCTGGTCTCATGTACTGCAATTCAATAACCCATTTTTAACAGTTGTTGGTGGTGATTCTTCACTTCTGAATGCAGCTAATTAGTTACAATAATTAGCAGAGTAACAGCTCTCTATTTCCCACTAAGGGTTCAATAGCCACCGTTTTATAACCACCAACTTTACTTTCCATCTTGGCTTCCTGAGAAACAGTCCAACACCTTGATTAGAATTTGAGTCTAATGGGTATAAAAAGCAGAATAAAACAATAATTCAGCAAGGCAGACTTTTAGCACCATTTCAGTCCTTTCTCCTTCTTACAGATACAGTGCTCTGTACCTAGCACAGGGCCCACACAGACCCAAATCCTGCAGGCTCTGTGGCAGCATTTGCAGTGCCTGGCTCTAAGACAGTAACCACTTCCAATGAAAATCAAGTTCTGAATCCCTGCCAACACTAAGTGAGCCAAATTCAGCTCCTATCAGAGGCAAGAAAGGGACAGCAAATCTTTAAAAATTGCTTTTGATGTTTTTTGCTTAGCAGACACACACGGCCAAGGTGTTTCCTCTAAGATTAAGGCTTTAATTTCACTTCTCAGATTTATTAAATATGGGTTTTGACAGTATCAGACCTCTCACAGGCCTCTCCATATGGCAGCTTTCATATCACATACAGTGGTGGGCCCCTTTACTAGGAATCCCCAATTCCAGTGCTCTTTTCTGCTTTGAATCTGCCTCCCTACAAAAGCAGACACAATGCTTTACCACAAAAATCTTTTCATATTTATCACGAAAATCTTTACACAAAGAGAATCTCTTCAGGAAACAAACCCCTCAGGAAACAGGACTGTTTCTACCAGTGCCAAGGATATTCCTCAAATATGAAAACCCACTCTTCCAAATCTATTGTGTGTGTAGACCATGAGGGAACTTTCCAGCTCCTTAACTTTACATCCCACTGTTGTCTCTCATATAACTTGAAAAATGATGTTTAACAACAATGTATTTTTTGTGTCCAAAATTTCCTGAATTCTTTCTGACTAATTTCTCTAAGGACATGTGAATGACAAGCAATATTTTTTTAGTCTCTCTAGTTTATTTTTCCCTGCCTCTTTGTCTGTTGCTTGATGGCAGGCTGTCCACCTCTACTGGGACACATTTATTCCCTACTACAATCGATTCTAATATCATTGAATATTATTATAAATTGAGATGGAAACTGGGGAATATGAGAAAATAAGCGTGCACAACATAGGAAAAGGCAGAGTTCTGTAACTCCTAAATCCCTGCAAACTCTTGTGAACTTACACATTAGAGGAAGGCCTAAGAAAGAACTCAAGCCCTGGCTATGCTTTCAAAGCCTTGTACAGAAAGTACATTTGCTTCCTCCAAAAGGACAGTCAGTCTCCTCTGCTCTATGACCTCTTTAGTGGTGGAGTTAAGGACCTTCCCAAACTGCAGCTTCCAAGTGTGGAAGGTCCTGGGAGGCAGAGGAACACAACAAACCCACAGAGATTATCAGGAAAGTTAATACAGCTTTTGCTGGGAATTCCTGACTGCAATCTCCTCTGCAACAGGCTCCTGGTGTGTTTCTTTCTAGACAGACATCATATATAGATGCTCATGTGAGCCTGAGTGAAAGATCAAACTGAGGTGAGAGTACCCACTGCCAGCATCAGGGCAAGTGAAGACCTTCATGCTGACATCTGGTGTCAGAGAGCCTGGAGAGGGGAAAATGAGACTGATTAAGGACAACGGGACTTGGTCATTGTCTCCAAGTGGCTCAGATTTCCTCAGACTGAGAAAGCAGAGCTGTAATTTAAGTTCAACAACACAGTGCACGTTCTTAGAAGTGCCTGTCAAGCCACAGACACTCAGCAGGGCTTGTAGGCTTCAAATAAAGATAACTATTCCCCAGTCACACACAAGATATCTATTCCCCAGTTCTCTGAAACAGAACCACTGTAAATGGTAGCAAATGACACTGAACATGAAGCTGCAAAACGTGGTATGTTATTTAACATCGACCACTCCATATAATTAAGGGAGCACAATTATTTAAACATGCTTGTGATGTAAACAACCATGCAAATTGCATTCCTAACTGCTATGACTGTACCCACAGGTAATTAGAAGTAGCAATTTATTACTCAGTGTAATAATTAGAAGTAATTACCTACAAGAACCAATTAGACATAGTAATTCATTTCTTAATGTCATGAGCTTCTTCTGCAGCATGTGTGTGTGTATGTGTGCATGTATGTTCACATGGATAATTATTGAATTATAGAATATTTTGGGTTAGAAAGAACTTCTAAAGGTTATTTAGTCCAACTTCCCTGCAATGAGCAAGGACATCTTCAGCTAGGTTAGTCTGCTGATCTAGGCCAACCTAGAATGTTTCAGTGTTTCACACCTAGTGTGCAGTGCTTTCTTCCTAAGGTCAAACAGTGGATGGACAGCCTCAATGAAAAAATCTGTAACAATAACCAGATCCAAGACAATTTTCCTCTTTTAATTTGCTCACAACTCCTCATGGAATAGCAGGTACAGGTGAAGCACTGCAATAGAACCTAGAGTTCATTAACAGTGACACATAATAATATTAGAAAAAAGCATAAATTGTCTGTACCCTGGCATAACTGTTGTGTCAGATTTCCAGAAGGCAAAGAGGGCTTGCCTCAGGAAGTATAAACAATCCATGGTTTATAGGGAAACCAGATGAAAGACAAACACCATGTCAAAAGCAGAAAACACTGGGCCAGTCCCAATCCAAGGAACAGTGAGACTAGGAATTAATAAATACAAATTAAAATTACCATAGCAGAACCGGATATCTGTTTCCTGATTGTCAAGTTGTTGCCTTCAGTCCAATGTTTAGGTACTTGTGCTAAAACAATCTTCTTTAGTGGGATTCCCTAGAAAAGAAGTAAAAGCAGTCAGAAGATACTTTTTCACCATATTCCTTTTCTTGTTTAACTACAACCATGACCATTATTGCTGAGATGCAGTGAAGCACAAGAAAAGTGAGACCCCAGTTTTGTTCACTGATTTTGTTATCATTATTTATCTTTATTTCACTTCAGCTATTGTACTTTCACTGTAATTTTTGATAACTGGAGAAAAACAACAGCTCTGCTAAAGACGTCCTGGATCAGGGAATTATCCCAGATAGGGAAATAACAGGAATATTCACTGAAAGGTCATCTGATCTGAAGCTGTGGTATGGCTGCCACTGAAATGAAAAGCTGCAATCTGTTGCCAGTGTCCCTGCCCATGTCACAGACATTGGAACTAGATGATCTTTAAGGTCACTTGCAACTCAGACCAGTCTGTTTCTATCATAACAGGTTTATAACCGTAGAAAAGAGTCATTGCTATGTCCTGGTGAGCACTGACAGTTTCCAACAAGGATCAAACACCGTTTTCCCAAATGCACTATTAACGGATAATTCCTAATTTCCTAGAACTAGATGACTTTTAGGGTCCCTCCCAGTCCAAATCTTCCTATGATTCAATGTTTCTGTGAACTTGCCAGAGTTGCCCTCTGGAGATTTTTTCCTTCTCCTAAGATTAATTTATTCCAATCCCAGGGTTGTAAGGGCAATTCTAAAAACAGTCTCAGATAGATTTCAACTTTTAGGCCTCTTATGTGCTCTAATAAAAGCAAGAGAGAAATTCCATCCCTAGCTGGACAGTTTCCAGTCCTCAGGCTACAAGTGATATAGTAACAGGAATAAAGGGTAGAACAGCAGGTAATCATTGCCCTCACCTGCACACATAAACAGGAACACAAAATTTCAATGGGGACTTTAGTTTATGTCAATGAGGTTGTCAGTTCCACAGACAGCACTTTTTCTTTGGTTTCTGGAAAACTGAGGTTAAGAGAGTATGGCCTTTGGCCAAAGGCTTTAGTCAGCATGAGTTGTGAAATTGCCTTTTTATGCAGTAAGCATGATACACTACAATCATTCTGAGAAAGAGATGATTCACCCCACTTGTAATCTTAGTAGCAAAGTATAACGAAGTTCAAAGGACAACTAAAGTCTGTACTTTCTTTTAGTCTTACTGGTACTGTTCAAGCAAAGAACAAGCAACATTTCTGTGAGAAAGGGTTTCCAAGGACTAAGGACACTGGACTCCCAGAGCCAGACAGAAAAAGCTGGGAAAATCTCACTTGTGAACTTGAATCATAGAATGGCTCAGAGTGAAGGGACTTGAAAGACCATCATGTTCCTCCTCCTTGCCATGGGCAAGAAAACCTTTTACTGCACCTGTTGCTCAAAGCCTGATCCAGCCTGGCCTTGAATACTTCCAGGCATGGGGTCTCCACAACTTAGGGGATCATCTGTCCTTGCCATGGTGGAGGTATCAACCCAGACAGAGCTTCAGGCTGTGGACACAGCCCTGGAAGTCTCAGGCTGCAGGACATGGGGAAAGACTGTGGTTTCTGTGAGGGAGTGATGGATACAGTTGACAAATAAAGGACTTGGGATGATATGAACAAAAGAGAAAAAAATTAACAAACAGGACTTAAGTAGGAGCACCTAAAACATTTACATGTGAGCAAGAAAGAGCCTGCAAGGCATGATTAAGGGGAAAAAAGTGGAGTCTTTTTCAGGAAGAAGGAGTTCCCCTCTGCACACCAGCAAACACTTTCATACTGTGAGAGTGACCAAGCACTCTAAAATGTTGCCCACAGAGGGAGTAGTGTGTCACTGCTTGGAGGTATTCAAAATCCACCTGGATATAGCCTTGGGCAACCAGCTCAGTGAGGACCTGCTTGAGTAGGAAGGGTTAGGCGAGATGACCTCCAGAGATCCCTTCCAACCTCAACTGCTCTGTAGTTGTGCAAGTCCTAATATAATCAATTTTGAAAGCTATGAATTACCTTCAGTGTTTGAATGCAAAATATTATTCAGTCTGAGTTATTTCTCTTTAATGAACAACAAAGAGTACTTAACCAGATGGTTTCACCGTCATGTAAAAGAGAAAGCCTTCAGACCTGTTCAGCTTTCATTCAGCAAACATCCATATTCTGTTCCTGATGACACTAAAATCAGTGGTAAGATTACCATGTTAGACACAACCCTCCATATAAGTCATGTAGAACAGCCTTGATGTCAAAGTCACACCAGAACAACCAGATGAATGAAGATGAACACCGTGGTTTAATCATAAATCATAGCCAGGAGGAAAAGTAGACACAATGTGTTTAGCCAGCTTTCCTACAGCATGGAGAATAAGAAACCTGCTGTTCAAATCCCACCATGCTTGGGTAAGTAATAGACTGCTCTCTGGTATTTACATACCTAAAAGGTTTACAAAGCAAGACACCCCAATAGAAACAGGTGGAATTTTCACAGATTCACACCAGTAACTCTTAAGCTCCTTAGCCAGTTTCTATGATCAAAGTCAATCTGCTGTAAATCCACAACAAAACAGTCCTAGAAAACATGGTCATTGGAGATGAGATTAAAAGGTGAAGATAGATGAAAAGATTACAAACGCGTGAGTAAGTTACTAGGTCATTCATTTTCAAATCTATTCCAAAATCAGGCTCCATTAATCTACTGCTCACTAATTACTGTTTACAGATTTTTATTTTTGTCTTATTGTAAACAAGATCATGAGCTTAATTGGTTATTTACATTTATGTTTTACCTGAGTGAAATGGGCCCTTGGCTTTTAACTAATCAGAAGCATTTATCGAGGCCACTTTTACAAAAGCAATATAGGTATATTTAAATCATATTTACTGAGTGAGAAACAGTTAAGTGACTGTCAGTAGAAAAGGACCAGCATTAAAAAGGACTGACCCTGCTTTTGTGGATGCTCTGTCCTGCGAGGACTTAGGCATGACCTTCCATGTGGCTTACATGAACCTGAACAGACATTTCAAAGTATGAGTTTTGTAAACATTTTAATTTAAATCAGAAGGCAGTTCATGCATTGATTCTCCAGATCAGTCTCATTTCTCTGCTTTCTCTCCAGTCTAGACTGGTTACAGAGCATATAGACTGGGTTCCTGATGAAGCTAAAGCACATGTAATGCTTTAACACTGCACCCACCTAATGCACTCCAACCTCCAATGGACATTCAATCCATGGAAAAAGGTAGGAGCTAATCCAAAATAGCTTGTGCACCCTAAGGAATATAGAGGGTGAACAGCAGATCTTTGTCATTCAGTGTTTCATTCTACAGATCAGCTCCTTCCCATTGCACCATACTGCTTGAAAATGTAAGTATAACTCCTGTGACTGCAAGACTGGGACCTAAGATGAAATATCTCTGTAAATAGGGCCTGAAAATGAATATTTATCATGTATATACCATCAAACTGTATATAAATGGGATATGACTTATGCACCTAGAGAATTCTGGCTCTCTCTCTAGAACTGAGTTTTGTACTTACTGCTTACATATAAGAAGACTCAACTCAGATTTCTCAGTTTTTAAAAGCTTTGATTTTGGAAAGTGCTGTCTGTTTGTCACACACCCACAAACACATGCATGTTCACATAAACACATTCAAATATTTATACAGAGCTACATTTAAGAGTCATTACTGTTGTTGCCTAGATCTTCTACTTCAGATTTTAAATAGCTCACTACACCATATACACCATTTTTATGTCTGATATTTCATTTATGAAAATGTTTTTCCTTTTAATACAATTGATTTATTTTCTCCTTCATAAATGAGCAAAGAGAACTCTTTTGTTTTGTCTTTTGTTAACACCAGGTTAAGATACAAACAGTAATGGCAGCACTGCTGTTCTGATATAAACACTATTTAGCTATATGAAACAGAAACTCCCTCCTAATGAGGATTTTATTTCTTCCACTTCAAGAAAAGAATAATTTTGTTATCAATCCACCAGGACCACTATTTTGATATTAACAAGTCTAAAATCCATTATCTAGCTAGAAAACTAAGGGACAACAAACCCTGCATTGATTTTACAACCTCGGAATTTTTTTTATGTCAAAATTTTAATATTTCATCTGCGAATCTGGAAAGAAAGGTATCTGGAATGTTTTCATGAAAATCTTGATACAAAGTGCCCTCATTGTCACCTTTTTCAAACTAATTGGCATAGTGGGCTGTGAGAGTGTTTTACTCCTACTTGTGCCTATTGCTGGGAGCTCATTATGCTCTAGTTAAAGGTGGTTCCTGGGGAAAAAAAATAATAAACCAGCAAAATTTTAAAGCATCACAGTTTTCAGTTCTATTCCCGTTATATACAGCACACAAAACTGTTCTGTCTTGGTTGCCATGTCACTGTAATTCCCTTGAAATTACAAGTGTTAAATCCTGAATCAAGCACATCTTCACTGGCCAGACCTTGGGCACTTGAAAGGGGTTGCAGTTCCACCCCCACCACTCTCCCCTCTATCCAGAGCAGCCTCATCACCTGAACACACAGCAGGACACAGGCAATGCAGCATCCCTGCCACCTCCATGCTCTGTAGGAGGTGTCACGTGTTCCAGGCACAGCAGGATTTGCAATATAGATGCAGCTCCATCACACATCCTGCACATGCACAGTCCTTGGAGAAAGCCAAAGTGACAAGTCTTTACCCAGCCTTCTTCTTCCTTCTCCATGTTCTCCATAAACTCAGAACTGATAGTTGTTAGAGAACAAAGTGGATGATTTGTTACTGCACTTTTTGCTGAAATTTTTCTGGTTTTAAAATTGAATTTTTCTGGTTTTAAAATTGAAGTATACCTTTTTTCTTTTTCACTTATGCATCCAGGATTTTATCAAAACCCATTCTTCTTTGCTTAAAGCCAAAATGCTCAAAGTTCTCTGTTGTCAACAACAACAAAAGCAAGGGAAAGTGTACTTTTTGTCTCAGTGGCATGGGATTTCACTGGAAAAAACATATGCATGGAGGCTCAGACTGGCCCAGTTGATGGCTATATTTTATATATATTTATATATTTTATATATTGCTTCACATATAGCTTTATATAGCCAGCAGGCTATATTTTTTTTCCCCATTAAAAGGAGAATCCAGCCTACCTACACTCATGTGTATCAGATGAGGGAAATATTCAATCAAAAAGCAAATGAAACATCAAGGGAGCTGGTAGAGCTAAAGAAATCCCTAATGCTTTGCTTCACTTAGACTTCTCAGAGATCAGTGATCTAGGGCCAAACAGGACCTTAACCCCGGGAGCCAGATAAGCTCAATATCATGTCAATTTGTACTCTAGCTAAGGATTAAGTGAGGTTTCAAACTCTCTGGAAGTTTTTCTCATTGAGCCCCTGGAACTGTTCCTTTCTAGAGCTGACCAGCTTTTTTTCCACCAGCTCTGACCACTTAAGCAAACTTCAGGATTACTTGGCAGAGACTAATGTGAAGCTACACCAGGAGCAAGTACCACACAGAATAGGGACCATAGCCTTTGAGAGTAGTTATTTATTTTGTTGGAAGTCTGATTTTGTTTGTTATCCTTTAGAAAAATTGATAGAACACAAAGTTCTAGTACCTCCAGCCCTGAATTATTATTTTCTTGCAACACATGGTGCTTTAATGGTGCCTAGTTCTGTCCCTTCACCGGAAGTGCTATGTGAGGATTACCTGCAATTGAAATAATATTAGCACTAATATTACATACCTGCTGCTCTATGAAAAGATGCCTCAGGAGGAAGCCTTAGCAAGCAAAATTTCTTCTGCACATGCATCACTTGCCTGTGAGTTCTGTGACACTCACAATAATAACAAATTCTTGTTATTAAGCAGGAATGCCATTTACCAAGGTAGAAAAGAGAAATCAGAAAGAGCTAGAATTATCCATCAGTCAATGTCAAATCAACACCCATCAGTCAGTGCTTTGGCTTGCACCTCTGTGTTGACTGTGAAATGATAGAATGAAAATTGAGAGGCCTTTATAGGTTGTTAATGCAAGGGGAAGACAGGGAGTGCTAACAGAGCACCTTGGACATAGCCCACATCAGGTAAGAGCAAGAAACCTGGGGAATTCTCTACCATGATTTTAATGGGTCATAGGACTTTTTGTTCTTGCCTTTCTGCTCTTCATTCTTGTGCTGTGCATAATTCAGTGTAAATTGTACTGTGGCTGGAGATCCATCAAAAGCCTGTGCTCTCCTGGCTGTGTAAACTGCTGATGAAAAATAGGAAATCACAGTGGCTCTTTGTGACTTCCCATTTCCCTCATGCTGGTGCTGCGACCCAGAAAGTGTTCTGCCTCAAAGTTCATACTTCATGCAAAAATTGTGGTAGGCAAAAATACACCATTCATAAAAATACACCATATCATAAGATAGTGGAGACTGGAAGGGACCTTAGGGGGCCCAAGTTTTAGACCAAACCAGGCTTAGCTTTAAGATCAGACAAGATTGTCAGGTTTTTATCTAGTTGGGTCTTGAAAACCCACAAGCAGAGAAACTGTAGAATATCTTTGCATAATTTACTTCACTTCTTGACTGCCCTAGTGAGGAAAAAGTTTCTCCCTTGTAAACAGCATGAACCTTTTCTGTTCCATTTTACACCTCTTGACTCTCATTTTCACACCATGCATTGCCATGAAGAACCATCTTCTCAATAACCTCAATAGGTACTAAGGGACCCCTTTCAGGTCCATGAAAGCCTTCATTTTCTCAGAGTGAGCAAGACCAGATTGCCCAGCTTGTCCACATATGGCATGTGCTCCAACTCCTAACCATCCTGAGGACCCTTCTTCTGCCATTTTATTATAAGGTGTCAAGAACCATATGTAAACAATGTCCCTCTCTTGACAAACTTCTTACCCAGGCAGCCAAGAGGAGAAACTCTAACTGCACTTTTACACCACTCAAATATTTCTCATGCATAAAAGAGGGAAGGACCTGCTGCATGTCCCATCCTTCCAAGCAATGTCCTGTAACTCCTATTCCCAGTATCCAAGAGTCTTTCCTCAAAATCCAGCATTTTGGCATTATGCTTCATTACAAGAAAGGAGAACATATTGTGTGGCACAGCCCTGATCACTTGTGTTTTTCTGCAAAATAAAGAGCAAGCATGGAATCCCAGCTGATGTATTTGAGCAGAGAGCAGAGCCAAGGAGACAGGCATATGAGACTTGGAGGAGATTCACATTTTAAGCACTCTTCGCTTAAGATTCTAATTACCCTTGAAAATAAAAATTCCAGTACTGAATTCAAGAGAAATAAAAATCACAGTTCTAATCAAAAATACCTACTTGTTTAGAAGCAGTCAATTCCAGTGATCACATGGCTAGAGATGCCATTGCTTTTTGGCAGAAGATAAAAACTATGAAGGTTTTAGAAGTATAAAATAGGGAATCTTCAAAGTAAAAGCATACAGATTTTCTTACCTCTGTAATTAAACCTGACAAACCTCCACATTCACTTAAGTATATAAGATAAAAGAAGAAATAAAGAACTCAAAAAATTCCATGTCACAGCAGGTGCTGACTACACAAGAGTCCTGCTTCAGTTCTCATTAGAGTTCAACAACTTCTGGTATATATATTTCAGCTGTTTCTTTGCTCTTGCCTGTTACACCTACAGAAACACTGCAAGCCTTGAAGCACAGTGTGAAACATTAGACACAGTTTATGAGGACAGCAACTGGTAATTTGGAATCCAGAAGTGAGACCAGCTTGAGCTGTTCCCTTTCTCCCCTCTCTAAAGGCTACAGCTGCTTCTGCCAGGGATAGCAGGGCTTTGGTGAACATTGCAGGTGTGGCACAGATATTGCCATCTGCACAACCACAGGTGGTGGAACAATTAGCCAAGCACATTTCCAGTGTTACAGAGAACCACCTTCCCACTGCCTCATTTTCCAATGTACATCTGCTCACTGCTAAATTAACTAGAAACAGATCTGTTTCTCATCTAACTATGTCAGTTTACTTGCATGTGTTCCATCATGCAAATACTTGTAGGATATTGCCAATGGTGATACCTCACAAATCCTGAAATACAAGCCAGTATTACTTCAGAATGGTCCTTCCTTCTGAAGGTTGAAGTTTAGGAAGTATTTCTATTAGTAATCCTTGTTACCAATGGTTAGAATGTTAGCAATGGAAAGATTTAGAAATTGATATAAAAAAAAGCCAAAATATTAACCAACACGCAAAATGATCCAGAGCAGAGCTTTTCTATCCTGAAGATCAATGCAGTCACTTTCACTAGATGGCTCTTGAATTTTCTACAATATTATACTTGGAAGACAAGGAAAAGCCACATAGCCAAATCACTCTGTAGCAGCAAAACTTTCTGCCCTACCAGCATTCCTGACATCTGATCCCACTCCAGTTCTAAGAACAGATGAAAGCCAGAGAGTGAAAACAAATCTTTTTGCTTATCCTAGTTTTTTTTTTCTTTTGAGTCTCCTTCAAAGCATAAAAGATGATATTAACTTGGAGGATGTAGAAATCACAAATTGTCTTGGCATGGCATTGTATTGGAAGGAATAGAATTGATTATCAGGATCAAAGCACCAGTGCTCTCAAGTAAATCATGTTCTGGATGCAGAGATTTAGTATGAACTATGCTTTCAGACAGAATAAAAGAAAAAAAATAATAATGCAATACAGTCATTTAACAGAGGATGTTACAGAGAGGCTGAAGGCTCCAAACCTACAGAGGCATACTCTATTCTGGGAAAGACACACTTTCAGATTAATTTAGTTGTAGGAAATATCAAGATAACTGAAATGTTACTTCAGTGGGGTTCTGGGAAAAATAAAACCAACCAAAGAACCAATAGGCCAAACAAAACACGAACCAACCCAGATCTGTAATGAGTATGTCAATGTGGATGTTAAAAAAAACAGATATAATTCCAACCAAGCCCCAAGACCAACCTTGGCCTCCATTCTCCCTCCTATAGCTGCAGTAACTGCACCTCTTAAATTAGAAACATCGTGTGGACACAGAATGGAGAATAGAGCCCCAAGCCCAGCCATGATCTCTTCTCTGACTCTTCCATGGGGCACATCTGCTCCTCCTATTTCCAGGGACCTAAAACAGGATTATGCAATTGGATTTACCTTATACATAGGGAAAGCTCATAACAATACACTCATAAAGATTTGGAAGTACTCCATTCCTCTGAAAACCAGCATGCAAGCCATGGAGACAGGATGGTAGAACAAAAGTACACAGCAAACTCCACTTCCCTGGTCTGCCATGTCAAGAGGCAAATCTCACAGAGGTGGGGAGGAAGTTATGAAGCTCTCAGCCCCAGCCTTTTACAATATCTCCATATATGCCTCAAACTGTGCACAGCCATCCAAGGAGTTCTGAAAAGAAGCCTGAGATCTCTGCTGCTGCAGAAAACAAGATTGCATTTGAGATCTCTCTTGCATGCAGGTCTCATAAGCATGATAAAACACCTAAAACACCTCCTTTGATACGGGAAGATCAGCTGCTTCAGATGACATCAAAACTTACTTGCAGCAGTACTTTCTTGCTGTGTTCTAGCCATGTTTGGCCTGAAGAGATATTGGATTTTTAAAGTATTTTTAACTGTTTCTCAAAAAACTTGTTTACTATGCCATTGAACAAATGAAGCAAGACAGAGGTAACTTTAAAGAACATGTGTTCAAATATTTACAATTAAATTAGATAGAGCTCCAACTAACAATGCAATATTCTTCTGCTACATTTACTCAGTGCTCAGTAATCTACTGTATAAGAATAGCATTTGACTGTGTTGAGAATCTTTGTGAGACTTCAAAGGTGAAAACTCAGATAATAAAACAGAATATCCCACATTGCAAGATTAGCTGCTAAAACCAAGCCTAAACCAAATATATTACTAACAGCAATTAACATTTTTCCAGATTCTAGGACAAATTGCAGGAGAGCAGTGTCTTTCATGGTGTGCTATTTAACTATGAAGGCTCTGCTGATCTCTCCTGCTTCTGCCCCATAAGTCACACTGTTTCCATCAGTGCACCTGCAGATGAGAAATGACAAAGGCAAACGAGGGGGCAAAGCTTCACTTAGTATCTGCCATCCCTCCCAAACTGGAAATATGGAAACCAGAGGGGGTGAATATTCCCAAAGGAGTAGGGGGTGTCTGTCTTGTCTTTTTTCCTCCTAGAAGTAGCACAGTATTTCATGAACTAAATCAGAGAAAAGGCTTCTCACCATTACAGCTTATTCCAGGGGAATTAGTAGCCCTGGGAGTGTCATTCTGCAAGAAACATGAAGGCTAAGAGTATGAGGACAGCATTGTCCCAGCCTCAAAAGCATGCTGCTCTTATTGCAACAGTGGACTCCCCCAGAAAACACTGTTTGCCCACACTTACTGCCTAGTCCTGGTGAGACCAAGAGAAATTAAATACTTGGTTAGAAGGACTGAGCACTTACAAGTCAATACCTGAACTGATTGCAGTAGTGAACCAACCAAAATCTTAAATGAATTCTCAGTTTTCCTGTAATGATGGGAGACAAATGGGAACAATTAAAATTAAAAAAATATTTTGTGCATAAAGACCAGGAAGTGCAGTAATTAGACAAAAATCTAAATAATGATTTTCTAGACTGTGAGAAATTATTCCTGATAGGGAAGGAAGGGAAGGAAAGGGAAGGGAAGGAAACAAGGCTGGGTATATATATATATATATATGTATATACTGCCATGTTAAATCAGCTGTTCAAGTAATATAGGAGAGACCCACAACTTTTGTAGTGTCTGATGAAGGTTACATGGAAATTCACTGGATTTAGAGAATGAGCATCTTTATTCTTGAAAGAAGTTTGCAACCTGCTTGATGTTGCAATTTCCTGCATTTCAAAGGAGAAGTTCGTCGATTTTTTTCTTGGTGGATTTTGCAAATGTCCCTGGTGTCTTTATTGTGAGGGGAGGAAATAATTAAAGCAAAGAATTGAAGAATAACTACATTTTCCCCCAGAGCTGGATGTGGATGGGTGATGCAGAGACTAACAAATTCTTAGAAAACTCCCGGGGGGAAGCAAAACCTATCAGCCTGGCCCAGGTGCAGTGACAGAGACACCCTGCAAGCCCTGACATCTGCCTACAAAAACAGATGAACACCAAGAGCAAGGAGTGTTAAACTTTGAAAGAAATGAGAGACACCTGCCCCTATCACTGTTCAACTGCCTAAAAACAAAAAGCATGTGGCAGATGCAGCTGTACCAGCTGAGCCCACTCTACACCAAAGCTGGAACTGCATTTTGAGTGAGGGCAGGGCATGAAAAGCATTGGGAGTTTTCATGACAGCTCATCCTGAGCACCAGATCAGATTTCTTTGGAGCAAGCTCCACCACATAAAAGATGCCCCTTGGCATAGCTTCTCTAGCATGCACTGTCACTTGAGTGACAAAGACAGCATACTGTGTTACCCCATACCATTCTGCCGGTGACAAACCTGCCCTAGAATTTCATCCTGAATGCTAAATGGTGGCTTTTCTCTGGAGTCTGAATGATTCTGTTTCACACCTTGTGCCTCCTCCTTCTGCTGCTATTTGCCTGCTACAAAAACATAAATAGCAATACCATGAGTAGAAAGTAATTCCTCTGGCAACTTACTATGAACCAATCTATGACTATTCAGCCAAGCACTGCCTTTGCTTAACTCTCACAGCTTTTAGAGTCTTGAAGCCTGGTTGGATCCAGCTTCCTGGGCAAAATTACCCTCAGATGATAAATATAGCTCACAGGCTGCTGGGACTCCAAGGGAAGGAAGATGGTCCCACCAGACACCTTTGGTCAGGTATAGCTGGCTGTGATCACACAGAGAGTGCCAGCCCACATCTGTGAGCAAGAGATGCAAACAGTAGGGAATAAAAAAAATGTGCTCTCACCCCAATTGTGGACATTTGAAGCCCTTCCCACTGACTTTCTGAGGCTTCTTCTAAAACTGGGTATGAGGTGCAGTAAAATCAGAATCTGCAGTGTCAGATAAGAAACCATAAAATAAATCACTGAGCCAAAGATAAAATGGCTATTTCTTACTCTTACATAGGCAGTTCTTCTTCCTAAACACACACACCCCCAAAACAAACAAACAAACAAATAACAAACCCCTACAGGTGTCTAAACTGCTGTTTGCTTTAAATTGGGCACCAAAAGTTGGCTGGGTCTTCTCAGTGCATCCTGTTTTCTGGGCTGTTTTGCCAAGGGTGTGCCATACCAGTGCCCCCACTATGGCAGCAGCCCATGTGAGCAAACCCAACCAGAACCAGCCCTGGCTCACACTTGCTCTGCATCATTGCAAAATACCCTGTGAACATACCCTGTGAACAGACACAGCAACAGAATGAGCAAATGCTCAGTCAGAGCCTTCAAATTTCTAAATAAATGCTTTTTTTTGTCTGCGGTGTTCCTTCAGAAGCAGTACAAATAAACATTCAAGGATGATAGCTAAACATCCTTTCATCAGGTTCCACTTAGCAGTTGTTCTAAATTGAATTTCATGTGTTTGCATTATACACAGCTGGGGGAGGGGGAAAATAAGGAAGCCATCAGCAGAAAAATCTTTCTTAACTAAATTCTACTCCTTTTTTCTATCTGTAAGTGAAGCCGTTTCCTTATGTGAAACACTAGCAACAGCTGTTTTGCACCAGTTCACAAGCAGATTGAAATCTTCTTGAACTGGAGAAAAATATGAAAAAAAAATGTTACTTACCAGTGTAATCAAATTCTTGATTAAATCAGAGCCAAGTGTCAAGTGAAAGTGACTGCAATGGATCTATGTCACAGCCACGAGGTTTAGGTAACTCATCCTGTGCTCCTCAGCAAAACACTGACCAAGTGGAGGCTTAGTGTCTGCCACTAAAGGTGGGCTTGAAACAGATGTGAATGGTTGACAATTCATGGCCTCTGAAATGCAAGAGGTCATGGTAGATAACTAGAAAGGACTCTCTAGCATGGGAATGTATTAATTTATGATAACATTGCTCTTAGATTAGCCACAAGGCCTAACAGGTCATGGAATATGCTGACAAACTTGACAAGTAATCAGAATATATGATTATTGGAAAATGTTTAGAGTTGTTAGAAATGAGCCAAAGGTGTTCATATGTGGTTATTGAAGACTTGGCTTTATGACACCAGATAATTAAAGCATTACCCATTTAGCCTTTATGGCCAGTATATTACCGTTTATTTTCCAAATGCTTCAAGCTACTAAATATGATGAGGAATTAATAATAAAAGAAATAAAGCAGTAAGATAATTCTACCGAGCCAAGTTTCACATATATAATTGATGTTCATTCCATTACCAGAGGCCAAATGTTCCTTGTTTCGCTGACATGAATAGCCCCACTGATACAGTGCAAATACAAAGTAGGATCCAACCTCCAATGAGATGCTTATCTGGTATTCCAAGTTTGAACAATATCGTGCTATTTTAAATGGACAATAAATTCTCAGGGATTGAAAAATATTGGTATGGCCCTGTTACTTTATAGAATTAAAAAGTTACACATGGTCCAATATTTTGAGTGCAGGCATTTTAAAGCAACAGCTATTACTAGAAATCCTTACCAACATTTCTTAAAGAGTTTGTTAAAACACTTGAAATGTAAAGTATTCATAGATAGCTCTTATTTTCCTTTGGCTGAAGGAAGCATTGTAAAGTAAGATCACTCCTGAAAGCTTTTAAATGACACTAAGTATGGTAACCAATGCCCTTTTTTCAGAGAAAAGGTCTGCAGCTGTTGTTGCTTTTGTTAAAATCTGATTCCATTTTCTTGAAGATAAGACAAACTACATAAAACCAAGAAATAAAAAGATTGATGTGGCATCTCTGTCAGATAACAGCTCTTTCTTGTACCTCTTATTTTTTTCCTTAGTTTGAGCACAGCACTCAGTTTTACAGGCCAATCTGTGACATTGCAGAATTGTTGTTGTATCAGGCTTGACAAAGTGTTGCTTGTCCAGACTCAGAGTGATGGTCCTGGCTGGCAGATTCAGGCTTAAAAAATAAAATGGAAGGAATTAACAGAAGTGATGAAACATCACGAGAAAGAAAGTGACAAAGGGAAATTCAAATCCTGTGTTCTGGATGATATATGCTAACAGAAGTTTAAGGTCTGCAAACATAGACCTTATGAGGTTCAAACTGAGCATCCTGGTGAATGTCAAGGCTGTGTGGTCCCCACTGCTGTACAAAAATTTCCGAAGGGAACATATTAACTCCATACTGAAAAGGAGAACTGAAATCAAATCAACCATCCAGGATCACACCACATTCTTCTTCTCTAAATTTAGTGAAGAGCATGAGATTATGAGTTACTTCATCCATCTGTATCTTGCAATATCCTGTATCTCAAACCATGTAACTGAGATCAGTGGAAAGCTAGCCTGAAGGACGATCCATGTATCTTATGGCACCATTCTGAAAAATTTAATAATTGCCTTTTCCTAAGGGTGTTCTCTGAAACAGCAAATAGCAGTGACTGAAAGAAACTGAAAAGTGTTCAGACTTGCAGGCACCTTCCAGAAATATCACAAGCCATGTTTTTATGTCTGATTAAGAAGAAATCTTTTCACACTTCTTTCCCAATTCTAATAATAGAATCCAAATGCACTATTTAAATAGGCAGCCCTTATACTTGAAAAGGAATGCAGAAAAGCAGGAGTCTTAGACATGTCATGTATGTAGGTGAACTGAGGAAACTTACGTTTTCAGTGCCAATTCTTTTTGACATCTGAACAATCTGACTAAATTCAGCCTGATTTTACAAATTCTGAGTTCTCACCACTATCCCTACTTTTGCGTGGTAGCTTCCAAGATGAAGACCTGATTTTAAAAAGGAAAATCAAAGCCTAATTCTGTAGTATCTGCACACAGTGTGGCTGCTTTCAATGCCAGGATCAGGCAGGGCCCAGACAGCTCTTTAAAAGCCAGAGCTTTGCACTCTTAGTCACAGATTCATATTTATCCTGAACACCATAACCATATACCCAGAATTCTTGGTGTTAAATTCTCAGTTAAAATGGGAATAGATGCTTTTCCTGCTGAGCGCAGAAGTAAATCAAAATAAAGTGATAAAATGAAAGCTTCGTTGCTGTCTAGCAGAGCTATTTTGTATTAAGAATTTAGTATACAAAACCATAGTCATGTTGTGCAAAATGCTTGGTATACTTTGATAAGAAGCCAATGGTAATGGCTTTCTTAGACAATTTAATTTACTTTATACTAACTGCAAGACCGAACAAAACCACAAATTCTTGGCTTTATGTACATAAAAGGAAACATAATGAAAACTGCAAAATGCCCTGTGCACAAAAAAATCCAGCAACAGAATGAAAGAAAATATGAGTACCCATAAGGAAGCCGTGTGTGTGGATAACAACAACATTGAAACTTGTCTAAACTTTACATTTGCACAGGAGGAACTGACACTTGCAGCACTTTTAAAAGAAATTTAAGAAAGTTTTGCCTTCCTGATGCAATATACTCTTTCTATCATGATAAACAACAAGGTAATGAACTTATAGCAATGAGTCTATCTGACCTCCCTGCCTTATCCAAAAGACAATGAACTACAAGTGTCTGGCAAAGAACCCAAAGGATGCCATCTCTGTAGTTACTTTTATTACACTGGCACCCAATAATAACAATTAGAAGCCAAAGCAGGAAGGAATTATTGCCCCAGAGGGCTCATATATCAAGGTCTCAGTTTTGCAAAAATCCACGTATAAATAATTCTTTGCATTTTTTAAAAAGCAACATTGGCTTCCATGAGCAGAATCTGATGTTGGGTGTTTGAGGAAGGTTTTCTACCACAAATCTCTCTCTGTGTTTCAGATAGAGATATCTGTTATTTTGACAGATAACAGTTTGGACACTGCCACACACACACTGGTTGCTCTACCTAGCAGCAGATCCAAGAGTGCAGATGACCTGTCATCTAAACTGGAGTTCTGGGATTTCTACATTTCTATGCACATTTTTTAAAAATTTCAGCTTCTGAAGTTTTCTGCAGGGAAATTCAAGAGTCCTGCAGCAAGTCTGGTCTACTTTTTATTTATATAGTCATAAAGCAGGAGTAACAGCATCGAAACAGTTGAGAACTCAGGAGGGAGAGGGACCATGCCATGGCCATCAGGATTCCTTCAGGACTTTCCATTTTATTAGCTATATTTATCTCTGTCAGTTTGACATCAGAAAGCACAAGAGGAATAAGCTGAAGTAGTAAGGGACTTTTGTCTCCATGATTTGAGGGATGTAGCAGTTAGAAAAAGACCCTTTGGCTTATAAACACAGCACCCAGAGCATTCTAGGAAGCTGAATCACACTGTTGTAGATGTGTCCTTCACTCTGAACTCTGACAGAGCACAGCCACTCAGATATATTTTCAGACTTGTTCATCAGGATAGGCCTCATGTCCCTCGTGACCCATGGACTAAATCACCTAAATTTTGATGTCATGATGTTTTCAGAGAATTTACTCAAGCCTACACTCCAGACAACAGCCTTCCCTCACTTTCCTAAAGGCCCAGGCTCCCAGTCACCTTTAAAGCAGACCCACCTTTGCCAACATGTAGCACAGAAAGCCTACCCCATTTTCCCTGGTAGCTTAGAGCTCTGAGCTATAGCAAGGAGACATGCATAAACAAGTCTTTGCTATGCCCCAGTTGGAGCAAAACATTGGACCCAAAGGGGTATCTTATCACCAGTCTGTTAAGCATTCCCAGTTAAGGATTTCTAAAGCTCTGCTGAAGCTGTTAAAGTTCACTAGAAAATTACTCTCTGAGCCAGAGAGGAAGGAAAACTAAATGGCTGAGAAAGGATGATCCAAGGGGTAATTAATTCTTTACAAGTAAAATAGCTTCACAAGCTAAATTTGTCATTTCTCCTCTAAGAGCAGCAAGATCCAGTGTTGAGTTTCTGAGCACAGTCTCAAACCTGAGTCTCTTAAAACCCTTCAGGCTTGTATAGCCAAACACCTAACAGTCCATCCTCCAAAGGTGTTGGGTTTGTTCCTGAAAACTTCAGCTGTAAAGATTAATCCAACAACTAAATCAGGCTACAGAAGACCACAGAGGAGAGAAACAAAGGGGACAGATGATCAGAAATCCCAAAGGGGCCATAGCTGGGTGACGCTGGATACTCCCTATGGGACTGTGGATGTCTTGGGTTGTTAAAGCTCAATTTGTAGCTGAAGAAACTTCAGAACTTTAAACAATGCCAAAGCATTCAAATGAGGTACTCAACGTGGCTTTTAAAATTCTAATGTCATTTAGTATTAAAACACAAAGAATTTTTGCTGAAATCCTGCAGCTCCTGCACCTTCCAGACATCTCTCCTTTATTTCCCAGCTAAAAGCGACCTGTTAGAACAAATGGACCAAAAATCTGACTCAACAAATTCAGTTCAAATTAAATCCACCCTTCAAATTCAGAATATGATTATTTAGATGATTTACTGGACTATATCTGAAGCTACTTTTGATTGTTAAATGTTAATGGAAACCACTGCAACACTTTTTTAAGAGACAGAATTTTTATAGCAGTTAAATCACATTTTTACTAACTGGACTAAATGGGGTAAACTGCTCTCTGATATCTCAGCTACCAGAGGCAAGGAGCAGCCCAAAGTGAGTTAATTGTTAGGGGACAGACAGGGACATAGCTCTTCACGTCAGAACATCCAAACTCTGCTTCTCTCTCCTCAAGCAGAAGCTTACCCAGAAATTATTAAATCTGTGTACAAAGCTGCCATGGACCTTCCAATTCCTTTTGTCTCTCTCTCCCACAGGTGTGGAATTAGCAGCCTACCTGACTTCTGATTCCATCCTCTACAGAGAAAAATCTTTTAAAACCCTGTATCTCTGCTCCTCCCCTTCTGGGGAAAAAGTCGTATCAGCTGCATACCCTGATGTCTCCAGCCTCTAAAGGAAAGGACAGCAGGTGCAGGTCTAATTAATTGTCTAATAATGTTGTTATTTGTCTCCAAAAAATGTGGAGAGTAAAACTGCTATTAATAGAACTTCAGAGCAAAAATCCTTCATGTTCAGTGTACAGACATATAAACAACAATTCAGAAAGTCTTAGGAAGGAGACCAAAACCTAGACACAGGTATGGACTCTTTGGGGTCAACAGGCTTCTAAGAACTCCAGGTAGTATCTCCCAGTGTCCTGGGATCCATAATGGCTGAGTACAGCTCACATTGTCCATTTCCACTTAAGGTGGGCCTGAGCTTTAAGCAGCAAATTAGGATGAAGAAAGTAACAAATAGTCCAAGGCATCACTCCAAAGAGACCTGAGGAAATGTCAGAATGTTTACTTCAAAATAAGCAACTTACATCTTACTGCCATGTACTCCAGGGTCTGCCCCAAGCACCACTTTGGGGGCTCAGGCTTCCAGAATAAGGCTATGGAGGGAGTTAGGCACTTCCCCAAGGAAGCACAGTCCCAATACACCCAGCTAGCAGAAGACCAGGCTTTATTTCCTCATTCCTCTCCCTCCTCTGAAGCTGGGCTTCTCAACCTGTTCTCTGTAACTGCTTTTAGGTTCTGCCCTCATCCATGGGAAACATGGATTTGAATTCTCTAAGGGAGTTACCCTCTGTGCTGGAGTGCTGGAGTGCCTGACTTCTCTGCTAGCAAACACAGGAGTGGTGTTTACCCCATAGTGTGACCCTCTGTGCTCTGTGGTACAGTTTGTGAGACTGTATTCCCTGGGTGAGCTCCCCCAGCTAACACTGAGAAAAAAGAAAAGAGTTTATGACTTCACAGGGCACTGGGATGGGAGATAAGCACTGAACTCTCCAGTTCTGACAAGTCAAGATATTCCTGAGCAAGATCAATGGATGGATGGATGGATGGATGGATGGATGGATGGATGGATGGATGGATGGATCATAAGGATGGAGCCTGTCAATTTAGGCAATAGCTGAAGTTTTGAGGATGTCCTTTTCAGATTAAGGCCTTCCAGCCCCATGCAACTGTACACCCAAATTGAAATTATAATTGGGGTGGCTTGGTTGTCTATTATGACACAAGGAGTTTGGGAGAGAAAACAAAGCCAAATAATATAATTCTTCGGAGAAGTCTCCATATCTCTGGACCAGTTTTCCTCCCCTGGCTCACAAATACCCATGATCTTCTGGGTCCCAGCCTGAGCGATGCTTTTCTGAATTTCATGCCCAAATAGAAGATACTGGGAGGAGGAAGTAAGCTTTATTAGGGTGGAGTATTTTAGTTTTCTATTTTATCTCTTCCTCTCCTCTTTGTTAATCTATAGCAAGGTAGGGAGCATCTCCTCTGCCTTCAGTATCAACACAAAAAATGAGAGAAGGCAATGCATCTCACCTTGTTCCTCAAAACCAAACCAACTTTCCTTTCTTTCTAAAGCAAAGTAGGAACTGCACCTTCCCTTTAGGGCACTTTCACTGCTATGGGCAGTGGTGTTTTTTTCTTCTAAGTCACCTTGCCAATCTCTTTAGAGAAAATTTCTTTTGCTTTCCCTGTTTCTACCCGGAAGCTACAAGAAACTAGCTGAGTTTAATAAGAATGACTGGTTAACTTTTACTCTGTAGTCCTTAGCAGTTCATGTGAAGCTGAATTCCCACTGTGAAAAGAGACTTTATTGCCAGCCCAGATCAGCTGTCTCATGGTCCCACCACAGCAGGCACTGGGCTAATCACTGCAGACCTTCACATCGGAGTTGAGTCAGTTTGGGCTTTTTTAAAAGTATCTTTGTGTTGCTGAAAATCTTCAAATTACAGATAAGAAAACCACAATCCACCTTTCCCGTGGAGTCTGAAATTTCTGACTTATCTATGGGTTATTTCACCAAAAGTCAAATTCCATGCTGGGGGAGCCTATTCCCGTTCCTCTTTGCTTGCATAAATCCCAGACTACACAAATTCAGTTCAAGTTCTCTTTATATTATCTTCAACATTTGTGTCAGTGCCATTTTCTCCAAGTCTGTGAAAAATTGTGGGTCTGGCCTATGAGAGCTCCCATGCAGCCCTGCATGAGCATAGCCCCCATGAGCATCAAGGGATGGTCTGAAAACGTACTTTCTGTGACAATCCCGACAGAACTTTGAAAGATAATGCTAAAGAGGTTCAGTTCTCTTTTGAACCCAACCCCAATACCTCTTGAAAGAGACTACATAGCCTTCTATGAAAACATCACCCAGTTTATTGTTAGAGATTTATATTTTAAATGTCAGCACATGCAAGAACATTTTGGGTAGTCTGTTGAGGGATTTTTTCCATTTTTTCATGATCACTTTCCACATACCTTGTCTGAAAAAAAGTGCAAGATGCTGAGTTCTGTGTTTGCAGTCATTAAGGAACCAAAAGTCACCACCTAAAGGGTTATCTGGGCTACCAGAAAAAGGAAAGATGCTCATCCTGGTAGCAGACATTCTCTGATATGAACAGCACTGCTTTCTTGCTCACACAAATGCTGGAAAACCCAGTAGAGACAAGTGCAACTTTGTGAGAAAGTCATATTTTAGAAATCCAGTTTCAATTAAAAAATTTTGCATGAGTGGAACTTGAAACAGATATAAAAAGGCATCTTTGCCTTATATTAAGTGTTGATTGCTAACAACTGAGACCAAGACTCTCCCAGTTCTGTCTCTTCTTGCCAGTGGACTGTGCATCACTCCAGACTCACTTTTTTTTAATGCAGCCATTTAGTCTAGAGGGTCTACTGCTCACAAGGATTTTTGCAGAAAGGCAGAGCTGCACTTCTACTTTGAGCTCCCTCATGGAATTCAGTATTCCAGCTGTATTTTTCATTCTTGAAAACCATTTCCCTTGTTCTGAGGGATTTCCACTGGAAAAAAAAAATTAAAACCCACTAAAACATCCGTATTTCAATGTGTTTATCTTTCAAGGGACCTCCATATAGGAATAGATTAAAGGATACTTAAAATTTTCCACTACGAGTGAAAGACAATGGGCTGAAGGAGCTGGAGCAGAAAACCACCCTCAAAGCAGCTATTCCCAGATAGAAACACAAAGGAAGACTCTTGTGGTTTTTGGGAGAATGTGGGTTCAGCTGATTTTCCAGAGGTCATTATTCTCCACTTTACCACCATTGCACTTAATGGGTTAACTCTGATTCCCTAGACAAATCTGAACTATGTAGCTTGGGCCATCAGGGTGGAAGAATCAGGAACAGGTGTTTATAAAAAAGTAAAAAACATATTAAAAAAAACCTAACACCCAGATGCAAAAGATACCTTTTAGTTCATTGCTAAAAAATAATTGATGCAAAATCCCTAGATGAATGCTGAAATGCCAAACTCTTCTTATCTGCTGCTGTCATTGGGCTAATTATAGTGGTTTCTGAACCTCTGCAGTTACACAAATGACAGGGTTTCTATTATAAACCTAATTTTTAAAATTCATCAGTGAAAAAAGAGCCCTGCTTTGAACTGAAACTTACACCTTAAAAAAAGTACATGATTTTGCAGACATTTGTTTTGTTGCAGGAGAAGTAAAAATGTAGCTAATAATTTTGATTAGTAACTAGTTACAAAATATCTCCTGCTCTGGATTTTTCCTCCTATAGTATTTTTATGATATATTTTGCTGCACAACCTAAACATTTATATTTCAATAAGTAGGACTGAATAAATTTTAAATTATTTGAATATAATAGCTAGAGAAAAAAAAAACAAACAAACCAACAAGCAGCACACAATTCATTCTAGTAGAAATAAAGAGATCATATTTCAAATAAATGTTTAAGCTTACACAATGGATATCTAAGGCATCCACTATTATTTTTCAGATTTTCCATTTAGACCATTTGAAAATATCTCCCTAAGTGTTATTCCCAGCATATTCACAAGTATTTTTCACAAGGCAGTGCAATAAAGATATGATAAATAGTCCTATCTGGCCATGCCTTTTAATATTGGTGCAATCTTCTGGAGTCAACGAGTGCCAGTCTAAAACATCATTATCTAAATATATGCTGATGGCAGGGCCCTCTCAACAGTAAGGTCCAGGCTCAGAGAAATGCAGTGAGGCACAAACCCACTGCTTCCAAAAGGAGATTTTCTACTTAATGACCCCTTACTGAACTTAGCCCTTTTCCTGTGCCATGAGCAACCAACAAGTAACATATTTAGGATCATCTCTTTCTGATCCCTTGTTCCATCTTGAGCTGAAATTCAGTTCTCATGGTGATGGGCATGAAAGCAATGAACAGAATAATTTCTGCAAAAGCATCAAGTCCTAACATATTTTTGACCAGCAATTCAAGAAAACAGCACAGGACTACTTTTTAGTAAGAGTGTATCTTTTAGTTAGATACTTTGAAGGACCTGGACTGCACAGTAAACATTCAGTGTGTAACTTTTCAACATTCATTTCTCCAACAATTGACCACTCTAATAATACAAAGAGTAAAAATAGATCTTTTATTTACTTGCTGTCCTTTTGTTGTCCTTTACACTGAGTTTTTCATTCTCTATGAAAAAACCTCAAAGTGACTCCTCCAAAGAATATTGCTTTGCTCCATCAATCAGCCTGCTCCTGAAATTCAAATATCTGTAAGTCCCAGTAACGACATGACCCCAAAACCTTCATCTAGCAGCCTCCACCCAATGAACTGGTGGCCCTTACAAAGAGACCAGAATTCTTAAAAGAGGCTACTAAAGTTTCAATAAGCTAAAATAACATTTTAAGTATCAGGGATTCACCATAATACAAATATAATTTTGATTTTTAAAGATTTACATGAACATTTATCAAAATTATTTTGCTAAAGAAGATACATTGAGCCTGGAGAGACTTCAATGATTATGTTTTATATACCTCTACAAATCTATAGTTATCAATTCCAACAATACAATGTTATTTTTCCAAAATAGCTATATGAAGAGAAAACAGGACAAAAAAAGGGCACTGGAATAACAGGTCATTCATCAGAAAATTAAATATTCTGAAAACCAGGGTTTACTTTTAATTGCAACCCCAGCCCAGTATGTTTATGAGTGTTATTTGTGCACTAAATTATTTAATAATTATGCAAAAAGCCCTGAAATTATGCAAGTTCAAAGCTATTTCCCTTTAACCTTTGTCCACTATGTAAAGTAAGAAAAATACTGGTCTTTGTTCATTTTTTCATATTCTCTGAAGATTGTAGGTTCACCTTTTCATCCTAACATTGAAGTACCAAACATGAACAGATATTATAAACAGCCTGCCCTCATGCAATAAGTTGGGTCCTTGCCTTTTCTTGGTGCCCAGTTGATACTTGTTATTCCTTTCTCTTGTTGTTTTGTTGTTTGGTTCTGTTTTTTTTTACTTTAATTGAGTACTCCAAGGACCTGTTTCTCCATCATAAGCTGAGGAGCCAAATCCTGGGGGGCAGGTGGTCTGTCCCACACTGAAACAGATTGTGATGGGATAGAAAGGTTTCTGCTTTTTTTAAGTTGTACTGAAAAAATCTGGTTTATTTGAACTATTTCCTCTTTGACAAGCTCTCTGTGCATGTCCTCAGATTCTTTGTGATTTGCTGGAGTAGGGATGTTTTGGCCAAGAGTAGATCCATTTAACAGACCAGCAGAGCAACCAGGGACCTCAGAGGTCCTCTGGCTGGTCAAAGGTCCTCTGCACAAAGCTCACTGGTCAAAGCCCACTGCATACCTGCAGCTCAGGAAAGTTTCTGATCAGATATAAATTTTTGGGGTTTGGTGCAACTCATTCTCAAGCCAAGCTGAAATAAAAACCACATGGATGAATGTGGTAAATGTATTTGTGGCTGGGAGGCAATAGTATGGAACAAATTATACCTTTCTGAGACAGTTCATTGCTGTCATCCTTGCTTTTGGTGGTGCTAATATGCTCCTGTTTTACCCCAAGAACAGGGCAGCAAGGCTGCTTGAGGCATGCTGGAGAGAAAAGGCAGAGTCACAACCAAACACAGCAGGTTGAAGTTTTCCCCAGAGGACTGTCTTGTACTGATATATACAATTTTTTATAGTTCTGAGCCTTCCATGTGGAAATTCTGATTTCTATAAATACTTAGTTATGAGAAAGTAAATTGAATCAGTGAAACTTCAATTTACAATGTTTTTATTTAACTCAGTACCTATGTCTAACAATTTTTTCTTGAGATCTTTGTAAAATACATCTCCTACCGACATTTTAGTAAGAATTAAAAGGTATTTATTTTGTTGAAACACAATTCCTCAAGAAATCCAGCATTAAATATGTATAAAATTTCCACTCCACTTGAAATTTCAGATTTTCTAGTTTTACAGCACTTTGTAACAAGTTCTGAAACCTTTCCCACGATACAGGAATTCCTGTTTTTGCTGTGTTGTACAGTTTCTTCACATAAATCACATACACTCACACCCCTTTCATACAGCTAATGAACATAGCTGGAATGTCAAAATGAATACATTATTTTGTAGGTGCCATCACTGTGTGCAGTGTTGGTACCCAAGACATCCAGGGAGCACACAAACAATTGAAGAGCATGGGTGGATCATGGACCAGTAGCCAGCTGGTCATGGCCCAGCTAGATTTTCTAGGATGGGGACAGGCAATGGGAAGATATTTACTCCCAAGTTTAAGCATGAGGAGGTTAACAACAGCCAAACATTCCCAACTGGAATGGGGATCCCCCAGTATGACACAGCCTTACCCTAAATGAGCCACAGGCCCAAAGGGTTCTGTCTCTTGGACTCTATCTGTACCTTGTCGTTTCAAATTCTTTGACAAAGATCTAGCCAAATATGAAGATATAGCCAAATATACTGGAGCTAAACATGAGGATTTGCTCCATAGGGGCCATTTCATAGACCTAAAATGGAATCCCTTTCCTCTTCAGTGGTGGTTACATTCCTGTTTACCAAATACATTAATTAGAAATCTTGACTCATTTTAATTTATGTGACTAACAGATTGAACACAAGATGGGTGATGCCAATTCCAGCATATGAATATTTGCCACCTGGATCCACTCCATTTCTGATTTAAGAAGATTTTTCAGTGATAAGAAATGAAGCTGCAACTTCTGTATCTTTGACTCTGTAACCACGGAAACTAGCATTAATTATATGTATCACTAAGTTTTAAATGTATTCAAATTTAACACATAACTCTGAAAATATTG
Source organism: Cyanistes caeruleus (assembly GCF_971803275.1). Lineage (NCBI taxonomy): Eukaryota > Metazoa > Chordata > Aves > Passeriformes > Paridae > Cyanistes > Cyanistes caeruleus. The sequence continues at coordinate 11,618,476 of NC_141701.1, forward strand.
AGGTTGTTTTTCTTTTTCTCTCTCACCTTAATATGGTACAGTTTGCCTTCTGGCTTATTTGGCTTATAAGCAGTTTCACTTATAAAATTATAAAAGTATGTAGGTGAAAATTACACTCGTTTTCTTTTATGTAACCAAGAGGTAGAGCCATGTAAATGTTTGATCACTCACTTCCTACCACTGCTGTAATCACATGTGTGGGGTTACATTTCATGTTAAGGAGGTGCCATTCCCAACAGTGAGAAAGCAGCAAAGTTCTGCCACTGGCTTCCTGAAATAACAACTCAAAGGAGGACCACAGCAATGGCTCATGGAAACAGGAATATTAAGGAAAGGAAACAAGGAGGAAAGAACCCCACAATTTTCTCATTTTCCCCACTGCTGTACCATAGCCCCATAAGAAAAGTCAGAGAAAAAGTTGAAATAAGCTTCTGAGGAAATCATTCCCAGACTTGCGAGCAATATTTTGGTTTAGTAAACTGCCAAATTTCTAACCATATTTGTTCTGTTTTACCAAATTCCATGACTGATGCCCAAATGGTCCTGAACCTGCACATTCACCATTTAGGCCATGAAATTGTCAGCAACACATTCAACTACTTCACAATTTTTTCTGCAGCTAAATGGGCATCTGATATAGTCATATTATTACCTGGAAGCACCAGAGAACTGACAGGATAAGACTTCTAGCTCAAAAGCCTTCTCAGTTATTAACCCTTTTTTAATTCATACCTCTGGCTTATGGAAATGCAACTCCAGTGCGAGAACCCAGGTGGATGACAATAACACAAGCTTGGACCAGAGCTTCTAGGTATGACCACACAAATGAGCTGAGCAGTATCTGGGACTAATCCCTGGAAGCAGATTCAATCATAGCAGTGTTAAATTATGAGGCACATCCTCTGGGTGGTTCTGCCCAGAAGCAGTCAAGTTTCCAAATAATTCCCAGACACAGCTCAAGAGCTGACACAGATCCAGGACTTTTTGTAATGCAGTTTGGGTGTGGCTACTCTATTTTGGACACCAAAGACATCTGTTAGCATGGACACAGCCCATAAGTGCCAAAAACCAGATGCAATATTATCATATTATCATATTTAGCATAAAAGGGACCACTAAGATAGAAGTTTAACTTGACGCACAAATGTACTCGGTCATGCAGAGCAACAGGTTCGGTTCTCCATGACATCTGGCTGCTGGTCTCCATCTATATTTCAAAAATTCTCGCATTGATATCAATCAAACTGTACTGAAGGAACTTCACAGGAGTCTGAGAAGGCTACAACATCCTCCAGGGCTGTGTTTTCTCTGACCAATTTAGTTTTCATAACCAGCCTGCTCAAGAAAAAAAACAAACCACCAATCCCTGGAGTCAACAAAACACAAGTTTTTTTTTGGTATTTAGGGAGAGGTCACCAGCTTTCCTAGTTTTCTTATCTAGTCAATGCAGAGACAGATACCTTCAGTAGGTGATTCAAATGAATTGTTGAAATTTAGATGCAGTAGTGGGCAATTCAGGGTCATGAGCCTCCCAAACAGGTTAACTTCAGGTGCCTCCAACCACACTTGAATTTCACAGAACATTTTAAGATAGAGTTAATTTTTGATCATTTATTAACCTAAATCAAACACTTTGCATTTCATAATTAAACTTCAATGACTTCAACTGCTACTTTAGAATGTCACCTCTTGTAGATAAGACAGAGGGAAAAACAAGAGGATTGTCAGGTGAAAGTCTTGTCTTAAATGGCCACAGGCAAATCAGCTTAAACAAAATTTGATATTCATAGAGAGTTTAATTCTCTGTGTTTAATAATGTCCAAGAAATCCAGGTAGGAAGAAATACCTGAGGCTATCAACTAAAAAGAAAAAAAAGAGACAAAAAACAACAAAGCAATACTGAAAGGGTTTCCTCACTTTATCATGTCTTGGTTCACAGAAGTGACTTTAGACTGCTTTCTCCCTGGTCTTACTATGCCAACGTTGTAAATCAAAGATCATGTTTATCCAACAAAAAAGTACCTAAAAAAAGATCACTTCTTGTTTCAGGAAAATAACAAATTTGAGAAGCAGAAGTAGATACCCCTGAACCAAAGACACTAGCTAAAATATATACCTTTTCCTTCTTATGCTATTGATTTGTTCACTGGTGTTGAGATGCAACATTTATCTTTGGTTTGCTTACTTTCCATGGTAGCTTTCAAGACACTAAAATGTGGGCACTGTAATGAATCCCCTGAAGCCTATGGGAGCAATTTAGTAACCTCTGGGAATGACATATTAGGACTGCACAGACCTTCTTATTTATTTGTAATAGTCCCTATTACTAGTGGGCGTTTTGGAGACAATCTGGTTCAGCCTCTGTTCTAGGCTGAGTCAGCAATTATTTGTCCTGATGAGAGTCAGGACACTGCACTGGTATGGCAATGGGCTACTTAATTCCTGAAAATGCAAGTTGCCATAATTGAAAAGCTCTAAAAACACAAGTTCTGAAATAACCTGAGTTCCATATGGAGTATAAGTAATTGACACCACTGAATTTTCTCCCCATTTGGAGGTGCCAAATGAAGTTAATGGCCTGATGGTTTCCACTCAGCAGCCACCGAATTTGATTTACTCTGTATGTATCTCCATGCAAAAATCAATTCAACTAAGATTTCTCAGCTTAAGAAAATGGTCAGCTGGAAAAAAAGTAGTGTACACATGTGTACTGTCACAGTAGGTGTGAGGTGGAGAAACAAGGACTGACTACCAACTGTTTCCTACTATACAAAATTTAGAATCAACTAATGAAGTTACCAGGCAATGAGAATAAGTGAAAAGAAGCTGCCTACCCCTGAGAAACACACACAAAGCAATACTTAAATAATATAACTTATCACCACAGGATACAGTGGTTAATAATCAAGTTCAGATAGGGATAAATTTAAAGAATCCACCAAACACAAAAAACTCAGATGTAGGAACTCCTTGAACATTGTCATTTTACTTAAATAATTGCTGTAAGCATTTGCTACCAAGCAATGACCAAGACAGGAGGCAGGACTTGTACCTGAGTTATTGTGCCTGCAGTTCTCTTCGTTTGTCTTGGTCACATCCTCATGGCTTAAGAATCAGAACTAATTGTACTTAGTACAGACACCAAGGGGATTGCAAGGCAGTTTTGGAGACACATTTCCCTCACCCAGTGGATCAAGGGCCTTATGCAAACCTATTCCTAAAACAGTCCCAGATGACCACACATCCTCCTGCAAACCCACTGCAAATGCTGGTATGTTGTATCACCATGCACAACTTGTTTATTGCACTTAAAAATTAAAAAATCTCCTTTGGTGGTTATTTTTTGCTATGTTTATTAAACATTTTCTTCCATATTACTAATCATTGAAGTCCTGAACTCCCTTGTTATTTTTCAAAAGACAAAGAGTTGAGGGGAGAGGGTGCAGGGAAGAGGGAGGCAGTGCAGAATAATGGAATTTGCCTCATCTTTACTTAATCAAGAGGGCTATCTCTTTAAAACCCAATCTCTTTGTTACTACAAGCTGCTCTGTACACAAATTCACTGCTCTATTGTTCCTGGAAAATACCACTAACCTTTCATGAACTCTTCTCAGGCCCAGGATTTTCCAAATCTTTTCAGATTTTTGTATTTTCAACAAATTAAATACTTTACGTTTAGCTATACATTTACAGAAAAATTACTTCAATGAGATATTTAGTGAGACTAAATGATAATGGCCTCTGAAACTGAGGTTGCTGAGCAGGCTAACTCAGATGGGTTTACCTTCTGAGTTCCAGTTCCATTATTTTCTATTCACTGCAGTTGGACTGGCTGCCAAGACTCACTGATATTAACCCTACTTCTGAACTCACCCCTAATTATCTCCAGAATACCTGACAGCCAACTGAGTGCAAAACTCATTGGCATTTCATCCTATTACAGGAGAAAGAAATGGGCCCATTGAACTGGCTTCTTTGTCTAAGCACAGCACTAAGCATCTGCATGAATTCCTTTTCCCTTCCCCACAAAGCAAACACTGCTTTTGCTGTAGGAGTGTAGCAGCCCTATTCTGCAGTGCAGCTCAGTACTTCATGCCATTGTCTGCAATACATCCTCCTATAAAAGCAAACTCAAGCCCACCCTCGCCTGAAACTCATTTTAGATAGTGGAATCTTAACAATTCATCCAAAAAACTGCCAGAATCCATTGTAATACAAGACTGTTTCAAGGAGGATTTACAGGTAGAAGGTCTTCAGTAGATGGTGGTGTTACACATCTGTGAATTCCCAGTGCTGTGCATAATTAGGAAGTATTTACATATGCTACTGCTTTTCACTGTTCCGAGGCACTCAGAGGATGCCAAGCTATTGTATCATAAATCTCGTTGTTGAAGCAGATGGAGCTCCTTGCTCAGTTAAAACTTAGAGTTAGGCTTAATTAGAAAAGCCTGTGCAGAATATTCTTTATTTCTTTACCAACTTATTGAGTTCTTTATATGGTAAAGCAATTCAGATGAGAGGTCTTTTGAAATGTGCTGCTAATATAAGCATTTTACACTGTCTCTTGCAGACGGCTCAATCACTACACACTGAATTATTATTTCTCACCCTTGTCCAGGCACAATTACACTGCAATTTTCCTCTCTCTTTCCCTCTTCCAGAAGAATTACACAAGTGGCTGTTTCTCTGGTGTTGCCTGTGTAAGGATCTCAGAACACAGCCTCTGAATTATCACACTTCTTCAGGATACTAATCTCATAATCTTTTGAAGAAATTGAGTGCAAAGAGATTAACAGGAAAATTCTTTTAAAGTTGCTGAAGGTTTGGTTGCTTTTCTTTTTTAGCTCACACTGGCCTCACTTTCAGAAGCACAGATCAGCCACAAACTCGAGCAGTGAAAACTGTGAATGCTTCAAGCCTTAGTTAATTTTGCAGAGCTCAAGTCGGATCTTTGTAGCCTGACTAAGCTGCTGTTGCAATTCAAACCTGTAGAGTGTAATTTTGTAGTTTTTGGTCAAGGGGTGGCCTAGAGAATCCTGAATAGTAGGAACCCTGGTATTTTAAAATAACTTAGGGAATTTAGTGGTTCAGTTTTGCAAGGCTTCATCACTTAGTCCTGGGATTTTGTTTGAGAGGTTAGGGCTCTCCACAGCATAACCCCATGCTCAGCTGGGTGGGCATGGTGCAGGCAAGCCCAAAAAAATACTCCTTGCCTGTAGCAGCCAAGAGCAACCAAGAGGCTCTCCAAGCCATGTGCTGGGGAGCAGCTGCAGAGACACAGCTTCTGGGAAAAATCACCTCAGATCGTGCACTGCTAGTGATTATGAAACCCGGCAAAAATCAGTGTTAAATGCGGTGGCCCTGGTTGCACTTGTGTTCTAGAAATGATGCTGAGACCTGAGCTGGATCCAAAGGGATTTGTTTATTAGTCTTAGTGTTGTGTTGGAAGATGAGTTAGGTAAACAAACAGCATTTCTGGATGCTGAAGCAATGCACCTCAGCTGAGTAGCCCTGCCAGATCCAAGCAAACTCTTCCACTGAGGCACTGACAATCCACTGCTTGGATCCAGGGCATGTGCAGCTGCCAGCCAATGCAGAATGTTGGTACTGCACACAAAGCCTGCTCCCTCCTCCCATCTGTTCACCACATCTGGATAAGGAACTTGCCCTCCAAACTGGGATCTGTGGTCCAGCTCTCTCTCCCCCTTAGGCTTCTCTGCAGCTTAACACACTCCCACCTTCACAGCAGTCTGGAGATGCAATCTCTTCAGAAGCACAAAGTTAATAGGAGTAACAGTAGCAACGTCCTCCTTCCCCCAACCAATAACACCAAACATGACATTGTAAAACAAAATTTGGTCAGTGTTAGGAGCCAGAGTACAGGATACAGGTTGTGTCTCATTCCATGTAAACAAACAGGAGATTTTGTACAGGGATTCTGAGCATGTAGTTCCACTTTCTGTGGCAGAACAAGTGTTTTGAGGCTTCTGCTCTATTCAGCCCTTGAGGATATATTTGCATCCAAGACAAAATTTCTTTTCTCCATTCTATGATTCTGTACATCTCTATGTGGCTGCAGCAAGGCCAGCATCTCCTTAGGGATATTAGGCCAAGTCAAAAGCAAAAGAACAGAAAGAACAAGGTAAGAAGGTAAGCCCAGTCAAGCAATCAAAATGGACTTTGCACTCTGGTAATTCCCAATTTGTACTCTTCCAAAAAAGATAGCAAGCTATGTAAAATACTTTAAGAACTGCTGGGAAAAACAAGCAGGTGAAACGTTCAAGTGCACATAAGGCATCACCACAACCCATCATAATCCTGCTCTTCTCATGTTCCTGCTGTGACCACCTGCAACTCGTTAGCTCTCTTGGCATGGGAGAAATGCCAGTTTCTAACCTCCCACCTTGGCTTCTTCTGATGTAGTCAGGAAATTTTTTAACACACTACCATAGCCTTAAAATGCACATAGTGTATCTGACTCACCGATCCTGACCCTTCCCAGTTATGGCTTTAAATTTGGGGATCTGCTTAGCAGCAAAATCAGCTGCTGACAGAACATGATGTGCTCACCAGTCCTGAAGCCTAAAGAAGCAAAACCAAGGTAAGTGGCTAGGCAAAGCCCACAGAGGTAATAAAGGAACAAAATTATTTACACTGGAAGAAACTATAGCAACTTCTCAAAAACAGATCTGTGAACACATTAACTTCTAGTTAATCACAGTAGGGAGACTGAGAGACCATGTACCAGTCACTAACTACTTCAAATATCACACTTTAATAATTCCCTCAAGCCACAGACAACCCATGTTCCGGAATCTCCAGACTCACACCATGGACATAGCACCACCAGCTGTGAAAGTCAAATTATCTGCTTTTACAGTTCATATCCTCCTGAGCAATAGTACTTCCACATTCAGAGATTGTGTATAGCAACTTGTTTCTTCCAACCTGTTATCTTCCAGAGATAGCCATTGCTCCTCTTCAGGCAAAAAGTGTCAGTGAAGAGATCTATGCTGTGAGTTCTCTGCACCCTGGTCTCTCTAATATTGTTAGTGACTATTGTCCTTTCATCTTTATAGACTTTTTCTTGCTATGGCACATTCAGAGGCCTTGTCACAGCTTGATTTCTCTCCCTGGTCATAGTCTTCCTCTTCCCATTTTCAAAAGCTAACTACAAAGATTTCCTACACGTCACCTTTCTATTCTGGTAAATTATCTTTCCTTCCCATTGTGCAGGACATGTGTACTTTGGTCTCTCCACCTGCTTAGAACTTCTTTCTTCACACTGTGCCATTATCTTTCCCAAGCTGCTTTAAGCTCTGCAGCAACCCCAAGTGCTGAAAATCCCAGCAAACATCACTGAACAACTGCTTCCTCCGGTGTGAGAAGCTGGTAAATGACAGCTATGCCACTACATGCAGTGTTACCTGTACATCTCCCTCCAGTCTCCACCTCCAAAATGATCCCCCCACCTCTGCAACAGGAGAAGAGGCTTAACTTGTAGAGACAGAAGCTGCTTGCTACAAGTGTCAAATTAGCAGTAGAGACTGAACCCTGCTGAGCTTTTACAGCCTTCAAAAGCTGTGTCCCACTGTATCTTCTGCCTTTTGAAATGAAATCTCACCATTCACCCCATTGTCCTACCTCATCAACTCTTTTTAATGAGTTAAATCTGCTCTTGCATCTCATTTATTCCTTCACAGCAAAGCTTCTTGCCTGAAAAGCTATGGGCACATTTGCTCCTTATATGTTATGATTCCAAGGTCTTTACAAGGGCAATTTTAAATTTTCCTCACTCTATACAGCACCAAACACAGCAGGTCCTAACTCTGTGCATCATTAAACACTACACAGTGAAAGCCAAATAGTGAACAGAGCTGTCAATATTTAACTTACTGAGCATTTCCCTGGGGCCCTCAACACACCTCTCAGAAACTCCTGCTTAGAGGCTCTTTCACAATGAAGAAAACCTGTCCATTTGTTCAACTCATTTTTTTGACTTTTCTGTGGTGTGACCTGCAAAACACCAAAACGATACTTCCACATCAGATTCATCATCTCTCAACACAAGATCCTCTGCCTTTTCACTCCCCCTCAGATAAAGGCAGCTCATTGAAGTGTGAGACTCCCTAATCTAATATCTTCAGCCTTTTCTCACCACACATTTCAAGTTCAATTACTGACAGTGGAGAGGGGACAATACTGACATGCAGGACAGGCTTGAACAGGCTTTTTCCCTTTTTCCCCCTGTGTGATTTAACCCCAGCTGGCAACCAAGCCCCAAGCAGCCACTTGCTTACTCCCCCACCAGTGAGATCAGGGAGAGAATCAAAGAGGTAAAAGCCTGAAAACTGTTGAGATAAAGTAGGGAAAGCAAAAGCTGTATACACAAGCTAAGCAAAACAAGGAATTAATTCACTATTTCCCATGGGCAGCCAGGTGTTCAGCCATCTCCAGGAGAGCAGGGGCCCATCACACACGACAGGGACTTGGGAAAACAGACACCATTGCTCCAAATGTCCCCTACTACTTCCTTCTTCCTTCCATTTTATATACTGAGCATGATGTTTGGAATACCCCTTTGGTCAGTTTGGGTCACCTGTGCCACTGTGAAGCGAATTAACTCTACCCCAGCTGAAACCACCACACCCCACAGACTATGCTCAATAAAAAGTAGGCAAGAGAGAAACTTTAATGAAAAAGTCCCTTTTTCACACTTATGATTAAATCTATGTAATCCTTAGGGAGCTCTGAATATTTCAAGGACACCCAAACTAGCCCAATGGGCAGGAGAAATTACCTGCCAAAAGGCTGATTCAGAAAGATGTATTCTTTCCCCAGAAAAAATGGAAATTTCTTCAAGCTAGAACAGTAGTCAGATTTTAAAAGCAGACCTTATGAGCAGAACAAGACAGAGGAAAATAAAAAACAAGGGGAGAGAAACTGTCTTAAGAGTGTGTTTAGCAACTACGCTTCAAGGTCTTACTGAGCAGCGTATAAAATGTAACACAACAGGACTTTTCAGCTTGAGGCAACAGGGAAGGGAAGGAGGGCTGATTCTGCAGGTCCTACTGCTCACTGATGCTGTGCCAACATTCAAACGGGAAAACCATGAAAATAATCTCTCTTCAGCTTGGAGCTTGAAAGTCCAAGTACGAGGCAACTTCAAAATATATTAAAGCTTCTCATATAATTTCCAACATAAAGAAAATTAAGAAAGTCAGGTTTTGTCTTAATGAATCACTTTCTTCAAATTGAGAAGGTGCTTAAAGTTGAAAGAGTTGTGAGCTAGATTTACAGTGGATACAGACATAACCAGAACTTTTGAAGGGAATTACAGTGACCTTGTTCTGATGAACATTTACCTCTGTTGTCCTGGTCACAAAATCACTCATCTCAAAAACAGATCAACTTTTTGGAACCCAAAAATGCATTCATGTTTAGATGTTCTTTGTTGTAGCTTCAAAGTAGGATTGCACAGTCACTGACATATAGAGGAACTTATTTTATTGTGTTTGGATGTCTGATCCTGCATAAATATATTTTTGTTTAACAAGCCCTTTGTTTTCTGTTGCATTGTTGCCCAGGGGTCAATTTTGGCATGCTAGATGCTAAGGGATATATTGCTTTGAGTCAGAAAACAGCAGGGATGCTGTTTGTCTGGAATGCACAGAGAATGGAGCCAATCACAACAGAAAATAAACACTGAGCCCTCTGCTTTGCCACTGCTCTGGTTCTGAAGGTGGCACTTGGTCAGCCTGATCACAAAGACCAGACATTTTTAATGCTGTGACTCAGCCCATGTGTGTTGGCTGCAGAGTGATACAGCACTGTAAAACACTGAAGCATGATATCCAGAGGGAGGTTCTGTCCCACTGGATGAAACAAGCAGTGAAATCTTGCAAGCACAGCTCTATCCTGAAAGAAGTCTGATCTCCAGGATACCCTGGGAAACTTGCACTGGATTAGAAAATACTTCCATCAATAAGACTCAATGAATGTTCCCAAATTCCCATGCAAAGGGTGAGACCATCAAGAATTAAGGAACAAACAAGACAAGGGAAAAGGCAAATATTAGTGGCAAAGGAGATTCTAAGACTAAGCCCATGACTCGAGTTGCTAGAAGATTTGGTCTGGAGCCTTCCAGGTCATTGCACACCAACCTTGTTTAGGTTGTCAGAGCCAAGTAGATCTGAGCTGGTCACGTCCACTTGTCTCATTTCCATTGGCTTTCCAGATCCCAACACCTGTGGAACTTTAACAGGAGAAAGGTAGAGGTCAGGGGTCTAGCAATATGAAAGGGACAGCTCATCATGTGCCCTCACATTTATCCAAACAAAAAGGTTGTAGACAGTTCTTTGGAGAAAAAACAGGAGTCCATCATTTCTGTAGTAGGAGGCAACATATTCTGCCTAGTACCAGGGTAAAGTGGCACTGGGTTTTTTTTATTTTCTTCTTTTATGTGGCATTTCCAAGTATCCTGGAAATGAAAGCATTCATTTCCAGAATACTTGGAAATGTCACATGAAAAAAAGAGGAATATTAAGATCTCCATGGTGTGGCCTTCCAGGCTTTGTTTTCTGATGAAGAGATTGGAGGTTTTGTGGCAGTGGCTTTGTAAAATGGTGTGAAAAGGGAAGAATGGTTTTGACCTTCAACTAACAGCTTATTTAGCCAGCAGTCAGTTTGGTTGCAGTGGGGAAGGAGAAGAGGCCCACTGAGGAATGCCCCACGTGAGGAATCCAGGCAGAGAAGATCAGTCTAAGGCCACATCACCCCCTGCCCCATGCCAGGCTAGAAGCCCTGTGGGTATCAGACAATCCTGCTGCCATCAGTCCTGCCCACACAAGAGCAATACTTTGGGACAAAGGGGCAGGAAGGTTCCTGTATCACCCACATTCCAGCACTTGATGGGAAAAGGGGAGGGTTTACCCACCATGTCTCTTCTGTGCCTCAAGTGCTGCATGGAGGTGAAACCTGTCTCACACAACTCTGACCAGGCTCCTGGATCCCTGTCCATAAGAGAAGCAGAGAGGGTAGTGGAGGCAGTCTCTGGAAGCTCCATGTCTCACTTTGTCCCAAGGAGAGGGCAAGAAGTGGGTTCAGTACTTCCAGGGTACTTCTTTGTATTCCCCCCTCTTCCCATCTCCACCCCTGTAGCTTACACTTACAGAGGGGAGCCTGAGAGACCGTCTTGGTTTCTTGCTTCATGCAGATTTTCATCCTTGCTTTGTCAGAAGCCCTTAGCCTCTTTCTGTTCCAAAACAGCTTTCAGGCTTTCTGGACTTCCCTGCAAAATGCAATCCAAATAAAAAAGTCCTATTTCCCCCTCTTAAATTTCTTCCCAGGCTGGCTTTGGGTCCACATCAGCAATGCTAGCATAGACAGAGACTGCAGGATCCTCTCAGGTCATGCAAGAGCAGCCAGCCTAGAAATCCTTTAGGATTTTCCTCCAGAACGCGTAGAGTCTAAGCCCTGAGCATTTAAGCCAAAGGTCTGATTCTCAAGTACATAAAGAGGCAAGAAAGAGGTGGTGCTGCTTCCCTTCTTTTGTCTTTTGGGGCAGGGAATAAGTATATGGAGAATGAAAGGAAAAGGATGGGGAAAAGAAAGCTGTATCCCAGGATCTCTTCAGTGACTCTAAAATGGGAGAATATGGCTGTACTGGTCCTTTGCAAGTCTTGGGAAGGTAGGTAGATTCTGGACCAGGCAGGCAGTCAGACCTCAGGAAACAGGAAGGCGTTTGCAACAGAGCCCAGAGCTTAGCTGGGTTGTACATGGTGTATTTATTAACAAACAGCTTAGCTTCACAGTAGCCTCCAGGCTCATCCCTCTTCCCAGTCTGTGTGCTTTTCCTCAGGTATTTGTAGAGTCTAAAGAGAGTCTTGCTCTTGCTTCTTGGCCCAAATTACAGCATGCAGCCCACCAATTCCCCACGTTTTCTACGAAACAATGCTGTCTGGACTGTGAGATCAAGAAAAAGGAGTGAGGTCTCCACGAGTGAGTTTCCTGCCACCCACAATTGCCCAGCTCCAGCTCTAGTTCCATTCCTGGTCCCCAGCATAAGTGCAATGACAAAAGCTGTGAGAGGCCAAGCATGGGCTCTTCTGACTGCCCTGACTCACAGTCTCACCCCCTGGGAAATGCACGCATGAAGGACCCATAACTGCAAGAACCATTCCCCCTATCTGCCTGCCCTCTCTGTCATCTTGACACAAGGCATTCCTAAGTAATGGTCAAATCTGCCATCTGTCCCCATTAGCCACCAGTTTTCTTCTGAGAAATATCCACCAAATCAGTGCCACACATCCAAGAGCAATTCTGCATCCTCCTTCCCCTCTCCCACCTATCCCTATAATTCCCAAGCACCCTCACAACCCCATCCGAAGCAACCACAGCCTCGAGAAGTGCCAGGAAAGCTGTCACTAAAAAAACAACTACTTGAGTTTCAGAGCCATCCTGCCTGTGGGGAACTATTGAACAGCTGTTCTGGGCATGCCAGCAAAAGCAGAGCGAAGCAGCAGCATTACTGGGAGTTTAAATCCACCTGATACTGTTTTCAAACAGCCATCTTCCTGGCTGATCTTTTAAACATTTCTGAAGATTTCTATGCTGCATGAATAGAAACAGCAGCTGAATAGAAGCAGCAGCTCCCAGTCCTGAGCAGCAATTCACTCACAGAGCTGCTCTGAAATCCAAGCCTGTGCCCTGGTATATTCAATCTCAAATTGGACTCGCATCTATGACCCAAACTCTGCTCACAGCTTCATTCTATATTAAAGGCCATGGTTTTTCATATTTCTTGAAGCTGCTGGGTTCTCTCTCCTGCCTGCTGTACACATGTAGGACTGAAGAGCACTGTGGGGTATGTTTACCCTGTAGGGTAAACCCAAAAGAACAATTCAATCACTATGAAGGAAAAGGGTTTTACTATGGGGTAAACCTATCTGAGTGTCAGTGACTGATGCCCAAATGGTACAAAGGGTTTAGTCCAACTCTCATTAATTTCCAGGACAGCTTCTTGGCTAAGTTACACACACTCCTTTGAACCATATCTTAAGGCTTTCATCCCCAAGGGAAAATAGCTCTTCAGGCAAAAATTAATGCAATGAATAAAACATTTAAGCAAGATCCTTGAGACTTTATTTTGCCTGTGTGTTTGCCCAGTGAGGGCCTGGCATAAACATGCAGGTCAGAGACGAAGCTGCAGAACAAATAATTGGTTATTACTTCTGCCAACGTTAGAACTAATCACAACATGGATATCTGTACACTCTTTCTGTCTTCTGCTTTTGACCTCTGCTTTAGTATGCTCTTTAAACTGAAAATTTTGAAAAAGAGCTTATGTATTTTGTCACTCCACCACAGCTTTTGGGAAAGCTCAGCAACAAAGTTCTTTAGTACCTTCAAAACTGCCAGCCCTGAATATTAACCCATTTCCCATTTTACCCTCATACTTCAGAGTTCTTCAGCACTAAAAAAGAACATCTGCAGATTTTTAATTCCATTTTTATAATGGAAAAACATGTTTCTCCTTCCTGCTGCTATGAAAACTAAAGGATGCAAGAAACAAAAGTTAAATATTCCAGCAGAGTCTTAGATGTCCAGCCAGTTATAAGTATCTCTTTCTTCATGCTGTTTTTATATCTCATGTCTTTATGCCCCTTCATTTCCCAAGCCAACACAGACCCACTCCTACAGCACTGGTCCCTAGCTTAGTGAAAGAAACATTTTGCTGACTAGTGAAGAAATTCTAATTCTGTTTTCTTTACAGAAAGACTGGAATAGTCTCCTGAGGAAAGTGCTAGAAGGCAAATTGATTGAAACATTTAAAACAAGGTATCGTGTTTTTCAGGAACAAGGGGTGAATACACTGTAGAGAAGAGTCCTTAATTGGCAAGAAGTAACTGTTACACCTAAATGCACAGAATGTGCTTGATGATAGTGGGATGGTATGGCTTCCACAGGGATTTTCTACCAGGGATGGGGAGAATAGCTGAGATGCAAAGGGAGATGTTTGTATCCCCCCATCAGCACTGCCAGTGCACAGGATTGAGGAGACATGACACAAAGAAAATGCACTCCAGCATGTCCTTTCCCTCCCTTCAGCAGCATTCATGTCCTCTGCATCCCTTTTCCTGCCCTGCTCTCCTTCATTTGTCTCTTGGATACCTATGCTATATTGACACATCAGCAATCCTGAGTTTTCTGCTCCTGACACGATCAAATTTTGTAATTATAGGGGAAAGAAAAGAAGTGGGAAAATAAAGAGAGAAAAAAAGAGGGGAAAAAAAATGAGCTCGTCTACCACAATTTATATTCCACTTCCTGTACTTTTGGTGCACTTCTAATGCTTTTTGGAAAGAATTATTCTGGATTGGGCCAAATAACAAGTGCTGTCATGGGAAGTCCTTACAAAAAGAAAGACAATGAAAAGAGGTAAAATCTTGTAGGCAGGGCTGTGGAGTCAATCTGACAGAAAGTGTTCATTAGGATCTAGAAGGAGCTTATCAAAATCAACATTAGCAAGGGAGTGGGTGGTTTTGCAAATGAGTTACAGGACAGGGGGGAAGAATCAAAGCCAAAATCTGCCAAAATCTCACCCACCAAGCATCAAGGTCCCCAGAGCTCACTCCTGACATATCCTTGCATCATGCATGAACAGCACAGTGCTCCTGTCCAACATCATGGCCCCATCACGTGAGAATGCCAGTGACTCAGATCCACCAAGCATCTCCACTGGGGACACAGTCTCAGTGCAGGAGGGAGGAGCACCTGGAATATGACTTCCAGCTGAGTCTTACTACACATGTGAAACCTGAACAACATGCTACTCCCATGCCCAGCCCATTTTATGACCAGATAGAGAATGTTTCACCCACTGGAGGAACAAAAACAGACCAAAATGTGAGCATGGAGCTGTCCCAGAAATAGCACTAGACCCCAGGCTCAGCATTTCTAAGCAGTGAGTGATCTAACACTAGTATAGCACAGGAGACCATCCACAAAACACATGAAGAACAATCAGGCCCAGCATCAAAAATAAGACTGTAGTTAAAGTGAAAGCCTGAATATAAGTTCTGTACCACAGCACCAACTTTACAGAAGGTCTGCCTATAATTAAATCGAACTCTACAGCAAATGTTTATGCCATACTGTAATTGGACCAGCTGCAAGTTCTGCAATGATGGAAACCCTTTGAAAAGGTTAGAATTATAATTCTATAATATGAGCCTATTAATAGACATTTTATCATTTAAACAATGAGTCAGGAAAAATACTTTCTCTTTCTTCTTTCTTTCTTTCTTTCTGGATGCAGATATTGTGAACAACTGTCACTCATACTATTTTTTATTTGCAAATGTTTCTCTTCCTTTGGAAATAGCAATCATGACATCATTTGAAAAGAGGGCTTAAAGGCTTAAAAAAGTTGTAGTATTTTGCACTAAAAAGAAAGCTTTGGAAAAAAACTCTAAAGCAGTAGGGTTTTATACTGAATAAAAGCTAGGAATAATAATACTTTCTTTTCTTTCTTTTCTAAATGCCACTTTGCAAGTTCAGAATTTAGAATTCAAAAATCTACTTTATTCCCAGCTAAATATAGCCCGCATTCAGCCCTAGCTGAGGTTAAGGTGTTTCTACAGGGAACTCTTATTAGTCTGCCATATTCTCAAACCACAGCAACAGACAATTTTTTGTCATTATTAACATGTGGTGCTGCATTTCCCAATGTTCTTGCAGGAATATGAATCACACTGACATTGAGCAGGATTTGTGCTCCTAGATGATATTTGAAAATTCTACCCATAAATATTTATATTCAAAATATTGCCTGGAATATATCTCAATAAAGCCACTGTCCCAGTTGCCGAAAGTAATGACAGAGTAACCTAAATAATAAGAGCAAAACCCAGGCATTGCATAGGTGAGCCACAAAGGTGGGTCTCACTGAGGGGGAAGGCTGAGCATGGTCCAATGTGGGATAGTGGATCGCAGTGCATCACCTCACTACAGCCCTGACAGACGATGGAGCAGAAATGCCCAGCAGCAGCTGGCATTTCAGTGGCATTTCAGCCTGGCACTTACTGTACCTGTTACAGCAAATGGCAATATCCTGTTCCAACAGAACAAGGGGTAATGGTCTTAAACCGAAGGATGGTTTAGTTAGATTAGATATAAGAAAGAAGTTTTTTATAATGAAGGTAACAAAAGAGTGGAAGAGGCTGCCCAGAGAGGTGGTAAATGACACATTCCTGGAAACATTCAAGGCCAGTTTGGATGGAGTTCGAGCAACCTGGTCTAGTGGAAAATGTCCCTGTCCATGTTTGGGGGAGTGGCTTTGACCTTTAAAGGTGCCTTCCAACCCAAACTATTCTATGCTTATACAGTTCTATGATTCTATGAAATAGCACAGCCCTGAACCTGTAAAGCTCAGTCAAGGCGCTCACACTCCACAGAACAAGTGTGCATGGGCACCAGCAGGGCTTTTACCCCTGCAGGCAGGATGCAGGCAGGATGCAGGCAGGATGCAGGCATGGCTGGCTCCAAGGGGCTGCTCTGACACCTTCTGGCTGCAGGGCTGGGCTCAGTAGGCTCACATTTGTACAGTTTTACAGGTGTCAGAGAAATGGCAAGACAGAAAGCCCAGACTTCCATTTCCAAATGTGGAGGTAGGGGAGGAAAAAAGATAATTTTACAAGGTTTCAGGAATGCACCCAAAGTGCTGCATGAGGGGATGGAGATGTGAAAACAGGAGAGCTGGGAGATGGCGGCAGCAGAGGATGGGTTAAAGAACAGTTCACTATCCCTCCAGATGGTCTTTGGATGTCAAAGCAGGATTTCAGCAGTGAAACCACTGCAGAAAAGCTTTCCTATCAGAAAGGAAGTGTGGAGGAGAGGTAAATGATGTAAATATGAGTACAAATGTCAAATGAGTACAAAAGCTGTGGAACTGAAAACAAGAAATCTCTGGATGATTAAGCATCAAGGGATCAGATAGGCAATCTGGCAATCCCTGTCTAAGATTTATATAGCACTCAAAGTAAAGCAAGACAAGAAGTAGATGTTGCACAAACATTTCTCACAGGTGGTCAGGGTGAAAACCCTTAGGAATAAAACTCTGGAGAGACCCAAAGAGACCCAGAACCTAAGACCAGTCATGTAGAGCTGAGAAAAGACTTTGATAAGCAGCCTTCCTATGTCAGAAAACAACATGCACTCACAGCACACATGTTCCCACAGAAAGTAGTTCCAGAGCCCCATCATCTCTCCTGCCAGGACTGGGCTGTCTTGTGAGGAAAATGAATTTGCTGCTGCATGGACCACTGCAGCAGGGAAGCGAGAGCAGAGATTAGCAGAAAAGCTAATTCCTGGAAAGGCATTTTAAAAAGGAAGTTTCCTGTGTAAGACTGGTATTCACAAATTCAGCTTGGCTCCCAAAACAAAGACACAAAGCTCTTTACACAAAGCAAACATCCCAGCATTCAGTGTAAGTGCAGAGCAGTGGTGCTGGTCACATCCTCAGCTTTGGCTCAAGGGCCACATTTTGCTCAGCACTTACTTATGTTCTGGGTACCCAAGAGTGTTCTGGATCATCTTAGCACAGTAGCAGAGTTATAGCAGCTTGTGCAGACCACAGTAAGAGGCATGGAAAACTCACCTGAGCTGTGATCTGCTGTGACTACTCTGCAGCTGATCCAAAAGCCAGCAAGTGAAAAGCTGCTGAGTATCTGCACAATACTGCTGAGGTGTCCTGGCAAAATTTCCACAGAAGAGTAGTGGATGCCCAGCAACATAGCATCTTTTTGTTAAAAACCAACAATTTCTCAGTTTCTAAGTGTTACATTTTTGTCTATTCACCATCAAGCAAGAGAGGTTTCAAATTTACACGTGATTGGTCAGATTACCTGAGTGATCCACTGCTTTCCCTTGCCAAATGAAACGAACAGAAATGTTATTGCTGCACAGGAACTGGTATAACATACCCTTCTCATTTGGCCATTGCCTGTATCACATAGAGCAGTAGATGGGCTTACTTTAATGAACTTCCCAGCTTCAATAAATCTGTTGCTCTAGCAAGAGCTACTCCATGCAAGCTGGTTTGAAAAAAATTATACCCATTTTTTTTCTCTTCTAGTTAGCAGCTCTTCCTAACCCAAGTGACACCCACGTTTCATAGAACCCTTTCACTGCAGGGCTAGAGCATGTCCCAGCATTAAAACACCTTTGTCTCACATCTGCCACTATTATAAGGTTTTGTATGAGTTCACAAAGCCAAGAAGTCCTGCAGACTAGCCATAAACTCTACCCATGCATGATGCACTGCCCCTGATTCAGTGCTTCTGAAACAGCCACTGGCTGCAAGGCTGGAGTGATGCCCACATCTCAGCACAATTGCTAGGGCGCCGTGACCCAGCTGAGTTATGCATGATTTGGATACATACTGCAAGCACATCGCCCTGTTGCACTAGAAATAAACTTTCACAACGCCTATTTGATAGGGGAAGGAGCGGTGAAAGGGCTGGGTGGGACAGAGTTAAGATTACAGGAAATGGGCTGTAATGTCACAGGCGGCACTAGCAGCCATGAGATCAGTTACATGCTGTTAAGAGTGGCAACTCCTCATTTCCTTGTTTTTTCTGGGTCTGAGTCTAGCATGTGGCTGCCTGAACAAATCAGCTTAATGTGTTTCTCCATCTGTTGGGATATAGTGTGATAAGCTTGTATAATTTGTAAGTTAATTATTTACATATGTTCCTGAAACTGGAGGAAAAGAGAAAACTGCATGCAGGGAATGAGCAGGGATGGAGGAGAAGCTGGGGGACACAATGTCTGTGTTCACCTCTGATCTCACTGCACAGCTTGGTGGTTCCTAAGGATTTTCAAAAAAATAATATGGGTGGAAGAAAGGGATCCAAAATGCAGTCATTTGGTTTCCAGCTAAGAACAGCTGATGCTGAAGGAACTTAAGGGCTGTTATGAAGTCAAACTTAGCCTGCTGAAGCACCAGACTTCCAAGTCTGGCAGGAGGGAACTGGGAGACACTGCACCCCATGCTCCTACTCCCCTACCACAGCTCACCACCCTGGGAAAACTGCTCAGATATGTCCATGGGCCAAACAGTCCCTCAGATAAAGGTGCACCAGGCCAAAAGGTGCTGCCCACTGGCAGTGTATATGTTAAAATATCCATTCATCCCATTTTCCATATTTCCAAATGCATCATGTTCCCAAGCCTGGTGAAGCAGACAGAGACAGATTTAGGCCACAGCTGCTCTATCACAATTTGCTCTCTGCAAACACCAGAAGTTTAAGAGCCTCATGTGTCCAGTCTACTTTTAGTCATGGATTTTGGTTATGTTTAGCCACAGCTGATGTCCAAAGCCAGGGAGAGGCAGAAACTTATTTTCCAGTTTTCTCCTTGACATCATTTGCCAGTAGACTCCAGCGGGATGACAAAGCTGATTTGCTAGTTCCTCACTCCACAGATTGCATCCAATGTGAAGTGGAATCTTAACAATTTACCAAAGCTTCTACAATTTCAGTGTTTATCAAAACCAGTTTTTGTGAAAGAAATATATTCCCATCAAAAGAAAACATTTCCCCCAAATCTTCTACAACTTGTTATTAGCTAATTTCACATCACCCCATCCTACACTATAAGTAGCAGACTTCAACACCACATTGAGGTCAAGAGAAGATGCACCTGGACCATCCACCCTGAGATGGTGCTGTCCCTTGCCACAGAATATTATAGTAAACACATTCTCATAAGAATTCTGGCCTGTGAAAAACAAAGACAAAATTATATTCAATTAAAATTTCCACTACCATGTCGTGTTCCTGTTAGAATTTTACTCCTAATACAGACTTCCCACCAAAATCAGTGAAACTCAATTTTCACCAATCAGAACAGATGACAATACTTGCTGTAATTCATTTCTGGGAACGAAGGTCCTGGCTGGTTTGACAAACAGAAGATGCTAAGGAGACAATGCCACAATACTGGAGAGATTCTCTGCAGTTCTTACTCAGAGAAGAAATTCTTAACAAGACAAGTAGCACCATCCTCTGGACATCAGTGGGAATCCAGCACAAAGCAAACAGGCTTGATCCCTCAGGTAGTGCCAAATTCAGATCTTGTTATATGTAGAGTATCTGGTCTCTGCAGCACTTGCTGGAATTCAGTGTGAGGTCTCCATCCACCCTGTGCTCAACAGTCTCACAAATTTGATTCAGTATAAAAGAAAAGCCATCCAAGCAACAGATTAAAGTTATAAAGAAAAAATCGGCAAAAGAGACAAAGCCCCCAAAAAAGCAATATATATCAGGATGTAAGCAAAGGTCTTCTGAGAGTTATTTACTGTACAGTTTTACAAAATGTAGATCACTATCACATTCTCCAGGTTAACACAGAGTCATTGAGTCAAAGCATAGCACAGAATTCACTCTGAGATTTACATTAAGGAAGGTTTTGACTATGCATTAATATAAAAGAAAATCTTGGGGTATTTTTCATATTTCATTAAAGAATTTAAGGATCTTGCAGAGAAAGAAATCCAGATGCTAGGAAGACTTATAGTTCAAAACAATTCCTCTGTCAATAGATTCTAGGAGATCCCAATTTCTTTATGTTATTTTCATATTTCTATTTATTTCTAATCTGTTTTCTAGTTTGCATGCAACTGTGTAAGAACAAATTAAAAACATAACAGTTTCTTTTTAAAAACAGCACTAAATTGGAAAATTCATTCTTGAACAGAGATATCTGGATTTTTAACTGTCAATGGACAAAAGAAAATATTCAAATCATCACCCCAGCTGGAAAAAATCAATAGAGAGGTCCTGGCAGTAGTTTATCAGAAAACATTGATAATTCCTTCTTGTTCCAGTGATGTCTCTAACAGCATTTTAAATGAAGTAATGTGCTTAAATGATAAACCTTGAAGCCTGTCATCACTTGTTCAAGATACAGAAGCAGAATTCACGGAAGAGACAAAAATTTACAGCTCGTCAATGTACAAGAATGCTAGATAATACACAGGCATTGCATTAGGGGATTCCTAACATCAGTTTGTGAAATCACAGCACTAATTAAATAGCTGCTACAAAACAAAACACCTTTTGAATAAGCAAGGATAATGACAAACCTAGGTCAGATGGGACTGTAAGATCATTTCATTAGGTTTTCAGACAGTGTCCTCAAAGGAAAATCATTTAGACTTTTAGGAAAAAGAAAGCAAAGATCTTATTACTTTCAATATAGACCAGAAAGGAGATTTAGCCTTTAATTTCCCTAAATACACTGTCAGTGCTAGAATCTGAATGGGAATCAGATGATCAGCCTGACAGGTTGGTGTTTCCTCTGTTTCACAAGATCAGATCCAAGTAATAACATCATCCTTATGGAGAAATACAAAAGTGTTTCACACCAACAGCAGGAGTCTCTTCTGGGACATGTCCTTGTAGATGCTGAGAGTCTCCAGTTTTGGTGACAGCAATAGGAACAAATGTTCAGCTGGGCCCATTCAAGGAAATAGTGCTTGACTTCTGCTCCCCAGTAAGTACCTCCAATGTAGATGTCCAGCACAGATCAGGCTAGGGTTTGGGGATGGTTCCTTATAAACCTACCTGGGTCTTTGTGCAGTGGCAATAATCGATTATAGCAACAGATAGGACTGTGGACCAAACTTGCAATACCTTCTATGTACAACCACATCCTGCCTATAAGAAAAAAACTGAAAAAAACCAAAAAGCTCATATTCACAGATGCAAAGGCATTTTGCCCAACTTTGATCTCACTCCAGACATTGCAATTGGGAGCAGAGCTCAAAGCACTGTAGCCCTGGCCTCTTGCCAGCTCCTTGCCCAGGGCTGATAGCTCAGGCTGCTGCTGCTGCCGACAGAAACTCTGAACTGGTTTAAGGCTGTGTTTCCCAGCCCAAGACAGAACTTTGCAGCACAGATTAGGAGAGCTGAAGTCAAGGAGTGCTGTCAAGGACAGCTGCAAACCACCTGGGCCTTGCATGGAAAAAAAGGCATTTTCCCAGTTCTGTTATTCTTCTTGGGTGGTTGTGCTCTATTAGAAGGGAGCCCACGTATGTGTACGTACATATTCAGATGTGCTGTACCCTCCTCTCACCCAACCTCCAGACACTCTCCTGTCCAAGCAATGCTTCTTCTCTTTTAATACTGGACCATTCTTCTCCTTGTTGTGCTCCAATCCCACTCTCCAGTGAACTGCTTTAGTGATATGTTCCTTATATCTATAATTGCATGGAAATAGAAATGCAAGCCTTCCCCCACCTGCCATGCAATCTTCCAACAGCATCCACCCATTCCTTGCAGATAAGTTTCTTAAGTGGAAACCAGCTCAGAGCATGATCATGTCTTCATGCATCAATCAAAAGTTAAGGGATTTAAAATGATATGTGGTGCAATGATTGCAGTCATCAGATCTAAGGAAGACAGGAACACAAGGACTTGAGCTGCACAGTAGCTTCTAGAGAGATGAACGTACTGATCACAAAGGTGAAAAACAAACGTACCTCTGTCTTACCTTTTTTACTAAAGATGCAGTAAATTTCCCCATAATACCTGTGTATTCTTCTCTTATTGATGTTGAGCTCCTATGTACTTTACACTGTTTAAAGCTAAATTTGTTTTATTTAAGTTAAAAAGCAGCCTGTCCACTTCCCATTTCTTAAATGCTACTATTGCTCATCCTTCCTTCACAATGGTTTCCTAAAATCTGTCGAATGGCTTGGGGGTTGTTTAAAAAAACACAAAAACTATTTTAATTGCTTTTTTATCCCTAGAATGTTTTGGCCACTGAAAGTGGAATCACAACCCCAGGCCATTGGTTTGGGGAGATAACTACCTTCAGCCAGTGCTGGGAACCTTTGGCCTCAAGCTTCATGGAGCATGGCCTACTGAAATGTGAGAAAATATGATATAGCTGTGAGGGATGAGGGTCTCACTCCTTTTGCTCTATGAATGACACCCCTTCCGCTTGGCAAGAGGTGCATCAAGTTCTTCTGTGCACAATTCATACACAGCTCAAGGACCCAGCAGCTTTTATCTGGATGCTGTAGGATAAAGCACACAAAAAATGTCTTTCCCTCTAGTTCAGCAAACCAGAATTCTCCTTGCTCTAGTCTCCTACTGTAATGCATGAATGGTACTGAAACAGAAAACTGTCTGGAAATCCAGTGACCACAGATACTCTCAAAATATTCTCAGTAATTTCTGGTTTCATGTCTGGCTGAAATTATCTGATATTCCTGATCACTTTTCTAAATGTCTAGAATTTCAATATGTCATAGTAAATGTTACAAACTAGAGGGACAGTGCTTCAAATACTTGTACTAGTAAGAGAGCAGGGAAAGTAACATGCTCATCTTCATCCTGGACACCATTGAACTAGACCTGCCTTTGCAGAGTCTCAAGGTTCAGAATATGCCATATTCAAAAGCCCTGTTTTTTTCTCAAAAAAGCAGTCTGGAGCAGCTTTGCCTTCATAGCTTCACTCCTGCTCCAGAGCTGACCTGGATGGAGCTGGAGGAGGGAACAGGGGAAAGGAGACACAGAGGATGTGGTGCTGATGAAGGATCATCAGGCCTTTGATCCAAAAGGCATTACCACTTCCCCAAAGAGAATGTCTTATGGTGTCTGCTCTCCTACCACAAACCTCACCTCAAAATCTCCCTGAGAAATTACAGCAACTGATCTCCCCATGTTGCAGCCAGCCCTTCGCAGGGTTTTTTGTTACTGTTGCAGGCACAAAACTCTAGGTGATGCTAGTAGAGTTCCTAGGGTGTAAGTAAAGGCTGAGATTTTCTCATCCTAGAAAACTCCTGTAGCTTCGTATTGTGACCTTTTGTAAATTCTCTCCTCTGTGCTAGTCTAGATATATCGCCAAATGCATGGCATTTCAAAAGTAGAGAACTCTAAATATGCTGTAATTACAGTTATTTTTGTCAAGGTCTGTATAACCCTTTGAAACACTTGCAGTAGGCCACAATCCAGCACCCTGTAAAGCAGAAACCATTTCTAAGGAAACAGATTAAGGTATTAAATATATTTGCATAGTAGTCTGCACAAGCACATTAGTGAAATTTCCAGCAATGAACCATCTCAGTATTTTCCATCAGCTATTTTGAGCTCCTTACTACGGCTCCTTCTGGGGCTGTTTCAGAGCCTGCAGTACATCAGTCTGATGTACTCAGTGAGGAGAAAGGGAGTCCCAGTGGACACTGGCCAAGAATCTGAATCCTTGTAATTTTGCCAGGCTACTCCAACAAGCCTTCTCTTTCTCATAAGCAGTAAGATGAAAAGGTTTTATCTGTTTACCAACTTCAGGTCAGAATTCCTTTGAAATGTCTGTGTCCGCTCTAGGGAAGGAAAAAAAAAAGCTAATACTTTCCCTAACTTCTTTGCATAAGCCTTTGTGTTAATATTGTCCTGCTATTTTTTATTTGTCAGGTCCCTTAAGACCATTTCTGTATGGATCTAAGCACACCACAGCTTAAACACAAAGGTTTCCCACTAAATGGTAGTACTGGTAATTCTCTTCTTGTCAGTACTAGATGCATTGCATCCTTTGATATTTCAGTGCTGTATAAACCTGTTGTCTGGAATACAAATGTGAGCTGAGAAACTATTTCATAACAGAGTAATTTTAATTTTCTTGGAAAAGTGGTTCAACCTTTTTAAGTTCTGTTTCCAGCTTTTCCACTGGACAGGCAGAATTTTTCATGATTGCACAGCTGGGAATGAGTACTTCAACATGAATGTTACCTGACAGAAATTATTACTGCAACGCCCAGTGCAGTTTAAATGAAATATCTTGTATTAGCTGCCTGGCCTTAAGGTAACTGTTGCTTCTGTTTTGCAGGAGGTGCTGAGCTTAAACCACAACACACTCATTAAGCAGATCCATTAAAACCTAAGACTGCTAGCACATTACTTCACTTTGAGTGAAGGCTATACACTAAAAATCAGGATGTAAAATTGTAAGTTTCAAAATTTTCTTTAAGCCTATTTACAGAAACAGCAGGCAGAGGATTGTCAGACTAACTCCAGATCCCCGTTGTAGGAGGCTGCTCACTCCCTGCTCACCCCCCTTGTGCTTCCAGAGACTTAATACACATACACATAAACTCCCCTCTGGAGAAATGTATCCTCCCCTTGTGCTTCCAGAGACCTAATACACATACACATAAACTCCCCTCTGGAGAAATGTATTCTCACCACTGGTTGCCTAGGCCTCTTGTCTTAGAGACCCTTAACTTAGTTATGGAACTAAGACATAGTTCCATAGTAGTTCCATAGTTCCAGACAGTGCCAAACACTGTCTTCTCCACTACCTCCACAAATATCAAGTTCCACTTCTCTCTTAAAAATAAATAAATAAATAAACAAAAGAAATTAAGAGAAACCACAGATGTAGCTAGAGAGCTGATGTGGTAACAAGAGTCTGAGTTAAAGATTTTAATGAGAAAAGTTACCTTAGCCAAACAATAAACCAAGTCTTCTAACATAGTTTGAGAAACTATGTTCTGGGTAGGTTCAGTTCTCTTCTTGAATACCTTGACTCCATAATTTATTGGGGTTTATTAAAAAAGTTGTCAACCATGTTCAGGCTGTGACAGTAGCTTTTTCCTAAATTAGTGATGAACTGTTCTCTGCAGTCACACATTTTCAAAGCATTATTTCAATGGTAGTGATATGACTTAAGTGGGAGGAGGGAAGGCTAATTGACCTGACTTGTTTGATGAAGTTCATGAAAAGGAATACATTATGTCTTTTACAGCAGCAGGCTCCATAATCCCATATTGCCTGGCATACATGCAGCATGTAACTGCAAAGCAACACTGAGGAAGGATCAGTTTTGCCCAAATCTTAATTCACCACTATCTATTAGCATGTTTCAAAAGCTTTCTGAACCTGAGACTCAGCTGTAAATTAAATAGTGTTATGGGAGGATGAAGAGGAGTTTGAAGTTTTCATTTAAATAGCCTTTGCAGGTAAGATAATTCAGGCTGGCTTTTCCCTGCTGCAGCTGTGTGCAATTTCCAGTCAATAAGCTGAGCAAAGGCATCTGCTCACAAGAAAGCAACCAGCAACAGCCGCAGCAACTGATAAAACAGAAACATGTCCTAGCAGGGATTGCCCTTTTCCACAAAAGCCTTCAGGGGCAGGCTTATGTAGGGGAGACCACACACAGACAAGGGAGGCAGCAAGTTCCCTGTGGCCCCAGGGCTCCTCCTCCTCCCAGCAGCTCCGGTTTGGCAGCCAGAGAAACCAGCATGAGGTACAAGAGCTGTCAGCAACCTCCCAAATCAGGCACAGGTGACGGCCCTGTGCCACCCTCGGAAGGGCTGGTGGGGCATGTCACCTTCCTGAGGCCAAGAACCCTTTGCAGTCCCTTCCCACCATGCACAAGATGCCTTTCTTCTGCCCAGCTTCCTTTCCTGACCCCTTGTCAATGACCACTCTTCCGGGCCTCATTGTTTTATTCAGTTTCTGTTTCATATACTTATAAATTACTTATTAATATCCTTAAGATTCAGCAGGCCTAAAGCTCCCTCATCATTAAATGAAAAGCAAAAAGACAGCCTAGCATGGCTCTTTTCTCAGCTGGTTCCCACTCCCCCACATCCTCCTCAGCTGTGCCTCCTCTGAGACAGTGAGACTTTGGTGTCTCATTGCTTTGGCATAGAAAAGACCCAGGTATTTGTCAGCAGAGTTATGCAAGTGAGCCAGATGTGACCCAAATATAGGGTTTGCCAGTTGGGATGGCCCATGAGCAAGATGCAATCCAAGAATGAATTCACCTTGATTCTGTTGGCATCCACCACTGGGCAATGAAGCACACAAACCTATGACGAGACTGCTGTCTTCTTGTCCCAACAAAACATCAGGTGCTGACTCTTCCACCATGCTGTCTCAGACACTTGTGCTTGCACTTATGTGTCTTAATCAGCAGTGAGGATCCAATCCAGTGCTTGGTTCCCAGGCAAAAGTCACAGCAAAGCTTGGAGAGGCAGGATCACCCCGCTGGGAGTTTCAAAAACAGCACCCTTTATTAATTTCTCAGTGGCTGTGGTTTTTAAAGGAGAAAAACCATCTCTTTTAACATCATGCTGAAAAAAAAAAAAAAAGTGAAATACAGACTTTGAAGTGGTGGGGAACCATTACTGATTCACAGACAGCAGTCTGGCATTCACTACATTTGATAGGGAGGCTGCATGCAGCAAATGCATGTAAGGACACATTTCCTTCAAAGAGCAGTAAAAGTGCACTCTTCACACTCACATGCCATATAAGCTACTTTTCACACAAGCAGACCAGCTGGCTCTGACCAGCCCCTGCTCTGGGGAGACAACTGCTCATCCTTCTTTAGCCTTTCTTCTTCCTAAGGCATCCCAAAGTTGTTGAGCAGGTGGACTGTCATCCAGCTTTGGCCTTCTCAGTTCAGCTGCTTCTATCAAAATTTGCCTCTTCCAGCTTTCACCTCCTACCAGCTTGAAAGGTTGAAGTCCTTGATCTAGCTGTATTTTATGTATCCCCAGTCTCTGACAGATAATCAGTACCTCTGAGTTTTTAAGGAATACTGGATTCATCATCAACATCCCTTATTTTTTCTCTGCTCCTACTACTCTTCCTTTCTCCACCCACAGGTTTATTACAAATCCTGTAATGCAGGCAGAATTCCCAAAATACTAAGCTGGCTTTCAAAAGTTAATAGCTGGGCCAGACCTAAAAGGAAAAAAATTTCTATAGTTGTCTAAGAAATTACTGTTCCTATTAAATAATAACAGAATATTAGTTGAACAGATGATGACAATAAATAGAAAGAGTTTAGCTTTATTATTGCATTTCCTGGTTAGTCAGGAGTTTATTTTCTCCCTTGGAGACCGTATTGACATTGTTTGCATTGGATACTGTAGTCAGTCTGCACAGTGTGTTACTAAAGACATTCATGATGATATAGTCACTCAAAAGATATCACAAAGATATTTCACAGGGATATATTCTCACATAAATGAGAAGACTGTGACTAGGGCTTGACATCTAAGACTATTTTCTCCTTTTCTTGGCTCTGTGGATTATATGTTTCCCTCCTATAAGCCTGGCAACAAACTCACCTTGTTCACACAGCTCTGAACAGCCATAATCCTACAGACCTGGGGACTGCTCAGTTCACTTGAAAATTTCCAGATCAGAGGGCACGCACTAGGGATACACAGGAGTATCCCCAATGTTACATCCAGTGTCTGGATACAAGGGCAGCAAAATCATCACTTTCCCACAGGGTTCCCCACTGGAGCAGATCCAAAAAGCTGGATTAACACATTTCCCATCCTCCCCAAAAATGCACCCATCCAAAACCTCTTCAATGCCCCTGTCATCCTTTGCCAGCCCCCAGCAAGCCTCCCCACCTGCCTGTGCAGAGATCTGAGAGGCTGTGCAATCTCAGGGGGTTGTGGGGAAACAATTACAAATGACTTTTGGATTCTGGATGAAAGAGCTTGACAACAACTGCTCCAGCCTTTCTGAGGGAAACATGGAGAAGCCAGATCCTAATCTCCCAATCCTGCCCTGACAGTGTGATTTTGCATCAGTCACTGCCATCTGTGTGTTCAGATTTCTCAGGCACCAAACAAAGCCTGGCTGTGCTCATTTACCTACAGAAGTGTGGGGATGCAGAGTGGATTAATTAGCACTCATGCAGAACTCAGAGAACAAAGTAGCCTTATGCTGCTAAATACCTTCAAGCCAAAATTACCTCTGAACAGCCAAGTTCAAGGATGGATTTGGTCTATCATTCCCAGGTATTACTTTTCCTCTAAATAAGAATGATTTCAGCCTTTCCCAAGTTCAGTACCTGATGGGAACTGATTCCATGAAACAAGTATTAAAATTGCTTTTTTCCTTCTTCCACAAAAGTAGAAAAATTAAATACACACATTTAGAAGGTCACAAGAACCATTCCAGTAATGCTCCTGTTCTACATGCTCTAATTGTCTCCCTATGGCATTCTGGGGGAAACATGCAATTTTGTTAGAAGAACCTCACAAATGGTTGGGGTTTTACCCTGGTAAAATAAAAGAGTTTCAACAAACTGTACTTTTTCAGATTCATTGGAATTCAGGCAGGATCTGAGCTCCCCCTGCTGTTTGCAAAAATAAAAGCGATGTATGGCTGAGCTAGCTGAATTCCTAGCACCGCGGCTCTTTGGCTCAGGCTGCCCCATGGAAAGAAATAAATAGCCAAATATCAGTAAAGGCCCGTTCTTACAGTCACACCACTGAACACGGAAAATATTACGTTCAGAAGGAGAGAAGATAGCTTTGCGTAAAAACAACAATTTGATGTATGAGTCAGAAGAGGAGAACATTTATACGAGCCCAAAAAGGTGTTGACTTTAAACCATCCTCTAATCTGTGGCCAGAAGAGGATCCAGCCCTTTTATAGTAGCCAATATTCCCAGCAACATCCTAGGGCCAGAGCTGAGGCTGTGTGACGCTGAAATTACTGCATCCTTTGTGCAAAGAGATAGCCTGCCCATGGAAATATGTGCTTTATATGTGTGAAAATATTCTGATCTGAGGCCCTTGGAAAAAAGCCCAGTGCCCCTGCCAGAACAGCCTAAGAACAGGGAGCAGGTCTAGGGAATCAAGGGTTTGGGGATGCTCACCCTGACAGAATGAAGAGTCCAGTTATCATGAGCCAAGGGTTTCAAGTCCCATTATTAAAATGCCTCTGGCACCTCGGTGTGTGGTATGAATTCCCCTTAGATTAACCACTCATTGCCCTCAGACTTTTAATTCTTTCATCAAAGAGGCAGACACCTCTGAACTGCTCTCCAGGGAAGGCTAAATTAGATGCTGTGAATCACCCTCTGGATCCACAGCCCCTTGTGCAGCCCAGACAGGGAAAGCATGGCAGATCCTGAGCCAGCTGAGATGCATGAATGCCTTTAGCCCCAGCCTTGATCTCCCCATCTCATTTAGTGCTTTTGAAAAATAATGCATTTTACTGATGTTAACCCCAAGGGGAGAAAGAAAAACAAATAAAATTTTTTAAAAAATTAAAAGTTTAAAATAAAAAAAGAAAATAATAAAAAGAAAGGCAAGTTCTTCTAATAAGGATTCCCAACTGCTAAAATATTTTCCTGTTTTTCTGGTTGTATGTCAAGTCTCATTAGGCTGTGTTAATGAACTTGTTCCAGGCAAGTTTTGGCATAGTGGTTGTTTGTGGTTTTGCCTAACACATGTGAAAGGGCAAGCTAAGTCTGGCTCTTTTTCAAGTAAGTTTAACAATCAGAAAAGTTGGGTGGGAATACAAAATGAGAAACAGCTTACAGTTTGCAATTCAATACTAACTCTACAACAGTATGAAAGAAAAAAAATAAAGCACTGTTCTGCACATAGGTTTATCCCTCTACCATGGTATAGGGATGGATGGCACTTTTAAGGGGGATTTGGTATGGTTTTGTCTGTATTTAGGTTCTGTTTCAAAGAGCAGCAGACAGAAGGTACCTAAAAAAATTTCTGCTGTGCTCTTGATGCAGAAAGTATTTACACCAACACAGCCATT
This sequence comes from Cyanistes caeruleus, assembly GCF_971803275.1. Classification (NCBI taxonomy): domain Eukaryota; kingdom Metazoa; phylum Chordata; class Aves; order Passeriformes; family Paridae; genus Cyanistes; species Cyanistes caeruleus. The sequence goes on from NC_141701.1 coordinate 11,649,081, forward strand.
GTCATTCCTAGAAAATTTCAGTAGATTAGATACATCCTTGTGCTGTAAACAGAAAGGTTGCATACTTTTTAGGAGTAGAATTCCCCAGCTTCCAAGTACACATGGCACAAAAGAAGTCAGGTATGAGCAGCAGAGATATCCAAAGCAATGAGGGCTACCAAAGCAAGAGCTTGGCATCATCAGTATTTTCAATATCTCACCCCAGCCACTGCATTCCTGGAATATCAGCACTGGTTTCTGAAGAAAAGAAAGTTAATGACACTAAGGAAAAAACTCCATCTCCTAAACTTTGTCTACTGCAACAGGGATATTCTGTAAGAGAAATTGAAATCTCTAGCAGCATCTGGATGATAACAGAGGGGATGAGTCAGCCACATATTGCTACTGCTTGCTTTGTTTATGTTTCCCATACTACTTTGAGTCTCTCCATTATTCATTTTTATTTATTTTACAGCACTGGGATTGCAAAAACTGAGAGCTGTTACAAAAACAAGGTCAATGCCCTGCTGAAAGCAAAGTTTAGCAAAACTATCTGTACAGCTGATTCTGCAATCCTCATATTGAAATGAATTGTGAGAGCCCAAAACAACTGCCAGATCACAAACTTCAAGTGGAAGGCTTGCTCGATCTTCATCCAATTACTACATGAACCAACAGAAATCTAAATAATTTAGAGATGTAAAGATTTCCACATCTCTGTAATCAGCCAGGTGCACAATATGCACCATACAGGACAAGCCTGTCAATACCAAAAAGCTAAATGAAAGCTGTACCACTCATGAGCCACGTTTGACAAGTCTGTACTGCTGTCACTGACAGTAGTACACAGCAGTCACTCTGGTCCTAGAGAAATGCTTCTTCAGGACAAGTTTCTGAGGTGTACTTCTTTGTCCCACCATTATCCAGGTGAAACTTCTGTAGAATAGGAAGATGTTTATTCCCACCACCCTGTTTCTACTGTGTTCTAATACCTACCTTATATGCCACAACCATCTGTTCAGCTCCAACAAGTATTTCTCAAATCAATTTAGCACTGTATTAACAGCTATCAAAATCCCTTGGTTAACCATCAGCCTAAGAGCATCTTTCCAGCCCTATTCCTTCCTGCAGCACAATGGCAAACAGCACCCAGTAGTTTTCTCCTACCACATCCCAACTCATACCTAACAGTCTTCCTATACCATTTTTTTCTACCTACCAACCTCAGCAAGCAGTAGAGGTGCTAAACCAAGACCTGAGAACTTTGGCCACATTATCACACACCTTTAACAGGCCAATAAAGGTGGCTGCACCACACAGCATGTTGGCAGCACACGGAAGCACCAGGAAAAGCCCATTGCATCCTCTAATGCAAAGTTGTTTAACCTGCCCCAGAGCAACACTGCTATCCTCTACTTACACCCTTTGGGCAGTTGCATCCAGGTTTCCTAAAAACTGGCAGTGTAAACACAGCTGTGGACTTGGGTTCTGCTGAAACCTCATTACTGCAGTTCAATTATTGCTGGCTTTTCTCCTCCAAGTTCCCAAATTACCTCCAGCCTCTATGTTGTTATAAACTAATTAGGCTTTAATAAGTCAAAAAAGAAGACAGATTAGGATAATTAGACCCTATGATTGATTTCTGGGGCTGTTGTGGAATATACCAGGTGAAAGGCAAGAAGGAGGGAGTGGATATTTGCAGAGGCTGGACAGGGCTAGGAAAACAGACAGCCAGGTTAACCCTGAGAAATATTAGTCTTCATCTAAGCTCAGGCAATTCATCATAAAAAAAAACTTAGCATCGATTCTTTGATTGTAAAGGAAAAACCAAAAGCTTAGCAATAAGATGCTGAGATGTGGGCCCTCAGCATCTCCCCTATGTGCTTATCTCTCCCACTTGCTGAGCTTCAGACTGAGGGGTGCAGTGGTGGCAGTGCTCTGTCCTTTGCATTAAGCTGTCACAGACAGCACAGGAACAAGGAAAACACCGAGCCCTCCTCAGCTTTCCTTTCCTTGAGAGCTTCTAGCGAGGCTTTGGCTCAGCCAGAAGTACCTGCCCCTGCTGCCCATGGCACTGAGTGCCTGCAGCCACCCAGCCAGAGGTCTTCAGCAAACAGCCCAGAACAGAACCGGCTCTGTGCTCGTGCACAGCCGAGCCGTGACTCACGCCCTCTGAATCCAGGCATGCGATTTTATTTCCCACATGATAATAAAAGGGTAGCAACACTCAGCTAGTCAGCTCATCACATCAGCATAGCAAAGGTTTTATTTAATAACCTAACCCAGCTCTGAAATACATCCAGTTTTAAACCAGTTTAAAATACAAACTTCTCCAAGTGGTTATGGATGAGTCAGTTTATCATGTTGCTTTAAGTGAACTTTGATAAAATGTTCAAAGAAAATTGCTGTCCCTGTGTGAGGCAACTCTGAGTAACAGGGAACATTTTCAACAGACAGCCACAATTTGAAAAACACCCTAAGTAATTAGATTAAACCAAATAATTTCACCCATCCTTTCTTCTTATTATGTATCCTCAACACATCTGAAGATATTTAGAAACCTGTAAATGTTAGTCATATCTGGGCAGAATACAATTATAGTTCATTGAAGCTTGGCTTATCAAACCCTTGAGTAAAACTGTATGGCAAAATTGGGAAAGAGGGAAATTACAACCCTGTGTCCTGTGAAAATCTAAAAAAAAAAAAAAAAAAGAAAAAAAGAAGAAAAAAAAAAAGTTTTGTTCCAGAATTAGAAAGTTCAATTTGGCAACATTAATAGTATGAGTACTTAAATATGCCAAGTTATCGGTCCCTTGACAAGCACATTACAGACAAATCCTTTTAAGATGCCAGCCCTATAAATACACAGATTTAACAGGAAGCAGGTAGGCACTGATGAAAAAGAAGCTCTTATCCAAGAGCTTTCTCTGAAAAGTATAGCAATGAGGTGTGGCTGCTTGATAAGATGAAGTCAGGACCCAGGACTAAGTCACTGCACTTACACATTGCAGTAATCTACAGGACAAAGGTTTGCAGTGAAATATAATTGCAACAGCCTAGTCCTAGAAAACAGCTCTTAAGTAAAGGTCCATGGGGTCAGAACACTCAGCTAAGGCACAGGAAAGCTGTTGTGTCTCCAGCATGCATGGTTTTGGGCACATCATCAAATACTACTTTTATTCTGGATCCAGCACCCACATTATAAATAATTGTAAGCTCAGTTCAAAGCTGTGAATATGAACACCCCTGTTCAGCTGCCACATAAGCATCTCAGGTCACGACCCCACATCTTTTGACAAAATGCCAAGTTTTGTGAGGCTGAGCTACTTCAAACCTTGTTCAAACCTAACTGCAGAATCCAGGTGTTCAGTCACAGCTCTTTCACAGACAGGTTCCTCAGGGAAAAATGTAGCACCTGATGCTCTTCTTGCAGAGCAACTGTCTAACAATTTATGCCCTCAGCCAGTAAGTGGGAAGCTGAAAACTGAATTATTTCTTTTACCATCAGAAACAAAAAGCCCTGTTTCTCCCCTACAAGGTTACACATTGAAACACAAACACTCTGAAAAGAGGTAAAGGTGAACTTCTACCCTAATAGTTTGGGAGTTTGCCTGAAAAGAACAGATTGGGGACAGTTCTAAACAAAGAAATTGCTGCTTTATGCACTTTCTGAGCCAGCAAGAATAAGATTATTTTCTGCACAGTGACAAGATTTTAAAAGAAAATAAGGGTGCTGTGCCCATATAGCAGCCTGGATTGTGATATTCAGGGCATTTTCCAAGGAATTATTATCTGCACATTGAAAGACTGGAGGTTCAGGAGAGAGCAGCTTCTCCATAGCTGTAGGACTGGGTAGGTGATATCCTCAAAGTCCTTTTCTCATCAGAAAAATGAGAATCACAGTTAAAAATTAGAAGGGGTGTGCATTTCCCAACTTTACCCTTTCCCTGCTACCCCCCCACCTCATTTTAGATCAAGTGTTTCTAAGTAGGCACAGGGTTACAGGGAGGTGCCTGAATTAAGGCTTCTGGGGCTTGGGATTTACCACCCATCCCTGTTCTCAGCCACCCTGACTAATGAGCTGTAGGCAGCTGCATGTTGCATACATTGACTCTGGGCACTTCCCTGCTTAATATACCAGCTCTTTGGGGTCATCAACTTTTCTGTGCCTCAGTCCTCATCTAGAAAGACTGCAGAGGCAGTATAAGTACATAGCAGGTACTTGTGTACATGGAAAGTGTCCCCAGGAAGGAGATTCTGTGGAGATGCCACATCCCTTTTCTCTGCCCTTCGCATGTACTAAGGACAGTGATGGCTTTGGGTTCTGCTCTAATCTCTCGTTACTTGACTTTTAGATGTTTAAGCCCTTTTCTGGATCTCTTCTTGTAATCCCCCTGTCAAGAGCAGTTTCAGAGAGGTGTGACTGACTCATGGCACTCTCAGCTGTTTCTGCAGCACTGTTCCTAAAGGGCCACACTTTCTCTGCAGGTTGCTGAGATGCAAGCAGTGAGCTGCAGTAATTAATGTCAGGCAGATACGAAGAGGAAAGGGTTGTTTCTAGTTGTGAAGAAGCAGGTTTGGCAGAGGTTCTGCTAAGACAGTTCCCACACTTGAGCTGTAAAGCAAATGCAAATGTTTCATAGTGCCCTGAGCAAATTTCACAAAGTTCAAGCCAGGCCAGCAGGATGGCTCCTCTGAAGAGCCTTCCTCCACAGCTCCTCCTCAGTTTCTGCTCTGCTGCTCCAGTGCAGGAGAGGGAGGCACCAAGATCTTCCTTTTCCTGGTGGCCTGCTGAAAATGTCTCCCTCCACATAAGCCATGAAGAGACAAGCGAAAGTGTGGACAAAAGCTCGAGCTATTTTTCCTTGTATGTAGGGATGATTGTAATTATTAATCTCACAGCAGCAGAAGTAAATATGATAACTTCATGACTCAGGATGTGCCTTAAAGGTCATTCTCTATTCCTATCCCCAGCCAAAGGGGAAGAAGGAAAAAAGCCTGCTGTATTCATGTTCTCATTTCTCTCTGAGGTGAGTCACCCTACCAGTTAAATGCTATAAAATGACAAACATTGGTAAATAAGATAGGATTAATGATACTGATGACTCAACTGAAATAAACACACATCAGTCACAGCTCAGCAGCCTGAAAGAACCTTATGAAAAGAAAAAACCTGCTTAAATCAAAGACAAGATGATGATTGCAAATCTGCTATTAATAAATATTTTCTATGACAAAGAATTCCACGCAGTATTTATATTTCATTATGCACAACACAAACCAAGCGACTGAAAACATTACTCATAACAACTGTGGAAAAAAACTGTGAGAACTCTTTTCCATTTCTGCTAGGGAAATGCAGTTGCCTCTTAAAAGCAACAAACTTGCCTTCATATAAAACCCTTTTGTCCCCCGGCCTGGAAGACTAGGCTTCATTCACAGATTTCCACCTGTTTGCTAATGCTAAATCTGAGAAATAGCCTGAGTGACCAGCCAGCAGAGAGTGCTCAGCTCCCTAAATCATCAAGAAGCTGCACAGCATAGCAGGTGTCCAGGTATGGAGTGCATGGAGGCAAGCCTGCAGCTGCTAGAGGGTGACAGATTGGCTCTTCAGCTGCTGGTGAAAGGACTGTAGGCTTTCAGCCCTGGGATGTTTCAGGGCAGAGCAGCCCTCATGGTCTTTGATTGCATTGCTCTCATGGCTACAGGTATTCCCTAAGGGAGAAGCATGAACAACAATGTTTTTATCACCAGCATGTTCTCAGGATACGCTCACCTACGCACCTGTGACCTCCCCTCTCCAGCAACGGACTGAATAGACCCTGTGCTTCCTGCACATGCTCTCCTCTATTTTCATTTTTCAAAGATTAATAACTCTCCATTATCTGATAGTATTTTTGTCCCTTAACAGTGTCTTCATCTATCTGGGAGGGTACACATTAAAAAGACTGAGCCAAAATGAAGCCTAGATGTTACAGGAATTGATGTGTGGGCTCTCTTGCAGGAGGCAATTCTTTTTCTGCTTCTCCAACAAACCCTCTCCCTGATAAAGTCTGGAGATATAAATCTTGCCTCTCAATATGTGGCTCTCACTGAAGTCACCAGCAGGTGTTTGCAGACAGAGGGTGGAATTTGCACATGGGGAAGAATCATTTGCAGTTTGCTTTTCAGAGCAGTTAAGCCTGATCTCTTGGAGATATGTATGTGAGTCATCTCACACTCACTCACTTTTCTCCCCTTCTGAACAGTAAGCAAACTTCAGTCTAGTAATCACATATCTGCTCTGCAGCATCTCTATGTTTTCTTCTCCAAATACTTCACAGACAACTTATAGAGGGAGAATATTTGCACCAAAATATTGAACAATTTTGGGCCTGATCTTGTGGAACAGAAATTATGGGCTTTCATTCTTGATCACATATCCCAAAGTGTTTTAATTTACCAGGGTATAAATGTAGAGAAAATTTATTGTCTTTGGGTGTAAATCAGAAATAACTCAAAGGAAGGCACTAGAGGACTTTTTTGTCATTACTGGCAGTATATACCATATATCACATAAACCGCAGACTTCAAGGCAAAACTCTGTTCTCATCTAACATGGTATAAATCCAGAGGAGCTCAGCTCAGCACACCAGTCTCCCCAGTACTAAATTCATTCAGCTGTATTTCTGATTTAGCAGCTGCAATGCAAATGTCAGAGCTGAAAAGGCACTGAGGACACCAAGCAGCTCTGCAGTTAATCTTGAGGCTGGGGAACTCCTTCAGGCACCTGGCTCTGTTACAGGCTCTGTTCTCTAATTTCCTCCATCCCAAATCAGTTCTGCCTCTTGCAAGCATAGTTTATCACTTTTCCCACAGCTTCTGTCATTTATCAATCCTTCATTACAAGGACAGGCCCTTAGTAGAAGCTAAAAATCTCTAACTAGGTGGAGAAATGTCCTGTGTTAAGTGCTCTGTTATACAATAAGTGCAAGATAATCCCTGTGTGGCACAACTCTGGCATTGAACACTGTCCATTTCCTTGCTCTGCTTGGCATTAATCAGCCTTCTCTACAGGCTTTTTAAGCAAGAGGACTTTAAGGAGGTAATATTATTGGCTATGTGGTCTTGTAACAAAACTCTCCTTTGGAACTTCTGAATGCTTCCCTGGGTAATTGCAATTGCAATAATTTCAATAGCTCTGTGTCCCCCCCCATATGAGTTCATATGAAAACAATTAGGTTCTGAGAAAGCATCTACACAGCTGAGCTTACAGTCCAAAGGAATGACGAAATTTCTCCTCCAGCTGCTGTGAATTTTACGTAAAATGATCAGTGAGCAGTCCCAAATACATCTTCTCCCCCTGAAAATAGTTTATCCAAGTTAACCTCTGGGACTGAGAATTTTGCCATAATTTCTTTAATCTGCTTTGATTAAATAATTCTTAATAAAAAAATTGAGTTTCTGAATGCTCTGGATTATTATCAAATCATTAATAGATGCTAACTGGAGTTACAAAAAATATCCACAGCACAGGAAAATGATTAAGATGCCTGTCACAGGTAAAGAACTATTTTCACATTTGAAGGAATATACCAAACAAAAATTTGCAATATGAAGAACTGAGCACTGATAAAATAACATAAAACAAGTGGTTTATTAGACTGGCATAAATGTTACAAGGGGCAAAGGCAGTCACTGGAATCCCATACTGTGAAACAAGTATGTTCAAGTGAAGAGCTGCTCCTGCTTCTGCCTCGAGCCTCACTCCCTGGTTTCCATCTCACCTGTGCCATTGTGCCTCCAAGAAGCCCTTCCCATCTCAGAAGTTCTTCCCAAAAAGGAATCTATCCCATAGCTTGCAATATTCAAACTAGAATAACCCCTTAAAATCTCAATTACTGGTTATTACCAAGAGAGTACAGCTGCCCCAAGGTGCTCTTGAATTTTGCCTGGGTAGCTCTTGTCCTCAGAAGGAGTCATGAAGACATCTCAGGGCTCCTTATATAAATTGTTAGGCAAACCTCTCTGCATACCAGAGCTGATCAGTATGTTTTCTACAAAGCAAAATTTGAAAATTGAAGTATTCTTGTCAAGACATCAGATTTTGAGAAAGTTTTTTTGCAACAGTCATGTCATTTACATCCTGGTGGTTAGGAGATGGGGAGGATGAAAGAGACAGGTGAAACTCCTTTCCCTGCACAGTGGAGGAAGAGCTGCAATGAAATCTTTCAACCAGGAAGAGGGATGGGGCTTAAACAAGAGACTCTCACAGTCCAGGCACCAAGTGCCTTATAGATAAGGCACAAAAAAGCAGTCTGACACCTTGAAAATCACTGCAAAACAGAGTAGTCATCTTCTAAGTCAGTTCTGCATATGCAGCAGGCCTGAGTAAAGTGGTTTCATGCAGAGAACAGTAATTGAAAACAGTCATTGAAGTGGTAAACAAAACCAGAATGCTAAATATGAATGTGCAGTAAGTGATGGTGTAGGTTTTCCTTCAATATTAAGTATTTAAACCCCACAGTGTATTTGCAATAACCCATTCTTGTTTTTAAAACATTTTGTTCCAGATAGCTCAAAACCCTGCTCCCTCCTGGCAAGGAGAACAATAGTTTTCTATTGGAAGCTGAGGATAACTTGTGCTAGGGTGAGAAATTCTGCAGAGTTCAACCAAGGCACTCACAGGCAAATGGGGTCTGTAGCAAGAATAGTGGGTCAGAACATTTTTTCTTTTACTTCTTGTTTGAAAAAGACACCTCCAACAACACAGAGCCACATAGCAACATGCTCGGGCATTGACTCTGCACTGAGTCAGAGGGAAGAATGCCATTTCATGACTCACCAGCACCACTTATGCTGCATTGTATAGTGCTAAATAATCTAATCTGTCTATCTACTTGAGAGCCTTTAAAGAGCACTAGTATGCAATGTAAAGAGTTTTCACTGGCATACATGAAAGGCATTAAAGTCTGGATTGCACTCAATGGAAAGCTGCCATCATTTCCACTGGGAGTTGGAGCAGAGTTTATGTATGCAATGCATCATGTTTGGGAAAGCTCTTTGGGGGGAAAAAAGGTTTTTAAAATCAAAAGGTAATAGCTATCAAAGACAGTGGTTTCTAGACAAAGTTTTGTTCTCAGGTATTCTGCATTATCTGAGGTGCAGATCTCACTTTGATGTTGATGAGAAACCAGCTCACCAGGGGAGCCCCACACTGACAGCCACCACTTCTCTTGCAGAGGAGGCAGAGGACAGCTGGTCCTGAGCTCCCTGGACAGGCATTGGGTTTCCCGGCACTTTCCTCCAGGTGGCACTGCTAAATTTTTTAACAAAAGTGAATTTCATTTAGTAATCTTATCTGAGTGGAAAACCCAAACCACGGGAGCCATTTCCCTGTCCCAGCAGAATGCCTCACAGAGGCACAAAGAAGCCAGTGTCTGATCTTTTATCCAGTGAAAGTCCAGGGGAAAAAGAAATGAAAGGTCAAGACTTGTACTTGTGACATCAACGGAATACTTTCCTGCTAGGAATTTAGAGCAGATGGACAATTCTGGATCTAATTTCCTCTCAAGATGACAATTTTGACTCCCTACCTTCCAGGCTACACAGTAACATGCAGGTGTGTCAGAGATGTTTCTTACCTCCAGTGTAAAACTTGTGCTTCTCTTTCAGTTCACAGCCTGGGTTAAATTAGCCATGCTGCCTACTGTTGCTTCTGCCAGTATTCCAGTGCCTCACCAACATGTGAGACTACCACAAATGCCATGTTGCTCCTTTTCTGGCAGAAGAATCATTTCTTCAACTCTACTGACAAATCTGGATATTTGCAACAAACTAAAACAGTCAGTCCAGGATGGAAAAATCAAAGTGGTGGTGAGAGAAAAGAGCCATCTGGAGGGCAGAGGATAATCCACTCCAAGGACTGTTCACCCCTCATCAGCCCCAAGCATCCCATCTCAAATCCCTGTGCCACAGAACTTCAGTGCATCTGCACACAGCATACAGTTAATGATGATACAAGAACCACTCGTCAAAACATCTCCCCATGCAAGAGCCAAACCCAAGTCATCAGTTGGCTACTTAGCAATGGGCTGACACTACAAGGGCAGTCCCAGACAAATCCAAGCGTGTATGAAAATGTCAGCAATATGTGTCATTTCTCCACCTAACATTATCTGCTTAACATCTGATATGCAGCTTCTGAATATGTTCTCTGAAGGTCAATACTTTTCTCTCTGAAAAGTGTAAGCAAATTCACAACCTTCCAGAGTCCTGCAAAAGTTTGTTTACAGAGCATCATGTGGCAGGAAGTTCCAAGTGTTCAAGAAATTATGTTACAAAAACATCCCTCTTTTGCACTAGTTATGGATCTGTCCCCACCGGTTTCCTTGATCCCCTTTGTCATTAGATGCAAGGAGCAGTAACTAGCAGGGACACATGCCTTTGGAACACCCTGCACAGAAAGCCTTGTTCCTGTCCAGGCTATCAGTCCAGAGAAGCATCCAGTTTCCTCTCAGTCTGGCTTCTTTCCTTACATTGGGAAAGGAAGTCAGGCAGTAATCTGAGTTTACCAAATTATAGCTTCTCTGGTGGCCTTATTCAAGGAAACATGAGTATAATCATAAGCAGAGGCAAGCTTGTGTCATGACTGCCTTCTTTGTACCTCTTCTTTTGTTAATGGAGGGTCTCTCAAGCCAGTTTCTTATGCCAGCACTGAAAGATGAGAGCAAAAAATACTCCTCTCTTCCACTGTTGCATCTGTACTCATTTGACAGGCACTCAACCCAAGGACGCTTCTTGCCTTCCAAGGTGAAAGCTCTCAAAAAATTGATGCTGATATATCTTGTAAGCTCCTAGTTTTTACTATCATCATGGGATTCAAGTATCTGGAGAAGAGATTTGACTTATGAGGGATGGCAGCATCGGCAGCTCAAAAGTTCATTCATCCTCAAGAGCATATATATCAGCTGAAATGAGTTTCAAAGGACCGTTCACTTGAACTGATTTACAGGTACACCAGCAGACACAGAGACACTTCTTTCAATGACATAATTTTAATAGGCCAGGAGCATTTTTGCTACTGCAGCCAAGATCAGGATATTTTTATTTTGTTTGTCAGAAGGGAAGCTTTACTTTGCATTCATTTAGCCTCAGGAATAGAGTTTCCTGACAGTATTGCCAAGAGCACATCATTTTTGCAACAAAGGCAACACTGGGAAAATTATGTGCTTCAACAGTCTTGACTGGAGTCCATAAATGCTTTTGCAGCCATCACAAAGGACCTGAGCCAAAGTGTCCAGTGCAGGTGTTCTGAGTGGCCACATGATTCCAGCGCTGCCTTTCTGTGTCCTGAGGCAGAGGCATTGGGCTGCTCGTGCCTGCCAGCACCGGGGAAAGCTGCCCAGCTCCACCTCCAAGGAGACAGAGGTTGAAGGAAGCCTTCAAGACTTCATGAATTGTCATCACATGCAACACCTTGGAAGAGGCTCTAGAGAAGGTGCAAAAATGCTTTATTTGGATATACTGGGGATTTTCTCAGTCCCAAGGATCCCAAACTACAAGCAAACAAATAAAGTGCTTCCCAGGCAGGCGATGGTGCAGTGCATCAGCTCACCAGAAAATCACACTCCTAAAGCAGAAGTATGAGCAATCATGCAGGGTAAGGCTGATGGTGACATGACAGGAGAGAGTTTGTAGAGGGAAAGGGTAAATTGCATAACATTTCCCACCTCCTCAGCAAAGTCAGCACTTCATGAGGAAAAATGAGGTGGCACAGTTTTATATTTCTTAGGTGACATTTTTTCCCCCAATGAGAAAAGGAAACTTTTTCACCTCCTGGCATTTTCACCTCCAAACTGAGCCTATGGAACAAATTTTCAGCTGCTGACTCACACAAATGCCCGGTGCTTTCCATGGGAGTCTCACAGATATGACAGCAGGATTTGGTCACTATTCTATATGAAGTCATTTTAACTCACATCTATGCTAGTGTTCATGTAAGAGGTTGCCAAAGTCCATGTTATACCAATGTCCCCCCAAAGCTCTTCTTTAAGTCAATGCAATTTTTTTCTCTGTCCCAAGGGTGGTGGGCAAAAAAAATGTAGCGAGCGAACTGTGAATGTGAAAGCTAATTCCTCATTTAAACTTCTCAGATGAGAATGGGGTTTAAGTCTAGGAAATGCTAATTATTGCTAGGTAGGGACCATTTTTTGGGCTTCTTCTGTAACAATAAGCATTTTGCTGAAATTTAGTACCTGTGTACTGAATTACTGTCCCTGTAAAGGGTCCCATACCCTGCATTAGACTCATGTCAAATACAATGCATTCACATTATAAATATTCTAACAGCAGAGACATAGTCAAACTTGCTTCCAGATACACAGGGCTCAGCCTGATCACAGAAATGCTTCACCCTGGAGCAGGGTGGAGCAGGGTGAGATGAAAGAATATTTTTTTACTCTAGTTTGTCTCAGATGTTTCAGCACTGGGGTTGTTGTACAGCAAGACATAATCAGGTACTTGGATGGCAGACAGCCATGGCCCTCATCAGCAGCACTGAGGTGAAAATTATCGTGCTATAATTCAAGCCCTGTCAGGCCTCATTGCTTAATTATACAGTTGTGATTACAACGGAATCATCTTTCTATGGTATGTCCCAAGCTGACATCACTTTGATTAACAACTCATTTATCTGATTACATAGTAACTCAATAACATTTCGAATTGGAAGGAAACCAGGAAGCCCTTTCATGCCCATTCAGCTTCCTAGCTAGTGTGCATATAAGTACCCTGTAATTTTATCTTCTTTATTTATAGCTTGAAGAATGCTTTAAGGACTTGGAGAATGGAACAAGCAGTAAGATACAGAGATTTGAAGATAATAAAAAACCTAACAGCCGTGAGAGAAAGAAATAGATGCTATAGGGACCCGTAGTATTTCTGCAGCTGGTGCCATCTTCAAGCTTATGTTCGTAACTATTTGTTACAGAGGGACTCAGAGGCCCCAGGTTTGTCATAGCCCTATTATGTTCTGAGCAGGCCTCTAATTGAGGAGAGTCTGTTTCAAAGAACTCACAGTCTTAGGCTTTGATTCAGCAAAGAACTGAGGCATTAAGTCTCTGACTTTAGGCTTCATTATCATACCTCCTCTTGCAACACTGACTCTTTCTTTTATGACTCCCAACGATTCCCATAATATGGTGCAGTTCAAATCTTCAAAGTGCTATAAAATATAAGTAAATTAAGCTTTAAAACTTCCCCAGTGAGATCAGCAGACAGTTGTTTCAGAAGCAGAAACTGAGTCATAGAAATATGAAGTGATTTACCCAAGGCCCCATGATAAACCATTGATAGTAAGTCAGAGAAATGTTAGTTCCTAAATCTATGTTACCACCACACCTTGCTATTTTTTCTTTATTTGTCCATTTTCTTTAGGTAACTTCCAACATATGCCGTTGGAATAAGAGAAGACGACCACTGCAAATGACCATACAGCCTTAGCCATGGTAGGATCCAAGGGAGAGAACTATGGGACACAGCAAGAACATTTCAGCAGAAAGGATGCCCACCAGAAAGGGCTGGTTAAGTGAGATCAGTACTGCACAGAAGTGCACTCATTCTATTGAAATTCACAGTTGGAGTCAAGGTAGCTGACTGAGCCATTGCTTGGTTCATTCCTCCTACTCAACTTGAGCAGCACTTCAGGGAACAGGAATGTCCACTGCTGGCATCTGCCTGCAACCCAGAAAGCTTTCCATTGCCCCATGCCTCCCTACAGAGCTAAGGCAATGACCAGAACTGTTAAAACAATTAAAAATCATGTAATCCAAAACTGTTTTTTAAAGATCTATGACATTTTTTAAAACTGATTTTTCATTCCAGCTCATTCAGAACAGTTTTGATAGCAAAATCATGCTTTTCTACATTCCACACAACAGTTTTAGCTGATTAAAATAGCACTCCAGCTTGAAACATCCTGAGGAAAGGGATGTCTGCTGCACATGTAAATGGTGGTAACACCTGCATTGTATGCTGTTCATTGTCAGTTCATAATGATTATTAGTTCTCTTACCCCTTAAATAAAGCTCTATTCATTTTCCAAGGCATTTCCAAAGCCAATGAGATGTGAACACATTGTTATCAACTCTGCATATAAATGTTGTGGAGGCATTTCATTAGTTGATATCTGCGGGCTGCTCTGAGCTTCCAAGACATATCTGTATTCACCCAACCCTCATGGTGTAATGTGCTGCAGAAATGCATATGAAATAAGCCATTTGCTGTTAGAGTTCACAACCTGCGTGACAGATCCAATGCAGCAGGTGTGACTATCATGTTCTCCAGCTGTTTCCTGGTCCAGTGTCTGTTAATTGACTTCCCTGCAGTTAATCTGTGGATACTTCCCATTTCTCTTCTTAACTACACAGACGTGTCATGCAGCCTGCTGCAAGAGAAAGATAAAGTTCATCATGTGGATACTCCACTTGCCTGGAAATGTTTTCACAAGTGCCATTGGAATTGAAATGCTGTGTATGCATTCATGGCAGATTGCAGTTGAACTGAGCACAAAATGGCAGCTGCATGATTACAATATCCTCTAATACATTTAGAGGGGCAGCAGAATGCAAATCATCAGCATTTTACCATCAGCACAGTGAGGGTTGATGCTGAAATATAAAACCAGGGCATGATCAACTTTATTAACAAGCAGCAGGAAGAAGCCACAAGAAAATTTCTAACCTGCTTCAAAACCACCAGGAACAAATCCCCACTGTACAGCCCATTGCAGTAACAGTTACTCAGCTGTCTCACCACACAAAGCCATCTGGCTTTGGTTTTTGTCCACAACCCAACATTCATTATTTGAAAGGCTGGAATATGTCTCAGGCCAAAAGTTATCCTGCAGTGAGCAACTCTGGACAGATTGGGACTGTGGAGTGAGAACCATCATTACAGATGTTGGGATCCACGGATCTTGGTACAAATCCAAATTCATAATTCATTAACACCCATCCCTCCCCAAATCTGAGCAAATTTGCAGTATCCTGAAGGGCTGAAGCCACTGCAATTGCTCTAGACATGCTCTGCTTTCTAATGGGGAATAAAAGACAAATCGCAGTGAAAACATGATTGTGAAAACTGATTGCAGGACCCGTCCTGCTTCACTTCTAGCCCAAGGCATCGATGCTAGGGGAAGACAGCTATAAACAAACTGCACATAATTATTCCATTATTACAGTACATGCCTACTGCGTGGGTGGGAATTCTTCTCTTCTATCTCTAGCATGTTTCCCTGCCTAGCTTCCTCCACCCCCCATCATCTGTTCAATTAAATAAGCCAACCAAAGGACATTACCTCAGTGTATTCACAGGGCCTACCAAAGCAACAGCAGACAATGTTTGAGGAACTTTCAGACAGGTGTGCATTCGTCTGATTAATAATAACAGTAATAACAATAATAACAGCACTCCCACAACCTCCACGTTCTTTACTTCTTTTCTTTGACTTTCCAGCTATACCAGGTGTAAGTTATTTGCATTTTATTATTATTTTTTAAAGAGCAGCCATTAGGGAGGGTGTGATCATAGAAGCACATTGCATCTGGCTACAACCTTTGCCAAACTTTGACTCTTCCTTGCATTCCAGGGTTAGGGTCAGGGAATTAAGAACTCTTGTAATGTGGTGCTATAGAAATGTGTACCTCTCAGACAGAGCCTGATTCTTTATTCATTTATGTGGATTAAAATCAGGGAATCTGCTTCAAAACAGCTGAATATTACAGAGCTGGAATTGTAAGAAGAAATTTTTTTGTTTCCCTTTTTTTGAAAAAAAGGGAAATAGAATGAGAGTTTTCTTATGGACAGGTTACTTTTGCATATTTATTCCCACAAGTATAGAGTTTTGTTTGCTAATGACAAGGTGCATTAATTGGGAAAGAAGCTGTGTATGAAATGGTGACCAACAACCTCCTTAGAATATCCTAGTGCTTCCATCAGCTGAAAGGCTTGCATAATGAAACAGAAAGTGGATAGGTCTTACTCTTTCTGTTGAAAAATGGGATGGACTAACTCTTTGTAGGGAAAATGTTTCCTGCACCTTTATGACCCAGGCATCAGTGGGCCTGGCTGGAGCAGATGTTGCAGCACTCAGGAGTGCCACAAATGGATACTACAAATCCTAATTAGTGAATAGTTCTAAATGATAACCTAAATCAGCAGTGTTCCTGCATATTTTGTCACAGAAGTTGTGCTTTTTTTCCTGTACTTTGATTAACATCACACCAGCTAGAATGGATACTTCACCCCACAAGGACAGGCTACAGAAGTAGAATTTCCAGCCTCAGCAATGTGACATTTGTTCTGTTTATTGACACATTAGAGGCCTTGTCCAGTTTCCAAGCCCTTGAATTCAACTTTCAGCTGATGTTATTCTACAACAGCAGGGATATGAGGCAACACCTTGGCTGGCACATCACTACACTTTTCAGATCTGTTCACCTGTAGGGTAGGTGGGTCATTAACTTCTTCAAAGACTACATTCCTCTACCAGCTCCCTTCCAACTGAGCCCTACTTTTTATTAACATCTCCTTATGGAGTAAAGGTTCATTTCTTCAGCTCCACCTCACTCCACATGGGCTGTCCAGCCTGCCATTGTCCTGGACAAGGTGCTGCCATTTACAGCTGTGCACCATGGAGGTAGGATATGGTGCCATCACAAGTAAATGTTGGTTCCTCCTTCCTGTACTGCTGTAAAGGACTCCATAAAGCAGAGGGCAATGGAAAGACAGTTGCTTCTTCCTTTGAAGGACAACAGAACACACTGAATTCTGAACACACAAATCAGCTTTCTTGCCCCAAAATGAAGAAAACAGGGCTCATTCATCTTCCTGATCCCTCAAAGTTTTTGTAGTCAGGTTTTGCTCATAAACCTACATTAAACTACTGAACTAACAGAAAGTAAAGGATTATTCTCCTTCATCCACCACATTCCCATTTTGTGAAAAGAAATAGATCTCAGTGTAGAGATGGCTGTTCTGCCTTCTGCAGAACTGCTTTTCTCCATGAAAAAAGCAGTATGGTATAATTAGCTGGTCAGGATTTGAAATACAGTTTAAGGTTCTAAATAATTTTGTTGAAAAAAAAATTCTACAGCCATTTAAACTGTAGTGAAGGGAATTATTTCCATTCAAATCATGAGTAACATTTTGTGCTTTGGAGTTTGCTAATAGCAAGCAAGACTTGTGTTTATTATTTGCGAGGTAAACTAAATTTGTGGCAAGACTGCACAAGGACGGTGTGACTTTAAAAAAGCCTGCTTTTCAAAGGGCTTCAGAAGACATCTTACTATCACTAAGATCTTCAAAAATGCTGCTCAGCTGACATCTAGAGCTACAGGCAACCAAGTTCATGCCAGAAGCACCCTTCTGACACTATCAAGTTTTTTGATATCATCTTAACTAGTACTTGAATCCTGTCTGGGCAGGATTGAACCTACATATTCTCCCACTTGTCTCCAAGGTTCCAAATCAACAAATATATTCTGGGTATATTCTGTGCGTGGACCCAAATTTATGGCCAGGGCTTGTACAGAATACCATTGGTGAGAAGCTGATTTTATATTTATCACAATCTCATTTTAAGCCCATCCTAGATCATTGCTTTTAGAATGGGGGATATCTACATTTATTCCCTTTTCCAACAACTCAAGAGGTGGAAGAACAGAAAAACAAGTGTCTTGTCTCCTAAATGGGAGATCTAGCTCTAAATACCTTGGTACCAGTGAGAAGACATGTCCCTCTCCTCAGTGGTCAAGAATTCTAGTAGCAAAATCCCACACAGTCTATACCAGGACTGAGGTAGGATTTCGTGGAGGAAGGTGCCCAATTCAAGGGTCCTCACTGTTGAGCTCTCCTGCCCCATCTCTGCATGGTAAGGAAGTCTGAGTGGTGAGCAGCCCAGGGTCAGGGTGCCATGAGACAGCAGGATGCCTGGAACCGGGCCATGCAAGGTCTATGAGCCCATAAGGAGTTGGCCCAAAGGGCCTCAGTAGTATTTCAGAGAGAAATGAAACAGACTCTGACCATTGCAACACTTGACTCCAGAACCTGCAAAGTCAGCTGATTTTGCGAGAAACTTGCTGGTAAACACAAGTGTTGGCAACATGTGCTTTGTACTTGCATGTGCTTTGAAACTGTAACATCTTAAACACCAGGCTGAACATGTTGTAAATCATCCATTTTTCTCTTTCCGGTATTTTTAATAAAACCACATTACCTGCTAGAGAAAACCCCCTCCCAAGAATCTCTATTGATAAAATCAATGAAACATGTAAGTGCCCTTTTCTCCATCTAACAAGCTCTTTCAAACTCCTCTTTCCAGCCCCTCAGTTGACAGAAGAAGCTAAGTGCAGCCTGATCCAGTACATTAGGAACTTCGTTCTGGTCCTGGGTCTGACACCATGTTCCTGCCTGAGCACCATCTCCATGGGAATCCATTTCCCTCTGTTGTCTCTGTCATCCCTTGTTCTTGTTAGACTAAATTCTCCTAGAGAAAAACTGCTTCTCATTAACATGAACTATTTTACTTAGCTTAGTAGAGGCCTGACATAAACCCAAGAGTTTTAATGCTTAAATGATGTAACTGCCCACCTAGGGGAATTTAAAGGAGCCAACTACTAATGATACACCCAAAGATGATCCCCAGGCTGGAACTTCTTTAAGCTTTGGAGCAATATCAAGAGCCTGGAAATAATTCCCAATATTTCATTTGTATGCCTTGATTTTCCGGTTCTGATACAAATGCAGCCAGCAGTAGCTGGATTTCAAGGAGGAGGCCTGTACACTGCCAAGAGAGATGATTTTGTGCAACCCTTATCATTCCATTTATAAGAGATGCCCAGAAAAGAAAAGAAGTTAATAAGCATCTTTTAACGCTCAGCGGGCTGCAGGAGAGGCTTCCTGGGTGCAAGTGAAGTCTGCACTGTCTCAACTTTGAATGCACTGTCTGTTAGAAGTGAATTGCACAAGCTCAGATTTCCTCAGAAAACAGCAGTTTGTTACTGTGGGCCTGCAATAAGTTGCTACAGCACTGAGAAATATTCCAGATAAGCAAAATCTTCAGAATGTAACAGTGTGTTTGCTTTCAGGAAATGTTACAATGCTGACCCTGCTACATCTGTGAGTCAGGTTTGCATGTCAGGCAACTGGTCCCTGTGGGTGGGATTTCTTCACTCTCCAAAAGTCAAACTCCAAGATCTGCTCTAATCACCATGGGCTCACAATTTCACAAACAGTGAAAAAATGTACTAGCAATTTCACCCCAATTTCTTCTTCCTTTTGCCTTAATGTAAAAGATAAAAGTTGTCTAGGTCAAACACACATTTATGTACCCTGTTTCCTAGACCAGAGATGGCTCATACATCCCCAGCACTAAACCTTGAAGATGGAATCAAGGCCATCATGATTCTTTCCCCTGGTAATGAATCCCCAGATTCTTCTCTGGTGCTTGTGTTCACACTGTTCAATTCAAATGATTCCACACATGATTTATCAGTCTGAGATGCAGGTTATCACACCTGCCTACGTAGAGTGTGACTGATACTTTCAGGAGTTAACTTTGAATGAGAGATTCACAATACTAATGGATAAAGGTTTAAATGACAGCAATAATCCTAACACACAAGAAAACCTAAACAAAATAACAAAAAACCCTAACAAACCAAACAAAAAAAAATCCAGTTACCTTCATTTGATTCCTTCTTGAGCAGCTGTACTGCAATTCAATGACCACAGCTGGAGAAAAATAATAAACTTTTAGGCAGATCCTTGATTTTCAATTACCTTTAAGCAGGGCAGTACCAAGGCAGAGGGTGAACAAGGCAACAAGGTGACAGAGTGGTTAGATAACAAGACAAGGTGAATCAGAAGATTCAGCATTGAACATTTTCAATGTTCGATGCTTTTCAGTAATGATAGAAGTCTTCTTATTACAAGTTCTGCAACACATTTTGTTAATGAAATATCATCTTTTTTTACTAGTAAGTCTTGATTTTTAAGTCTTGATTTAGGCATAAGATTGAAACATGCTGTGAATTTCAAACGCTCCAAAACTATATCCCAGAAAATCCTAGGATATACATCTGCTTGCCATCACTGTTTGTACTGACAAAATTTGGGCTGGCATCTAAATCCAGTTACATCTTGAAGTCTTTCTTACGTCGGTGTTCTGAGCCATGTGCCCAATGCACAAGATAACAAAAATCATCAAAGAGACACTAATTTTGCAACCAGGAGCAATAAATCCCATAATCCTGTAGCATTTTTTTCTCTTTTGGTCAACACAGTGAGCTCTCCCTCCAGCTTGATGACAAGGGTTCTGATCCACGTAGAAGATCCGTTAGAAAACTTTTGGGACGTGAAATTTTAGAAACATTAAAGTAATTTTGGATCAATAAGACACACAGAAGCAACACTTAGAAGCAATAGCAGTCAGATCAACAAACAGGATTGCTGCTCAGTTGAACATGGGCATGTTAACAAACAGAAAATGTCTCATGTTTTGCAGGATTAGGTAAGCAGCATGATTGACCTACAAACATGAGAAAATAATCATATAATTCACCAAGCCTCTGTCCTTCCCCCATAAAGTAGCTTTATCATCAAATATTGACTGAAAAAAATGCTCCTTCTACTCTTCTACTCCAACTGAACTTTCTAGTCTCATTTTAGCTGTTTCTTGTAACCATTACTCGGTTTGCTTCCCACCAGTGAGGAGGCTTGGGGTACACAAGGAGTTGGGAGGGGACACAGCCAGGGCAGTTGACCCCAGCTGACCAGAGGTATATCCCAAGGGATACAATATGGCATCATGCTCAGCCTGTAAAGCTGAGATAAGAACAAGGAAGGGGGAAGGACTTTTGAAGTGAAGGTGTTTGCCTTTCTAAGTCACCATTACACATAATGGAGCGCTGCTGTCCTGGGGATGGCTGAACACCTGCCTGCCCATGGGAAGCAGTGTATTTATTGCTTATTTTGTTTTGTTTTACTTTGCTTGCATGTGCAGCTCCTGCTTTGCCTATTAAATTGTCTATATATCCAATCCACAAGTCTTCTCACTTTCACTCTTTAAACTCTGTCCCCTATCCCTCTGCAGGGGCAGTGCGTGGCTGTGTGGTGCTCAGGTGCCAGCTGAGGTTAAACCACAGCAGGGGAGGAAGCACCAGAAACTTCTCAAGACCCAGCTCTCAGCTGTGTGTGCTCACAATGACCCTGCAAAGCACTTAAGTACCTGCTCAACTCAGTGCACAGGTATGTCTTCATCGACTTTGCTAGGACAGGTATGCCAGGTATGTAACATCATACAGGACAAAGCTCTTCACACAGCAGTTCTCAAGTGCTTCCCTGTTAAAATTCAGTTTCTGAATTCTCATGACTCTAAATATTCATCCAAACAGTTTAGTATCTGTTGAGTCAGGACGCCACTTGAAACCCACTTGGGGCATGACCTGTAGTCTCAGAAGAACTGTCCTAAAGCCCTGTGAGCACACACCAAGTTTCTGTGGTGATTATATGTCAGTGTGTGACCACTACACAAGCAATGGAAACCTCCCCTCTCTCATTACTGAGGCTGGTTTGGGCACTAGTCCAGTTCTGCCAAGTCCTTTATCTTCCCATGTAGTTAGTAATCAGTTTGTTTCCACCTCACCCATATTTATTCTGGTAGCTGAACATCATCCCAATAAGGTGAGCAGCTCATTTTGTATTCCCTTTCCTAATTGGAGCCTTTAGGCATCAGATCAAGTTTGTGCAAGACAGTAGAATAACTCAAAGAATTCCAGTTCTAGTAGATGGGGGCAGTAGAGAGCATTGATATACATCATCTGCTGCATTTAAGATTAATTGGTTGCTGTGACCCAAAACTTGAGATGAGTTTTACATACCATTTTATACCACTGGGACAGAGTATTCCCATATATCTGAAGTATCTAGAATAGCTCCAGTTTCAACCTATATGATTATAAGCACAATATAACAAATTAACTAACCAAAGGAGCCAATAATCAGATGTCTCATGCTAAGAGGTTAACAGCAGAAAATTAGCACAAAGGAAAATATCATCTTAAATGACCATGTAACTGTCAGATAGTCCAGAATAGGACTGCTGGAACCAAGTATATGCACTCTGCTGCAGTAGAGAGAGATGATCAAAAATCATACATTTGAACAGAAAGGAAATTTTTACCTTGCATTCATAAAACCAGCACTTAGAAAAATAAATTTTAACACTTTCAAACACATACCATCTCCTATTTTGACCCTCATTTTCCACATAGACAAGTATTTTCTTAAAAAACCAACACTGACAGATTCATTAGCTTAAGTGACTAGACTACAAGCTGGGCAGTCCTTGAGGCTCCATCTATGCTCTGCAGTGAGACAAGACTTCTCAAAAGCAACTCAGTCCCATCCTAGACAAAGTAGGTTTTGTCACCTGATATTTATTTCTTTCCCTTTAATTGAATGTTGCCTTCTTGTTTTGTAGCTTGAGAGGATAAATACGAACACCACCACTCCCTCTTCAACTTTCTCTCTCCCATTCATTTATTTGTATAACTCTTAGTCATCTACTCTCTAACAAAGTAGTCCTATTCTTTTCAGTTTCTTCCTGAGGGAAGTCTGTCCATGCTTAATTATTTTTGTTGCCTGTTCTCAACCCCCCGTGTTTCTGCTGTCTCCTTTGTCAGGGCAAACTGCAGTTGGTAGTCCTGATTGTAGGGCTGACAATTCACACTAACAATTCACACTATGCTGACTAGTTGTGCAAGACATTCAAGTTAGGGGAAGAGAAACTCCACATATCTTGCGTAACTAACCAAAACCATGTAAATTACTACTGAATATGCAACTAGGACTGCTCTGCTTCCTACAGCAAAAACAAAAAGGATGGGAACTTCTTGGTAGGCTTTTGTGTGTGTCCTGCTTCAAAGTCAAGAAGAGCTAAGGCTGTAGCCCCATTTTTGTCCTGTTTCAGCGTCGTGGTTGTTACCTCACAGTCCCTTCTCCATCCCCACAACCCCTGCCTGCCAGCCTGGACACCAGAGCAGCTCCTAGCACTCTCAGCAACCAGCCCCAGAAAAGTCCTGCTCTCTTATTCTGTCAGACACGCCTTTCTACTTGCGCATCCCCTCTCAGCCCATCCCAGTGGCATAGACATCCCACCCCTGACCCCCCCTCTCATCCCTCTTCAGATCTGCCCTCATTCAAAGGCAGTGGAGGGCACAAACAGGTAGCATGTCTGTAGGAGGAGGAGGATGCCTTCTGACAGACTTTGCCCTGGGGAGGTGAGTAATTGGGCTGACAGGGCCAGTTACCACAACTGACCATGTCCCTTACCTGCTCTTCCCACATAAACAATTTTCAATCTTCGTTCTGAAGGACACAACTAGGACATGAGCCACATGTCTCAAAAATTCTCCCTCAATGGCACCTGAAAAGGGATGAAAAGAACATGTCCAATGAAAAGCAAGAGCTGTTAAAGCCCTCAAAGTTGGCTTCATTCCCCCTTTCTTCCTCCTTTTTTCTAAAAGCAGCTGAGTTATTGTCTGACTGGATGGCAAATGTGATGCTCTGTCATGCTGTTGAGACCAAATGCAGGCGGAAAACTGCTTACAAAAGATCATCAACCCATGAGTGACTTACAGGGAAAAAATGTGACTGATTTTCAGCAGTTGCAGGTGTTGATTATTGGCACCCGCAGTGAGATGGCCACAGGAGGGGAAGCTTTCCCGTGACCCAGTATCAGGCTGCTGTGTCCCTATAAGCTGATTAAATAACACAGTATTGACTCTGCCCCTTGGCTGGCCATCTTAGGTAAGAGTGAATTGTGAAATCCCAGCCCAATATTACCCTCTGACACTTGCTTTTGAAGAAGTTACCACAGAAACCTCAAAAGCAGGTTTCAGTGAAACACACACAAGGCTTTGGTGCTGCACCAGCCCTGTGTGAGAAAGTGTATTTCATCCTTCCCAAGACCCCAGAACTCCACAGGGGTCCTTGTGCCCCGAAGTCAGAACTGCCTTGATCTCATGGAAACCCCCATTGATGCAATGAGACCATAAACCCCCAGAGGAGTCTCAAGGTGAATCTGAGAAAAGGGCTGGTTGAAAACTCCAAGTAACTGCCATACATGTTTACAAATCCCAGTCTAGGTCTGAGTATCTGGCTGATTAATAGGGATGGCAGCAGATGGCTGCAGGGGTTCCCATCTTCACCTTTGAGCCCTGCCCCTGCTTCAAGACAGCTCAGCTGCTGGTGTGGCAGTAATTGAACCACTGTAAATTACAGCCTGATGTATAAAGGAGAACCAAAGCCAGTGCCAGTTTTTCTGTTAATATTACTGGTCTGAAAACTCTGCTGGTTCAACAGCTGCTTCCCAAAGAGCTCAGCCACCTTCACAGCATGAATGAACACTTCCAGGAGAGAGGTGGGGCAGACTGCTGGCGGTGGGAATCACTGCAGCCATCCCTGGAGAAGTCATCATTGCCTGTGAATCAAAGGACTTACAAACTGGATCCAAGATGGGATGTAAAATATTACACATAGCTCTAATAACTCCGGGGGTTTTTGAGCCTCATGATGTATGGCGTTCCCCCGTGGCACAGACTAAATCCATGACTGCATGCTTTCTAAGAAGCTTAGGAAGTGATTGTATAAAATTAGTATTAACTAGTTTCACTATTATTAAATGGAAAATTAAAGCTTTCAACACTAAGCTATTCAAGGTGTTTGCTACACAAATGCTCTGTAATGCCCTCATCAACAATAACCATCATTACGGTTGCTCCTTAAAAGCTGGAGAAAAATGCATAATCTCTTGTAGTATAATCCACTTTCCTAGAGCAGGCATGAATTTAAAAATCTATTAAGAATGGTGTGTACAGAAAGCAATTTCCTGTAAGATCATAGAATGGCTTAGCCATAAATAGAGCAAACTCCACCAGTTAAGTTGCAAAGGATAATCAGACATCCTGTCCCAGATTCATAACATCAATTTATCTGTTTGGCTCACTTTGCTTCGCTTACCGTATTATAGTTTGTGGTTCCAATGTACCAGGATACTTGAAGAAAACAAAAACCATGAAGGATGTTTTCTTCACACCACATTTTGGTAATCTTAAAAATCATGAGTTTTATTCTCCCCTTTTCTTTTATTTTTTGAGGTCCTCAGCACTTACAGGCTTCAGATCCATTGTGTTACCTTAGCCAGGCAAACAAATTCCCTCTGCTAGGCATGCTAAGACAAACCAAAGGGAAAAACCAATATCACTGCCAGCAGGATAAAGCATTGCTGCCAGAGTAAGGAACAGCAACTGTTGCTGTGTCAGAGCCTCAGAGTTGTACACTTGCAAGAAGAGGAAAAGAGGGTAAAAATACCCCAGGACTATAATGAGGCAGCAAGCTTCCAGGCAGACCAGAGAGCTTTATCTGAGTAGAGCACAATGGAGAGGGTCCCTATAGCTTCCCTATTTTGCAGATGAGAACATGGGGACAAAATTATTTAAACTCATCCAGTGGGTCAGTGGTAAGGGCAGGACTATTTTTCTCACAGCCTCTGATCTGTACATATGGTTTTCTAGAATACCAAATTCCACATACAGCATTCAAAGTTAAATGATAAGGTTCAAGACATCAAGAACAAAGAACAGTTCAGATTTGCTGCTTTAATGGGTTCTTGATTGCCTTCTTGATTGCTAGAATTCCAAAGAAAGGAACAAGAGGACAAAGAGACAATCTAAAATCCCTCCCAAAAGTTTCAAATTCTTGCAAATATTTGGATATTTCCCCAAATATTTGGGGAAAAAAATTTGTTGCACAGCCCCATGTTCACTGAACACAGAGGCAATAAGTTTTCAAAGGCAGGGCAGTCTGCCAGGGAACTCAGCAAGGTTTTAATGGATGAAACTGTATGTTCAGCAGAAATTAACTGAATGTGAGATGTTTGAATTGAGACACTTTTGTCTCAGTCCGCATCAGAAGAACACACCTCTGCACTCCCAGGATTGTCAGTCTTGAGTTGTTCCTGGAGTGAAGCTCCCAAACCAGCCTTTTCTTATTAAAACAATAATTTAAAGAAGAAAACCTAATAATGCTGTTATAGTTCTTGGGTTCAGATTTCTGAAATTTTTGTGTTGAGGGGATGGAATGTCCTTGAATTTAGAGTCCTTTGTGACTAAAAATGCTGCACCAATGTATGTGCAATATTCACTATTCACCTTCTAGACAACACAGACAAGCTTTCTCCAAATGCATATTATAGGAGGCACAGCCCTTGATCTGTTCCTAAGATGCTGTGTAGCCAAATATACCCCAGAAATGCAAATCTGAGAATTCTGTGAAGTGCCAACATGAGCAGAGGCTGTGACATATCCCATGTCAGCCCTTGGACACTTCTACCTGTGGAAACTGAGGCATCAGGAATTCTCATGATCACGTCGGCACAGCCCTTCCCTCTCCCCCACACTCAGTGCAAAGCACTTTTCCTGATTATCCTGGCCTAGATTTTGCCATCCAATATCTTAATGCCAACTCACTTTTGATGAAACAGGGTCTGTTCTTTCATAAAAAGAGCTTTAAATAAATCTCCTATGTGAATACTCAGGGTAAAACAAGCAGGAAAAATCGGATTTTCAGGAGCCCTCAGTGTTGTTTTTCATTAAAATTAGAAGCAAATGCTCCCATTAAACTTGAGGAGAACACTGCAACCAGTGCTAAGCTATTTTAAAATTTCCTGTCTGTGTTGACTAAAACCTTCAGTCTTACTCCAAACGAAAATCAGTTCCATGCAAGAGGCTTAAAGGAACTAGACTATGAAAAATCCATAAATTAGCTCATAGGCTAATCATCTCTTCAAAGTCCTTCTTATTTGTTTCCTTGGGAATATAAATGCAGCCATAAGAAAAGTCCTCAAGCTCATGAAAATGCTCTCTCTATAACTACATGAAGAAGATCTGAGGATTTAAGCAAAGGTTGAGTGCTCAGTAATAACCTCTTCAAAGTGTGCCCTGTATACTAATGTCCTTGACTGTGATAGTCAGAGGTATAATAAAATTATACTGACTAAGATTTGCTCATTCAAGTGGTGCCTGCTTGAAGGTAATTCTCTGTATGGAGGTCAAATTCAAGCCACTATAAAACTAATAACCAGATAGTGCAGCAGTTGTTTTGAAACCCTGCCAACATTTCTAAAATATATGGTTGATACCTTTCTCCTGGTTTTCATAGATCTCTCTTTTTCCTGTTCAAATTGTAAATGAAGAGGATTTGGAGGAATGGAGCTTTAGTCTGCCAGATTTAATCCAGCATGAACCCCTGTTTCCACAAGGAGATACTTAGTAAGTGGTCAGAAACTGCTATGAAACAAGTTGTTGGGAACATCTGGGGGGAAATTTCTTAGAAAATCGTTGTGTCACAAGATTTTAAAAGGTCAGAGTGTGATGAATTCCCCTACAATAGATACCACTGAGATTAATGCATTCTGGTCTAAATCTGTATTTCCCTTCATATTTCCACATTTTACAGAATTTACACCATAACATCTAATCTCAGGAACAGTGGCACAGAAGCTTTTGGTTTTCATTTGGATTTTCCTAAATGACAGGCAGAAATTGAGCCTATTTTTAAAAAAGCAACACACCTGTTATTTTGCTAATCAATTATAATCTCAGGTTCCCTCCTAGTTAAAGAACCTGTTGATTTTACTGAAGTATGAGTTCTTTCCACTCAATCAGCAAAGAACAATGTTTTAAATATATGTAATTTTTAACGTTTTCAGTCCTCTCTAGTGTAAATATTAAACTGCAGTTCCTACCTATTCCTGCATCCCACCAAGACTGAGCTATTCCTAAAGAAGCCTGCTTCTGTACAAGCATTTGTAAGTGGCTACCTCCTAACATCCCTAACCAAAACCTGACATGAGAATTAGGCCACCCTACCACTCTACCCAACATCATATTGACATTCTGAAATTGCTTCTTCAGCAAATCTATCATATTTCTTCCCTCTTTTGTCAGACAAAAGGGAGCATAACTGCTTACTGAGTTAGTCCTAACTACATCTTACCAGAAAGTCTAGCAGCAGTGAAATGTCCAAGCTTCTCTCTGTCAACAGATGCTCCCAAGTATCCTGCACATGAAAAGGGCAAAGCCCCATACTAGAAAGTGCAATGTCACTTGATCTCCAAAGGGTTATTTATCACCGAAGCATTTTCACAGTGCATACCTCAAATTCCCTCTTTAGGACTTCTGATGCCTTTGCTCAGCCAGCTCCGAGGTCCTTGTGGATAATAAAGCAAAACCACTGTGCAGTTCCTACCCATGAGTGGCTCTAGGAGAGTAAAGCTAATCTCCCTTGGCACCTTCGCCATCTCTCAAGAGGCTTTTAGGAATGTGGAGTCGTATATACTTTTCTATTTGATGGGAAAAGAAGAACAAGACATCTACTAGTCCTCTGCATGTTTACAAAGAAAGTGAGTTTAATCTGTGCATCAAGGATTTCATCCACCCTCTTATTCCAGTCCTTTCCACTAAAGGGTTGTCTTCAGGAAGCTTGGCTACCTCCAGGAGCCTTGCACTCTTAGGCTGGCTTCTCTGACAGTCCGTTCTGTCCCAGATGAGCTCCTCCAGCCCTGCGATAGCAGCGAGGACCATCCCCAGCCCCACCGCCCCCAGCGCCGGCTCTGCGCTGCCACCCTGTGTCAGACCCCGCTGTGCTCTCACAGCCCGGCATCACAGCCCGAGATCACAGCCCGGTACAGCCCGGCATCACAGCCCGGCATCACAGCCCGGCATCACAGCCCGGTACAGCCCGGCATCACAGCCCGGCATCACAGCCCGGTACAGCCCGGCATCACAGCCCGGCATCACAGCCCGGTACAGCCCGGTAAGCCCGGCATCACAGCCCGGCATCACAGCCCGGTACAGCCCGGCATCACAGCCCGGCATCACAGCCCGGCATCACAGCCCGGCATCACAGCCCGGCATCACAGCCCGGCATCCCGGTACAGCCCGGCATCACAGCCCGGTACAGCCCGGCATCACAGCCCGGCATCACAGCCCGGTACAGCCCGGCATCACAGCCCGAGATCACAGCCCGGCATCACAGCCCGGCATCCCGGTACAGCCCGGCATCACAGCCCGGCATCACAGCCCGGCATCACAGCCCCGCATCACAGCCCGGCATCAGAGCCCGGCATCACAGCCCGAGATCACAGCCCGGCATCACAGCCCGGCATCACAGCCCGGTACAGCCCGAGATCACAGCCCGGCATCAGAGCCCGGCATCACAGCCCGGCATCACAGCCCGGCATCACAGCCCGGCATCACAGCCCGGCATCCCGGTACAGCCCGGCATCACAGCCCGGTACAGCCCGGCATCACAGCCCGGCATCACAGCCCGGCACAGCCCGAGATCACAGCCCGGCATCACAGCCCGGCATCACAGCCCGGCATCACAGCCCGGCATCACAGCCCGGCATCACAGCCCGGCATCACAGCCCGGTACAGCCCGGCATCAGAGCCCGGCATCAGAGCCCGGCACCACAGCCCGGCATCACAGCCCGGCATCACAGCCCGAGATCACAGCCCGGCATCACAGCCCGGCATCACAGCCCGGCATCACAGCCCGAGATCACAGCCCGGCATCACAGCCCGGCATCACAGCCCGGCATCACAGCCCGAGATCACAGCCCGGCACAGCCCAGCATCACTGCCCGGCATCACAGCCCGGCATCACAGCCCGGCATCACAGCCCGGTACAGCCCGGTACAGCCCGGCATCACAGCCCGGCATCACAGCCCGGCATCACAGCCCGGCATCACAGCCCGAGATCACAGCCCGGCATCACAGCCCGGTACAGCCCACCCCCAAACCGGGACAGTTCTTGGAGCCCCAGCCTCCTTCCAGGCAGGGCCCTGACCGCAGCCTGCGGAGGATTCTCCCTGGCATGACAAGCGCCCTCCCCATCCTTCAGAGACCACACGCAGAATCAGGGTGAAGAATGACCCACCCCGAGACATGTCCTAACCCACTGACTGTGAGAGTCATATGGGAGATGTGGCTCAGACCTCCTCTGGTAAAGAGATGGAGGTGGTATGTTCCACACCACAGGAATATCTGGGTGAAACTTTTAGAGGGAAGTTGTGATTTCATATGAGTGCTCTGTGATGTCTTCTGACTCAGTTCCCAAGTGACAAAGTGAGCAGGAGGAATCATGGATCATGGAGGGGTGTAGGCACTCCTCTACTCAAAGCAAAGCAGAAGCAGAAACAAAAACAAAGCAGACATGCCTAGAAGCAGAGGTGTCAGGACTGCCAGAACTTTGTTGGTAAAAGCTTGGTGCCTGCTAGCTTTATATACCTCCTAATTTGTAGTAGATTAGTTTGTTTAATGTCTGGGCTTGCTCTTCTCAAGGGCTGAGATTTCAATGCTGAAGTTGTTCTGTGAATTCATCTTGACTGTAATTAAATGGCTGGTGTACTAAGAGCACCATTCCAACATCTGGGAGAGTCACGTTCCAGTCCCTGCTCCAAATAGTTGTGTTGGTTTTTTTTTAATGTGAAACAGGAGCCCACCATCCAGAGGCATTCATAATGATTCCCAAAGTCCCAGCTGACATGGAGTTGCATACATATCCCAGTGCTCCACCATGAGCCAAAAGCAGATCTGAGCCCTGGCTTCCCACATGCCATAAGTGCCTCCCAGCATTCTCATACTCTCAGACATCAGTAGATTTTTTTTCACATTCTGTTTTCTGAATCAAACTGGACCATCACAGACAAACAAGCAGAAGTACCTTGTGAATCTCATTAATTAAGAAGCACTTCATGGCCTGCTTTCTCCACAGAGTAATCCAGAAATGCAAACATAAAAGTTATGAAGCAACAGAGACATTCCTGGAAGAAATGGTAGTCCTCAGATACAAAAAAAGAGAGAAATGTTTTGAGAGCTTAACTTGACAATTAGCCATTTTAATGTGCCTTTAAAGCTTATCTCTTTTATGCTTCTAGATTATGAGGATCTTCAGTATTCTTCTTCCTACAGTAGCTCAGCACCTTTCTACACTACGTGTGTTTTTTTAGTAGAAGAAATATTGATGCTGTTGTCTCCATACATTGCCCTTGCAAGGAATGGAGCTGAGTAGAGATGAGGTCATTAAAAACTGGTAAATAAGCTATTATATCCATTAAATGTGTGGATATGAATGCATGTAGTCAGGCAGGACAATTAAGTTCAAGGCATCATTATATCCTATACTTCAGACACAAATATAACACTGGATCCTGCCTGGAAAAGGTAACAAGATGAAATGGAAAGTGGTTATTGGGTTGAAGAGTACTATTCCCTAGTATATTACACAATTACCCTGTTGCCTGGGGCATTATAATTAACATCACAATCTTGCACACAGGTAAATACAAGGAGAATACTTTGTGCTATACTCCTTGAAGACATTTTTTCATAAGCATTAGATTTTGATCCATGCTTCCTGTCAAAATGCAGTGAATTTGGAGCAACACTGGGAGAAGCAGTGTTAATGCTTAGAAATGCTCAACAACATAGTCAGAGTTCTTAACGCACTTCTGTTCTTCATAACGGGTAGAGGAGAGGAGGGTGAAGTAGTAAAATTACATTGTCATAATCCCTTTTTGATTTTTCCTCAACTCCTAGAGATACAATCTTAACAGAAGGGCAGACCAACAAGAGAGCATGTGACATCTGGGTGAAAAGTTTCTTGCACTGTGGGCTAGTAAGGAACAGTCTAAGTTTTGAAAGCAGACTCTTTGACACAGGGTCTTGCATTTTGTCTTGCTGTCACACTGTTACCACACCACATCACACTGTGTGACATAACCAGCAAACCTTGTTGTAACCTGCCTTAGCATGTGTCATGGGATGGCAGCCTGCTGCTTGGTGCTTGTAAGGGTGCTTCAGGAAAAAGGCAATCCTGCTACTTCCCCACATTCTGAAGTGTACCAGAAAAGAAGTCAAACATAAAGAGCTGCTGTCCTCCTGCCCATCTACAATCAGCTCCAAGCAGTCATCACTTGACCCCTAGAACATTTCAGAAATTCCACAGCACATAGCAATATGATGCCGTTGAAATGGAGTAATGTCCCATGAAGAAAGAGGCTGCCTGTTGAAACCTACTATTTCATATTCAAATAGGAGGTGGTATGATAGAGCACACCACAGCAGTCCCTGCTCATCATGGAGGACAAATGAACTTTTTTGCACTGACTCAAGGCATTTAAATATTGTCTTCCACGTAAGTTTGCTCCACTAATCCTCTTTGCACCTCGCCTTCTTCACAGAAGTGCTATCAGTTGGGAACTGAAACCAAGTAACTACTCAGAAACTGAGAACTTTACCCTTTCCTTTTTGCTATATTCCCCAGAAGTTGCCAGTTGCCTCACTTTGTGGATGTCCCCACAGATGACATTTAAACAAGCACTCTCCTGATTTATCTTGTCCCTGAGGGATTTCCAACCTATGTGGATTGTGTCTGTGGATAACGAAATACATTGTCATACCTCAAATTAAACACATTAAACTAAATTACTGTCTCTCATGCTCTTTCTCACATTGTAAACTAGTAAATATATATCATTGTTCTTGACCTCTTCAATACCACAGACTCACCTTTAAATTCAGAGAAGTAAATTCTGTTCCACAGCTCAATAAGGTTATTTTTATATTCACCAAGCAGGTCTTTCACCTCTAGGTGCCAGCTCAGCCAAATGGTGTCACATTCCCTTGTACCTTAGTATAAGTTTCATTTAGTAAACAGAATTTAACTGTGAGCCATGCAGGTAAAGAGTCAAATTATTTCTCTTCTCAACACCACTCAAAACAGGATTTTTGTCAGCATGAGGTATTGGGAAGAAAACATCACTCTGTGCAATGTTATGTACAAACCCTTCTGGTACCCACTTATCCCACCAAAAGCATCATAGTGCACAGTGAGAGCATCTGTAACACACTCATTGCGAAAGAACAGAATATTCACATCTTTAAATGCTTATGGCTTAGGGTGAAAAAGCAGAGCAAACAACGTACAGGTCACATCCTCCCACCCAACCTGCATTGCAATGCACTGAGCTCCAGCTCACAGAGCCTTGTTCCTCCACTCCCTTGCTGAATTTCCTCAGCAGACTGTACAGTGTGGAGTGCCCCTGCTGCTACAGCACAGCATGAGCATGACAGAGCTGTTGGCAACCTGCCTGGGTCTCTGCCTCCAGCAGCACACAGGGGCCATGCAAAGCCAACAGATCCCTGGGGCCTTTCATCAGGTGCTGAGAGTCCTTCAGTGCATCAAGGCAGGATTTCACTGCATGCAGGAGCAGCTCAGTGTGACCTCGGTGTGAGTGGCATGGGGAGGAGAGCAGCTCAGCCCATGTGTGCAGCAGTCACTGAAGTGAGCAGATGTGGGCACCGGGATTAGTAAGAGCTGGGATGTGCAGCTTTCGTAGTGATGGAAGCAGACTGGATTGCAGCATGGGTTACTGCCCATATATTTGCAGGGAGAAAGGACAGTGCTAATGTTTCCAGGGACAAATGGACATGACCACAGCCCCAACTCTATAACCAGGCGCCTTCAAGAGCCCCAGGATGCTGCAGCCATGGGCAGTAAATGAAGGAGAGGGGTGCTGTGGGCTGAGGCTTGGAGGGAGCAGGACTGACATTGTTGCTGAGCCAAAGGCCTGACAGTGGTGGAGGGACTCTACAGTCAACATCCTTCTTAGCTTTGAGGCTGCAATATGGGCCAGATGCTGCTGCCACCATGGCCACAGACGTGAGCCAAGGCTGGGATGGTGGCTGGCACTTGGCCCACACACTTGACAGGGCCCTGTGCTGGTGGCAGGTGTGGGATGCTGACACAGCCACTGCGGCCAAGCAACCATCTGCCCTCAGGAGCAGGACTACCAGCATCTGCAGCAAACAAAATCTCCAGCTGCTGGCAGGAGGCCTGCCCTCCTTGCACTGCAATCTTGTCAGATCACCTCAGAGAAAATGGCTGGGTGCCTTGGCCAGTGCCCAGGCAGGACAACAAAGGGCGAGTGCAGGTGACTCAGGCTGTGGCAGACACCTCTCCCTCATCATCAGTGCCTGCCCTGTGCTGCAGCAGTGCCCACTCACCCAGCCGTGGGCACCACTGCTCTCCACTCCATAGGGACCCCATGGCAACTTTTTTAAGGTTTTAGTGCCAGTAAACCATCCCAGCTCCATCCTCTCTCAGCTGTTACCAGAGCCTCTCAGTGCCACGGATTCCCACCTACCCCAGATGTGCCAGGCTTCCTGCAGCCCCTCTCAGCCCTACTTTACTCCCCAGACTGTGGTTTTGATGTGTGGTTTTGGTGAATGAAATGGGAGCAGATTGCTTTTAAAACTGCTAAGTTTAGTTTTCCACGGTTTTGTCCATATGTAGCTCCTACTGCAAATCCCCAGCCCCTGCAGGGTCCAGGCTGCTATAAGTATTAGGTAAGATAAGATAAAGGATAGATGGCTAGCTAATTTATTAGGGATCCAAGAAGGAATGCACCCTGAATGCTGAAGCACATGACAGTTAGGGTGTATCATTTCTTACATCTTCACCATGTCTAGTATTTTGAAGATTCATTAGAGCAACAATTGCATCAAATTCGTTCACTGGGCATTTGAGATGCTCATCTCTAAAAGC
This sequence comes from Cyanistes caeruleus, assembly GCF_971803275.1. Lineage (NCBI taxonomy): Eukaryota > Metazoa > Chordata > Aves > Passeriformes > Paridae > Cyanistes > Cyanistes caeruleus. The sequence goes on from NC_141701.1 coordinate 11,683,773, forward strand.
AACATTCATGTTTTTCCATCCTTTTTCTCAGCAGCCTTTTTGTACCGATTGCCCAGCTTTCAGAGGCAGCAAGGCATAGAGGAAAGGATTGCAGAGAAGGTTTTAATTTCCTTCATTTTCAAAGAAATTAAAAATCCTGAGGTTTCTTCAAAATTACAGAAATTAAAATTATTCAGGAAAATGTGCAGATGATCTGAGGGCAGCATAAGCCTCACAGCTGGAGAAATTTTATTGAATCAGATCATATCAGACAGTACAAATCAATGCTCAGAGAGTCACAGATTTCCAGCCCTCTAACCCACATGCCCATGTTTTGTTCACTGCATGTCCATTGCTTTGAGACAAGTACAGTTACATATTATAGTAAACAGACATGTGCATCTCTATTACATTGTTGTTATCATATTTGTATCTCATACATAGATTTAAAATATTTTGTGTTCCCTGTGGGAATGCTTGTTCTTCTAAAAAGTAGAATATTTTACTACATTGCTATACAGTGTTTTTACAAATAGAAGCATTACTAGTAATAGAATATCCTATTCCAATTTAAATTCAAACATCTTTTGCTTCTGGCTGAAAAAGCACGCTTGCAGTGACTTCACAACCTCCTAAACTCTAGCTACAGCTATACATCCTCTGTGAAAATATGAAAACAATTTGTCATGACTCATGGGTAGGTAACTCTCTCTGTTAATCCTAATAATAGGGTTAGGACAAGCAATTTGCAACCTACTTTAACTTTTAGATTTAAGGATCTTCAAAGTGTGTCCTTCTGCTACTCTTCAGCACAAGGGCAAATGGATAGTGAAAGAGGAGCAGCACACTTGACCATCCAAAGCCAGAAGTGCCAGATGAAAACAGGAAACCAATCCAGTCTAAGAGCAGCAGCAAACTGTAAATATGCATCTCATTGAAAACAGGTTCTCAGTCTGCAGTGTTCTGAGCATACACCCTTATGCTTCACAAATGCCTGGAGGAGGACAGCAAAGCTATAAAACCAACTGCAAGCAATCTCATCTTCCAAGCTATGGTCTGGCAGTCATATAAATGGCTCAAGAATGACATTCCTTTGTCCCTTGCTACTGAGTCACAGATTCCCACATCTTAGCCGGGGAATGGAGACACAGTCTCTTCTGACCCTGTGTTTTATGGTTCCCTGACCCCATTAATGCCTGCACAACCCTTACGGTAATAGAGAAGGGACCAAGCCTAGCCTTTGCATGACAGTGAGCCTCTCATCCATCCCTATACCTGTGTGACCCAGCTAATGTCATTTCTGCTTCCCAGTCCCCATCATTTACTAGCCTCATGCCTGCTTCTTGCTGCACGAGCGAGACTCCCTGGCTGGAGTCGGTCTCCGTAATGCACTGCAGTCACCAAATTGCCGTGATGCATCCTGTCAGTGCAGACAGCACGGAGACTACAGCACAGTAAGTAAGGGCAATGTAATGCGGCCACAGGGCCAAGAGGCACAAGAGGAGCCGGGACTGGAAGCACAGGAAGTCTTCTCCATGAGGCATTAGAGATACTCATGCAGCCACACTGATTAATGCTGCCTCTCCCAAAATGAAATATGCCATCTCAAGGTCAGCACATGAATGAAGAAGCACACCCGGCTAGAACTCCCAGCTTGTTTATATCAAAAGAAGGAAAAAAGGAGTGCAGAGCAGAGGAAAGCAAGCAGTAATAGCCATAAAGATTATAGAAGAACTTAATAGGGATTACTGCCTGTCATATAGTAAAGAGGGTAGCTTTTTCTCTCTCTTTTTCTCTTTTAATTATTTCTAAAGAAACAGCCTAGAAGAAACAGCTGATGATTCTGAAGATAGGCACTGAAAAATGAGCCACTGTCAGTTCAGGAAGAACTTCCCATTACAGTTGGTAAGGCATGCAGATAGAAGAAAGTTCAAAAGCCTCCACAGAAAAAATGGACAAACAGTACATGGCGTACGGAAGTTGCCTCAAATAGGGACCTCTAAGGGTTTTAGCTGACCTTGAAGGCAAGTGGAAGGCACTTAAATAATGTGCAGATGAGGAAGGAAGGGAGCAATACAGCACGTGGGGATTTAAACAGGTTTTTGCCTCTAGACTTCTGGCAGGGATATTTTTAATGATCTATGGGGGTGAGGTTTTTGCAGGAAGTCCAAGGAGGCTACAGGAATTGGTAATTGCTTGCAGGAGATTTGCTTCAGTGAATGCTGTGGTTTCATTACACCTCTGTAGAATCAGGCCCCATCATGTTTGTGAGTGACACCAGCTCACAGCTCTGTCTAAAGGCAGTGGTTATTATTAGCATCCATGCACCATGGATGTACAGGCTTTAACCACTCAGGCCCAGACTCTGGGAAGAAACAGCCTGTGTTTAGCTGTGTACATTTGCAATGATTCATGAGATTGTCTGCAATCGCTGTAAAAATAGTACTTACGCAACTCAGGAGCTACTACTGAAATCCTGACATTATTGGGTCTTCCCCTCTTAGTCACACTCATTTCAATTAATTTCCATGCCGCCAAGAGAACTTCATGCAGAAAAGGCATAAACCTGAAAGAGGAACTGGGGGAGTTAGGAAATGCAGCAAAAGGGGATGATCATTTCTTTGCAATGGTGATGAGGAAAGATTGCAGCTGTTATTCCCCTGTAGAAGTGAAATGTGCAAACTCAACGAAAAAAGGGAGACAAATCTGTAGAGAGAGAGTGTTTTTCCTTCTTCTCTTCTTTTTTTTTTTTTTTTTTTTTTTGGCCAAGCTGATGTTTTTCTTTACTTTTAAGCTGAGCAGCTAAGGCAAGGCTAGGAGGTATAAAGGAACCTGTGTTTTTCCATCCTCTTTTTTTCTACTCAGCACCTATTAGTGCTGTCCAATACCTTCTCCACTTCCACCTGGGTCCAACTCTGCACATTTTACTGCAATCACAACCTGGGTTGTGCCACCTCAGCAGTATCCTGGTGTGGATCACTTGAAGGATGGCTCAGAGCACACATAAGCACATTAGGTTTAGCCCAGTCACACATAAGGAACCTGCCAGACCTCATCCACTGAGCTGTAGTTCACACCTGGGGCCCTCGTCCCCCACACCTTGGGGATTTTTCCAGTCCAGACCTTATGTGTCCACCACAAAACCACAAACAGACAGAGGAGAGAAAAGGGCCCCTTATAATATTCATGGCTACTCTTAAAAATCTTTCAAAGTAGAACCTGTAGGGCCTGATGATAAGCCACTTTTCTCTAATACATAATTACAACTGCTGATAGATCTTTTAAACCCATGGGTGTTTGGTGCAGGAGAAGCTCCCTGCTGTGAAGAGCACACAGGGTAGCCTACAGGCCCAGGCCATCAGGACAAGGGCACCTTTGGCACAAGAACCCTGTGAATTCCTGTTCACTTCCACATTAACTGAAGCCTGTGCTGCTACATATGCACAGAATTACACAGTGTGAAAGTTCATTCTCAGCACTGCAGACTGAACTAGATTTGTTCCTGGTTTCTTTTACAATACATCTGAAATACAGCTTGAAATTACAGAGCTTGGTGCATTTGGCCCACTGGAAAACAAGACTTTTGGACTGCACTGTCTCAAAATGCCCATTGTCTGACTCTGGGGTAGAATACCATTTGTGTGTGAAGGAGGCCCAGACCATGCCTTCAGAAGGTTCTTGCCAGAATGTTTGTCATGGACAGTGAAGGAAACCCAAATGACAAACTGCTTTATGGAAATCAAATCTCAGGGGGCACTCCTCAACTCCACAATCACATCAAGGCAGGGGTGCAAAACAGAATTGAAAAAGAAGCAGATGTACTTGGGTCAACTTATACGATAAAATGTGGTGCATAAGCCAAATTTGGGTCCCTTATCACAGCAGGTGAGAATAATCTAATGTCTGCTGGAGTGTCACTGTAGTACTACTGAGGCTTCCACATAATTTCTTCACTTTCTCATTCTGGGATTCCTCTTAATTCTTCATCTTGGCATAGAAATTCCATAGAAGATTTCAGAACTCAAGGTGCCAAACACAAGCAAAATCAGTGTCAGCTTCCTAACAGGTTAAATAAAACTTATACCTCATTGAGCCAAAAGTTTATTCTTCAGGGCTACATGGTAGAGGATGCAAAAATTCATGGAATTTCTAGGAAAATAAGAACATGGCAATCTAGCACATATACACGAGATACTGAAAATCCTTTAGCTGTACCCTGAGGTTTCCAGCCTGTTAGACCTGCAGGTGTTATGAAAAGGAGCATTTAAACAGAGAGACGCAATCAGGACAGAGCTCTGACTTGAAATGCAAACACTGAAAGATTTTTAGCACCATCATATCAGGCTGGGTACCTTTTGTATGAGCAGTGTTTCAAAAAATTTACCAGATCAGATCACAGCCTCTCAGAATGCTTGATCAGACAGCAGTGTAAAAGGCATAGCCCCTGAAACCTGCTCAAACAATGAGCAACAGCAGAGATGTGAAAGAGGTAGATAGGGCACAGAGAAAAATCCTCTTCTCTAGTATTTCCTGTCCTTTCTAGCAGTGTGATGCTAGTGAAGGACATTGGTATAATCTAGCTCCAAAATGCTTATTTCCAAAATGCTCTCCACAGAGACAAGAGATGTTGCAGGTCAATGTTTTTGTTACCCATCTCTCTCCTGATACTGAGACAGAAATGTTGTCCAGAGAAACGTCCCCTGTATCCATTCCATCAGGGCTCTAATGCAAACAGAGGTGGTGTTTTGCATATACACAGGTTTCTCCTGGAAAATTTCTCTTTTTTGTAGGGCAGAGATCAGCCTTCCACTGGTAATTAAAGATCTGTGTTTTGTAGTCAGCCAGCACTCAACACAGTGGTGCCATACACACCATTCAGATGTGGCACAACCATTCAGAAGTCATGTTTTTCTGTCCCACAACTGGACTTCTGCAAGCAAAACCTCTCATTAAAAAAAAAAAAATGTGCTCAGGATTGCAGAAGAAAAAGAGAAGGCCATGAAGAAGAACAGGAAGGATGACAGGGAACAATACAGATTAAGAAACATCTGGACAGTTTACTGTGAAAATATTCCCACATGAGACAAAGTAACAAAAAGGGTAAATATCATTTGTTCTCCACCTGATTCTCTGTGTAACAGCCTGACAGAGCTCTCTCTTGTCCAGAGTAAAATCACAGACACTTAGTTCATGGCTATCAAAAAGCCAAAAGTATCCAGAAACAATCAAAACCTGAAGTAGCAGAAAAAAGTATAAGATACTGGATTTTCTCTGCACACAGACATTCACTCAAGCTTCCATTGCTTCACATGTAGGATCTCATCTGAATGCCAAGTACTTCCTTTACGGTCTGCTCCCAAGAAGGGATTCCCCACTGATTCAACACTCAGGAGCAAACATGGAATTTCCTTTTGGTTTGGGTCCTGGTCGCATGCGTTTCTTGCTTCAAAACTCATTGTCAGAAAGCTTTCTTCTGAAATCCATCTTCATATATCCTTTCTCTAACTGTCTGCCGTCCTCCCATGCTGCTTATTTTCCCTTGACCAGAGAACCAAGAAACTGTGTTTGCCCACCAACCATATTAGCTTTCCTTTAAAGCTGCAGTTATCACTCTCACCGAGCAGCACAGGCACGGGAGGCTCAGGGCAGGGGGAAAGAGAGCTGAGGTGTTGGTGGCACAGCAGTGAGCAGTACCACTGGGAACCACACAGTACTGGAGAGCCCAGATGAAATACATTGGCACCAGTATAAACCATTGTCCCTCTGATTACAAAATGGCTATGTTGAAATGACTGCCAGGCCCTGCTAAAACACCAAGCTCTTATATACCACTTGTCAGCCATCGTTTTCAAAGCACTTTCAGAGGGTGGGAAATGATTTATGCAAGGTCACTGAATAGAAGCAAAATTAAACCCCTCTGTGTCTGAGTCATCTGCCAGCAACCTAACCACTGAGCTACTCCAGGAAACCCTGGCTTCTTTGTCATGTTAGCCATCTACAGCACAGGATATAGCAACAGCTACAGCCATACAGCTGGAATATCCCCAGAGTTATCAGGACAGATTTAGTGGCGCAGCTCGGAAGCACTGTATGTGAGAAACAGATCTTCTTTTCATATGCAGCAAAGTAATGAAAATCACAGCATATTTTTTCTCTGAAATCTATCAGACAGAGGTTCTCAGTAAGGCCACACTAGTATCACATTTACACTTAAAGTCGTCAAAGCAGGAAACGAATAATTTGTGAGGTAGAAGAAAAACTGCAAACTCTACAGTTTCATGTGGTTAATGATCTTTCTATGACCTTTCAGTTTTGCACCTTATCTTTTATTTAAACTATTTATTTAGAGCCATAGGGTTTTAGATGAAGCATACACTTATATCCCTTTTCTTAAAGCATTTCAATAATAAAGTGAGAAGTTTTGGTAAGGAAGTTAGAGGAAGAGACACAACATTTTTCTCTAAGCAGTTTTACAGAGCTAAGCAGGGGTTCTGTACAGTAAGGCACAAATGAAGCTAGGGAATAAGGCTGAAGTTTTGGGCTCCCCAAGTAATGCCAAGTTAGCCATATCCTCCGTCAACTTTTGGTACTTTGCTTGGCTGGAGAAATAGTTATCTCAGCTCCCTGTACAGTGTATGGAAAGAGGTAACAATGTCCAATTACAACCTAAACTCAGAGGCAGAGCTATGGAGAGCTTAGGCTAATATGTCTATCAACTATAGAAACACTCACTACTAAAGTTGGGTGTCCTGGCTTCACTGTTTTGTCCACAGTCACCCCTCTCAAGTACCTGCATTTGTTTGGCAGAAGAGTTAGGAACCGTCAAATAATTCTCAGGATTCCAAAACATATTTGAAAATATGTTGAAAGTATGAAACAAACTGAAAGACTGAATTGGACAGGATAAAAAAAAAAAAATTAAAAAATGAAAGTTAACTTTAAATCAATACAGTTTTCAGAAAGCTCTAGAAAGTTCACTTTAATTTGCAGGGTATTTGCATATCATGGCACTTAGCAGGAGCCAGAAACTCAGGCTGAGGACATCACTTTGAATCACTTTGAATATCTCCTTGGGAAGCATCTTCACACAGCATCCTAACATGCTCACTCTCACTGCACAGCCTCCACTGAAGTACTGTTTGTCACTCCCTCAGTTTGCTGGAGCTGTAAACTCATCCCGTTCAGTCTTCTGGGAACTGTTGTGCTGATAAAAAATGTAAATAATAGTAGCTAAAAAAATAAGTCATATAAAGCTTTGAAGTTTGCTTACAAACAAAATGCTTTCATAAACTCTCCCAATCATGTTTGTGCTAAAATATTGACTTTTCAGGGAGGTAAATATTTCTACATTGCTCGTTGCATAGAAGCTCATTCCTGCTGTTTATTCACATGCCAAGGCCAGTTAGCACCACTGCAAAGCATAAAATCCCAGGCTAGAGGCTTCAGTACAGTTCCCAGCTTGTTCCCCCTGAAGTTAGCCAGTGGCAATACTTTCATTAACTTTGGGGAGAGCCAGATTTTATTTGCCTGCCTGTAGTGCTTCTCTGTGCCTTATAGTGGGCTTCAAAGGTATTGTGGTCTTTAGAAAGACTTTTTTTGCAAGCACAGTGCTGTTCTCTCTTCTGTCCTGTTGTTGGGCTGTGGTGCCTTGCACAAGCCATTCTACAAAGTTCCATTCATTTGTTTTTCCAGGGTAACAATCAATTGTGGAGGACATTTGCAGCTGAGTCACTTCTAGCAAGGGCAAAAGGTAATATCTATTTGTGCAAGTGTAAGCCATATCCCTTCTTAGGGCTGTGCCATTTTTCTATGGAGGGTGGTAATTTTGCCCATCCTCCTCTCCTTTATATCTTGTTCAGGTTTAATTTTTCACATATTATTTGCAGAGCAAGGGAATTTTGACTTCTTTATTTTTATTCTGCTGGCTACATCTCAGAGCAACCACCTCAGACACTGGACACATTTATATAAAGTACAGATATCAATGCAGAGGAATAACTTTTCCTATCTTCCCTGGCAGAAAAGAAAATATTTCCCCAAAAACAGAAGAATAGACCAATCTATTGCATTTCCCTGACAAAGTCACTTCTATATCCTCCAACTCACCTCACTCATTTCCAGCCTCCCAAACATCCTCCCTCTCTGCTAAGCCAGGAAAAGGAAGTCCATCAACAACACTGAACTCAGGCCTTTCCCAGGCATGGAGAAGATGGACCAAAACCAACATTCTTAATCCAGGGCTCAGCCAGAAGATTGTTGGAGCCTGCAGTCACAACCTTTTTGCAAGAATGAGGAAAAACTCCTGCAGCTGATGAGCTTTTGCATCAGGTTGAGGCAGGGAGGGAAGACACAGCCACACAAGTGCTGACCTCATGATGGGAGGCACGTGCTTCATGTGTGCAGGCTTGGCAGAGATAGATCTTCCTCAGCCAAACCCTTCCTCTTCCCTCTCCTGCCCTCAGAACTTCTGTAGCTGAAGGGAGGGGGTCAAAAGCCCAAAGAAACAACAGGACTTAACTCAAGGTATATTGTAAGTCAGTAGTGGAGGTATGACTTGAATCAGCCTTCTGGATACCTTTGTCTTACACAGAAAATTTTCTTGTCTTGCTTTTTTTTATTTTTACCTTCTTTTCACCTGTTCTCCCTTATTCATGTCCTTTGCAATCCCCATCCTCACCATTTAACATGTTACCTCCCCTCACAACCCCAGCAGGAGTTTTGGGAAAGGTGAGTCAACTTGGCTGAACTCAAAAGTTCAATGCAACACCTGTCCAACCCTGCCAGCTTTCTGGCAAAATAAAAACAAGTAGAAAATATTTTAGAAATAGAAAATATAAAATACATACATACATACATACATACATACATACATACATATTATATATAATATATATGTGTATATATATATATACACACATATATATATTATATATAAAAAAATATAATAGAAAATATAAAATTCCGGCAAATAGAAAAATTAATTCAGAGCTAAATCCTGTGCAAATGCAGTGGCAGATGTGAGGGATGGACAGATGGGCAGAAAATAAGAAGATCCATACTCTAATTCTCTATTTTCTGCAGATCACAGTCAGGAAGTTATTCTGACTGCTGAATTTTCCCACATTGCAATGTCCCCCTTCCCCATACACTGACACAGCTTTATGTAGCTTCAGCTTCATGCTTGCATACGAGGAAAGACTGATCTGGGATATGAAGGTCAGGGGCAGTCATGACTATAGTGAACATAAAATGATTGAGCATAGGATCACAACCTGGACTTCAGGGTTTCTGCTGTTATATGAGCAGCAAAAGGAAAACCAGGGGAAAGGTACACCTGGTACTGAATGGGGCAGGAAGCCTGATGAAAAGAGCATGGAAAATGCCAAGGTACTTGCTGCCCATTTCACCTCACTTTTTACTGGTACAATTGGTGATACAATTTACTGGTGATAGCTGCCATCAGGAATTGAAGGGCCCTGAGATTAGACAGAAAGTCTGGACCATGAAAGACTTACCATTGTTGGGTGAGCACAAAGCTAGGGAATATAAGCAAACATGTACAAGTCCATCCCCAAATACAGAGGGTGCTGGCCAGTTTCTTGTGAGGCCACTTTCAGTTATCTTTGAAAGGCCAGGGCAAACTGGCATGTTTATGTGGGCTGGAAAAAAGTAAATGTCACTAATATCTTCAACAAGAGCAAGGGGGAAGAGCTGTGGAACTACACATCTCACTTTTGTCACTGGGGTGATGATAAAACAAATAATAATGGAAATCATTGCCACACATATGAAGAACAAGAAGATGACTAGACTTATTCAGCATGGATTTATCAGGGCGAAATAGAGCTTAAACCAAATAGATTTCTGTGATGAGATACCTGGCTTGGTGGATGAAGAGACAGTAATGGATGTTGTTTGTCTTTACTTTGGCAAGACTCTTGATAGAGTTTCCTATGAAGTCTGCATAGATGAACTGGTGAAGCGCAGATCAAACAACAGTATAGTGATACAGACTGACAGTTTGCTAAATTTCCAGATTTAATAAGTTGTGATTACTATCACAAACCCAGATGGAGGCCAGTAACTAGTGGTATGCCCCAGGGCTGGATACTGCAGCCAAAATTCCAAGATATTCATTGATGACCTGGATGATGAAGCATCATCAGTTGTTCCTATCCCTCTGCTCTACTCTGGTGGGACACACTTGGAGTGTTGGGTCTGGTGCTGGGTATAAACTGAAGTGAACCCAGAGAAAGGTCATGAGGTTGATTAAGGGATTGGAGCATATGCTGTATGAGAAGAGGCTGAGAAAACTGAGACTGTTCAGCCTGGAGAACGGAAGGCTCAGAAGCATCTTATCCATGTGAATGAATTCCTGATGGGGGGTTAGGAAGACAGAGCCAAACTCTTCCCTGTGGCATCCAGGGACAGCACAAGAGGCAATACAGTAAATTCCAGTAATTGAAACTGAAAAAGTGTGATCAGATACCAGAGAAAGTTGTGCAGAGGCATTGTGGTGTTTAAATATCTGGTTCAAAACCTGACTGGACATGGCTGTCAGCCACTGTTTTTAGTTGTCCCCACTTTGAGCAGAGGTTTGGGCTAAGCCATCTCTAGAGGCTCGTTCCAGCCTCAACCATGATGTGATGCTGTGATACTGGATTGCCATAAATATGCTGTCCCATACACCCCAAGTAAAGCAAAACAGAAAGATCTCTAAAACTGATTCTTCTTGTTTCAAAACAAGGCCCTCGAAAAATAATAAATGGTACCAGGTATAATTTCTGTAGCTTGTCCTTCAAGCTCTGCTATGGATTCTAGTGTTCCATTATCTTTATTCATTAGGTTGCTTGGGTTTTTTCCCAGTGAGTAACCTGAATCTTTTCTAATGAAATTTAAGCCACTCTTACAGTGCACTATTCATTTAAGAAAGATTAGGTACACTTTCTATATTTGGGGAATGCTGTTCCCTTTCAGTCTTTAAGTAGAGTAAAATTTTTTCAGTCTCAGCATGACAATACAACTCTTTCCAGATCTCTGATCATTCCTATTTCCCTCTTCTGGCCTCTCCCCATCTGACCCAAATCTTTACTGGAGTGCCCAGACTCAACATAATCCTGAAGCCAAGGCCTCACCAATGATAAGTGGAGCAGAAGGATGACTTCATTTGTCTCGCAAACTGCATTCCTGTTACCAGAACCCAATACAATGTCTGCCTTTTTTTACAGTCCCATGACACAGCTGATTCATGTTCAGCATGTGATCTACTATAACCCTAGAGTCTTCTCGAAAGAGAACTGCCAGCTAAACAATTGTTCCCTGTCCCAAATTGGTCTAGTTGCTCTATTTCTGCTCAGATGTAGCATTTTGCACCTGCACCACTGAGCTCTTCCTTTTTCAACCTGTTTTTGCAACTTGCACAAACATTTTGAATTCTGACCATGGCTTCTAACATAAACTCAGCTTTGTCAACACCAGCTGGTTATAGAAGAGGGTGAACCAGCACAGGCCCTTGCAGAATTCCACCAGCTATGGTTTTCTATATGGATGGTGATTAATTTATAGTTCAACTAATAGTGCATTGCACAAGCACAAGCCCAAGCTAACAGTCACTATTACATAGTGACTTATTCTAGAGAGCATTTGCTTGTCATGTCAGACATCATGACAAAAATCATGATGGAAGACCCTTACCTTCTCCCCATCCCCTAAACCCTTTGCCCTATTGTAAAAGGAAAGATCTGCTTTACATGACTTGCTTTTCATAAATCCATGTTGACTGCTGCCCATCTTGGGCTTGCAAACATTTTGTTTAATACTTCTTCCTGAATTTTCTACGGTCTTGAAAGTGGACATAAGTCCACCTCTTCCTTCTCTTCTCCTCTCTTCCCCATTTTAGATAAATAACCAGTCAATATTCCTCAAGAATACATACTTTATGGAAGAGTCCAGAGGAAAAGTAGTCAGGAATTTGTGTCAGAGCTTCAAGCTGGAACATCAGGACTGGCCAGATCTGTGACACTTTTATTCCAGCTCCAGGTCCATGAGTTGGCTCTCCTGTCTGGCCTAAGACAGGACATTGACCTACTTATACATGAGCAAACTTGAATAGGATTTTCAAAATTCCCACCTCTAAATGTCAGTGCCAAAAGAACAATGTCTGACTAGCAGAAAATGATAGCTCCTGTGCCAAAAGCTGGAAAGATCAAGAATTTTAATATACAGGTGTCTTACACTTAGTACTAGAGAGTAGTTGGTTTCAAAATAATATATCTATGTCCTGGCATTTTATTATGAATCTTTCCCTTATTAGTGCTCTGCTTTATGGCTTTCTTGAGATAAACAGCCCCTTTATCAGAGGTCTCATTTATCAGACATAGTCTTAAAAGTAAATGATGCGTGCCCTTGCGGAACATGTGCGCTTCTGGGCCAGGCTGCCTTAAGCAGCCAAACCAAATCAAGCTGCTCCAGGCTTTGCACTGGATCTAATCAGTTACAGAAAAGGGCAAAATCTCCCACTAAACTTTTCCCCTCTCTCACCTTTCCCCTGACTGGCAGGTTTTCTCTTCAGTTTTACACTTGGTGTGTCCCTGTCAGGTTTTGTTTTCCAGCAGCCCAACTGTCACTGTCCCTGTTTTCCCAGAGATAACAGTTCTGTACGTCAGTGTTCACTATCTATCCATGTCACATCCTTCCTTAGATTTTTGTTCCAGGCCTTTGCAGTCAGTACCTGTTGCAACAGGGGTCTTGCAAACTTAGTTAGGCAACCTGATTGTGTTTGATGGAAGTATCTTGAGTAAACAGCTCGTTATGTACATGGCCACTTGCTCAAGAGGTTGAACAGTTGCATTACTCATTTACACATGGGATGTTTTGAAAATAAAACCCAAAATACTGCCTACTTATCAGATACTGTTTAACTCATTCATGTTTGCAAAGGATGATTCTGAAATTCCCTTTCTATAGTTCCTTTCCTCTCATGACTGTTTATAAGAGGTGACCAGGTTTATAGCTACCCCAGGAAGGTAGCTGTAATTAATCAAAGTACAATTGAGGTACTAACATCCTGTCTATCTGCAATCTCCCTCTAGTTTCAATTGAACAAGGCTTTCCTTTACACTTCCTAGCCTAAATTGTTGCTCTGGAATGTTAAATATTTGCCACGGATCACTCCAAAACTGGCAGTACTTCAGCAGGAGATAAAGTGACCTCTGGGAACTATTTGCAACATTTTCAAGAGGTTCTGAAATCCTACAAGGAGGTTAAAAAAAAAAAGAATCTTTACACAGAATAAGATTTTCTTCATGATTAATTAATAAGTATTATAATCATTTTGCAAACAGATACACTGAATCAGAAAACCCCCAAATTTACCTATATACCTAAAGTAGAGCCAACTGGAACTGAAGAACACTTTCAAAAATTTGCTACTAATATCATGATGTCAAATTAAAGGGCTCAAAAATCCAACTGGAGGGTCTGCAATTACAAGTGATTCTGACAGAAACAATTCAGGATATATCCTGATCCTGGGATTGTGCTGAATGACCAGCACAGCCGGAAAGAGCCCAGACTCAACAATAATCTCCAAGTAATCTTGTTGATCAAGAGAGAACATGCTAAAATGAATCAAGTCACACTTGAAGTCTTCCTTGTTATTAATATGACATGAATTAAAGGACAGTGGGGGATGTAAAAAGTTGAAAAATATGAAAAAGGCATATCTTCCTAATAGAAAAACAAAGTCCTATTATAATAGTCAGTGGGAAAAAAGATAAGGTTTTTGTTATAGTGCTAATTAGTACTACTCAACTAATTAGTTTAAATCACCTGCTGCTATGTTTTTAGTGCTGTGGACCAGAGATCAATAGCCCCAGCCCCACTCCTCCATTTTAAACCATTCCTGTTCTTTTTCCCTCCTGGACTCTCAAGGATTACACTTTCTAGTTTAGCAATTTTCTCTGAAAAAAAAAAGTTGAGCAGCCAATTTTCTTTACTCTCACATCCATCTGGCCAGCCACAATAAGCCACAAATTTCAGAAACTGCAATAAATATGGAAAACAAACAAAAAAACCCAACCTGAATCACCGTGGAAATAGCAAATTCAACTATTCCTATTGAATTCTGCACCTTTAAAGAGACCCCTGAAGCCAGGTTTTCAAATGTTTATCATGCTCATTTACTGCTGTTTTTTGTTGGTTTTTTTTTTAAAGAAAAGGTCCATATTGGGTGCTGAGCACCCACCCTGTTGTAAGGACCTGGCATATGCAATTAGACCAAGCAACAATTGCACAATACTAATTACCTGTTTACACACACTTATTTAAGTGGTCACCACCAAAGGCCATGCCTATACCAGTAAAATAAATGTTCCTGGGACCATTTCTGGCCCTAAGGCCAACTGGCACGTCTGTACAGTTAAATTCCCTTATCCATCAAGACAGAGCAGCCATATCCAACTTTTTCATTGAGAGCTGTATGGACTCCCAATGCTTTGGAATTGTTTGGAAGCCTGCTGGTTAACACCATCCAGCATTGCACAATGGAACACTTTAACCATTCCATACCATGGATGATTGTGTATCAGAGGCCAGGAATGTGTGCTGCTTAATATACTAATATGGACATAGCCTGGGAATCAACTATGACCTGAAAATTTCATGTTAGATGATAATTGGTTTTTTATACAGAACAAAAATAAATGTCCCTCTGCGAAAGCAGTGAAGACTGTCTATGCCTCTCTATGGACTTCATTCAATTTTGGCTTGGCTGCTAGAAAACATATATATTTATAGTGCATATTGTTAGTATTTATATTGCAGATTTGCCAAGGAATACCAGTCAGGGACAAGGACCCTTGCATGAGCTTCAAGCACAAAACAACATCTGCTTCAAAGGTTGCAAAGTCAGGATATATTATCAACATGTATAGGACTGACTGCCTTGGCTGATGCAGATGCTGATGCAGATAGATGGCAGCTCTCACTGCCCCTGCTAATCCCAGGGTTGGACACGTGGGAGGCACGGTGTTGAAAGATTCATTTGAACTGGCCAGGAGCCAGCTCTAGTCCAGATGTAGTCTAGACAAATCAGGCTGCAGCTGCCAAGAGCCGGGGCTTGGGCGCTCGTAGGCAGCGCTGTGTAAATACAGCCTGGCTTCTCCAACCTGCAGCTAGACAGACCCTGGCTGTGCCCTGTGGCTGTGCCAGCTGGGTCTCAGCTACCTCGGGCAGAACCCTGTGACACGGCACAGATGTGCTCCTGCCCCCTGCATCGATCTCCTGCTGCAGCTCCCGGCCACCGCGGGCTGGACATGTCCACATTAGAGCAACTGGGTCAGTGTGTAACCACCTGCCTTCAGCCAGAGCTGGGTGCAGGCTGCCAGACTCACCTGTGGAGCTCCCCCAGCTATTTCTGTTCCATGGGCAGCACCACAGGACTGCCCAGAGCACAAAAACATGTCACTGTGGAAAGAGCCCGTGCCTAATGCATGTGGCTGATGTAGAGAGTGAAAAGTTTATGGCTGCACAAATCTAAATTAATCATGGTACTTGGGCATAAATTATGTTGATTTGTGCTTGACCCATGCATGAATGAGAATGATATTTTCCCATAGTCATTAGTTTTATTACTGAAAATTATATATTTTATAAAAGAAAAAAAAAAGGAAGGTATTTGTTTTTTGTCATGCCTTCAAAATTATTTTTCTCTATGATAAACAAACAAAAAAAAAACCCAGCAGCAAACACTCTGTAAAAATGATACAATTTGGTAGTATCAGTGATAGAGCTTCCTGAGTTCAGCATCACAGCCTTGGCTGCTGCTGGCCTATTCACAGCCTCCCAAAGCACTGATGACATTTTCTATATCAATTCATGGATGTCATTGAGCTACTGCTCCTGAGAGATTCCTGATCTTGTAGCTCAGCTGAGGAGCCACTGAACATCCATGTGGGCCCCTTCCTATGGCTGCAATGTTGGGAGCTGCTGTTGGCTCCAGGCTGCTCATTCTGCAGCCTCCCCAAGAGCCTCTGCTTCCCACTGCTTCTTCACTAGAAAAAGCCTTGTAATCTTAACTTCTCAGCTGAGTTCAGAACTGGCAATTTTGATATCCTCCTCTGCTGTGGAGTTTTAGGGAGGTCTGAGCCCATGTGAGGGCTGCTAGCTCTGCCCTGCTGTCATGACTGCATTTTGTGTTCAGGGTTTTGTGGCACTGCTGCAGTTGCTGAGTTTCTGTGCCCAGTAACACTGTGTGATGGACCCAGGCTTGCAGTATCTCAGGACAGCTACAGAGCTGGTTCCTCATTCCCTCTAATTCTAGTGCTTCTGAAGGAGCTTGGAGTAATTAGTATTATTTACAAATATGGCAGGAGATGTCTTAGCATGCAGCAGACTGGGGTGTCTGTGCACCAGATGGAGACAGAGAAATGCTGCCACTCCAGGACTCTCCCATCAATCTGTGCTCTTGAAATTTGTGTTAAACTCTGCCTAGAGGAAAAATATTAATCAAAGCCCCACCCACTCTCACAGTAAATGATCTCCATCAGGAGCAACTACTGAGATATACATTATTTTATTTAACTTTAGTTCCAGGTTCAGTTCTGTGCCAGGGGCTGTGGTGTACTGCTTTCAGAAAAAGGTGATTACCACTAAAACAGGTACTTGAGAGGAGGGAGGAAAATTTTTCATCCACATGTGAAGGACAGTATATGAGTATTCATCAGGCAGGGACAGAGATGAGTCCCAAGGAGGTAAAGAAGGGCATTATTTAACCATAGCTATCAGACTTCATCCCTGGAAAAGAAGCAATCAAGTAATTTCTGGGAAAGTGGGTAATTACTGCCGCAGTTATTAGTGAATGTCCAGGGGCAGGCAGGCTTTGAAACTGGATCTACTGGGATGGATATCTCCATCCAGGGCAGCCCCTCCTCCTCCTCATCAGAAGAAGCAGCACATGGTAGTGATGTCCCAGACAAATTCTGCAGCTTCATCCTAATGTAAGTGAGGATGGTCTCCATCTCCACCCTTTAGAAATGAGTCCTGGCTATTTTTTTCCCACTGTGCATCTGTGCTTTTTTTCCCACTGTACATCTGTGCTTTTTTTCTGCATCTCCTGCCACACTGGCTGGGGCTCCAGTTGGGGATGATTTTGAGATAACTGGAAACAATAAGGTTTTCCTCACCCAAGGATGTGATGAGTGAACAAAGAGGGTATTGAGACACCTCAGCAGTGTCCTGGTCCCCCACACAATGCCAGCAAAGCCCCCTTGCCCAGTCACCCTGCCTCCACAGAGGTGTCTCCAATGACAAGGGAAAGAGATTCACAGTGCTGCAGCAGCACTCCTGCTGGGTCCCTGGGGCTCTCCCAGCCCTGCCACATCTCCTTTGGCTGTTACCATGCTCAGGTGCCAGGGCCTCCAGAAAAGCTGACCATTGGCACTGTAAGAGATGTCTGAAGTGTCCAGGGGCTGAGCCCTGTGCTGGGATCTCAGGAGGCTGCAGCAGGCGGTGCCAGCTGCATACCTGGGCTTGGCTGCGGTCGTACCACTGCAGGGGTTTGAGTTTCTGCTGGTTTTCCTGGGTGATTGGCTGTATTACAGCATGGAGAGTTACTGATGAGAACAAATGCCAGCACATATTGTCACAGGGCTGCAGGCAGAAAGGGCTTCCTGACAGCCATCTGAGATCACCGCCTCAGCCTCTGTGTGGGCAAGAGCTGAGTTTCAGCTCCCTAGCTCCCAAGGACCCCTGCAGCCAAGGGGAGTTTCTATCCACATCTTCACTGCTCTGCTCCTGCCATTGTCCCACCAGTGACAGCCCCTGCCTCAGAGGCACTCTCCAATAGGTGGGAAATTACCTATTCATCAGTGGAGTAGGCATAGGAGCCCAGCTCTGAACCCTGTCTTTCCAGAGCATCCCCAGCATGACACTTCCTGCCCTCTGTTTTGGTTATTCATCACAAGTTTTCATGGTTTTTGTTGTTCTGGTTTTTTTTTAAAGGCCCAAGCAGGTCCAGCTGTCAGCTATTCCTGTTCTCTGGGTTGTTGATCCTATGGGAGATGTCATAGCTGGCAGCTCTCCTATGTCAAGCACAGGCACTGCAGAGGAAATAAAATGAATCTTGTTGCTTTCCAACAGATAATTAAATATTTGCAAGCAAATTATTTTACCTGTTTTCCTATTTTATTTTTTATTTTTTTCATAAAGACTACTCCATCATCACCTTCAGAACAGCTATTGCTTCTCTCCCTGCCATGCACCAGCCAGGCAGAGAGCAGCAGAAGTGTGGCAGAAGAGTGCAGAGCAGCCTTGCTATAAGCACTGCATCCCTGAGAGATATCTCATTTCCTCTCCAGCCTTCCCAGGAAGACACAGGGTTCTACTTGCAGCCTCACAGACAGCCCACAGCATTAAACCAGGTATCAGCTACTGCTGACAGGGTACTGGGAAACTTTGAGACACAAGCTTCCCTCTGACAACTGCAGAATCAAAAAACTAATGCATAAAAATAATATCAAGCTTTTCCCTACGACTGTGTACAACAGTCCCATCATGATATCCTGCAAGGTGACATTTCCTGTGAATTGTCAAGTTGTCAGGAAACACAACAAAGCATGTGAAGTGATAAATTAAGAGCAAATACTTGATGAGTACATTAGCATACAATAGCTTGTTTCTTTAATCTTCTATCAAACATTTAGTAGCAGGGTGTGGGGGTGTTAAATGAAGTGCTGTTCCAGTTATTTGCTGGTGGAAGTTGATGCATGTGCTGGGAGGAGAGCAGTCAGTGCTGGCCAGAGGGAGTAGATCTTTTCGGCCCTGCTGATGTCAATGCCTGCTCCCTGCATGGAAAAGATGCAACATGTGTTAGATAAGTGAGTCACCCCAGGTCAGGCCCACAGCCAGCAACTGCCGAGCTCTTTTCCAAGCTCTGCTACTGATTTGCTTGATGGCCTTTGTCGGTTTGTCAGGCCAGAAATTTGTTATTGCACTCTTGAACTGCCCCTTAAGAAAGCAACTGGTTTCTTGGCATCCACAGCTTCTCACAGCTTCCTAAAATAGAAGCCTATCTCTCTTACTTCCTTGCTTCCCTACCTGGATAATGGAGACAATTGTTCCAATGTATCCTAGTGATGTGCAAACAGAAAAGATCTTGCCAAGACAAATGTGTAACACTAGGATCTCTAACCCTTTGCCGTAGGATGGAGATGTTTGAGTCACACAGACTAAAGCTGCAGAAACACTGAACTCGGTGTGGCTGACTTCACCCCCTCCAGCATCCCTGGGCTGTTGCTTCCCCATTAATCCCCCATTAATAACTACTTTTTTACATCTGTCACTTGGCCAACTCTTAGCTTATACCCTATTCATCCGGTGTAATGTGAGCTCATTAATCAACTTGTCATGTGGTGGAGAAAGCCAAGAATACTGTGTGGACCAGATCTCTAATCTTGTCCAAAGGAAAAGGCATCAGGTTTCTTTGATAAGACTTACCTTCCACAAAACCCTGCTGATTAGCATTGGTCTTATTTTTAACCTCTAACAGCTTGTTGTTGGAGGCCTGAATGAACTTTTGGTGATTATGTTGAGGGATACTGTCCTACTCACCAACCTATTGCTCCCTGGAGTGCCCTTTTACACCTATTAAGTTCCAGGCTCTGGAACCTATTAAGTTCAAGACTCTGGAATTCTGTGAGTCTCCCATGTCTTTAGAATTCCCCCAGATATGTAAATATAAAACTTTACCAAGCATTTTAACCTTCTCCTTTAAGACACAAAGATAGCCAGGCCAGATGATGTAAAAAATTAATTTTAGCAGATGCTGCCTCACATCCTCCATTGTTCCAGATGGTAAATGATGTACTCACTCCATCTGCAATATCATAAGGGATGAACATCCATCTCCTTCCCAAATGCAGAATAGAAATAGACTTTTTTTTTTTTTTTTTAACACGGTTTGTGATTTTACCATCTGCATTTGGCAATTGATCTACACAGCCACGGGGATGAGTCTGGGAGAAGAGGCAGCATTGTTCCTGACATGATTATGTCAATGTTTTCCACATTTCTTTCACTCTTTTGGCTGTTGATAGTCTATTAATCCTTTGGCTTCCTTTTATCAATCACTTACATTGTTTTAACATGTAATTTATCATTATCATTGTTGTATTTCCTGTGGGTTTTGCCTGTTTTATACATAATTTCTTCATGTTATATTGCTCTTTCTACATCTCTTTTAAAACAGGCTATTTCTTACCCCACATGTCTATTTTCTTTCTCCATGATATCATGGTTTGTTGAAGAACCAGTAGAATAGTCTTGATATTTTCCAGTTTTCATTACCACTTCACATTTTATGTTTATGTTCCCAGTCAACTATGCCAGCAACAGCTTTAAATATGTGCAAACACACACATGCATAAACACAAAAACAGCACAACATTGACCACTCAGACATAGGGGGACCACAAAAAAAGGGGTCACATTAGTAATAATTTGTATGAAGTGGGAACACCAAAGAACAGACTTGGCAATATGTTACAATGACATCAAAGTGAGAGACCTCAATATGGAGAACAGTCATGTCATTACTAAAAAAATTTGTCATCTTTGTATCCTGGATGGTGCTTTGTGCTGCTCCACAGAGGTCTCAGTGAAGTAATGTGATGGACCAGCCCATGTGTCTTAGGAGTGACAGTCTGTCCACATGTGCTTGGGCTTCTGATGATGATACAAGTTCTTCAGGTCTGCTGACTTCACCAAGGGCACCAGAATCACTTAGATTTTCTCCTGAAGAGGCTACATCTAAAAATTTGACCACAAGGTCACAAGGGCTTAACTTGCCCTATGGCTACTAATGTTTCATTGGCAGAAACCCAATCTTTGATGCAATCTCTTCCAGTCTTACCAGGCCATACTCTTGTCTATGGCTTAACTCTCGTTCCACCACAAGCTTTGCCAAATCCTCCACCTCCAAGATACCATCTTCATGGACAAGCCCAGATGTCTGGAGCATTAAAAGCCATTGATGAAGTGAAGATTGTCAAGCATCATAGATGGGGAGATCCTCCTTCCCACACAGGGCAGCAATAACATCCTGTTGGGTTTTGGGTTCAACTTTGGTTGTATTTTTGAATATAGAAACGTATGGATCTTTATGTTGACAGATATGTCTGTGCACACTGCATACATAGGCTGATAATTAGTGCTCTAATCTATTTGAATGAGATAAATCTAATTTGATTATGGTCTGTGGTACAAAAACAACTTCTAATTTTTAGATTGAGTGATTAGTCCTTCCATTTCTGTCAGAAGGAGGCTCTCATTTGAGCTATCCAATGCTCTTTGAAGTTTAAGCAATGAACCCCTACTTGTTTAAACTCTGGGGAACTGCTTGTTGGCTGTGTGAAACGATCCAACTAACAGTGAATTAAAATCCTAGTGTGGTTTCCTTCTCTGAGCTGTGAAGAGGTGACTGAAGGACTGAACGCCCTGTTCTCTTGTGCAGTGTGGTGGTCTTTTCAGCCACCCATCAGTATGTCATTTCCAGTTTTATTAAGTGGAACTTCACTCCATAAATCACATCTCATCAGTACCAGAAGGAAGACATTTCCTGCTGGTACTGGTCACAAATTCTGTGCAGGCTTTTAGAGCTTGGCAGCTGTACAGAGCCCATTCTGGTGCAGGAGGACAGAGGTCTTGGGTTTCCGAGAGCATCAAAATGTTTTTGACTCTGCCCATTTACAACTGACCTGAGCAGAATGCATGAATCCACGTGGATGCTATTCAATTGATTTAAATCAGGAAGGTAGGATGAGCTAACAGCAGACAAGCTGCTCCAACATTCCTCTGCTAGGAACTTGCCTCAGCACCCAGAACACCTGTGTGCAGTCTGGGGTTGAGTTTCTGTGTGCTTTTCAGGTTGAACATTTACCTGTACTTAACAACCATGTGTCACTATCTGCTGCATTCCCCCCTCAGTGTCCCAAACAGTCTCCTCAATAGTAGAGTAAACAGTTGCTCTGTCTTTGGTCTTTATTAGTCCCACAGGAGACAATATTGCCTTTGCTTATGACCCTGTGCTCTTGCTGGCACGGCTGTGTTCCTGCCAGAGCACGCATTAGTTCCTGAGCTCAGGGTGCTTACAGTGTGTTTTGTTATGTGCTGACACAGACACACACACAACACTGGCTTACCCTAATGACATGAGTATCTCAGGAAACTGAGAGCTAAATTCCAGGTGGCCATGGGGGCTACATAGGATCCAAAATACTGTAGGATATCATACATATCACATATCACATACATATCACAGCTGATTTCAAAGGAGCAGCGAGGCTAGAGCAGGGGTGGGAGGAAAGAAAATTAAAAAGGTGATTTACAGGCCTAAATAGTCTTCTGGCATTGGTGGTCCTGATCTGGCTTTCCCTTGCCAGAGAATGTCTTTGCCTAGATGAGCTGCCCATCCTGAGAGCATGAGGGTGTCTGAGCTGCTCTCAGGTCCTGCTCCAAATCCCTGGTCATGGTGACAAGGGCCCTGCACTCCGCTAGCTTCAGTTTCATCATTCCACACGTCTCCTGGCACAGGCAGGCATGGGAAGCAATTCTTGGCAGCTGCCTCTGGAACCACATTAGTACTGTACTATAGGAGTTACTGCCACCGAGATGTCCTCATCTTCATCTGGCTCTGTCAAAGGGAACCACTGCCCTTCCTCCAGGAGAGACCACAGTAGGCAGCAGCACAGCAGGTACAGGAAGGAAAGCCCAGCATCGAGAAGGGATAGACATCTGCTTCAGCTGGGAAGCCTGGCTGTCTACAAAGCAGCTTAAAAGGTTATCCTAGGTAAAATAAGGCAAACAAAGCAAACTTGTGGGCTTGTTTCCGTGGATACTTGCCTGGAAGTGGAGGCATCCTTTAGAAGTCTTCATAGCCGCAGTGCCATGGATTGTTATGAATCACTTGGGACAAATACATCCTCAAAGCAACAATGACTTTTTAGTCCATTGTAAGTAGCTCATGTGTTGATGTTTTAGAGAATAACATTGCTTAATGTGTTTATACTTTCTGAAGGGTGACGCAAGAATGTCTCTTTATAAGGTAACTAGCTCTTGTGGAAAGATCCATATGGCAGGTACAGAATTCAGAGCACTATCATCCAGAGCATCCCGTTGTCATTTGCACAAGTTTTTTTTCAGGTGTTTGGACATATACATTGTCACTATTAATTTTTTTTTTTTTTACTCCAGCAGATACGTGCATGGCACCCTTTTATAGCTCCTTCCAATTTTGCTTGCCGCAGGGGCAAAACATTTTTCAGAACTTCCAAAAAAATTTAGTAAGCTCCCTTATGTGTGTTTATGTAGCCTTTCATCAAAGACTATAGAAAGAGGCCATGTGGTCTTGTGGCTAGATCAAAGCTAGAAAGCTCCTGAGATCTAATCTGGGCTGAGCCAGTGACTCACTGGGTGGTTTTGGCAAGTCACATGATCTGTTTGCTCAAGTCCTATCCAGCTGAAAAAAGCAGGGGAGAAATACATGCAGAATCCAGCCTGAGCTTTCCAGCACAGATGTATTTACAGGAAATAATCTAAATTGATATACCACACATGCAGGCTACAGTTAATACCCTGTAACAAAGATACCAGGTTTCTGGCAACATGTATTGACTTTGGGCCTGTGACTCTTTCTTTGCATCTGCAGTTCTCAAACAATCTCAACACATGCAGGACTACCTGAACAAGAGCCTATATATGGGTGAATTCTTAGGATCTCGCTCTGCCATCATGCTTTTCACTCCATTTTTTAACCCACCTCCAATAGTAGGTATCACACCTTGTCCCCTGCATTGGCAAAGGACTGTGTTCCGTTCTCTTTTGAGGACGACTAGTTGAGAGAGTTGGGGCTGCTCATCCTGGAGAAAAGAATACTCTGTGAAGACCTTCTAGCACCCACCAGTACCTAAAGGAGGGAGCTACAAGAGAGCTGGAGAGCAAATTCTTGCAGTGGCATGTGGTGATAGGATAAGGGGGAATGGTTTTAAACTGAAAGAGGATATGTTTGGATTGGACAGAAGGAGGAAATTCTTTACTGTACAGGTGGTGAGACAGTGCCCAGAAATGTTGTTTGTCTCCCATCCCTGCTAGTGTTCAAGGCCAGATTCGATGGGGCTTTGAGCCACCTGGTCTAGTGGGAGGTGTGCCCATGTTGGAACCAGATGATATTTAAGGTCTCTTACAACCCAAACCATCCTGTGGTTCTATGATTCCATTATTTTATTACCCTTTTACCAGACCCTCTCAGGACTCAGTGTGTGAGTGCACAGGCCTTTCATGCATGCATACAACAGCATTTTTGCTTCGCTTGTGCCTGCAGCCTGTAACGCTGATCTCAGGCTACCTCTGAGTGGGAAAAGCCCAACACAGCAGCTGCCTGATCCCAATCTCCAGTTAGTATTTATCCAACAATTCCTCCTGGAGAGATTCTCCACTGGCAAATAATTTCCCTTATGTCTTTTTCCCTTACACCTGTTTTGAGGCTGAGAACATTCGGAAGGCAACCCTGATCCTAATCTATACTGTAATCCTTTCAGCCCAGCATAGGATGGTGTGAGCAATCTGTTTGCCTGACAGTCATAATACCAGGAGGATGATTGTGTGCCTGAGGTTACACTGTCATGTGCAGTGGTGTTGAGTCACAGGCCAGGGGGTAGGAAGGGGAGTAAAAGGCTAAAAGTAAAAAGTTCCTACACAAATCCAAGCTTTTCACTATTCCTGAAGCCCTCCCACAGTCTGCTCATGCTTGAAAGCCCAGTTAATGAGTCCTTGGGTGCTTCTTTGCTTTCATTAGACTGGGTGCACCCTCAGAGTCATGCAAGCACATGCCTCACCACCCCTTTTTCTCCCTTCCCCAAGCTGAATAATCCAGGAGGCTGAGCTGCAGTCACTTATTAAAAGAAGAGGCAGCAGGAGCAAAGTGTCCAATGGCCTGGCATCACCCACCCAATTATAAAATACAATCAGCATTCCAGGCACTCCTGGCATCACCTGGAAAATTCCCACTCTCAGTTCCTCCAGTCCAAGGTCTCCCTTCCACATCCTCACTCTTCCTCCCCCTGCCAAAGCACTAGTGGGTTCTTGAGCAGGACTTGTGCCAACACACACCTTAACACAATGCAACATTTCCAGTGCCAGAGCATCTCATGGTGCTGAATATGGGTGTTCCCATGCCTCTTAAACCTCTATGGGCTGGTTTTACTTTCAAGAATGGCCATGTTTCTGTTATTTTCACAGTCTGCCAGTGAAGCTGCAGCTGAAGAGCTGCAACTGAAGAGCCCAGGGGATGTCTCATCGCTGGAAGTAAGCTTTGAAAATGTTTTGGGAGCAAAAAGAGATTCAGACCCCAAGTCTAAATCTCAGAAGCTGTTTTGAAGTACTAAGGAGCCATCCAGATTCATCTGCAGTGAAGGGAAAGGAATTTGAACTAAACCTAATCAAGGCTCTTAAAAGGATTAAAACCCACTCCTACTTAACACTCTGCCACTGGCCATCCTGCTGATTTTATTCTAAACCCAAAAGAAATTATTCATGTGCTTGCCTCAGGGGAAATAAAACCAGTTTTCCCAGAAAATATGCTTGGATTTTCCTGGTGGGCTGTGACCAGATTTTGGTAGTGGGAGAGCCTGCTTCAGGGATGACTGCTGTGAGAAGCTACCAGAAGTTGTTCCAGTGTCAAGCAGAGCCAATGCCAGATGGCTTCAGGATGGACTCGCTGCTGGCCAAGGCCAAGCCATTCAAAAATGATAGTAGCACCTTTGTGATAACATATTTAAGAAAGAAATAATGTTATTGCACAGATGTAATTGCAGCCAGAGATGAGCAAGGTGTGAACATGTGAGAGAAACAGCCCTGCAGACACCCAGGTCAGTGCAGAAGGAAGGGCTGCTCCAGCCACCAGAGCTGAGACTCCTCTGCAGCCCATGGTACAGCCCATGGTGATGCAGGTGTGCCCCTGCAGCCTGTGGAGGACCACAGGGATGCAGAGATCCACCTGCAGCCCCTGGAGGAGACCTAGGCTGGAACAGGGGAATGTCTGAAAAAGGGCTGTGACCCTGTGGGAAACCTGTGACCTGTGGGCAGGGGCCTATGGAGCCATGGAGAGAAGAGTCACCCTGGAGCAGGTTTCCTGGTGGGATTTGTGACCCTGTGGGGGACCCACGCTGGAGCAGCCTGTCCCTGAAGGCCTGCACCCCTCAGAAGTGTGAGCCACATTGCAGCAGTTTGTGAAGAGCTGCAGCCCATGGCAAGGACCCACACTGGAGATGTTCATGGAGAACTGGCTCCTGTGGGAGTGACCCCATGCTGGAGCAGGGGAATGGCTCTCCCTGAGTCGTGACAGAAACAACCTGCAATGAACTGACCATAATGCCCATTCCTATCTCCCTGTGCCACTGAGGGGGAGGAGGTAGAACTTGGGATGGAGGTAGGGGTGAGGATAACGTGTTTTTAAGATTTATTTTACTTCTCATTGTATTGCTCTTACTTTGTTAGTAGTAAATTCAATTAATATCTCCAATTTGACTCTGTTTTGCCCATGATGGTATTTGGTGAG
Source organism: Cyanistes caeruleus (assembly GCF_971803275.1). Lineage (NCBI taxonomy): Eukaryota > Metazoa > Chordata > Aves > Passeriformes > Paridae > Cyanistes > Cyanistes caeruleus. The sequence continues at coordinate 11,710,360 of NC_141701.1, forward strand.
TGATCTCTCCCAGTACTTCCATGGGCACAACAGGGCTGCAGTGGCTCCTCAGTGCTGGGCTCGTCCTTCCCCTCACAGCAGCCACAGCCAGACACCCATCCCCACTGCCCAGGATGGATCCAGAGCCACAGGACTGCACAGGGCAGGTTTACAGTCAAGGTCTGAAACTTGAAACAAAACACCATCAAACTCCAGTAGTGTTGGCATCCCCTGTGCTCTACTGAATATATTAACAACTAGTAGCACAGTAAATTCCAAGATGGAATAATTAAAGTGAATAATTAAGTGTAATAATTAAAATAATAAAATCTTTAAGATTGAGGTGATGCCTTTTATTGTCTACCTACAGGTAAGGTGAACAGAAGAAGAGATCTTTATATCTCTATAAGCTCTTCAAAAGTGATTCCTGAAATCAGCCTGGGAAACAGCACCCTTTCCCAGCATAGAAACAAGGAGGGGCAGAAAGGACAGAAAGTTCAGTCCTCTGCAAGGCTGTAATCCTGTCCTGCTTCTTCCCATCTTCTTATCTCATCCCCTGGTTCCCCCAAAGCCTCTCCAATAAACCTTCTACAGTTGAGACTCATTGGATCAGAGATGAGCAATTCTTGCATTTTGCACATGGCTGAATTTCACCCCAGTGAGTAAAAAAACACCAACCCAGCAGTTGAATTTGATAAAATGAACTTCCTATTTGTGTGTCAAGTATGGGAAGAGTCACAACTTCTACCCCCAGCTCATATGGCTCTGCCCTGGACAGAGAGCCCAGAGCAGTGCTTTACTTTGCACAAAATGCTGATGCCAACAAATACCATAGTAGTGGAAGTAACTTTAACAAAACCCTGCTGGCTAGCACAGCTCTTCTGAACCCCAGCTGCTTTTTTTTTTTTTTTTTTAAATTGTTTTGAAAGTTAATTGTTGAGCTTCAGAAAAAAAAGTAAAAATTTTGGAGTTAGGCAACTATGCCAAGGTTAAATTGGGTCAAATCCTGAAATCTTGACTTTGGGCCAGACTCTACAGTTCCCATTGATTTATACAGGAATGTTGCATGCACTGGAGAATTTCTCCCTGGTTTGCTCCTCAGGCTCTGCTGAGTGAAGCCTGAGTTTGAATCTCTAGGTTTTACCCAGTAGAATGGCATCTCAGAGTGCAGGCAAGTCTGATTTGCTTCAGATTACAGTGGTAGTGTTATAATTTCTGCCAGAGCAAAACTCCTGAGTATATACTGAATGTAGCTGCATTATAGCATATGTCAGAGCAAAATTTCTAGATACACCCTTACAGTCTGGGTGGGGATTTTCTGCATGTGGGATCTGTGGAACTAAATACCCCAAGCATGGAAACTGGATCATCCCTGCAGAAGGCTTGGTGGAGCTGCCAGGGCTTAGTTGTAGCTCTCTGCTTGCTCAGAGACATCTGGTTTGAGTGAAGCCTCTCGAGCTCCCACCAATGGGGTAGGACCCACACGGGCTCACAGCAGAGAGTCAGTGCCCTGCTGGTTGCTCCCAACCCTGGCTGTCTTTGCTTCCATAACTCCTTGGCATTTTTTGACACTTTGCTAGCAAAGAAGGAGAAACTGGGATTGGAGATGGCTCCATTGGTACCATGCTGTGTGTCCCTGTCGCCAGGAGCATCCTCAGCTGGCCCATAAAGGAAAGACCCAGCTCCCTCAGGCTGCCCAGCTTGATCAAATATCTTTTTGCATGATTTCTGAGCATGCATTTTCCATACACACTCAGAGTGACTTATTTCTCCTATTTTTGAATGGCTGCAGGAGTCTGGATGAAGGCTGTATCACTATCCACATACTTTTTTTTGTTTTGGTTGATTGCTTCTCAATTTAACTCCTCCTTATTAGATCTTTAACTGAAGAATTTCTCCCATTGTTTTTGAGGACAACCCACATCCCTTGGTAGCTGCAAACATATAAGGAAAATGCATTATCCAGTCCATTGGTAGCTTATCCTGATGGATGTTTTATGTGATGATCACTGAAGAATCGCAGTGCTGAACTGTACGTTTTCTATGTTTGGCATGTGGTGAGACTAAATAATCCTGTCTGTTACAAAGTCACTCATGCTAGCTGTTTCCAAATGAATCAATAACCCTTTTAAAGCCACAGCTCTGAGACCATCTACTACTGTGATCCATCTACCACTGGCTTTTGAACTGCCTACAGTCATACCCAGGATCTGGTACTCTATGCAAGTCATGCCATTGACTCTGAGAAGAGCTGGGGGTGTTCAGGGCTTTGTGTTTAAGTGGCAAACCATGGACACGCTTCCACTCCTCCGGTGCTGGGAGCCCATTGCAGCTGGCGTGCTTCCGAAATGATTCATCCTGACCTTTGCTTGAGACATACAATGGCTTCCTAGCAAAGATGAACCAGATTTCTGGAAGAAACACTATAAAACCATGGTGGAAATTTTCTAGAAATAATTAAATGCAATCGTTTGCAAGGGTCAAAAGATCTGGACACCTGTTTCCTGGAAAAGCAGCGAGGAGGGAGGGGCAGCTCAACCATCGCTCAGCTGTCCCAGTGCCCAAGAAAGATTAGCACCTGGGTAAAGGGCAGGTGGCAGGTGCTGAAGACAGCAAGACTGAGGTCAAACTGACAGGAAAAAGAGATATAAACATTGTATTGCTTCTCTAAAGGCCTCTGCACAGCACAGAATAATGCAGTGATTTGTGTTGTCAGGGACCTTAAGTATTGTTTCAACCCCCCTGACACAGGCAGGGACACCTTCCACTAGACCAGGTTGCTCAAAGCCCCATCCAACCTGGCCCCATCCAACTGCCTGGGATGGGGTATCCACAACTTCTCTGAGCAACATGTTCCAGTGCTTCTTGAGCTTCACAGTAAAGGTTTCCTCTCTAATATCTAATCTAATCTACCCTTCTTCAATTTAGGACCATTCACCCCTATCCTATCACTACACTCCATAACAAAGAGTCCCTCCCTGTATTTCCTGTAAGCCCCCCATTAGGTAGAGGAGGATGCTGAAGGTCTCTCCAGAACCCTCTCTTCTGCAGGCTGAACATCCCCAGCTCTCTCAGCCTGGAGAAGTGCTCCAGCCCTCTGGTCATTTTCAGGACCATCCTCTGGAATTGCTCAGCAGATCCACGTCCTTCTTATGCTGGGGACCCCAAAGCTGAATATAGTATTTCAGGTAGGATCTCACAAGAGCAGAGGGGAATGAAAGTGGGTCTGATCAATCTTGCTGTGCTTTCTTGTTGTGGAGACACTGCCAGCATCTTGGGATGTGTGTGCTGGGAGCCCCCAGCATCTCCTTCAGCTCTAAGATTGCAGATTCTGAAGGCAATTCAGATTCTGAGCCACCCTGGCAAACCCAGCCCCTCAGGTTCCACTGAACCTCTGACTTGAGGTGGGAGACCCGGTTAGCATCGAACTCTTTTCCTTTGTCACAGGTGCAAGGATTTTGCTGAGGGAGGCTGTCAGCTGTAATAAGCAATCTCTTCTATCAGCACGCAGCCTGAGCTCCCTGCACCACTCTGCCTGTCACTGGGTGAGGCCTTTTCCTCTCAGGCTCTGACTCATGCCCACATGTGTGAGCAGGATGTGCATCACGGGCCAGTCCCAGGTCAGCAGCTCAGCCCACGGCGCCCTGCGGAGCAGCCAAAACGCTGCCAGCCATCCAGAGCCATGCCCAGTGCTGGGGACAAGCTGCATGGACTGCAGCATCTTCTCTCAGCACACCTAGACATGCCAGGATGGACCATCTCCTGCCAGTGGCTAATACTGGCAGTACTGTCTGTCTGCAGGCAGCCTGCAGGCAGGGTGGTACCTCCTGTCTGGGGTCCAGGCCCCATCCTGATATGACAAAAGCACTCTCCCTGCAAAGCCACCCCTGCCCCTTGCTGGAGGGAGATTTTTCAGGGTTTGGCTGTGGTTGGCACACACACATGTAGAGCTTGGGCCACAGCACAGCAAGTAAAGGTGCTCCCTCTCTGCTCAAAACACAAATCCTGCTTTTCCCCATGTGCCCAGAAAGAAAGAAGGAGATTGAGAAAAACGTTACTAAGTCAGGAAATTATTCTGGAGGAGGGGCAGTAGTTCCTCTAACCTTGCACATGGAGAGAGAAAACAATTTGCTGACTTTGCCTTATTTTTTAATTTATTGTTTTGCCAGCTGCTCAGATGAAAGGATAAAACTGCCTGCTCTAATGGGGCAGCCAGTCAAGCATTTCTTTGCAGCATGAAGCATCTGGCTGGGACACTAGTAGCGAGCAGGGAATAGTCCAAAGTGTTTGTGGGACAAAGCCTTTCAAATCCCTCTTTGCAACAGAGAAACTGGACATATTCTTCCTCACATGAAAATCCAAAATCTCCTGGAGATCATTGCCTTCAACAGACAGAGCCCTTACATATCAAGGATCACAAGACCCATGATAAAAAGTCCCATGAGTTCCCTGATTAAGCCTTTCTGTCCACTGGGCTCAAGTTCTCACCACTCTGGGTGCTGTGGCTGCCTCAGAAGGCTACTGACCTGCACAGAGCAATGTCACCTCAGTCCCCATGGGGAGTGAAGGCAGCAAAAGATCTTCCAAAACTCGGCCAACTCCTCCTCTTCAGTCATTCCTTTTATATAGCTGTTGTTTGAAGCCCATTCCCCTTCCAAGAAAGGTAATTTATTGAAGCAGTGCCAAGCTCTGCTATGGAATTCATTGCTACAGGATTTTGAGACCTCAAGGTACAGACGGAGTCAAAGCAAGGGCCAAGCAAGGCTTCCAATCATAGGAAGGTCCTTGGAGGATGCTTAAATACTGAGGTGGGTATCAGTGGGCCACATTGTCATAGAATCTTGCAATGCTTTAGGTTGGAAGGGACCTTAAAGACCCACAGGATGCTTAAATACTGAGGTGGGTATCAGTGGGCCACACTGTCATAGAATCTTGCAATGCTTTAGGTTGGAAGGGACCTTAAAGACCCACACGGGCAGGAACACCTTCCACTAGACCATGTGGCTCGAAGCCTAATCCAGTCTGGCCTTGAACACTTCCAGGGTTGGGGCATCCTCAGCTTCTCTGGGCAACCTGTTCCAGTGTCTCACTACACTTACAGTAAAGAATTTCTTCTCAACCTAAATCAACCCTCTTTCAGCTTAAAACTGTTACTGCTTGTCCTACCCCTGCAGTCCCTGATAACGAGTCCCTCTGTGTCTTTCCTGTAGGTCCCATTTAGGTACTGTGTCCCTGTGCTGCAGGGAAACACCACAGGAGGTGTCTGATGGGCACCTGATGCACATCTGTAGGCATCAGGCAAGGGCACGTGCTTCTGCTGGGGCAGACAGACCTGTTGGCCTGACAGCATCCTGCCTTCCCCCACATCCAGGCAGTCTGGGCACGGGCACCAGGGTGGTGAGGAGCAGGGCTCCTCACCATTCTTGTCAGCCATCAATTTCATACATGCACCAGGTGGGTTTTGCACTTTCACCTGACGTTTGAGGGTCCTTGCACCCCTGCTTAGCAGCAGAAGCTGCTGGCTGAACTTTGTGAGCCTAACTCTGCTGCCATCAGACACCAGGGGAAACACTCACTCACACCAGGTATCCCACTGCCCATCTGCAAAGTCATTCTCATTGGGTGTGCAAGTCTTGCACAGCCTTTTGTCCCAGATTGTGTGGGTATTTTGTCTCCAGTTGTTAGTACAGCAAAGGAAACTCGTGGTATTTGAGCCTCAGCAAGACTATGAATCTGACAAGCTGAGACTTGACAGGGATGTTATCACAGGGCCCAACAATGGCTGTACACTCAATTTATGGTTTCTACGATTCATCTTAATGTTTATGGCTTTTTCACTACCAGGAAGTTAAGAAAAATTACCAAAAAAAAAAAAATCATGAAAAGGAAAATAAAGTTCTGTAATGAACAATTTGCTGGTGCAAGGCTCTGTGTGAGACAGGAAAGAAACTGAGCAACTAACTTGGGTGGTGGGGAAGAGTCATTTTCTGTGGTGACCAGAGCTATATTTGATTTCTTAGGCAATGTCAGCTTTTGCATGCTACATTCTTTGGCTAATTGCCAGCACTATGTGTAATACTTTAGCCACACTGTTGTTACTTAATCCTTTCCTAATCTGCAATTTGCGCAAGAGGAGTAAAATCTAAGCAAAGCCACTGAGAACATCTCCACTAATAATTTATCAAACTCAACTTTTGTTGTTTGTCAGGAGACAGTAGTTGATGGAGGTGAATGTTTTCCCACAACAGCGCCGTATCATAAACACAGGGCAGCTGATTCACGCCACACTTATTTTCTGTCATCCACCCTTCGTGTCACCCTGATATTTCTTCGAATGATAAGCCTGTGTGTGTGCTCACAACACACCGCCAAGGTCCCAGTTTCATCTCTTTCTGCAAATTACACATTAATTAACCATTAATAACAGTGGGAGTTGCATGCAGAAATCCACACCCGCCGTGATGAGACCGTGCCCTTGGTGAGCAAGTGCCTTATTAATCACCTCCACCTCAGTGCTGGAGCTGCCTCCACAGCCCTGCCAGACAAACGGCCCCACAGAGGGAAGCGCCCGGGCGCTCGACAGCCCTAATCCTGCCTTAAAGAAAAGCGTTACCTCTTGCTCTATGAATTTTATTTATTTTGGTCCTCTGGGCAGTGCTTGCTGTTGTTAGAAACATGATTGCTTCATACAGTTATGTTAATGTTTGCATTTGACAGAATGTAATTGATACTTCGGCTGCTCCAATTTCAAAGCCAAATTAGGAAATGAAGTGCTGCACATTAGCTTGTTTAGCTGGTTAAATACTGTAAATAAATACATGCAGGGCAATGAAAACTAATGAGTTTTCTTTAAGGCATTTTCTAAATAGCTGGCTTCACAAAATAGAAGAAAAAGATGCTGCTGTGAACTCATGTCCTGAAGGATTTGTCATTTTGCTGCAACAAAAGTTGATCCTGTCTGAAATCTGAACTCTGGATTTCACTTGGAGAAAAGGATTTTGCAAGTTATGGAGGAATCATGGCAAGAACTGTTGCAGATTTCACGGTACTTTTATCAACAATACTTCTGAGAAATTGCATTTAACAAAGCCATTTTTTGCAAGGGATTAATTCAGACCATGGTTATATGTCAAGTTATTCCTTTCAATGCTCACTAGAAAAACATCTTTGCAAGAAGTATTTGCATAGGATATTTCTTTGTGCTGCTAAATCTGTGCACTGCCGTAATGCTGAATGTTTGGCTTTCTTCCCTGACAGAATGCAACAGCATGAAAAAAGTAGGGAAAAAAATTGGTTTTCTATAAAGAGATAATCTGTTGAGAATTGCTTGACAGAGTGCACTCAGCACTGCTGGAATAAAAAGTGTTTCTCAGGTTATCTGTCAGGCCTGTCCTCAGTGCATTAAAGGAGAGCTAGAGGAGAGTATTGCACTGGCTTTGTGATCCAGCCAAGGGCAATGAATTTTCCTCTTGTACATCTGTAAAATAACCCTGTTCTTTCACCCATTTGCTTTCATAAATAGTACATTGATGCAAAAGTGTCTTTGCCTGATTTGAAGGTGTTCTACTGAAATCAGGGCACTGTTTAGCATAGCTGAACCTCTACCAGTCCTTTTTGACTGCAAATAACCTCAGCAGTATCACCTCCTTGGCAGAGACATTGACCTTAAACCTAAGCTTGCTGAGCTGGCTGTTTTACCTGGCACTTTCAGAGGAAGCTGGTTTACAAATTCTGCTCTGCTACTTCAAAAGAAAATTATTGAACTTCTGCCTAAAATGCAGCTGAAGTATTGAGAGTTGATAAAAAAACATACTTGGGATGTACGATCTATCCTGACTGGGAGGTGGTTCGATGCTGCCTTAGGATGGAGACCAGGACATTGCAATTTTCAGAAAGGGCAATTTCAAGGTGAAAATGGTGACCAGGTCTGAAAAATATATAAGATACTCATGTGGTCCTCAGCCAAAAGGACCATTTAAAAATAGACAAACTATGACTCTCTCAAAAACAAATGTGTGCATTGCATAAATCAAAGTTCTCACACCCACCATCAAAGTTTAATCACTTAATATGCTGGTTCTTTCAACATGTTCTGAAACTTTGTATACAATAATACAAACGATGGGGTAACGAAGCAATAGCAATTTATTCTGCTGTACAAACGGATGTTGCATTATAATCCCTAAAGCAATACAGAGGCTGTTTGCAGATGTTACTACAATTTGGCATTTATTTTAATTGCTCTGCAGCGCAGCTCATGTGAAACAAAGTCATGGGATGACCTACACGTTCACCTATTAAGGGTGACTTAACTGCAAGGGGGAGAAAAAAGTGTTTTGAAAGTTTTCAAGGTTTCACTAAAATACAAACCTCCTGCAGTTGTTTTGAAAGGATGCATCAGGGCTTCTGTCCAAGCCTGAAAGCATGGTAGGGCAGGGGGTAACTTAATCAGCCAGGCTATGCAGCACACATATTTTTACAAGTCTTGCAAGAATGACATCAGTAAAGTAACTCGAGATATTTTGATGTCTGACATTCACTCAGCAAGTGCTAAGAAAATATGCTTACTGCACAGATCACTGGCTTCTCAGAGTGGGAGTCAAGGTAACTCGTGAAAGTCAGTGCACTTTGCTTTATCACTGACCAGGTCCCTACTCCCTCCTTTTCACTTTCTACTCCCCTTCTACAAGTAAAACTGTTTTTAAAGTTGCTCCTGCTCAAGGAGCTGCCTAGAAGCAGTTGCTCCGCTGAACAGATTTCAAGCAAAAGGACAAAGTTAAACATGAGGCAAAGTATAAATAAAAATCAAGACTCTCTTCCTCCTCCTTTCCACTTGTGAGCGATGATCTCACCACTCCGGGTGGATTGCAAGGGTGGCTTGATCTCTTTCAGGAAAGCACATTCTCTAACCTTGATACTGCAGCTATTTATACTTCTCTCTTCTCACCACAAAGAAAAGCAGCTCTAATAATCTTTCCCTTCATTTTAGTGAGAGCACCATGCTGCCTCCCAGCAGCAGGGTCAAGCCTCTGCCCACGAGCTCCAGCTCTCTGTAACACCAGTGCTCTTGGTTGCTACCTCTCCTTCTGGCTGCTCACTTTTAGACATCTGAGATCGGATTTTCCACTGGCTGGAGCATCACATTGCCAGGCACACAGGTGCAGGATGACAGCCCTGCTGTGCCACACCATCTTCTGCTCACAGGGCACAGAGGGAAACAAATCCATGGGCTGAAAGGCAAGAGGGTTTCTAAAATTCAGTCAGAGCTCTAACCCCTCTCCCCCTTATTTATCAGAGGAGTAGGATGCCCCATTTCACATAACCCTGGGGACATCCCAAGCCCTTTCCACCTCACAAGAGGCAGGACCCATCCCCTGTCCCCCAGGGATCAACCCCAGGTTGAGTTGGGGGAGTTCAGGCTAAGGCATGATGGAATGCATATACAGACCATAGAGGAGCTGACAGTCTCTAAGGCCAAACCCCATTTTTTCAGATTAAACCAGACACACTGAGCTGTATTCCTCTTGAGACACCACAGGAAGTGGGGACAAACATTATGAAACCAAGTTTATTAAAACTTTCTACAAGTCAGACTTTATCATCCAGGTTTCCACAGACATATCCATATATACAAATTGGACATAGTGTTTTTAGCTTTTCTGGCAGAATTTTCTACCAATATATACAAATGTACTGTTTTTCATAGAAGGGTTAAACTGTATCACAGATACAAATGTCAAGCAATCATGAGAGGTTTAGTGCAACGGAGAGCTGGAGCGCTCTGCTCTTAATGCTCATGATTCTGTCAAGTTAGTATTGCCAACAATAATTCACATTAAACTGCTCTTCGACACCTCTTATTAGGACAAAGTACAACAAAACAGGAAAACAAAACCCCAAACAGTAAGGTATGTACAAAGTACACAGTCCATGAGGTATACATGGTATTCTCACAATGCGTGGTGGGACTGCAGCTTGCCAGGGTTAACCCTTAAAATTACTTCACTCAAACTGGGTGGTGTTGGGAACATGCATCACCCACCTCACGGCCATTTCAGAAGCCACACTCTTGCCTAAGGTGAATGGACATCTCTGCATAAACCACTGGACACATGTGAAACGAAGCAGAAATTTTAGGCAGGACTAAGCTTTACTTACCCCCAACCCAGGAAGCTAATGATTCAGATACATTCATTATCCACACATATTGGAAAGACTATGAATAATCATGCAAAATAAAAAAAAAAAAATAAAAAATTAAAAAAATAAAAAGGGGGAGGCTGGAGGCAAACAGCATACCTGAATAATCAGCTAAGGGTGTACGGAGATTTTACTTTTAAGACTAACTTTTTGGGGGGAGGAGGGGGAAAGAGGAGGCAATGTGGTATTTTTAAGAGTTGAGCTGGTTGAAAAATATGGCCATGTTTACAGGTACTGTACAAGACACCCCTTATCCTTTCCCAGGGAAAGGAGCCCCAGCTGATAGTGTTATGGTCTGGTAAACGGATACATTTTGGCACTGGGAGCTAACGAGACCTGCTACTTGACAAGCCCGCTGAGGGCATAACATTATATAGGCTACACCGTGCTAACGTGAGGCTTAAGTCTATTGAAAATGCTTTCCTGGTCAAAAGCAAATGGAATCAGAGGGGATCCAGCTGGGAGATCCACTGGTTTCTGCTTCAGAAAGAGCCACAGCAGTGATTTGTCTTACAGGTGGGTCTAGGAGCTTCACAACTCTGAAAGCAGGATCAGCTGGAAGAGCAGCAGCAAGCAGAGAGCTGGCCATGGTGGCGAAGACCTCCTTCCCTCATTAATGTGTGCTTACAGTCACAGAGCTGCTTTGTGAGCTGGCTGCCGGGGCACGCCAAGTTGATTCCCCTTTGAACCATTTCTGTCAGATTTGTTCAGGTAGAGGTCTGCCCCTACACATCGTGGCCAGGGCTCCACAGCTCTGCAGCCGCTGCAGGAAAGCAGAAGGAGCTGCCTTTCCATCCCGCACCCTGCCAGGCGTAAGACTCTGCAGCCAAGACTGCCCAGTTACAGCGGAGGAGGATGCGGGAGGCAGAAGAGCCGGACAGTTCTCACAGAGCTGCACAGGTCTGGGGCTGGTGAGACTGACCAGCAGAGCAAGAGGATGGGACTCCGAGTACACTTCAGGAGTGGAGATCTCCAGGTTGGCATTCATTTAGACAAGGTCACTTTTCTGACCATACTGGCACTTTAAGATGCTGTTGAGTTTGCAGACGTGGAAAAATGAAACCCTACAAAGATGCCGGAGGTAAGAACCGACGAGGTTTTTGAGATTTCGGGTTTAGCAGAAGAAGGAACTAATATCATCACTGTCTCCATGATATTCTGGCACAATCTGATCCGAAGTTCCCGTCTCCTGGTCTGTATATCCAGGCTCCAAGACTGCCTCGAACCAAGGGTGAAGCAAGATCTCTGGAGCAGTGAGTCTTTCAGAAGGCTCCCGCCGCAGGAGGCTGCGGATGAGGCAGCGGGCTTTGGGGGAGACGTGGTCAGGAATACAGAACTGTCCACGTCGGATTTTGGAAAACAGAGTGCTAGGGTCCGAGTCATGGAAGGGATAGCGTCCCACCAGCAGGGTATAGAGCATCACTCCCAAACTCCACACATCAGCCGATTTTCCAGAGTAAGTCCCTGTCGTGTTTAGGATCTCAGGGCTGACGTACGCCGGGCAGCCGTGCTTGTCCGAGAGCGCGTCGTCTTCGCCTTTGATAATGTGTGTGTCTTCCAGGCTCTCTAGACGCAGCTGAGTCCTGTGGAGGGCAGGAGAGGAAGCCACAGGTAAGAAAAAGCAACATGCAGTCATTAGCAAGCACAGCAAACCCCTGCCATGGCCCCACTCTCTCTCACATTGGCACTGAGAGAGGAAACACCTCTTAACTTGCAGCAGAGAAGCTGTCCAGACTCCTGGGAATGTGTAATGGAAGTGCTGCTGTGTGCACTGGGCCAGCATTCAGTGACCCTCGCGTTTTTTCCTTAACTAGGGATTTTAACAACTAGGGGACTCTTGAGGAACACCAAGTCAGTGTCTACCCACGCAGGTTGCAGTGCCACTGCAGGGGGTTAATTGGTGACACGGCACCTTACAGCCACTATGTGCTATTCAGGCTTTGAGCAAACAGAATCCAGCTGCGTGATTCCACAAACCACAAAGCCCAGCTTCCCTCTGCACTGGTGAGGATCATTGCCTTCCCTGAGCTTTTTATTTGTTTTTTTTCAGTTTGTAATTTATTCTTTTTGCCTTTTGGAGCGTATCACCACACCCACCATCTCCAGGTGGAGATGGGTCCACCCCAGCCTCCTATTTTGGAGGGTGAGGGGAGCTCTGGTCGGCAGGGAAGTCATCAGCCAGCCCTGGCTGGGCTCTGCACCGCCTGGCAGCCTGCTGGGCTGTAGATATGTTGGCTTCAGCCTGTCCTCAGCCTGACCTCGGCAAATACCCATTGGTTCTGCAAACGGAAAATATGACTCAACGAGAACCGTGGGCCCGGGATTGGCTGCGGGAGCCCTGAAACTGCACCTGTGCGAGAGCCCGCGTCGCCTGCCATTGCTTAACCCTCTTCTTGCCAAATGTGATGCACATGACATCGCCTGTGCAACACGTTATTTCCAAATGAGTGAGACTGTGTGCAACGTAACATTTCAACAAATGTTTCATCTTCTTATGGGAGGGAAAAGCTGCAATAGTTTCCTTCAAAGGAATAGCTTTCTTTACATGTCAACATATGGCTGTTTCTGTTTCAGAGGGGCAGTGCTGGTTAATTTTCTTATCACATTTGTAAAAGGTATCCTGAAGAATCATTAGCCCAATTTAAGAAAACAAACAAATTCCTTTTCTTTTGCATCAGTAATATCACTTTACATTTTTAAGACATTAAGCACAACTCCATTACAGCTTTTACTTAGTTTTTTAACATTCCTTGGGATAAGCAGCTAGTCAAGAGTCAGTTTTACTGTATTTCTGACTCTGCCATGTGCGGTGAAGCGCTGCAAGAGCAGCAAACACTCCAGGGGAATACTGTATTATTTCCCTAATCTAAATTTAACAACTAGATTCTATGATCTCCTCTATGATCCTAGGCTTTAGGCTAAGTTTTACTAAAGTGATTTTCTTTGATGCAGGATTCCCAAAGCATTATTTAGCCACGTCCCACCTTCCCTCCTGTATGCGCCCGCAATCCAGGGGCACAGGGGGCATGGAAAGCACGGCAGCGGAGGAGGGAGAAAAGCCTTGAAGTGCACAGCAGCATCACTCTGATCAGCAAAAAGACCCTTCCCAAGTGCTGTGGCTCCTTGCGGGTCACAAGGCAACTCTCCCGAGGAAGGACCAAAGCTCCAGCTCCTCACAGGTCCTGCTCCCCCAGCCGGGCTGCTTCCTCCTCCCCGGCACAGCACCTCAGCCTCCCCCTTCTCCCTCTCTGCCTTTTATTCATCTGACACTGAATGAGCGGCACACATGACATCTTCTGGCGCTAACGAGCATCTGAACTATCATCCCTTTGTCTGCCAGCGGGTTTCACTGAACTTCTGCTGAATGAGAGGAAGCTCCCGGTGAGCTTCCTCCCTTTCATCAGTCAAGATCCAACTAAGAGGGAGTGTGCACGGTTAGATCCGTGACCTACTACACACACGTGATGAGGACCTACTCGCATTGCTCCCAGGTGATGCCCGGCTGACGGGGCTGTTTCCACTCCCTGGGACGCTTTTTGTGTCTCTGGATGTGGCATTCCTCCCTCCCCACTCACCCCAGGGCTGGCTGCTGACAGCCACTTACCTTTCTTCATTAGAGAAGACAAATTTCCTGAGCTTGAGGTCACCAAGTACGATGGCTGACTGGTGACAGTGAGCTACAGCAGAGACAATCTGCTTGAACAGCCGGGCAGCCTCCTCTTCCCTCAACCTCTTGCAGCTCCTCACGTAGGAGTGCATGTCCCCAAAGTCCTTTTCAAAGAACACGTAGGCCTTGGTATCCCCAAGAATGACTTCGACCACGCCGGTGATGTTTCTGTGTGACGGCAGCTGAATGTAAGGTCGGATCTTGTCCTGGTAGTGTTTGAGGGGGAACACCTGTACAGAGGAAATTAAACCCAAATTCATTCTCAAGGGCGCTGAAAGCTGCAGCTCGCGTAGCAACTCTCCCCAAACAATGACGAGGGAGCTGGAGGGGCGCCAGGGCTCGGCAGGACCGGCAGAAGCGGCTACCGAGACCCTTCCTGTTCGTTTTATATTGAAAGGTTGGGGGGGAGACTAAAACCACCATTCCCAAAGCCTTCGGGGGGAAGGCGTTCCGAAGCAAGCCGGTGTCCCAGCTCGCTCGCAGGGCGTGCAAACGCCGCCGCGGGCTGGCCGGGCGTTCCCAGCCGGGGAGCAGCGGGAGGATGTTCGGCAGGGCTGTCCCCGGGCAGGACCCGCTCCCACCCGCGCAGCTCCCGCTCACCTTGCAGCGCAGCTCCCGGCCCGAGCTGACGCTCAGCGCCCTGGACACCTGCTCCCGCTCGGCCAGCGGCAGCAGCAGGTACGAGGCGATCAGGCTGGGACCCGCCGCGCCGCCGCCGCCGCCGGGAGAAGCGGGGGCACACGGCGACCCGGGAGCGCTCAGGCAGTCCGGGGGGCCGCATTCGGCGAGCCGAGGGCACTTGGCGGCCGGCGCTTCCTCGGCGGGGCCGTCGTGCAGGGGCTGGAGGCGCTTGGCCGGGGCGCTGCGGCAGCGGGCGGCCGGCAGCAGGGACGCGGGGCGGCTCATGGGGGGAGCGGAGCGGGCGCGGAGCTACAGGCGGCCGCTGCGCGCTGGGCGCATCCCTTCGCTCTCCCCGGCGAAACCTCGGGCCGTGTCCACCATCTGCTGCCGGGTCCGCGCTAAAGTAGTTGGAGGCTTTTAAAAAAAAAAAATTAAAAAAAAAAAAGGGTGATTCTCCTCCTCCTCCCGGCCCTGACGCACAGGGAAATGGGAGGAGGGAGGCTGGGACACGCCTGCTCCGCTCGCTGCTCTCCGCGCCCCGGCCCTGTCGCGCAGCCGGGCGGGGCGGCGGGCGAGTCGCTGCAGGGCTCGCTGGGGCCGGGCGGGGCGGCGGGGACCCCCTTCGACCTTAAATAATTATGTCAAAAAAGCGAGGCTACCTTCCTTTCCAGGACCTTCTCGTCCATACAACTGCAGGTTCCCAGCCCCAGTTCTTACTTTTCACTAATCACTAAATAACCATCCCTCACCCCAAGGTTTGCATCACGACGCTGTTGTGTGAGCATAAGCGTTTGCTCATGAGCTTAGACGTAACGCGCATCATCAGAAATACTTGGCGCTGGCTGTTTCCCATGTGAAAACTATCTGCTGTCCGAAAAAGGAATAGCTCGGAGAGCCAGGCGGCAGCAGCAGCTGAAGTGACCTGAGAGGAGCTCTACAAGGCTCAAAAGTGTGGTTTTAAAGGAGTAGTAAAGAGATTTACAGCCGGGATTGGTAGAAAATAGAGGGAAAAAAAAAAAAAAATCCCGGGGGAAAAAAAGCAGACAGCTGTAGTTTTGACAAGAAAGCTTCAGAAGTAAACTCTCCAGTTTTCTGTTTATATATATGCAAATTTTCGGTAATTTAGTGTTGAGGCTTCCCTAATATTAACACAGGGACCCTGTATTTTGTTATTCAGTAGAATCAATTCCTGCTCTGTTTTGGTTTCCACAACCCAGGTCTGTATGAGCACAGAGGGGGCCGAGGATGGGGACCCCCAGCTCTGAAGCCCGTGATGCCACGCGTGCAGGTATTTGCTCAGATTCCTGATAGATAACTGCACAGCAAACCCATGCATGCCTTCAGCTACTTCTAGTGTATTTTAAGAAACACATGAAACTCTTGTGCGGGATGACTCATAGCATAGCAGTCCCATTAATGCATTTAAACATAAAACGCATATGCCATAAAGGGATATCCCAGGGCCTGCATTTCTTTCTTTCTTTCTTTTCCCCAGAAATACAATTCCGTTAATGCCTGCAGATTGTTTCTGAGTGATTCACCACAACTCTCAAAGCACGCTATTTTATTTGGTTCCTCTTATAGGTAAAACACACGCAAGTATCTATCAGACCTTTTGTTTTACTTCTGCCTTCCTGGAAGTTTAATGATTGGAATGCTGCTGCTGGGTGAATTTAGCTGGTAGGATGCCATGTGTGTGGGCTGCTTCCTACAACTGAGACAGCACAAGGTGAATATGTGTGTGGGAGGGGAGGGTGTCAGTACACCTTTGGGGACAGGGAAAGGGTGCAGACACATCAAAACAGCAGTGGACCTGCATAAAGGTACTCATGGGCATTAGTAGTGTGCACCAGTGTCCCCTGTGGCTCCCTCAGAACTGACATGCAGTGTGAGCAGGAATTAAAGTGTCGGGTGTCCTCACTCTCCCAAAGATCCCCCTCTCCCAGCTCCTGTGTCAGATCACTGTCCCTGCTGAGGAGAAGTGCCATACTGAGGATCTGCTACACACATTGTTGGAAGCTGTGTCCTTCACCTGCCCAGCCTCCCATCTATTTAAAACCTCTAGGTCCACACCATGGGGACACAGTGGCACCTGAGCAAAGTGTTTGGTTCAAGCTACTGGCAGCCAAACGGGGGGTGGCACCCACTGGTCCCGAGGAAGGGAAAAAGATACCTCTTGTCATCCTGGCTTCCCAAAAAACCTCTGGCACGCGAGGAGAGCAGAGGTACACACAGCACTGTACCTCGCAGTCCTGCCACATTTTCCTGGTGCCTAGGCAGCCTTTTCTCACAGGGATTACAGCAATTTCATGCTCTGTATGTGTGTTCCTGCTAACTGGAACCCTGAAATTCAGCATACAGTCCCCAAAGGCCAGGAAAAGACAACTCCTGGGGCATCTATACCAGAAGCACTGGTGGGTGCCCTCTTCTAGTTGACTGTATAGACTAAATTACACTTGACCACATGTGACTGAGACAAACCAAAGCCTAAATCTCCCAGGTCTTTGTAAAATGGGTGAAGTTCTTGACAGAACGAAACTTCTGTTGCTTCTTTAAAATGCCTGGCATGTTGTCAGGTACTCAAAGCATTAATGTCATGGCTAAACATATAGTAGCAATTATTACTCAAGTTAGTCTTATGTTTTGGATACAGAACATAGGAAAAGGTCCACATCCAGACTCCCCTCCATCCCCACCAAATTAATTTCAAGATGCAGAGCAGAGAAGTGATTCCCACTTTGGCTTTTCTGGTTTTTCTAATTTTGGCCAAAATGCCAAAAAAAAAAAATAAAAAAATGCAAAGGATGGTGTCTGATGACCTGCATGGCATGCTCTTTCTCAGAGAGCTGAAACTTGTCCTCCTTGCCCATCTCTGCCAGTGCTTGCGTGCAACCCTGGTTTGGTTAGGAACCAGTGCTGTGAACAGGAGGAATGAAGCGATTTGTGAAAAACTGTTGCAACATTTCAGTATTATAAGATTTTTGCAGAAAATGGGGCTACCACACTTGCCATAGGAGCCTTGTGTTTGTTGCAGGTCATACCACTGTCTTTTAAACATCCAGGCTTATCTCCTGCATTAGTCTCCTCCTGAAATAAAAAGCTATCTTTTGGGTCTTCCTTCTATTCTCTGCACAAGCCTTCATCATTCCATCTCCCCCTTCCCCAAAAACGACTTTTCAGGGTCTACCTGCTTAGCATATGTGATGAAGACTGTCATGGTAATTCCCAGTTGTGCCTGTGGTAAAATTTGAGCCTGTGAACGGCTTTACAGCCTTTCAAAATGAACCAGGGCAATGTTACACATCTCCAGTGGACAGCACTGAAAATCATTGTGGAACACAGATCAGAGCACAATTACAGACCTGATGCTGGGATAAAACATTGACTCTGTGGATGAATCTTGCTGTCCAAGTGCCAGAAAAAATAAACTGTTCTGAGCCAGCAGAATACAAGGAACCATCACTCAGCCCTGATGTTCCAAAGGGACTTGGTACCTGTGAGATGGGCAGGAATGATGTTTTTAAGTACAGTCCAGTAGTCTTTATGCTTGGAAAAGGACAACACTGTACAACAGGCACCTTCCCAATACTACTGAAGTCTGAGAAGCTGTCAGTGAAAGGACATTGCAAAATCGTTACAAAAAGTAGATCCTGCCTTGGAAAAAAGGCCAGTCAAAGCAAGCAGGATTGCTCACTGTCTCCTTGCTTCCTGGAGTCCCAGCTGCTAGGCAAGGATGTGGGACTGCAGTAGAAAGAAGAACCTGTGAGATGTGCATCACAGAGTGGGCACGTCCTAGCAGAGGGAAGGGTCTTGCCCAGCAGACATTTGCCAGAACTATGGCAAGGTGAATATTGCTCTTCATATATTTTTCTCTTTTTTGAAACAGACAAGCAGCTTAGTGCATCTGTGAGATGAAGACTGAAGAACCCAGAATTCCTGGTGGTCAGGCATTGATCTTCCCTTTCCTGTTATTTTATTTAAGGGAATATTTGTTGCGTGGTTTTCAAGCATCTACCTGCCTTGCCCTCAGCCAGTGCTTACACTCACCTGAGCAGCTGCTTTTCCTTAGATGCTCACAAAATTATCTCTGTTGCTCCAGTTCTCTGACCCTTTATCTTTATAACTAGAGCAGCCAGAGGCAATGAGAATTGTGTAACCATCTCCCCACTTCCCAAGTGCTTGGGACAAGTCTGGTAACTTTGATAGTATGTCTCATGGGACACACAGAATAAATCTCTATTAGACTAGGGCACTTATAAATAAACTGGCTGCTTGCTACAGGAAAAAATGAAAAAGTCTTTATTTTAGTTAACGGATGAGAGAGGCAAGGGATACAAATATTTTGGCTAATATTAAACAATTGGGAAACTATGAAAAATAACTATCTTTATTTTAAAAGTTATCTCAAGCCATGTAATGAAAGTTAAGCTACTGCTCGATTGAAAGCCAACAATTTAAAACCAGCATCTATAATCTACTGGTGTACAGAATTACCCTGCACAGATGGGGCTCAAAGAGTAGTCGTATGGCCAGGTGATAAAGAACTAAAAGTAATGTTTTTTATAGCAGAACAGCATCTGTGATAACCCACAGCCATACTCAGACACTGTGGAACTTGGCGGCAGATTCACCGCTAAGATATAAAACACATGACGAGCACGTAGTGACATCAAAAGGAGTGCAATGTAATGGTGTTCAGATGTCTCCCCTCAAGCCCACACAAAAGCTGCTCTTAGGGCTGCTCTAGCTCGGAACTCTCAATGATTCCCTTTTGACAAGCCTGTTGTTATCAAATCCAAGGAGTCTTATGAGCAGCACCTCCTGACTTTGTTCCTTTACTAACTGGAGAGCATGAAGGCTTCTTCTGTTGCCTGAAAGACGTGTGAAGGTTCAGGTTTTAGACCTCAAATCCTGTTTTTACTTCAGAAGTTGATTGCACAAGCGGACAGTGAATGAGTGTCTCCATTTCCCTTGCGGTCAGAGAAGATCCTATTCATACTGAGTTTACAAGCAAACACTTCCTTTGGTAAGCTTCCCATGCAATTCAATTCATGTTCGTGCTTTCAGGCTCTGTCTTTGGGTCTGGACTAACATCAGAACAAGCAAAAGAGGCAGGCTTTCTTCTCAGCCCACCACAGCCTTTTCTGCAGTGCTTTGAAATGATGAAACACACTGTTTTCTGCACGCTGCTGCAGTCCTGTCAAGTCACTGGTATTATTCATGCATCAAGAGACTAAGCACATACATGGGTATCTACTGGATGATGTACACCCATTCCAGAATTTTACTTGCTTAACCATCAATCTAATGTTCTTGCTCTTTATAGTTACTGGCTGGGAGCCTAGAATCTGCTGGCACCTACACACAGGATTCTCCTCTGAGCATTCTGTGACCATGTCAGGTGTTTGAAATATTATGCATTAACAATAATTACTTTATGACCAGCAAATAAATTATTATTTATGGAAGACTTGGAATTTGCAGTCAGTACTAGTCTGTATCTGCAATGAGGAGCCATCAACTTATGGCTTTGGCTGTAGAAGACCTCACCTTGGAATATTCTAGCATTTTCCATGCTCCAGGAAGCACTTTTGTAAGTGCATCTTCTTCACTGTATAACAGGACACTATCCATTAGGCAAATGTTTAGTTAATGGACACAGCAGGATCCACACATGAAGATTTTTAGGGAATGTGAAGATTAAGATTCACTTGAAATGGCAGTGAAACTTAATGAAGTTGCACAGTGAATTCTAAGCTAGTTCTGACCACAATACTAGAGCACAATACTTGAGAAAAATGTCATGAGGTACTTGTGACCACAGGTAGGTAAGACCTTTGTCATCAGCCACTCATGAGGAAACATGAGTATTCAAGAGGACATTGTCTAAAATAAGGCAGTGTGTTGGCCTTGGCTGTTGAGTCATCAGTATCACTTCCTGCAGCCTCTGCTTTTGCTCTGGGTATATCTCAAGGGAGCACTGACTTAGTATTTTTGATTCTTCTAGAATGAATAAGATCACAACTCCAGAGAAGTAATGATGAATATGTCCTTGATTCAGAGGAATGTGCACTCCTGTTAGCACAAGTGTGCTAAATCTTCCATGAGATGCCTGCCTGATTAGTTTTTATCTTCTTCACTGATTTGAAAATTTCAGACTCTCTAGTTGTAAAATGGAGAATTCATAGGAAGAATCTGTTCAAGTGAGAGAGCGAGCTGTGTTAATAGGTTGTGCCTCAGGGTGCCACTGAAAGCTGTTGTGTGTGGATCTCTCTTGCCTTTTCTTTAATTCAGTATTTGCCTAGACATTTCTTTAATCCTTCAAAATACTATGTGGAACTTCTCTAGCAGAGACAGATCCTTCTCAGCTACACTGAGGTTTGCTTCATTTGTAAAGCACACCTTATGGAAAAAGAAAAAAAATCCACCTGACCTCTGAATTTCTTTTTTAAAATATCATTGCTAAATTTCTGACGTCAGACAATGAGACACAAATTACCCTGTGAACTGTTAACATATGCCTGTTTACATATGATATCGTATAGCCAAAGCAGATTAAGATTTGAAGGTTTAACTGCTGTTGAGTTTCCACTTCTGTGAATCATACAGATCATACAGCTTATTCATCACAGGCGCTTATTTTTATTCTTTAACTCTTTCAAGCTACTTCTTCCCAGAGCAGAGTTTAGGGGAGACATGGGGTGCATGGGAACAGAGAGATCACAGCTGCACAACAAACCCTGAACTTTGCAAATGAAAGAGCAAAGAGCTGCCATTAACTGCAGCCACCCCAGTGAATCAGTAGTGGTTTGTATCTTGCACCAGGTGAGCTGACAGGCACAGAAACCTTCCCCAGTTGCCAAGGTTAGTCTGTCCTCCACATAGTTAAGTGCCACCTGCAATGGATGCTGATGGCCAACCCTGGAATCCTTCAATTTAAGGAAGAAAATTACTTGTAAGAACCAACAAGAGAGAACCAGCCATGACAAAATCAACAGGATGGCTCAAGTTTCAGGTTCAAAGGAAAACAAAACACCATTCATCGTACTAGGATTCCTTGGATGCTATGTTATAGTTTAAATTCAGAAATGCCAAACGTTTTGGTGAGAACTTCATTCATTTCAGTAAACACAGCCAGTTTATTCTAGCACTTGAACCTGTGTGGTGCATCACTGATTCTTATGGAACTCAAGTACTCTTACCAGCAACCCTGACACAAGTGAATGACTATCTCTCTTTTTCTGGATAACATGGCCATATTTTAAAAAAGGCATCTCTGCTGATAAAAGAAATAAACCTACCTCTATTTAAATACACATGCCTATTCGCCTCAGATATGATTGTTAATAAAGCTAGGCAGCTGCCAAAAATCAGTCCATTTCTTTTAGGTGAAACCAAGAAGGATTTCAGAACTTAGGCTGCACTTCACTTGCTGCTCAGGTGCTCTGATTCACTGACACTGCCTGGCTTAGGCTAGCAAAGGGGAGAAGGAAGATGAGGTATTTTAAAGCAGGAATATGAACATCCAGAAATACCTTTCCTCTTAGAGTGGCCGTAAGTGACTGTTTGCCTATTTGTTCTTCTCATTTAAAGTGTTGCTTCAGATTTGTTTGGTTTTTTCTCCCAGCTGCATCATCTTAAGCAGGCAGTTCACCTTATTACTTGTGGATTAGCTAACAGAGGCTGAGTGCAGCACTGTAATGGGTCAAGCCTCTTTTTCACGTAGGACAACAAGGTGTAACCAAGACAGCAATCTCCCTCACAGCATTACTCACTGGAACATGAGGGCAACGAACCATATCAGGAACTGCAGCAATCCAAGGCTATACTGGTACAAATGCCACAGGTAGCAAACCAAACCTGCTGCCACCAGTTTGTTGGTAGGAATCTGGGTATAATTTACCACTTATAATGTTATGTGTTATTGGAAGGCACTCAAGCAACCCTGACACCTACACAAACTGAAGGTGCAACACATGTGGCCATGGAAAATGCATATACATCTTTGCATCTGAAAACTTGGGAGGCTGGTTATCACTAGGGGTTGAATTAGATCCAGGAGGACACTCTCAGTGCACTTCTGCCAGAAACTGCAGAGCTTGTTTAACCAATGCAAGTTTCTATTTCAGACTGTTCTGTCTAGAAATGGTTTGAGAATAAATTTAACCACAAACTTAAAGGTGAAACAAAAAGGACATCCTCCCCCCTCCCCCCCCATTTTTAATTTTTTTTTTTTAATGCTATCATTAACATCCTCCCTTGTGACATTTAAATGAGAATTGGTGACCCACCTTAAAAACTATAGGTTTGCACCCTGAGGTATCTTAAAAGGGACCTGATTTTACACACAGAAATACAAACAAATACATACTGCTCAACCATCCCCCAGTCCCTTTCAGCTATTTCTGCTGGACTTCTGTGGCAGAAGCACCCATGCTCACTGCTGAGTTGGGAAAAGATGAACCTCGGGGGTTTAGACCACATAATGAAAATTAGCCAGCCAATTCCCATTAAGTGTTTTGAACACAAAAACCCAGTGCAAGTAATAATGTTCAGTTCTCTTTTTCAGCTATGAAATCAGCTTGCAGATTAATATTCTTCAATTACAAAATAACAATTTTCAGCTTGAAGTGGTTTGTGCTCTTAAGTGCAATTGGGGTTAATAATGGTCTATGAAAGGAGAGCTGTTAGCAAACAGTAACCCAGAGTGAAAACCTTAGCATATGGGTACCTCAGCTACATTTTACAAGAAATGTTGCATTGTACGTTCTGAAAAAATACATGGAAAATACCACCTAGCCCGTTAAGGATCCCAAAGCTCAAAGAAACCTGTATTTTCTGCTTAACATATACCAAGAGATAATTGCCATATGACTGCCAAGGCAGCTCCTTTTACCTATGGCTATTTCTAACTCATGTATATATATATACCTCATCTGCCTGATGTGTTCAGATCAATTTAGACAATAAATAGTGTCACAAAGTTTAAGTTCTTTTCTGTATCTGTGCCTGAAAGCATAGATATCGGAAGCTTATATAAAATTAAATTAACTGCTTTTCAATCCAAGGCATATGGTTACAATATATTTGTACTATCTAAAATTTAGTTATTGGAATACTTCTGTAAATAATTGTAGTCTTCTAGCCTACAATATTAAGGTAAAGCCTTCTGGGACTCCCAAATGCAAAAAAAAACCTGAATTAAATGCTTCTGAATTTCAAAAGAAAAGCCCAAGTCAGGGAAGAGAGTTCAAAAATTATAAAAACAAGGCCAAGATCCTCAAAGCTGAGTGGCTGTTCTCTGTGGCTAGAAACAATATCTAAGCATGCAGAACTTTCTGAAAATTCATCTCCAAGGTTTGTGTTAAAACATGGGCATGGTCTCAGGCAATGAAAATCCTTGGTCACAGTGCCCTACTCCAAGCATTCCCAGAAGTTACAGAGACAGGAACAGAACTGTCTGCAGTATAGAGCAAAACACACATTATTACATGCTGGCAGGATCTGCATCTCTAATATGCTGAAGAAACTAGCACACTGACAAGGAAGTTTAAATGCTACAAAACATGCTTTATTTATCAAATGCAAGCTTTTAGAAATTCAGTAAGGTAGAAAAGACCCAAACAAGTTTAACTGGAATTCCTTATAGTCCTGAGTTCAAAAAATGCTTTCAGTTACAGCAGAGGCTAAACTTTGGCTATAAATGAAACATTTAACAATTATTTACTTATAAATGAAACATTCAACAATTATTTACTTATAAATGAAATATTTAACAAATAACAATCAGTTATACAACCTATTTAGAATCAGCAACTTATCTCACAAGACGTCTAATAACAAATTTTCTTTGTGGCAGTAGCATACTCAGCTCACGTGTCCAGTGTTGACCAGCTTTGTTTATTCTGACTGTCAATCATTCTTTTAAGTGCTTCATCTGGTACAAGATCTGATCCTTTTACATCAACATAGCTACAGCCCATATTAGGGCATCTGTTAGAAAGAAAAGAGAAAATTCATTGAATTGGAAGATTTGTATTTGTCAGATAAAGGCTTTTGCATAGTATCTGCTAGTTTGTTGGGTTTTTTTATGGGATTCACTCTTTCTGCCAGTTCCTTGTTACCTCTTGTCCTCTTCACCAGCTCTACATAGGGAAAAATAAATCTATCCCAACCGGTGAGAATCATCAGCTGAAGGAAGGAAAGAAGGAGCACAGTGAGAGATGAAGCCTTTCCCCTGTTGATCACTCTCTTGCTTCAAGCACAGAAGCTGCCTTCATCAGCAATGATATCAGCACTGCATGGACACCTTTCTGTGTTGCTTTATCTCTCTGCAGTCCTATACAAACTGCAGGTAAATACCTCTTACCTTACTAATATGTAGTGGAGAAGTATAATCTTCACTGTTAGATAAGTAGGGAAATTATTTTCTAGGGAAACAAATAAAAGGGAATGAGCCTTGCCATGACTGACTGGTGAATCAGTGGACTATCTAGTTGGTGTAAAAATCAACCTGACCTTTTATGAGCTGTGAAAGCTCAGAAAGGAGAAATAGGGTCAAATTAACAGCCTCTAGAAGACAATCAAATACAAAATGTCTTATAACTACTTGAAACAGCCAGATAAAGACACCAAGGTGAAAGATATTCAGGGACCAAAGGTCATTTTCCTTTGGTGGTGGCCCAAACATACAGATGATACCTCTAGTCAGAAGGAACACTTTTCCTGAATTTTTCCTTTCTTCAAGTAACTTTTTCCTGAGGTGCTGAACTTATTTATACTCAGTACTCGTGACCATTCTACTCCAGATTCATCCACAGCTTACTGTGTTTGTCATAAATCAGTCATTTAATTGCTCTGTGCCTCAGTTTTCCCATTTATCACCTTAGCAGAGCAATAGCTTGCTGGATTAATGAATAACAAGTGCTCAGAAAGCTTCCCACATTTCCTGTAAGCATAAAGTATTAGTATGTCCTTCCAGGCAGTGGAAAATAGTGAGCAAACCCAGAGACGTAAGAGTTGCCTCAAGGAGTGTGTGACAAATCTGTCAGCACAGGGCTGTGTGTACGTCAGCTGAAGGGCTGGCAGGCAGGCACTGCACTGCCAAGGGCACTGAAGGGATCCCGTGGATTCCAACTGGGAAGTACTTGTGAGGAAACAGCCACTCTGTGTCTCCAGAGTGAGCAACAGCTCTGAGTCCAGAGTCAGAATAGTGAGGATCCTGTGGTCATGCCCTGCTCTGCCAGGACACCTGCTCCCACAGGAGTATCCCTGGCAGGAGCACAGCCCAGCAGCCACACCATGGGATTGGGATACTGAAACAGGGAACTTATTGGAAGAACTGGCCTGTTTTCCCACCACAGCAGATGATGGGTTTTCAAAATAACTGCATTTTCATAAGAAAGTTTGAAATTACGGTAGATTGGTCAGACTGGGCAGAGAAAACCAAGGAGTCCTTAATTTAGTTACAGAGAAGCTGTGGAATTGCTGTATGTGTGATTTTCTAGCACTGGAATAACTGCCGTAAAAATGGTAAGGCTGCAAGCTAAAAGCTGAATATTAAGAACTGCCAGTGTTCAGACTGCACAAATAATTTCAGTTTGGGTATAAGGTAGGTTTTAAAGCTAGGTGTGTACAGCTGATATGATTTTTTTAAGTCCAGAGCTTCTCTATTCTTCCATTTCTTAAAAGGTAAAATAAAATTCAATCATGTGAACCTATTTGTTTTTCAGCAGACCTGAAACTTTTGATCCACTACAACCATTTATCCTAAATTGAAACTATTCTGATGGATTTAACAACAGAGAAATATTTAGATACGAACATCCTGAATTCAGTATCACAGAAGGTATTCTTGTCATTGGGCAGTTGAGCACATGCTTTTTAGCCTCTCCTTATCCTCCAGAACACTCACTTTCTTTCAGCTTGAGAGCTATTTCCCAACTCCTGTTCATTTTTCCAGCCAAGTTTCTGTCCATCCATGTTGCTGGTTTTGTTGTTATTCCCAGTATATTGCACCCATTCCAGATTTTTCCCTAGACGTCGTAACAAAAGCAAGGTACTTCCATCTTGTTCTTCAAGCTATCTTGACACTGAGATAGTGGCTGGGCATCCCAACTGATGCTTGGTTTTATAGCAGTGCTTTCCTGTAGCTGGGAAGGAGCATGGAATAAAAACTCCAGCTCCACCTTTGTAACCCCCATGGAGGACTGTGTAGAGTCTAACAGAAATGCCAGAGGAACAGATGGAGGCAATAAGCCACCTGTGGCATTATCTTCAGGAAAATCAGGTTGCTGGTCTCTGACAGACCTTCCTGAGCAAACTGGACTTCTTATTAAGAAGTCCACAACCGTTAAATTTCCATTTCCACCAGCCCCAGAGCAGGAGGTAAAAACAAATGTGAAATCAATCATAAGATGATATGTCCTCTCAACTTGCTCCAAAAAGCATTTGTATTCAATCCTCTTTTCTTTTTCCTCTTTTTTTTTTTTTTAATAATTCTCATTTTCAAATTTACTGTGGAGAATTTGAGGTTTAAAAATTCAACTGTTAGATCTTTCCATTCAAAAAAATACATCCCATGTGGAAAAGTGGCAGACTATTTTGATGATATAAGGAAAGAATTATTTAACTGCATCGTGATAGGAACTGAACTGCATTATCTGATCTCATTCCTAAATTCTGTTCTATCTAAAATGTTGTGGTTTAATATTTCTTACTTTAACACTCAGTTGTTTTCATATTTCTGAGCTCCATTGGAATACAACTGCAAAAGAAGGTGCATGGAGGAATTTTTTTTTTTCATTTACTTCAAGGCTTGCTGCATAAGCAGCAGGAACAAACCAGCAACTAAAATTTAGGAAACTGAGGTCTCTCTTTGTTGGTCATGGCTATAAAAAATCTCTTTACTTCTGTTGTGCAGCCACAAGTAGCTGTTATTTCCCCACACAATTCCTGAGTATTTCCTTACACATTGTTTTCATTAAAAAGAAAAGCACCTTCACATGTTGAGTACTAATGAGGAGACTGTGACTTGGGCAGATGCTGAGGTTTTACTTCCTGCAGCCTTTCCAATCCAAATACATTTCCTAGAACAAGTGGAGTAAAATTCCACTTACACAGCAAAGCAAACAGCTTTTCCACACATTCTTTTTAGCTTACCGGACTTTTTTCTTTTTCTGCTTTTGAGTCTGGATCATTTCTAGAATGGCATCTTCTTCATAACTATGTCCACAGACTTTGTTCCGTACTGGCCTCTTCATTGTCATCTGTAATGAGTAAGGACTGATTTAAAGGAACTGATAATGTCCTTGAAAATGTTTCTTCTGAGATTTTATGTGAAACAGCAGGAAATGTTTTTGCCACTTATACATGGCATTCCAGTCAAATTAAGGGATGAGGTCCTGCTTGGTAAATTACATTCCTACTTACATGGGTTTTCCTCCCCAAGCAGTATTGCTCTTCTCTAATAATGCTTAAAATTGATACGATTTTGCTGTTAAATATAATGTTGTTTAACAGGTACTGCAAATTTGTAATAAACAAACCAATGAAGAATATGAAATAACTATTCCCTGTCAATTACTGTAGCAGTGATACATACCTGTGTAATGGGACAAATAAAGTTTATCTGACTCCGAGTTACAGCTATATCTTCATCAATTTGTTCAATGGTGTCCTTATCATGATCTGATTTATGAAAACATAGAATGGGAAAAAAAGAAAAAATATGCTTCTTATTTAATGTAGATTGCCAATACTTAAAATAAGCTAATAAAAGTCAACATTTGCCAAGCACTATCTCACATGTGATATCTAAAATATCACAGCATGTTTCTGCACCACTCCATGAACAAGACACCGAAAAAAAACCCTGTACTATAATGTCTTTTAGAAAATGTGGATTTTTATATTGTAACAAGTTTGTGTGTGTGTGTGTATGGCTATCTACAGCCAAGAAAGAAAGGCTGGGAAGGAGAGCAGGCTGTCCTGAAGATCTGCGATTCAAGTTCATCAAAACCCAGTAACACACAGGTGAGTCCTCAGAACCTAACAAAGGAGGAGGTGAAGCAGATCTGGCAGTCCTACCCTCAGTATTAGCTTGTGTTTGAGTGTCATAAATGGGCTTTCTGCATAGCCTGTATATACTGTACACACTTAAAAAGGAATTTGTACCGTTTATCATAATGCATCATTTATAAAGTGATGCTGCTGTGTTGTAGTGCATTTAAAAATTATGGTATGTCCCAAGGGAAGAACTCACCCTTGGTTTTGTATAATGTCAGTCCTTACCTAAAGCTCCCTTTCCCTTCCCCTGTCCCATTGGCTGTAACTCCCCTGTATTTTTGACCACCCCCTCCCCCTGGTTTAAGAGAGAGCACCCAAGGCATCTTGGCCTCTTTCTTGCCCTCGGGCGAACCACGTACAATAAACCAGGGGTCACATCATGCAAGTCTGAGCCTCCTGTGTCTAAGATACTCTGAGTCTGTGTTGTGTATATTCTGAAACCCCTTCCAGCCCGTGTTCTGTGAAGGGCAGGCACCTCTCCACAGGGCGTAAGAATGAAGGGGTTCACGGAATAAATACAACACTGCTGTATTTTGCTAAAACTATAATTAGTGAAAAACAAAACCTAAAAAGTGTCATGGACAATAGAAATGTTATTGAAGTACCCTTAAGGAGGAGGGGCAGAACGAAATACTGACAATTCCCAGAAAACACCCAGTGGCCTAATGCCAGGGAATGAAGGGCAGATAAATGAGAATAAATCCACCTAGAGCTGGAGGAGCTACAGGTCCTCACCTATAGGAAGGAAAAAGCAAGGTATAAGCAACTCTGTGCACCCATGGGCACACCAACCAGTGTTCCATGCAGAAGTTAGCCAAAGTCAAAAGCTGAGACACTTTTGGTGCAGCTAAGGAAGAGACAAATATGTACATATTTATATATATTTAGAAAGATAACTACAGCTTTAATAAAATGCATACATATTATCTTCTAGCTCTCCTCTGTTATTGTAAATCTAGGCTTTTAGTTGAATGCATTTGTTTATCTTTGAATCTTATCTGGTAATAACAGCAAACTTTACACCTCCCATAGCTTTCCATTCCTTTGGGGTAGTTCTGCAATGCCTTTGCAGAGGTAAAGAAGGGCCTTGGGGTGCAGTCCTCAAGGTGTCTCAAGCAAAGAGAACATTTTTCTTTCTAGCTGGACAAGCTGAACTCCAAGGGAGGAGTGAGAAACACAAGCAAACACAGAGAGTTTAGAATTACTTCATGATTTGCCTTCTACAGCGTCTCCCTGTGCTGTTCCCTGTGCTGCTGTTGTACACTATCAGCTAATCTTTGCATCCCTGGTATTCAGTCTTCCACATCTATTAAGGACCAGTGTTTCCTAACTTATGGTCAATCCTGCATGCCTGTGTGATACCATCACCTTCCGGATGATACCAGCAGACATCACCCGTGGAGCAACCAAAACCTCTGACACCCAGCCTGGGCTGAGCTCGCTGCCCCGTGAGCCAGCACAGCTCTGGCTGGGGGACTCTCGGCATTGATGTGGCAGCCATCACTCCACTACAGCACCTCCTGGTATGCCAGACCTGTTTCCAGACCTTCCTCCTTAACAGAGCTTGCCCTTCTTTCCATTTCAATATTCCAAGCATTTAGGAAAGTTTCTGACCCAGGTGCTCTGACCCCAGGTATTAGGGTTAGAATTAGATGACCTTTAAGGTCCCTTCCAACCCAAATCATCTTAGGATTTTACTCTTATGAATACCACAGGGATACTCAGGCAATCATCAAATATATTTCCATGTCTGCTACTAAGGTCAAATGCAATCAACAGGATGTGGATTCTGGGGGAGAAGGAGCTCAAATGTCCAATGTCAATCATAATTTCAAGGCTTCAATCTCCAAGAATATTAACATACCTTCATCAGATACTGACCACCTAACCAAGGCAAACACTTGAAAATCAGAAGGAAAAAGTGGGCACAATTTAACTATAAATACCAAAACGGCAATGGTATGGGCACCAGAAATAGTCACCAGTTTCCAGAAAAAAACTCTATCACATATATTATTCTTAGATCATTCATATATATAGTTTAGTCTATAGTATTTGAAGAAAGTACAACTTTTGGAGAAAAAAAATTGTGTTTTTGTTTTAAAAGAAGGTTTTGAAATACAAAGCAATGGCTGAAATCCCACTAAGACACCAAGACTAAGAAATACTGGAGTTACTGGCAGGTGGCAGCTTTGGCATGGGCTGTTTTACTTCAATATCATAATGATTTTTTTCCTCCAAGGAATGCCAATAAAGAACAAGAGATTCATATTGTCCTTAAATTCACGTATTTGCAAATTGTGACATACTGCAGCTCTAATCTTTCCTGTGGAAAACATCACATTTTTATGTGTTGTACCTAGTTTCAACCCATCAGCCTGGCATGAAATTCCAGAGTACCTGAGCATCATGTCAGTCAGTGACATTAAATGGCACCAGTAATAGCAAGATCTAGGACAGGGGATTCCTTACAAAAGGTGTTTGTTTTAAATCACTATATAGGTGTCAAGGAAAGTGGGTGAATTTTTAAAATGTGGGGCTTATGCCTGTGACTTTACTTCTAAAGTCCAACACTGTAAGATATGCATGTAAGTGCCTTTTTCTGGAAGAGTATTCACCTGTGGAGCAACTCCTGACTTTGCTAAAGAGTCACCACTTCCCTCATCACTTCTGTGTATGCTTACTTAGGTACTGACACAAGGATTTAGGAGACTGTAGTGAAGCATCAAAGTTCAAAAACAGGAGCTCAAGCTTGTGTACTGGTGTTTGAGCCTCCCCTGAAGGCCTCAGGTGTTTAAATTATGTGAGCTAAATCTCAGGCTGGGGTAACTCTTTTTCCCATACTGGCTTTGGAGGTGATTCAGATGCCTCATGTTTAATGGCTGAAATTTCATGAGTTGAGACCTAATCCTTGTAGGTAGGGTATATTAATCTTCTTGGATTCAAACTGTCCTCTTGCTGCAAGTTTATCTTAAACACTTCAGGTTGCACTTCATTTGCAATAATTTTGTATACAGCCTATCAGAGTGGGGCCCTGGTTTCAAGAGGTGATCACAGCCCAAATGAATCATTATTTAAAATATTTCCTTTTCATAAGCAGCTAATATTTTTAAAAACAAATATGCAAGACTTGGATGATGCAAGTAATACCTCAAGCATGTCAATAGCAAATTAGCATAAATCAGATAAACCACCCACAGATTTGTTGTTATTGCTTGATGTTCTACATTACAGAAGAAAGGAAAATAACTTTTTTCAGTGACAGTAAATTTTGCACAGATTACACAACACACACACATATATACTAAGCTGGTCAGAAAGATGGTCTAAACTGTAGATCTGTATCTGTAGCCTCATATTGCAAGATGTTTTCATTAAGGTCAAAGGGATTTTTTACCAAATTAAATGTATAAAAATTTGGTGGATCTAAATTTCAAATCTGACTGTACTACAGAAAGAAATAAAAAAACTGGATCATACAAATTTCGGCTAAGTCAGGTTATATTTTAATAAAATTTAGTTTTCTTTGCAAATTAAAACCAGATGCAGAAAACACTAAGTTATTGTTCCCAAAATTCAGATGTTGCCTTAAGTAACGGAAGTGCATACGTCTATTTTGGTAGTCTGAAAGATCACATATTAAGAGCCTTAACAGTTTCTAGTTTTCCATTCCAGCCAACTGAAACATATTATGAGTATTAGTAACACATTTTCTATCTGTCTATCTCAGCAATGGTGTTTACAGCTGTTGTAATAAAACTGCATTCTTATAAAGGTATCTATTTTTGGTAACACATCATAATGAATATTACAACTGCCAGCTGTTTTTTTACTTATTCTATTTTAATTAAAAGCTGGTATTAATTTATATCTCTATCACTTTCATCTCTTGATAATATTGTGACTAACATGCCTTAGCTCAGTTTTTGCTGTGAGAAACTGAGAACTTTAAAGCCAACTTTTAAAAATAGAAAAACCATAGTGTAGAGACATTAACTGCTGGATTGTGAATTACACTAAGCATAGATAATATACATGTTAAAAAAACCTGAGAGGAAAAATCCTCTCCACTGTCATTATTTCTACAACCAGGAGACTGCTGTCTGCTTACTGCTCCCAGGGTCAGCAATGCCCTCTCCCCAATTTCTGTTTCTCTAACCTGGTTCTCAGTGAGTACATGTTGCAATGTAAACTCAATTGATTTCTTTCCTTTTGTGCTGGACTGTTCTGCCTTCTCACCTGCCACAGTCAGAAACTAATCCTGAGAATCAAAGGGCAATGTTAAGCATGTGGGATTGAGTCTTTGTAAGCCTGAGCCACCAGACAGACAAGGTCTTGGCTCCCAAGAGGGTCTATTGTACTGCTGACTCCATAGAAATAACAGCAACTCATCCAGGCTGGGAAAAATCCTATCTCTGAGAGGTCCAAGAAAAGCATCAATGTTATGAGGACAAGTCAGATGCCAAGTGATCCTGCCAGCAGGGCACAGAAAATAATGAAAGGTGGGGGAGGTGAAGGACATTGTCACATCTGAGAGTTGTGCTCTACGAGTCAGAAGGCATCTGGGGTGAGGAAGGGCCAGGGCCAAGTCTAAAGGAAAGACCTGACACTGCTGAGAACATCAGGTAATGTTTGGAAGTGGGTCAGCATGCCCATCACTGCTCGGAATTTGGGTTAGCCTTCAGTCCAGAGAGCAGACCAGAACAACTGTCCAGTGTCCTTCCTGAGGGATGGATCTGCAGTAAATGCTGTAGGAGTGAAAGAAAAGGGGAAGTAGAGAGTAATACCTTCCTGGCAAACTATCCTAGTCTCTAGCAATTTGTGGCCAGTTCCTGAGTCAGAGGTAAAATCTTCATACTTAATAAGCCCTGGAGTTTTCCTTCAATGCATTTGTCTAAACTTGGAGAGGGGAATTTTGGCCTGGACCTTTCAGCTTGATTAGAGACAGTTATCTCTGCTAGAAAGGCTAGCAACAGCTTAATTTTCCTTGAAAATTACTGCAGAGGCTGCAGGTTATAGTTTAATTTGATTTTTAAGAGGGAAAATAAGGTGTGCAAGCTACAGCTGCAGTCAAACAGTTCAAAGGCTTTGTGCTTTTTGCCAGAGGCATGCGATAGTTTAATTTGCCAACCAAGCCAAACGAGGCTTTGCATTGGAGTACATTACAATTTGATTACTTGCTGGTGTTGCAATACAAAGTTGATCTAAGGAAGGTGGCCTCTAACATGTTGCTCCAGATTGCAATTGCAAATTTACTTGCTTCTGCCCAGGCCAAGAAACTTGCTGGTAATTTATTGCCAAGGGCTTTGTATGTACCCTGTTTGACAGATACTTGTGCAAAAAAGCACATAGAGGTACATTTGGTCAATCCAAAATAAAATTACAATCCTTTTCCTGAAGTGTGAAATACAGGTTAGATGAATGTGTTAATGATCTTTTAGTTCCTTTACATAATGGTGGGGAAGGAAAGGATCATGTCTTGCACTAAACAGCAATCCTCTAAAAACTCCTTTAATGCCATCAAATTCACAACACTTGTATATTTTACAGTATTTTGTCCCACTAAGCTACAGTTATTTTAAAATACACTATTCTAAATGGAAATACTGTTCCCATTTTACCCTTTCACTAGTGGGTAGAGCTGCTTTATGCCAGTTTTCCAGAATGGCCTTTAAATCAAGAGAAACTGTGATATGATGGAAATGTTATTGGACAACTCTTGCAGAAATAAGGTAAGTGAAGGAGACTGGAAAACACTTGCAGCTAGATCCAATCTGCTGTTTAATATATTAATAATAAAATGTGGCTACAAATTTTTTGGGGAAAAAACCAAAAAAACAACAAGAACTCCAGAAAACCCTTCGAAACCAACTCACACACTAATCAAAGTGAGAAGACACCAACTTTTCCAACTTTAGATTTGAGGAAATTCAGACAGTTGTGCAGTGGGAACTTCTGTGCAGTAGAACAGAAAGGATATCTTTGATTATAAACCACATAACTCAAGCAATTTGGTAGGCAAACACATAGGCAGCTTTCTTGATCCTTCTGCTATTGCAAAGGAACATGAGAAAGACTTCAAAGTCCTTTGAAAACATTTTAAACTGCAGTTTCCTCATTGCTGCTACCTGGACTCGATCTGAAGAAGCTGCTGGGGGAGGTGAAGATTACCTAAAAATATGTCATGAAGGCTCATCAGTAAGCTCAGAGGAGCTACTATTTCTGGAAAACCTAAGGTGGCCATATTTTTCCATCTTAACTACCATCACCCACGATGACATGTAAACTTAAGAAGCAGGTTAAGTACCAGAGACTTGCTGAAAATAAACCAAACTGATAAAGAGACTGCTTAAATGACCAGGAAACTCTAGGTCTACATGAATGCGTGCCAGGCATGTGACAATGGAGCACAAGTGTTAAGGATGCCACAGTACGAGTGAAGCACGAAAACTGGAACATCTTATGAGGAAAAAATATATCAGACACAAGCTACTAAATTCCAAATATATGTAAAGAACATTTTTATTACTTGGAGCTCTCCTGCTCTTCAGAAGAAAAAAGGCTGAGCAATCACTGTCTCATGAAGTATAATGTATAAAGGCAATTGCTATGCTTAGAGAGCATCATTTCATATATCAGAGATGAGAAGAATATCACTCACATTTAAAAAATGAAGAAATTCACTCCAGACACATGAAAGAAAAAGTTGCAAAAGATGCAACCAGGAAAAAAAAAGCCTACCATTTCATTAGAAGATGAACCACTTTCCATTACTAACATTGTGGTCAGAATCTGGAATGTCACTGATGCAATGCTAACCATCAAATGACATGAACATGTAGGGCTTGCCTACACAGGGAAGTTGCAAAATAAGCGAGGGTGTGAATACAGAATGCATTAACTACTTGGCACTAACTCAGTGTGTGGACACTCCTATTCTGCACTAGGAGTGCCTTTTGGCTGTTTAGCCTAATCCACTTCCACACTGGACTTGAGGAAGGCATGGTTAATCCTGGGCTGGAGTAGTGAGAGGACAGCTGTTGGTACTGACAGCAGATGGGAGCCCATCTTTTTTTGCAAAAGTCCCTATCAGTCCCTGAATGGTCTATTCTGTAAATTCAACTCATATTTTCTCAGAACAATCCATTGCATGTATTCCCTACAAGCAGAAATCATGTCTGTGACATCTGTCAACAAAAGGTTACATCATGTATCTTGTAAGCCCTGTGGCTGGGAGTCACTTTGCCTATTTTAGTATGTCATTTGTACATTCTTGAAGACATTCACTTCTGAAAAAGTGAACCAGTGATAGATTTTCAGGTGGAACAAGCTTCTGCCAGAATATCCTCCTGAACAGAACTGTTCCAGGGTAACGGACAGAAAACAAAAGAGCAGTGACAGGGCAAGCAGACCACATAGCAGTGGTCCCTATCAGTCCATCCAGAAGGCTGCTACACCAAATGATCATACCCCTAGAAAATTATCACTCAGATTGCCATTTCAATCTGTCTCTTCACATTCTTCTCACAAGACTTTTTGACAAAGACTTCACTGTTTTCCTATTCTAAAGAGGTCTCTGAAAACACCTTAGAATAATGTGCCTTGGTGCCAGGAGAGTTGTGAATACAGACACATGGAGTTTGTCATGTGTTGGGGACACAGGCAGGAATATTTATAAGCTATAGTATGGGAGGGATGAAGCTCTAATACCTGAACATTAACCTGTTGGTTTTGTGATTGGCAAGAATGACAGAGACTCAGCAACTCTGAAACTGAAGAGAAAGCACAGGAAAGAGCCATCTGTCACCTTTGAGAACGGGCGGATTTATAGTACAGAAAACCAACTTCACTACTCTTTTCATCCAAAGGAAGGAGGGGAGAACAGATATGCTTCTCTGTACCAGAAGACTAATGTAAAATATTGCTCTTGAATAAAGACATGAATACAAATAATAAAATGTGAAAACAAAATGGCGGGAACAAAATACACTTTTTTTCATCCCCTAAATGTTGAAGCACTTGAAAGAAATATTTAGGTGCTATATTTTATTTTAAAATTAGTCTTAATGAGGACAGCATTTGCAGTTCTCTTCTTAGTGATGCATTTCAATACATCACAATGCTTTCTAAAATTCTTATCTACTTTCAGAATGAATTTACTTAATTTTAAAATGTAGCATCAAGTGAATATAATTCAATGTGCAGTGAAGCACTATATATATCCACATAACCTTTTGAGCTTTATTATTAGGATGTATAAAAAGAGAAGTTGTGTTCATCTCCCAAGTTTTTTAATAGAATTTTTTTTTTTTCCTGTATTTTGAGTATAAACTTTACCACTCCAGTTGTTCTGAATTCTGAAGCTTTGCACTGCCTGGAATGCCTCTGAGATAGCCTGGGTACTTCCTTGGGGCTGCACCTCCTGCTCTGCTCCTGCCTTGGTTACCAGCCCACAACCTTGACAACCTGCTTAGAAGAGGAATTTTTCTTAAGCAACAAATCTTTTTGTAAATTTGTAGAGGTACTAACACCCTTCTTCTCTTGAACATAAAGCACTATAGAAAGAGGTCAATTATACTATTGTGACCATTTCATCGGTAGAAAACTGAGGCACAGGGCAGGAATACATCCAGAACCACCAGCACCCTGTGTTAGACCATTGTCCTTCCCATTAGATCACACGGTCTTACCGCTCAGTAACTAAGGCTCTGAACAATTTCCAAATACATTTCTTAGTGAATGCATCAGTTCCGCACTAAAAGCAAAAAATACAACACAGAAAAAACCCAGTATCTTCTAGTAATTGCACAATATCTGGTTGTTTATTCTACGAGATTCTACTTGTGCTGGAGAACACATGGTAATTTTCTATTAAGTCATACTTATAAAATAATATGTCTTTGCTAAACTACTTTAAAAAGAAAAGAAAAAATAATTCTTATCAAAACAAAATAAAAAATAAAAATGAGTTGTAGTCCCTTTAAGAGAGACTTACAGATTGGCCACTGTTCAATCATAAAACTGCATGGTTTTCATTTAGATTAAAGCAGGGTGATATATTGCCTGTATGTATACGAAGACATTCTGCATGAACTATGCTGTGCGCACTGAGCAAATCTTCACTGTAATAATCCTCAGTAAAATGTTCCCTAAAATAAACAAAAAGTGTTCCTAATCTCAGTATATAGAGCATCCTCCAAAATAATGTCATTGTTGGCTTGTGCAGCCAAACATAATGGTGTCATGGGTTTGAGATGATTTTTCTCAACCTGTCCCGTGATTAGGCTTCTTGAGTGGCAGTCAGTAGGAAAAAATCCAATGCTAGAGCCCTGAGCTATAAATACTCATGGATTATAACTGCAGAGGCCTAGTACCTTCTGATGGTAATTAGTAGTTAATTCTAAGTCTGATTGATATTTATTTTAAATCCCTTCCTGTAGATTCTCATTTGCCAGGAGTGTAACTGGCAGAGTGCATCTTCTTTAACGCTACACACATCAGAAAACTCTAACCATTCTGTTGCTGTCATTTATATCACAAAACATGCACTTCTGATTTCACCTTGGCATTCTGCATTTCTAGATTCTAGACAATCTAGAAATGACTGTGCTTTATGGCAAACATGCTGGGATGACTGTGAGGGGCTTAACTAGGTCCAACACTAGGCAAAGTCTTTTAAACCCTCAAGGTCTCTGTATGCCTACACTTTCTTCTCCAGATCAGCTTTGATAGGGGAGTGAATTGGGACAGAGAAAGGACTTGAACAGCCTCAGCACAGATGTACACAGCAGCAGAACTAAGAATGGAAGAGCAGGACAAGCAGAACAAGGGAAGCCAACATTGAATTGATGGGACAGCAGTTGCAGTGTCACTGGTGCTTTGTAACAGGGAAAACGAGTGCATGGCTAAATCACAGGGCATCCTGCACAATCTTCATCTTTCTAGCAAAGGAGTTAATGTTACACTCGTTATTTTAGTCTTATAGTTATTACCAGAATGGAGTAACATTATAGTTAACCTCTTAAGGACTATTAACTTCCCTTGCACTCTTTGGCTGGCACATCAGCCCTTGTAGAAACACGTACAATCCCTACATGATGCTGAGGAAGATCAAGGGTTTGTATCTCAAACAGTTTAATATAAATGAAATAATCAAACTGCACTAATTACAGAAGAAAACCAAAAGTTAATGCAAAAGAGCTACCCTAAGGAATCACCTTTTTGTCACTGCTTTCACATCAGAAATAAAGCACAGCCTTACAACCCAGAATTTAGTTTGGCTCAGTGTTACTGGGACTCTCTGGTTTGTAAAGATAATTTAAGATTCCTCCTTTCCTACACATTCAGATACAGCTAGTATAAATATGGGGGTGCTGAGTTCAGTAACTGGAAGGAATGGCAAACTTTTACGGACTAAATCAATATATAAAGGGGGATTGTAAGAAAGTTGGAGAGAAACCTTTTACCAGAGCCTCCAGCAACAGGACAAGGAGCAGAGCTTTTAAACTGCAAGAGGACATTTTTGATTGGGTGTGAGGAAGACATTCTATGAGTGTGATGAGACACTGAAACAGAGAAGCTGTGGATGCCCCATGCCTGAAAGTGTTAGATGGGTCTTTGAGCAGCCTGATTTTGTGGAATATGTCCATAGGAGAGGGGGTGGAACTGGATGATTTCTAAAGCTCTCTTAAACCCAAACCATCTATAGTACTTCCCTGATTCCAAGGTTTTATTTACAGATACTAGCCCTGGCAGGTAATAGCTCTTTGAAATAAAATACCACCTTGGCATGGCATACATGCCAATACTAGAACATGTAACATAATTTAGAACATTAAAATGAAAAGCACTTTTAGTAAAGACCAAAAAGGGAGTCTTTCTTTTGAAAAATGGAACAATAGAAAATTCTAGTCACAGACAAATGATACAGTTTAGCTTACCCCACGACAAAACACACTCAGCTTTAACTGAAAAACAGAGATGATCATATACTTCCTAGAGGTGTCCTGCTAAACTTTTCATTGCAGAGCTAATCTAGGTACAGCATCCCATTTCACATAAAGGAAAACATGAAGTATCAAAAAAGACTCCTCACAGGGCACATACTTGAATAATAACTATTTCTAGCCAGGGAGTACAGGGGAATCTGGAAAACAGCAGCAAGTGCATGCTGGTTTTGTAAACATAGGAAATGATCACTTCCAAACTTTCAGCTGCTTGAGGTGCTAGCCACCCATATATGACAAACCTAGCAGGGAAGAGTCACCGTATTAGTGACACCCACAGGTATGTGGAAGGGGCAGTCATTTAGCAGTAAGCAGAGTTCCTTGGGAAGTGACAGTCTTTGCAATCACACATTCCTGGGTTACTACATTTGGCCTCTGGCTTGTACAGCACAGAGCTTGAAACCAGGAGCTCGATTATCACTGACAATGCTGATCTGGAATTTCAGGAATGGGTTGTAGTGGGTCCCAGGAAGCAAACAGCACTTAAGAAGTAAAGAAGCACACTATGCCTTTGCCAACAGAGAATGTTATGTTGCTCTGAGATGTTGCAAGAGCATGAAAGCAGTGTGGGAAAAGTGCAAACAGAGCTGGTGCAGTAGGAACTGCAAACAGAATCACATTATTAACCAGGGAGACAGGAAGATGTATGGAAATTCACACCACTCAGTGCCTGAAAATTTTCTTCAGCAAATTATTGAACAATTGGAATGTAAGCAGCTAAAGGATAACAAGGTAGTAGGAGACAGTCAATAAGTTTCTTGACAAATCAAATCACACCAAACCAACTTAACCGGCTACTTTGATAGATTAACTGTCCCTGCGGGACAAGAGAAATCAGCTAACCTACATACCCTGTACAGCTTTTGGTGTTTTCCACATGACATCCTCCCAAGTAAACTAAAGAAATCAGTATAGATCTTCACCCAAATCCAAGAAACAGCACAATAACTAGGCTTTCTTCTGATTAGTTTCTTTCTTTGCTAAAACAGAACACCAGTGTAACAATCATTACAGTAATGCCTAAAAACCGTAATAGAGATTAAACAAGATTGTACAAGACACTATACACATTCATGAAAAGACAATTCTGGCAGTGCAGAGCTACAGTCTAAACAATCAGGACAGACAAGGAAAGTATTTCACCAGCACTGTCAGAGATGGGAAACTGAGGCAGAAAAAGATTAAGAGCCTGATTTTCAAATGAGCTCAGCATATTTCTTGCTGAGCTTGCTTGAAATTCTGGCCATAAGCAACATCATGGAAATCACTA
The DNA here is from genome assembly GCF_971803275.1 of Cyanistes caeruleus. Taxonomy (NCBI): domain Eukaryota; kingdom Metazoa; phylum Chordata; class Aves; order Passeriformes; family Paridae; genus Cyanistes; species Cyanistes caeruleus. Next base: position 11,751,170 of record NC_141701.1, read on the forward strand.
GATACTGAGCTCCTTTGAAAACCAAACTTCAATATGAAAATTTGGCCCCAGAGGCCTTTTGAAAATCAACATCAAGAGGCTTACCCAAGGTCACCCAGGAAGTCAGTGGCAGGGCTGGGAACTGAACTCACATCTTCTGACTCCCACTCTGGTGCATAACTAATGTCGCCCTGTGCTCTTGTTTTAATTAGCTATGGGGAGATCTCAAACCAGAGAATGCTTTTGAAATGAAAGAAAAGAAAACCTTCACAAACGTATTCAGTTCCCTTTCAGAAGCATCAGCACAATGGGCTTCTAGCAATTCACAAGCAGGAGGGATTTCTAGCTTCTGTATCAAATTTCTGTTTTCATCAGAGAACATATATAATTTGTTTACTTTACATATATAAAGGAATTCATTGGCCAACATTTTTTCTCTAATAATTTTTTTTTTTTTGAATTGCAGTATGCCTGTGACCCATACAAATATTTTTCCAGTGACAAATGAGGACAGAAAAAGGAAGCCTGAAGAGTCCAAAGGCTCCTAAGGATTAGTAGACAACCTCTGGGGCAAGGAGTGGAGACTTATGCTATTGCTTATTATTACTACATTTTTCCCTAGGTAGAGAGAGTTGTTTGAAGTGGTTTCCTTGCTAATGCAGTGGCAGAGCAAACTATTTACTTTGCATGTATATGTGGTTGCTTCAGTACCTCTCCTGCCATTCCTGTGGAACACCTAAGATGCAGCAGTCTACAAGTACTTTTTGGAACATCTTGATTTTCCATTTTTTCCCTGGCTTTGGCATCATCCATAATCTAAGTATCTAGTAATCTAAGTATCTTCCCTCACAAGACTGGAGAATACTGCAGCGATCTCAAGAACAATACAATATATAAAATTATTGCAAAGGTAGAAAACAAGCCAAGTTTGTAGTAGCTCCTTTTAGTCTAATGCATTTAGCTAAATCCTAGATGTGGAATTATTTTGTCAAAGACAGAATAACAGGTTAGCATTTCTGGTTTTATTTTTTCCATCAAAAGCTTCAGCCTGTTTTTCTACAAAAGACTATAGAGGTTAATCTGTCAGAAGAGCTCTTCAAAAGGAGGAGAAGGACATTTCCTTAACTCTCTGACCTTGGTATGCTCTGTGATCACAGGTGACTCTGCATTCACTGGGAATCTCACTGATAAAAGCCAATAAATTTTGCTCAGTTTTCCTCAGGCAGAAAGCTACGTGGTGGATAGAAATGGAAACTATGGCTCATGCTGATGGCTGGAGATTTCATAAAAGAGCTGCTGGGTTCATTATTCCCAGACTTCTGTTAAAAGAAGAAAAAATATCTTCTTCTTTCCGAAGAAGACTTTCAGTCTTCTTGTACCTCTTTAGTGCTGTTTTAAAATCTGCTGGCTCCTTTGGGATATGTTTCACTTAGGTTCAGAACAGAATCTTAGTTTTCTGTCAAATGCACCTTCTACTTCTCTTCTTCATAATACTCACTGCTACAAGTATATGTGTCCAGTTGCAAAGTTGTGCAAGTTTAAAAACAACTTTTTATGAAAAACCAAGAAACACTTCACTAAAGTCAAAGCCATAGTTATGGGAAGCAAACAGATGGTGGAGTGAGAGTGATTGTGAACAAGCAGCATGTTTGTTTCTACAGATTAGCAAGGCATACAGCTTTTACTTACAAAGCATTTTCAATTTCTTTTAATCAGTATAAAGATATTATTAGGGTTAGTTTAATGCTAGTTCAGGGATTACTAGTGTTTCTACAACAGAAGTCATTGAAAGGGGAGTTTGAGGGAAGGAAATTTATTTTACAGAGGTCCCTTTCTGCTGGAGAGTGTCTCATGAAGGGGTGGCATGACAAAAAGCAAGGGGACACTTTGGAGTATGTAACTGAAGCTGAGAACCGAGGTAGGCAGTGATGCCCCAGCAGAGGGGAAGTGGGTGATTCCATGGAGCACCAGCACAGCTGAATGAGGCAGCAGTCGGAAGGTCCTTACAGACAAAGTGCTCCCAGAGCCTCCTCCTGCCTATCTGTCAGGTTCTTTTTTTCCATCTTATCTGTCTCTTGTTTTACTCCACACCCTCCTCTTCTAGTATGGCTTTCTCATTGTCTCCTCTCACTTATCTTGGATCACAAGCATTCTGGGGGAGGGAACACATCTTTATATAGTAAACAGGCAGTGCTGTTATGGCACTATACACAGAATTAATAATAACTCATGCAGTATATAAAGTGAAACTTCTCAAATAAGCTCAGTTGTATTAAAGAGGGGATCTCTTTAATTAATGGAAAATATTACCAAGAATCTTGGTGTTTAAGGTTAAATTGCATACTTAAATGAACCACGAGCACTGCTAAACACGCAGCTTACACATTCTGGAATGCCAACTGAACAGGCTTATGTGGGATCATCCAAAACTTTTGCAAGCTGATAAATCTGAATAATTAAGCTCTCCCTCATTACAGGTCTCCAGAGCACATTAATCACATCTTCACAAGAGTAAAGTTCACTCTGAAAACAGGAATACATCTTTGACTAATTGGTTGTTTTGATTGGCTGGCTTTGGTAAACTGAGGCAGCATTTGAGATACTTGTGTTGACCATATACACTGTTATATGCTGCCATATAAGTTATGCTGTCTGCATACTGACCCAGCAATAGATCTAAGAACGTACATTACTTTTATCTCTTTTCATTTTTGATAAGCATGAAGTTCCAAGTGCCTTATGAAATACTTTCTCCTCCTCCAACAGAATCACAAATGGAGAGGGTTCTTTTTGGTTTAGTTCAGTTTTGAACTCAGGAATTTGACTCTGTATTAACAGAATCCTGACTATGAAGTGAGCTCCACAAGGGCAGTACCAGCAGTTTTGCTAATTGTGTTTCACAGACATCTTGTTGTCCCTAAACTCCCTGAAGGATGGAAATCCCTATTTACATATACTGCTGTCATGGCCAAAATCTTGAGAAAAAAATTTTTAGTCTGTTGATCATACAAAATTTAGAATTTAAGTAACACTTAGACAAAGCATATATATGCATGAAAAATCAAATACAATTAAAAATATCAAATAATACAATGCTTTTGAAGATGCAGGGGAAGTTTTATTTGAAAGAATATAATGACAACCCTGCTCACACTGATCTAAAACCCTGAAAAAAGGGTAAAAAAACTGGTATAAACCAGTAGCATCAGCACCACCCTACTGCACTCTCACTTTAATCCTGCAAACATGTCTGGCATAGGTAACCACAGGCATCTTTTCTCATATGGAACATCATAAAGATCTAGTTATTGTATGTTTGAATGTTTAAAGTGGGTTAAGGATTATGCTACTGTTAAATCAAGTCTCTAACTGAAGTCTTAAGTTAGCAGCACAATATCACAAACTTCTTTCCAAAAATAATTGCCTTGAGATAATACATAGCTTTTTAATGTTGTGATTTTTTTTTTAAACAGACTACTTAACAATATTAGAAACTTATATTCCAATTTGATTTGAAATAATTGAAACTTTCTTATCAGAGGCTAACAGAAGATTTAATCCATTGAGCACTACTTGTCATTAGTACACAAGTAGATGGGTGAAAATGCAAAGAGTTATTAACACTTGAGAAATTAGGAAACCTCATAATCAAAACATTATTTTACAGATCAATTTAAATACAGAAGAGGAATATGTTCAGGCAGGTCTTCTATTTCAGACATTTTATTTCCCTTTGAAACTTAAGAAAAAGAAGAAGCAAAAGAAGACAACAGATGTGTCAATGGCTGAATGGGTGGGTCAGTCTTCCTGGGAAATTAATCATACTTTTCATTCAGTTTTATGAAAGCCTTGCTTTGAGCATGCCTGTAATTACTAATTGTTGCAGTAGCACACCAGTCAGCCACACAGTCCAGTTTACAAGGATTAGGTAGTTTTCTAAGGGTTTTCTGAGGTTTTCTCTTTTAGGACACAAATTACAATGTGATTCCCTTCATCAGCATGCAAATGTGGGCTGGGAGAGCTGATAAAGAAATTTTAGTATAGGATGGTCAGGAAGGTTCTTATATGAGAACCTATTATATTATTATAATAGTCCAACTTGCTAATTGAAACTGTACAGCAATCAGCAGTATGGACTGAGATAACCAAATCCTGTGGCCAAAGTTAGCTCTGCCTCAGAATTGGTACTACAAGGACACACAAACTAACCCAGATTATGGTCTGTCTTTGTCAGTTTTGGTATTTTATACAAGTTTCTATTAGTGCCTTGCTTTAGTACCTGCTATGTGAAACTGAAAGTGATTCTTCTGTGGGTGATTCCAGCAAGGGTGCCCAACCATCGTGTTGGGAGAGAGAGCACCAAGTCAGGTGCTGAAGAGTCTTACACAGTGCCCCAGGAAAGTCAGCTAAACAAAGGGATCTACATCTGCCACTGACCTTGTAACTGCTAAAGATTCACAGAGCATATGTTGATGACAGTGCTTCAGATCTCTCATATTCAGGAGTTTGGTGCTTTTTTTCTGCAAACCACAGTTTGCAGAAAAATGTAGGTTTCTCCTACCATCAGAGGTTTAGAGTTCTAAGGCTTTTCTAGAGTCCAAAACACTTTCTTTCAAAACATCAGGACACAATATTGTTTCTTTCAAAATATTAAAGGAAGAGAAAGCAATAGCAGCAGTCTTTCCCTTTCCTTAGTAACTAAGAAGTAGGAAAAAAGTTCAGCTACTCTTGGATAATTAGCAGCCCTACTAAAATAAAGAGACACTCTGACGTCTGCTGAAGCTGGACCACTGTGCAGCTGAACCAACAAATTGAAAACAAGAGCCAAAAATCTTGAGAATGACTCTGCAGCTCCAAGAGTGGAGCATTCAGCTCGGAGCAATAAAGTTCTAAGCTTTTCCCTTTGCTTCCTGGGTTATTTCTAGTCACATGATGTCTAATGTAAGATGCAGTTCCTCAGTACCTTGAAAGCAGTACCAGCGCCAATACCTGGCTGCAGACCACAACCACTAATCTTTTAGCACAGATTTGTGTATTCTATGGCAATCTCATTTGAAATGTAGACTTGTGTGCTCATTACACTGAAAAAAAAATTATAACAAAGGGAAAAAATAAGAGAAGAGCTACAGAAGCTGCACTTACTTAGAAACTAACTGTGGAAAATATACAGCTGAACTATACCGTGTTGACCACTACATTCAAGCATCCCTTTCTCCCTTCTGCAGCTACAAATGCTGAAACATACTTATTAAAATATTTTTTTGTTGTTGTTGTTTTCAGTTTATCTATGTTTTGTACATTCAAAATATTAATTTTGTCATTTAAGTAAAACTTGAATCATCATCTCATTTTAGGCTATTTCATTTGTATGCAAGCAATAATAGTTTCTTTAGAGGCAGCCTGAACAAAAAAAAAACAAACAAAACCGTAACATTTTTCACAGACTATATTTACAGAATTCTGCTGATTTAACATTTTTGTGTCATAGAGACAATACACCTATTTTATTCTGTCACTAGACTTTTATCAGCGAGTGACTTCAACCAGTCACAGCTTCAAATAGTATTTGCAGTTTATACATGTGTCTTTGCTTTTCTAAAGTCCCTCTTTTCACCTGGTCATATCTTTCAACATATACAGGCTGGGTGGAAAGTGGGTTAAGAACAGCCCTCTTGGGAAAAACTTGGGGGTGTTGATGTAAAGCTCAACATGATCGTGCAGTGTGCTCTTCCAGCCCAGAAAGCCAAACATGTTCTGGGCTGCAGCAAAAACCCCATGGGCATCAGGCTGAGGGAGGTGATTCTGCCCCTCTGCTCTGCCCTTGTGAGAGCCCAGTGGGAGTGCTGTGCTCTAAGATAAGAAGGACATGGAACTGTTGTCCATGGAGGAGGTCACAAAGATGCTCAGAAGGCTAGAACAACTCTCTCATGAAGAAAAGCTGAGAGACTTAAGGTTGTTCAGCCTGGAGAGGAGAAGGGTCAAGGGTGACTTTATAGCATCTTCCAGTACTAAAGGGGCTACAAAAGGGCTGGAGAGAGAATACAAGGGCATGGAGTGACAGGACAAGGAGTAAAGGCTTTAAAATGCAGGAAGATAGGTTCAGGTCAGATGTTATGAAGAAACGCTTAACCATGAGGGTGAGAAGTCACTGAAACAGGTTTCCCAGAGAAGTTGTGGATGCTCCTTTTCAAGTGTTCACAGCCAAGCTGGATATGGCTTTGAGCACCTGGTCTAGTAGAAGGTGTCCCACCCCATGGTGGTGGAGTTAAAACTAGGTGGTCTTTAAGGTCCCTTCCAACCCAAACCATTCTATCATTCTGTGATTCTCCCCCTTTCACATATCTCAACACTGAGAAGGACATAGAAGGGGCTGAAATACAATTTTTAGGCCAGAATGTACCACTCAGATTTGCACAATAGCCTACAAAATGAGGAATAAGAAAGAAAAATATCTAACCTCTCTAGAATTCAACACCAAACATGAATTTGAGAAATCACACCATCTGCCTGAACCTGAAGGGCTATTCCGGAACCTGGTGATAACAATAAATCAGGGGTGCCTTTACAATGCCCTTACTTCTAAGAAAGTCACAGAATCATCTGTTTTGCTTTGTAGAACTGTGAGTTCAGTGAGGGAATACTTGTTTTACACCTCTAGTCAACAAGCAACTCTTGAAAGTAACCTCATGAGAGTCAGAGATAAAGTAAATTGTATATAGAAAACCTATAGAAAAACAGAGCAACAGTTTGAAATTTGTCTAACATGTCATTTGCAAACTGACTTTTAGGCACCCGAACAAAAACATTCTTATTCACAGGGTGCTCATTATGCAGAATTTCATTCACTTGTGCCTCTGTGATTCTAAGAAATCAGGACAGCTACTCCCGTGTCCAAACACTGGATCAGTTTATGCCACTAAGTCCCCTAAGAGTAAACCGACATCTCTTCTAAGAAATGGTACTGCTGGTTACCTCATGCATTGAACGAAACCTTATGGTAAAGCTGGCCCTCAGATTAGAACATTAGTTATCTACAAGCTCAAAAGTATCTAGCCATACATTATTTCCCTGTCTTCACACAAAAGGTTCCAACAAATTCTACATATGAATGCAATTATTTACACAGCCTCCTTCTGCAGACTTGTGTTCATGACAACAAAATCTTTAAAAGTAAACAGTTACAGTTACCTAAGTATTTTTGTCATGCAAGAGTGTATTAACACAAAATACTGATCTCAGATGGCTCAAGATCATTCCTGAAATCCAAAAACTACAAAGGAAGTATTTCTGCCATATTTCTAAAAGCACAGTTAAAAATGTTTGAAGTTCTTCCTAGCTTTTAAATATTTTTATTCACAACATAAATTAGCATTGTTTGCTCTTAATGATTCTCTCTGAGTCTTTGCCCTCTGCATCCTGCCAATGGCTCCTGGCAAGGCTCACTAAGGCCATGGAACAACCTCCTTGCCATTTGTGGAGGCCTGTCAGAAGAAGCCAAACAGAAATTAAGACCTGATTCAAACAAGTCTCAGTCTCTGTACAGTTGTGATTAGATCCTTTGGTTAGTTACCACCATAAATCATACCAGAAAATTATGTTCTGTGGTGGGCAGAGTGAGAAAATGGGAGGGGGGAAGAATCTCTAAATATTTTACCTAGTAGATACATGAAGAATTTTAGGTGCAGGAAAAGAAAAGTTAATTCATTTGTCCTGCTCAATGGTAAAAGGCCACTTTTCTACAGTTCCAGCAAATACAAAGACACTCTAATACTCTCTGCCCCTCTAAACTCTCTGCCCTTCTAAAACTATAGAAGTAACATATGACTTTGTAAGGATTCCTGGACCTCCTTTAGACCAGAATAATTTTCAAGAATGATGTGTCATCTGAATTAATCAAACTTCACACTAACAATATGAATTAGCTCCCTTTCTTCCCAAATGACATTTCCAAAATTTCATTCTGTTAATCCTTTATATCACTTCCCAGCAGATTCATGGTGTGAACTTACCAGAAGAAATCATGGCCAGTAATAGAGTAATTTGCAGAAGATACAATACTGTGAAATTGTAGGGTGTCAGACAGGAATTTTCTGACCCAGCTGCCTGACTGGTTTTGATACCAAAACTAGCAAATGTGATACAAGTCTATTCTGAGATTAAATTATGCCAAGACACACACTAAGAATTACAAAGTTAGCAAAACTGTGTTGCAAATGATGATTTTAAAAATATCCAATATCAGATATTTGGCAGTGAAAGGGACACCATCATGTTATGGGCTTGGCATTCAGCATCTTCAATCAAAGCTGGACATGTTAAATGCTTAGCAAGAATAATAATAAAAAAAAATACTCATATTTTACTAAATTATTATTACTTAGGAAGTTAATATTTCCAAGGATTTCCACACAAGCAGGAGCTGAGGTGAAGGACAATCTTCAAAGATTGTTAAAAAAAAAATATTTCTGCAGGATTAGGGAAAGATGCTTTTATGTACTGAAAATTGGAAAAGAGTCAGCAGTAGGGTCCATGATCCCTTCTGGGGATCTTTGTTGAAACCAATTTTAGTCAATATTTTCAGTAATGACACAGAGAAATGAAAAGGTGCTGACATCTCCAAGTGTGAATACTACATTAAACTCAGGTAGTAAAGTGCTGTCCTGATAATGAGGAACTACATTAAGACTTTACAAAAGTAAGTGATCAAAAAGATGGCAGAAGAGCTTCAATGCAAACAAATGTGAAGTGATTAATCAGGGAAAAATAATCTAAACCCTGCCTGCACAATGCTGAACTCAGACCTCTTAGTTAAAATTAAGGAAAGAGATCCTGGAGCTGCCACTACCAGTCCTGAGGGAGCTCAGTGCACAGGAAGCCAAGAAGCTGATGTGCACCTCTGGCAATGGCATTAGGAATATGGCACTGGCACCATCCTGCTTGGACACCTATCACTGGTGTCCTCCAGTCAAGGTACTATGTGCAGTTCTGGTTTTTGCAACTCAAAGTGGAGTTACAAAAGGTACGGAAAAAGCCCACCAACACAGTGAAGGAGAGAGACAAAATGCTTTATGTGGAGAAACAAAAAATGCTGAAACTTGTAGCCTAGAATTGAGTCTGCAAAGACTGTGAGTGAATGAAAACAGGGACCCAGGCATAGGAGAAGAAAAGGGAAGGGAAACATTTAGGTAACAAGTCAAGTGGTACACGGCAGATGAATTGGGCAAGAATTAGGATGGTAAAATGAAAAATACTGTAGCAGATATGCAGAATAGAATACTGTAGCAAAATACTTGGGTTTCAGAAGAGATGGCAGTGACAGGCACAAGCACAAGCTGGGCAGAAGAGCATCAGGAAAAACTGGAAAGGGTAGCAGGAAGAAATACCCAAGGCTGCAATAGAAGATTTTCTACAATACAATATGCTTTCCCTAAGTCTGAAATGAAACTTGAAATTCCAGAACCTCAGCACTGTGAAAATCTCTCACTAATGGCTGGTCAGAAAACAACCATAAACTGTTGCTTTGTTGGTATTTCTTAGTCTTAGGTGCAGGGAGCATCTTATGCCCAAATGTTCCATATCAGCTGGTAACGTGCAGGCTCAATACAAATTTATCTTTTCAATCTTTTCTGGATGGTTCCATATGAATTAAATTGTCTGTAGTAATATATTGAAAAGAAATTTCTTTGACAGTTCTTGACTCCACCCCTCCAGAAGGTTTGCAGGTATCTTCTCATGAGGTGAGGAAGAGCCACCTGCACCATTCTGCTTTATTGCTTGGAATGGAATACAATTATTCAAACATTTCTGGCATTTCTTTTAACACACACATACCACCCTCACGCCCCACTCCTGCATAAAAATAAGTCAAGTTTGCTAGTTTTCATTCTGAGTCAGAATAAAAAGCTGGATTCTTTTTCTCTCAACCAATTCTAATCTTAATATATCTGAGATCAAAATCAATAGCAACCCTACAAAACCCAACAAAGCAACACAACAACAACCACCAAATTAAAAGCAATACCAGTTCTGTTTCTCAAGTTAAAGTTTTAAAATTTTCTTCTTTCAAGTCTTGTACAAGTTTTGTCTTGTTCTGGCTCGACAATACATATGAAGTGGGGTAGTGGGCTAGCAGAAGGTTGGTAGGTGGAAAAGAAGGGAGGAGTAAGGCATAACAATGAGACATATTTCTTAAGTTTTATAAGGCTATTTCTGTGACATTTCAATGAATCATTTTCTAACACCAGTAAAACTTACAAAATACTCAAGCCTGTTTATTAGCCATTGCAATAATGGATAATAAACCAACAAGGGATTCCTTACATCCCTAAGAGAGAGTTATCTAAATCCTCATATGCTACTTAGTATACAGTCTTCATGAAAAGACAGTTTGTATTTTGAAAATACAAAACACATTTTGTTCCATTTAAAAAAAATTAAATATTAAGACTAAAAAATACCCCTCATTTTGAAAATATCTCTTTTTTTTAGTTGAAATACTCATACCATTTGTGGTGAGCACCCCCTAACCCCTGTAGAAAAATGGGAAGCTCTGCATAATCCTGATAAGATCGGTTTTACAAAAGAATGTGTCTAAACACTGCTTACAAAAATTTCAGTTTACAGGAAAGAAAGGAAATCCCCACTGAAGGAATTGCACAAGATGTACCAATTACAGGTATAACGTTATGACATAAGGATATGTTTTTATTTTGATTTCTGATGACCATATATACTGTAAGTACAAGACTTTATCAGGTTGCACCCTAAGCATGTAACTGGTGTCAGGAGGCAATAAATTCACTTCAGCCACTTCATACAGACATATCATTTGCATAAGAAGAAATGGGCATTGAAAAAGAGAAGTAACACTTGTAAGTATAAAATACAAAACTCCAGGAAGAACATTACAGAATTGATCACCTTTTTCTCTCATAAGCAAACCAGAAATTAGATTATGCTGATGAAAACTGTGACAAATATAGTTTTATGAGCTGCTTACACACTCTTTAATAAAAATTATTCCCAAGTAGAGTAACACTTTCCTACAATATATATGGCTGATAATTTTACTGAAAGAAAAATCAAAAAACCATGGACATTATATTTGTGGTTTTTCTAGCACTCAGAATGTATCCTTTTGACGTCATGTCTAAGTAAATAAATGTCCTTCTTCGAGCTATTATCAAACTAAAAATCTTCTAAGTTGATTATCTGCATCTAAATACAATTCCATTCATACTTATTCATATATATAGATAGATAGATAGATATGGATAGAGATATATATATATATATAGTTTTGCCTTGAATAAAAAAATATTTCATAACAAAAATTGTGATTAAATACTTCCACCTTGAAGTGCTCAAATTGTGCAATACTCTTCTGAAACAACTTGCTAGAATACTCCTTGACACCACTTGTATGATTTCCTTTATTTTAAAAATGTGCAATTAAAAAAGTATTTATCAAAATTTGCTGCCAGTCTTAAGTGCCCCTGTATGTTCACTAACAAAGACATTATCTACCCCAAGTAACCAACATAAATTATTTTCTGTATTTCTTTCTTCTTGAATTATGACTCATTATACTGTGTTTTTTTTGTGATAAATTTTTATAAGCTTTGAAACCTAAAGGAGAGAGTAGGAAATGTCATATCAAAAATATTTTTAACAGCATAACTTTCTAAAGTATGTAATTTCTTTGTTAACAATATTTCTACATATCATATAACTCTCAGGCAGCAAGAGAAATCAGTCCAGTTGCTTCAAAGAGAACTACAAACTCAACTACTTCTTCCTATGATTTTAGTGACTATTCATCTAAAATTCAGTGATGTAAAATATTGAATAAATTTTAATAATAGCTGCACTGTATTCACTACTTGAGAGTCCTCCAGTCCTCCATTCCCATTCAAGTATTTCACAATCATTTTGAACAGATGAATGGAAAGAGCTATCTAACTTTGACAAGGCTATCATCTCCTAGGAGGATAGCTTAAGAGCTATTTAATAGTTTTGACGTTCTAGATGCCTTAGACATAACTTCATGCATCAGTTGTTTACCAACTATCCTCTCAGGTTTTGTTTTGGCTTTTTTCATATTAAAAACTTCTATGGAAACTTATTTTTTTTCTTTTTTTATTAAGGCAATAATTTACCTTCTAGGCTCATTTTAGCTTATTCCTCTTATTTCTTATTTATCTTTTCAGAAAAATGTATTTGTGTTGTCCTTGTGTAATTATCTTGTATTTTTTGTCTATTTCCTGCACTGACATTTAAAAAAAAATAAAACACAAGACTATTACACATTAGACTAAAACACATTAGACTATATTAACACTATGAAAAAGAAACTCACTGATTTCCGCACTTTTTTTTGCAGAATCTAAATTTGGGAGGTTAGTGTTTGTCCATAAATTCTCCAGGAAGTTATGAAAAGAAGAAAACCTAGTAACTTTCTAATACACATACTTTATAGTTTTTGTTTTAAAAAACCAAGTGAATTTGACTTTTGTACTTGAAGCTAAATTAAGTCTTTATATTGGTTTTATGGATTTTGAATTTATTTACTTCCATCTTCTGAATGACTACAGTGGAGAACACGAATATTTTTAAAACATCACCCTCTCCTGAAGATAACCTGTCACATTCATTATGAAACAGTCCTTTAATTATACAGTTTCATACTTTTAAAAAAATACAACATAGCCTGTGTTATTGTCAGCACAAGAAGGCTGCACAGCAATAAATAGATCAGTCTAAGATTTCATTCTATCACTGTGACTCAGTGTGTGGTTCAGTGTCTCATTCACTAGAGACACCAAAATCAAAATTACACAAAGACCTCCCAGGCTCTTCCGTGGCATTAATCTGAATTCCAGATGTTGCATTGACTGGTAGGGTGACCTTCAGAAAATCATTTTCCCTTCCAGTGTCTGAATTTCGTCATTTGAGACACCTTTGTTGGTAAAACACATGAAGACCTAGTGATTAAAAACAAGGTATATATCCAGTAGTAATTAAGTAAAAGCCAGTTATCTTGTACTTACAGTGCCCATAGAGCCAGCAGCACACTCACCAGTCTGGGCACAAAGACCCATGACAGTGACTACTGGCTTTGGTATTATATGACTATCAAAGAAATTATCTTCTCTAGAGATGCTGACAAACACCAGATTAGAGTGAGGAAACTCAACATGAGGTAAAGAGGAACACTAAAAGCAATGGACTTCTGAATGTTCATTCATCCTTCACTTTGTGTTCTCAGTGAACCTGCTGACAAGGAACTAATTTTACCACTTTTTTTTCCTGGTTCCAGCTTCTAAAGAAACTCAAAAATATACTCAACGTATTTAATGGAGTTGTATGTACAGCCTAAAGACAAAAATACAAACAGTAGCAGTGAAAGAAAATAACCAAGTAATGGGGCTTATTTCTGGTTCTCATCCTAAAAAGCCCAGCTGTGTGTGGACTCACAGTGGCAACAGTGATAGACAAAGGTGCAAGAGGGAATAGAGGAGCAGGAATCTGCACTGCTGCCACCCACTACACCCTTACAGAAGATGATCTTTTTGCATGAAAATATATTCTGTAGTGATAATACTTTCTGAATCATAAAATGACAAAATTGCTGCTAGAAAAAGAGACTGCTAGATATGTAAGCATATCAAAGAGAGATGGTATTACAAAAGACTCAGAAAGGATGTGAAACCTCACTTCCAAGTACTTATGAAATAAAGCATGCTTAAAGAAACTTCTGCTAAAAATGAGTAAATAGCACATGATTATGCTTTGCTTCTCTATTTTAATATAAACTCTCCAATCTAATAAGTTAACTTAAATTGAGAAAATATTTCTGTGATGCTTAGTATTATAATTTCATACAGTATACCTTTGCTTTTTTAATTTAGATTTGGATCTTCCATTCACTATTTTCCAACTTGTTTTCAGAATATGACTTCAAAATAAGACTCCAACTGTGAATTAAAAATTACTTACAAAACCAAATAAAGCTCATTTATACCACATTCTCCTCCTTCAACCATTGCAAAATAATAATGAAAAGGAAAACCAAAAGAAAATAACCCAAACATAAATTAGTACAGGCTGTCAATATTACTCCCAAGAACTGTCTCGAAACAAGCATCAATTTTGTAAAGGAATGGGCTGGGACTTAGATCTGGGCATTATCAAGTGTGACATTTCGGGTTGTGCTTTACAAAAAATTAGGAAGGTAACTGAATTGCTCACTGGTCTGTATCTAGACTACAGTTTATTCTGAGTAGGGATTATTTCTTACAAAACATTTGTGCAGCACCCAGTCTGATGGGATAAGTATCTTAATTAAGATGGATAGAATTTATTCCTATGAAAACTGTGAATGCATACATAAATATGAATAGCACAGCAATGGGAATAGAATTTATTCCTGTGAAAACTGTGAATGCATACATAAATATGAATAACATAGCAATGGGAACAGATTGGTGGGTGGGGAGGAACTTGAAAATGCATGCAATAAGAACAACAAAGCAATCACTCAAGAAATCCCTCCAAACAATACTGATTTGCCTAACTATGCTGAAAGCAAAATACAGGTAGGGGGCCTTAGTTTCTATAACTGGTTATACAAATAGGCACATGAACAGTGCAGAACTCAGTGCTACTGAGTCACAGCATTTCTGTGCCACAAACACATGCAGCATTCATAGATTTCACAGCAGAAATCAAGATATTGAATTATTTTCCCTTACTTTTAATGTACATCACATCCAACTTTTTAAAAGTACAGTGTTGTTTTTCTCTCTGTAACCCTCCTGTTCTCTTATTGCAGCAAACATCCACAAATGTCAGTTAAAGGTTCATTTATTTCCTTGATGATTTCCTGTAAAACCTGTGACTCAGCATGTCATCTGAACCTGTTACTCTGTGTACTGAGAGGACATCGAACACTTTTGCAACTGTGCTCCAGCTGCACACTTTCCACCTCCTTTTTCTGTGAGCAATGCTAAAGTCATCACTGAGCCTGGGCTGATCATTACCCTGTGACTAAATGGAGCCCTGCATGTGTGAGTGCACACACACTCTCTGCTGGAGCTATTGGCCTTCTTTATTCACTAGAAATGCATCCATTTTTTCTCTGATCACTACGGCAGAATGCTTTCTTTTCTCACAATAGTTCTCATGTTCACTGCTTTCCTGAGTGATTCCCTTGCATCACTACCCTGCAATAATTCTTTCTGAATTAGATCAATTTTTTAAAACATAGGTTTCTTTTCAAATGCAGCCTGGAATAATTCAGATGTTAATTTTTGAGTATTTATTAGAAATATTTGTAATATTCTCCTTTTTCATACTTATGATGAACCCCTTCAGTCCGAATGGCCAGCTATTTAGCATCACAGACCTAGGACTAAAATCACTTCACTCTAAATGAACCTTTCTCACATGACTTCTTCCTATTTGCTCTTCCAATTTCTAAAAAGGTTTGGCTTCTGAGTTTTCAGAATATCTTTTGTTTCCTAATGCAACTATTTCTGGAAGCTACTTATGAAGTTTTTTGGAGTTTATTTGAGGAGGCATTCAAAAGGCATACTTTAATTTTGGGGTTCAATATTGAATTATCCTAAATTTCTGCATTTAGGATAAAGAGAGTTCTTCACTCTGCAGGTTTAAACAGAATCTGCTGTAGAGCATATCTCTATCCAAAATAGGAAGATTGTGCTCTCTAATTTGTTTTCTTGGCGTGATTTATCACTTTACAAGCCTTTCTTCTGTCTTTTCATTTCCAGTCTAGATTTCTTCATATGGGAAAGTATTTTTGCTTTTAATAGTTTTTCCTGCCTCTCTCTGAACTCTAACTGCCTTCTCTTTGAAGATAAAATCTCTCCAGAGGAATACAGCATTCATGGTGAGGATTCATAATTTGTATATAATCTCTCAGCTTTCTCTATTCATTTTTAGTATGATCCTTTTCCTCTTACTGTACTGTGATGAGCCTGATTTTGGGGACACAGAAAAGAAAGCACTCATTATTTTGGGCCCTTCTTGTACCTTTGTTAGTAACAAAATATCTTGCTGGAGAGATTTAGGCTGAAATAATTTCTGTTTCTAAAGAGCTTTGGAGAATGATCAAGACAGCTTTACACAAGGACCCATGTGTATTGCTGGGATCAGTTCTTGGGAAGGTCAGAACTCTCCTCTACAGAGTTATTCTGAAGAGCACAAGTGCAGAACAACAAAATCATCTGACTGTAACATCTACTTGACCTCAAGAGCTGACTGTTTTGAAGTGTATTTTATACTTGCTTAAGTAGGAAAATTTCTGGCAGGAAAAGAACTTAATTTCTCCTTCTGCAACACCTTGAATTTCTGTACCATGTCTTTTGGAAGAGGAGACTGCTGGCTGCCAAGGAGAAATCCCTTATTCCACTCCCTGTGCTTGTGCCAGGCTGTGGGACCCAGCTGACACTTCCCAGACCTCCTTTGGGCAGACAGGAGGCTTTGAGTTTAATCACACCTATGCAGACTTAAAGTTCTCTTTGCTGTAGGCAGTACCCCTAAACTTACCTGTGCCAGCTTGAATTGAACTATGGTATGCTTATTATAGCTCTCACAGTTTTTCTACTTCAGTCCAAGTATATCTTTATTTTTTTAAAATTTACTTAAGAAGTTATTGTGTAACATTTTCTTTCTGAATGGATCCCCAAGTTACCTCAAACTGTCTCTCTTCCATGACAAAGTGTGTTACTTATTTTTGTTTAATGTATCCTTTCCTGGTACATATTTAATTGCTTTTTGAAATAGAACACTTCTGGTGTGGCATAGAAAGGGGCTTAACTTTGCCAAATCTGATAAAGACTTTATTAACCACAACAACTTCAGATTTTGTGCCATGGGTCAGAGGACCAGACTAATTCCACAGTTCAACAGGACTCTACTGAAATTATTCTCATGCTTAAAAAATACAACAATGTTAACTTGTTCACCACCTGAACAGAAATATTTTAAAGTCTTTCTGAAAGCTTTATGGGTTCTGGCACCCTAATTCTGCAAATTATGTCTCTGTTCATTAGGGCTAAGTTTCACTTGCACAACTTTACTCCTGGTCAGCAGGCATTTTACTGAGGCTCTTTAAGGCCAAAATTACTATGCAACAAGTATTCTCCAGGTTTATGTTCTGCTTTAAGGTATGTAAAGAAACAGTCTAACTGGGGAAATAAAGAAACACTATGGTTAAAAAAATAGATTTGAAAGAAAAGGTATTAACCTGTGACAGAAGAGAAGTGGATTCTCTGTTTGAACACACTTTCTGGAAGCTACTGTACCAATCACTTCAATTTACATCTGCAAAGAGAATGATATGACTAACTTCCAGTAAACTCCTGACAGTTAGGGCCCCCCCAAATTATTTTTTTTGAAAGTAAGTCTTCTTTTTCTGGATCTCCAGTATCTATCCACAAAACAGGCATTACTATAAAACAGCATTTCTTCTGAAGCAGCTCATATATTCCAACTAACATCCACAGTATAGAAAAACCTAGACAGTAATGGTTGTGTGTGGTAACTCAAATAGAGAGGAGGAAAAGAGACCTAGAGAAATACATTTCAGTCCCAAAGCTGTATTTGTCTTTAACATAACAGTCCCAGTGTCTCAGCAGTCACAGTTTCTCTGACACAAACTGCTGCACTATGAAGATTCCAGAAGAACGAAAACCTTAGTGACTCTATTAGGATGGAAAAAAGACTAGCAGCAAGGCTATAGGAACCTACCCTTCCTTTGAAAATTAATAGAAAGAAGAAACATTTCATTTGAAACAGAGTCAAAGATTTTCTGCCAAAATATTGCTGTCATTAAGTTTTATGCATTTGATTTACTGCTGCTTCCTGCTGCTCCTATTTAAACTCTCCTTTCCAGCAGGCATATAATCAAAAACATACTGTGTTCCAACAGCTTGCTTGTCATGGCTATTTATAGGAAATAATTACTGATAGAAACTTTAAGAGAAAAATAAAGTCCTACACATGCAATTATTTGGAAAATACTGATCAAATTCAGTTGGATCAACACTTCACTACAAGATCTGAAGTTCAAGGCAGAATTGAATCACATTTTATTTATTTTTAGTCCCTATTTCACATTGCCTCACTGAGAATCTACAGTGCCGTTGAATCCTAGCATGTCACAGAGATGTGAAGCGAAGAGACATTTTTCCAGCATCAAGTTATTTCATTAGGTATGAAAAAAGTTTTCTCTTTATGAACTCTCACATTGGTGAGAGCAGTTGTCATCTGCTCAATTTATTTACAATATATTCTAATAAACAGTGTAAAATGGGTCTTAGGTTTGATGACAGCAAAAGCTTTTGAGAAGACATTCCTTGAAGTTCCAAGAATTTGGAAATTTCATGTTCTGCTCGAAAATAAAATGTGCTTGTTAAAAAGTTCAGTAATATAAAATGGAACAAATCATCATGTATGGTGTTCAACAGTCTGCTGAACAGATGGAGATTTAAGGCTGCAAGACTGCAAATTAAGGAGCACCCAAACATTTTCAAGAAACATTAATACAGCAAGCTTGTGACAGCACCAAACCCCCTTATTTTAACGCTTCTCAAGACTTAAGCCTCTTGTTTCATGATGAAACAGTCAACTGTATTTTTGCAAGCTAACTGTCTCAGTACACTAAAATTGTAACTAAAATTGTAATGAGAGACAATGATTTTAGGAGACCTGGCAACAGACTGCTGGGGGACAGGTACCACGAGTACATGTGCCTACAGATGGAGTTAATGAAGGTTTCACATACTAGATACCCTGATGTGAGGGAAATGGATACCAGCACAAAGAACTCCAAGGAAACAGGCTGCAAGAATCTACTTCGTTATTAAGGGATGGTGTAACCCTACAGTTAACCTGTTCCTCTGGTAACAGTATAAGGAATCCAAACCCAACTCACATCCATAAAGGTGCACAGAAACTGGAGAGCAGCTGTGTTGGTCAACCAACAAATTACAGGCAACAGGAAAGTCCATCTGTCCATCAAAGCTCTGATGCATAAGGTATATGCTGCTATTCTGTTACCAACAAAATAAACCACAGAGTATAAACTAGGTAGTCAGAAAAAGTACATCCTAGCAATCCAACAGATTTTCTGTCAACAGGGAAAGATCCTAAGACCTTCTGGTATTTTTATCTTGCCTTTGTTACCTATGAACACATAGTTATTAAATAAACTGGGAGACAAAGAATAAACTTCTATCAATGACCTACACTCAGCAGCAGCACTTCATTTTTTCCAGGGTTGAAAATAAGGCAGCTTTAACACAGCCAGCTGGCAATAGCCCCCAAGTATTACTTCACAGGAGATGCTGAACTTACAGGTTCTTCTGAGTAAAGAGAAATACATCTGTATTTCACCAGCATACTGATGAGCCTCCTTTCTAAATTCTCAAGTGGTGGCTTTACAAAGCATCATAATAAACTACCTGTGAGACAGAATATGGCCTTAAGGACTGCTGCATTTCAAAACAGTTGATGATGACATACAGTTGTCTGCCAGCACCTGTTAAGTCTTTCTCAGAAGTGCATGAAGAGCGAGAATAGCCTCCAACATATCAGCAACGTCCCTCAGTCACCAAAGCAATAAACCACAATCAAACGGTTTTTTAGCCATTCAGCAGAAACGTGATGATGAGGCAACCTAGATCTGGGAGTGAAGAAATTAAAGCAGACAAAGCACCTAGTACAAAATACACAGCAAAGCCAAACTTGGCCCACAGGCTTTCCAAATGCCCTTGACAGGCAAATTCAAACTATTCTTTACTCTTTTTTTTCCAAATGGAAGAAATCTTACTATTGCTGAAGTCAAAAGCAATACTCTCCATTTAACAGTGCCTGTAATTCATCTGCAGGAAATTAACTGCCAGGATTTAAAGCATTTTTCCTCTTGGGTAATACTTGGAACATTCATCAACTCTGTAGCAGGACCCCAGAACTTCTGCTTAGTTTTCCTCTTGGTAGTTAAATAGTGCAGTAGCTTCTACGTTGCTACATTTATTTACATTTTTAATAACAGAATAATAAACTTTCTACTTCCCCTATATTGATGGCCTTTTCTCAGTCTGAGCTCTTTGTGTTTCCTTCATGTTTCTGCAGCTGTTAGTGAGAAGCTGCTTTGGAACGTTTTGAGTATTCTACCACTTTCTGCTTAAGAAACATGATTCTAGGAACAGACAAGGCAGCTGTCAGGAGTCTATTTCACAGATGCACTTGGAATAATGTGAAACCATTTTCAGCTGGAAATAGCTGGAATAAATATGTAATATCACCACTGAAAAACGGCAGGCTTAGGAAAAAAATGATGATGAAATCAAGAGTAAGCAACAGCACTGCTGAAATGTGTTTTGGTGTTCAACATGCCCTTCCAGAACTTTGCACATATCTCAGTTCTGTTTAGCTCTACATGTCCACACTCCCTTTCAGGAGGCACCAAGCACAGAGGCAAAAGGAGACTTAATACAACAAGACAGGAACTGACGTAAGGCTATCGACAACCTAGGCCAGTGGCACATCAAGCAGTGCAGATTTAATGCCTTGTTTTACCTATCAAACTCCACATTTTATAGGGCAATAAAAATATTTCCTTGATTACACAATAGGTGGACATTCAGTTTTGCTGTTTACATCAGGAATTTGCCTACGCTCCAGTTTCTGTTGTGTTAACAATTATGAGACTCACAAGCCAAAGTGTAGAGAACAAAGATTTAGATGTTGAACACTCTTATCTGGTTATCCAGAGTCTACACTGCAAAGCAAGTTTGATTGCAGACAATAACATTTCTCACAAGCATGTTTAATAAGATGAAATATTTCTGGATCACTTTGTGTAGCTGGATGAGAATAAGTGAGTTTATTATTTGTTACTTTCCAGGTTTATCTGTATTCAGGTAGCACCCACCTGTGTATAGTATTTTACCTGAAAGTTTTGCTCATGTTCTCCCAGAGAATTTCCTAATCAAAGAAAACATAGTACAAGAAAGACTCAGCTTATATAAAAATTCAATTAAGCACTTTTGCTTCAAGTAAGAGGCTTATTCACAGTGCTGTAAGAACAGACTGAAAAAGCACACCATATTGAGTGGATAGAGAATCCATAGCTAATCCTATATAAATGCAGTAAGTGAAAATTCCAGAATTAACAAAGTGCATTTTCTGTTGCACATCACATTCCATAAAGTATTTATACTGTAAGCTGCTTGGAGCAGAGACCTGACACTGTTAATTAGTCTATAAGAACCACGTACATTAGGGACCACATTTAAGGTATTTTCTTCTTTTCAAAGTTAAGAGGAAAAAAATTGATTTCACAGTTCTGCTATGAATTAGAGGCTAAGGAACAGAAAGCAAAATCTCATTTTAAATAATGTAACTGATTACTTGGATTTTGTTTTTGTGATTTTTTTAAAAAATTGTGATTTACTTTAAATTATAGAAAAGCACTTTTTGGGGTTTGAGTTTAATTTTCAAAAAGGTGTTCACATCTAAAAATCTCCAGTCTCTTCCAGCTACACCACCTGCCTAGTAACTGAAAGAACATTCAGGATCACATGTTCAGGACACATCCAGAGCTATAGCAACATTCACAATTTCTACAATCATTAAGGGACAAAAATATGTCCTAGATAAAAAGCTTTTATTAAATCAAACACTTGGTTGGGGTCTACAGAAACAATAATTACTGGAACAAGTTTTGGTGAACTTTGCACCATATAGATTTTTTTCTTAGAAAGAAAAGACAACATGTTTACGAACTTCCTTAAAACTCAAGAATAGGAAATTAAAATCTTCCAGGTGCTCAAATTCTTAACTAACTTTAAAAGTGATTTTTGAGAACAAATAATAAAAATCATGAACATGCCCTTATTGTTCCTCCTATTCTACTGACCACACTGGCTCTTTCAATACAACTCAAAGGAGCCAATCCAAAAGGACAAACAATTGAAAAAAAGAAAAAAAAAAGAAGAACCAGACTGGGCACACATATTAAAAAAAATGTGACATTGTGTAAGTTTATAAATCAAAATTAGTTGTTGTCTAATAGTTTTCACATGAGTTATTTCCATACCCAGGGCAGAACACCAATTGAAATGTTCTAACTACACTATGCCTTTGCCCAGATATTTTCTTCTGAGATTGTTAAGAGGATAAAATAGTATGGACCAAATGCAAAATTTTTTGACGAAAAGATATATCCATGATTGCTTATCTTTTGAAATCAACCTCTCCTAGAAATTTATAGAGTTTCCATATAGAAGTAGTTGCAGCAAATCAGACTCTGTTCTAATTTATTATTAGAAAGGGTTCCCATTCCTTTGGCAGCTTTGACCACATTCCCTTTACACTTTTCAGTCCATTCCTTCTCAAGCCATTCCAGCATTATCTCTCCCCTGATATCACTTGTTTTCCAGAACTGCCACACTTAAGATTCGAACCCAAATGCTCCCTGAGGGAGCTGAATACCCTTTGTTCCTATGAAGATGTATCATTATGAATACAAAACTATCACGAACAAAATCATTTTTCAAGAGCAAGACATGAGTGTATTTTGTTACAGCAAATAGAGAGCTATTGCAAAGGCAAGTACTTTGACCAACAGGTGTCTGCACACCTGGGAAATTCACAGTCAAATCGTAGGCAATTAGCAAGTACAGAATGCAATGTTCCTTTAAAAATCTCAATATACTAATCCCGACAATTAAATATAATGGCCTTTTATGTATTTCTGTATGAGCAGACTGTAAAATACTTGTGAATTTTTCAATTCTGAAAGTTCCATTTGTAGTTTAGTACCATTTCTAACACCAGTCCTGAAATGCTATTTACTACTGTGGTACTTTGTACATCCATGCTACTTTAAAAATATTTAAAACTAACATTTATTTTTTCAAGGATTTCCAAGGTAAGATTCCATTCATCAAAAGGCTGTAGGTCAGTGGTTTTCAGTCTGTGGTCTGTGATGCTGTAGGGTTTAAGCAAAGTTATCCTTATGAGGTTTAGACTTGTTCTTGAAGGGCCAACACCTACAGTGTGTGAAGCCGGCATCTGAAATTGTTAACTACTGCATCAGCAAAAGATAAATCACACCTCTATTAGCAGGATGAGGATCTACAGACCAGCCATCCCCCAAAAAAGAGAAACTGTTTAAAAGACGCCAAATATCCTGGATTTCCCTTAATACTCTCTTCATTATTTAGTCCATACCACCTACTGGATTTACTAGCTTGTCAGGCTGTCTTATAGGATCGGTGTAGACTTTTGCTTGTCGAAAAAATGTCACTACTTTTGCCTTTTTCTGCTTCAGAAAATGGGAAGAGATCACTATTCTCTAAAAAAGGACTAATTCTAACATTCTCTACTATTAAAATATGGATAAATTCTGACCTCTAACCTTTCCAAAGTGCTACAAGAGGATCATCACTGATCATCATAACTGGATGCTGTACCAGCCCCAAACTCTACCTGCAGATATTCAGGTTTTACTGCCTCTTTTGTTGCATCTCTGAAGAAAAAACTAAAACACTCTACTGTATAGAATGCAATAAGATAGTAGCACTTAATAAAAAAGATTAATTACTAAAGAAAAAGAGAGATATTTTCTTTCATGTCCCCACATAAAGCCATCTGGCAAAGCTAGTATGAAATAAATTGATTGTACTTTGTTCTGAAATATATGCACAAACAGATCACATTCAGCAGTTTCATCAGAAATAGCAGTTTTAGTAATGAAGTAAAATAGGGCTTACAATTTTCCTAAATGGTACCAACTTGGACTGAAACTGATGGAATTTCAGTCCAAAAAGTACATCCAGGAACCAAGATCACAAAGCCAAGGAAGATTATGCAATTTTAACTCATAACTCTGACAACTTGTTCTTTGGACAGCTCCATTACCCATTTGTGCCGAACCAGGGACCTGAAGTTGAGCCCAACTGCAGGGAATATATTTTTGTCTTTCCTATAAGGTTTGTCCATTTTACTCAACATTAACTTTCTGAAAAGCCAACACATTTGCCTCTGGGTTTAGTAATATTGAGATGTAATCTGGACTTGGCATGAGTCCAGAGAGAAGAAAGGAATACAATCATTCCCCTACCTAAATTAAGTGGAGTAAGTGAAGAAAGAAACTTTCTGATCAAAGCCAGATAAGAAGCCTTAAGGAGGAAAGGGGAAGACTGGGAAAAGCAGGTTGAAGGGGACGGAATGAATAGAAGGCTGGTAGGGAAAGGAAAAGGGAAGTTAGAAAGGGAGTTTCCTTATTCCAAATTTAGAAAAGGAGTGATTTGAGATGACCTATGAAACTTGATGCCAGACTGCAATCTGCTTTGCATAAACCCTGAAGTCAGTGGGAACTATGTGCCACGTAACAACTCTGATACCATGTCCTAGGTTTCTCAAAAGCTACCCAAAACATTTATGTTAATCTCTCTGAATTTCAGTTTCCCATCTGTCAAGTAGGAATAATAACAATCCTCTCATATGGATAATGTAAAAACAAATTCATTAATGTCTGCAGATACTGTAATAATGAGGATCATAAAACAGCACAACAGAAATACTAACTGCATTAGGAACAGGGTTTAATTAGCCTGTAGTAAACAACAAATGGGATTTTGCTATCTGTGTTTATATCTTAGCAAAATGGAATCCTGATATTTAAGAACTCACAGACTGTAAGCAATACCTGTAAGAGCAGTTAGTAAAAGGCACTGACCATATAGCCAAGAACACAGAGAATACGAAACATTGAACCAGAATTGAGAGGAAAAAGTAAACTCTGACTGTGTAACTTAAAGGCCATCTGATTGCTTATGTGAGGGAAAAGTAGGAATGGATAAAACAAAAACTTAATTCAGATACTTTTTTAAGATTTCCTTTGCAGCTTTCATAATTGCCTTTTAACTCAAATAATTGCCTTTTAACTCCACATTATGTGTGTTCTCATCCTTCAGGCACTCACAAATCTTCCACATTGACACTGTGTGCACACCTGTATATATATATATTAAGTAATTTTCAGTTAAACAAATAAAACACATCTAGAATGAACATATTCAGTGCTACTACATGATGACGTTAACAAATTCACTTATAGCATAAATTATTCATGTACAATAGCAGCTTGAAAATGTATTTTTCAATTCTTTTGAACTTAGACTAATCTTAAAACAACAAATGATGAAAGTTCAAACAAAAGCTAATTTTATTTAATGAACTAACCAAGGAGGTATTGTGAAAGTATTGTGCAACCAAATGCTAAGCTAATTATTGTGAGAACAAATAACTGTTGCCATAGTTACTGAACAGTGTTTTCCTTCCATAATTACTTTTATCTCTTCAATAAATCTTTGTGACGCAACAAATATAAAAAGTTGACTGTAAAATGACTATTATGTTTTGAACAGCATTAGTTATGAGTGACCTGTCATTGTACTTCTGTTCCCATGTTTGTCAGAGGATAACAAAAGACAGGTATTTGCTCAAGTTAACAGGGAAACAATTACAGCTATAGCTTGGCTTCTGGACTGCAGTTCAGGTTGTTGATTTTTAACATAGACATTTTCTTTTTTGTATCAAACACATTTGTGTTGATTTGTTTGTCTTTAGACTGTAAAGTATCAAGAAGGTTGGCTTGTTCTCTCTTTTTCCACCATTAATGTGTTATATGTTATGTTAGTTCACAATAGGTGATGCAGTGAACTCTACAGTAAGTAAAAGCTAAAACCAAAATTTAGGTCATAAACAAGTGAACATGAAAGCCAACATCAAAAGCATGTATCACTGCTGAGTGAAAAAAAATCGTCTGAATGAATGCCCCCCTTAGGGAGCCCAGTCTGTATTATGCTATGGATTCCACTACTGGCTTCTGCAAAAACTGTCCTGAACTAATAAATGCTCTATGTTTTCCACATTTTTATGGCCACAGCTACACCAGTGGATTTATGACTAAATCTAATGCCTGGAATTAATCTCAGTTAAAAAAGGTCTTGAGAAAATACTAGTTTTGACTGGCAAACTCCAGATAATAAAGACAAATAGGGATACCACAGAGTAGGCTATTTGAAATTTTCCAAATTCAACATTTGAGCACAGACATTGAAATGAAATTCCCAATATTAGAAAATCAATGTCTTTTAGACATTTGTATTAAATGGTATTTCTCTGCTTCTCTGATACCCTGCAATGTCATGTAACTCCTGCCATCTTACATAGAATGCTGCAGAAAGTCCCACAAACCAGATGTGGCTTCAAACATGTTTCTGTCTTAAATTCATGACTAACTGATTATCAGATAAAGTTAGCCACAAATTCTAAAGTGAAAAACATAATGTTGACCAATCTCATATGTTTAATAAAAACACCTTGTGTATTCATACACCTTTTTTTTTCATGTCACCAGTATGTTTCTGATTTTCTGATGAATTTCTGAATTTCTCAAACACAAAACAATCTGTACACAAAAGCATTGTACAAGGTGTTCCAAATTTTCAGCTCCAGAGGCAGGAAATCTGGCCACTGCAAGGTCCACAAGATTCAAAGTCAATGTTACATGAGAGAGGCTCTGTTGCCTTTATAGTTTCTCTGACTGTCCCAGCAACAGACTATAGGTGTTCTAAGACTGGGAATACGGCAGCCCAGAGAGGCAGGAAAGAGGTCTCACAAGGAGAGGTTGTGTTAGAGCAGTCTTAGGGCTCCTAAAGCTGAAAGTGCCATTCCTGACAGTTTCATAATGTTTACATAAACAAGAACATCACAGTTCAAGTCAACACTGGGAGATTGTATAGCTTTTCAGAGCAAAAAGTTGTCCATTTTTCCCAGCAAGTATTTTCACAATTTTCAATACATAAGGAATTTTCTATTTTAATCAGTTCAGCAAACAAAAATCGTATTTTTGGCTGTTTTCACCATATTTGTCAAGCACAAGAACAAAAGAAATAAGGTGGAATTTACAACCCAAAGGAATTTCAGTTCTAAAATAAGCCTTACAAAAAGTTGCAATGGTTTCTATCAAGTTTAGATCTATGCAAATTCCACAATGTTCTTTAAACTTTGCAGGTCAAAACACCACCATTGTTCCCCGAGGAAGCAGCACAGCTCACAAAGGGAACAACTGGCACAGCCCATCTTCACATTTCACTGATTATTGCTGCTCCTATTGCCCTCCCAAAGTCTCATGGCCCCTGTGCAGCTCAGATCTGAGCCTAGAACAGAGAATCAAAACTCTGTGCCATTTACCTTCCTGCTTCTCAACTGCATCAGAATCTAATGTATTAAGAATAGAAACAAGATGTATAAAAATGCATGTTCTCAGATAGTTAACAGAGGAATTGGGTAACTGAGAAGGGTCAGCATAGAAAATAAGCGCTTATAAAAAAATATTTGAAACCAGCAAAGAACAAAGAGGAAATCAGTTCTACAGTACTACAGTAAAGAATATTTTTAATAGTGCTAAAAGGGACTCTAAAAGCTGAATTTTGGATCACATGTCAATGACTCATGCAATCCTGGATAATTTTTTCCTCCTTTCTAATTTTTCCAGCCCAGTAAGAAGCTTCATTATTAATTTACCTAAGTTTGAATGCTCAACTTAAACTAACCTTTAAAACATTTTTCAGTGCTTCTGTAACAAAGCCACCATCTCAACATCACTGCCTGCACTGTCACTTACTAAAACTATTTCTCCCATAGAAAATAAAACACTCTATCTGTTGCAAGGATAATTGTTTAAAGAGACAAGTGAGTTAATTACATTCATGTCACCTTGTAATAATGAAATTTTAGAAAGCTAAAAGGCCATAAACAAATAGCCAATAATACATGCTGCTAATAGCCTAAATAAATCCTCACAGTCCTTACTCACAGCAAATGTGTTTTGTTAGAGAAAGGAAGAATTGTATTGCAAGAATTGTATTCATAGGAATTACAGTATCAACTTATTTTACATCAATTCTATATAGTGATTGAGAACATTCATTGTTCTAGTCCAGGGTATGCTTGAGGTGGAGACACTTACTGTAGCCAATAAAACTTTTTGTGTTTTCTTTGAATATTCTTCAACTTATTCACTTGACTACAAGACTGTGCAGATCTTGTACTGTGATGGATTTTAGCTTTGCTGGTATTAAACTGAAAGTATTCAGTGTATTAGACAAAAAAAATTCACAAGGTTAAAAAAATCCAGTCTGCACTCCCTGTACATGGGAGCACATTTTGTGCTGTCAGCTGAGATGCAGTTCTTAAAATATTTTTTTGCTTCTTAGAACACTTAAGTGCACAAAGTTACACAGACTTACACAGAGACAGCATCTCTTCCTTCATGCATCACACAGACCTTGATTAAACTTTGAGCACCAGCTTTTAGTAATATTGAAACCTGTTTCTTCAGTAACCTGACAGAACAAAATCCTTACGAACCCAGATGATATGAGTGGATAACCTCTGCCAATACAAGCCATACCATGCCACCAGACAGCCCTAGGAAGCAGAAAGCCCATTCAGTGTGCAAAAGAGGTGAAGTGAGGAAGAAAAGTTGAATAGTAACTGAAAGAAGGAATTCAGACTTCAGTTGCTGAGAAGATTATTAGATTTAGGTCAACAGCTTCACTGGAGTGATTTCTAAACTTTTCTTTCATAACCTCACTTCTAGGACTACAACCCTATTTTCACTGCAACTTTTAATAGTGTTCATACTTAGAAATCTTATCTCTCAATAGTAATTTTTAAGTTTTCATAAAATTTTACAAATTTACTCCACAGCATTAGACACACACAAACAAAATAAACAACTACTAACTCTGCACACACTTGCATCACTTGTTTAATGGAATTTCCCTTGAATTCTATCGGTGTAAATGAAAAGGGGGACAAGACTCTGCATCTCTTAGATAAACAGAAAAAATTCTTTGTACAATTACATAAAACTCACTTTGCAAAAAACTTCTTCTAAAGATCTTTTTACAATTTTACTTATTTCCTTGCCTGATTGGCTTTTAACCAAATGTAGATGTTTTCCTTGACCTATTTTCAAAGCTAAGTAATCCCTAAATCCCCCAGTTATGCAATCCTGAAGGATTAAACGTTTGTCATGAGAGTTTGGATTTGTTTAGACTGAATAAATTTCAGTGGTTTACATACAGTTCATTGATTAAACTACATTCATAGAATGCTGGCTTCTTGTCACAGGAAGCCTGCCAAAGTAGCTCTATTTAGATGTATATAAGCTTCTGCTCATACACAAAATATTAGCATGTGGTGCACCTTGGAAAAGAATGTGGCTCTTTTTATATACAACATTTGTTCCACCTCTGCAGAAGTATTACCATAATATAATATCTATATTGCAGTACCACCTGAATGCCAGCCCGGTCAGAAAACCCCTGTATTATGTAAAATGACAATCTCTGTTCCAAAGCAATCAACCTAAAGGGCAGGACAAACCAGGTAGAGGAGATAAACAAGTGGTTTGGTCTGGGGAAGGTGGCAAGGACAGGGTCACAAATAATAGGATGCACAGGATTTGCAGGCAGTGAGGAAGAACAATCCCCACGTGCCATCTGCCCACCCATAATTAGATTAAAGTTCTCTCTATGCTGTGCAGCAGAGCAGTTTTGAAGAAACACTTGGAGGAGACCAGGACCTTCTCCTATGTCTTAGAACTTCTCCTGTGCCTAGTAAGGTGTCATGAGACAAAGAATAAAGATGCCCAAGGAGATGCCCAAGTGTCAAGGACCTAGTGAAGTAACAGGTCACAGATAAAAAGGGCAAAATCATCACAATAGTATATTCTGCTTGGTTTTTTAAGGTTTTGCTCACACAATAAGAACATTCTTTCCAAGTCACCTTCATGATGGTTTAAGCTAACTGGTTTTACTTCTCATTTACAATGAGCTCGGAACTGCTCTTTCCAGTTACATTATCTTAGCTAAAAAAAGTAAAACCTCCATTTCTTGGCACTGAATACTTGCTTTTTACGTCTTAGAACACACTGAGATCATCTGCTGAGAAATGAAAATGTCTTTATTGTAAGTGTGAACACCAAGAGAATTATTTGGAAGAACTGAAAACATATTTTTTTAGGGTGAAAACACATGAACTTCTCTAAATCAGGGAGTCAATAATATTTCTCTTCCTTAGACATAATGATCCCTGCTTGAGTTTCTATCCTTTCTTCTAAAACAGTCTGTCTGTCTCTCTTGGGACAGGAAATCAGAATACATGACCTGCTTTCATCAGTTGCTGCTTTCACCTACCGTAAGCAATTGCTGTTTAAAACAACGAAATGAAACAGTCATACACAATTCACCTTCAAACCTTCTAAATATACAGAGTCAGAAATTATTTCATGCATCTAGTATAGTGCCCTTCAATTCTAAAGTGAAGAACTTGGGATTTCATTATCACTTCATTCTGATAAATGAATCACTTTACGATATGAGCAGGGACTATGCAGTAAGCAGCGATGAAATTCAAGTTTAGAAAAAACAGTTATAGCATTGCAACATAGCTACTGAATATAAAATGCAAAAATAGTACTTTCCATGTTCTGTAAATTTTCTGTAAATACAGTGTTTTGCACAATTACATGCTCTATTCTTTCTGGAAATGTAATTTTCAGTTTCCACTAGGACAGGAAAAACAGCTCACTGAACTTGCAGCCTCAGAATTGCAAAATTTTGTACGGATAAGCCAGTTCTTAAAAAGAAAATCACACTGCTTGTTCACATTATGGGTGGGTACCCCAAGTGGCTGCAAAACATGACTGAAACCATTACCACTACACCTGCAGATAACCACAGCTTTACAGTAGGTACTGACAGCTGCAGATTTGCTGTACTGAAGACAAAATCTGGATGAAATTCATAGCTGCCACAGCTGTGTGCCTGCATTTGTAGCATCCCAAAACAGAAATACTGATCAAGGATGAAAAATAGCTGAGTGAAACTGAAAGCAGAAAAATTAAGACAACAATTGAAAATAATGGAAATTAAGGAAATTAAAATTAAAGGAAACTAAGCATGTCTAGGGCCTTGAGAAACAAAAGGAGCTGTGCTAGTACATATTCCTTGTGCTGGGCAGCCATGCTAATATTCATCAGAATGCAGCTTAATCAAAGTAAGTAAAAAAATCAAAAAGTAGTGGTGAGCAAGAAGATTAATACAAAATCCATTTCCTGGAAAATTAGTTCACCAAAGTAAACCAAGAATACAAGATTAATAAAAAAGCAGCAAAGGCTTTTTTTTGTGTTTTGCTCCCCAAAATTTTAAAGCAGGTATTTTGAGCCTAAAAACTATGGGGTTTTTTCCCTAAATATATACAGTAATAATATACTATCAAACCAGATAGATTTATTTACTATTACACAAACTAGACTGCATATCAAACAGCTTTTACTGTAGGCTTCATATAGAAGAGTTAAAAAGCCTTGCTGGATTATCAACAGAATAAGCAGAAACCACCTGGAGCACAATTCCTGTTGTTCCTACTTCAACAGCAGGCAGGATTTAGGAGTACAGTTACAGGACTTGCCATTAGGGCTTTCTCAGGGTAAGTCCAGACTGAGGCATGATCCTCTCTGTACCTGGGGACACAGCACAGGGGCACTGGATACCCAGGTCCTCCAAACCAAACAAGACTTAACATACAGAGAGGGCTCTGGTGACAGGCTGCTTCTCAAGGAAAGGATCTTCTATGAAGATCTCAAGCTGTGATCTAGGTAGAAGGCACTACCACTGTGAGAAACTTCAAAACACATTTATCAGCCATTGACCAGAAGAGAAAAGACCACAGGGTTGTAAAGCAGGGAAGTGAGATATGTGGGGGACCAGCACAACACTCAACAGGAGTCGGTGGCAGACACAGTTACAGAAGTGGTTGTATACACAGCACGTAACACACACACATGCTATTTGAAAAAAATCCAGGAAAGAGGGAAAATTCCTGCTTAGACTGGTCACACTGGTAACTATAAAAGACCATAAATGCAAGTTTAAAGAATAATGGTCCCGGGTCAAGTCCTGAGGTAGATGTGGGTACATGCTTAGCTCATGTATTTTGCATTCTTCACTGTTTCTGGACAGACTTTGAATTACTTGATAGTACACTCAAACTTAATGCATGTAATTCCTAACACTTCTTACAGCTTTTTAAATACACTGGTATTTCCTTTGATATGTGCTTAAAATACTTACTTCTGAATGTAAAATTAATATATCTCATCCAAGAAAAGAAAGCCATTTCTACATTTGCTCTCAAACCTCAGCAAAATACTGTACAAAGAGCAATCAAATAGCTTCCAGTTCTACTTTTGAAGAAAAGGTAACTGAGAAGTAAAGAAGACTGTCAACGTCAAGAGAGGCAACAAGATCTGGGAAAATGACATTGTCATTTTGTCATACTGTCAATGGTTACAAAAGAATACCCACATACAATGTCTAACCAGGTGGAAGATACAATTTTGCAACAACAAAAAAACCCATAAAAACAGCCAAAAAACAATAAAAAAAAAAAAAGTTAACGTTTCTTTGTCATGTTTAATTCACCAGGTTTCACTTAAATATTAATTTTCACCTTAAATAATGTAAAACCAAATATTAAACCAAATATATGTGGAACTTTTGGAAGATCACTGTAGAGTAGGGATGACATTTACTTCAGCGTTGACCAGCATAAAATCTTGGCATATGTTGTGATGGTGTGAAGTGCTTTCTGTGGCACATATTTCCTGTACTATCTCATAAGCTTTAGTCCATGCAATATGCAAGGTTTTCCAGATTAAATTCTAGTGTTCCATATATGAAACATCCATTATTATTTAATTATTGTTCATTAATTAATTTCTACAAGGGCATTATGTTTTCGGGTTACAACAGTATCATCAATTTAGAGAGATTTCTAGAAAAAGAGCAGGACAGAAAACATTCATTCAAGTTTGCTCTTTTGTTCAAGACTTTGATTGTTTATTTTAAAGACAGTATCTTAAAACAATTTTTTGCCTAATGACTGCTTTTCTATTTTAAACTTTAAACAATCTGTTCCATGAACCACCTGGAAAAAACCGCACTGAAAAATAGTTGAAAACATTCTTTCATTATAATTCCTGGAAAAATGTGACAGTCATTATCTGTAATGAGACTTTCATATTTACAAGGAGTTAGTTTAAGTATCATGCTGATCTCCTCTCTCCAAGGAGCACTGAACTATCAGAATTCATTATGTTGCCCGTTATAATGCTGTTATTTCTTCTTGTAATGAGGACAGCACAAAAACCACACCAGAATAGAAGATACATCTGGTAAAACTGAAATACCATTTTACACAAAAATCTTTTTTCTATTCCGCATACTTATGTCAGACCTGCACTACAAGGCACTGGCTGAACACTGACCACAGCTTTCATGATCTACTCTCAAAGGGTGAGCGACCCACAGAGATAATATCGGAGGTTCTATTACTCAGCCACACATCCTAATGAGAAACTTTCCCATTTCTGCACCACAACCACTGACAGGTTGGCTCACAGACACACCTGTCTATGCCTCACCCAGGCAGGTCTATGGTTTGTAGGGATGATCTGAGACTACCAAGGCAGAGGAGCCAGGGAATGCTGCAGTGCCTTAGGTTTCATCATGGAGGTGTTCTGGGCTTTTATGCAACTGCATCTAAGGAGGTTAAGGAGCTGTAATTAGCACACATCACCTCGCTGTCACTGCAGCTAATCAGGCTGAAAAATCCCAAGTGTTTCCACTCCTGAGCAGTCCTGCTTCTTGCAATGGAATTTTCAAGTTCTTCTTGCTAATTGCTTACACTGCTTTCAGACTCTCTGGCACCATGGAAAGCTTCCTTTTGGTGTGGAAACAGGGTGGGGGGGAACGAGATTCTCACTATGGAAGTGACCTTTTCTCTCTGCTAGGAATCTCAGCAGAGGCATGGACTCTTCTGAAGACACCTACTGATATTAACAATACAAACCAATTTGAAGGTATATTCATTTTAATTCTCACTGAATTTAGGGGTAATCCTGGGCTCTGTCTACACTGTAAAGTGAACAGCTACTCAAAATATTCTAGGTGTCACATCTGGTACCACACTGCCAGCTGCCAGCACAGCTGCAGCTCAGGCTCAAAGCATCCAAATCATGATTACGAATAGCCAAGGTTATGTGATCTGCTGGTGAGTTGTGGTTGTTAGATGCTCAAATCTTACTTGCAACTGATCAGATCAGACCACATGATTGACAGCTTGGGATCAGGATAGCAGCCTCAAGCTTTCCTCATTGACAGCATCTCCCAGAGTGAGACCAAAGTGTGCACCTGAGCAGACCCAACATATACAGGGTGGATTATGTGCAAGTCTGTAGCTGAGAATGGGTTTAATAGTTCCTTTGTTATCTTGATCAGCCATTTACTCAAACTTGAGAATCTATATCCTATTAAAATGATGCCTGCTCAGTCTAAATGTGATGTTCCCAAATCACAGACACGGATTATCTAAGACCCAACTGTTGCAAGTAACCATCCAACCAGTTGCTCCTTCCTGGTTATGGCCAGTGTCTGTTGGGCCTCTCTTTCCCTTGCCTTCCCAGGACCAATGGCAAAATATTTTTCATTGCCAGTCTGGCCTTGTCAGCCTGCTCTCTTCAGACTGTAGAATACTGTCTTCATTTATCAGCTTCAGAATAATTTTTTACTGAAGTAATTTTTAAGATTACATGACTGTTTCACAATATGAAGCACAAGTGTACTTGTAGTAGAGTCACTATTCAGGGAATGTCATAAGCATAAAATAAATTCTAACAGCCAAGAACTAAATACTGTTTAGATATTTATATCCTTCTTATATCATATCATGTTAGCATGATTTTATTTTTGTTTTGTGGCTATCCTTGTAACTATACAATTTTTAGAAATGACATTTCATGAGTTCACCTTGAAAAAAAACAAACCCTTATAAACTAAACAAATAATTTTGTTCTGTTGCTATGTCAAATGGATGATATATAAATACAGGAAAACATACTTTTAATGTCATTCACTCAATATCAGAATTATTTTTTTACAATTAGCTGTATTGCCAACATAAATGCAAACTTTAAGTAGATCTGTACATAAGAGATTAATGAAAGGGTAGAAAATACAAAAGCTTCTGAATGCTTTTCTAGAGAATATAGTTTAAAGATGTCAAGGATAAATTCGCTATGTAAAAACAGGGCAGTGTACTATATAGTCATTGAGCTTGTAAGCTAAAAACAAACAAAAAAAAACCCAAAAAAAAACAAGCTAGCAATCTTCCTTTTTATTGAAAGGTCACTGTAATGCAATAGGACACAGTAAGCAGTTGTGAAATTAAGCCCTCCAGAACCTGGTTGCAGCTTTGGAATGTGACCATTGTTGTGCAATGGAGTTTGTCACCATCATATGAAAACCCCATTGGGAAATACATCTTTTGTTTACCTGCTCATCACAGATAACCATCAACTGATTCACATTCTGTAGTATTTTACTAAGGTCTAAAACAATACCCAAACTGCAAACATTATCTTTTTCACTAAACACCTCTACTAAAGAAATTTTAGAATAAGTTTCATCCATCCTACAAACAATACGTTTTCTCTTTTTTTGTGTTTCTCTTTAAAGAGGAGGTATGTCAACAGGCTCACAGCCTATTAAAAGCTTCTCTGTTCTTGCTACCTAGTTTTACTCATCTAAAAAAATACAATAATGATGCTGAGCTAGATATTCAGTGGAATATTAATCATGCTGATGTCTCAAGCAGAGGCTTGACCTTTGCTCAGGAGGAACAAGCAGCAAAAGCAAATTAATCCACACATTGAGACATCTATATAAGCAGAAGTATGAGCACATTGTTGTAATTAGAATCTCAGTTCTCTGGAATTCTGGTAAATCTCCGGGCACATCTACACAGGTGGGTGTGAAGAGAGCTCCTCTGCCCATTCCCTTGGTTGAATCCATGGAGGTTAGTGCTGATTCAGAATTTGTACAGCTACATTTGCATGGCACTGGCCTGACTAGATGTAGAGACAAGGCAGGCAGAGGAACTCAATAGGTCTGCACATGTCTGTAGACACTCATCCTGAGGTGCAGACTTTCCCCATCCCACAGAGGACAACATCATAAAGATGTTAATCAAACTTCTCAATGAGGGAGCTAAAGAGATACTCCAAGTTTCTATATAAACTAAAAATATGGGTCGAGACTTAGATTCCTAAATGTGGTTTTAGGAAATTAGCTTTGCAATATGCAGTGTTGCTGCAGCAAGTTAACCTTCAGTATCTTAATTTCCTCAAATAGCACAATTGATCTGAAATACAGAAGCTAGTTATGCCTTAAAGGAGGAGTTTTTAACTTGTTTTGTGAAAAGCCTGGGTCTTCACTCCCATCGTCTTCGGTGACCTGACTGCCCCAAGACTAAGGACTCTCATGACTTGGAAGATCTTTTCAATTGCAAACATCTGTTTGTCGTTTCTGATCTGTAGTTAATCCCAGGGCATATTTGTCCACTAACACATCACAGATACACCTGCCACCAGAAGTATAAAAGGCTTGCTATAGATTTTAAGTGTGTAAGAAACAAAAAACAGAGGCAATGAAATCTGCTAGACTAATGGCTTTTGAAAAAGGAAAGCATTTGGCAGCTGTTTAGAAATGAACATTTTAACACTCAGACTCTTTTCAAGAGGTGACAGTGATTAACAGTTCAGTGATGCCACTGGATCTTGTATGACTATGCTTGTGAATCAACCTCAGACAAACTGTAGCAAAAAAGGGCTATTTTTAAGATTAAAGGCTCACAGGACAACTTTAGTCAGAAAGGTTGGTTCTAATAGGGCACAGTTACATAAAAATAGTGCAACAGACAAAGAACAGTCTTTTCTGGCCATCTGCAGCTCATGCTGTGCAAGTAATTTAATGGCAAATTTGTTTAGTAATAACTATATTATGCACAACTCCACAGCAATAACGAATTACACCCTAAGCGTCCTATCCATTTGTTACATATGAAAGAGTTCCTCAGGTTAGATGTACCTGATAAAATCAATTTGAAGGGTGGGGGAAAAAGCTTCTACTCTGCTGTTGAAAGCGGTGAAGGACCAGGATATATCCACAGACCCTAATTTGTTAGTCCAAGATTCCTTTCACTTTTCTGTTGACAATTCACAGACACCATGGTGCCTATACTGCACCTCAAGGACATTTCAGGACTCAGGGAAAGCACGCAGCAAGATCTTCATCCTCACAGCCTCCAATGGTTAAGTGGGTATGAATTCTCTCTATGCACTCTGCATGACTTGCAGCTTTCTGCAATGTGTTCTGTTTGCTCTGTCGTGTGAAAATATTAAAGAAAATCATCTTGGACTCATAACTGGAACAGCAAGTTATTTGAGAACTGAGAGTTTTCACCTGTCATTTTAAGATGCACACATAACAGGAAGTTGGTTTCACTTCAACAGAGTATTTCATATGTATTTATGGGGGGAAAAAAAGTGATAACTTTGTAATAAAGTTGTAACTTTGTAATAAAGTTCTCCTGAAGTTCTAGACTATGCTTCCATGCGTCAACCTAGAACTCAGAACATGGTCTTCTGATCTGTCCTAGAGACTCCACTGCCTTGCCCTTACTCTGTCAATGTGTGAACATATACATGGAAACACTGCATACATGAAGGGAATAATTTGCTATAGCTTAATAGAGACATTACTTACATGATGTGTACAGAGATGCCCAAGAGATATCATGCCTTAGGCAGCTCCAAGCTTTCTGATGATCCTCTGAGCAGAAAAACCTCCTACACAGAGCTGTCTTTTAAAAGGCACAGTCTTACTCCTATCATAAATTCTCATGTCTATATTCTGCCTAACATGCCTGGAGGTGGGGCTGAGGCACAACCTATTCAGTAGCTATGAAGAGATTGCTAAAGAGCATATACCATGAGTAACTACTGAAACCATTTTAATAACAGGGATTTGGGGGGTCACTGTCAAAGAGGTAACACAGAAAAAAATCAAAATCCTTTCCCATTTTATACTGTTTGATATAACACAATCATTTTTTATTCTAGGTTTAGGAAAATAACATGGTAGCATTCTTAGTATGATTGTTAGGAAAAAAAGAAAATACTTTAAGCTAAATAAATTCAGTTAAATTTACTTAACAAATTTAAATTTTAAAGAGAAAGCTTCGGTACAGTGATCACAAATTCATGCTGCAATGAGACAGAAGAGTGCATATCAGGACAATGCTTAGGATGTCACTGTTAAGCTTAATTAATCATTCTTATTTCTCTCTTGAGTCATCATAATGAGATTTTTTAATAGGGAAACCACTTCAAGAGAAATTTTTGAAGTTGATGTTCTAAGAGATTAGACAGAGAAAATGCTTTAGCTTACAAAGATCCTGCACAGCACATATTATTAAATGTACAGATGAATGTAACTTACAGTCTCTATTTCCATAATCTGTAGTTAAAGGACGAGGTACATAGGAAGCTTTTGCTCCATGCCAATGGATTTTACATTTGTAGCTGGTTTGAACTTACATTATTTATATTTAGGTTGATTTTTGGTACCTCCTCTGAACACATGCAGAAGGTTGTATGCTGATAGCATAAGATTTTTCTTCAATTATCATAGCAATATTTTTAAGTAGAAAAAAATATGGAAAATGTTAAAGAATTTCCTTATCTATTTTCTAAGAAGTGGCTTTTAATTAGAAATAACATTTAGGTGGAACCAAAATTTTAGCTTAATGAAGAGTGATATTTGGCTTTGCCAGTGTATTTCAGGATCTCATCACATGGTTGCCTCAGCAAGTTGCTTTTGGTTTCAGCTCTCTGTCATTACCCCTTCCCATCTGACTGAAACCAGCTGATCTTTTTTAGGCATTCCCACAGTCAGCCAACAAAGTACTCACTGTCAGATACCCAGCGCCATATTTAGGGTGTGCCTTTTACATACAGAGGCCAATAGGAGCGCAGTTGCCTCATTTGGTCTGCCCTTCCAGAACTGTCTGCCCTCCCATCACGAAACCCTTGCCAACTCGAGAGAAAACATTCTCAGCCTACAGGCTTAGCTTTCTGATTCCACATATGCCTTTGCCGAAAATGCAAATCAATAATAACAATAAAGTTATTTTAATATATATAAAATATATCTTACATAATCTGAATAAAATGTAATTAGCTTTTAACATCCATGCAATCATTTCTTTATTGCAGCTAAAAAAATAATTCTCAGAACCCATCTCTTCCAGAATCTCCAAGAAAAATACTCTTCATTTCACCATTTTCTGATTCATTTGACTTTGGAAGAAAAATAAACACGTTGCTGTGCTGAATATTGTTGCACAAGAGAATTCACAAGAATGAAATGTGTTCAAAGTTCCTAGAAAAAAATGCAGCAATGCAGGCTGCCAACTTGTTCAATGTCAAGCTCTAGGCAGTATAGCAGGACTAGCAGTAAATGACTCATAGTGAGTCACGCTTTAGCTATTTTTGCTTTTAAAGTAATGCCAGGCGCTGTGTTAATATTCAACCCTGAGTAAATTTAGCAATGCAAGAAAACAAGTGTTTCCATGGTTGCTCCTTCACAATGTTTATGGTATATACACAGCCATTAGGCACAGGAATTAAGCCAAATTAAGAATATGGAAATGTTCCTCTTTCATTTACAACTGAATTTTGCTACACTGGGTTTCATGACTCACTCAGCTACTACTTTTTCCAAATCTAACAAAAATGGAAAGCTATAGCTAGCACACTGTTATGTTAGTGGTCAATAACCACTACTTTCCTCCAAATTACAGCTTGTGCTGCGTACACTGCTGACCTGGAAGCATAATGAATTTTCAGGACTAAACAAGACTGGCAGGAAGGCTTCACTAGTGAATCTAAGTACATCCATCATAGGTGAAATGTTCTCTGATACTTCTAATGAGGAGCTGGCAAAGCTAAAGC
The DNA here is from genome assembly GCF_971803275.1 of Cyanistes caeruleus. NCBI lineage: Eukaryota > Metazoa > Chordata > Aves > Passeriformes > Paridae > Cyanistes > Cyanistes caeruleus. The sequence goes on from NC_141701.1 coordinate 11,791,176, forward strand.
CAAAAAGGAGGATGGAAGGAGGTTGTGGCATCACCTGAAAAGGGAAAGCAGCTCCAGAAAAAGGAAGAAGGATGCTGATTGAGGCTGGGGAGCAGTTGGGTAAAATAAGAGAAGTGGTGATTAGAGTATGACAGAGCTGGAAAAAATCTTTTCATGACATAGCTGTGATGTGACAAAACCCATATGCAGCCATGATTCCAGGGCAGCAATCTACATAGCTATATTTTCTTGGGTGAGCAGGTATTTGTGGAATATGAGACCAACTGATGTAGACATCTGACAAAACAGATGTAGACATCAAAACAGAACTCTTCTGAAGATCAGAAAAGAAGAATTCAATCTGCATTATAGGAAAAAAAAAAAAAAAAGACCCACAAAAAACCCAAAGCAATGGATGCTGCAGCAAAGGTTAGGTGAAGAGCTTACTTTGCCCACACTAATAACAGAGCTGCCAAATGACTACATATGATTGCTAGTTAAACTTTTTTGTTCCCATTTTAATACAGTGATTTATTCATTAGTCTTAAATAGCAGTAATTACTATTTTTATTGTAGAAGCTGATAAAGCAATTAGAAAGCTTTTACATTTTTTCCCTCAAAGGAAACTCCTTAGCTTTTCTGCACAGTCTTCCATCCTGTGATAAGCAAGGATTGTTTTTCTGCATGTTTTCCTATCTGACTATAAACTAGCCACTCAGTTTGTACCAGGAGCTTAGACAGATCATTATGAATAGCCTTCCTGCAAAACCTTCTTTTGATTTCACTAAGTCTTGGACTGACCCTTCAACTTTCAAATAGGAAGTGAGGGAGAATACCGAGGGGTGGGCCAGATCCAAAGAACTAAAGCAAACTACTAAAGTTCAAAATGATGAAAAATTCTATTCTGTGGACTCTTAACCCTGAAGGTGTCTACCTCCAGTAAGTCCCTCCCAGGTTCTCCAGGCATCTGAAGATCCAAGTTCTGCACCTGTCCAGAGCTGCCCCAGCCTGAATATCTAAGAATACATTTTTCGTCTCACAACCTCTGGCTCTTGAAAGGAGGCACAGCTCCATTCACGTGGAAGAAGAGAACGTAATGATGGAGATGTACAGAACCCAGATTTCTTTCCACTTCTTGCTGCAAGTTAACTACTGGAGTACAGAGTCATGCACTCTCTTCCAGTCCTCCCCAGCCCCCTTCCACTTCCAGGTGCACATGGCATTTTGCTTCAACTGAAGGACTGCAGAGTGTCCTCTGCACACTTGCCTGCAGCCCAGGGGTTGCTGAAAAGCTTACGAGCAATGGTGTGGTGTCAGATGTAAATTCCATCCCATCCAGCAGCCTAACTGATGATGAGTAATGAAAATTGCTACAGAGGGCACGAGGCAGGAAAAGCCAACAGTAATGTTTTCCTGGTATCGTCCAGTCTTCAGTAACCCAGTCAGGGGCGGATCCAGAGGAGTCAAACATGTCATCTTCCTCATAAGGGCTTTTTTTAGGTGCTTATTCATGAATTTATTGGCATCACTTTCCTGGGAAACTGCTGAAGTCACAAGGCTGTGGTATAAAACATAAGCACTCTCACCGTCACTCCATTAACTGCTTCTCTCCCTCAACTAGTACTTTTAGTGCCTGTTGGAACACCTGTTAAGCAACTTGTCTTTAATCCTAAAATCATTCACTGCAAGTCTGGTAACACAAATCTACATTCACATTTGAGATGATAAGAGACGATAAACCTATCCACACTTGTAAAGTCAGATGCTATGCTTGAAATCAGGGCTAATACCTGCTGAAAGGTGACAACTTATACCACTCCCTCAGTTGTGACAAAACATCTGAATGCTCCAAACCTGTTTAAGAGTAAGGTGTAAATGCCAACAAAGGTGGTTGATTTCTTTGATTTTGTGCTAATGGAGATTGAAAGCAACATCTTTTAGGTTACCCCTGAGAAAGAGTACATAGAATTAGCACTTCAGCTCCCCAATAACATCAGTAATCATTAGAGAGTCTGAAATTCCTATATCTACGGATTAGAGCCATGGTCCATTTCCTCTCCAGCTACATAATACAAGCACAGGTGCTCAGTCTCACAGTAAAAGAGTTTCACTACCTTTGTGTTATTTTAAATTTGGCACATTTTTAGTTAACTTATGCAATACTGTGATTGACATACAGATGTAAAGCACTCTGTGCTGACAGAACAGATTTGTCACTGAACAAAGCTGTTCAAGCAGGTGTGCCACAGCCCTCACCTGAGAGCCAAGACACTTAACTCAAGGCACTGGCATCCAGTCTGAGGTCCACAGACCTAAAAGATGGGGTATTGCAGTCCTTTAGTGTTTCTCTATTCCTCCATTTCAGCTCAACATCTAACAGATTTGGGGGAGAGTGAAGATCTCATATACTAATGGCATGAAATTCAAGTTGGAAAGAAACTGTGCTCTACTCTGAGTTTACCGGTGCCTACAGCTTTTAAGAGGGAAATAAAATAATATGGATATCAAAAATTATGGTAAGCAGCTAATGAACATCAACATCTGATATGGAATTAGAGGATGTTTATTAATCTTGGGTTTTGTATTAATCTAGTACACTACCATTTTGCATGTTATTATATGTTACAAGTACAGATAAAGGAAAAGGGAAATTCCACCAATTTCAGACCTACACTGGCACTTGCCAAAGCAAGATCTACCACAGCCAACCGCACTTCTGAAGGACACACCAAAGAGCCATGTGGCAAATAGTTTCAGGACCCATAAAAACACCAAGAGTTTTATTTTCTCTGAACTGGAGTATTCTGAAGTTACCATGCAGTATGATATGCACTGATGGATTATAATTTAGTCAGCATTATCTCAGAACTACTTGCCTGTTTCTCCTCAAATGTGTTTTGGCCCAACAGTTAATACAAATGTATTACTTGGAGTAGTAGAGTTCGACTTGAATTAGTATTTCCACTGATCCTCATGCATACTGATGACACAAAATCCCACCATATAAATGACTGAAATGAAAGAGTATCTTCTCAATGAAGAGAATGAAAAGAGAGATATAGAAAGAGTGAAAAAACCTACTGTCCAAACAGATAAATATTCAAGTAACAGAAAAAAAAAATTAGTAAATAAACCCAAGTTCTCTTATTTTAAAGTTCCACTAAGCTTTATTTTTCTCTCTCCTCCTCAATATACTAACTCCAAAATTAGAGCATCACATTTAAAAATTTTAACACTGTTCTCCCTTTCCTCTTTCTTTGATATTTTTCTCCTTGGACTGTTCTTCACCTGTTTTCTTCTGATCACACGTAAAATCTAAACAGTAACTCATGGTAAAAGATTGGAATACCTGCATCATCTGACTTTTAAATCTTTCTAAACAGATATAATGGGGTTTACAGTTATAATGGGGTAAACAGTGGGCAACAGATATAATGGTAAGTAAAATTATAATTAGCTGACAAGAAGTCTTCGCATTTTCACTGCTTCCTAAAGTGATTTCCAAAATAGTATGTATTACTACACCAGGAAAGAAGTGAATGAAAACTCAAAGTGAAATCACTGGTGATTTATTACCGGAAAGCAAATTTCCCATAGGATATAATGCATCTATTTAACATTTCTGAATTGTAGATACAGTCATGGTTTAGTATCTATCCCAATGCTTCTCACTCATCTGAAATTTGTAAAACATTTCTGATGAGTTTAAGTATGGTCACAAGCCATGAGATGTTTAAGTTTCCATGTTGCATAACTGGATTATCATAGAGTCAAGAAATACTGAAAGAAAGAAATAGGAACTGACTGAATTGAACTAAATTCCATTGAGGGAGAGCACCTTTATAAGCCAGGGTACAGGGCTGGAAAAAGAACAATGAGCAAAAAACATAGTCACAGACTTATTTTGCTTGAAAATTTCTCACTATCTGAGCAAAGTTCTAAGGTTTTTCAGCATATTTCCAAGAGAAACAAAGGAGAAAAAAAATAATGTATTTTAAGATGGCATTCTATTAGATACTGTGATTGAATGAAACATCAAGGGAATAGGAGCAGCATCTAGAAGCTCCCTTCCTGGCCTATATATTCATACAAACAGTAAAAATGCCATGCCAGTAGCCATCAATGTGCTCAGTTAAGAGAGAATTATCCCATAGAAGTAACAATAAATTAATCTAAGTATTATTCCTAAGTGTATAATAATAATAAAAAATGATTTCTATGTAACACTCTATTTCCTTTCTAAATTTTATAGACTCAGTGCTAACCTGAAAGCCAGACTGACATGAAACAAAAACTACATCCTGAAAAGAATTTTGCAATGGAATAAAATATAGGTCTTTAAAAAATATATGTATAAATTAGATGACAGACATAGAAAGAGATAAGTAGATCTTCTCCTCAAGCATCTGCTGATTAGAAGGGCAGATATTTATAACGGGAGAGACCTACATCTGATGCTCTTTCTGATTTAGATACGACCTCCCTCAGCTGAGTGCTTTACTACAGGGCTAAAGAGTCAGTGTCTCTCAGTATTTCCTTCTGCAGTTTTTGCCACTTTTATATATAGATAAACACACTGTGGACAGAGAGAGCAGGAGACTGATTCCAGTTACAGGTCAATCACTTAGTAGGCCAAGAGTCAAGTTCTGATTTTAAATCACCAAGACTGAAACTCAGGTCTCTTACTCCAGGTTACTCATAATGAAGAAGTGCTGTTGGAGGGGCTGGGGTGGTTCCTCTTTCATTTTAACTCTAAATTACATGTCAGAGCTTGAAATGCCAAAACAAGAAACTTCTTATTTCCATCAGTTTCATTAGAAAGGCAATCATTTAATCAAAGAAACCCTCACCAGGACTATTGGCAATTCATGTTCTTCATTAAACTAACACAGTTATTGTCAATGCAAGATTCTGCATTTTTAACAGAAGAAAAAACGCTAATTTTTACCCTGGAAAAGTCATTCCAGATTGCAGAAGGAAGCTTCTGATGGTTTTATTCATTCTGAAGTTGGCCTTCACAAACTAGCAAGGACAGTAGCTGTGATGGTAATTTTGCACTTTGGGTATTGTTCTTGGGTACATTACAGCTCCCGTTGCTATACCGTGTGAGCATCCCATTGATCTAGTTTGTTTCTCTAGCTGATCTTCCCAAAAACTCTGTATAACAGAGTAACTTTAGCTCATTCCATTATCAGACCATCATCTCTTAATCCTTCAAAACTTCAAGTGGGCTGGCTCACTCCTGAGCAAATCAACTAGTTCCATCCAGGAACTGCCCAACTGTCCTGCCCAGACAGGACAGTCCCAAAAGGAAAAGGCTAATTTCTCTTCTCAGCATAGTCCTTACACCCTACCCAGAAATCGGCTCTCACTCACACAAATGCCTCTTGACATACTCCTTTTACTCCTCTGGGGCTGCAGTTTGCCCCCTCAGCATCATACCATGAAAACATTAGTCTGGCATGCTAGAATACATTTAGGTATTATCTACAACTCTTTGAACTCAAAAAAATCACAGAAACATAATGATGTTTTAGTGCTACTAGAGAATCAGGGCAATTGAATGTTTTGCACTAAATTTGACACGGCTGCTTTGCTCTATAGGCTACCAGCCCAAAGCAGCACGGCCATGAGCCAGTCCAGGTCTCTTGCACAGTCCATGCACACAATACACCCAGATCTGAATTCCAGACATGGGTTTAAGGTCCAGATCCACAAAGTTTTTAGGAACCTAACTCTCTGAATTGATCTGTTCTGAAACTAAATGACTTGATCTAAGACCACAATGAAGGTAACAAAGCAAAGACCTAAACCAAGGTCTCCTAAACTTCAAATGACCTTCCCAAGTGCTGGATCCTCTTTCATTTCTTTACTAGTAAAGGCGCCATCTGTAAGGCATTTTACATAAATGAAAAGTGCATATCCCACACACACCACTGAACTGTCATAACACCAATCCCACTTTCAGCTGGAATTTTCAACTCTTGTAGAAAATTTCTTGTGCTGAAGTTTTTTCTCATAATTAGTAAGGGGATTTAAATTTTTTTTTTACATTGAAAATATAAGGAAAAACACACTAACATTACTTTTCAGCTGATTCTCTGCCATCAGAACCAAGTATAGGGACAAAAACAGGCTAACTAAGAAGTCAACTAGAACTGAAGAGAAACCCAGACCTACAAATCAGTTATGTGAGTCCATATAAGTAACTTCAGCTATTTCCTCAAATTTCACCACTGCTGTGTGGTAAGAAGTAAAATTAACCTTCCCATCCTCAATGGGATGTTGTGAGGATTAATTGGCTGAAACTCGTCAAGCAATATAATATAGTATTATAAGATACATACATATACATATAAGATACATAGTATCTTGTTGCAGCTTGTTTTCTTATACTACTAAACACAAATCAAAGACCTTAGTCTTTCCTGGAATCTGTGATCTCTTTCAAAAATTTGAAGATAATTCCTTTCACAGTGACATTTTTTCTATCCCAAACTGTATCTAAAAAAAAATTTTTTCACATCGTTATTTCTCAGCATATGCATAACTTAAAATACATGTATTAACAGGGCATATGGCATCTACTTGAACATTAAATTTAGAATCTTCTCCTTTCAAAATATTTGCTTATTGATAACAACTATAAATCCATCCTAGCAAAAATGATACAAACTTTTTCCTTTCAAAGACTCACACTCTTTTTTTTTCCAGTGGAGAATGCAAGAAAGATCCTTACAACTGCAGTGTAGCTACTTTCCAAACTACATTAGAGTGACTGATTTCCTGTGACAAAAACTTTCCTAGACTACTATTGAGTCTCAAAATGGTTTGTCCCCCATTAAAAAAAATATATATCTTTCCTACATTTGCCAAATCCAGTCCTTAAACGGTTTGGCATAACCAGCAATATTGTCATTCACTCAAATCTTAGAACTTTCCACAAAATCCCTACTGAAGAGTGCATCTGTTGTGTGTTCGCAGGACCCGCAGTTATCAAGGATTCCAAAGTGCACGTTATCAGCTGCTACGAAAGGACTATGAAATCTGTCATCCTTTGTGCACCAAATGTGACACTTAATAACCTTCAGCAAATACAGTAGTGCCAGCTAGGGTCACAGGAGTAGAGATTACACCTTCTGATTAGCTCTCCGTGTAGAGTATCATAAAATTTAAACTGATACATGGAGAATAAAGACAGATCTTAGTTTCATTCTGTGAAGACAAAATTTCTCATACTTTCTGTCAGAAAATAGATGCCTTTGATATGTGTATATGCTTATGTATATATACATATATATATTCTGGCAAGAAATAAAAAGACTCAGTAATACAACTTCAAACAGAAGGATTTAAAACTTAGAGAAGATACAAAATGCAAAGTTACAATTCCTGCATGTTTAGTTCCTATGGGCTCACTCCTGCAAGGCTCTGTACTATGGTCATGCTCCAATAAGGAAGTGAAACATGCCAGCAATCTCACTCATTTCAAAGGATCTACTCATATAATTTAATTTAAGCAACTTGTTTAAGCATTTCATTTAATGTAAAAGAGATCACTAAGCACATTGCAGATCCAGGACCCCTATGTCTAAGGAGAGTATCAGTCACGTAGTGTTAAGGACACAAAAAATTTTCCTTACCACACACGCAATTTCTGGTATTACCAAATTTAGTGAATGCTCATCCAAGTACTTGGTTATTTGGAAAATATAAAGTAGTCACTTGGGGGTACAAGAAATGGTTAAAAAACCAGAAAAATCAATAAACACTCTATTCTACTGCTTACAGGCTAAGAAGGTTTGAGTAGAAAAATGAAAATGTTTTCCATTAAAAATAAGAAGTGGGAATTTAGGAAACTAAGATAGTTCTGAAAACAGACTTTAGAAAAATCACTTGCTGTTCACATAAAACCTGTCTGACAGTGTTTTGACACATATCAGAGGTGAAGATTTTTCATCACTTCACAAACTCCAGCTAAAGTAGCTGCATAATAAAGGCTTACAGATTTAGAGAAAATGCCTGAAAACTGTCTGAACGATGAGCAGAACAGAAACTGCTCTGAGGCATGATCTCATTCTTACTGCCACAGAGATGTACTTGCCCAATTTCATTTCTGCAGCTTGGATGCTGCTGAAGTTCAAAGCCAAGGTCTCCTTCCCACAGAACTGCCAAGGGAAGACAAGCTGAAGATGATACAGCACCATTCTCCTCCCTGAGCATTAGAGCCTCCTATGGCACTGCCTGTCACCTGTCAGGGAACAGGGAACAACCATGCAGCTTCCTTTCATCACAGTGGCAGCAAATATCAAAAAAGAAAATATATTAGCTTACTTTTCTGTTAAAATAAGGTTGTACTGCTTCACACTTTGCAACCTACCTAAAAACTATATTGAGAAAGTTTTTCTCCATGAAATCCTAGTTAATTTCTAAGTAGCTAGACAATGTGAGAATATAATATTTCCTTGTTCAGCTGTTCTAGAATACAAATGTTAAACTCTGCATAAAAGATACATAATCATTAATGGTAACTCATCCTGGAAGGCAAATCATTTTAGTATCTACCCTGTCTGTTCCTGCGAGATAGAAAATATTGGAACAAAACAAATAAACAAACAAAACCAAAAAAACCAACAACAGGAAAGCCCAATTGAGAAAATTTGGCAGGAGTTTTTATGTTTTATCTAACTGAGCAATAAAACCATATTCCAGAAAAAAGCTAAAAACTGAACCTCAACTGCATATGTGTTCTTGAAACAAGCCAGGAATTGTGAACTAAGTTGCACCTGGCAAGGCTAATAGTTGAAAACAAAATATTAACCAGTAGTCGTTGATGAAATTATTGATACATGTAACTCACATCCAGCAGGTTTAAAATGTATTCCAAAATCTGCAGACACATCATAATATTAAGACGAGGCCAGAGTTGTAGGACTCATGCTTTTGAAATCACAACTCATACAGAAGAAGGTAAAGAATACACAGACAACTTGGCTCAAGCATGAATGCTGAAGATTTAACAGGATGACCTTAATTTCTTCTTAAAAAATAACCCCACCAAAACCACATGTACATATAGTATGTTTTAAGGTAAATCAACAGCTTTAACTGTAAACAACTAGTAACACCTTTTAATAAAAGGATTTTATTAGCCTTCAGCTCAGGTGATATTGCAAGTCAAGTGTTTAGTAAGACAAATCTGGATTTCAGGCAGCAGTAACAGAATGATGTCCTCATTTTTTTTAAGAATAATTTCTATTGTGTTTAATTTGAGGTTTTTTCCAACAGGTTGGCCAGTTGCTATAGTCCTATAGCTTGAACTGAATGTATCACTACAGCATACACCCCTTCCTCAGGCAATTATAAAGTGGAAAGTAAATCCAAAGTCAGTTATCAAGATTTCTATCTTAGTTACAAACACCTGGAAATTAGAAATTACAACATAATGGTGGGGCAGTAATAATTTTACAGTTATGTAGAGAGTGAAAATTACACTGTTTTGCGGACTGCAACTTGGTATGTTCACTCTTAGAGTAGTGCCAAGAACTAGATTAAACTCAGAGATCAGTGCTAAAATGCATAAAGATGGGAAACAAATATATTAAGCATTCAAGCTCTAATCCTAGGGAGTCTTGAGATACCAGATTTGAAATTCACCTTGTCAAGCATGTCCTATAAATCTCTATAGGGAAACAATCCAAAGTCCAGTGGGAAAATTCTTTCCACTAGTTTCACTGAGTTTTGGATAGGGCTCCAAAAACACCCAGAACTCAAGGACAGCTACAAGTGAGCACCCAGAATATCATTTTCCAATGGTATAAATCATTAATCTATGACTCCTAAAGTTCCTGAGATACCAGTTTATGTTGAAATCAAAATGTAGGATGGGAGGGAATAGGTACAGGGGTCAAGGGACAACAAGCAGAATAATACGATTTCAGAACGTAATGATTTCATGATTGGGGAAGAGCAACACAAACAGTGTCAGAGCCCATGAACTTTCCCAGAACCAGTAATCAGAGCGATATTTTAATGACTGCTATATGTGTGGGGCAATAAAAGCAGACAATTTTATTGTGTTGCATAAATAGCCAAACTGTTTACTCTCCAACTTTTCTGGTAATTTAAGCACAAATAACTTTAAAATTTTAACACTGGAAAAATTACATCAATTCAAAAAAACCTAGATCTTAGTTATCTGCAGTGTCACATGGTGCATGCACACAAGCTGTAAACCTGAGAACACGTACAGTAAGCATTTTCCAACTATATAGTTCTACGATTAAAGCAAAGGTCTCCTTAGTGTTGCAACACATCCTATGTTGTGAAACAGGAGCAATTTGTTTAAGTGACAAATGAAAACAGCTTACCTAATCCTTTTAGAAGATCCTATCAATTAAGAAAATAAGTGCTAAAGGTCTTCAAACGAAAAAGCCCACCTTACAAAAAAAAAATGTGTTTTTCATGATATTTGTATTCAAACACAGCAGGAACTGTGGAAGTCTAAATAAAACCAAGGTAATTACACTGGCTTTTTTCTACACAGATATAAATTTAAATAAGTTTTTAAGAATACTCAGTTTGAGCCATAAGTGGCAGTTCTGTATTTCAGGACAGTTAATCAAATCCTACCATTTAGCATTCAATTAATTATTTTTTAAAAATCAGACTTACATTGTTTTTTCATCTCCTTAAGCTGATCCTTAAAATACATATATTTTTCATTCTCTTGAAAATCTGAGTCACTGTTCTTGCTCTCCATTTCAAGGAATTTTTCTTGCGCCAAGTTTTCTAAATCTGGTAAATTTTCTGGTTTTTCTCGTTTTACCTGTAAGGAATAAGAAATAGAATGTATTCATTATGACACACTTTCAAGACATCAAGCAAAAATTCATTAGCACGATCTCAGTTTCTTTTGACTACAGTTAGGCTTCCTGCTCTGAAGCCATAACCTCCAAGTTACCTCTATTTCAGTAAAAGTAACTGTGAAATGTAGATATTAGCTTCTCAGAGTCATTCAACTCACTTGCTGGATATTTCTCACACCCGCAAAAGGGAAAACAGAACTGACCCGCAGACAAATTTACCTGTGTAAATGGTGAAGGTAAACGTGTTAACAGGAACCAGCTTAACACTTAATGAGAATGAAATCAAAGTATGTAACTTTGTCCAGAAAGCAAGAAGATAATAGAAAATCTGGCATAACTTTCATTAAAGAGTTTTGTAAAAACCTCCACTCACTTATCACTTCAGAATCAGGTTTACAGAAGCCTATAATCTACATACAAGAGTAGTGTGATAACACCAACAAAAACAGTACAGCTAATGTGAAAGGAAACCACCTCAATTTATTTGTGCTGCGTGAACTAGAAGCACTAAGCCATACAAACAGGCAAAAACACAGTTTCTTGAAAAGCACCTACTTACAGCAAATACATCTGGAATGATCTGAAGAATAAATACTCAGAAAAGTGAAATCATCACACAGACAACATTAAGATATTCTAGGTATGCAAAAATTGCTTTGGGAACCCCCTAAAATGAGTAATTGGAGTTTTCTGTTTCTGAAGGCAACATTAAATTCTAGGGAACTGTAACTTTGATAGGTCTTCATTAGAACTAGCTTACATGTGGTAGGGACTGTGCTGTGCAATGATGATCAGCAACAGCACCAAGTCAGAAAGAAGGTAGACATCTGTCAAACCCTTACTGCTAAGCATTTTCTGAACCAGAAAAAGGCCACTTCTATCCCAAAATCATGTCAAAATATGACAATCTAAAGAAAAGGAGGTAAGCACCATATCTCCTAAGCTATTCTTCCCCTACTACACACATTAAATTCTGCCTTTTACCAGACCCTGACATTATTCATTGTGAAAGACAGGAAAAAAAATGAGCCTAATGAGAAATAAAAGCAGTCCACTTCATCAAATCATTTACAGGTTTGAAAGTTTACAGAGACCCTGGAAATCCTACAGAATATATTTTGTTTCAGGAGCCAAACAAATAATAAATGTTCATGTAAAAATGGGCTTAGCAGATACATAAAATAAAAAAACACACACTTTACTATTCCTTAAGCAAAGCAAAGTAATCTATAGAACTATTACTTCTTCCAAGGGAAAAGCCAGTTTGGCACATTTACTTTCGGCAGACGCAAGTTGTGGCAAGAAGAAAAGTGAGTAAAAAACATGCACTACCAGGTGATAGCATGAAGTTTTCAAACACACCTGGAGATAAAAGATCACCTACCACAACGTCCAGCTGCAAATGGGAAAGACTCAGTAATACTTTGGTACCAAAGGAACCCATTGACTATGATAGACTAACAGCATGTCATCTGAGATGCTTAAACAGCTGCAGGAGCCAGACAGGAGTGTAGAGTCCTTAACCCATGAAACCTGACCAAAAGAGCAATGGAAAACTGAGCATCCTGTGTGCCTGAGTGCTGTGAGGACAATCGGACACACTCAAATGATTTGCCTGTGCCAGCATCACAGCACACTGCTGCAACAAAAGGCCTATCACAACCCCAACCAGCATTGTTCAGTACTCAGCTGGAGAAGGAATTTGGCCATCAAGTGTACGCAAGAACAAAAAGGCAGTTACTAAATCAAAATTCATTTAAAATCCAAGACATTATAAAAGAATGCTTTGATCTGGACTCATGCAGTGCAAACATATTTCTTTCTGCAATATCATGCTGTTTTTACCGACATTCTCTCTTCAACATAAAATAACATATAGACACACACAAGAATAACAGCCCACCACTAAGATCTGCCCTGATGACAAATGAGAGCACTATGTCCAGATCCCATATAGAAGATCCAGCTGTGTATACTAAAAATAACCCTGAAGTGATTCTAAGAGAATTGCTGAGACTGACACAAAGAGTAAAATAAATTATGTAGACATTCATTACAGGCATCCATCAGTAGTAAAGACAATGCCAATAATCTTTTCCTCTCCACAGGGACCACATTACACATTGATAGAGTTACATCAGGATCTCTTTATCTTTTTCTTGACTCACAGAAGATTTGAGTGCAGATATGCATCAACATAGCATCTTCAATCATACCCTCAGACTGAGAGGTGAAAAGAAGGGCACAGCTAATGTTAGTTCAAACAGTGGTTCTCAACTCCAAGAATTAAGACTTTACACATATGAGCAGAGAAAAAGGCAGGAGCTGTAACTTGCAGCATTATGCTGCCGAAGAGGACGTATGTTTGAGAAGGTTCATTACATCACTCTATGCTGGTGCTACCTCACCTTGAGTGCTGTGTGCAGTTTTGGGCACCACAACGAAAGAAAGATATAAATTTGTTAGCGAGCACCCAAAGAGGGGCTGCAAAGATGGTCAACAGTTTAGAGGAGGAGCTGTACAAGAAATGGCTGAGGTCAGTCCAGAGAAGAGGAGACTGAGGGGAGAACCTCATTGCAGTCTGCAGCTTCCTCATGAAGGGAAGAGGAAGTACCTACCTCTGCTCTTTGGTGGCCAGCAACAGGATCCAAAGGAACAGCATAAAGCTGTGTCAGAGGAATTTAGGTTGGGTATTAGGAAAAGGTTCTTTATCCAGAGCCTGGCCAGGCACTGGAACAGGCTCCCAGGGAAGTGGTCACACTACCAAGGCTGGCAGAGCTCAAGAAGCATTTGAAAAATGCTCTCAGACACACGGTGGGATTCTTGGGGGTGTCCTGTGCAGGGCCAGGAGCTGGACTCAATTACTTTTATGGCTCATTTCTACCTCAGGATACTCTTATGATTCTATGATATGCACACGAATAAACTTTGTCTGTGCCACTGTAGAGCTACAAAAATTTGCATGAAGATATTTTACTAACCTCAAGAGAATGGTTATATAAAACTCTCCCTCAGCACCTAAATAATCACACAGCTTGATGCCATAGGTCTATCAAAGTAAGAGCAAGCCTGCTATGTGCTAAGGGCAACGTGAACAATTCCACCAGCTGTCAAGCGAATCAAGAGAAAAAAAAAGTTATTCACACCAGCTATATTCCCAATAGCTGTATTCCCAATTCCAATACATTACTAGATCGTGAGGACAGACCAGCACATATGACAAAGTCTCAGACAACCACCTCATACAGAAACCTAGAGTCAGGTGTGAGAGATGCTCAAAGAATGCACTTTCTTGTAGTTTAACTTCTTTCATGTTTACAATTTAAATTCAGTTTCTGTTCACCTCCACATGATTGCTTTCATTAAAATGATTAGTAGAGACACCATTCCTGACCACACTCAGTACTGTACCACACACATTCTATTACTGAAATACAAGGTAGACCTTCTGGAAGGTCAACACATCACAGGTGAATAATAAGGCATGTCCACCCACTATAATTAGAACCAAATACATTTTGCTGTGCACAAGCAATTTTTCTTTGGTGCTGTGTATCTTATGCCTTGAAGAGAGTTGAGAATGGTCTACATAACAACATAAATGAAAACAAATGAAAGAAGACATCCCATCAGTCCTAGATCCTCACAGTGGGACAGAACTACAACACCTTATACACTGCAACAGCACAACACCTTTTCAAGTTCATTGCAGTTTTCTTTAGTTCTTGCCACCCACCCAATCCTACTCTACAGATTCTTGATGGACGTAGGAATGATGAGATCAGCATAACAAAATGTCTGAGGACAATACAAACAAAGGGCATGGCTAATGGACAAGGCAAAGTTATCAGTATTTGGGGCACCAAGCTGGGGTCCTGTTCCTTCTTGTTCTCAGAAGCACATCAGATAAATGCGTACCAGAAGACCTGAAGTCATTGGCATGTTCAATTCCTCAGAATAAGTTACTTCACATGAGAACCATGAAAGACACGTTAAGCAAACAACTGTTCGTTTAGCAGTGCTGTCAGCCAAAGCCAGCATGCTAAGTAACACCTTGCAGTCATTAGTCAATCCATTGAGAGCTACATTGATTTTGAAATGGGGTGGAGGCATACACACCCTACAAAGCATCCTGGAAATTACATGTAACGATGAACTGGGAGTGTTCAGGACATATGGTGAAAAGAAGTATCAGTCACAACAGCTTGTTTACAACAATAGGAAAAGCAAAAGCATCTGCTGTGCCACACCAGCAAAGAACCACACGGGTTTTTACACAGGGGCTCAGCAATAAGGAGACCAGACATGTTATATATAACATACATATACATATATGATCTACCAGAAGTCCTGATAAGAAAACACATTTGCAAACACTAAAAACTTAATTGCTTAGAAAAACGTAGCTGTAGTTTAACTATCAAAATATACATTTACTCACGGCCTTACACCACACCATTGAATCAGAGTGATATATGCAAAGGGGTTTCTTTGACAGGTAGTGCTTATGAAATGAGCCACTTCATGACATGTCTTCTGACAATATCCATCTGTAAGGATACACCTTCCTCTCGTGGATTCTTCCACTGGGAGTGTGTCTATTCTATGCCTAAACTGTTAAAACTATGACTCAAAAAATCAGCGTTTTTGAAAGGCCAGCTTGCAGAGCCTAAGGGAAGAGTAAATGCAGGGTACTCTAAGGGACAGTCTGGGAAATTTTTATTTAATCAATTACCATAACCACCAAGTCAAAAATAAATCGTTCTGTTCCAGACCAATCTCAGAACGAGTGAAGCCAAAGGTACCATAGACTGAAATTGGATCAGTTTGTGGTATTAGTCTCCATACAGTAAGGGATCAGTGTCTAAACAGGCACAAATTAGCATAACCTTGCACGCTGCACTGCAGCATTTAATAACTGTCCTGCCCTGTCCCAAAACACTTCACAAACATTAAACAATTTAGCCTCAAACACCCATTGTGACATGTACCATATATTTTACAAATGGAGAGGCTGTTGCATTAAGAGGTGAATAACTTGGCCTAAGGTTGCACAAGGAGACTGCGGCAGAACCAAGAATAAATAAATCCCAGTTCTGTACTTTGAACACAAAGCCATCCTTTTACCTTCTCCTTTAGCTGAGGGAAAGCTCAAATTAACATGTGCATTTGGTTCACTCTCTATAAAGAGGCCTGAAACAGCTTGTGTCTGCTTGGCAAACTTTGTGATAAAAGAACAGCATTCTGCCTGTCACAGAAATGCTCCTCCAGTCTTTGCATTGCCGTGGTTCAGCATGTGACACTCCATGGTTATTTTTTAGCCTTTTTATTCTTCTCTCACTAGCACAGAAGTCCTTTAGCTGCATATTTTTATCCTGTCACTGTTCCAAGGTACTCTTTCTCAGGGCTGTCTTTTATGTCCCTGGTATTTGGAAGCTTGACAGTACCATCCATTTTATTTCTCAGAAATTTCTTGCCATACCTGAAACATGTTGGAGTTTCCTCTAATCTGTGATACAATCTATGAAAGAACTATCTCTTCAAAGAATTCAGAACTCTCATCATAGTCTTTCAAACCATGCATTATTTGTTCCCTGTAGTTTAATTCCTGTAAAATATGGACTTCTGAAATTTAATTTATGTCTATTACTGACATTTGAGTTTTGTGAGGTATAGAAACATTTCTGCTTGCTAATGAACTTTTAAAAGACCAAGCCAGCTGACAGGGCAGAATTTCTTCATTTTCCTGATTCTTTGTTGTTTCATTTATGATGATTAGTCACTCGGTGCTATAAAGCTCAGAGGTATGTAGTTATTTAGGTATTTAAATTATTTTGGGACAGCACAAAAAAGGTTATGGTGATCTTTCCACCTAACTCCAAACTCAGAGTAATTTAGACTGTATTTACACTACAGCTATGTGCCTCTGCATGTGGTTATGAAACACTGACAGCAGCTGCATCTTTTGAAGGAAAACTTCATACAGTTCCTGCCGGGATAGAATTTCTAACCTTTGAGAATTTGATTTTGTGAAGGAACTCAATCGATTTTTCAGACAGCCAACTTCAGGTCCTTCAGGACTAGGTGTGCCAGCTACTGCATCCTACAAAGACCCAGTTCAGAACCTGGGAACCTCACTTTTTCTGAACTGACATCACTTTGAAATGTCTGAACCAGACAAGGACATATCTAAATCTGCTTATTTCAGAGAACAAATGCCAAGAATTGACTGGCTACAACAGTAAGTATGGACACTGTCAAAACAGCCTCTATGAGCATCTCAAATCATAGAGAAAGTAACTATTCTTCCTTTACTTATCTCTGCTATGCAACAAAAGCAAAGAGAATGCATATCACTTTTCTTTCTTGTTTAAAAATTCCTACATCCTATTATTTCATCCTTACCTCACTAAATAATTTATTATTACAAATATGCAGCCTTTCAACACATATATTTATTTTACCTCAGGGCACATCAAAGTTTGCTGTGATTATTTATTATAACCAATTTTTTTCACTAAGAGGGAAAATAACATAGGAGCTAAGTAAATTTGTGGGTTGAGTCACCCATACACTTTGTGAATCATGTGAGAACCAACTCTAAGTGAGTCACCACTGTAACTGAATCAGGCTGCAAAATTTCAGCTCAACCTAAACAGTCATTTATTATTCTTCAATGGCTAGATTCAAACCCTTAGCAAATATCAGATCATTTGTTGATGCACAAATAAAACACTGCACTTGGAAACATCTGCAAGGACAGTCAAAAAGGATATCATCATTCAGCAGCAGGAGCTGCAGCATGAGCACAGCTCAGCTGCAGCAAGGATTGCCTAAGGGCCCACATCTGATTCAGGAGATTCAACACCTCTGTACACCATGGCTGCAGGGCTGGGACTCCAGTTGAGCAACACCTTTGCAGACTATTGTGAAATACCAAGAGAGGCAGATTTGTAAGGGCTGACCCACACTTATGACACATACTGCCTTAATAAACTGGGCCAGCACAACAGAAAATCACTGTCAGCACGATTCAAATATCCCAAAACTGCTAAAGTAACAGTATGAAGGTGAGGCAGGGCTGCCGGGGTTCCAAAACAGCACATTAACATAGTGGCTGTAGACAGGGTGTCCCCATAATAAAATTGCCTGTATCTTCCACAGTTTTCTTTCCCTACTTTAAACATAGCTGCACACATTCAACCCTTAAAAAGAAAATAAGCACTGAGGGGCACACACTGTTTCCAGGTATACTGGGATGTGTCCAAGCAAGCTCTCACAACTCCTGGCACTCGTCAGTCATTTCAGTAAGGCTATTCATGGACTTTGGCCACCCTGGCTGCTTTCTGTCTCCTGTTTAGAAAGGAACCGTATATATAGGGTGGGATTAATGCAAATGAGCACCAGATGAAGAAACAAAACTGCCTGTGTGTATGCAAAGTTTACAGCCTGAACAGCATCTCTAGGGGTTCCCATATGTTAGAAGTTCCACCTCAAGCAAAATGCTCTATTCCACAGACATTTTAATAGAAAAAAAATCTACCCATTTCTATTGTCCCCAGTTACTGACTATGGTAGAGAGAAGATGGTGAACCCTCATTTGTTTCTCTCCAAAACCCTTTGTGCATTGCTTTTAAAAGTGCAAAGGGGTAAAAATAAGCAACAAAAGAGGGTCTTACTGAAATACCAGTATTAAAACTACCTGCTACTAATAATGTAAAAATGGCTCACAAAAATAGCAGTAAATGTGAGTATTAAAGGTGAGGTTTTCCCAAGGTACCAAAGTGAAGAAAGCTCATGGATATTTAGTACCTTAATCCTTTCACCACTTCTAAAAGTCTATCATTTGCAAGGATTGTAAGGATTGAACTAAATATTCTGAATGACTTCAACAAAACAGAAATTCATCTTCATCTTCTTTTCTGTATGTTTTTTCCTACATAGGAAGTATGAACATGACAAAGCAAAAACTTCTACAATATTATGGTTCAAGGAGCAAGAGTATCTTCTTCTCCTCATACCTAAAAGTTCTACCATAAATAGAGTTTATATGAAGGTTTATTTTGGTGCACTAGAGATACACAGCATCTTGCTCTAAGTAGCTTTGCCTGAGCACAGATGAAGGCATGTAACACCAAAGTCAACTTATAACTTTATTCTTATAAAAATGTTGCTTTGTTTTAAAAGTGTTTTAGAAACTGTGAGGCAGATGGTGCATCTGTTTTGGCAAGGTTGATTCAGCAGATGCATCAGGCTGTTGAACCAGTTTACCAAGCTGCTGATTAATTCACATATTTAGCAAATACATTAACATGGATATTACAGCTATTTTTCTTTCTTTAATACCCCACTCAAACTGATGTGAATTTAGACATTGATTTCAGTGGCAGCAGAAAAAGGCCCTAAGGTGATTTCGGATTAACAACCTGTTTACTCTTGTAGGGCTCTGTTTGTTTGACTAAGATCACTAAAACCCGTGTTTTCTACAGTCTGGAAATAAAGGGCTAAATCCTAAAACAGTTCAGTGTTATCTTCAAAAGCTCCTACAAAACCCTAATTTATGCTAGCTGTGTAGCTTATTCCTCTATAAATACCAAATGTGACTTATCCTTTAAAGATACATAAAGCAACCATTTTTAAAATCTGTTGTTTTTCCAGAGGGATGTGTTCTGTATTCTTTGGGTATATCTCCAGTGAAAGTAAGGCAAGCTTTTTCAATTTTTACCCCTCTTGGTTTTTCTTCTTCATTCATCTGATGAAATTATTGTCCTCAAAAAGTTCTTCAGCACTGACAGCATTTCTTCTTCATACTCTCCAAAACAGTAGTGTCAGTCATGTCGTCATTTTTCATTAGGCATAAATGTAAACTTTACACTTTCAGGAAACAGCAGTATGATACCTTAAGTACAGACTCATGCTTCAGTCAAATTGACATTATCTGAAAAACATATATTCTGGATGAAACTTGCAGCCTATACTCACCAAATTAATATATATTTATTAATATACGGATCAGGACAGCAGTAATTCCATCAGAGTGAGCACCACCTTTAACACACAACAGTGAATTTAGTGATAGCACAAGGCTGCACTAAGCAAAACAAGCAAAAACCCGAACAAGTGCAACTGTACTAAGCCTCCCAATTTCCATATAAACTGAGAATACCAACCTTACTTATACTCAGTGGGTACAAATACCTCACTTGTCCCAGTCTGCGTGTGGTGGCAGAATTGCCTTTTATTTTGCACTTCACTGCAAAATGCCATGGAGACAAGTCTCTCCTTTGAGCCTTTCTACATATCACATTTTTCCATCCATATTAGTGATGTTTACTTATCCAGCTTCCTGTTGAGACAGCCCTCAATGGAGTTATTAGCCACTAAATCCCAGGCCTTACTTCCAGTCTTATCCTTCTTGATTTACCAGTTCTGGCTGACAGCTTGCGCCTCTTCCCTTTTCTTGCCAAACACTACGTGCTCTCCTAGTATGTGCTCGAGTGATTATTTTCCCTTGCACTGCACACTCTGAAATGGTAACATACCCTTCTGCTACATAGGTGTCACAGGATATCCCTGTTCCCCAGTTTTTACAGGTTCCCTGCAGGCAGACAGAGAAGTATGTTTTCAATGGCAATTCTTTTCCTCCTCTTTGCTTACAGGTCCATCTTTGTAACTTAGCTTCAGAAAAAGAATTGCATCAGAAAACAAGCACTTCAACTTAGCCTTTGCCTCTAATATGCTAGATAATGTTGCTGTTCCTTTGTAGTTACCAGTTTTTGCAAAGAGAAGGTGTGCTGTGTGACAGCCTGGATTAATCTTGTTTATATTACCACCCTACACATCCTTCCCGTTGACCTTCTAAAATCCTTGGAGTCTATCCACACCTTTCTAGTTATCTATCACAGTATCAAGAGGCTGGTTCGTGCCATCAGATAACTGATGATGCTAGTCTCTGTCACTCTACCTGTTTGATTTTCAAAACAAACACTTTACACTCTCTTTCTCCTGGTCTTCCTGCTGTGGGAAAGCTCCTAACATACATTTGGGAATACATCTTTAAATCCTTCTTCAAAATCCTTGTTTTACACCATTTTCTTTTATTATGATGCTTTTACAACTGATTGTTTCTGTGTGTCCTGCATGACTGAGCCAAACTTCCTGATTCCAGTGCATCCCTTCTGTAGTGAGCCTTGCAAAACGGGGTACTCAGAACTAGGACAAAACCTGAACAGATTTTTTGTTATAGATCATTACATAAGTATCTGCATCTTAGTTCAAAGCCTCATACTCTTAGTTCAAAGCTTCATACTCTCCATAATAAAGGAAACCTGAAAAACTGTGAACACTTAAGCACAATACTAGCAATAGCAATTCCTAACTGTTAAGTGGACTGGATTAAATCTGGTAGCTGCCTTTAGAATATGAAGCATACAAGAAGAGTTTTTAAAAACTTGTTTTGCAACTCTCTTGTGACTCTTGCAATTCATACACAATGCCTTTTTAAAAAGCTAAATGCAAATAATCAATCCAGGTTTAAAATTATGACTAGAAATTAAATAATATTCCAGCTCTCCAGCATGTATAGACTCCCCCATTGCACTCAAGCCCTTGATTTTATTATTGGAAGTAATTAAAATCAACTTTAATTTTTTAATAGTTCATATTTAAAATAAGAATTTCTGTAAATGAGACTGTGTGACTGTGAAGTAATTTACCCACGTCTTTAAAATGTGACAGCAAGGTAAGAAGAAACAGGAAAAAAAGAGAGTTCTCATCTGCAGTTTTAAGGCTGAAGAAAACAGTTCTGCCTGAGAGTCTACAGGGCAATAGGGAAAAACAGAGCACGAACCAGAACAATTCCTAAGTGGAGTACTCTTCGGATACACTGTTAAAGTGCTGTTTGTAAAAGCAAAATAAATTTAAAAGCTTAGCCTCAAAGTTAAATACGATTTTCTTAATATTGATTTGGATGACAAGAAAAGGTGTTAAGAGTAGAAATCTTATTTGTCTCTCCAAGAACTTACTGACACAGGATGACACACCTCTATGAGTCTGGATATAATACCAAAAAAAAAATCAGTACTTTTTTGACTATCAAAAACATTCTCATTATGCTGTCTGATAATCACAGAAATTTTATGCTGTCCATGATTAGAAACTGTCATTTACCATAAGATTTAAAAGCATAAAAAAGTAATTTTCTTCTAAACTTATCACTCTGTGCCTGCAGGTATTTTCTTTCTGTTATTTTTAAACATAATAGATAGATTTTTTTTTCTTATTCCTCAGTTTCTGCAATGCTATCACATTTGTCCCCCAAGTTCTTCCAAGCTGCTAGCACAAGCCCTATGCCAGCCAACTGTCTTGGTAACACCTCTCCTGCCATTTGAACTTCTCCCTACATCTTCCCGAATTTCCAGTCTTCTTACATTTAGGTTTTGAACTCAATCTTCCTTTTTCTCATATAACTTTGCTTTCCCTTTTTAGCTTCTTTTGAAGTTCATCTCATCACCATTCATCTCAATTTTTAGTAGTGCACTTTCCTTCTTATAACCCTATCAAACCTGCTTTTCCTTCATTTCTCTGACACACTGTATATCACATGCTAAACTGATTCCTGTCTTATTACTAGCCCTAATTATGGGATGCTTCCATTCTTTTATATATTACATTCTCACTGAACACCTGCTGAGTCACTGGCAAAGGATTTAGGGAGCAGATGCAGGTTGCCTCCCCTGCACACAGGGGACAGCAGTCTCACAAGAACAGCAGTCTACACTGACCTCCTCATGGGCTCTTTCTCTCCCAAGTGCAGCCACTTAGGTACTTAGGATTACTTTGCCCTAAGTGTTTCTGCTGCACAGTTTCCTCACAGTCAGTGACCTCCTTAAGTTCACCTCATTATAAAGTGAAAATACACTATCCAAAGTGGAACAGTATAACTCAGTGTAAGTAATTAACCTTGTAATTGCATCTCACAATTCAATAGGAATCTTCCTTATGAGTACATGTCACACCAAAATACTTGATCTGATTCTACCCAGTAGTTATTTACAATCAGATGAAATTCCAGCTACATCTCAGCCAATCATTTTATATTTTGGTCAGTTCCTGTAGTTTAACTATTATCAATTCCCATCAAAGAATCATTAAGATTGGAAAAGACCTCCAAGATCATCAAGTCCAACTCCTGACAATCACCACCATCATGGCACTAAGTGCCACATCCAGTTGTTTCTTTAAAATTTCCAGGGATGGTGACTCCAGTGCCTCCCTGGACAGCATATTTCAAGGCTTAACCACCCTTTCAGGAAGAAAGTCTTCCTAATGTTCAACCTGAACCTCCCCTGGTGCAGTTTGACGCCGTGTCCTCTTGTCCTGTCTCCTTTTGGCCTAGGAGAAGAGGCCAACCCCCATCTGGCTGCAGCCTCCTTCCATAGAGTTATATAGAGTAGAAAGGTCCCCTCTGAGCCTCCTTCTCTCCAGGCTAAACACTCCCAGCCCCCTCAGCCATTCCTCATATGACTGACTCTCTAGACCCTTCACCAGCTCCCCTGTCCTTCTCTGAACTCAATCCAGCATCTCAATGTCCTTCCTGAATTGCAGGACCTAGAACTGGACACAGTACTTGAGGTGTGGCCTCACCAGTGCAGGGGGACAATCCCATTCCCCTTAGTCTTTGTCTCCTGCCATGCCATATAGAGTCATTATAACATTTCTTGCTTGATCAATTTCTCTTCTTCCCCAACCTCAGTGGCCCCTTCCATTGTTCAAGGGATTTTAGTTTTGACAGGAGACACAGCTCACCTCTGAAAAACATAGGGCAGCTGATACGTGACCTTGTTTGTCAAGTTCATGACAGAATTCCTGTGATGAGCAATGAGGAATCTCATCATGTTATATAAAATACTACATGCTAAAGAACCAAAGAAGAACAGGACAAACAACTCCCTGAGGAAGTTATGGATTGCAATCAGTAAACAAATGGATCATCAACTGGTCAACCAGTTAATTGTTTGCATGATAGAATAAGACATGCCTGCTGCAAAGCTAGGTAACAAATCTGAAGAAAAAAAAAGGAAAAAAAAAGAACACCCAACTCACTGGCAGAAGAAAAAAAAACAACTCTTTTGCAGAGTCACTAACTCAAAAAGGAATAATTAAAACTCCCACTTCAGAAGCTGCCACTTTGAAGTGGAACTGCAGATCTCTATTTGCATATTAGGAACGCTTGTGTCGATTTCCATGCTCCATCTGGCCAAGAGATTGCAGATGAGGATGACAAGGCTCTGAATTAGGACAAATCAAATGGATGCAGACTCATGAAATCCTGCAGAGATAATTATCAGGCTCAAGATGATGTAATTAGTATATTAGCATGGTTTCCTCCTTTAGCAGTAAATACATTTTAACAATATGTAATGTCTTTATGTCTGCTATTTAATGTGTCAGCCTTGCTTAAACCCCTTTGCATCCTTCTGTTTGGTCAGTTGCACTGTTGTAACTCCCTACTTTGTCACAGACAACTAAATGCACAAAAAGATGTTGTAGCAAAGATGCAAACTGTAGTACTAAAGCTTTAGAGATCTGGCTATCCAAAGAAATCCCCTCCCTAAATTAGACATTCAGACCTTGTATGAAATAGATGGAGAAAGTCAGTGTCAAAAAACAGGAATCACAAAAGCCAGCTATCGAAGCAGACTGTCTAAGAGACAGGGAGTTCTACTCCTCTAATGGCAATGACTGCCTCCTCCACAAACCCTTTCCTTTAGTCAGTTGCTTAAGCCAGGCAAATCCTTCCTCATAAACAATGAGGAGAGAAATCCACATACTATCAGATTTAATATCTTAGTGGTTAAAACAGTCATCAGTAAGGTGAGTGACCTGTTTTCAAATCTCTGCTTAGCCCATATTAGTTGTCCTAGCCCATAGGCTATTGGGTATTCAGGGGTAAGACATCTCGATCTCTCCTGTTTGAAGTTGTTCCACTTTGTATAACTAATTAAAAGATAATTGTAGCAAGTATTTGAACCTGACTCTCCCACATCCCACGTTATTGCCTAACCATTCAACTGTGGATTCAGTTTCTCATTTTGTTTCTTACATCATGTAAGCACTTTTGAAAATCCTGCTCTCTGCATTTTACATACAAATATTTACAAAGCAGAAAGTTATTTTCATTTCAGAATTACCACTACAAATATCTCCCATTCTTCTCCTATACAGTCCCAGCTCTCTTGCTCAGTGGTGAAAACTAGCAATTATATAGGTGGTTTTTTTGTTTGGTGGTGGTGGGTGTTCTTTTTCAAACCTTTTCGCACCATACAACCCCGTTGTGCAAGTACAAAATCAACTTTTTCTGTGGTTCTTAGCTTTCATTTCTTGCTTGAAGAGGGTGATGAGAAGCCTCAAGCAGTATTCATAGATAGCAGAATAAAGGGATATTGATATTTCACAATGATTGATGATCGCTCCTTGGAGTCTAAAAATATGGTATGTGCTGCAGCAGGCACATGAGGTGATGAGCAGCTCTCTGCCCTAAAGAGCTCACAGAGTAAATGATGGACCTGGCACAAAAGCAAAGACATGGTATCAACCACACATCGGGAGAAACACAGATTACAAATCCAGCATAATGACGCACAAGTGAAAGCTTGCAAGGTGTTTCAAAATAAGGAGAGCCTGGCAATACAGGCATTTGTTCAAGGAATGTAAGGGCACTGTGAGCTAGAGAAAGACATCAGACTAGGGAAAAAGTACTTCAAGAAGTAGCACACATGATAAAGTAATTCAAGGAAGGCTGTTCCACTGGTCTACACAAGCAATGCATGTATACATTTATTTTACAGTTATCCCAGTATAAAACTGGCAGATCCTTTTTATTTTATTTCAGCTTACATGTTGTCTATGAGAATTCAAAAAAAAAAATAAAATAAAGGAAAATCCTAGCTAAAAAACCACAAAAACAAAACAACACAACACAAACATGTATAAGAAAAGCAAGACTGCAGAGAACACTGATATAAGTATTTTAATTCTGTTACAGGCAAAACCTCCCCCATAAACAAAGCCAGTTTCAAAATGTGAAGTAAATATAGTCTGAGATGAGGAAAATTTTAGAAATGTTCGGTGAACACTGAGTTAGGAAAAACTAAGAGTGCAACACCAGTATTGTGAAATGTTAAATGCAACACTACACAGCAAGCAGTTGAAGAACTGATTTGAAAAAAAAAACAACAAAAACCAACAAAATTTTGGCTCTGCAAAGACACACTGGTTCATGTAACTTTCCCAAAATGTTTCTGCGATACAGCATCCTGTTAGTTTTCAGTTCACAGGAGTTCTTCCCTTTTGCAGAGGCTTGTGCTGATACAGGCACAAACTCCTAGAACAAAATGTTAGTCTTTTACAATATTTAATTTTTGTAGAGACTTCAACATTTAAATATGTCATTACAAAATTAAATGACTCAGTATAGATGTAATTCAGATGTACCAAAATGCATTAGTCATTCAATAAAAGAGGCGCTGAGATTTTACTAAAATCTCTTTACAGAACAAAATAACATATATTTACTGAATGGTTGTTGTGAAAAAGCACATAAAACTAAATCCTGTATAAACCACCCTAATTTGCCTACCCTGAAATCAGGACAGCTAGTTCATGACCTGAAGCAGCACAGCTAACTCACATCCATCTTCCAACCCATGTTTTGAATAGCAGAGTAAGAGGAAGCAATATGTGATGTGATCCCAAAGCAAACAAACTGGGCAAGAACTCACTAACCAGCAGCAGGGAGCTTCCTGCCAGGTGGGATTCTCACTAGGGGCAGAGTTAACTTCCATCAGCTTCCTATTCATGTAGATGAGATGGTGTTCCTTAGGGAACACCACCAACAAGGAGCCCTGCTATCAGGGCACAAAACCAGAAGCAATGCACTATTAATATTAAAACTGCGGATTGCAATGGATTGCAGGGAGTGTAAAAGAAATCCCGGAGATGCCACCAAGAAGCTGCTCCCAAACAGTGGTGAACACAGTACATATCACCAGTGGTCACCGATGGTACTTTGACAACTCTGCCTCCTTGGAAGTGGTGGGGGTACACTCCACCATCCAAAGCTTGGACTGCTCAGCTGTCCAGGGCTCCTCCCAGGGTAGGCAGCCATGGAGCCATGCTCAGGTCAAATCACTGCTCTGCTCGGTGAGGAGCAGCCAAGAGAAGCCATTGGGCTTCACTTCAGGGGTGCTGCTCAGGAGAGCAGTAGGGTCTTTGAAAAAATTTCTCCAAGGTATAAACTTAAGCTCCATTGGAATAAGAATTACAGACGTCTGCTAGAAATACCACACAGAATAGAAGGAACAATCCAGGAGGTTCTTGGAGTGTGTGGAAGAGAACTTCCTGACAAAACTGGTGAGGGAGCCAACAAGGAAAGGCAGCTCTGCTGGACCTGCTGTTGTGAATAGAGAGGGACTTATGGGTGATGTCACAGTTGGAGGCTATCCTGGGCATGAGGATCATGTGACATGATGACAAAGGATAAATAAAAGGCAGAGGTATTTAATAACTTTGCTTCAGTCTTTCTGTTTTTCCTCAGCTGTCTGAGCTGGAAGACAGCGAGCACAATGAAGCCCCCATATCCAAGGGCAATTGGTCAGTGACCTCCTACAGCACTTAGACACACACAAGTCCATGGAGCCAGATGGGATCCACCCAAGAGTATTGGCGGAAAAGCTGAGCAAGCCACTCTCCATCATTTGTCAGTATTCCTGGCACAACGGGGAGGTCTCAGTTGACTGGAAAGGAATCAATCTACAAGAAGGGCAGGAAGGAGGATCTGGGGAGTTACAGGCTTGTCAGCCTAACTTCAGTGCCAGAGAAGGCTGTAGAGCAGATCACCTTGAGTGTCAACACATGGCACATACACGACAATCAAGGGATCAGGCCCAGACAACATGGGTTTGTGGTGAATGGAGTTAAATCCAGCTGGCAGCTGCTCACAAGAGGTGTTCTCCAGGGCTTGGTATTGAGGCCAGTCCCATCTAATATCTCTATCTATGATCTGGGTGAGGGGATCAAGGACACCATAAGTCAGTTTGCAAATGAATGTTAACACTGAGGTGCTGGTACATGTCCAAAGAACGGCAACAAAGCTGCTGATGGAGCTGGGGGTGTTTAGCCTGGAGAAAAGAAGGCTCAGGGGGGACTTTATGGCTCTCTTCAACTCTCAGAAAGGAGGCTGTAGCCAGATGAGGGTTGGTCTCCTCCCAAGTTAACAAGTGACAGAAGACAAAACAGCCTGAATTTGCTTCAGGGAAGGTTTAAATTGGATATTAGGAAATATTTCTTCACCAAAAATGTTATCAAGCATTGGAACAGGCTGCCCAGGGAAGTGGTTGAGTCACTGTTCCTGGAGGTGTTTAAGACATGTAGATGTGGTACACATGAGTTAGTGGCAGAGTTAACAGTGTGAGGTTTATGACTGGACTCCAAGTTCTTAAGGGTATTTTCCAACTTTAATGATTCTATTAATCCATCCTATGGTTCCAGGCAGAAAGCTATGACTGAAGGACCAAGAAGCAGATAAAAACTTGCATTGTTTGGAAGCTGGAATCCCACTACTTCAGGTAACAGGAATACAGCTCTGCTTCCTCTTCCAGCTGTGCCTAGCTAAGAGTTTCAGAAATGGGGTGTTTGGGAAAAAATTCTGAGGGGGTATCTCAAGTCTTTGGACTAGTATGAGTACTAAAGGAAGTACTGGTCTTAGTGGTTTATGATGGTTCCCATGCACAGCAGAAGAATCCATCCCTACTATCCATGGGAGTCTGCTGCTTGCCCAGAACCTGGATCACTGATGCTGCAGACAAATTGCCAATACTTACCCAGCCCTCCAAATTCTACCTCTTGCTGCCATCCCCTGTGGGACATAAGTAACACAGTCAAGGGAAACTCTGAGCAGCTCAAATGGAAGAGAGAGCTAAAAGCAAGTATCAGATGGCAGAAATCCCAGTGGAGCCCTCCTCAACCCTTGTAGTAAATGGAGAAGCCTGGCTAACTGATATAACCAGCAGACTGATGCCTGTCTGCACAGCTGCTGTCACCAGCAAGACTTTGGTTACTTTGACTACAATGCCCCATTCAATGCAGATGGAGTGTTAAGAAGATATTAAAGTCACCTGACAAAAAGAGTTCTGTGAAAAGATTACAGTTCTAGTGAGGATGACTTTAAACTAAATTCACTGAACAATTAAGCCTCTGCCCAGAGGTAAAGAAAAGCAGGATAAAATTCATGTAAGAAAAGGCCACATGGGAAAGTTACACATTTCTGCTTGGAGAGAGGGCACAGACAGGCTAACCCTTGGGTGTCTGGGTACTACAGAGCTTGGCCTACAAACAAGAAGAATTGGAAGTCTGTGGACAGTCCGAGTGCTCTGATGTCAGTGGGATCATGAAGATTAAATGGGATAGCATCCATGACTGGGAGAGTATCACAGAAGCTATTCAAGGAGAAAATGGAGAAGAAGAATGGCAGTTGCACTTTCTTACAAAGCACCTCCTTGCCTATGCTGAGGTCCAGCATGAAACCAGAGACTTATCTGACAGGAAACTCCTGGTCAAAAACAAAGGCAAAAGACACATGAGCCATGCAGCCTGGGCCTGTCATAAACCAGCTGTCCAAGGGGATGATGAAGTAGATAATGCTGCATTCAAACAGTGACCAAAAACAACCCAATTACCAGACTTGGTCCTCATTAGAGCCACATGGCATTGCGCAAGCAATCCAGGGTATTTCTAGACTGGATGAGTGATAACTTTTTAATGCAAATGCTAGAGAGGACAAACAAAGGTAAAAACCTATGTGACCTCTGTACACAAATATGGAAGAAAAGTGGCAAATGTGGTCACAGATAGTAGCTTGGGAGCAGTGACCACAAGCTGATTGCATTCAAGATCCAAAAGACTGGGAAGGTAAGGAGAAGAAATAGGACTAAGGATTTCATGCAAATGGTCGTTGGACTATACAGGACATGGCTCAGCAGAACCTCCTGGTACACTGAAGCAAAAAGTGCCATCTTAGCTGATAAATTTTTGTAGGAAACTTACTGCCAACGGAGGAACTAATAATAATCCTATTTTACGAGAAGATTGGCATTTCAGTAGAAGACTCACTGACTAAGCAAGGAGGTTCATAATGAACTGTAATGCAAAGGGCAGCATACAGAAAACAAAATACAGAGTACAAAACCACTGCCTTGGCACTTAGGAACAATAATGAGAAAATCAAAGCACATTCAGAATGAAAACAAGTGATGGATGTAAATAGCAGCAGGACAGAGTCGTGTAAATTCAGAGGAAATGTGAGGATGTTACTGAGTGGAGAAGACAACCCGGTGGCTGCGCAGATGAAAAAGGCTGAAGTACTGGATACATTTTTGCCTGCATCTTCACAGGCAAAGATTACTCATAGATTTCCAGACGTACCAGGATGGTTTTAGGGACAAGTTAGGAATGAGTTAGAACAGCTGATGTATTCAAATCTATGTGGACAGACACAATTGATCTGAAAGTGCTGAAAGAGTCAGCTGATGTGTCACTAGACCTGTCTCTCATCTCCAAAAAAGCGTGATCATTGAGGCAGACCCCTGAAAACTGGAGAAAGGCTAGCATTGCCTGGCTTTAGCAAAGACACAGACAGGCAACAACAGGCTACTTTAGCCTACCCCCAGCCCTGGAAGGACTACATACCACATCCTTCTGGAATCCACCTCCAAACATAGAGAGAACAAAAAAGTAATCAGCCACAATCAGCACCGACTCACAAAGGGCAGTTAATGCTTGATGAAACTGATGAATGTTTTCTGTGATGAACTGACCTGAAATGCAGATGTGGGGAGAGTGGTGGGTGTAATCAAATGGTCTGTTGGGTAGACTGCCAAATTACTGGGCCAGCCAGCTCAGAGGGTAATGCTCACAGCAAACACCAGTTTGCCATCCAACTGGTAGTCTATACCAAGAGGTGTATTGTAAAGCTGAACAGAAGAGCTGAATATGTTCAGTATCCTCACCAAAGGCCTGGATGATGAAACCAAATGCATTTTCAGGAATCTTCTAGGCATAACCAACCCAGTGGCATTTGACACATCAAGCACTAGAGCTTCAGTCAGGAAGTGACTTTCCTTGAGGAAAGTCAGGACTGGTAATGCCAAGTTCAAGAAGAAGAGTTCTACAGATTTTCTATGGGCAGGATAACCCCAGGCATCAGTAGACACTAGGAACTGGATGGCCTTGTAGCAGCTCTGCTATGGTAGATGCCAAGTGAAATTTCAGGAAACATTTTCACTGCTAATTAGCAAATTGGATATGGCTGCATATGGAGTAGCATGGCTGCCAGACAACAGAAGTTCTTCCCTTCTATGAAGCTTTGGTTAGGCAATAGCTGAAATACTGCATCCCGTATCAGACTCCCCAGTTCAAGAGGCATGTGGAGAAACCCAAGTCTGGAAATCGGCCATGGGCTCATGACTGACAGAAGCTGAAGAAGGTGGGGGTTTTTTATGTCCATAAACATGAGGCTAAGCAAGGCAAAAAAACTATTTGAAGAAGAGTTACAAAAATGGTGGAGAGCAAAGCTTTCCTCAATGAAATGAGGAAATGAAAATATGCATAAAATCGTGGAGGTTTTTCTGACAGTGCTATCAACTTAATGCTTTCTTTTTTAAGAAGTAAGACAGCAAAGGATGTCTCTTATCCAGTATGTCCAGAAATAAGCAGCCCACAATCACAACTTAAGTTGACTAAATTTATATATCCCAGTTGGATCACATATCTATTTTATGACACAGTTAATGGAGATTAAAAGGCATTTTTATATTCACCAACCCAGGAATCTCAAGGACTGATATTAAAACTTTCAGATTATGATCTATCAAAATAGTTTAAAACCTACACTGTATTTTACTTAACTATTCAGGAAAACATTTTATCCCGTTTGGTGTGGTTCAGATCAGAGCATGTACTTCAGCTGAAATTTCATCAAGTTTGTAAGAAGGGGTCCAAGCAGGTATTTACCCAGAGCTGTAGTTCACCTCCTCCCATCAGCACTACAAGATTTGTTATTTAGAAGTTATTAAGGGTTTTTTGAGCATTAAGGGTAAAAACTGGCTGCAAGACAAGGATCTAGCTGAAGATTCCTCCCTTTTTTGGTCCAAGTGGGTGTAGCGCTGAAAACTTTAAATTTGATTTTATCTGCTAGTACCTAATTATTAAATAGCTTGTGTGGCTTTATATTATATGGATTTGAAGTGAACTTTCAGATTAAGAATTTTTCAATTATGTAACAATGCCCAGAGCAGGAGCTATTCATTTACATTTATTTTTTTAAATCATCAAATATATGAGTAAGAACAGAGAGATAAATTATTAGATATCCTGGAAACTTTCCAAATATTAAAATTATGGAGGTGGAAGGTAATTTTTAGATAGAACAGTATTCCAAAACAGGTTTGAAACAGAGAATAAATGTCATTTATCTAAAGCTCCATAGCCATGCAACATAAATTTCAGGGTGAAGCAGTGCTTGTGGAGACTAGATTTTCTATACAGTTTATTTTTTGCTTCATTCAGATATGGTACCAGATCAAAGATCCATCCAGCATATTCTCTTCTCTTTAACAGTGGCAGAAGCAAAAGGCTGGAGTAGAAATCTAATGAGCACCAAACAGAAAGATCTTTTCCTGTTTCTCACCATATACTTTCCCTGCAACTAACAACTTGCAGTTTAGGGATTTACCAAGACAGTGACTGTATTTGAATCTTTGCATCTAACAGCTGTCAAGGATTTTTTTCTTCTATTAATTTGTCCAGTAGCTTTTTATATTAATGTTATTAATATTTTACATTAATGATTTTGGTCTCTATAACATCCTGTGGCAACTAATTCCACAATGTAATTATTCACTGTGTCAAAAGTTACTTCCTTTTGTTGATTTAAAACCTACTGCTGGATAATTTCATTAAATGGCTCTTCATGTGACACATGGCGAACAAACACTTCTGTTCCATCCATGACTACACACTGCTATTACAGTCACCTCTTACCTGAATTAACTGACAGTTCCTCCTTGAGCAGAAGCAGTGCCTGTAATCCTGTATAGGTGCTTTTTGTTTTAACTGGATTTTCCCCTTATCATAAAACAACCTCTTTCTATTAAAAATTTACCAGGTAAGTAACTGCTGAAAAGAACTAGTATAAGGAGGGAGAAACATAAGGAGTTTGGGTCTGAGTTTTGTGGGGTTTGGAAATTGCCAAGTGTAAACTCATGCTGAACTGTAATAACTATTACAACTCCAGTGACCTGTGCTGTGCACATAAACCTGGTTGATAGAATTTGTCTGATATTTGTTTATAAGCCTGACTGATGAAGGTGGCCAGACATCTGCCAGCCAAACTGATTGATTAAGGAAGATGACTTGCTAAACTCAGGTCCAATTAGTCCATACAGGGCTGGTAGAGACACACATAATTGATGGGCCAGCTCTGTGCAGATGCAACTGATGGGCCAGATTCTCCTAAGATAGTGTTCAACAATATTTCCATGTGCTCTGTCAGATTGTATCTGCCAAGAGATACAAAGCACTGCTGTTAATGGGAGAAAAGGCAACACTGCTGATGTCTTTTCCAAGGGCAGGTGACCAACCAACAACAGCCAGCTCCAGGTTAGGCCAGAAGTAAGTAAGAATGGGATTCCAAAGCCTAAATAGGATGTAAGAGGGGAAGCAAGAGAAAAGGCAGAGAAGCTGCCCACCAATCTGAACACCAGCATTCCATTGAGAGGAGATGGTGGTGAGGCCTATGGCTCACTGTCAGTGGAATTTAGCAGAGAGCAGTGGGGAAAGGTGGGGTTGTTTTGTGAGGACTAAGGGCATACAGTGGGGTTGTTAATAGCTTCTCCAGAAACTCCCTCTTTCAGGAGTCAGTTTTACTGAACTGGACCAAACTGCCTCTAGCACAGCTCAGCCTTTACCTGCATTCCTTGATCAGCTCCAACTAAGCATAAAAATATCCATGGAGAAACATTTCATTTACAGCCCACACTTTGTATTACAACAATTATCACACCCCACAAAACCACACCCTGTAAGTTTTCCCTTACCAAAGTTGCCATCTTCTCAGCAACTCCTGTAAACTCACCATCGCATCCAAGCCCTCGCTATCCAATCTCTTGCCCACACAACAGACTGCAGGGGAAAAAACAGCATCATAACAGCTTTGAACACTGGATGAGTACCCAGTTGAACAAAGACCATGAATTGTTCACACAGAAACAGTGGCAGTGCAGTGAGGCACTAACATTTGAAGAGTGCCAGAAGAGTTAAGAGTAGCAGCATCACTGAGCTTTTAATTTCTCTGGTTTTGTAGAATTTATCAGGTGTGATATGTGTGAGTACATATAAACATGGGAGCTTTACACTTTATGAGGAAGTCTGGAGTGCATCTGATTAATGCACTTATTTTCTTAAGTATTTTATAATATTTTTCATTTACTGTCAGTGTTAACACACAAGTCTAAGGACAAAAAAATACTTCAGCTGGTTAAATCAGCTCGTTCTGGATATGCACCTAGCTCAGATGAATAAGATGAGAGCCCAGAAATCAGCTCAACTTGCCAACCCTTATTATCAAGCACACTGTTTGTAATTCACAGTAGGTTATCAACAGTGGGGCCACGTTTGGGAGATATCATCACGTCTGGTATTGATTTCTGGCAGGATTCAGGTATTTTTTGAAACCTCCTCTTCAAACTGGAAAGTTAATCAAATGCATACATACTACTAGGCAGATTTTATTTTTTCTTTTTATTTCAGTAGGCACTAAAATGGGCATAGTTACATACTGCAGCACATCACAACATAAAGAAGTTATACTGCTGCTTTTAAATCACAGCACTAGCTTCCCTCAACAGGAACAATGTGGAATGTGAGAAAGAGAAACAATTTGACATTTGCAGCACAGGTTGAGCACATGTGCTAAGAACTGTGAGAAACCCATTATTCAATTTAATGAAATAAATGTAAAAAAACTACTCTTAACTCCCAGCATCAAAAAATAAAGCAAAGAAATACTCTCCATTTTAACAAAGGCCCCAGATACACAGGTCTATAGAAGTGAGAACATTCACAGGAAACCATACTACAAAGTCGTATGACTTTGGTCCATTCTAAATGCCCTTCAACACATTGCATGCACACTCCTGTTTACGCCCAGAATCGAATGGCTCAACAAGAAAAAGTCACAAATAATGTAATTTATGAGGAAGCTAGGAATGAGAGTAGCAACTCCAACCACTAATTCCTTCTTAACTGTAATTCTTCAATGAAACAAATTGATGGCAGTAGCAGCCACAAAAAAGGTGTCATCTAGTTCATGCTGTAAGCAACATTGCATCTAGGATTCATTATAAATCCGTACATAATTTTGCTGAGGGAAAATCTGGGTAACTGAGTATTTCTATTGATAAGGTCAGTTTAAAAATATACTAGGAGAAAAAGCAAATGTTTTTAAACAAATTACTTCACATTTAAAATTCTGGACAAGGAATATTCAAGTATCCAACATATACATATAATTTCTGGAAACAATTACAGTAATTAAAACAACACTCAACCTTTGGAGGGAGACATTTTATGGAAGGCATTCCAGAAACTGCCACCCCACTGACACTGATCATCTTGGGTGTGTTCAATTAACAGGAGAAACTAATTTAAAGTAAAAACTCCTGCTGCTGAGAATCATCCAGGATTTAGCACTCAACCTTCACCCCCTGGCTCCAAGGATTTAAATCCTTAGACTGTCAGCAGGAGCTTTCTAGATGAGGCAATTAATTTGAAATACTGTTTTTACTACTGAGCAACCAAAACTACAAAGCCAGTGTTTCCAGTAATAAATTTCATCTACCAATAAAATAAAATAAAAATCCATGACTTGAGATTAAGATAGTTTTTTAATCCGACTATTTTACCTCAACATCTACCAGTTTCATTACATTTCAAAAATGTTATCTTCTTTCTCTAGGCTAGCCTAAACCACTTAGAGTTAACTCACATTGACTCTGAAATACAGACACTACACCTAGAGAAGTAGGGATACAAATCACAGAGACTTTTAGTTGCTCTACATGTGACCTTTTGGAATTTCAGAAAAAGTTCAGACTGCCAGTTGCAATCTTCGGTGTTAAAATAAAATCATTAAAATCAGAATTCAAATAGCTTTTAATTCTTCAGGTAGAAAAAAAAGTAAATCTCTTTACAGACAGTGATACAGGATGCTGTCCACATGACTGAGATCATGGTTGAGCGAGACAGTAAATTCAGTTTCAGAATGTCTCGTATGAGATCAAAACCACCACAGCTGCATGACACACCAATTGAGTGCAACCCACTCTGCCAGTTCTAATTTTGCACAGTTATGCTCCATCAGGTAGTGTCTGTCCTGCAGCCAGAATACAGCCAGCATAAACAGTATCATGTGATCTGACTTATTTGATGAGAATGTGCTACCAGGTGATTTGGTACTGCACAAATGCAGTGTTAATGAACACGGGACCACAGCCCAAAGTACAGAGTGAAACAATTTGTCAAGGTCAACCACACAAGCTGCTCGTAGACCTAAAAATAGCATCCAGTCCTCCTTAATCTCAGACTAGCTTGCTACCTACCTACCAGGCAGCACTGCTGCCCAACATAGCAAACACAGTTTTCAAATTATGATGTGGTTGGCTCCCAGGATTTCTTTGGCACATTTTTCTTAATACTATCCCTGCTGCCCTCTGTGTCTACGGAGGTCCCAGTTCCATGTGATGCTCCTAGGTCCAGAACATTTATTTTCATCCAAATCATTACTGCTAACCAGCTGTGTCCCCTGCTGCCCAATGCCTACCCACACAAGCCAAGGCCCATTTCAGCAACTGCAGTGTTGACACTGCATTTAGGAAAATGTTGACCAATGCAAGCAACCACAGTGAAGTCAAACAAATCTATGTCCATATGAAAGAGTTTTCAGGGCTTATTCTCCAAAAAGCAGAACACATTTTTATGCCTGATAGGAGACACTAACACACTACTGAGGATGTGCTATATAACCCACATAAAATAAAACACTACTCCTACTTCTTTGTATGCGGTTCACTAAAAAAATATTTTAATTGTAGTTCACCAAATGTTGACTCTGACATATTACTGTAGAGAACTACACACACAGATCACTAATTCTCGGAAAATAAAAAAGCAGCTTCCATCAAATGCTTAGCCCAACACATACAGAGACACACAAAAAAGTAATGCAAATACTATAAAGTAAATATTAAAAATGTGTTGAAATGCATCTTTGTCCCAGTTCCTGCAGGAAACAGGGTACGTGCCTACAACTGTGCTATATTGTTTGAATTACTGTTTGGAGATGGCAATAGGACAGAGCAAGAAATACACCATTGATTAGAAAGTGTGTCTAAGAAATTGTACTGAAGAAACTTTAAAATGTTAAAAATCTCCATAGCTTGCTAATGCTAGAAATAAGCTTGCCTGTAGAAATTTTAGTAAGTCCTGTGGCATTATATATATATATATATATATAGATGAAGAGTCATAATTATAGAGTCAAATATTATTTTTCTCTACTGTCCTGCCCAAGTCATTATAAGGATTCAATCCAATGTTCACATCTTGCTTATTCTATGAGATGAATGATTAGTCAGAAATTAATTCATTAGAAGATAGCAAGTATACAAGCACTAAAGAAGAATTCCAATTAGAATTCAAGGTACCAAAATAACAGCCAAGAGGACATGCATTGTTAAAAAAAACCTCTAAAGATGAAGCTAGTTGAGTCCAAAAATCTCCGAAGACACTGGCAATGGTACAACATCTTTCACCAGGGTTTTGACTTGCTGCTGCTGATGGTCCACTTCAGTATGCTCTGAGTGAATTTCAACATAGAATCACTTGTTTTTACAATTAGAGAGTCAGGATACTTGCAGCAAAAGACTAAAAGAGTTCTTTCCTTCTCCCTGCCACCCCAAGAAAAGATATATCCATTCCACTAAACCCATTTTTCTGGTAATTTACAAAGACCTTCCTGAGCAATTTCTGTGCAGCAGAGAACCTTTTTGATGAAAGGAAGGTCCCAAAATTTTCATGGTTAGCAGACAATATTTCGGAATCAAGAAACATTGATGTCAGAAGAGATGCTCTGAGCTCCGCTGTGCAATGAACGTCACAGTTGCAGATATGGATATCATCAGTGGATTTTGCCCCTACATGTTGTCTTGACATTGTAGCAAGAGGGAAAAAGAAGAGCAAAGTGCTTATTAAGAAAGTGTCAGCACCAAACAAGGCCATTTGTGTCATGAAGCTAGAAAATTCCATGTCAAAAATTGTTTCACTGACAACACTGTAATGGGTATCACAGTGCCAGGCACCGTCAATGTCCTGAATCAGCTAAAACACTTGAATCCCTTGGGATTCACAGTCTTCCTGGCACTTATCCCTATAGAAAACTAAGTGACAACCTGATTTTTAAGCACAGCCCTATCTCTAACAGGTAGCAGTCACTGATGAGTCTGCTGACATTTGCCACATACGCTGAACTTGGTCATCACATTAGTTATGCTGCCATAGCTGTGCCAACAAGGAGCTGGCTGGAATCACATCCTCTGCCTGACCTTGCTGTTCCTCCAAAGACCACACTGCAAGTGGAGCTACCACTGCAGAAGTGTTTTGCTGCTTTAGTTTGCTGTGTCAAAAGTGACAGCTTGGACATACTGGCAGAACTTTCTCCAATAGGGCTCCTGGCCTACAAAGCTATGCTGGCAGAGGCTGGTTAACCAAGATATTAAGTGCCTTTTATTTTTACGACACCAAGGAATACCATCCAAGTCACTACAGCATTATACTGTGAACTTTAAGTGAGGAAACTCGAATTCTGCTACACAGGTTGCAAATCAGAGACCATGGATTTAACTGTACAGCAGTTTAAACAGGATTCTTTAATTTTCTGCAGAGGCTTTTAGATCACTCACAAGCTGCACATTTGGAATACTACCTCACTGAAGGGAATTATCCCTCTGCAGGATTACAACCTACACAATTTGCCACTAAAATAAGAGACCCCAATACTAAGTAACCTGCTTTAAGTTACTGACCCAGTGAACAAACAACCCCTCCTATTCACACTCCAATGACCTTACTAGCCTAAAGGGAAGAACTATTATCAAAAATACAAATCTGTGTGTAGTTCCTATATATCCCATAAGACAAAATCACTCTTGTACAAGGAACATGGTGCCCTCATCTTTGCAAAGGAAGAATGAACACTTTACAAGGTGTGAAGACACACTGGCATAAATGACCAACACATCCAGACTTCAAATCCTTTCAAGACATACACTTACATCAGTTGTATGTAGTAGTTTTACAGATAAAAGCCAAGAAAGAGTATTTTAATTTTACTTCCTGGGTTCCAAACTATAATTAACTTTGAATTAAATTACAATTATAATTGCTCAAATCAGTTTCCATGTAAGATAACCAGAAAACAAATATGTTAGCAGCCACTGACATGGTGATAGACATGATTCACCATGAACAACATGGGAAAGCTTTAGCAGAAGTAGGGATAAAACCCAAGCACCAGTGCAACATTTAGTACTTCCATCTTTTCTTCAGCTCAACACCACCTCCTTCCTAGCACTCTTTCAACCAGTCCCTTTGACATATGTCTACATGATCTCAAGATTTCCCAGGCCCAAGTCCTTTAACTTTCTGTCTGCCTCTTCTCATTCTGAGTGCTTCCTTCTCTTAGTTTTTTCTTAAATATGTCTCCTGTGTGTTTTTTCTACCTCACTAAGGTTTGGATTTCATCCTGTCACAGTGCTCAGGTCTAACAAAAAGCAGACATGAATCAAGCATGACAAAGTGATGTTTGGCAAAGAACTAATTTGTAAAAGGAAGCACTAAGCAATTCTTGCCAGAGATGCCATTACCACATTCCAGAATTTCCTGTCACCTGCAAAAGAAAAAATAGCCCAGGTTCTCTTTCCCTAAAGGAGAAAAAAGAGAGTTGGGAAAAATGTAACATTAGAAGTTAGTTTGTCTTCCTTGTTCCCTAGTTTGATCTACAATACATTATAATTCATTTTATCTAGAGCAGTTTAGGGACTTCAGAAAAATTACCATAGCTTTTACAATCCCTAAGAAACCAAATGCTTGAAAAGCTGAGAGAGTGATCAGTCCACCACCACCATCCCTGCAAATCGAGAGAGCAGAGTGGGAGTGAAGGAGCAGGCACAATTGTTGAAATGAAGTACTATGAGACAGTACAGGAAAACCAAACGTACAGGAACCAAGAAGCAAGAACAGGACACAATCAAACTACAGTGACAAGTACAGCTTTGCTTGAACATTGTGCTCATTAAGTAAATTCAGTAAAAAACCTGTCCATCAGCTATGACTACCTCCTGCTCACATAAGCCACTTCCTCAGAGAGTATACACAGTAAAATGAATGCGCACTGGGTCTTTACATGCAGACAAGAGAATGCAAAGCCAATGACTACACAGTTAGGTTATTACATATATAGGAAATGCCAATTTTTTTATTGTTCACAGTGTACAAAAATGAGCACCTGGCATACCAAAGGCATTAGCTTTATGGATTCACCACCAGTTCTCTGCACAGACATGAAATAAAGTATCTTGACTCTGTGTGTGGATTACCTTCCTGCACATTGGGTGAAAGAATCCGTATTTGGGAAAACACAATATGCTGGCATTCTGGCCACTTGAGAACTCTGTCAGATTAGGGAACACTTGAGCATGGGTCCCAACCATTTGGGTCCATTTCAAGAATATAAAAAAATTCTGCAAGTGATACAGCAGCTCCATCACTCTTTTGTGGTTACACTAAAAATAAGAGTGCTGACTGGACTTTGCATGGTAAGGACCTGAATATTGGCTAATTTCTTCTAAAAATACCTATTAAAAATGAAAGAAGAAGCAACAGAAGCAGCCCAGTCATTACACAGGTACAAGAAAATCCAGTGGCACAGGGAGTTTCCACAGACAAAGGATTTCCCACAGCCTATTGTTGGAAACACTGTGATTCAACTGCACACATCTTGCTCAACAGGCTGCTGATTCAACCAGAAGAGGATGCTGGTATGTCTCACCTTCTGCATTCCACCTACTGCAGCCTAAATCAACAAAAAACTGGCTTTAAGAAAACATGTGACTATATCTCATGCTGGTTTCAAGTTATTTACAATACAATCCTTTGGTTGAACAATATCATCTTTTTGTCAATGCCATTTAAAGGTACCCATAATGAAATAATATATAAGGAATTTTAACTGCTGCTGTCTCCTTATCTTGCTAAATTCCAGTTGGACATTTCACTAGAAGCAGCTGGTCAGAAGGTGAAACACAGACTATGAAATACTTTCAGCTTCACTGCTGTATGAGGAAACTACAGACCAGAAAAATCATCAACATACAAACTTATAAAATGATCAGATAAAATGTGTTTTACAGCTGGAGACAAATCCTGTCTATGAAGAACAGTCTGCTTGTGAAAATTAATGACCTGCTGCAACTCCTCAGAGAAAGCCCTCAGGTAAGGAATTCACATGGAACCAGGGAGCAATTCAGTGGAGGCTATTTTAAACCCAAACCATTCTACAGCTACTTCCAGGTGCAGCCCTAAATTCAGCAACAGTATCTGTTTCCCAGAAGCAGATTTTAAGCTGTCTCTGACAGGTAACTGGAGATGGGCAGTGCAGTTCCAGAGGCATGACATGCAGCTAGCCTCCAAAATAAAGCATGAGCTGTTATTTTTCAGAGAACAGATTGTAACTCTGTTCTGCGGCAGAAGTTATATATATTTCTTTCTCATACTCACTAAGGTTTGTTCAGGATGCTGGCAGGGAAAAGTATAAACAATTCCCTAGAGTGAGGTAGGAAGCAAAGACATGAGAAGTGTGGCTAGAGGCTAACAGATTAGCCATTACCAAATTTATAATCCATGTAGGCTCTAAAACATGTTAAATAACTTGGAGCTGCATTTTTAAAACCTTAGGACTGAAACAACAGGAAATGAGCTTGTTTTAATGACACAGAGAAGCTGCATTAGAGAAAAAAAGTGGGGAAAAGGAAAACCAACTTCCAGGTGTATTTTTTTGCACACCAGCACATATACTCACACAACAGATACTGCTGAATTCAATCACAAATGTATCACTGCTTTGCTGAAACCAACAAAAATACCTTCACTTCAGTGAAGCAGTTACACTTAAAATATCAAGCTTATTTTATATTTTAAGCTCAACTTAAAATATCATGATGCATCTGAAGTAAACAGGACTTGAGTGCTTTATTGGGGAAGGCACAGACTTGCTTTTTATAGTCCTAACTTGAAAAAAACGTATTTTGCTGATAAATGGAAATAATAAAATCAGTTAAAAAGTCATTGCTTAAAATTACTTGAAATTCCTCTTATAACAATAAGACATCAATTATTAATTGGCTTACAATCAAAATATAAACCAACCGTGTTTCACTTAAGTCTGGATATAGATCATTAGTCTCTAACAATGAGGACTATGTTATGATTTACTAGGAAAGCTTTAAAAACCATGGATAGTCCAAATAAACGAAAAAAGTTTTGAACCATCCAAAATAAACTAGGAGGTCTACAAATTAGGGTGGTATCTAAAGTGAAACGTGCATTTAAAGACTACACGGGAACAGTGCCTATATTTACTGCTGTCCAACACTTGCTGGATGTAGACATAGTTTAGAACTTTTAAACACGTATCTTTAATTATCTGAATGAAGATTTTTCAGTTAAGCATCTGATCTGATGATTTTAAAAGAATTAAAGGAGAACCTTTCTACAACAGAAAAAACATGTAAGCTTCTCAACAGAACTAGTGGGAAACGCACTGCTTTGCTCTCCTTTTACTGCTTTTAAAAGAACAAAAAGCAGTAGCAAGATATTAGCAGGGCAGGTTTAACTGCAAAGCTCTACTACCTTAACATGTTGAAACACAGATTTCCCACCTTGAAAGGAAATCAGGGATTTCCTTTTGCCTTTTCTAGAGAAATCCATAGAAAACCGACACCGAGAGGTGTCTGCGCAGACACACACTAGAACAGGTCACTCAGGAAGTTGAGCTCTCCCTGCACGACCTGGCCTGAAGATGAGATTCGGCCGCCCTGAACCTGCCCCTTCCCGGCCCGGCTCTGCCGCGGAGCCGCCGCTCGCTCCCGCCGGGCCGGGAACGCGCGGAGTCCGGGCCGGGAACGCGCCGAGCCCGGGCCGGGAACGCGCCGAGCCCGGGCCGGGAACGCGCGGAGTCCGGGCCGGGAACGCGCCGAGCCCGGGCCGGGAACGCGCCGAGTCCGGGCCGGGAACGCGCCGAGTCCGGGCCGGGAACGCGCCGAGTCCGCGACGGGAACGCGCCGAGTCCGGGCCGGGAACGCGCCGAGCCCGGGTCGGACAGCGCGAGGGGGCGGCGCCCCCTGGCGGTCACTGCCAGCGCCGCGCCCGGAGTTTGTCCGTCCTTTGTCCGTCCTTTGTCCGTCCTTGGTCCGTCCTTTGCCCAGGGGCAGAGCGAGGACCTGATTCATAAACCCAGCAATCCGCCTGCTCACCCTATACACGCACCAGCCGAGTCAGGCAGAAGGAAGGCAGTGGGAACCGAGCTTTCAAACATCGGTTCTCTGCAGCCACAGCCATCAGTTTGTTTGTCAAATCAGCTGCCTCACTCATCTGCACTTCTATCTTCTACAGTACATGAGGTGGTATCACCTGAGAGTAGGGCCTCTTAACTACAGTGTCCTCAATCATTCCCAAACACTGCTCATCCCCATATTCCCAACGGTGCGAGTTTGGTGGGGAGAAGCTAAAAACTCTGCCAGCAAGCTGGGAAAAAAAAAATTAATAGTTGTTCTGGCAAC
Source organism: Cyanistes caeruleus (assembly GCF_971803275.1). Classification (NCBI taxonomy): domain Eukaryota; kingdom Metazoa; phylum Chordata; class Aves; order Passeriformes; family Paridae; genus Cyanistes; species Cyanistes caeruleus. Next base: position 11,835,031 of record NC_141701.1, read on the forward strand.
TTCAGTATTTTACACCTGCTGAAGAGCTGTCTTTCCAATTCTGTATTGTTTAAATGTAACATTTGCATCTTTTAAAATATAATATTTAAATAAGGGTATGTTTTCATAAATGATCATAATGAGAAGAAATCGTTTACCTGATTTATTGTTTCTTCAAATGCTTTTATATAATGATTAAGTTCTCTGTCCATTGTAGCATATTCTAGCATGACTTTTTCCATATTGTCAACATCTTCTGCATCATCTGCGAAATTAAAAATGCGGAACATGGGTAATCAAATTATTTTCAGGCAGCATTTTTCTTTACAAATATTTTATTTACAATATTCATGCTGTGAATATCTAATGCATTTGTAAGTCTCAGCAGATGTTTTCAAGCTACTCAAACATACACTTTTTTTTCCCCCCATTTTGCAACTGTAATCTTTGACATTTCTTGGGTAACTCAAACAAACAGCTTACTCAGAAAGACACTTCCCTGGTTTCATGTGAACAAGAGAGAGTATGTGTAATTTCATCTACCAACACCTAGTCATTAGGCAATCAGGATATTTTCCGCAAAAGTTGTATTTCATGACTCATCACATTGCCTCAGAAATAGTCAGAAGAAACCTAAATGCCCTCTCAGCACAGTATAGTTCACAGCTATAATTAGACCCTTTATCCCCAATAAACACAGCTACAGGAAAATCAAAACAAAGCCAGCATTTTATAACACAGGAAATAATGGAAGAACGGATAGCATTGGTGACTCAAGCAGTAAAATTCTAATTGCTAGGGAAAATCAATTAACACAGATCATGTGATTAGTAATTGATATCCACTTTTATTCTCTTCTGCATTCCTCCTAATTCTACTCCTTTCAGCTCTAACTACACCTCTGCTTTCCCATTCTAACATTGCTGTGCATCTGCTTAGGTAAGGACCCTCTGTAGATGCTACAAGGCTAAACAGCCACAGCTGTATATTCCTGACACAGCTGCATGTACCACATCAAATGCTGCCAACTGTGGGAGGACAGCCAGCCACAAGCCCTGAATCCATGCAAGAAATCAAGAAGTTAGTAAGCCTAAGTTTCCACTTTTGCTACTCCCATTTATACCTATCCTTCAGTTTCCAGGTATTGAGAAAGCAGCTGGAAGCAGCTGGACTATGTGAAAGAATCCCAAAGTCTGCCATGCAGCATTAGGGGCTGTCATTTGATGGAGCATTCTTTAAAAACACTTAAGTAGCCAATCTGTGCTGCTACTTTTAGTAAGAAAATTTTGTAGTACACAGCTTTTTAAATTACTTTTTTTTTTTTTGTAAAGAAAAGAAAATGTCTTCTGATCTGGCAAGCTGGCACATTGCTAAACTTGCTAACTATATTATTATGTTAGAACACAAAAATCTGTCCCTGCAGAAAGCTGACACAATTGTATATGGCCATAAGTTTGAGAGCAAAATCTGAAACATGTCGCCCAGAGACAGAAACATCACACCATACTGAAACAGTGATGGATCAAGGAGACAAAGGAAAAGTGCTAATATACATTTACACAAAAAAAAGTTACATAATAAGCTATGCTATTTTGTGAACATGGCAATTTCAGTCGTGATATTTCCCTTAATTATATATAGGCTTGGTATGTATCCATTTTTCATTAAGTAGATGAATGGATACTGCAGACAGAATCTTGGCCTTCCTGCAACTTTCTTCTGAATAATCAGCATTCCCCTCTCCCCTTTCCCTTCCCTCCCACCCAGTTTCCATGTCCTATCTGGTAACTATGATCATACTATTTTTCCTTCCTGCTAGGAAGCATATGAAATGCCTCCTTCAAGGCTGACACAAAGGACACTCCATGAATCACAGGAAAGGTCTGTGTAGCAAATAACTGTCATTCTCCTCCCATGGCCAAAATGAATCATATCCACAACATAAAGAAACTATAGTGGCCTAAATATTTTTTAAACAATTTTAGGGGAGAAGTGCATTTTTAAATACCAAGAGAGTTGTATAAATGTTGTCTTTCCTAATAGTCAAAAAATAACTTTAGGTGAAGAGTAGTAACATTGTGTGCAACTTGGGAGATGTATTAAAATAAAGCTCAAAGAGGTAGAACAGAGCTCGGCAAGAGGGACATTATCTCCAAATACATCCTGCTCTACATTCTTCCTGTACTGACGGTTCCACCCATTCATCAGCCTACTTTAAGTCTCTGCTGAGAGTTCACTGCTGTTTCCCTGTTGCTGTTCTTTCACACACATTACACATCCTGGGAAATTGGTGAACATGTCACTAGCACACAATCATATCCCTGCCCTTAGAGGCACTATGGACATACAAATAGATCTGAAGGACTGCATACAGGTCAGTTGTTGTCCATATCCTATTTCTACTCCTTGACAGATTCTGGAATCCATTTTCTGTCTGAAATTCAATCCGTAGGATGCTGAGAGCTAAAAGGAAATCTCCTATGTTGTTCCCAGCCACTTACCTCCCCATAGCTTAAACAAGATTTAAAAGAAAACTTACACAAACTATTCTATTTGCCTTTTAAAAACTCTCATTGTTCTACATCACACACTGCATAACCTGCTGTGCAAGGCTTCTCCGCTTCCCCTTCCCCTGAAGAGCCAAGAGCATTTCTGTCCCCCTTACTAGGGAGCAGATGCAGGGCAGAGCTTGGGTGCACATGATAAAAAACTGTGAGTGACTGTATGGGGGAGTAAAGTTTTACAGCTCACCAAGGCAGGGATCCCAGCACCTTCAAGGTTTCTTTAGAACAGACTCCACCACAGACTAATTAGAACACACCAGTTGACCTGATCTTACTAAGAAACAAGAAATTAGAAAAGATTTTTCTCTCCTCAACACCATCCCATAACTCATTCTCACAAATCCCAACCACTGGTTTAACAGCACTACAGTATCAAAAATAATTAAAATTTATTAATTACATCAGGCCTTTGAAAGATTCAAAAAGCATTGTCTGTTATTCACTATGCAAGCTCTGCTGCTGCTTTTGCTTCACACGTGAGTGTGACAGTGGAGATCCATGGCAAGGAGATTGAAGGCACTGACTCTTCCAGCAGACCAGGAGCACACTGACTGCTGAATGCCCTCCAGCCCGACTCCAGCTACAAAGCCAGACAACTCTCCAAAGTACTCAAACCTTGCACTCTGCAGGCCAACAACCTAGCTTAACACCAAAATCAAACACTTTGCAAGTGCTGGATGAGTGCCTTTCTGTTATCTAATCAAAAGTTATCCTAATCTTATTTCTAATTCATATCTAAGGAATGCATTCCAAACTCTCTGCATATGCTTTTAGCTCCTGCCACAAAATACCATTGAAGTGCATATTGTAGTCTCCTTGTTATCTAGGCTAAATATGTTGAATTTAGTAAGCATTTCTTCACAAGTCATTTCCTTCACCACTCAGAGATTATACATTTTGCAATATTAAATTTTTTACTCACAGAAAGCCCAGTTCAAGGCCATAATTTCATTTTCAAAGGCCCATGTGCAGGATGCTGAATTAGCTGGCTGAATATGCAGTTTGCAATTATGAATTCCAGCTCACACAACTTTATGATCTCTTATTATAATGGAACAAGGATATTATTCTGAAAAGTCATAAAATATTATAGAACAAAATGGCATAAAGTGACTAGCAAGGGTTCGATTTCTCACTTCTGAAGATAACCAATCACACTTAGGTGACTTAATGCTGACTTAAACCATAATCAGTCAGGACTAAGTTATATACCATGAACCCACAGTGTTAAAACAGAAGTTTCAACAACAGAATAGCATCAAGTCAGCATTAATTTAATACATCCTACAGTAACACTCCACTAAAGTTCAGTTATCCAAAACTGGCATTTCCTAACATCTGAGTTCGTATTTACTTTAGTTTCCTTATATATCCAAAGTTAGCAAAATTTCTAAAAAATTTTTACAACTACCTCTTTCCATGCAAAAGTTACCACATCAGTATTTGTAATTTAGGGTATTACAGCTGTCCTGCAGCCAGTACACACCTAGTCTAAATAAGTATTCACTTCCACTGCAGACTTCAACACAAAATAGTCTGGAATACCATGAAATTACAGGAAGGCTCCAAACTTACAAATACAAATGTACTTAAAATGAATGCTTAAACACAGGCAATATGGATTAATACATACATACTTTCATATCTTTATAGTACTGGCTGACGAAAGTCAAAATTTCAATTTAAAGAAAGTAGGACATGTCAGTTCTACCTCTGGCACTACATATTAAATTGTTTTGAAATTTAAGGCTACACGTTGGTTTTCCCATGATTCAAGGCAGTAGAGGAATGGTACTCCATTGCCCACAAATTTTGACAGCAGATTTCACTCTTTTAAAACACTCTCACCACAAACACCCATCACTTGAGCCATTAGCAACAGTGGTAGTAGGCAGTTGTCTTCATATGCCCCAGCAGCAGATAAAATATACACTTTGCCAGCAGGTTTCAAGTTACTGCTGACAGCAGAGGAACACGTGCTCTCTGACTCCCTGATTTAGTTCCATCTTTTGGAGGAGAAAATACACTGTCAATTCAAGATAAAGCTAAGTATTTTTGCTGTCATTTTTGGTAAGCCTTCATTTACAGATCTGTAACAGATCTGTAACAGAAGTGTTAAGACTACTCTCTGCACCCCCAGTTCTGGTCTTCTCAAAACTATTGATAATACAAGTTGGACAGCAGATCTTGAAAAAACTCTCAACCAACCCACACTCTTTAAGAACAGTCTGACAACACACTTGAAGAAGACAGTAGTGATGCTCAGCAGCAAGAGGACACAGACCTATTAGAAAAGCACTGTCTCACTTCCCCTCTCTGTCTACACAGGAGTGAAGCTTGCCACAGCACTCCAGACTATACAGACCAAGAGGAACTTAAGCAGGAGACTGATTGCTTCTGCAGCACTGAGGGTACATGGCTTCTTTTTCTCCTGCAGATACATGGACAGCTCCTCAGAAAACTTTCATCAAAGATTTCTTTCAAAATCTCATTTCCCTGGCCTGCAACATACTTTACTTATTAAGCTGCAGAAAGAGCATTAGGTTAATAAATAAAATTCTAAACTAAATGGAATGAGAAGCCATACAAAGGAACAGCAAAAAAACGGGAGAAAATCAAATTCATCTCCTGAACGCAGGTTTCTTCACATAGAAAAATGGTTGAAAGCAGAATGCCCAAAAAATCTCCATGGAGCTGTCTGGATAGGGCATTAAACCCTGCAATTCGTAAGAGAAGAAAAATTACTGCTGACAAGAGGAGCAACAACCATACAGGGAATGGCAATTGGTCGTCTAAGGGGGAATGTGGGGCAGTAACTGCAAAATTTCCCTCCATGTAACAGCCAGAAGCTACTTACTGCTGAAGTTAGTCATAATGAAACCTCCAACTTCTCAGGAAATGCCTTAACTGGGCTTTAGAGAATTTGAAGCCATATTTCCCTCACTCTCCCCTAACAAAGCCACTCTTTTTGCACAGGAAGTTTTCACACAGAGTTAGAGATTGAGCATGTACGATTTTAAAGACCAATACTTTCACCTAGATACCAGACTCCAGTGAAAGGTAGGTGTATCTCACAAAATGAAGTTACATGAGTGACAGAAAGAGAAACCTACACTAGATGGGTGGGCCAGCTTGAGCAGGGGATTGGGCAAGATGACCTCCAGAAGTCCCTTCCAACCACAGCCATTCTGGGTTTCCACAACATTCTTCAATATTCAACAACCTCCTCTCTAAGCCATTTTTCTGGAAGATGGTTAAAGTGAGTTCAAGTTCAAATCTGCTCAAGCAAAGAAGGAAGTAGAATGTGAGTTTCCAGCATTCTATCAAAGGAAAAATCTAAGTAGGAGGAACAAAGTTGAGAGAAGCATGTGAGGCAGGACTAGCAGTATTTGGAAAGAACAGCACAGAGAACAAGCACACAGGAAACACCAGAACTATCACTCGTGAGTGATTTTTAATGTTTCATCTTATTTCCTATTGAGCTTATGTTAAGAAACTGCAAATTAAACTGCAATACTTGAATTTAGGTCAAGCATTTTCCTGTACCTGAGTAAAATCTTCTCAGGTTGTATTTTAGAAAAGAAAGGACTATGCTTTTCAGTCTGGATTTAAATATTTTACTTTATCCAGCAAGTAATGGGGAAAAAAATCTTCAGCTACCCATCAGTCTCTGCTTAGTTGTTGTTTCTTTTAAAAGTCAGTTGAACCAAGAGTGCCTGTTAGATTACAAACTATGCCTGATGAAAAAACCCTTGTCTTGTATTATAAACCATTTCCCTGTAGGCTATGACTGTTTGAAACAGGAACAGTCAGTAGCCCAGGAGGTTCCTGCCAATCCCATGGAAAATAAATCCAAGTACATTGTATTGTAGAGAATCAGAATTTCAATAGAAACAGACCATGCATGGTCTGAATACCCACCTTGAAAGATCTCAATTGCTTAGTGCCCTTGAAACATCTCAGGGGGGCAGTATTTCCACCAGTGCACCAGTGGGTGTTGCGCACATTCCGAAAACAGTCATTTCTGAGTGGGCACGGGGAAACTGAGGCACTTGGCATTACTAACCACTTTTGAAAATAACTGTATTAATCCATAATAATCACAACACTTTTCTTCAACCTGTAACTCCCTTAAACTCCATCACCAGCAGAACATGACCAACAGTACTTTTGAAAGCAACTTCCTTACAGTACTTTTTTTTTCTCCAGACCACCAGGGGAAGACTAAAAAGCCATAATGAACCCAGTTTAGACAGGAGAGCAGTTTCAATGATCTATCTGACCAGGTACATTGACCACAGTTCCCAAACAGACTGAAATGTAAAGAACAGCATTATCTCTGAACACCAACTGACACTATATTGAGCAAATGAAACAAAAAATGGTTCTCACACAGAATTTGATGTAGAAAAACAATCCAATATGTGTTGACTTGCTTTGCTGTATAAAATCCAAAGTAAAATTTTATTCAACACAAATAGAGATGGTTTAATTTAGGCTGACACATACAAGTCATACAAAGACATAAACTAAACTCTCATAGAAGTAAACATATTTTGCTATGAAACAAAAAATAGTTTTATAGATATTTACGTATTTTTTGCTCTTGTAAGCTCTATACTTGATGCCACATGCAGCACCAAGACATGAAGACAGATAGTATGCATATGATTTCCCCCCCCCCCAAAAAAATGGCCTTTTGCTTGACTAAATACTAACACCTGTACAATTTCCAGGCTATTTCCCACCCTTCAGAAAAAAGAGACCAGCACTTGACCAGTACCTCTTTTCTCCTTACTAAGTTCCAGGGTTATGGTGACGTTAATCTTTATTTTACCAATAAATGCCTACTTCATTCTGCAGAAAGACAAATTTGAAGTTAACAAAGACAATATAACTAGTGTGCAGAACCACTGAAAGGAGTATAAAGTATTTACAAGATGTAATAGGTTTGAGAAGCAACTCGAGCTCTGTGCTATCATAATTCTACACCAGTCTCCCGGCATTATTGTGATATCCATCCAGAATTACAGTTCTCTCTTCTGCAAATGAGTAAATCAGCATTCCTCAACACTAGCACAACACAAGCCCAGGAAGAACAGAAACACAAGTTATACTCACAGATAAGCAGCAAGAAAACACCAAGGCTGAGGTTCACATACATTTTCTTTGGCAACAAAGTGATTTTCACAGGTCATTTCCCCAGGCACTCATTCCTGCTGCTCCTCTTATGTTCCTCCTCTGCTGCCCATCAGCCAGGATAATACATTCTTTCATAGCATCAGACTATAAATTGGATTAATGAAACAATTCAAGCTAAAAATAGCAATGTGTCCTCCAAACCCAAACCCAAATCGGAATCCATGCTATTCCAGTAATAGAATCTGTGTGCCGATATCCAAACAGTTGTATCAGTACAATTAAGGGAGCAGCAAACTGTAGCAGGGTGGAGATGGGGGGGAACACTTCCTAAACCAACTTGCTTGCCAAGAAAAAGGCAAAGGAGTCACACCTGTGTATTTTCAAAGTAAGCACATGGCATACCTTATCTTCTCAAAGAAATCTGACCAATCTCTCGTAAAGTAAATAAAAAACCTCCCCCATACTTTCCTAAATATATATATATATTTACAATATATGTAAAATACATACTTACAAACACATATAGTCATATAGCACTCTCTTCCCAGTGGATTTTAACATATAAAGAAATTAAGGCTGAAAACAACATTTACAAAATAATTTTAATGGGAATTTTCTTATGATTAACAAAATGTTTCTTGTCTCTGGAAGCATGGATATGTCTGCACCACATAACAGAGCCTGGTTCAGTGCCCCAAGCTGCTGCTGACCTTGCCTTCCTCAGAATGAGAGATGTGAGGGGTGGGAATATTTAAAAATAAAGGGTTTAGTGCTGTCCTTCTTCTACCCAATTTTTCCTCTCAGAACTTGATAAGGTAATACTGGAATTTGGGAAAAATTTTCTTGAAATATTTTCCCATACAAGGAACAGCAAAATATTTGTTAAGGCCTCATAATTGCTACTCTTTGATCTCTCAGAATACTATGTAAAACTGATACTTAAAATGAAGAATTTTATTTCAAGACTTTTAATGGTTCTTTATCATTCTATAAAAGACTCAGGCTGCTTTATGTATGATTTCCCTTGAAAATGAATATCAGCACAATTTTATTTTGTTTATTCTAACAAGTTCATTTCTAACTTGTTAGATCCTTTTTAAGCACAATTTCTTCTCTATTTCTCAAGACCTCTACTGGCACATTAGGAATTCTACAGAGATAATCCACGCAGTTTTTATTTACAAGTCAACTGTATTAATGCTTTCTCTTACCAAAACACAGTTCTTCTCATATTTTAAATTGTACTGACAGATGAAAACAAATATTTTAGCGTGAAGTGCAAGTCTGTCTCTAATAAAAGGCATGATGGTTATGAGCCAGCAGCAAATAATACTATTAATAATACTATTAGGTTTTTCACCAAAAAAATTGTGCTTCTGTTAATGAATCAATTATATTTCTCATCTTAGAGAAGCTCATTCAAAGAGTACCTTCATTAAAATAAATTAAGGACTTAGAATTTCCTCCATTTAGGGGAAACGGGAAATGGGTTGGAAAGACTTTTCAGAAAAAAAAAATATCAGTAAGATAGAAAAACATGCCCTTTTCACCCAAGATCTTCAAAATTCTCAGAAACATTACCTCTCTGTCCTGAAGTGGAGGAAGCCTAGCTCAGAGCTAACAAGCCCTCATTCACAGCTTATTTAATCACTGTAATGTTTCAGTAAGCGTAGCTGTCTTGGTTCTGGGCTTAAGCTACCACAGTATCTGAGTCTGGTGCAGCTATATCTGAGCTGAAATCTCACTGCACAGACTAGGCCTGTGGCACTACAGGAAACAGGAGCCACATGGAGCAGCAGTGTCCTGGCTGGACACGGCGCGGTGACCCAGGACACAGCTTGGGACACACGCCTCCCAAAGTAGCCAAGGGCTGTACTGTGCACAGGTCTCACCCTCAGCCCCTCACTGCACACAAGTCAGTCCTGCTGCTGTGCACCAAGTGCTCAGCAAAGCTGAGTGACCACCAAAGTGCCCACCAAAGCTCAGTGACCTGCTCTCTGCAGTGCACACAAAGCCCCACGAGCACGCTGCAGTGTGCATGAGCCCTACTACAAGGGAAAGTAACAGTACACACAGCAAACAGGGAAGACCAAGATAAGCCCCTCACTCCACGATAATCCATCACTGTCTTATTTCAGTGCAGTTCGGTGGTCATAGTTCCATTCACATACACAGAAAACCCACAGAATCCAAGCTAAGCTTCCACAACCAACTGCAACAGCTTCATGCAGACAAAAATGCACTCATCAAGCACTTAAATGTTAACACCACCAACCCAAAATGAAACAGATGGGGGAGAAAAAATGCCAAAATATGTCTGGTTTTTCAATGCCCAGTATTTTGATTAGATGCTTAAAAGCATTTTTTCTTCTCTGAACCCACACAGCCTCCCAATCTAAATTTTGATATTTCTGCTTCTACAACCCTTGGCATTCCTGACTTCAGAATTTAGAGAAGGTTATCAGTAGCCCCAGACAGAGCACGGCTGCTCTTTTGCTAACCAGCTGGGACATTGGCTGTACTGCAGCTTAGCAGCAAGCTCAGGGTGGGAAAACAATCCAGTTTTATAGGCAGCTTTTAAGACAAATCTGGCTGGCAGCAACTCCATATTTTCCACCACTGTGAACAAAGCAGTGAAGTTTCTTAAAACAGAGCTGACACTGGTCCACACACATATATGAATAAACAAAAGACAAATCAGATTCGTAATATACAGCTGACAATAGAAAAGTTGGGGTCTTAAAATTAGAAACAATGATCTGTAAGATTCTCAGAAATGTGAAGGTTAGTAGAAATTGATATGAGTATCATCTCCAAAGTTAATTTTTGAGAATGCAGATACTTCCATGTCCTTTGGATATTTTCCAGTTTCTGCTGAAGAGAACTGACAAACAGAACACAATCAAGGTTAAACTAAAGGAGTCTAGAAAACAAGTGTCCTATGCAAGCAAAGGTCAGGTGATGTCCCCCATGCAAAATATCCAATTCAGCATGAATCACATATTGATATGGCACTTGAAGTGCTAATCATGTCACAGTATTAAAGCTAGTGCTTTATAGTGTTTAGTTGTGATGAAGTGTTTAACTGTGATAAACACTATAAACACTAACAGCCCATAATTCCTCAAAATGACCAAAAACACTCCAAAACTCCAACACAAAAAAACCCACAAAAAACCAAAAAACCACCCCAAAAATCCCCAAAAAACCAACCCACATAATCCTCTTACATAGACAATGCAAAGGCAAAGACTGCACACAAACTTCAAGTGTAATGAAAACCAGCATTTCTTTCTGCCTCTAGCAGGCTTCCCCTGCATAAAACCTCTTCTGTGAATTGGCAGGTCTCTTTGGCATGAATTGCTGGTATGTGGCATTCATTCTGCTGCTTGAATGCTGGTAAGTGACAGAGCTAAATCTTTCCATTGCTGAAATTTCACTTCCCACAATATTCATACAAAAAATTCGTCCTATTACAAGGAGCTTCTACTTTCTTATCATGCAGAAAATGCATATCTATGTGCAAAAAAAAAAAATGCAATGCAAGTCTATATTATCTGGGTCTCTCATACACCCACAAATATTTACAATTTTGAGAGGAAACAGGAATTTGTTTGATGGCTTACAGTATACCACAGATGATGGTCTCTCAGCAAGTTTTTCATATAGTGCTGTTATCTTTGTCCATTGTAGGAAAGAAGAAGCTTTGAGGGGCCTCATGGCTTCTCAAATGGTAGTTTTGAAAAAAAAAAAAAAAGGAATATAAATTGAAACTGAATGTGGAAATGTTCTGTAACAAGATAAGATGTAAAATGTTGTCTCTGTTTCAACTTAAACAGAACTGGTAAACTATGACATAGCTATCAGTCATCGTGTTATTAAAATAATTAAATTCAGAACCATAAGACTATGGTTGAGATTTTTGTGGCTAGCATGCACTAGTTGAGAAAATTTTCTCTCCTTTATACTGGTATGTTTCTGAATTTTGTTAAATTTAAATTTTTTTTCCTGTAAAAGTGATTGGGCCAAGTCTGTACACAAAATTATATTCAGTGGAGAAATCTTGATTATCTTGAGACATCAGACCAGACTACACACCTCTAACAAAGTATGGATAAAATCTAAAAATACCAAGAAAATATAGAATTTGAATGAGTTATGTCATACCTAATTCTCTCAAAAACAGCTGTGAATTAGATCCACACCCACAAGTAATAAACTTTAAAAAACGAAGTCTTGTGAAAATGTCACATTAATCTACCCATGCAGTAAATGTCTACTCACCCACTACTTACTAAGATGATTAGTAAGGAAATCACAAGTTAAACTTTATTCATCTGAAGAAAAATAGGAAAGAGGTTGCAAGGTTGATTTAACTCAGAAGATATTATTGTCACTTGACATTTACATGCAATGTATAATTCCATTCCCACTTACAGTCTGGGGAAAGCCTGTTAAAATTACTTCCTTAATGTGTGAACACTTCTTTGAATTGTGTTCTTTTCAACTGCCACCTTCTCCTTAAGCCAGCTGGCTCCTTTTGTTAAGTCTTTTTTAATAGGAAAGTTCATTATATGTAATTTAGGGAGCAGTTTGAGACTGTCACCTTCTATTGAGTGCTACTGCACACACATATTTCAGGGCACTCTATAGTATCTATGGATAATGTCAAAAATGCAAAAACTTCACACACATACGCTGAACAGCTCTAGCATGGGACTAATAGAAATGACCACATCTCCTCATTTTCATCCACATGGACTAGTCCTTCTACCATTTATATGCCAGACTACTCTTCCTCTTTGTAAAAGATGATACCTTTGTGGCAACTACAGAAGTTGCTTTCATGGAAACACTATCAAGGAAGGCATTCAAGTATCTTTTGTCATCTAGAGACTGACCAGCGTACTGTCCTGCATAATCCTGCTACTTTCTTATTTCTTTTTCTTCTCCTTCATTACACACTTCTTTACCACTTACTCCTCTCCCCTTCTATTCCTTCTCATCCAGCTCCCCCACTCCCACTTTTTTTCCCTGAGCACTTGCTAGCCGACTTCTTGATTCTTTCTCTACGCGTAAGTGCTGTCTTCCAGTGATCACAGTCTTTGGAGGTCACCTCTCACTTTCTCCCATCCTTTTATGCAATAGCAGCTCTAACAGACTCATAGCTGTTGGTTTTCTACTGAAACAACATTAATAAAAAGGGTGTAAGTTCCCTGGTCATTAGTAGTAACTGTGCTGTGTACTGCAGGGTTCAGGAACTAACCTAACATAAACGCTGCCTGAGGGTGCCTGGGCAGCGTGAGTGACAGCAGTTACTTGGTTACTACATGCCCTACACAAAAGGTTATGCTCTATGATGTTCATCCGTAATGTCAGACCCTTGTTCAATGACTAAGAGGGGTACAGAGATTGTTCTGGGTTTTTTAGGTTTTTTTTAAGAAGAGGCTGACTCTATGCTGACAATTCGGCAGATGCATCCCTATCTTTAGCAGCACATAGTGCATAATTCAGGCATAGTCTCTAAACAAACAAGCATGAGACTAAATCCTCCTAATTGCATTGTCCTTCAATAAGCTCTCTCAGTATTTCAAAGTAAGAGCAACACAAATTACTTATGCTTGGAAAGTGGGAGTTACACTAGGACTGACTAAAAGCAGCTCAACTTGTGAACTTAAAGATGCTAAAGGCAATTTTTTCATGATCCACCACTACCATTTTGAAGATTTCTGAACATAATGGGCTCTTTGATTATCAGATAAAAATGTAAGATCCAGTGCCTGAAAACTGAAAGGTAAAAGAAAACACAAGGTGGAACTGTTTATTCAGAGATAGGATGGATTCTTCAATTGACCTCTTGCTGAACTGTGGGTTTCACTGTAAATTTTCTTTCTGTAAGCAGTTCTAGTAGGACATTTTTTGAATCAGTGAAAAATTTTCTCTCTTCATATAGTATTGTCCCACTAATAAACACCAGACTACCCTCCTGTAGACATGGTTATGGATCCAAATGTAAAATTTCACTTAGTACCCTGAGTGTATTCTAGTGGTTTGAACCATTTCATATCACCTGTAATCACACCCACAGTTGTGATATTTCCTATTTGTCAATTCACAAAGGCAAGGATATTATCTTTGCTGGTCTGCTGCCTTCTGCTGCCTTTTATTTCCCCTGTACACATATTATTCCTGGTTACCCATTTCCTATGTTTTTTCCAATCGCCTACCACCATTACAGACAATTCACATTATTTTTAAACTCTTGTAACATAGCAAAACCAGAAATTAATATCTACACAGGAGTTTGAGATATTAATACATCCTTTCAAAACATTCCTGACACCTCTTTTTGTAGTAGGCAAACTCATGTTTTGTGACTTCCAGTGACTTCCTCAAGGCCACAGTGTGGTGCCAGTTTGAAAGCACAGTTAGTCCCAGCCTTGAGGACTCAGAAAAATTAGATTCAAGAGTACCTCCATTATTCTATCTCATTCATATCATGCTATTATGTGTTCCTTGTTCTTCTTCAGAGAAAATGGTGAAAAAAATGAGAAGGGAAACAAAATAATGTATGAAAATTATAATTAGAAATATTTTAAAGCTCCAATTCAGACCACCAACTCCTGCCTATCCTCCAAAAGATGGTCTTTTTCATAGGTTTCAATGTCAGTAAGAAACACAAAAATCTTACACACAATTCTAACTGAAAAAGAAAACGTTCCCATTTAAATTCCTGGAATTTAATCAGTACATATTACAATCTTGATTTTTTGGAACATCAGTGTGCTATGCAACATTGGTGTAAATTTCATAAAACATGTCATAAAACCTCTATTTGAATCAGAGGGGTTTTTTTAACTGAAAGTATTAAAAATTTCTATGTTCCCTTACAAAAAAAAAGTTATTTGAGTATGGAAAAAAAGGTAAAAGCTAGTAACAAGTTCTTGAATAACTGAAGAGATGAACAAAGAGACAGGAAAAGAAAGGGAAAAAAATTTTTTGAAAATGCCCTGTATCTATTCGTAGGATCTGGATGAAGTTTCAGAATGATCACATCTACGTAAGGGCTTCCTTCATGTCTTGACCAAACACTGAGAATGTGTCATACAGTAAATTACTCAGATAAAATATTTCTCTTTGGCTTTTGTTCAAAAAGGTTGATTTATCTTTGCGCTAAAGAGCCCACACAAGACCTCTGCAGTACTTCATGGTATTTCTAAACTGGAACAGACCATCAGCATCATTCTGTTCTGATCTCATGCACAGCAGAGGCCAAAGAACCTCACCCAGCAATTTCAAGCCTATAACTCACAGCCGTAAGCTCACTCATTCTCTCAAGGTTAACATCACTAGTGCACAGAAGGTCTCCAAAAAGGTCTTTACAGCATTTAAATCCCACTTATGATCTATTTTGAAGACTACTGAGATTTTATGAGGTCTAGGACAGCGAAATTTATAGTAACTATGGGTACATGAGGTAACCCACCAGGTGACTGCAAATCTCACTGACTCGCAATGACCTTTGGGGGAGAAAACTACTCAGTGCCTTAGAAAAATATATAAGAAAATGGAATAAATATTCACACATATGTATGTATTTGACATCGGACTCTATGTAAATACCACCTTACCAAAATCTGTGAAATAAAACTGGGCAGTTTTCATCTGAGCACTCATAAGAGTTCTGACAAAACCTGGGACTGTCCAGCTCTGACCTTCTGCTCAGGTGCACACTGTCAGGACACTTCCATGAGAACACACTAAGGACAGTAATTCAGCAAGCTAAGCTTTAAACCAAGCCCGGATTTCACTCTGAATGATACTCTCTAGATAAACTACAACATAGCAGCTTCATGCAAGAAAAAATGTATAAAATGCAATGATCATTATCAATCTGATAACACAAATTCTCTTTCTATTCATCTTAATCCACCATTTATATTTTGTTGTCACTAAATGCAAGAGTACAGTGATAAGACACCAACACCTCTAGATGCATTCTAGGAGTGAGTTCCAGAGTGCCACGGCCGGTGAAGCAAAAAGCAAAGCCTCTGCTGCCACCTAAAGGGTTTCTCTGCACTTCGAACTGCTGAAGCTGAGGAACAGAGATACACCCAGCTTAATGAGCACCCAAACTGAAAAAGAGCTATCAGATCAAAAGCACACTGCTGAAGACAATAATATAGCTGCTTAATATAGCTTATTACAGCTCAATAGAGCTGCTTTCCCCTCACTGCACTGTGCCTTGCTTGCAGTCAAAATTACAGCAAGGAAACAGTAACAACACTACATATTTGTTTCTTCCCACTCTGTAAGATTACAGACTACAGTCAGAGTGGTTTTGGATAAATATAAAAGAACAAAAATCTTTCATTACAAGTCATATTTCTCCAGATTTTGAAACCAGGCACATTTCCAATTCTCCTTTTTTGGGCCGCTTCTTTGAAGAACAACTTCCAGAACCAACCAGTGTGTTCCAGCAGCGGGCTCATCAGTGGATATAAACATTGTAAGTAAAGAGAGGTAGGAAAAAAAAAAGGTAATACAGCTCTCTCTTCTCAAAATTTTATATTGACTGCATAGTGCAATATATTGAGCATAGTGCAAAAAATGTAACTTTTTTGTTTTCAGAAAAGTATTTCACAAGAACTCAAACAGTCTTTCTTGTTTCAAAGAATGAAATTATTTGAAGATATACTCTAAGCATAACATCATGTACTCACTTGAAGAAAACATATCTTTCTCATTAAAAAACGAAACGTTAAATACCTGTATATGAGGTTAAATACATCTTTCCTAAAAATATTAATCTTAAGCAAGGGATTTGAAGGAAAACAAAATTAGTATTTTTGAGAATCTGGAACTTTTTATTTCCCATACCACAAAACACAAGCTGACTTTGGACGACAGGAAAAGAACTTCTCCAAGAAAGACTGGAAGTACAAGTAATTCTGGTACCTACACTGAGTTTGTGCATGTCGCCAGTTAGCACCACAGACACTGGTGTAGCAACAAAGCAGATCAGTGAACAAACAGCTTCTGGCAGAGAAGAACCTGGGGTTAGGACAAAACTTCCTCTGTGAGCAGCATGGTATCATAAGGGAATTCTTGCAGCTTCACAGAAAACATCTAGCAGAGTCTTACACAGAAGGATGAATTTCATGCATTATTGGTCTCTCCTCATTTTCTACACTACCTCCTCATAACTAGAAAACATTTCTGCATAGCAAGTGTCAGTGAAAAGCCATTTATCTCCAGGATGGATTTCGATATTCTACACTTACATTCTCCAACAAGAAAACAGAAAATCTACAGTTAGGTTCTCCAATAAGAAAAAAAATGTATGCCTACAGTGCATATAAAACTGTTTGCTACTTTCTTCTAACAAGCAGCTTCACAGATATACAGACCTAAGAATGAAAACCAAGGTCTGATTTCTCATGAACAGTCCTTGCAACACAGACCACAGCTCTGACCATTAAGAGGCCACTGTGAGGTGGAAACTTGACCAAGGTACCATTTGTATGTGATAGAAAGCAGAATGTGCAAGAAAACATCTTGACATGGTTTATCTTGCTTGGACAAGAACAGGGCAGCAAGGCAAAGTTTATCCTGCTCATTTCCTCAGTCAGAGGACCTTAATGCTCACACCTCTCACTCAAGCAGGTCACAACATGTTACTCCAACCTATATGCTACAGGTTGTTCTCAGGACACATACCTTATGTTTGGATTATTTTTAAGAAGTACAATGATCTCTAAACACCATGGAAACTAAGAGACTATTAACATTTTAGAAAGCACAGGTGTCAGCAGTTTGATTTCT
This sequence comes from Cyanistes caeruleus, assembly GCF_971803275.1. Lineage (NCBI taxonomy): Eukaryota > Metazoa > Chordata > Aves > Passeriformes > Paridae > Cyanistes > Cyanistes caeruleus. The sequence continues at coordinate 11,852,541 of NC_141701.1, forward strand.
GGATCCAAAACAATTACATTGTAGTCATTTCATGCACAAGAACTTTGTCAATGTCAAGATTCATGTTATGGTACAATTCTGCGGGAATTCTGCATTTGAATTTCCAAGGAAAAATAAGCTCGGGAAAAAAAAAAAAGAACAAAGAAAACAAATTAACCAAATAATTTGATATTCAAGCAGAGCTACAGAGTCCATTTTCATACTGGAATTTATACCATTCCAAACAGAAGTTTTAGGTCAATGACAGAGAAACTTATATGGAGAGGGCCCGTCTCTCAAGGATGAAAAAACTTAGAATGTTCAAGTCTGACTGTTTCAGGCTGCCGCAATGGGTTTAGAAAGTCACCGCAAAGAACAGTGGCTATTCCATATAAACTCATCCAGTTGTCTATCAAAAGGCTGGTAATAATTTCATAAAACAAGGCTAAGCACTACATCTGGATGCTCCAAATGTCAACAACCCTCAGCATTGTTTAGAGCTGTTCTTGTTAAAACCATTCTAACTGAGATGTGAGATAAGTCAAAGTAATGTGGGTAAGCTGTCGCCAGAGGTCGGCTGTCAGGCTCTCAACAGTAATCTCACAGGGTTAAATCCACATGGAAAGAAGATCCTACATTACCAGCTAGTGTTTAACTAGTACTGAACAGGCATGATGACATAAGTGGATCTCGATCAACTGGTGACAAGAAAGCAGTCAGAAAAGGAGAACATTTCACATATGAGATGTATGGATGCTAGCTTTGGAACAGGCTGCAGGGAGCTGCAGAGACTGCAGGCCCATGGCCTCTCAGTCCTGCCTGAGAAGCTAGCCTGGGAATTCAAAGGAGGATTTCAAAACAATCCTCAGAGACAGAAAACAACTGCCAGGTGTTGTTTATCTGTCCTCTTGTTTCCTCTTGCAAGAGAGGGTCAGGGGGGTAGAGTGCCCCTGACCAATGATGGTGATGTAGCACTTTGTTAGCCAATAAGAGTTTCTTTTCTGTACTTTCCACGTTATCTGTCTATAAGACAGGCCTGAAGCAATAAACTAAAGGAATTCTCGTGTTGAAACTCCCTTGAGAGTCCAGTGTCATTCTTTCTAGCCATTCCCAATCGGAACGACAGAGATGCAGTGCAGCACATATGAAGAAAATGACAGCCTTGGGACAAGGGGAACAGACAAATGGGGCAAGCAGACAGAATTGAGGTAAACTCTGCTGGCAGAAGTAGCAGGTTATGCAATGAGCAGACAAGAAAGAAAAGTCAGGGATGTAACTCAATCTGGGGAACATGCCAAAGAACTGTGTCACTAACATTTTTAAGACCCCTGGGCCTGTTCTGTACACAGTGGTGAGCACAAAAACCCTTCAAAGGATGGTAAGAAAACAGAAGGAATTCTCAAGCAGATGCTAATCGTGCTACAGGAAGATCACTGCTATGCAATACAAACCGCAACAGCCATGGGCAGCAGCTGACCATGACGTTTTCTGCAAGTCTTTGAAGAAAAGGTAGCTCTTTTTTTTTTTTCCTCAAGTAAGATTAGAATTCACCTGCAGTAACTGCTTCTAAAAAACAGCTATTCCACACCTCATGGCCTCTAGACTTCACACTGGGAAAGTGATGTATGGTTGGAAGAATATCCCAGACATCAATGAAGCATCTTGCTTTCTACTAGAAAACCCATTCCGATAATTAGACAAAACCCTAACTGCTCATTCTTTAAAATGCTTTTCAAAAATTTTATGCTAAGAAATTCTTACCTTGTCTGTAGTTAGTATAGTCTCCAGACCTCCCAATTATTTCCCACTTGCAAGGACAATCCTCCCAGCTTGGACTCCAGCCCAGACAAAAGTAACACCCCATCTAAAGAGCAGCTGTTGGACTGGAAGCCTGGAGATTACCATGAGTTAAAATTTCTTCATTTCAATATCCACAGCTTTCCATACTTTACAATCCCATATTCTTGAAAAAGTTCTGCTGAAGAGTCACCTAAAATTGCCATCCTCAGCAAGCTGACCAAATTTACACCCAAAATCTGGAGCAAAGCTGGGAATGGATGTCTGTCACGGATATGCCAGTTTGTCCTGGGCCAGCATATTCTTACCATAATCAGCACATCAGTCAACGTGGAATTGCATGTTTCACTAATTCCAAAAACAGAGAGTAAAACTTATCATTCAAGTATTTGACATGGATGTCCATCAGTGCCTTCTAACTCTATAGAACTACTCCAAGTAGGTAAGTAAAGACAGTTCAGCAACCAAAAGAAGTTAAACTAGCAGTGGAAATGGCTGTTTCTTTGTGCAGAGGTATCAACACATGGCTTAAAGTTCAACACTCAGAGAATTACAGTTCAGAGATGCTGACAAACAAGTACTTGCGACAAGTAACTTAATGAATTCTCTTTCTGCAATCACACTAATAAAGCTCAAAACCAGAACGAGGCAAGATTTAGGAAGATGCAAATTATAGAACTGAGATGATTTTACTCGCATTATAACTGATTTTGAACAGTGTCCTCAAATTCACAAATCTATTAGGTCTCCAATCCAGCAAAGGATATAAGTATGTGCTTTAGTTTTAAAGTACTCAGATGCTTGAAAGTTTGGTGGACCACCCACAACTATCAATGTGTCCTGTCATTCAGTATTTTACTAGACTGGGCCACAGAATATCCAAGAGCACAGGCAGGACATACTGAAATCAAGTGTGCACAGTCTGTTTTTTTTGCTTGCATCATTTATTTATATAGTAACTTTTCAAAATGTTTATATACAACAGTGTTCTTTAAAGAAGTGAAAAATACATCCATTAGACAATGTCAATATCTAAAAGATAATCAGCAGAAAGACTGAGAAGGACAGGAGATTTATCTTTCTTTTTCACTCTTGAAATAAAATGAGCTTTTAAATTGGCAGCTTCCCTTTCACATTCAGTTTGCTGAAACTAATTTTCACCTCCAGATTCACAGATCCTTAACCCCTTCCAGGATCTTTTAAAATTCCGTCTCTTTGCCAGCACATGCACGTAACACCGATGCTCAATGCTAAAAGTCAGCAGGTTCTCAATTGACAGGGAGATCAGCAATGATCTGATCTTAATAAATGCTGATCTTAATCAGCAATTTAACTTCACAGACATCAACAAAACCCCTTAAAAATAAGCGGTTTTCATGATCAGATACATTAAAATTATTCTGCACACTGTTGGCTATTATTAGTAATAGCCTTATTAATAATAAATAGCCTTATTTTTCTAGAGATTGTACAAATCCATAAATGAGCAATGCCTGACCTAAATATTTAACACAAGTAATTTATTTTCATAAATCTATACAGGAGTAGAACAAAATAAATATTTAATAAATACATTTAATAGTAAATGTTTTCAGGATTTTGTTTGTGGGGAATAGGAATTAAGAGAGGAAAAATCACCCACTGAACTAACTTTGCTGTCTTTTCAGTCTTTGCCTTAAGAAGCAAATGTAATTTTTCTCATGTACTTGCTATGAAAAATGTTGTTACTATTCACAAAAAACAGCACTGTCCATTACGAAAGACTAAAGGAACAATATACACCACAGAAAAAGTGCTTGTGAACTAAAACAAACAGTTGCAACAGAATTCCTTGCTTCCACAAAGCTTGGCAATGAAACCTGTCAGAAGCCAGACAGTCAAATTTTGCAAAGGAAATTAAAGAAAATTGCAAATGAGACAGGAAGAAGAACACAGAAATATATTATCTAACTCTGTCTCGAAATTAAATTAGTATTTTGCCTCAGAACATGATGGCAAAGTAGGACAGATGAACAACAGCTCTAGAAATAGAAATTGCCACATGTGACCTGGAGGTAAGAGCTGAACAGTCAAGTCCAAGAGATCAGATGATGCTAATTCTAAAACACTGAGAGTTTACCAAAGCATGTTACCACAGAAACCTGGTATCATTCCTGATGGCATTTTGTAAGGAGCACAAGAACTTGAAGTCCAAGCAGAGTAGTCAGGGGAATGAAAACCTTACAAAAGTGACGACCACTATTTGTTCATTCCATGTAAATACATCTGCAAGGAAAGGTGCAAGAATGAAGACAACTGTTGTAGGTAAAATATAATTTCGGAACAACAGACCAAAGAAGTATGACCTACAAATCCTAGAAATCTGGAATACCTTCTCTGTAGTGCAATGGGATGGACTATGATAGTAAATCATGCTTGATAATTCTATAACCATGATTCAACAGGAAAGTTGCCTCTACTAGAATAAAATGTGTTATGATCTAGATAGGAGCTGTTTTCCAGTCCCATGATGTAACTTAACGTATTTCATTAGGAGTATTCTCCTCCTCTCACGACAGAATGCTAAAAATGGTCCTTTTAGTTACTGAGTTAAATGAACAAAATAATTTCAAGCTTTTAATTAAAGACTAATGTGTCAGAAGCAGGAAGAGGAAGAGACATTTGCTAGGAGTACAAGGCACAAACTTGCAGTTGCAGATCTGCACAGCTGAGCTTAAGCTGCCTTATATCCTTCCCAGTAGGAATGCAACAGGAGCTTCTACTGAAGAGTGAAATTAATGAAGACTTATTTTTTGTATAAATAATTAATTTCTGTGGTCTTGAGGATGAAAAAATTCAATACATTCAATGTATTTCCATGCATTCCTCATAATAAACTAGGAGAGATGGTGACTGCTAAAGCAGAGAGGAATTGGAACTGATTACATGAGTTTTACGTCAAAGGGAATCCCCAGGTCACTGATCAGACAAGCTTTCCATTTTCCCTCCCTGCTAGAAATGACATGTCAATCGTCTGTCACAGCAGTATGGATAAAAAGGTGAAAGGAGAGAGAACTATGACACTAGATGATGAGAAAAACATTAATCTTGATTGTACATAATCCTTGGCTTAGCTGAGTGCAAGATTTATAATGAACAGCAGAACTTTTCTTTCAAAAGATTCTTGCTCTCCACTCTGCTCTTTATTAAAACTATCAGAGGTTTGGAGCTTTAAAGTTTTTATTTTTCCCTAGTGAAAACATTAACACAGATCTAAGATATGGAAATGGGTCAGCTAATGCTTGTCTTTGAAAAGCAGCTTTGCAGTGCTCCTTTCATTGTGAAATAGCAATGACACGACCATCAGCAGTAATTAAAGACTTAAAGTACCCCACTTTGCAAATGTCCAAATTGAAGCATCCTAAAAAATGCCTGATTTTCAGGAGAGACAGTGTTTAAAAAAACTGCATCCTCTAACAGGTGTCTCAAGCTTTCTACTCAAAATCTTTAGCATTATTTTAATATATTTTGCCCTGAATGTCAAATAAAACACACACAAAGAAGCAGTATGAGAATGAAAACTCATTTTATTCACCCACTTAAGAGGCCTCCTCCATCTCATTCAGCAATGTTAAAGTTTCTACAAAGCTGTAGGGTAACAATCACTGGAACACCATTAGTCTTGGGTGTCACAAAAGCAGGGACAATATTTGCCAGGTATTTACATTTTCACTGAATTTATCATTTAAATGAAATCTTCCATTTAACTGAAATTATTTTAATGAAAACACCCTGGACAAGCCAGAAGAGCTGCAATAAAGGTTGATATTAACAGCAACGAAGTCAAAATACATAGGTCTGGGACTCACCTGTCAGATTCAGGACACAATAAAAGAGAGAATATACTTACTGAAACTTTCCACAAGGTCAAGGGCAACCTGAGTAGCCACATCCATTCCAGAGTTGATGTAGGACTGGCAGTTTTTCAAAGAAGAAAGAGCAGAATCAATTGCACTGAACGAGATCCTTGGACCACCTGACATCTTGAAATTGTTACTCTAGAAATAACAGGGAGAACATATTAAAAAAAGCTGCACACAAAGAGTTTGTGATAGAAAACCTAAGTTCTAAGAGATAGCTAAACATAAAGCAGTGTCAACAGAATCACTGAAACATTAGGGAGCAGGGATGAAAACTTAGCTCCCAAGATATCAGTAATTTCAGTGAAAGTGCAATGCCTCACAGGTTTCAATTCACCTCCTATTCAGTATTAAGCAAAACTACACCTAAAAAGCAACTGGCAGTTCTCCTCTGCTCATTTCTATCACTGAACGACAGTGAAGTTCAAACTCCACAACTATGTCTGCTTGAAAACTACTGCTCTATTTCAGATCCAAAAAAAGATCCAAAAAAGCCCACATGTCCAAAAACTTGTCTGGGTTATCCAGGCATATAATCAATTAGGCTAGGAAGAAATGTGATTTCTCACATTCAATTTAGTTTCACCAGCAGCTGGCCCTTGGAAAAAATAAGATCTAACAAAGGACCACTCTAAGAATCTTCTTAAAACATCTAGCAGCATTTTTATATAAAAGCCCACCTTAAAAATGCTGCTTACTTTTGCCAAAGCTGCCACAAACTTTTAGCACCCGCATTCCATTAGCACAAAATAAAAGTCACACAGGTGCTATTGTTTATCTTCCTTACCACCCTCTGGTTCTGCAATACACACCCACAGCCTACACCCTTGTGGGGATTAGCTCCTCTGCTATTAGCAGCAGCGATTATTAATAGCTCTATATTATTAGGTTTTTTTAATTAAAAAAAATTTGCATAAGCAAAAACACTCAAAGGTTCTAATAATTGTTATTATTAGAACCTTCAAATGTTTTTGCTTATGCTGTGCCTATCCACTCTGCTCCCATACATTTGTTTCCTCACAAAAATCCCCAATTTTTGCTCTTCCTTCTTCATCCTTTGCCATAACCCACTCAGACAACATGTAGCTACTGTGAGAAACGTGAACCTCGTGTGCAGAATTTTATACTTCAATTTGCAGGTTAGAAAAATTCTGCTTCAGCTTTAGATGAACCCAAAAAAAAGACGAGAAATAGGCAAAGCAGAACTCTTAGATAAATAGAAATACTGCATTATTCCATGTAAAGAATAACTAATATGTTCAAGGACTATATTGAGACAACATTGGGGAAGATAGCAGAATCCACAAACAAATTTGGGGTATACTAGAAAGGGAACAGTTGTTCTATCAGTAACAGCCTTTAACAGGGTCTTTAACAGATTGTTGTTTAATCCAGCAGCAATCTGGAAAACCTCTAAATAGAAAGTACAAATAGAATTAGAATAGATATACATAATATACAATAAAAAGTTTTGTATACCTAAGGCTGTATCTCTACTGCTTTCCCTCAAACTCCAGAACTTCTTGTGTTCCCCCTAACCTGAACAACATTGACACATTCCTCACAAGTACTATGCAGACTGTGAGACCTGAAGACCTGGTGTCTCCTAATGTTTATTTCCTATCATTTTCCTTTATTTTCATTTATAAAATGTGCTTGGCCAGTGAATACTATCTTTTAGTACACCATCTTTAGGTCATGTGCTTCCAGCAACATTTTGTTGAAAGTTCAATCTCACCACAAACTGCACTTCTTAATTACATGCAAATTTGTCTTCCTCTCTATCCCCTTCTAAAGATACATCTTTCCACAGATGCAGCAGGCTTCAACTACAGCTCTTGTTATGTCAGCTCATGCTCTCCCTGACAGAAGACTGTGACTACTATCATTAGAGACCTTGAGAGGCTGTCAAACTGACAACAGAAGACAAGGGAAAAGTTCCTTATAGAACTCCCTAAAACTAAAGAAAAAGGATGCTCTTGAAGATTTAATAACAAATTCCTTCAGCTAGTATATTATTTAACATTTTTTTAAGGTACTTGTTTGCTATCTTAGCAAGACTGTTTGTATAGGATCTCTATGATCCAAATATACACTATTGAATAGTCACATAAACTTATGTGAGAAACTTTCTCTTTCTGAGCCAAATTTATGTATCAAAGTTAACAAAGACAGCCTAATTCCTCTCTTGAACTTGGTAAATCTCACTGAGAAAGCCTGCTGTTCTTTTGGAAATTTCACAGATACACACTGTGAAAGCAGGAATCTGGAAAAAAAGAAACCAACAGTGAAAAGTTAAAAAGGCTCCTTCATTCTCATGAGCAAATACATAGAAGCAGATGTTACTGGTTATGACATTAAATCATATCATTGCAGTGGTAGGTTCATCTCAATCTGTCTTTTGGAAAGTGATTCCTTTTAGATGAATTTTCCTTTTTTTGTTTTTTAATAAAAGATTATTTTTCTTAGAAACTGGTTACAATCCTGTAATGCCCCAGCCTACTTGATGGGTTCAGGGGAAGGCAGTGGGATATACCCTGGGCAGTGCACAGGAAAAACAACCAGATTACCAGGAGACTCCATAACAACTTTTACTTGCAAACTTTAGAATATTCAAGTAGAATAAGATATTTGCCAAATTTTAAAACATCCAGACAAAATAAGGCACTTCCCAAACTTTAGCTCAGCAAACTTTAACTTCTCTAGACACAAGAAGACACTAGAACTTTTCAGCCCAGATTACAACATATTTTGAGAAGAACGTGTAAGAACACCAGAAAGAAAAAGAAAATGTAGAGAAAAAGGTAGATGGCCACCACCCAGGATCCAGAATTGTCTCAGCAGCTTCTAAACCCCAGGCAGTAGAGTGTGTTTGGCACACATGTTGTTTTCCTTTTATCTCCTACACTCTGCCACTTCAGGGATTACAGGCCCTGTTCCCCCATCACTTCCCAGCTGCCTGTCTTGAGCCAGTCAGCTACTCCTCAGGTCTCCTAAAGATCCCAAGGCAAAGATTTCACTCTTGAACTTTCTAAGTGAATCCTTCAACTTCAGCTTGGAGCTGTCCATTCTACCTTCCAAGGGAGAGGCACATTCCTAGCTGGAATTGGTTTCTCTGCAGTGTTTGTAACACGCTCTTTTCTGCCAGGAAGGTTTTCAGTGGGTGTATCCAAGAATTTATCATTTGCAACCCCCAACCCCCTCACTTCTGGAAAACACAACCAGCAAACTCCGTGGTGAATGAGAGATTATCGAGGGCATTTTTTTTTTCTTTCACCAAGTGATCAAATGGTAGAGACAGGATAAAGAACAAAAAAAAGCTGCAGTTCCTATTCTGCTCCCTACTTTAAATATTTGATAAAATGACCTAAACTTTCTATGCTTCCAAATCTCAAACTATGAAGCAGAGGTAAGAAAAAAGTATTATTTGCTTCTGTAACTGCGGCTCAGCCAGTGTCAAATTCTCTCCGAGGACCAGGATGAGCGTCCAGCACCAGGCACACTCGGTGATGAGCTGCCACAGGGAGACAGACGATCCTTCCTTCCCGCTACGGGCGTGGGGAGCAGGGTCCAGAGCCGAGCAGGAAGCTCGGAGCCCTCAGGCCCTCTCGCCGCCTGGGCCGGTCCAGGACAGGCCGGGCAGCCCGGTCAGTCCCTCGCGGACGGACCCGGCCCTCGGACCCGGCCCGGAGCGCTGCCCTCTCCCGCGGAGGGGCCGGCAGGGACAGCCACCCTCTCCAGCGGCCGCTGCTCACCTCTTCCCCGCAGCTTCCGAGCGCGGCTGGCCCGGGGGCGGCCCCACGCCGCCCTCCCGGCGGTAGAAGCAGGCGGGCGGTAGCGCCGGGCACCGGGGCAAGCGGAACCGCCTCATCAGCCAGCGCCGTCATGTGATGGGAGGGCTCGGCCACGTCGTCGGGAGCGCCGCCGCTTCCCGTCCATCCTTCCCACCCTCCCTCCATCCTTCCCTGCCCGCAGCCGCCGCCGTTCCTGCCCGCAGGCGCTGCCGGGACAGGGTGAGCCCGACGGGCGGGGCGGGCACCGGCCGGAGCCTCTGAGGGAGCGGGGCCGTCCGGCTGCAAACCGTGAGTTCGGCGACGGCGGAACGGAAGGGAACGGGACGGGACGGGACCGGGTTCGGAGCCTGTCCGGCCGCTGCCGGTCTGGGGCCCTCTGTGCGCCCTGTGGAGCAGCGCCTGCGGCGGCACTGAGGACCTGGGTGGGCTCCGGGCGCTCATTCTGGTTCAGAATTGTCTTGGCACAGCTGACTGGCATCTTAAATTTATTGCAGTGGTTCAGAAGGTGTTTGGTGAAAAATCAAGCCTGGTCATAACTTCTCATAAATGTTCCTGAGGCACAGACGTTTATTTTTGGTGCTGCACGCCGTATCCCGCAGGAAACGTGTGAACTAATCAAACTGAGCAGGAAATGCACCCACAGCATGAAAGCTCGTCCTTCAGCAATAAATAAAGGAATGGAGCTGTGTCGTTTCCATTTGCTATGAAAGTTTTCCTTATAGATCAACCCATTATGATAACTTTGGCTGTTTTTTAAAGTGCCCACTTAAAAACAGTTTGTAAAGTGGTTTTGCTTTCCTTGGGCCCAATCTCCTTGACTGGTTATAATTGCTTAAGTATTTTTAATGGTTTCATTTTTCAGTAGTATTTTTCAACTGTTCTTCACATTTCCCCTGCCTGCTCACACAGGTCACTTCTCAAACTCAGTGTACATGCTGAAAATTAATTCTGTGCATTTCTTTCATTTTACAAAGCTGAGGATAATTTAGATTACATAATTTGAAAGATTGGAGAGTATGCTTAAGTATCCACAAATTAAACTATCAAAAACATGAATATAAACCACTCTGGATGTGTGTGGGTTTGTTTTTACAGGTTATTAATGGCACGGCTGGTTTCTTCATCAGGCTTCCTGTTCCCAGTAACCTAAAGAGTAAGGATCGGAATAAGACTGCAGGACTTCTGCTGCTCTGTCACATCCAGCTCCACAATGGTGGATTTTCTGGCTGAAAACAATCTCTGTGGTCAGGCAATTCTTCGGATTGTTTCCTGTGGAAATGCCATCATTGCAGAACTTCTGAGACTTTCCGAATTTATTCCTGGTGTTTTCAGGCTAAAGGACAAGGCTGATCAGCAGAAGTATGGAGATATCATATTTGATTTTAGTTATTTTAAGGTAAATGCTTTCATTGTTCAACTCCTTAAAGCATTGCTGTCCCACATGAGGATGTTTTGGGTTGTGAAACAGCCATTCTTGACTATTGTGTTTATTACTACTACATCTTCCAAAATGTTTGAGTCATCTGGCCAGTGAACTTTGATAGATACCAGTTGTATAAAACTGAGTATTGGATTCTGGGGAGGTGATACTAGTAGTCGTAGTAGTCATAGTAGTAGTAGTAGTAGTAGTAGTAGTAGTAGTAGTGATTCCTGCAGGACCACTAAATTATGCTTCCACCAGAACATTCTGAGCCTGCACGGTTGGTTGTTTTCCTTCAGAGCAGTGCCATGGGCAGTATGCCAGTCTTTCTTCTGTTAATCTGTAGCTTATTCTTTACAGCCATGAAAACTGCTTTCTGCTTTCCTGTCTGACAATGCTGTGATTGTTCTTTCACTGGACTTGTCACATGTGCTGAATAAATAAATAAGTCAAGGAGAAGTGTCCATGGAAAGCCCTTATTTCTCTTTCAGAATTAAACTTGCAGTACTAAGTACCCTCTGTCATTCTCCAGCATGATTAAGAAGGAACTACAGAGATTATCTAATCTGTCTTTATTTGGATTGTACAGTACAAGAAATGGTAATAAGAAAGCAAGTGAGGCACTAATACAATTTAATTCAATTTTATTATAGTAGGTACTGTAAATTTCAGGCAAGAACTGTGAGCCTTGGTTACTGAAAATCCAGAACACAAATGATTTCACAGTTACCTTTAGATCTAAGTGTTTGGTAGAAGTCTTTTTTTTTAAACAAATTACTTGAAAATTTAAAAGCAGATAGCCATAATTGGCGAGAAATACAACAATCTTTAAAGCTGTAGTATTTTTGAATGTTAAGAAAGCATAAGTGTGCTGTTTTTCAAAGTTAAAACAAATACATAGAAGTTACACTTAAAAAGCAGAGATTAGAGAATTTACAGATATTTTTATTGCAAATGCACCCCTTCTGTATTCACAATTCTTAGAATTACTTAATGAGAGATTTGAGATTTTAAAAAGTTGAGGCTATTTACTTTGTCCATTTGAACCTCATAGGCAGTTTGGTGCCTATGCTGTGTTTTATGTAGATGTTTTGCACAAAAAGAGAAGCAGAAGAATATTTTTTAAAACTCAAATTGTCAGCTGGGTATTTTTAATGAAATTTTAATAATACTTTAATTAAACTTCAACATTATTTTCATGTAGATGATGATGGTAAGACTGAATGGTGCTTATGAGAAATATGACCATGGTAAAGGGTTAGAAAAGTTGAACTACTGCTTTGAGGAAGTCAGGTTCTTCATCCCAACTCTTTTTTCCCCCATGATTTTTAATGTCAAAGTTTCAGGAGATAAGTGCTGAGCTAGATGTAGAGTATGTGTAAAAAACATGTGTAATATTTTCAAGCAGTTTGAGAAGGTACTAAGCTTTGTGAACCCTCAATGTTATGGTTTCTCTCTGAGAAATCAACCAGGTGAAATGTGTAAAGGGAAAAATTCCATCAGGGGGATAGTCAGCACTACATAAAGCACCCAGTGCCTTCAGATGTATTGGAGCTTTACTGAAAGCATTGGCTATTCTTTCCCATTACTTACATTGGATAAATCATATTTAAAGTCATTGCAGATTGTAAAAATGTGTAAAACTCATCTTTATGGAATCAATATTTAACATTAAAGTAGGTTGGAAAACTGCAGATCCTTGTTTTCGTAAGGAATGTTAACTCTGGTTTGCACATGGGGGTGGTTGTACATGGTCTGTGTCCTACTGTAGAGAAGTCAAGTAGAGATCAAAGTCAAGTATTGTCTCTAAAGATGAGTTTCTGTTTGTCAGGGGCCTGAGACATGTGAAGGCAAACTGGAAGCCAAGCCTGAGTTACTGGATTTAGATGAAGAATTTCGTGAAAACAACATTGAAATTTTGACAAGATTTTATTTAGCTTTTCAGAGTGTACATAAATACATTGTAGATTTAAACAGGTATGGTATCTTAAACACATAGGGATTTTTGAAGACTAGATTACTGTTTTGTCTTATTGATGAGAAGATTTTCCCTTAGAGACCCATTATACTTCTTGTTGAAGCATATTCATGTGCACCAGGAAACCTGGATTGCTGGAGGGAACAGGAACGTTTACTCCAACAGTTCCCTACCAGCTTAATATATGACTTGAAAACATTTAACCTCTCTACCTGATTTCTTCAATTGTAAATTTGAATTAGTTTTTCTTTATCTTGGAGATTGTCCTGAAGATTTTTTTTAATAAAAGGCAAATCTATATTATTAACCTAATTTTTTGTGGTCTTGGAAAACAGAATATCAGGTAGTTTGGGTTTTTTTAAACTTTCATTGGCATTATTTTCTTGAGCTTAATTTTTCAGTGAAGTCATATTCTCAGGTTTGCTATTCTGACATATAAAAAACAAAATGAAAGGTTCATGAAATGCTCAAAGAAAATGTTACTGAGCATCTTACACATGAGAGTTTTATTGTTGATGTTATATGAAAAGATTGAATGTTTGATATTAAGTAGTGTTACTGGAAAATCCTTTAAAAGGAATAAATCTTCTGTTAATTAAGGTGAACATACTCTATTTCTATCCCTACCTTCCAAATTGCAATTGAGATCAGTTTATGGTATTTTGAGGAGGTATACTTAGGTAACTTGAAAATATGGGAGTTTTACTGCATTATTGCATGGCAGCCTTCCCAGGCTGTTATCCACCCATGGCAAGATTAAGAGGATGAGCTGTAAGCTGCCAGGTATCCTCCGCTTTTTTCACATACGCCATCAGGATGTGGAAGGAAGCTTTTGCCAACTGGTGGGCACTAGCCAGGGGTTCCAGCCTCTCATTTTATAGGACAGCCTCTCTTCTTTGTCTGAAAAACACCATGCTGCTTGTACTAGGGTAATGTTCTGATGTATCTGTTTGCTTGCAGAGAAAATGTGACTGATTTAATTCTAGTTTGAGAGCAAAATAATCAATGACCAAAGTTTTTGTCATGATTCCTAGATACTTAGATGACCTCAATGAAGGAATTTACATTCAGCAAACATTAGAAACTGTCCTCCTTAATGAAGATGGGAAACAGCTTCTAGTAAGTATTGACTAGTTTTGTAATAATAGAAAATTAACTCAGTAAGTGCCAAACTAGACAAAAATATAAGTTCACAAAGTGCATGGAAGTGCTGTGACTCACTTCAAGGAGGAGAAAGCAGAAGTCCTCAGCCTGCCATTTTTCATGTTGTGTTGACTACATAGTTGACTTTAGGTTAGTTTGGCAACACATTTTTCTTTAAATGCTTCTGCAAGATCATGTTTGTGTGATTTTCTTTCTTTGTTCTCTCTTTTTCAAACAGTGTGAAGCCCTGTATTTATATGGAGTCATGCTACTGGTCATTGACCAGAAGATTGAAGGAGAGGTCAGAGAAAGAATGTTGGTTTCCTACTACCGATACAGGTAGTGTATATAGGTGTACAGAAGCACTCAAGGTTGAGATGTGTAACGTAAAGTATATTCAGTAACTTGGGTCATTGAATTAAGATAAATGGAAGTATTGACACCTTTTTCATCAACTGACTTTACACAGATAATTCAGCAGAGCTCTCTGACTATCAGTAGACTTTACTTTAGCTTTTAGCTGTGTTTTTGCAAAATGAGCAGTGGATTTTTCATTCTGTTGCAACAGACATTTGAAGTTCACAAATAACATATTCACGTAAATATTCACAAACTTTCAGCTAAAGCTATTAAGCTGCAAGTGCCAGCTATGAAAGTGTCACAGGTTACTAAACATGCAAGGAAACTTTCTGAAAAGTCTGACTATCTAGGTGACAAATGTATTGCAAGTCAGACTTCTTGCAGTTACAGTGCTTTTTTAGGTGCATCAGTAACAAGTTTTACAGGGTAGGTTCTCAGCATCAGTGTATAGCAGCTGTGGCCTTAAAAGGTGTCAGTGCAAATCCTTCCACACATTTAAAATGCTGCTTTGACTATGTTTATGCCTCCCAGTATATGAGAGATTCTTTAACTCTGGCATACAAAAGTGAATTGACAAGGGGAATTCAGAAATGGGGATAAAGAAAATGAAAATTTAAAAAAGAAGGAAAAAAAAAAAGGAACAAATTCTTCTCTGAATAGAAAGCTCCTTCTTTCTCTTCCTGAGTTCAATTTTCTGTTTGTGCTTTGTCCACTTATCTGGAATTTCGGTATGGACATTCATTAGTGTCCTGTAACATGAAATTAATGGAATAAACAATCAAAAACCTCCTTTAGACTTCAGTACTTGTCAATTTTCTTGTGAGAAGGGTGTGGTTGTAAGGGGTGGGAGAAAATGAAATTACTAAGTCCTATAGCTCATATTTTTGTTCCTCCTTTTTTGTAAAACAGTGCAGCCCGATCCTCTGCTGACTCCAATTTAGATGATATTTGTAAATTGCTTCGAAGCACTGGATACTCAAGCCAACCTGGAGCTAAAAGACCTCCAAACTACCCTGAGAGTTACTTCAGCAGAGTTCCTATAAGTGAAACTTTCATTAGCATGGTTATAGGCCGCTTACGATCAGATGACATTTACAACCAGGTAAGCCATGAGATAAAAGAGGGCTTTAAAGGGGAGTATCAAATTGATTCTTAGGTTAATTACTCAATGAAGTGCAGAAAAAAATAAATGACAGAGGTTGCAGGGGCTGTTGAGATCAGCTAGTCTAACCTGGCTCAAGCACTCAGTTGGAGCAGGTTGGGCTGCATCCAGTTGGATTTTGAATATCTCCAGAGGTACAAACCACAGAACCTCTCTGGTCAACCTGCTGCAGTACTTGGCTAGCCTTGCCGTAAAAAGCAATGTTTTTGTTTAATGTCTTGTGACTGAACATGTCTTACTTGACTCATTTACAGCATAGTAAAATCTTACTGTAGCCTGTTAAAAGTAGCACTCATCTACACAGTCAACTTTTACACTCTGGAAATACAGCTGGTAAATACGCTGCATGCCCAAGCATATCCAACTTAGCTAAATAAACTTCTTGCCTCATAGTATCCGTACACTTTTAATGTGCCCCAGAATATTTTCAGGTGGTTTATGATGCACTGTATTATGTTCAGCTTTGTTTTGTTACTTTTTCCAGGTTTCAGCATATCCATTGCCAGAACATCGCAGCACTGCCCTGGCTACTCAGGCTGCTATGCTCTATGTGATACTGTATTTTGACCCTTCTATTCTTCACACTCAACAAGCCAAAATGAGAGAGATAGTGGATAAATACTTTCCAGATAATTGGGTAAAAGTTAATTCTGCTTTGAAACTGTTCCCTGGATTTAATGTTATAAGAACAATTGAAATTATTGTTACAGTATGTGTCATAGAAAATAATAATAACCTAAAACTAGAACAGATTCTTCTCTGTGGAAATTTTACTTCATTAGAGTGAAGCAGTCCAAGCCAAACACTCTGGATAAGCATGGAAAGCTGTCCTTTGAAAGTGTAATTTACTGTCTTAAATGCTTTAGTCAACTACACTCTAATACCATCAAAGTAAAGTGAGTCCCAGGAAGGTGTATGATGGAAGGCATTTTAGGCATCTTCCAGTCCTGCCTTCTCTTCAAAGCTAAATTGGACTGCTAAGGCCTTGCCCAGCTAGCTTTGAAAATATCTAAGGTGAAGACTGCAGCCTCTATGGACACCTGTGGCTGTGCTTCAATACTCTCGTGGTCAAGAATTTCTTCCTTCTGTACTGCTGGAATTTCCTTTGTTATAGCTTGTGGCTGTTGCTTCTTGTCTTTTCACTATGTACCTCTGAGGTGGGTCTGGCTCTGTCTTAGTCATGACTTCCCTTTAGGTAGTGGAAGACCACAGTCACATTCCTTTGACATCTTTCTTCCAGCTTAAGCAAACCCTGCTCTTACATACTGGGTCCCACAGGTGTGTTAGTGGCCTCCTGTTCATTTCATTCCAGTTTGTGCACGTCTGTCTCATACTGAGGAGCCCAAATCTGGACCCATTTCTCTCATTGAGACCTCATGAAGGCTGGCTGGAAGGAAAGATTCACTTCCCTCAATCTGCTGGCTGCAGTCTGGCAGTAATCAGTGTGTGATTACTCTTTGTGAAGGCTGTGTGTCTGATTCATGTTTGGTTTGTCCAGCAGGACACTTAGGTCCTTTTCTGTAGAGTTGTGACTTAGGCAGCTGGTCCCAGATTGTGTTGTTGTGAGGGTTTGGGTGTGTCCCAAGTAAAAGATTTTATATTTTACTTGTTATTTCCTTTTATATTTGTCATTTCTGACCTTTGTGTGGTTTCTGCTGGTGAATTCTACCAGCGTGTCAAGAATGCTGTAGAGGACAACCTTAGTCCCCCAACAAATCATTCCACACTGATGTTGAAAACTTGTTTTAAGGATTAGCCCTGTGCTATTGTCCAAATAACATAGAAGCTAAAGCTATCACTATGTGTGCTTCTGTAGACCTTTTCAGATGTAGTGATTAAAATGTAATTACTTTATTTCAGTACTGAGATTTAGGATTTCCATCAAGAATCCCTCATCTGCAAAAACTGCTACTGAAATTATTAGGCTGGCATATAAGAATACAGTCCCTGGGTCATCTGTATCAAAGGGAATCAGACTTGACAAAGAAACTATACATTAATTTGTGTTCCTCTGTTGGTTTCAAGTTGTATTCTTCTGTACCATAAGTGGAGCAGTAAAGTAGGGAGGGAAGAAACTGCAATAGCTGGCTATTTCAGAGGACATTAGAATCCCTCTGTTCCCAGAGAACTACAAGCTTATTTTCAGAAATGAGAACTTCAGACTGCAAATTTTTGCTTATGCCAGCATTTTTATTAACTGGAGTTCATAGTACAAATTGACATATAGTGACTGAAAGAACTGTCATCTTTTTTTTCAGAACTAAGCTTCTAATTAATTGTGTGCCTTTTATTTCGAAGTCTTCTTCTTGATTTCCAAAGATGGTACACCCAAAAGTACTGCTGCCAAAAAAGTTCAGTTATCTGTTATTTATACTCTCAGCATATCCCTTACTGTCATATTGCTAAATGCAAACTGTATTTTTCTTAATAATAACATAAATGCAGCTTCTTGTGTTCTGCTTCCAATTTTAGGTCATTAGCATTTACATGGGAATCACTGTCAATCTGGCAGAAGCATGGGAACCCTACAAAGCTGCTAAAACTGCCCTCAACTACACACTGGATCTTTCAAATGTCAAGGAACAGGTACATAAGCCAGCAATAAGTATTTTTAGCAAGATGCAAGATGTGTGGACATCTGAAGGGTATGACATCAATAATTCATGGGTCTTTTCTTCCTGCATACAATGTATGTTCTATATTGTTTCGCAAATTTAGGGAATATGAGAAGATTTTCCTTCATCTTTAGGGAAGAAGTTCACCAAGTAGAACTCATACTTAAATCATAAAAAGGATCTCCATTCTGTGATAGATTTTTGTTGTTGTTCTTTCCCATTAGGCAATAAAATATTACTACCATTTTTTAGGAATAATTCCTAGAGAGTATATAAGTGGATATTTAGAAAGGCTACAAGTCTTCATTTTTGAAACATTACACTTCTTGTGTAGCCTCTTTGCTTTAAGGTTTATCTTGTAGTCTGTGTCATGCACTTGCAGTGTATAATACTGCCTACTAGTAATAATAATAATTTTTATAGCACTTTTTTGATCTGTGTGCCCTCTAAGCTCTAGGGAACATGGTGTATTCCCTTTGAGAGTAGGATTTTATTGATGCAGGCTTTGTGTGTTTTAAGGCCAGCAGATATGCTGCAGTCACCGAGCGAGTGCACACGCAGGTGCAGCAGTTCCTCAAGGAAGGCTGCCTGAGGGAAGAGCTGGTGCTGGACAACATTCCCAAGCTGCTGAATTGTCTGCGAGACTGCAACGTGGCAATCCGCTGGCTGATGCTGCACACTGCAGACACGAGTAAGAGTCTGTGCTGCACTCACTGCTGAGCTGTCAGTCCTGCTCCACTGAGGCTTCATTTTGGGGCCTCAGGGGAAGTTCAGTTCTGCTGCTGTTGAAGTCAGCAGTTTCCTCTACTGTTTGCAGGAGATTGTTGAGCTGTTGTTTTGCAAATAGTCTCCTAAAGCCTTGTTTGAAATGGCACATGCATTTCCTCAGTTCTCATGAGCCAAAAACAGGTACAAAAATCAGTAGAAGTCATGATCTTGTTGAATAATATTCTACAGAAAAACATAATTCTGTAAGTTTTAAATAGCTCCAAAAAGAAATCAGTGGCCAGCTTCTTAAAATCTTAGTAATTTACAGGTTGAAGCCAGGGTTTTTGTTCTATTGAACTGAAATTCAGCTGAAACTGTTGAGTAACGTCTCTCATGTGAGTTCGGGTGTGTAAACCGAGTTATTTAGACATTCCCTTGTTTGAATACTTGTGCTGTCTTTGAGGCTTCTTGATATGCAAGGAGGCTTCTGTTACACCCCATTACAATTTTTGTAATGGTTTTAGAAATACTGATCTCTTGGCTTCTCGATCAGATGGACTAAATTCACATTTAGTTTCAGAAGCCTGCAGAAATCTTAAGAAGGCTGAAACACCACAGAAACCTTAATTATATCCTATTCAAAGGAAGGGTTATTCCATGTAAAGGGAAAACAAGTAGGGATTTACATACCAGAGCAAAATGTTTTGCCTTCAAGCTATTAAAAAAAGAATGTATTTACAAAGATTGAAATGCTTGGCCAAGTTGTATGTAACAGCAGGGAAATGTTGTCTTTCTATTTTCAGCTTGTGATCCAAATAACAAACGTCTCCGCCAGATAAAGGATCAAATTTTAACTGACTCAAAGTACAATTCCAGGATCCTTTTCCAGCTTCTTCTGGATACAGCTCAATTTGAATTCATTTTAAAAGAGGTAATGTGCTGCCAACCAGAGTCTTCTAAGATATCTAAGCTGAAAAATTCATTGGATATATTTATAAGTGGTTAAAAATCAAAAAATCTGCATTGTATTGTTATATAAAATTCCGTAAGCTTCTGTCACTGTATGTCCATCACACTGTCTGTATTTCTTAATATTTTTAATTTTGTTTTTAATATTCCGTCAAGATCTTGAAGTTATGTAGTAATCACTAAGTCAGTTCCATCTGTTTTCAGTATTTTTTATCACCAATTGTGATATGCCTCCTTGCCAGTTTTGTAAACCAGATGCTTTGGGTTTCAGTAGATGTTCAAGCAGATGCTGTCTGAAAAACAAGCAAAATGGGAGAACTATAAAAAAGAGGGGTCTGAAAGGATGACTGAGCTTGCTGATGTCTTCTCAGGAGTTAAACCTCTTACTAGAGTGGAGAAAAATGGTAATTATTAAAAATTATATTGTGGGGAAGAAAGTAATTTCAATTTGTATTTCTAAAGTGATACCAAAAGAAAATACATGAGTCTAATAGTGATAATATAAGAACAATTTTCATGTCCCTCAGCTGCTGAAGAGATCTCTTTAACTCTTGTCTTGTTTAGGTTTTCAGCACATATTCCATATGTAAGGAATATTTAGGTACCTAATATTTAGATGGCCCTATTTTTAAAAGTATTTTTCATTCCTTTATTTAGAAATGCCAGCTAAAACTATAAAATGTCAGTTCACTTTTGTATGTATAATGGAGTTCATGTTACAATGTTCTATATACAAAGGAATAAGAAGATCATACCCATTAAAATTAGAGATGGTTTAACTTCTTTCCTCATTCTTTTCCTGGTTGTAACTTGGATTTCAATTTTATCAGCATTTTTTCAAACCTTCTTTTACTTTTTCAGTGGTATTCTCCACATCTCCAAGGACTTAAACATCAAATCTGTACTTCTTTCCAAATTCCTTGCACTTTTTTTTTTTTTTTAATCTCTTTTTTTCTCTTGGACTGGTGTAAAAATAAGATTTTTTTAATGCCCATTTATGTTGGTAGGTGTTTTTAATGTTGTATGTGAAATTTACCTGAGCATATGCCACTTTAGAAGTGTACATGCTGAAAGACCAGAAATGTACCAGTGAAATAAAAACTTGTAAAAATAATCTTCTATTATTAGCTGGTTCTTTTGACTAGCAAGTTCCCTGTATTTTTGCTGCCTATCATACATGCAGAGATTTCTTCAAATTATTCTTAATTTTTTCATAGAAAATCTCCAGGCTTGGTTCAGAGAAATCTCCAAGCAAATAATGTCTCTGAACTATGATGATTCTACTGCAGCAGGCAGAAAAACTGTGCAGCTAATACAGGCTTTGGAAGAGGTATGATAAAGACATTTTGAGATAAATGACCCTGTCCTTCTGGAACAGCAGCATTTTTTTATACATCTAAAGACTTCTAATAGCAGAGATAGAAAACAGATTGGCATTTTAAGAATTGTTTAAATATATTAGATCTTTGCTGTTACATATCTACAGTAAGCAGGAGTTTTGTATAGACCTTGGTATTATAAAAAAAAGGATATAGCATGAAAGGTCATGTCACCTGTAGCTGAGGATTTGTAGGTTTTTTCAAAGAAATTAATTCAGTATTTAACATTATTTGGCAATATTACTCATCTTCTAGAAATTCTGAAAATAAAATCATTTGAAACTAGAAAGGGTGATTTGAAAGGCAGAATAAAACTGTATTTTTTCTCTGTGTGCTCATTCTATTTCCAGGATATTAAAGAGTACTCAGAATAATGTCTGACATTGACCTCCTTGAATAACTGTGTGAAATTTATTGTTAATACACCCTGTAACAGGACAGGATTTAAGTGTCTTACTGCTGCTAACATCCAGAAGTAATATAAGTTTACTGGTTCTGTGTTACTGTCCTTAAAGATGAAAACAGCAAAAAAGAGTCTTTTTATGGTTTTTGTTTGTTTTTTAAATATAGGTCCAAGAGTTTCACCAGCTGGAAAGTAACCTGCAAGTTTGCCAGTTTCTGGCTGACACCCGCAAATTTCTCCATCAGATGATCCGAACTATCAACATTAAAGAAGAGGTCTTGATCACCATGCAGATAATTGGTGATCTTTCTTATGCTTGGCAATTGATTGACAGGTGTGTTAGCAGGACCTTTTTCTTCCAGTCAGTAACCATTTGTAAAACTTGTGGGAAATAACATAAATGCATAAATGTTACTGACTACAAACATTCCAATTTAAAAACAGTCTTGAAGCATTGTTCTGTGAGTTGTTAAGTATAGTGAATTCTAATCAGCTTCAAGAGGAATTAACATCTGGCCTCCTCAGGTTGTTTACTGCAGGTTAAGTGATAGTGTAACTTAAGTGATAGTGTAACTGCTGTCTCTCTTTGAGCTTTGTTGACCTCCTGTGTCCAGCCCTTAGTCTTATTAAGTGTTCTCCAAAATACTGGAGTTCATTTTTCAACCAAAAAAAACAACCAAGGAGAGACTAATGCTCAAGAACTCTGTTTCCATGGTGTGATTTTGCTGAGCACTACTTCATTGCCTTGGCTGTTAACACTCTGATGTCTCATCCCCACCTACCCTTTTTCATAAAGGGTTTTTCTAACCAGTATCTCTTCAGACCTAAATACTCCTTTAGTGAAGTTTGTTAGTGATCTCCTGTGCCATTTTCATATTACACTGTTGCTGCTGACATACAATTAAACAGTTGAAAATAAGAGTTTCAGGGGACGAAGCTGATAATTTTGTTTGTTTCCTATCCCAGCTTCACATCTATTATGCAGGACAGCATAAGAGTCAGTCCATCTATGGTAACTAAACTCAGAGCCACTTTCCTAAAGGTAAGTTTGAGCAACAGTGAATGCACTTGAACACTGCAGGTCAATCCAAGCAGTTGGTTTAAAAAGCCTTAAGGCTCTGAAATGAGAAGAATTAAGACTTCCTTTTACCAGCATCTTCTATGTCCAGTCTTTTTAGACAGTATTAAATTAACTCAAGGTTAGTTTTAAGGAAAATGCAACTATTACATTGCTGCTGTTAGGCAAATAAGTCTTGTAGTCCAGCCTCTACTCATTACAGCTATTTTCTGGAGGCATTGGTGCAGAGATGAGATCCTCTGCATATGGATCAGAACAGGCTGAAGGAATACATTCTCTTTCTCCTTTGTCTGTCAATGAAGCTCTGGCTTCAGATGAAAAAATCTTCTGTAGAAATAAGAACAGGAATTAGAGTGATTGAGAATATAAAATTACAACTGAAAATGACCCATGCAGCTGTTAAGATTTTAACAATCTTAGGGAAGATAGCCTTATGGACTGTTGGATTTCTTTGACTTTTAACAATTTTTTTCTCTTGGAAAGCCTGGTATAACACTGCTATTTAGGAAGAGTCTAGTACTTTGGGTTGTATTATAAGAGCCTGCACAAGAGAATTCAAGCATGTAATTTTCATCAGAAAAAAAAAGTGAAGTTAAAATGTTAACTTTATTTCTAGCTTGCTTCTGCTCTTGATTTGCCGCTTCTCCGTATCAATCAAGCGAACAGCCCCGACCTTCTCAGTGTGTCCCAGTATTACTCTGGCGAGTTGGTTTCCTATGTGAGAAAGGTGGGTGCTTATAAGGCATAACCTCTAATTACTTTTTCTTAATTGAGGATTATTTTCTCAATGAGAATATACTGACTGTGGGTGTTTCTTCTCTCATTTACAAAGGTTCTACAGATAATTCCAGAAAGCATGTTTACATCTCTTCTCAAAATCATAAAGCTTCAGACTCACGATATAATTGAAGTGCCTACTCGCCTCGATAAGGACAAGCTACGAGATTACGCTCAGCTTGGACCACGATATGAGGTGCAGTTAAAACAGGAATTCTGAAAAAGCAAACTTTACAGGTGGCCAACTTTAACCTAAGTTTAAATCTATACAGTTCCATAGAGTTACAGTTTAACAGTGAAGTTAGATTTGTTCACTTAAAACTGTGGTGGTGTTGTGAACATACCTTAGTTTACACAAGGATGGATGAGTAACTTTTGTGCTTCTGTTTATATAACTTTAAACTTTTGGTCTTACAGAGAAGGGGAGAAAAACTAAATAAATCTATAAATGAGCATAAAGGTATTTTTAATTATTGAGGAGGATGGAATCCTGAACACCTGAGTCTGAAATGAAGCCCTCCACATTTGGCATTCTTGTTCCAAGAGGAAAAGGTCCAAGACTAAATAAGCAGGTTTAAACCCCAGCAGGGTTAAGCTTTTTGCTGCTCTCAAATGAGGAGAGGATGGAGGCACGTTGATTTGATCAGATAAAGCTGCTGTGGCTCATTTTGTCTCTGTTTTTTCTTCTGCATTGTAACCAGTCTGGAAGAGTGAGCAAACATTAAAAATGTATGGTTTTATTTTCAGTAGAGGAGGATGAGACAAAAAAAACTGAGTAGATCAGTAAGTCTTTCCCCAAAGAATCTAATAATGAGTTAAGATGCCAGCTTTTCCCTGGAGATTTTGCCAAAGTGCTCACTTGTTAGGTGTTTTCTGCAAACAGGCTGTGATCTCTGATTAAGCTGATGTTCAGTCCTGAGCATTAGGTTTAGATTGCCCCATGAGACTTTTTAAAGTCAGTCTAGCTTGTGTGTGGGTAAGAGTAGAGGAGGACACAGTGTTCAGTAATGTTTTATTTTGAGGAGGTAAAGGGAAAATAGCTTATACTAAAGCTTTCACTTCCAATTTCTATTGAACTGTAGATCTGAAGTGTGTCTTCTCTATTCTGTATTGTAAGCACCTGAAAGGCAAAAGACTGGCTTGTCTGAACTCTGAGCATAAGGGTAATAATAACTGTAAATGTAAAACTTCAAGAGAATGTGCTACCATATTAGATCAGTGGAAATACTGAGGTGGACTGATGGTGGCAGCAGTCTTTATAGAATATAGTTATAGAAAAATTTCTGTGAGCTGTGTCCCCAGCCTGCTCAAAGATACCAGCTGAGAGTATTTTCCATAATATTTGTGCACACAAAATATGGTTGGTCTTCCATAATCCCTTTGAAGCCTCTGAGACTTAACCTGTTCTTTCCTACTGCTAGCACATCTCTATTTATCTGACCAGAAGAAAAGTAATTATATAAATCTAGAACAAGAAGTAAAGCTGAAAGTATATCAGTGCAAATTATTTGAATCTAAAATAGCACTGAAGCTAGCACTGGGAAACATGGATTTTTTTAGAGTAATTATTTACATCTGCTGAATTACTTTAATGAATTTTTTTCTGTTACAGGTTGCCAAGCTAACCCATGCAATTTCAATCTTCACTGAAGGTATCCTCATGATGAAAACTACTTTAGTTGGTATCATTAAGGTAATGATCCATTATTTCAATAGCAAAAGGTTCTTTGGTGGCAATTAGCACTTTAGCACAGATTTCAGCACAATATATGATACAGGAAAAATTAAAAGAAAAGAAAATACAAGTTTGCATATAAATTTCCAAACAGTGATGCCTAAACTGGGAGCCAGATAGGAACTTTATTTTTTTCAGGTTCCTAGGAATCCATAGTCCCCATTGTAAATAGATTCATCCACCATAGTTGGTGATCTTTTGAGGTTTTCCCTGCTGGAAAGCTTTTCTGAAGAGCTGTTTCTTCCATTGGTATAAACTGTCCTGCAGTTTTACATAAAGGCTACATTGATGCCTCTTTGAGAACTAGAAGCAAGTATTCTTGAAGAAAAATACACTTCTTAATGGATACTTAGCTTAGGGCTTCTTAGAATTGTAAAGCATTCTCAGTGGATCATGAACAAAGGTTGAACATGGGAACTACAAACCTTTGCCATTCAACTCAAACAGAACATTTATTCTCTAGTAGAAGTATGTAAATTTTTATTCTTTGGACAAGGTCTGGTGGTTAAGTGCATCTGTTAACAGTCTTTCCTATTTCTCAAAAGTATTTCATATATTTCTTGGTGCAAAATAAATCCTTTTTATTTTTATACCCTTCTGACCTTAAAGGAAAAGTGTTTCTTCTACTTAGGTGGACCCAAAACAGTTACTAGAGGATGGAATAAGGAAGGAGCTGGTAAAACGAGTGGCCCTGGCTCTCCACAGGGGCCTCATCTTTAATCCTAGAGCCAAGGTTGGTTTTAATTCTTTATATATTTTGGGTGTGTAGGGACCTCTTTTATTATACTGTCTTCTAAAAAATAATTTATGCTTTTATATGCAGATTTCCATTTTGTAAAAAAGTTTTAGACTACTGAAGGTTATCTGGAATGTATTATTTGATGTTCAAATGAATTTATGAACTGCCAAGAGTACATAGAATTAAAAAATGTATTTTTATTCTATTCCAAAGTGTCCTGTCAGTTCTGAATTCACAGTACTGCCTTTCTCTGTGATGATTGACAGGTCAAATAAGAAAGGTAAACATACATAGGCAATGATAAAATAGAATGACACTTGTTTTGTTCCTGTCCAGATTGTTGAATCTCCCAGATCAGTCAATAGTACCACTGAAGGCAAAAATAAGATGAAAAGTGGGAGGAAAAAATATTCAGTAAGAATTAATTCAGATATCAAACTTTGATAAGATATAGTTCTCAGTGCTTTTCAGATCTGGCTAGACCATAGTGAAATGCTCTAGAGGTTGTTTTATAAGAGGATTTAGGAGCCTTTTACATTTTGTTTAAATTCTGCCTGTTCACAGTTTAAGTTTTATCTTTTTGTTTATCTCCAGCCAAGCGAACTCATGCCCAAACTGAAAGAAATGGCAGCTACAATGGATGGGTTCCATCGATCATTTGAATATATCCAGGATTATGTCAACATATATGGTTTAAAAATTTGGCAAGAGGAAGTGTCTCGTATTATTAACTACAACGTGGAACAGGAGTGCAATAACTTCTTAAGAACAAAGGTGCTTCTCAAACCCGAAAAACAACAAAAAAGTTGATAAATGTCTTTATAGTTGGCTGTTAGAGCCTGTGACTGATGGAGCATGTGTACCCATTTTTCATACCATTGTGACTCCAACTGAATGTGCTAACTACTGTGTAAAACACCTACCCTCAACTTACTCTGAAATGTTTCAGCATCCCCCCTGCATTATTTGTACATAAGAGGAAAATATCCAAACTATAATATTTTATATCTTTTTGTATTAAGATTAATTCTTCTCTTTGCTTTATTCTGTTTTTATTGTGTTCTGCTACATGTAATTTACAATATTGTGTTAGTGTGCCTCTTTTTAAATCAAACAAAATGAAGATTTCTAAGCAAATAAAAAAAGTTGCAATGACAGCACTGCAAATTACTATAAAACTTATTTTTTCAGATTCAAGACTGGCAAAGTATATACCAGTCTACTCATATTCCTATACCAAAATTCACACCTGTGGATGAATCTGTAACATTTATTGGTCGTCTTTGCAGAGAAATCCTGAGGATCACAGACCCCAAGTAAGTACTATGTGTCACAAGCACCATGCATTGGATAGCTCAAATTCCATCATACACAAACCAAAATGCAAGAGATAGTTTTTCCATAGCTGTCATATCTTTATCTAAAACCAGATCTACCCAGTCCATTCTACACATTTTACATACTAGTCTAGAAAAGTGGTGATTTTAGTCTAAGAAGGAAAACAGTGTGTTAAACAAATGAAGGAGAGAGAAATCAGGGAAGGGTAATAGAACCCTGGTGGAGAGAGGAATAGCTAAACATCACCTGAGATACATGGAGAATCTTTCTCATCTGTCTAAGAAAGATAACTCATTACTGTAAGTGTCATAGGGACTGTTTGCAGCTTTTTTCTGATTTTTTTTTCCTCAGAATCACGTGTTACATTGACCAGATGAATACCTGGTATGATATCAAAACTCATCAGGAAGTAACCAATAGTCGTCTCTTCTCCGAGATCCAGGATACTTTGGGTACCTTTGGTCTCAATGGCTTAGACAGGCTGCTGTGTTTCATGATTGTAAAGGAGCTGCAGGTAATTTTTGAACTTCAGTTTCTCAAGGCCACTTGAGAAATTTATTGTTTAATAATGCTTTATTGTTTAATAATGAAATAAAAAAAAAATCTGTTAATTACTAAAATGGTGCAGTTAAACCAAAAGCATTTGAAAAATGGTTGTTCAAACCCAAAAGGGAGAATTTCAGTTACAGATAAAATTATTGAAGTTGGTGCTCTTAAGTAAATGGTGCTATGTAATTCCAGGTTGTGTGGAGATCCTTTCTGCAGGTGTACACTGTTTGTGTACTTAAAAGTTGATCTCAGATCAACTTTATTTTTCTGTCTAGATAACAAAAATTGTTTGGGTCTACCATGATACATAAGGTATCAATTCTATGTAATGACTATTTACCTAATACCTCTTAAGTGAAACCAAGTTTTCTTGTTTCCTGAGAACAACCTAGTTCTGGCCTGGCTAGAGATTTTAAGGGGAATAAGCATCAACGAACATACTTCTTCCTGAAAAATTGAATTAATACTTGTCCATAGTGGATATTAGATACTGACAAGGGGGATCTTCTAATTGTCTTAACATTGATTAACATAACTCCAAAATGCAAAAATTGTAACTACAGAATTCCTCAACTCTTCATCTATGGAAATAGTCTTTCCTGCTGTTAAAAAATGTGGCTTCAGTGCCATCAAGATTAATCATAGAGTGCATGTGTGGTATTTTTACTTACTTACTTCTTTCTTTTATTTAGAATTTCCTCAATATGTTTCAGAAAAATATATTGCGTGACAGGTCAGTACAAGATACCTTAAAAGCACTTATGAGTGCTGTCAGTCCCCTCAAAGGAATCATAGGTAAGTGCTTACTGGTTAAGATGGAAGAAAGTAATTGTCTTTATATACTTGCATTTATTTCTCTTCTTATTTGTTATTTTTTTAATGCCCCACCCTTCTTCTTTTCTCAGCAAATTCAAACAAGGTTTATTCTGCAGCAATTGCAAAAACACAGAAGATCTGGACAGCTTATTTAGACTCCATAATGAAGGTAGATTTATGTGACTTATTGCTCAGAATTCACTTGAGGCTCTTTGGTTATATTGGCCCCTCAGTTCAGGGGGGATGTGGAGGTGCTGGAGCATGTCCAGAGAAGGGCAACAGAGCTGGTGAAGGGTCTAGAGGGTTCCTGTGAGGAGCAGCTAAGGGAGCTGGGGGTGTTTAGCCAGGAGAAGAGAAGGCTCAGTGGGAACCTTACCACTCTACAACTCTGAAAGGAGGCTGTAATCAGGTCAGGGTTGACCTCTTCTCCCAGGCAGCCAGTGACAGGACAAGAGGACATGGTCTCAAACTGCATCAGGGGAGGTTCAGGTTGGACATCAGGAGGAATTTCTTCATAGAAAAGGTTGTTAAGCTCTGAAACAGGCTGCCCAGGAACATGTGGAGTCACTGTCGGGTATTTAAGGACAGGCTGGATGTGGCACTCAGTTCCAAGGTTTAGTTGAAAAAGTGGTGTTTGGTCATAGGTTGGACTCAGTGATCTCAGGGGTCTCTTTAAATCTTAATGGTTCTGTGATTCTGTGATGTTTTAATCTGCTTGTTTTACAATGTTGTATTTTATTGACTTGGAATTGTGTAGCATCACGAGTGAAGCAGGCCTGGGTTTGCAAGAGCTCCTGAGCTTCATTTGTATTGGCATCTCACACTCCACAAAGTGCTTTGCATTGAGATTCATAAGAAATAGTTCACCAAAACCAGTCTGGCACTAGAGATCTGATCTAGGTAGACTAAGTTAATGTTCAGTATCAGGAACTCTTGAGACTCCTCCCAGTGCCTCGTGACCATGATATGCTCAAGGATAGTTTGGAGCAGTAGCATTTCCCAGACTTGCCTTGAAACAGAGGGCATTGTACTGTGCTGAAGATTTAAATAAGCTGTCCGATTAACTTGGCTCTTTATGTCATCTCTGTAAGGATATATTGGGACCAGCGTTTTTCAGAGCGCTGTGAATATTTGTTTATGTTACTGGATTGAAGAGGAAAGGCCAGGGAAGGAGAAGGTTGCCTGCAATGAGCCTCTCTGATGTTTTTTTCTCTTGCCATGCTGACTCTAAGATTTACAGAGGGGTGGGAAACAGAGTAAAGGCATTTTCACTGACCAATGAAAAGCAAGTAACTGGGGTTTCATACCTGTTACCTTTTATGTGCTCTTTTCCCATGGCCAGCAACGAGGAACAGTGTGTAAACTTCAAGCACTGTGACTATACCTCTTCTCTGAGTGCACTGTGCATTTGGGGTCAGTCTTTGACTTTCCTCTTCCTTCATTGCATTCAGTATAACTCCACCCTTTTTGTGTTTGTGTCAACAGGTTGGTCAGATGCAGATTTTAAGACGACAGATTACCAATGAATTAAATTATTCCTGCAGGTTTGACTCCAAGCATTTGGCTGCTGCTTTGGAAAATCTCAACAAGTAAGAAGCAAAATGTGCTGAGGAGCTGTGTGAATCACTGTGATGTAATTGTTATCAGCTCAGCAATCCTTTAAATTACAACAAAATGTGGAATCTGATTTGTGTGCAGGTTTTTGTTGATCAGTATTTGAATTTTAACCCAGCAAAAAACTTTAAGAATAAATACTTGGCAAGTAATTAGTTTGAACATACAGTTTCGAATAGAATTTGGTTATGCCTGGTTCTGAAGTCATATTTAGATGAGAAAAAGGAACAGAATATGTGTGATGCTGATTTTGAATCAAATATGATGTTTGTAAAAACATACTCCAGAAAAAGTGTTTTACTCTTGATTGTGGCCATGTAGAAGTTTTGTATCTTTGAAATTTTTATATTAATATATGTGGCATCATGTAAGGTTTAATTGGGAATAATTGGGAAAAATTATTTAGTATGATCTATTTTCCTTTTAGAGCAATACTGGCTGACATTGAAGCACATTATCAGAACCCATCACTACCTTATCCTAAAGAGGACAACACCCTTTTGTATGAAATCACAGCTTATCTGGAAGCTGCTGGCATTCACAATCCATTAAATAAGGTCAGGCCTACATTCTGGTGCTTGGTGCAGTTTGCTTTTTTCTATTTATTTATTAATTGAGAAAAATAATATGTGAAAGATCTGTAATACTTTTTTTTTTTTTTCCCTAGATTTACATAACAACGAAACGTCTGCCATATTTTCCCACCGTCAACTTCCTATTCCTCATCTCCCAGTTCCCCAAACTTCAGTACAACAGAAATTTAGGTAATGTGTAAGTTTCTGCTTATCTAAATCTAATTAAAACCTATGTGAAATTATCTGTAGAGGAGATAGTAAAATAACCTGCATAGAAAATACACAGTTCCTGACTTTAGTCCATCACATTCAGTTTTGTGGTACTATTTAAGGCAAACATAATAGGGTAGGAAACAAAATCCAGACTCCTGGGTTTCTCATTCTATCCTATGCCTCAGCTAATATCATTAAGCCATTTGCCATGGAAGACATGCAATTATTACATTAGTTTTGAATTTTTTTGTGTGGGCAAGCAGAAGGAGAGACAGAGAAAAAAAACATGAAGAGTATATTACATAAGTTAGCCTGTGCTATAAGAGTATGTTCTGTTTTACAAACATGTGTTGTTTTGGGTGTTTTCTGTGCAGGAATGGTGTGCAAGCGGCCAGCTGATCAAATCGACTGGCTTCCTTTGGTTCTGGGGCTCCTTACCCTGTTGAAACAGTTTCACTCAAGATACACAGAACAATTTTTGGCTCTGATTGGTCAGTTTATTCGTTCAACCATGGAGCAGTGCACAAGGTATCCATGTTTCACTTTTTATCTAAGTTTCACCCCTGTGAATGGGACTTGAGCAGTGAAAAAGTGCTGCTTTTTCAGTATTTTTGTTCTAGCAGAGTATAGTTGACGTTTGCAGTCTTCCAGTACTTCAAGGGACCTTATAAAAAAGTTGGAGAGAGTCTTTTTACATGGGCAGACAGGGACAGGAAATGGGAGAATGATTTTAAACTAAAAGAGGCAGGACATTGAGATTAATGCTAGGAGGAAATTCTTTCCCGTGAGGATGATAAGACACTGGAACAGGTTTTACAGAGAAATTGTGGATGCTCCATGCCTGGAGGTGTTCAAGGCCAGGTCGGATGGGGCCCTGAGAAAACTGGTCCAGCAGAAATTGTCCCTGCCCGTGGCAGGGCTGTTGTAACTATGTGATCTTTAAGGTTCCTTCCAGCCCAAACAATTCCATAATTGCATTACACAGTAATACCAATACATTTTACTAAATAAAAGATTAAAACACTATTTCTATTTGTACTGGAATCACATGGCACCTAGTGGAAATGGTGTTATTTGGGGGCTGGCATTTTCAGGTAATTTAATCCAAGGTTGATCAGTAAGAGTGTGATCTCCATGGTGGTTTAATTTTAGCCAGAAGATTCCAGAAATGCCTGCTGATGTAGTGGGTGCCCTCATGTTCCTGGAAGATTACATTCGGTACACCAAGTTACCAAGAAAGGTAAGAAAGAATTCCATGTCTCTAAATATGCCCCTGAACACCCCAACCATTGTCCCTGCAAAAAAGAACATGGGATGTTCCCATGGGATGCTCCCACTCCTCTTTAGCCAATGAAGGGATATGGCCAGCGAGCCATTGCCCACACCTTCCATTCCTACAAATGAATCAACATAACAAATAACAGGTCAGGCTCCTGCTAATGCAGAAGCAGCCCTGATTTGTAGAGATCAGTCCCATTACCACAAGAATAAATAGATGAATGATAATAATTAAAGGATTTCACCTTTGTGCCAATTTCAAACAAGTCTGTTAAATTTTATCTTCAGTGTATAATGCTGGGGGCTGTTGGGAAGGAAAGCAATAAAATAGAAGTTCCAAGATGTTTCCAATAAACAGCAGTATTCTAAAGCAGTATTCTAAACACAGGGCAAAAAGCTAATGAGCAAGTCTGAATTTTGGTGAAAGACTGTGTCCAGTCTTTCCTTTACTTCCTGACAAATCCTGATTTCCCAGGTGGCTTCCTTGTCTCACATGCAAGGGAAGTGCTAAAAGTCTACTTGTAAAGAAACTTTATTTCAGGTTTAAATGCAACTTAACTACATCTGAAGATGATATGTTATTTATACATAATATTAAAAATAAGTCTTGTTTGCTGTATGTAGGCTGTACCTCCATGGTTCTTGAATAAGCATTCAATAGTCATTTCCCAGCTAATATTCGCAATGAAGGGAGTGAGATTCTTCTAGTCTCCTCTTCCCAGCCCACAGTTAGGTGTGGTAGAAGGCCCTGTATCAGTCCTGTAGCTGTAGCTGATGCTGTGTGGGGGCACAGCAGAGAGGACAACAGCATTCCTCCAGTCCTACACAGTACCTGTGCTCCTGGAATATCTCCTCACAGCTCTGGCTGTGCTGCTCCTTCCTTGCTTTGTGCACATCCAGGAGCACATCCTGGCTCAGGTCTGCAGTGTGTGTGTGTGCTTGAGTCACAGATCAGATACACTTGTTAATGGATGAATGGACAGCAAATGGGTAATGCAAATGCCTAACTGTGCCACCCTGTGTCCCTCAGGTTGTTGAAGCACATGTGCCAAGCTTCATTTTTGATGAATTCAGAACTGTTCTATGAATATGGAGAAAGACCAAGGCTTTTCTCCAAACCTGGAATGAGGAGTTGGGGCCTGGGGATGAGGGAAGTACAGCTGTTCAGAAATGTGTCTTTTCTGTGCTTCAAGGCACTGCCTACAGCTGTCTCTGTGAAATGTAACCATCAGCAGCGGTCCATATAACCCTTGTTTAAATCTTGGCATGATATGCAGCGTGTATCTCCTCTAAACAGTGTACATTTTGTACTGCACATAATAAATGCTGCATGTGATTGTTTATGTATAAATCATTTAGGTTTTTTGTTCTGAAGAACTGCCTGTGGAAGTTTGACTTTTGTATCAGAAATGAACAATGAAATTGGAAATAAAGGTGTTGGATAGTTTGCCAGAACTGATGATTCCAAATACAATTTTCTTTTTAAAAGAACCATGAGTGAGAATGCACATACTGTGTAAAGAGGTTTGATGTCTGCCTGTGTGCTACACACAGTTAATGTAATTCTATAGAGGGCATAAAATAATTAAATATTTACAGCTGAAAAGTCCTGTTAGGCTAATTAAAGGCACAGATATTAGTGTAACTGTAACACGACTAATGTTGGGAACAAGGTGTTTAGTCACAAAATTTTCATTCATGGTACTTGCAATGTCCCAACCTCAAGGGGAAGGGTGCACCCAAGAGTTGTAGATTCTTGTGGTCAAAAGGAATGACAGAACTTCTCAAAGTTTTGTTAGTAAATTACACATTTGGCATGGAAATTTATATGTTAGTCCCTGACCTCCTACCTAAGCACACAGCAGTGGGCTTTGAAAAAGGAGTGGGATGAAAGGTGGGGTGACAGGGGGGATAGAGAAAGAGAGATGGAATAAACAGGGAGAGAGAGAAAGAAAGGAAGAGAGAAAAAGAGATCACCAGTCCTGGCTCCAGCACCGATCCAGCTGATGGGGTGTCCTGGGGCACACATCCTGGTTTTTCCCACCCTAGAGACAAGTTTCTTGACTGTGTTGTGCTTATCTCCAGGAGCCAGAACAAGGACATTTGCCTCAGACATCACTTCCCTTCCTCCTATGGCCCCTTTTCCAGCCACAGCAATCCTTGGCTGTTATTACCAATGATCCTTGATTGGCTCAGCTTTTGATGTTTGCTGCATACACGAGCTCCCTTATCTTCCAAGCTTCCACAGTATGGAATATTTTACACCTGCCTTATCTTCCACTGGGTTGCTGTGGAATTGCCAGCAGGGGATGTTGCCCTATCACAGGGACAGCCTGGTGATTATCAGACTGAAAAAGAGGAGGCAGATGCCACAGCTAAAGGGAAAGTCCCATGTTGGGGGGCTGTCCAGCACACACTCCTGCTTAGAGCAGCGCAGCTGGCACACAGTGCTCAGGTCCACAGCCAGTTGAGTTTTGAGTGTTTCTGGGATGGAGACTCCACAGTCACTCTGGGTGGTCTGCCCAGGTGTTGGACCACCTAAACAGAGTTTTTTCTTACATTAAAATGGAATTTCACATGTCTCAGTTCTTCACCATTGGCCCCTGTCACTGTGCACCACTGACTGTCACTCTTTACTCCATCCACTGAATATTTATCAACATGATTAAGATCCTTCTTAGCCTTCTCTTCTGCAGGCTGAGCAATCCCAGTTCTCTCAGCCTCTCCTCGTATGACAGGTGCTCCAAGCTGTTGATCATCTCCATGGCCTTTCAGTGTGTCCTTGTTCGTCATACTGGGGAGTCCAGCACTGAGCTCAGCACCCAGATGTCTCTTGCCAGGGCTGAGCCAATGGAAGGGTCATCTCCTCCACCAGCATGTGCCAGCAGCTCCACCTGATGTAGCCCAGAAGGCTGGTGGTCACCACTGCAGATATGAACTGATTTTTCCCAGGATTTCAGGGAAATCCAGAGGGAAACAATTTTTCCCCAGGAGCAACTTTTCTGCCAAGGTGTTCTCCAGCAGTTGCTGGACTTCATGAACTTGGTGATGGACCATTTCTCCAGCCTGTCCACGTCCCCCTGAATGGCAGCACAGTCCTGTGCTCTGTGGCTGCTCCATGTGGGTTTGTATCACCTGCAAACTGCAGGTCCATTGCCCCCATTACCATTAGCTAATGCTAATTAGCATTAGCAAAGACATTGAACAGTCCTGGCCCCAGTACGAACCCCTGAGTGCACCCCTAGGAACTGGCCTCTAGTTGGACATCATGATCCCCTGGGCCCCACTGTTGAACCAGTGCATTAAGTTTGGGTTTCTCTTAGTAAATCCATGCTGAGTACTCCCAAGCACCTTCTTGTTCTTTGTATGTTTGGGAATGGTCTCCAAGTGTATTTGTCTCATCACCTTTCCGAGGTTTGTGGTGAGGCTGGCTGTCCTACAGCTTTCCTCATCCTCCTTCTTGCTGTTCCTGAAGACAGGAGTGATATTCAGGGCTTAGGATCACCACCACCATTCACAGGCCATTGAGAATAGCCTCCCTCTGACACCTGCCAGCTCTCCTCACATCCAGGAATGCATCCCAGCAGCTCTCATGGAGTCCTGTACGCCCACATTGTTTAAATAATTCTCCCCAACCTCGTCCTCTTCTGCTGAAGGACTGAGTTTTGATCTGTGGGGTTCAGCACCACCTGAGTGTTAGCAGACCAGCTCTTGCAAAAGCTGAACCCATGCCACAGTAACCTGGTTTCCAGGGTGGGGAAGGATTTTAACTCCTGCTTTCTGTGCCAGAAGCTGGGAGTACAGCCCTTCCCTCTCCAGCAGGCAGGGGCTTGCCCAGCACACAGCTCCCTGCCCATCCACGCAAGAGTTTTGATGCCATCTGAGGCACAGCAGCTTGCCCTGGCAGCCAGTGCCCTCCTGGCCTCCCCATCTCCCTCCAGGTGTGCTCTAGGTGGATGAACAGCACAGTGGTTCAGGCAGCTCTGACAAGAGGCCTGAGGTCAGCCCTGCTGAACAGATCTGGAGAGTTGTGCTGGGTTATACATTTCCAGGAATGGAGCCTGGCTACATCCTCTCAGGAGTGAGAAGTATCAGCTGAGCTGAGGGTGCACGTGATTAACACAGCAATGGCCACACTCCTGCACGTACACCAGAGATGGGGCAGGCTATGAGTCAAACACTTAATAAAAATCTGTACAGCCCATTGCACTGCCCTGAAGGGCATGATCTCCCCTAAAGCACAGAACCAAAGGATAATTTGTGTTGGAGAAGACCTCCAACATTACTGAGTCCAACCTTGGACTGAACACAACCATGTCACTGAGTTCCACATCCAGGAATGGTGACTCTACCATCTCTATGGGCAGCCCATTCCAATGTTTAATCACCCTTTCTTTGAAGAAATTCTTGCTGATGTCCAAGACCTGAACCTCCCCTGGTGCAGCTTGAGACTCGATGCAGCTTGAGCAGGGGCATCCCTCAAGGTTACTCCTCAAGACTGAAACCCCTTACCCAGCATCTGATATCCCCAGCAAGGCAAGTGGCAGCTTTCCTTAGGCCCAGAGTTATACTGTATTCTAGCAACATTATCCAGCTGTTGTTATAAGTGTAGGAAATTGCAGTGTATCACTGTGTGAATCATCATTTAAGCCATCATCAAGTCATAAATTCAGCTATTTCCCTGTGGTGGAGTTGACTTTGGCTGGAGGCCAGGTGTCTATCAGGCTTCTCTATCACTCCCTTCCTCAGCTGGAAAGGGAGAGAAAATAAGATGGAAAATGACTTACAGTTTGAGAAAAGTCAGTTTATCAAAGCAAAAGCAGAAGTTTGCACATGCACAAGCAAAGGAAAGAAAAAATAAAATTATTCTCTACATCAGCTGCTTCCCAGGAAGCCTCAGCAACAGAGCTACGGAAGGCAAACTTTGTAAAAAACAGCTGTGCCCTCTTCCTCTTCATTTTGGTAGTTTTCTATCTGGGCTGATGTAATATGGTATGGAATGCTCTGGGTCAATCTGAGCTGTCCAAGCTTTGTGCCCTCCCAGGATCTGGCCCACCTCCAGCCACTTGATGGGCAGGGAATGTTGGAGAGGCAGTGCTGGTGCTGAGCCCTGCTCAGCAGGAGCCAAAACTCTGGGGTGTTACCAACACCTTGCAGCTAGCAATGCAGCACACAGCCCTGTGAGGGCTGCCGTGGGGAAAATGAACTCCATCTCAGCCAGACCTGCTACATACCCAATCACCCTTTGATTATCATTTGATCTTCATTTGGATATCAGTTGATCACTATTTGTTCATTGTTTGATCACTAATAAAAGCCTTCTAATTAATCCCATGATGATTGCTCTTAATGACACCCCTGAAGCCAGGTAAGCAAGTAGAGCTGTAGAGAAGAAAGGGAGCACCACAGTAAGACAGCACAAAAAGAGGAAGGAGAAGATGAAATGGGTGAGGTGGGAAGTTAGGTATCACCCAGCATTAACAACTTGAAGTCTTAAATGTTTAACCCACACAAGAAATATGTATTTCTGCTTCAACAGGTAGGAAAGCAAAGAGCAACAGTGGGAGAATACGAATTGGTGTCACACTATTTTTCTCTGTTTCAATTCATTTTTAAGCTTTTTCCTTTAGAAAGCTCTAAACTTTCCCCAAATGACTGCAAATATCCCATCCCCACTGTAGCACAGTTTCCTAAAGATGGCTAAATTAAAACACACAGAAAACTCATAATGCATTAAGACTTATGTTACTAATGCTGTTATTTACATTGAAACTTCAAATTTTAGGTCCTGTTTATGAGTTACATGGAGCCCTGGCAGGAATAGCTACAAGGGACATTCACTGGCAGTGCACATTCACTGGCAGTGTACATTACATTGCTGGGACTCAGCAAGCAGAAAAATCAATAATTATATTATTAAGGAAAACTAAGCTTCACAGACAGACCAGAAAAAATCTCAGGAAAAATAATTGTAATTAGTTTCTGTATCTGAAGTAGCCGATAAACATCAGTGGGAATCTTTCCTGTGCTCTAGATCATCACAGTATTCCTCAGCAGGGATCATATCCCTGCATTTCTTCTTCTGTATTATACCCACAGTCTTAATAATTATTTGTGAAGACCTGACAGAACTAATCTGTTATGGGGCATATCCATGATGCCTGAGTTAAGCAGCTTTGCACCCTGGAAATTACCATATCTCATGCCTCATCTGGGTGAAAAACAACAGTGCAAGGAATCTCTTCCACTCCAAACAGGTACAAACACACCAATACATAGTGTCCCACAGAAGTTAAAATGCAATTAGTGCAAATTTTAATTATAATGCTTAATTTTAATTCCTGAGGCTCTTCAGATGAAACT
The DNA here is from genome assembly GCF_971803275.1 of Cyanistes caeruleus. Classification (NCBI taxonomy): domain Eukaryota; kingdom Metazoa; phylum Chordata; class Aves; order Passeriformes; family Paridae; genus Cyanistes; species Cyanistes caeruleus. The sequence goes on from NC_141701.1 coordinate 11,891,222, forward strand.
AGAAAAATTAATATTTAGAATAATTATATAGGTGTGACACTAGCAGACAGCAATTGATTATACTCATGATTAATGTCTCATCTCTCCATAACTAAAATAAGTAGAAATCCATAAAAATAAGTCTTCCAGCCTTCAAAATTTCTACTTTTTAAAAACTAAGAGCAAAGAGGGTAATGCAAATACAGTGTTATACAAATTAAGTAACATAAAACAACATTTTCCATCTTCAAATTCTCCGTCTAAAAATTCTTTTGTAATCCATTAAAAACCTAAGTTCTTGTCTCCCACTGAAGCAGAGATTGGAAAATAATTTGACTATTTTGTGCCCCTGCAGTCAACTGCTGTGCCTGTCAATGGTGGCAGGAGCCTTCCCGAGAGGGGTTGCTGCTGCTGCCCAGAAATCAAAGCTGCCACACTGTACCCATTGATGGGAATTAAGACCAAGTTACCAGTAGTATGTTTAAAATCTTACTCTCAGTTCACATTCCAGGATGTAACACAAAGCCCAATATATTGCATCTACTGGTAGATTTGGCAGTGACAGACAGTGGCAGTGGCAGTCTGAGCACCATTATTAATTGCTTAACTGATTAACTGATTAACTGAAAGCTCTTAGCTGGCTTGGGGCAATCTTGAAAGGTTCAGACCCAGAACTGCCCAGGGGACACCTGTTTTATTTAGCTTGCGTGTTAACCAGAAATTTGAAAGGCCAGCCTAGGGAGAGAAGGAGTCTTGGGAAAACTTGTGTCTCCATTATACTTGTGTAGGGTTAATTTTAATACAAAATTCTCTATCAACACCCTCCCAAATGTCAAAATCAATGTGCCCCAGAGGTCCGCAGTAGAGAAGTGTCTACGCAGGATTAAAGATTGTGAAGCCTCGAGCTTCTCTTGGCTGAATCACACAGGCCTTTGAAAGCTGATGTTATACACCAGGCTAATGCAGATACAATCTCATTTCTGCATGCTTGTGTCTTTTAAACCTTGTCCTTCTTTGAATGTCATGTCCATCTCTATTCTGCGTTTAGAAAATAAGCACCTTCACCAAATACTGAGATAATAAATAATCAAGATTATTTCCTTCTACAGGTATGCCATTCCTTAAAAGTAGATTATAGGGATATTTGGAAGCTGTGCAGCCCCTCACAGTATTGTTCCGGGGCATCAAAAGAGTCTTCTTAGCAGCATTCAGCAGTGATGACTGGTAATGCAGAAACTTGAGAGAAGAAATGCCTCCCTGTTCCAGGATGTCATTTATCTGGTTATAAAGATGGTATGTGACAAACACAGTAGCTGACAGGTGAAAGGAAACAACAAAGTCTGACACTGCAGAAAATTCCTGGGAAGCATGGGAGAACTTAGATTACACACTGAGAACAGGAAAAGCATCCCGTTTCTTCAAAAGCTTGCAAACCTTGAGGAAGCTAACAAACTGTCAGGCCAACAGATGTATTACAGGCCTGCAACAGGGTTGTGTGCGAAGGACTGAACAAAGATTCTCCCCCTAAGTGTGTAAATACTGTCTTAACTCTGCAATAAATAGATTCATTTTGCTCTCAGCTTGTGAATCTCATTTTCATACACTACGGACAGGTACTGTGTTGTAGGCACTGTATGGTGTAGAATGATAGGGGATGATGCTGATATGATCTGACACATGAAAACAAGAGAGCTCTGATTGAATTATCCCAAGCTGGGCTTGCACATAACATCTATATGCACTATCTGTTTCCAGATGCCGTTTGCAGGAGAAACTAGCCCATACAGGATAGAAAATGTAATCACCAAACGCATTATAGAGAGACACAGCAGCTCCATGCGTACCCTACAGCAGCCAGCAAGTGCCCTTTGTGTACAAAAGTGTGCTGGTTTTGGCTGGGGTAGAGGTAAATTTTTCCCCAGGGGCTGGTCTGAGGCTGTGTTTTGGATTTGTGCTGAACACAGGGTTGATAATGTAGAGATGTATTTGTTATTGCTGGGCAGGGCTTTGCACAGAGCCAAGGCCTTTGCTGCTTTTCTTACGCTGCCATGCTGGTGAGGAAGCTCAGTGTGCGGGGGAGGTTGGGAGGAGACACAGCCAGGACAGCTGACCCAAATTGACCAAAGGGAAATTCCAGACCATATGACATAATTCTCAGTATATAAAATGGGGGGACTAAGGAGGAAGCAGGGGATGTTTGGAGTTTGTCTTCCCGAGTCACTGCTACTTGCTCTGCTCTCCTGGAGATGGCTGAGCACCTGCCTGCCCATGGGAAACAGTGAATTAATTCTTTGTTTTGTTTTGCTTTGCTTGTGTTCATGGCTTTTGCTTTCCCTATTAAGCTGTCTCTATCTCAATTCATGAATCTTCTGGCTTTTACCCTTCCAATCCTCTCCCTGATTGCACTGGTGGGGGACTGAGTGAGCAGCTGCCAGGGCTTGGCTGGGGTTAAACCATGACAAGAGGAAACTGTAAAAAGTCAACACCCAGTTTCCACCCCCCTGTAAATACCTGGTTGTTACCCTGTGGCCAAACCTGAGCCATGCTGGTGCTACTTTACAGCTCACCTTTGGCACAGAAAAACTCAGGTACCGGATCTGATTCCTGCCTGGTGATGTCAGTAGAGATGGAGACCTTGGAGCAGAATGCTATAAAGGCAGCATTAGTCAGGAAAGTTTTCTAGCTTCAGAAAAGACACCAGCGAGCATGAGTGACCTCCAGCATCCCAAGAGACACTGGTGCAAAAGTTTCTCTTGCTTCCTGTTGATTCCAAGTTGAAAGAGAAAACTTGCCGAGAAAAAGCAGTGTAAGGCTCAATGTTAACAGAATCACTTCCAGGCACTGAAGGTGTTATTAAGAGCAGATGGAGGCAGGGGCTCTGGAAAAGGTTTCCTGCAGGTCACTCTATCTCATCTCAAATCCTGATGGATTTATGTGTCTGCAATAGGTTGTGCATCAGGATGGGATCCCCATCACCAAATTTTAAAAAGCAAAGTAAAAATCAGACAAAGTCTGTGCACATCCACCACATTCCCAAAATAGCAACCAATTTCTTGTTACCAATATTCTCCTCTGCAAGAGCTTCCTCCAGCAGACACAAGAGCAAAGCACTTGATAAAACAACTACTGTTCTGGCATAGTAAATGCAGAGGCAGCAAATAGATCCTGTCACAAAGAAGGTGGTAGAGAGTTGTAAATTAAAACCTTAATAGCAGGGTTTTATTTATGTTGAAAAATAGGTGAGGGGTACACTTATGCCACACATAAAAAGTATATGAACCAGTGCTCAGCACTGCGCCCAGGAGCTCTACATCAATTATTGGGTCCTGATATTGATTCACAACAGCATTAAACATGTCAGGACCCATCCTGTGGTGCACCACACCCAAAATACAGCAGCCTGGTTCACCCAGTGTTGGCAATGATCCCTCCTCCAGGCTATTCCCTAATCATACCCAGGAGGAGCCGGTGCCAAGGCCATCATCAGCAGAGCACCACCAGTGAGGGGAGGGGCAGCCATTGTCCTTGGGTGTCTCCCAGTGTAGGTGAAGCCTTCATGCTAACAAGCCACAGCAGGGACCATAGACCCTTATCCCTCTGCAAGCTTTCCCTGCCTGTCCTGCCATAAAAGAATCCAGCCTCATAGCCTAGAAGCACCCATGAAATCAAACTCATACCACCATGACTACTGCCATGAGTGTACCAACACCAGTTAGAAGTCAATGCTTATATGTACTAATCTGTATACATTTACTAGGCAAGACAAATTTTCAGGATAATATAAGTATTAGCCCCTACATCAGGGCTATCAGAAACCACACCAGGGAAGAGACTGTTAAGATGCTCTTGCCTGAAGGATGTGAATCTGAAGGAAATCAGCTGCATCACAGAAACCTGAAAAAGCTGTAGTTATGTAAGAATGGGTCACAGGTAAACAAGGTGTTGAGCCAAAGAAAACTTGATGCTCCCATGAAAAAAACAAATTAGACACTCTAATAGCGTAGGTGGAACCATCTAAAATTGGATGAGTATTCAACACACCCCACTGGGTGCTTCTCAAGAACTGCTGACTACTCATGTTTCTATTGCCTTAATGTTAATGAGTATTTCAGCACTTGACCCGTGGTTCTGCTGTTTGTCATTGCTGGATTGGTAATCTGCACTTGAAGATGGTTTTAAACTCTAAAATCTGGATGCAATACCAGAAGTCCCTTCTTCCATGGCCCTTCACTATCTCTACCTTCTGAAAATGATACAAAGGCTAGACAATTCACTCTGCAGCTTCTCTTGACTGCCTGAAGCTCCTGCTCTGCCATACACCAGTCAGTGCAAAGGCCCATTTCAAGCAGAATTATCATTTGTTTGCTTTAGCCCTTCACTAACAATTTCCAACATCCTGTTTACCTTTTTATCAGGTGCTGCTATCTGAGTGGAAGCATGGAGAGAACAAGTCATGTTGATTCCAGGATTCAGTTGGGTTCCACCATCATCACTGGTATTGGACAGCAGCACAAACAACACCTGTGTGACCAGGTGGATGATTTGCTCAGCCTGGCAGCACAGCTAAAGAGCAGAAGCAGCATGGTTAAGGAACATCAGGGAGTCTAAGAAGGTGACAGACTGGTAGAACCTGCCTCCCTGAGACAGGAAAAACCACTAGAAAAAAAATATGATCAAAGGTCTCCTGTATCTTCCCCTCAGCTGGCAGAAAACAGTAGCTCCAAAGAAAGGAGTAAATGGATAAAAAGTAAAGTCCTCACTTGGGCAGCAGGTGAGATATCCACCTCACTCTCCCAGGTGTCTCTGTACAGTACATTTGAGGCTCTGGAGGTGCCAGTCAATATGTGATGAGTCCAGCTGTACCAGAGGTGTTGACAGGGTCAGGAAGGCCTAAAGAAGACATCACAGCTATCTCCGTGAGGAAGAAAAGATGGGTTGTAGTTGTAGGTGATTCCTTTCTAAGAGGAACAGAGGGTCTAATATGCTGGATAAATGCTCCTCTTAGGAAAGTCCAATGCCTCTCTGGGGTCCCGGTTCAGACAACTCCAGGAAACTTCGTAGCCTGGCATAGTTCTATTACCCATTACTGGTCTTCCATGTGGGTGGCAGTGGAGCCACAACATCCCAATCCAAGGGTCATCCAGAGAGACTTCAGCACCTTGGCTTGGTTGGTAAGGGAATGGGGAGCACATAATTTTTTCCTCTATCCTTCCAGTTGCTGGCAAAAACAAGAGGTAAGAAACAGATGGATCCAGTCTAATTCATGGCTCTGTGGCTACTGTCACTGTCAGAATTTTGGTTTCTTTGACAATGGGATGATCTACACAGCACCAGGTTTGCTGCCATCAGATGAGATTCACCTTTCTCAAAAGGTGAAAGGGTTCTTTGTCTCAGGACCCAGGTGGGCTCATTGATAGAGCTTTAAACTAGACGTGCCAGGGAAGAGGGATAATACCAGGCTTGCCCATGACAAGCTGTGGAGGATGCACCAAGGTTAAAGGGACAGAGTGGTAGTGAGGGCCCTCAGACAGGTGGCCCTAGAGAAACAAGGTTTGGTTGTGTAGGCATGGGGTGAGGAAGGCCAAGGCACAGCTGGAAGTGAACCTGGCAAGACTCAAAGAATAACAAGGACTTTTACAGGTTTGTTGATCAGAAAAGGAAGGTCAAAGAAAGAAGCAAGGTCATGAAGCTGGTAACAAGGGACGAGGAGAATGCTGAGGTACTCAACATTTTGCCTCAGTCGTCAATTAAAATCTCTCTTCCATGCTTTTCAAGTGGATGAGCAGCAGTGGATGAGCGGATGAAACTGAGGGAACAAAGTGATTCCCACTATAAGAAAAGATCAGATTTGTGATGAACATGAGGAGCCTGAACATACATAAGTCTATGGGACCCAACAAGATGCCTGCCAGAGTGCTGAGGGAATTAGCTGATGTAGTTTCCAAGCTACTCTCCATGATACCAAAAAAGTCATGGCAGGTCCGTACATTAGGAAAAGGGGGAAAATACCCATATTTAGAAAGGGTAGGAGGACCTGTCAGCCTGGGAACACATTGAGCAGATCCTCCTGGAAGCTGTGCTAAAGCACACAGAGAACAGGGAGGTGATTCAGGACAGCCAGAATGGCTTCCCCAAGGACAATCCTGATGGACCAAGCCAGTGGCCTTCTGTGATGGGGTGCGTTCATCTGTGGACAAGGGAAGGGCTACAGATGTCAGCTCTCTGTAAGGCCTTTGAAAAGATACCCCACTACATCCTTTCTAAATTGGAGACATATGGATTTGGTGGGTGGACTGTTCTGTGAATAGGGAATTAGCTCAGTGATCACATCCAGGGGGGTAGTGGTCAATGGCTCAATGTCCAGAGATAGTGATGAGTGGTTTCTCTCAGGGGTCTGTATTGGCACCAATACCGTTTAATATCTGTATCAGTGACACAGACACTGGAATCGAGTGCACCCTCAACAAGTTTGCAGATGAGCCAAGTTGAGTTTTGCAGTTGACATACCTGAGGGACAGGATCCCATCCAGAGGGACCTTGACAGACTTGAGGACTGGGCCCATGGAAACCTTATGAGGTTCAACAAGGCCAAATGCAAGGTCCTGCATATGTATTGAGGAAATTCCCAATATGTATAAAGGCTGGGGAACAAATGGCTCAAGAGCAGCCCTGCCAAGGACTTGGGGTGCTGGTACATGGGAGTCTGGCCATGACCCAGCAGTGTGCACTCACAGCCAGAAAGCCAGTTGTATCCTGGGTTGCATCAAAAGCAGGCAGGGCCAGCAGGGCAAGGGAGGTGATTGCCCTGCTTTGCTCTGCTCTTGTGAGACCCTCCCTGGAGAACTGCATCCAGCTCTGGGATGCCCAGAGCAGGAAGGACAACACAGACCCGTTAAAGCAGGGCCAGAGGAGGGCCTGGAACATGATTAGAGGATGAAGTCAGTCTGATGAAAACAGGCTAAGAAAGTTGTTCAGCCTGGAAAAGAGAAGGCTCCAGGGAGACCTTATTGAGGCCTTCCAGTACTTGATGGTATTCTATAAGAAGGATGGGGACAAATTTCAGCAGGACCTGTTGCAATAGGACAAGGGAATATGGTTTTAAACTGAAAAAGGATTGATTTATACTAGCAATAGGAAGTGTTTACAATGAGGGTGTTGAAACACTCCACAGAGAGAGCAGATACCCAACCCTGCACACATTCAGGTATGGACAGGGTTCTGGTTAACCTCATCTAGCTGAAAATGTCCTTGCTCATTGCAGTGGCCTTGGAGTGATATTTAAACATCCCTTCCAAAATAAATTATTCTATGATCAGGATTATTTTTCTTATTTATGTTACTTTGCATATATTAACAGTGGATTTCAGTTATCATTTAAAGTACCTTGTCAGCTTTTAGTGTCAGTACCTTGAACAATTTTGTCTCAGCAAACTGTGTCATGCCTCTGTTCAGTCTGCACAGCACAGGAGCTTGTGCAGCTCTTTGGAGTTTCACAGGGAACAATTCAGGAACTGCTGACACTATTTTCCATGTAGTACATGCTGAGCAAGCCAGAATTTCAGGATGAATAATTTATTAACTGCCCATATTTATTCTGGATTGGATGGATTTCACTTTTGTCCAGAATACACAAGCTGGTTTCAGAGAGCAGTTTGTACAAGGACTATGACCCAGCAGTAAATTAATCCCCTACTGACACAAATCAACCCATGAGCATCAACAGTATTACAGCAAACACCAACACATAGGTTTTAGGGGATGTAAGCAGCCTTTGAAGTAGCAAAGGTCACAGTTTATACATGGAAAGCCAGTACAGGTAGCATGCTCCACACACCTTTCCCATCTACCCCTTCTGCAGTGCAGCAGCTGAATCCTGTGTCCAGTCTCTGGCCCCTCAATACAAGGACATCGAGGTGCTGGAGCAGGCCCAGAGAAAGGCAATGGAGCAGGGTAAAGGTCTGGAGCACAGAGGGTGCAGCTGAGGGAGCTGGGGATGTTCAGCCTGGAGAAAAGGAGGCTCAGGAGGATCCTTATCATTCTCTACAACTGCCTGAAAGGAGGTTGTAGCCAGGTCAGGGTCTGTCTCCTCTCCCAGGCAATCAGCGATAGGACAAGAGGAAATGGATTCAGGCTGTGCCAGGTGCAGTTCATGCTGTGTATGAGGAAGAGTTTCTTCACTGGAAGGGTGGTTACACATTGGAATGGGCTGCTCAGGCAAGTGTGGACTAACCACCCCTGGAAGTGCTCAAGAAACAAGTGGACATGGCAGTTAGTGCTATGGTTTAGATGACATGGGGGTGTTCAGTCAAAGCTTGGGCTTGATGTTGGCAGTCTTTTCCAGAGTTATGTTCTCTGGATTCTATGATTCCATGATACTGTCTCCTCTCTCCACTACAAGCACGTTTTCATACTCCTGCACCATGTGAACATCACAAACTCACCACTATGTAGCTACTTCTTTTCCTCCCTCTACTCTCTCCAGCAGCAGCAGCTGCACCAGTCCTGAAACAGAGGGATAACCACACAACCTTGTGCCCAAACACTCATTTAACAGCACATTATTGCCATTAAATGTTGCAGTGTAGAAATCCTTTGAATCAACCTCTTCAGAATTAGAAAATAAATAGACAACTCGGAAGTTGCATAAAATATGCCTGCATTCTGCTCCCCTCAGATTCTGAACCATGCCTGTAACAAAACCATCCTCACATGTTGATTTATTTGTGGCATATAGGTGTAGAGAATGAAAATCAGGATTCTTACAGACCACTTCTGCATACTTAACACTAGGTGCTGTTGGATTCCATTTTTGGCCATTTTACCTATGGACATTACTGCCAGCTTTACTCTTCTTAGTCTCAGCTGACTCAAGAACTGCTTTTTTCATGACTTATCCTTCACCCCTCTGCATCCATGAGAAAATAACTGTAGACAGGGACTACAGAAAGCAGCTGGAAATTCTGCCCTGCAGCTCTTTTCTGGGGCAGAGCTGGTGGGCCACCACCAGTTGCAGTAGGCACCCAGCCAACACTACTAAAGACCAGCTCATCAGTAACCGCAGCCAGAAGCCCAATCCTGTTTTGCCCTGTGTCCCAACAATCCCACTCTGTTTGATATTTCAAAGCAAGCCCTCCTCTTGTCCTGAGGACAAGGCACGTAGCCATTTCATGGTCATATTTTTAGGCTGACCCCTCTTACACACATGTACATACAACATTTGTCTCTTCCCCAGCAATTTCCAGTAAGTGATTGCTACCCTGGTCATCAAGACACTTAACCAGGTACTGAATTCAGGACAAGAAAGGAAAAAACTCCTTACATATATATATAAATTTAAGCATATAAATCAGAATTTAACAAAACTCTTTAACCAGAAACACACAACAAAAATAATCTACAGATATAACTTTTTATTTACGTAAGCTGAGGATGCGCATTTGGCTCAGGACTCTTTATCCACGATTTTAAAGAGACTGACTGCAAATAATATAAAAAAATAAAAAATGTAAAATTAATCAATATTTTCAAAATTGTCACAAATTTTGAAAACACTTGTATAAATTCTGCAAACTTTGTGTACCCTTAAAGGGGCATAATTTAGTTACCATATATAATGATAATTGAAAATATTAGTACTTTACCCTAAAGTTTCAACATAGACATATTCATGATGGTGTAATTTCAAGAGGGTATCAAAAGTGATCATGGTTAGAAAAATATACATACTTTTGCTTCTGGAAAAGAAAAGGTCATTTGAAATATCCATCAAATAAACACTAAATAAAGTCTCTCCACAGATTTTTTTTCACAGTCCAAGATAAAATTAATGTTTATACACAGCTTATGCAATCTGTCATTTTCAAGGTAGAGTCACAGTTTCACCAGTACAGAAGAACAAAACCTGTTACTACTCTCCAGACTGTTGGTTACACCCACATGTGATTGTTTAGGCAAGCCAAAAGAGCAGAGCCATACAGTGATACCCAAACCAATCATAGGAAAGGTAGAGAAAATGCAGATGCACAAGAGCAAAGGAAATCACACTGATACCAAGAACACTGAGAGGAATAGTGACCAACAGGAATAGATATGAACTCCTTAGTAGCATGCAGTAATTCCTACAGGAAAAATAATCCCACCACACTCCAAGTATTAAAAGGACACTTTCATGGTGCTTTTCATTAATTTTTGAAGGAATATTAAAGATTGCTGTCTACTGGGAATAGCCTGGACTTAATTTGTTTCAGTGGATACAGTTTGTTGCTGTGCTTCAGTTCATGGCAGTGCTAAACCTCAGTTGCACACACACCAAGCAAAACAACCCCATATTTTCAAAGTTTTAAAAGAAAATGAGACAGGAAGGAATTTTCAAAAACATGTGCTTTCACTACCTGAGTGCATTGCAGTAGCCAACAAAGAAAAGATGTGGTCATTACTTGTTAAAATGAATTCTGGTGTAAGGAAGGAATTCAGAAGAGCAACATGGCACTTGCAACAGTTACTGAAATTAAAGATATAGTGACACATCAAGATCTGACATCGTTTACAGTGTCCTTTTAAGAGTCAACAGACCTGTATCTTAGATGCAACTGAAACAGAAATGATGCAAATTCTAATGAAATAAGCAAATCAAGAATGTTATAGTATTTCACAGTAATAAAGTCTATGGAACTATTGAACAGAAAAAAGCATGAAGGATAATAGCAGCATATGGTTTACAGTTTTCACTTCTCAGTTTATTAATATTAGTGGTGCACTCAGCAATGCATAAAGCAAGGAAAGAAATTCTGTCAAAACTGGCAATTATCTACCACATCAACACTTAATTATGGTCCTTGTAAACAGCTAACTCCTTTTTGAACTTAAATTGCAAAGAAAAAAAATATTTACATATAATATATATGTATATAACCACAAAACCAAAATTAAGTTAAAACCTTATCAAGGAAATTGCATTTTGAGGAGAACATAATACAATATTAAATAGTACACGTCCAAAGATTTTGAAGGCATTGTGATTTTCATGCTTTCTTCCTCCAGTCATTTTCCCCTGGGTTTTAGTAGACTAAATACTTCATTTCAGAGTAAATAAGTGGAAATATTATAGAGCAGCTCCGGTAAAGAACAGCTCCACTACTGAAAACTGCTCGAGGCGTGGTGATCCAGGACTCTGATTTAAAGCAAAAATAAACAGCATACAAGGCCACAGCAAAGAAGTGGCCAATAAGTACCATTGGTTTAGGAGATAACCTGCATTAAAAATAAACAGATAAAACTAGTAAATAAACAGAATCAGAAAGAACTGAAAATTTTCCATTTTACAAATACAGAGCTCCACTCAGGAACACACACCCTCAACTGATTTAGGCAATCTGGCCATGCCAACTCAACTCAAAAATACAAACTTGGTTCTCTTGAGCTGCTCCACACTCTGCATTCCCTTCTGCAGCACAGCCAACATATACTGCTGCTTTCTCCTCCTTTGTCTACCTTATCTACCCCCAGAGGAATATTTTAAATACCCTTTGAGTTTTAGCTCTCTGTCCAAAAGGAGAGAAATATAAAAGCATGCATTCTCCTATGTTCAGAGTAGTAGGATTTACTGTGCATTCACAAGTTTCTGAGGGGTAATTCAAATACCTTCATTGCTAGAGATTTTCCTGCTCCTTACAGCTTTTCATGGGAGGCCTCACCCAATACTACTCTCAGCTTCTCAAGGAGGAAACACCTCCACCAGCTGCTCTGCTGGTCTGGACTCCTCTACCTTATTCAAATTCCTCTGCCACCTACACTATGAGCCACCAGCTTTAAGTGGCCTTTGTTACACAGAAAAAACCCCAATGAGTCAGGACTTAAAGAGACACAGTTTCTAATAAACCCCCAACCTTTAGTATAATCTTAAAATCTAGGCTGATGTGTGGACCATCCTCCCTGTGTTGAGCCTCCTGATGGGGAGCAAACAAGATCCCTCAGGGGCACACAATAACCACTGCCAGCACAGTGAACTTACACTGAGAGCAATCCAACGGGACCTGAGACACATTCTCCTCCAAGTCTGAAGTAATGGAAACAGGCTTTCTTTAGCTGATGCAAGGAATCTAAAAAAATTAATTAAAATTAATAAAACAAATATAATCAACACATACTGAAACATTTTTCTGCATGCACAATAATGACATTAAATACAGGACTTTGGTAGCTGTCATTCTGTTCAATTCAGCTGGATTTTAAGCTTTTTTTTTATACAAAGGATAGTCTTACATAATATCTACATATTTTTGCATTAATTGACTATTGTTTTCTTTGTTTTGGAGTTTTTCTTTGGTTAGTTATTTAGTCCTAACTCCAGAGTTGCCTTCACACATTGCTAAAATTCTGTCTAAAAAACTAAGCAGAGAACACATGAAAACTTACTAAAATTCTTTGATTGATGTATTTTTAATATGTAACAATATCCATACATATATATATATATATATATACATATATATATATATATATATATATATATATATATATATGTACACACATACAGGGACATGGACATCCCCTTCCCAGTCATATTTATTTACCAAGTTATAATTAATCAGAGGTTATCTTTAAGATATATTTACCATCTGTGGCAGCAAAGAGTTCATAAAGTGCCTGGGCAAGAACATTCACTACAAAAGAATGAGATTTTTTTCTTGACCAATAAAATGTTCTTTTTGCCTGAAAAAAATAAAATATAAAAAAATATAAAATAAAAATATAAATTAAAAAAAAAAATAAATACAAAGGAACATTCAGAAGATTCCCAACAAGGTGACATGGCAAGAGTCATGCTCATGGGACATGTAGAAGGGATTTAGTAATATGCTAGATTGATTCCAAGCTAGGTTATTAAGGGATTTTAGAAACTTGCTGAACCAGTTATGCAAGCTCCCCTTACCTTAAATATAAGGGGAAAAGGGTAGTTCTAGAGCATGTTTCATCTCATCCTACAGTAGATGTCTGGGATACAGCTGAAACTTGAAGGATAATGCTCAGCTAGTTCCCTCAACTGACTGGTAATAAATAGGAAATGACTGGAGTCTGAGGCGGCTAGCTGCCCTAAAAGTATCTGCATGTGGTCAGGTAAGTCTTGAACTACTCTGACATTCAGGGTTCTTCCTAGTGCTTCTCAATTTTCAAATACACTTTTTGAATCATCTACTTGTAGTCTACAATTATACTACCTGTAATTTAGCCAAGACAATATGCCTAACCCCATTAAAAGCAGTAAAGAAATAAATAAGAAATCTTACTATCTACTCATCAGAATTTTTGGACTATCACTGAAAAAATAAAGCTTGCATGAACACTGATGGAGCAGATCCTGGGAAAGAAGGATCCCTTCTAACTTACTACTCAGATTAACGCAGCAGGCAAGAGGCAAGTGGAGGCCGAGATGTCTCTTGAAAGACTGAGTACACAAGCTCATTATTGTCCAAGTTCCACTCACATAAGAGTAATGGTTCAAACCCACCACATTTAGGATCACTCTGGTTAAAAATACCCTATTAAAATGGGAATATCAGGTTATCCTAGCAAAACATCCCGGCTAGACACAGCACATCAATCTCCTTAAGTAAAACACAGCAGGTCAGTGTGAAAAGTTTTGAAACTGCCTCTTGCCAACAGCACAGCAGTTACAGACCACAGCTCCACTGGTCAATGCCTGATATCTGATTATTCTAGCCAAAACTTTGAAAACTGCTATGCCTCACCAATAACTTACTTGTCCCTGAGTTGCATAAAACTTAGAAGTGTGTCACCAAATTGCAGCAGAAGCTGTCTAAAGTAAGTCCAAAATAAAGAATCACCTTAAGAACCTCAGAATCTTCATAAAGGTCTGGAATATCCTGGAGCAAACTTCTCCATATTTTAACATCATTTAAAATAACACTCATTCCTCCACCAGTAAGAGGGTGTCTTATATTATATGCATCTCCTAAAAGAAGAACACCTAGGCAGAAGAGAAAAAACAATAGGATACTGCACAACCGTTAAGAAATCTTAAAATTCAAATCCTCTAAAAAACCATGGAAATTACTTAGAATTCATTCCCACCAGAAAATAAGATGTATAATAACTAGAAATTAAAAACAAAAAACTGCAAAGTATGTCTTTAAGTTAAAAGGCTAAAAACAGCCTTAAGATAATCAAGGTCAAACTATTTTTTCTGGATAGGTATGCATGTTAATGTGCCAAAGTTAATTTCTTTCATTTTTAATGTTTTTTTCTTTGAAAGGCCACACTTGTATAAGCTGGAGCAACTGAGTAAATTAAACTTACAGATAAAGCAGGCATTGATATAACATCTGGTAATGTAAACATTCCAGTTATATTTTGCCCAAGGTACACATTTTCAAAATAATATTTTTTATAGAAGATTTATGAGACAGCTGTATTGAACAACAAATATACATCTAAGACAATAAAATCCTATGCCCCAGAAGATGCTTATAATACTTTTTTTCTTCCTTTTATTTCATAATACCCACCTTTCTTGTTTACAGCTGAAGGAGGCAAGAAGCTGGCTGGCATAGTCCTTAAACGATCATTCTGAACTGCTATTAAGAATGGTTCCTTTAAGTGATCTGCAACAAATATTTTAGTTAGAGTATTTAGACAAAGACACAATTTGTGCACAATCCATTTTAATCTCTTTTTAGAGATATTACAGAGTCATAAAATGGTGGGGGTTGGAATGGGACCTTGAAGATCATGTAGTGCCAACCTCCCTGCTATGGGGAGAGACATTTCCCCTAGACCAGACTGCTCAGAGCCCTATCCAACCTGGCTTTGGACATCTCCAGGGATGTGACACCTCAGGTTCCCTAAACAATCTGTTTTAGTGCCTCATCACCCTCCCAGAAAATAATTTGTTCCTAATATCTAATCTAAACCTCATCTCTATTTGAATCCATTTCTCCTTGTCCGGTCACCGATGCTCTTGTCAATAGTCCTGCCCAAAAGCCTTATTTTTTTCCAGACTGAACAAAGCCAACTCTCTCAACTTCTCCTCACAGAAGAGCCGTCCATCCCTCTGGTCAACTTGGTGGCCTCCTCTGGACTCATTCCAACAAGTCAAGGTCCTTCCTGTGCTGGGTGCCCCAGAGCTTTATACAATCCTTCTGAATTGCTGACCCCACAGATGTGAGCAGAACAAACTTGTGTGTGTTGTGTGGCATGGAACCAAAGAAGGGTGGAATGGCTCCTGAAACAGTGCCCATGCACTGTATATTATGCAAGTATGTATATTATATATGGAAAAAGCCACACATTTCACTGAATTTTATGAATTCAGTGAAATGTGTCTTTTTTTTTTTTGACATATTTAAATGTGACAATTCTCTACAAGTCTTTCCAGACTTACCAGGTAGTTGTGGATGAATGGTCTCAATCATGTACTCTTTTAAATTTTTTGGCATTTCCCCTCGAATATCAACAAGGACCCGTGTTTCAGTTGAAGAAATCTTATAGATTAGCACTGGACTCGTTTTAGCTAAAACAAGTTCGGCATAATTAGGTTTAAACTGTGATGCATCCTTAAAAAAGAAGGAAGGGGAAGAAAGATTGAGACCGATTAATGAAAGGATATTAAACATCAGACAGACAAAGTAATTTTCTAAAACACTTTTAAATAAAATCCTATATCATATTAAGCTTGTGTTATTCTTCTCTTAAATGGAGAAGTTCTTTCAAAAAGAAAGTTCTGAATTTAGTGTAGCAACAATTCTTTTGCCAATACATTTTAGTATTTATTAGAATCACTAACTTATCCATTTCATTTGAATACCTCACCAATATTTAATATATACCATTGAAAACCAATAACATAATCAATGTAGTAGTTTTCAGTAAGATCATTTTGTTTTGTTTTCATAAAGAAAGAGGTGGGAGGGAAAGAAATCAACTAATCTAAATATAATTACTTGGAGACATCAACAGAAGTAGAATCATAGGGTCTTGTGAGGTCTTAAAGGAGATTCCAAAAGTAGACAAACTTGGGCAGCGCTAACTGGATTAGAGACTCAAAAAGAAGTACTTAAGTTGCTACCAGTCAGTGTTCCCAGTCTAGTGAAAATTCTGTTAGCTTTGGTTCATTCTCCCTTAATTATTTTTGCTGTTAATGCATCAGTTAATGCAGCAGACATAGAGTGAAAGATCCAGACAGGATTTCTACTTGGATTCTCCACCCAGCTACCAACCCAGATTCCCAGTCCAAAACCAGGACACCGCCTTCTCTCTTGAAGTTCATAGGTCCTGAAGGCAAATATGTACCTGGTTACAAGGTACCCCACCTTCAGGCAGGAGCACAGTTTTGGAACCCTTCTGGAGTAAAAAACATAGGTGGTTTGGCTCACAGCTTCTAGGATGATCTAAAATCTAAGATTTTTTACTCCCTGAACAAATACTGTAACTATTGGGGAAAAAAAAAAGTCACCATCATAGGTATCACTATCTCAACATCAGGCTTTCAAAACATCTATGTCCAGGGAGACAATTTTACCAATTGGGTTCCAGGTTTACAATGGTGCCTACTTCTGATCCAGAATGTAGTGCTAAATAAGATATAGCACTAATATAAAGCAGTGGTATGTGTGCTGTAAGATCCTGAAACACTTTTTCTTACCAAAAAAATATAAATTATTCTATGAACTGGTTTAGTGAGTCCAGAGCTCAGTTTAACTTAGCTAAGCAGCCATTTTCTTAAACACTCCCTTGTTCAACTATATGCTTAAGGTTAACCCTGTACTCTTAAAATCAGAAATCTAACTTTTAACAACAATATCCACTTTAAAAAACAAAAAAACAAAGCCAAATCAGGCTCAGAGATACATGAAAGTGTTTAAAAATTGAAAATCTGATCTGTAACTGTACCTAATATGTTGTCTGACACAGTAAGAAGTTCAACTATCCTAAAGCTGGGACCAAATATACATCCACACTTTAAGAGTTAAAAACAGAACAAAATTTCCAAGCACTTCAAAGGGACACAGAAACTGACAGAACAGCTGGATAAATACCTAAAAGAACAATTCTAATTGATTCTGTTGGAAAAGGAAATGAACAGCAACATATTTAGTGGAATTCAGACCCACATTACAAAGCAGAAACATAGTGGTTTATATAGTATCATACATAAAAGTTACCTTCAAAATGCAACCAACAAAATGGGATGAAACAGTAACTTTGTTGGATACCAAGTTTTTCCTGAATTTGGAGAAAAGTCCATCAGCTACAACTGTAAGTGGAGCATGAAGTTCCTGTAGTGTAAATTAAAAATAAAGATGTGACACTTAATTTTGCTTCAGAACAATGAGAAGCAATTCCCAAGATCTCCTTTCCAATTGTAAATTAGATGCTTTAGAACACAATAAACATCTAAGAGGATCACAGGCCATATTAACAATATATGTATTAAGAAACACTGTGGGGCTTACCTTCCCTGTATTCACACTTATCTGTTTGCTACACAAGCTGATCTAACAATACACTCCATCTTTTTTAGATGTGCATTCAGAAAACACAGCTATGGGAACTGTGTAGAAACTTGGATTAAAAAAAATACAATAAAGAAGAATATTTGCTCCCTTCAGGCTGTAATGCTCTTCAGAAGAAAAAAAGAAAATAAAGAATTTCAAATTAAAGAACTATGCATAAGCAGCTAAAGAAAACCAAACCAAAGTATGACAAACTGACAAGCTGTAAGCACATAGGCTCTTCTTTAAAAGACCAAGCAGGAAACTCTGAGCAGCTTCAAGTTTGCTTAGGAACTATTAACTAATAGTATATATATGGACAAAATACAAATCTGAGTAAACTGTTCAGGTTCAGCCTGAAGGCCTGTATAAATTCTTAATGTTTAACACATACATCGTTCTCAAACATAAGCAAATAATTCCAATTACTAAAATATATTTTTATGCCTTTACTTTTATTGTCATATAACAACATTATTATACTAGGAAGCATTTAAAGGCAGGTGTTTCCTTCTTCCTACAGCTTTCTCAGTGTCAATATATTCAGTGATTGAACTTCAAACGGCAATAGATTTACAACAAGCATTAGTCCTTAGTTTTCAGTGATTTCATGTGCTTGCATAAGCAGTAAAAAGTATTTCTCCTTTTAAGATTTCAGTTTGTAAGTAAGGCAAAAAAAACACACTATGTTTCATTGGTACTCCTAGGAAATATTTTACTACTGTATGGGTGAGTCACTCTGTGAGCTCCTCTGTGAGCAGTTGCCACCAACACTGTGGCAACTCATAAAATACTCATAAAATCATAGAATATTCTGAATTGGGGGGGAATAACAAGAATCATCAGGTCTGACTCAACTTGGTCACACCAACTTTAACATCTTTTGATGTGTGAAGGGAAGCTGGACAAAATCAGATGAGAGTAGAT
The DNA here is from genome assembly GCF_971803275.1 of Cyanistes caeruleus. Classification (NCBI taxonomy): domain Eukaryota; kingdom Metazoa; phylum Chordata; class Aves; order Passeriformes; family Paridae; genus Cyanistes; species Cyanistes caeruleus. Next base: position 11,909,638 of record NC_141701.1, read on the forward strand.
TAAGTAAGGTAAAGTATGTTTTATGGTGTCTGTGCTTATAGAAGTGAGTTCCTGAGTAGAGTTAACAAAACCCCTTTCCTATGGATTCCTAGCTTGGATGATTGCAAGCTCTAATTATTCCTGCAATTAGACCAAAGTCACCTGTCCATATCAGTTTCCGGCTGTCTAATGAGTGGAATATTCATGCTACAACTTTTCCACAGTCAACACAATAAATTTTGAGTCTACTCAGTTGCCTAGTTTCAAAAAATGTTATAAGTTGACCTTTAGCATACTGGCTAATTTGAACCTCATTTAAAAGAATAAAAATCTCAGAGGTAATGTGGTGGAGAATGTAGGATGGAAAGAACAGAAAACACACAACACAGACCAGTGTCCTTTCTTTATAAATGCAGGCCAAGGGATGTAAACAGGCTTGAGTTTGGGGTTTTTATTCAGCTAAGAGCTTCCTAGCTGTAAAAACTAACATGTAAGGGAGACATAGTAAATAGAAATGTTTAAAGGAAATTTCTTATATACTAGATTTCTAAAATCAAAGGAGATCTAAGCCAGCAAATGAAACAGCTCTTTCCAGCCACAGAACTCCAGCATCCAGAGCAAAACATGACTTTGATTATATTTAAGTATACAGACAGGAAACTTAAGGCCTTAAGAACAATATCCAGACTTTCAGGAAAGATGCAGGCTATAACATCCTGCTGGTCAAGTAAGTCACACTTAAAATTAGGACAACATCCATAGATGTGTGTGAAGCTTAGAGTGTGAAGGTTAAAAACAGAACTCAAGACAAAATATGCATGTTCCCCTTCTACCCCTCAAACAAAATAAAACAAAACCACCCTTCTACGTTGCTGGATGATAAAGCAAATTGAATTTGGGAAATAAACCCCAACAAACACCCTTCACCCTGCAAAAAATCCTCCTCCTCCTCTCCAAACTCCCTGTCCTTCCCATACCTGTGATTCAGTGGCTTATTCTCCTAGAGTGGATTTCCTAATAGTTTAATTCATATTACAGGAGAGGCAAGACAGACCAAGGAACAGGACTTGGAATTCACTCCTCCTCCAGCTAACCTCAAGAGGGGTCAAGAATGTTGTTACTTCTCTGCTCTCTTGCAGCACTTAGTTGTCAAGTGGGCTGAAATGACACTTGCCTGAGGACAGTTTAAAACCAGGTTGCTCCCCTACAGCTTTGGCAAGTACTTTTAAAAGGCTCTCTCCTATATGGTTTTATGCCACCAGTCCCATTTCTAAATGACTTAGAGATGGAAAGATGTTAATAATCCTCAGAGCAGGATGTTCCAGCTACTCAGGAACTTTCTCCATCTAGAGGGGAGCAGGGCATAGGCAGGAGATTCCCGTCCGAGTACATCTACATAACTTTAGGCAACAAAGGAACTTCAAAGTCCAAAAAGATTACAAATTTGGTTTTCCTGGAGAATATGCAGCATATCCAGAACTTCAATACAGGGGTTCTACCCAGACTGGCCTTTCCTAAACTTTTTAAGTTTTTCAGTTTTTCACTAGATGTGGAATATGTGGAAATGCAGACCACTACACACAGCTGAAGCACAAATCTTAATATGGTGTTTTTTTCACCAGGAACTCTTGAAAGATTTTAAACTCCAGACATATGAATAATGAAATAAATAATGAACTGAATTCTCCAGAGAAACTGGAAGCAAAAGCTTTGTAAGAAATTATAACAAGTATTCCCATATTCCCAGATTGTATGCCCTAGAAAATAACCTCCCTTTGTTAAATCTTTTGCTTTCTTGATAACTACATTATTTCTGTACTAGTGCTCTGAAATATAAGCTTTTAAAAAATTACAAATATAAAGCAATACTTAATTTTCTCAACAGTTTAGCAAAGATTGTAACAGAAAACTCTTACCTTAGTGTCTCCAGTTTCTTTGTCCTTGTACTGAACACCCACAACACAGTCATCTTCCTCAAGTAACTGTAACACAGTCCCTTCAATGAATTTTGCACTGAAATGAAACAGAAGGGTTAAAATAAAAGAGAATTAATGATACCACCATTTCAAGGCACTAGACACAGAAAAAACCCAAAATTTTCAACAATGTTATCTCTGTCAACACAGTTTAAATTTTGAAAAAAAAAAAGCGTTCTGGAATACTTTCTGAAGCCACATTAACTGTCAAAAAGTGTTGGTCATAAATTTCACTTTGACACTACCTTTGGTTTGATAACTGAATATTCTAAAAACTGTACTATTTATCATAAACACCCTGCCACTTAGTAGAGTCCCCAACTGTGTCCCATGGCTCTGTAAAAGATGCTGAGAGGAGTTTCACACCTAGCATCGGTCAGAAATCAGGGAGCTGACTGAGTCATCCCTGCTAAAAGTTAGGAATCGCTGACAGTGCAGGTGAGACCTAACTCCAAGGAAAATTAAAGAACAGGATCAGCAGCACTTAAACCCTTAACATGAACACTAGATAAAAGTCAGGCACATAATTCTCAGAGCAGTCCAAATTAACCTAAACTGTTTAGGACACACATACCTAGCTTGTTACCTCAGAAATTCAGGGTAGAGTTTTGGTTTTTTTCTGTTTATGCTTTTAAAGTTCTGCTAACACTTATGTTCAGGTGGAGCATCCCTTGCTTCTATCTCCCAACCAGAGCCATTTTGAGTTCAGAAATGAAATCTCTGTAAACCTATATTCTTTGTTGGGTCTGAGCTGTTAGACCTGATCACAACACTTCAGCTGCTCAAAATGGGACACTCTGTCTGTCTCAGAAAAATTCATATCCAGATGGAATTCCACAGCTTTAAGAACTGAGCTAAAGGTGCATGTGGGAATACAACAGCTTGTTATTTTAGGCTCTTAGAAGGAATACAAGCAGTTCAATTAATGTTTTTTTCCCTTGGGATCCAGCACAGACATTTCAGAGCAGATCATGACTGCCTTAATTTGCCAGGCAACAGGCACATTGGCTGTATCAAAATATGAATGGTTATGAGCGAGCACACAACAAAAACCTCAACAGCAAGGGACTGCAGCAGCATGCCAGGGAATCAGAGTCCTGCAAATCCTACCAGTTCTAAGTTTCTGTTATAGTTGTCATTTCAGTTACCTGCCTGAATGCTCACTTTTTCTTCTTATTCTCATCCACTGTGAGTTTATAATTCTATATAATTAGTTTATTATTATAAACCAATGATGCCCTACCTCTTTCTGCTGCAAAAATAACTTACCTGAAATACATTCATATTGCCTAGGGCTTATGAAGAAGATACACTAATCAGTAATAACTATCCTCTATATCTTCAAAAGCTTTGTGATAAAACCCAAAATCTCCTGGCACTACCACTTTCACTACACATAAACATGCCTTTTACTATGCCACAAATTAAATGGCAAGCAAGCATACGCAAAACAAACATTCAAAAATGTGCGGAAAATGGGAAAGAATTTAATTGGTTACAAACATGATTTTTGCTTCAAAGACTGTACAGCTACTGGAGTTTTTCCCACAAGTGGTGCACTTAGATACCCAAATTTAATTCAACTTAAACAAGGCTTTAGCTTTGAGAGCTAGTGAACACTGTCACCACTAATTTTAACCGTACTACACAGCTGCTATCTTTAGTGACACTTTTAGTAATTTCATATGATATAACAAATACGAAAGGAGAAAGCTCAGAATAAAGTTGTTAGGTAAAAGTATGGTAATGCCATATGTCTCTTGGGATATATGGCATTATGGTATTTTTAGGGGAAAAAATTATTTAGGGAGGGGAAAAAGACAATACAAAAAAAAATATCACACAGAAAGCAGCACCTAGAATCTATTCCATTTCAATAAAAGTTCACTTCTCATCTCTTTTATAGAAGAAAACAGTTAAGAGAAAACACCCATTTTTTCTTTTCATTATGAAAAGAAGTTGTATTCAAGATTCTGAAACATACGAATTATTAACTGGAAAGAACTATTTCCATCTAAAGCTCCTTTTTAGTTACTTTGGCTCACTTCTTGTCCAAAAAGAAAGCAAAACAACATACAAATGTAAATGCTTTATTTCTATCATCACTGATAACATCAGTGGAAAAGCTACATGCTACTGCCCAGTGCAGGAGGGTTGGACTACATGACCTTTAAAGGTAATCCCTTCTAACCCAAACCATTCTGTGATCTAAGAAATCGTGCCAGATTTGCCACTTATGCCTTGTCCAAAGAAGTTCTGTGTACTGCTCACCAAGATCACTACTTCTGGTAAAATGGCAAACCCAAGAATCGGCAGAAGAGAATCAATGCTTCACCTGTGAACTGTTCTCTCACACAGATGGGCAAATACCTTGCCTAATATTTAAAGCCCATAGTCTCTTAAAGATTAAGTTGTCACAAATGTTGATATATATGATGTGTATGTAACATATGAACTTATCTACAGAGAGCAGAATGAGTAATTACAGCTGCTAGTTTCTCTCACTCTTGTTCAACACAGCCCTCCATGTTGGGAATGGTTAAGGAATCTCATGGAAATGATGGGAACAATACTTCTGAATCTCTGGATCCCAACTGTGCTGTCCACAACATGACTCACTTGGGCTCTGCCATAGCTGCCCTTCGGAGACCCATGATAAACTGGCCATGATGAAAAGATCTTCCACTGGCCACACGTCCATCTTCAGATGTTGGATAAGGAATCTCAACCTCCAACTTGGTCTCTAGGTCATGAATTATGTAACCATTTACTATTTGTGAATCAATACCTTCTACCGAATCTGCAAGACATAAGCAAAGAAATGAGTCAAAACAAGTCTTTAAAAAGCTTAATTATTTATTACAGGCATTTCTTTATATAGGGTCCAATTTTCATAAGTAAAATATACATGTTGAAAGAAGAGTATTTTCAAAATAGCAAACTGGAAATACACAAGCAATTTTAACTCAAATGTTAAATGCAGATAATATATTTCTGAATTTTTCCTGTAGGCATGCTTTTACTAAATACATTGCTTAGTGTAGTAACTCTTGTGTTACAGATCTATTTACATCTTGAAATGCACCCACCTTCAAGACCCAAGTCTCGAAGAGCATTAAATCCTCCAGGCTGCAGCAGTTCTCCAACTATCCTGTCAGGTTCTTTCAGATCCCTCTCTATTACAGTCACCTTCCTTCCATCTCTTGAAAGCACCGTGGCCAAGGAAGAACCAAGGACACCTGATCCCACAATGATAATTTCTGGATCATATTGGGGTGACAATGTAGAATTTGGAGTGGTCTCTGTCAGATACACATCTGAGAAGTTCACTTCTCTTTTACCCTTTAGAAAACAAAGGCAACAAAGTTACACATGCCAATGGATCTGTACCATAACTTTGTCAAGAAGGCTGACTTTGGAGTAGCTCTACTCTGAGCCAGGGTACTGAGGGTGCATTGGTAGTTGGAAGGCATCTTGCAGTTTAGTTTTGTCCAAAATTGAATCTGTCATACTCTAAAAGGCAACAAAAGCACAACAAGCAGAGAAAAGAACCAACACCACTGCAAACAACATCACAACCCTGGCTTAAACCTGCCCTACTGCCTGAAGACAAACCACAAACAAAACTGCCAGAGGGACTGAAAGCTGCTATAAAAGGAAGTAAAAAAAGGCTGTCCCATAAAGTAAGACTAGTATCTTCATGCCAGTAAACCACTCCAGCATGGAGGCCTTAGCACTTTACAATGGAAAAAGTATTAGATATTCTGGAAAATTTATTTCTCTTGTAAACATACTCCTTTTCAATTATACTCTAAGTGAACCTACCTAACTAACAAAACAGCAACTTATGGTAATATTCAGAATGGAAAAGTGTCAGCAGAAGCAGCTGCCTGGGAAATGCTTCTTAGAAGTGGACCTGAAATGAAAACTCATCTAACATCTAAAAGTGTAAGCAAAATCACCATTCATCTACATTTAAAGCTGTTAAGAATCTACATATATTGGACTGGACATCAATTAATACAGAAACTGGTATCTTAAACCAGCTCTGTTATAGAACCTTCCCAACAGCACTTAATCACATACACTTTGAAGTGAAAAATAATTTTAAGGGCAAATCCAGTGCAAAGCTGCAAATCATTTCTCCAGCTGGTAGATCAGAGTTCAATTCAGTCTTTCACAAATGCCTCAGCACTACATTGCTGACATTGGTAAAAACACGACTGCATCAGTGAAACACACTGACACCATAGTTTCTAGTGGCCTAGTGTCATGTTTTTATCTACAATACAGCAAAAGAATGCTAAACTAACTGTCTGAATTCAGGTAACAAAAGAAATTGGTAAGTGCAGGCTTTAAGAGGAAAACAAAAATAAAAAACCTTTGACTTGCAGCCAAAACCAGTTTCATGTTATTCTGTGCATGGAGTCAGTGCTCATGTGAAAACGCCCAGAAGTACACAGGAAAGTAGCCAAATAGTACTGACCACAGATGTTCCAGATATCTATGTCCAGTTCATAGTCTTGGATGGCAGGACTCCAGCTAAGCTCCAGACACTTCCTACACCACCTACAGCTCTCCACTTGTCCCATAGCAAGGGTCATGCAGGGCTCAAGGGAACAACCTGACTATCTCAGCAAGTCCTGTACCTATTGTACAAGCAATAGGTCAGCAACCATTTCCCAGTAACTCCAGGAGTATACAATATCTGCAGTTGTATAAAAAAAGTGTTTTATCCATAAATATTAGTAAGCTCATCAGAGAGTTAGAGAATGGCAGTGGCTGGAAAGTTTCTGGACATCATGGGATCCAAAGCCCCTGTTCAAGCAGGCTCAGAGCAGACTGGGCCCTCTTTTGGACACCTTCAAGGATGGAGACTCTTCCAACTCTCTGGTAAATGTTGCATTGCTCAGTCACCCTGACAGTAAACAGTGCTTCCTGTGCTCAGAGCAAACGTCCTCTGTTTCATTCTGTGCTCACCACTTCTCCTTCTGTCACCAGGCATTGACAGAAAACACCTTGGCGCAGCCTTCTTTGAACCCTCCCTTCAGGTATTTACATACAGCCTTCTCTCTTTCCTCACAGTCCTTCATCTCTACAACAGACTGGCAACTGAAGATATTTTTCTGCTACTATAATAACCCTTTACTCCAAATCTTTCTTAAAACACACTTGTTTTGATGCTAGAAAGCCCCTGGTCTACCACTTTTCCTTTGCCAACCAAAAATAACACAAAATATGACAAATCAAACATCCAGCACCTAAAGACAAACCCTGTCCAACCCTTTCTTAGCTCTTTTCCCTCACCAGGGCAGACGGCCTAGCCATAGGGAAAAGCAGCAGAATCTTGCATTCCACGTGCCACGTCTCAACTTACCTTTCTGGATTTGGGCTGTTCAACTTGTTGAGAGCCCGGGGTGGGTTTGGCCCAGAAGAAGCCAACCAGGGGCAAAGCTGAGAGCACATCAGAGAGCATCCCCAGGTGTGACTTCTGCTTCTGCCGCTGCCTGGGCCCCCTGAAGTGGTACCTGTACGACAGCACCAAGCCGAGCGAGAAAAACACCAGCACGGAGAGCAGCACCTCCTTATTAGCGTAAGTCATGAGGTCTCCACACTTTTTATACACGTAAATGAAGGAGGCGATACCCAGAAAGGTCCACATCATGAGGGTCACTGATCCCTGTTGCTCCAAAGCTTCACCGCAGATGGATGCTGCCGCAAATCGGGTTTCGTGAAAAGGATGAAAAAATGTATTTACAGAAAAGGAACGATTTCCGCTCCAATGGAAGGTGGGGAGATTTCAGTGGAAAAACAAGAAGCCCCAGAAGAGGACCAAGCCCCACCTCGCCAGGCTGCCACAGGAGCCTGGACAGAGGTTCAGAAACCGGAAAAAAAGAATATATAAAATGTCTTCTCCAGAACCCCCTCCCGGACACGCGATGCTGGAGGAGCTCGTCCCACCGCCCCCCGGGTCACCCCTCCGCCGCACCCAGCCCCGCTCGGTGCCGGGACTCTCCTCCGCTGGCGGCGGCGATGCAGCCGGAGCCCTCACGCCCGCGGATGAGGCGGCGGCGCCGCGCAGGGCGGGGGGCGGACGGTGCACGCCCAGGGGGGCGCGGCTGATGCTCTGCTCTACCTGCCCGCGCCAGGGCACGCCGCAGCTGCCTCACGGAGAGAAGATGCGGTGCCGCTGCCTCCCTCCTTGACCCAGTCCCGGCGCCCCGCGGCGCCTCGCGGCAGGAATGGAGAGTGTGGGGAGAACGAGGGGCAATAGGCGCGAATGGAGAGGGCGGCCCGCGGGAGGGGCGGCCCCGCGGCCATGCTAATGAGTAACGGCCGCCACCGCCCCGCGGGCACCGCGCGCCCGTGCCTCAGCGGCGCCGGCCAATCGGCGGCGCTATGCCGAGATGGCGCTATGACCGCTGACCAATCGGAGCGCGGGGAGGGCGGGGCTTGCGCTCGCCGGGCGATGTGACGCGAAGAGCGGGGCGGGATTGCCGTGGTGACGAGTGAAGGGCGGTGCAGCTGAGGGGCGCTGGTAGGCCCAGGGCACCGGGCGGCGACACCCTCGGGTCCCTCGCTCGGGGAATACGAAAGAAAACAACGCCCATCGGAAAAATCAGAGAATCATGGAAGGGTTTGGGTTGGGAGCGACGTTGGAAGATTGGGCAGCGACACCTTTCACTAGACCAGGTCGCTCAAAGCCCCATCCTGCCCAGCCTTGAGCAGTCTCAGGAATCGGGCATCCACAGCTTCTCTGGGCAGCATGTCCCGGTGCCTCACCACTCTCACAGTAAAGAATTTCTTACTCATATCTAATCTACATCTACTTCCCTTCAGTTTGAAGCCATCCCTCCTTGTCCTGTCACTCCATGCCCTTGTGAAAGGTCACTCTCTGGCTCTCTTGTGCCCCTTTACATAGTGGGAGCTGCTGTAAGGTCTCCACGGAGTCTTCTCCGGGTTGAACAACCTCATCACTCTTCGCTTGTCTTCATAAGAGAGGTGCTGCATCTCCTCTGATCAACTTTGTGCCCCTCGTCTGGACTCGTTTGAATAGATCTATGTGTTTCCTGTGTTGGGGTCCCCACAGCACTCCGGGTGAGGTCTCACCAGAGCAGAGCAGAAGAGCAGAATCCCTTCCCTCATCCTGCTGGCCCCACTACCTTTGATGCAGCCCAAGATTAACCTGAGCTGTCTCTTTTAGCGTTGAACTCCTCAAGGGCACTAACGTGTTTCTCCCAGAGGGACTTTTCTTGCACTGTGTTCTTGTTGCGATGCAACAATATGAGTATGTCTGTCTAGCACAGCATAACAATATTTAAAAGTGAGGAATGTATGAAACATGACAGGACTTCAGCATGGTGAAAGAATAACCAAAACAAATCACATCCACATGGAGCTAAAGGAGATGAGATCTTTGCAGTGGTAAAATGGAGTAGATTTTAAAGAGGGGAGAAACATCTGATAGCTTCTCAGTAATATGAAATTAAACCAGTTTGACACTTTTGAATAAATGCAGGTGAAATTGGAAGCTATTAAAAGATGGGGCTTTGGTTCATCATCAGTCAGTTCAGGCTAAAAATAAAGACCCTGTGAGCTAAAGAGATGAAACAGGTTTTTCTACTTGGTAATAACATGGGTCTCATCCAACAATGATGGTTGTTCCCTCAAAAATGAAATTAGTTCTGGTGCAACAGTAGCATCCAAAAATCATAGACATCTATCTATAAAAACCTGTTCACAGCAGGAGCTTCTTTTCCCCAGTATGAACAAGGGCTGTCAACAAGTTTTAAACCACTGGAGACTGAACTTCTTAAGTACATCTGCACTCGATTTCCTACGTTCAGTTTATAAATATTCCTTGTTTCTGCTAAAAATGCCTTTTCCTTATGGTCCAATCTCCACAGATCAAGTGTGTTTAACTCTTCTGGGTATTTCATGCTAGAGACCAAACACAAAAAGAGTCTTCAAGTTACTGGAACCAACACCAACCTTCTGAAGAGTAATTAATGTAAATTGATATACATGAACCAACAATTGCTGAAAATTAATACCAGATTAATGCAAGTGCATAGTCAGAACTATACCAAGGAGAAGAACAAGCTGAAATGGTTAATAGAAAGAAGGTAGATAAGGAAACAGATGAAAGCAGAATCTTGTGAATGAAGATACTGGTATGATGATTTTAAGACTAGAGTAGAATTTCTTTTTCCCCTTTAGTGTGAACTACACAAAACCCTTCACCTTTTGAGGATTCTGCTTGGTGCAGCTTTAAGGTTATTTTGGTCACAACAGATGACTGCAGACCATAAATGTTTTGTCTTGTCCAACTTGCCCTGTAGCCACTGTGCCTGAGCCAGAGTAGAGAGCAGCTATCCATGGAAGATATGAGAAACAGTGTGTGTTTCTCTGGCTGCAGGCTATAATTAGTTCTTAGTAGGTAATCAACAAAACTGCATGCTTATTCTCCTTCCACCCCATGAGATTGTCTTCTCTACATGAAATATTCACGCAAAATTTCAAGATTATATCATTTGTGAGTCATTTTTCCTGATACTTCTATTTGGAGTGGTTAGAGCTGGGAATTGAAGCAATTACAGAATTCTGACAGATGCATCTGTTCAAGGTTCAGATGCTATCAGAACATTTCTGTATTTCCAGCCAAGACGTTGACAATGGGTGGCTCCCTGCTCCTTCTTCATTTACCCTCACTCTCCTGGTTGTGGTGAAGAGCTTGGCATATTTGCATTTCTTGAAATGTAAGTTCACTGTAAGAACTACATTTTTTTGCTTGTGTTATTGTAAATTAGGTAGACAGCTGGATAGAGTTACTGATTTTATTGTTGTTAAATGCCATAACTGCATTTTCCAACTTTGCAATTTTTGTGCATTCCTGAATATTTTAAATTTTCTTTTTCTAGAATGAGTGACTTCTTGTTTCATTTGCATTGCCCTTGTCAAAATGACTACTGTGAAACATCTTTTAATGATTTAAATCTCACAGTGGCAAATATGAAAAGGCTGAAGCAGGAATTTCTAAAATTTTATGACAACTTTTTTTACAACCAGGAAATAAAGGCTCCAAAGAAGAGGTTGGAATTGAGTAGTCTTTTCTTTTAACCCTTCTCAAGATGCAGCTTCCTTCAGCAAAATGCTGTTTTCAGACTTGGATAATCAACAATTGGAAGGGACGGGCTGTGGTGATGGAATAACCAGAATTGGTTGGCTGTACTCCAGGGTATAAAAAATAAATCACTTGATGAAGCCTGTCTTTTACGCAGAAGCAGGCATCATTCTGAGCCATCTTAAGCTGCAGAGCCATAAAACACATATCCCTGGTTCCTGATCACAACTGCCCCAGGAGCACAGGTATCAGGACCAATGTCTGCAGTGTCAGTGACAGCGTGTGCAGCGTGAGACTGACTCTTGCTGTCCATAAATGGGCTACATGTGACAAAGAGCCTGGTCTCACTCTGCATCCTTGGCATTAATTAATTAGTAACTGTCTTCTGCCTGCACAGGTAGATAGATGGAGCAAGTCTGGTGTGTAGACTGAAAGATTAAAAAAAAGATCTGTTCTTGTGTATCACTCATCATCATGAGAAGTGGCAGAGCCTGGTAAATGTTTGGATGAGGTGTGGTAGGGATCCTGAAGAACTTGAAGGATAGTTATGTGAAACTGCAGTTACTCAGAATCAGAGGTGCTTCAAGCTCTGAAGCAAGAGGCCACTTAAATAAAAACCCTTAATAATTGTGTTTATATCAGTGGGTGTGTGATGGAATAAAAAACCTGCTGTCCTTTATGTGGGCATTTTATTGAGAAGCTGGGTGGCTAAATTAATTTTTTTAAAATTAATTTAATCCAGTAGTGCAGCTACTAGGATGTTTTCAAGACTGATCACAATGAACTCTGCAAGTGTTTTCAGAATTATTTTAATGAATGTCAAAAAAAAAGCTTGGTGTCTGAACAATAATAAAAACATTATCAAATATATATGTAAAGTATGAACTGGAATTATATTAAGAAGTTTAAAATATTATGCAACACATCACAAAAGTTCATCCTGATGATATATTGTATTTTTAAAGTGTACCAAGGGATGTTTAGCAATATTTGCTCTCTGTTCCAGCAGGACTATTGTGAAACAATTTGTCTCTTATTAATGCATAGTTAGGGAATTAAAGCCACTAGCTATTATGTTCTTTGCAGTTAGAAAGTACAGGATTTAAAAAATATTTATATATTATAAATATATTTATAAAAATATTATATAAATATATAATATTTTAAATGGTACCTATTTGGGGGAAAAGCTGTAATTCCTGGGGAATCCAGGCAGTAATTTAAAGTTATTTGGGTTTGAGGGACACAGGCAACACGCAGGCTGTGGTGTAGCCAGTGGCTACATATGCTGTGGCAGCCCCAACAGCTACACTGGTGCAAATACATAAGCATTTGTCACCTTCTCGGTTCTGTTTTGGGATTATGCTGTCCATTTTTCTATAATTTTATCTCAGATTTCACATGGTGATCAACATGTTGCTTACTCTATAGAATCAGTGGGTGCTAAGCCAATGATACCCATAATCGTAAGTCAGATGACTAGAATGGAAGGATGGAAAGGGAGAGGCTAACTCATTATTTTAAAAATTACAATCCTCACACCAGTTTGTGACAGTGTTTTGTGTTTTTCTCTGATTTTGATGATATGTTTCACAGATATTTCCTAGTTGTTCCTTGCTGAAGACAGCAAAATGTTTTCACAAGGCACTACAATCTTCTTATGGTGAGAAGATGGTGTTTGTAGGAGTAGGGTTAATAGATATCAGATAGGCTACAGATCATGAGAAAGGAAAAAAGGGTTGAAGAACCAGAAGACAGAGTAAGGGTGGAGAATCATTTCAGCATTGCAGCAGCATTTTTAAAAACATTTTCCTTTTGAGCAGTTCCGCAGCACTGAACAGAAATGCAGCCTCTGTACTGCTTTATCTCCACATGCAATCCAAACACATTCTCTTTATGGATCCCAGAGGCTGCTTCACTCCACCATTTGCTTGGTAAGGAGTTTATTTCTACATAGCTGGAGCTCAGGTTCACCCAGAAGACAATCTCATCTACAAGTTCAATATGCACCAGTGCTGAAGAAAGGGGTGCACTAGCTCTGTGAACAGAAGAGCTGGGCGTATTTGTGAATTCCTATGAGGTGGAATTGCAAATTACACACCTACAGTAATCCGTCCATGCTCTAGAAATTCAGAACAGGTGAGCTCTGGAAGGCAGATAGAAAGGACAAGCCAGAAAACTAGAAAGGAACAGGAGAGAGGACTTAGAAAATACTAAAAAAAAAAATCCCAAATCAATCAAACAAACTTGTGGGAATTAATCCACATCAGTAATTTTGAGTAACTTTATTCTGCTGCTGAGCAAACTTAGTGGAGCACAAGTCTGATAAGGGAGCTGAGGGAGTTTAGCCTAAAAAAAAGGAGGCTCAGGGGAGACCTTATGGCTCTCTACAACTCCCTGAAAGGAGGTTTTAACTAGATGGGGGTTGGTCTCTTCTCCCAGGTAACAAGGGACAGGATGAAAGGAAATGATCTCAAGTTTACTAGAGGGGGTTTGGATTGATTATTATGAAAAAATTTCTTCATGGAAAGGGTTGTCAGGCTGGAACAGGCTGCCCAGGGAAGTGGTGGAGTCACCAAACGTGGAAGTAGGTAAAAGAAGAGTAGATGTGGTGCCAAGAGACATGGTTTAGTGGTGGACTTTGCAGTGTTGTGTTAATGGTTGGATTTGATGATCTTAAAGGTATTTTTCAATCTCAATTATTCTATTCCATGAATTCCAAGAGGGTTAATTGCCACACACCAAATTTCACGACTTCATAACAAAAAATACTTCTTGCCAATAAAAGCCAAAATCATTTGGCATCTAAGATAGCTGAAATTTATGACTGAATATTATATGTTGAAAATGTCAGTAAGAATGAGGACAGCCTGTAATTATAGACTGTAGAGGAGCACATTACAGCAAGATGTCTGACCTACAAAACAGGGAGAGGATCCACACAACTAGCAAATTCCATTTAGCAGGGTTTTTGGTTGATTCGTTGCTTGCTTTGTAAACTAAAGATTGTCTCTTTAGACTGTAGGGGCATGTGATAAAGCCTTCTGAAAATACATAATTTCAAGATGCAGATAAGTTCTTCTACTCAGTTATGTATATTTTCTCTGTCATCTATCTTCCCCCTTTCTTTTCAGTCTCTTCTGCATCTACTCTAATTTCTAATTAGGGGCTGCAATTGCTTCTTAATCTTCAAAAACTGGAAAAAGTACTCCTAAACAAAATGCACTTTTGGATTTACCTCAAAAGTCCAAGCCTAATTTAGTGGAACCTAGCATCCTTTCTTTCATCTCCTTGAAGATACTGATCTCTACAATGATTCACCCTGACCAGATGAGGTGGTGAAGCAAAGAAGCCGCTTTGTTCAGGTAACTTTTATTTTCTAAGCAAAAACTCTTAAGGCAGGATAAACACTGTTGAAGAGCCAACTGCCAAACCCAAAGATTTTTTTAATGAAAATACATAACAAATGCAGAGCTAGAACTAATAAGCTACTGGGCTTACTTGCCATGGTAAGATGTCCTAAGGCTCTTTGCTTGTCAGAAGAGAGCATGAGTCAGATGGGGAGGGGCTGATGTCCATGGCTCTGTGGAGCAGAGACATCCTCAGTACTGCTGAATTGCTCTCTTCTGATCTTCTGATTTGTTTTTTGTCTTTCATATCAGAATTCTCCTAAGTGTTAGAATTTCAACTGCCTCATGCTACTTATTTGTCTTACCTGGCGAGGCTTTCATGTATTTTTTCACACCTTAATAATTCTCTCAATAAAAGTGACTGAAATTCACTCACCTATATCAAACTTGGCTTTGAATTAGAGGCAGTGGAGCCCCTGGGTGAAAGGCTGCTCTGCCTTCTCACATGCTGTTCTTTCCCCAAAGGAATATAACCTGTAGCTCAAATGAAGTTCACTTAATCTCTTTACTCAGGTTGCCAGAACTGTGTCTCAAGCCCACTTCATTCCTGCAATTACTCAGCTTCCCAAACTGCTGCCTGTCTCCACCCTTCATCTCTAGATGGTGACTGCTGAATGTCCTTCTCTAATTCTGCCCCAGCTCAAGCATCTTCAACATGATTTTGTTAATTCCAAGTCCATGTCCCATTAATTCTGCTTTCCCTTGCTTACAGCAGATCCCTGGCTCCCAATTTTGTCCTTTTGCATATAAAATTGGGCTGTTTTCAAGAATGCTGATAAGAAGACTCAGGTTTGCTGATGGTCATTCCTGGCTTCCTTTCTTCCTCTGGGGAGCAGCTGGGTTCCTCACAAGTGATGTCCAGGACAGGTGATGGACATCATCCATACAGCCATTGAAGAAGTCAGGCTTTGTAGAGCTGCTGCCTACTATGACCAGCCACAAGTGCTTCCTGGTGGAAGGCCAAGAGGACTCACACTTAGCTTGGGTAATTTCCCTTCCCCGACTTAGTCACTGAGAGTGAGGGAAAAACATGGACGTTGGCAGGTACACAGCAAGGACTGGTGGGATAAGTGCTGTCTTCAAGAGTGCTCTACCCATGGTAGAGTGTGGTCACTCTTTAGATGCTCTGGAGCCTTGCTGTCAAAATGTAGATGAATATTCCTACATGAAACCCTTGTAGGAAGTGCTTTAATAGTAGTTACAGCCTCCTACAGGACTCTGTACTTGTGTGTAATGAGCTAATAGTCACCTACTGGGTGAGGCCACATCCCTTTCCTCCAGACCTGGAGTTTCAGGAGCTACAATTACATTGCATTTCCATTGCACCCTCTTGTAATAGATCTAAGTTGCAAGAGCTGTCAGGTGCTCAAATCTCCAGAGTGACAGCAGATGTTACCAGCAATCCTCTACCTTTCAAAAGAAGAAAGCAGTGCATAATGAGTACAAATGCATTTCAGAGAAAGGTAAAGGTCAGGAAACATAAAGACTGGATTTACCTGAAATTACACACATTTACCTAAAGTTACCTACATTTTCTTAGCTAAAACTGATTTTCAAGAACACTTATTGTCTTCAGCTTTCTTCAAGGCTGGAGAAATTCATGCTGTATGGTTTGGAAATGTCAGGATCCTCAGGCTGAGTTTTTGATTCTTCAGGCAAACAGCTATCACAGTGTCCTATTTGCAGAAGTACTTCTCTACCTAACATTCAGCATTGAGGAAAAGAGAATGCAGCTGCATTGAAAATCAATATCTAAAACAAATTTTATTAAACTTGCGCTTTAGACTTTCATGTTTCAAGCTTTCAAGATTGGGGAAAAAAAACACACAAAGTATCTAGGGCCAAAATATAAGAAAAAGGGTTAAATGGGGATTTAGGTACTGCTTTGTATGGTGCAGTCATGTATGAGCAGTGCTGGCCTGCAGTTTTGACTCAGTAACCTCCCCTGTAAAAAAGGGATATCTTGGGTTTTTACCTTTCCTATCAAGGCATGGGAACAAATTCTATTGTTAGGTGCTCCTGTATTTCTTTCTAGAACAAGATGTTTCCTATTATCTCAAAAGTTGAAGTAACTGATAGGATATTTTTAATTGTTTACTTCAAAACACGTTATGATCAACTATTTTATTTAGAAACTATTTCAGTTAGCTTAGAAAACCGAGGTCGGGCTGTCTAAGTAAAAACCATACTGGGGCTGAGTGCCCATCTCCAAAGGGTCTGCAGAAGCTCTGCCATGTAAGCGAAACATTACTGCAAAACCCTCTGCAGACCTACCCAGGCAGATCCCATTTCCAGAGCAGGCTTTGCTTGTGGCTGGTACCCCCCTCTTGTGGACTTTTGCTAAATTGCACACCAGGACTCCTGTATTTTATCTCCGAATCTGTCTCTCAGTCGCGCTTCTGCCATGTCCGCTAGTTTGCAATAGAAACGGACCAAAGCTAGATGGGAGGATTTCGGTAGAGAAGTTTAACTTATTTTAAACTTAATCACTAATTTCGGTTTATTTGGACTTCTCAATCTGTGCCTTCAGCTTTTTCTGCTTTCCAGTTTTATTTTGTCAGGCGGTTGATGCAGCATTTTTTGATAAACTTACAGATACTTGAGGCTCAACTCAAGTTGAGCATATATACACTTTATATAATACACTTTATATATTTATATATATATATATATATATATATGAGCCTATATACACTTTATGTATTTTTAGCATCACAGATCTTCAAAGCTCTCTTGTAACTCCAGTCAATAGAAAATCAGGGACTGGTATGGAAAACAGCAACTGTGAAATTCACTAAACACGTATATCCTTGAAAGTGTTGTAGCAAGAGGTATTAAAGCAGTAATTTTGGGATGTATAAATGAGCACAGCAAATAGAAGTAAAATTATTTCACTGTGGTATATGGTATTGCTGATGATGATGCCAGAATGGCCTGTGGGAATTTGTGTTCTCAAGTCCAAAAATCAACCTTTATAATTGGAAAAAAAAAAAAAAAAAAAGGAAAAGAAGTCTATACCTGATTTCTTAGACTTGAGAAAATTCATTTCACTGCAATATTTAAGATATTAATTGTGTTGAATTTGTCAAATAAACAACTGAGAAGTGACTGGATTGTAGCAAAGAAACACCTCTGGAAAAAAAAGTTCTGTGTGCCAATGAGTTTCTTAACTCAAACAGCAGTTGTTCAAAAGCAGTGGCTGCCAAAAGATCCAGAGTCATTCAAATGAAGAATAAGGCCCAAATATTTAGTGCTGAGTGTGATTAATGCCTGGAACCGACCTCTGGTGAGATGATAGAGACATGATTTTACGTCTGTAAATCAGATGTCATGTACATATTTTAGTCAACCACAAGCTATGCTTTTGTTCAACACAAGTAATTGGGTTAAATACAGAGGTAACTGGTTGACATAAAATGGTTTGTATTACGTGTGACAGTTTAAATTACTGTGTCCCCTCCTGGCACTCAGTTCTATGAATTTGTATTCTCTCGTGGCTTCAAAACCAGCTGTTTATCAGCTGGAAAACTGTGCAAGGAAAGTAGAGCTAATGAATGAAGTAGTTTTCTTGCACTCCTGAGATACCCTGTGAGCATCTATAAAATGCCAACGGAAGCTATTGAATGAAACATTAGGAAAAATCCCAAACACAAAACCAAAGTACTTGACTGTAGCAGAGTCAACTGTAGATGTCTGATTTGATGGTAAAAGCAGATTAGCACGAGTGTTACAACAGCCTATTGGAAAATGAAATATAGCTGGAAACCTTTAAGCAGTTTGCATCTCTGTCTTGCAGAGGGAAAAAATAAGCCTGTTACTTCTTGATAGCTGACATAATGCAATGAAGATGAATATGACTCTACCAGTGGAATGACTGGGAAAGGGGAGAGACTGCTTCCTCCATGAACAAGTAGCTGAGCTGAGCTTGTAAAGAGAATTCCCAAAAGTACAGTGACTATAAGAAGATGAAAAAAAGGCAAGTCTGAAGTGTCTGAAGGAAATGCATGATGAGTATGATGGTGCATCCCAGTTTCTCTCTCACAATCTCAGTATCATCTGAGAAACATTCCTTAGGCCTTGACCTTGGTGGAGCAGCATCTGGGCTGAGCTTGTCAGAAACACTGTCTGCTCCCAGGAACTAGTGCTGTCTAATGAGCTCCTGCTTTTTTATCAAACAGCATTGAGAATTTATTTTCCTTGCCTGGAAAACAACCCAACGGAAATAATATTTTCATTATCAAATTTTCAAAGAAAGTTACTGACCCAAATGGCAGTCAGGATGGAAAATTACTCTGACTGAAGTCAACTCTCTTGCAACCCTATATACAGCAGTCCAAAGTGAGACCCTTGGAGCCCTCCTGAACTGCAGCAGCTGCAAACAGCAAAATCCCTCTGAGTGGGGCCTCTAAGAGCCAGCAAACTCTGAAGTTTGCTAAACCTGAAGTTTGCTAAACTCAGAGGATAGCTGAAGGATGTGGCTGATATCCCCACATGTGAAGGCTCAACCCTTCACCCATTGAGAAGATGCAAAGGCAGACATGAGTAATTCACTGAATTCAAGGGGAATTTTTCACAGCTATACATTGTTCTTCATGTCTGTGTACATGCAAGTGTGAATATGCTATAGCAAATGTACTAGGAATGTTGCTCTCTTAGATTCTTAAGTACTTCAGATTTGTAAGCAAGTGAGGCCTATAAGTTACTGTTGTGGTATCATAAATTTTATATGAATCCTTTGTCAAGTTGTTTAACTTAAAGTTATCGATTAAGTGATGTTAGGTGCTGTTAAGGGCTGTTAAGGTTAAGTGCTAAATGCTGTTAAGTGCTCTTAAGATTAAGTGCTGCTGGGCCCTTAGGCAATACCTGTTGGTCAAGTTCAGGCTCAGTTGAGCTCTGGAATAGGAAGGTCTTCCGTATTCCTTTTTATCCTTACCCTTCCTCATCCTTTTCTCACCACCCTCACCCCTCCCTCAGCCTGTACATAGATCATTTTGGGTTTATTTCAGTTTGGATTGATTGATTTTGTATTTTTGTTTGCTGTTTCTCTGTGTGCTTTAACCACCTGGTAAATAATAGAGTGAAAACTTGCCAACAAACTTTGTCATTGTTTTGCTTTTATATTAGACCTGGTTTTGCCAATATTTCTCTTTTGAAGGTGATTCTTTCAGTAATTTTAAAACAGTTATTTGCAACACAGAGGGACAACGAAGAGCCAGGAAAAGGAGGCCTCTTCTGTTTTATCATCTACAGCAACCTTTCCATCTGTTCTCTATTTCAACAGTCTGAGTTTTGATGTGAAGAATCGTAAAATCATTAAATGGTTTGTGTTGTAAGGGACTTTGAAAGATCACCTAGGTTCAGCATCTCATCTTGCACTGGGTCAGCTTGATCAAAGCCCCATCCAACCTGACTTTAAACACTTCCAGTGATGGAGCATTCACAGCTTCTCTGGATAACTTGTTCCAGCATCTCACCATCACTGTAAAATAATTTCTTCTTTATGTCTAATTTAAATTTACCCTTTTTTAGTTTCAAACCCTTGCCTTTTGTCCTGTCACTAAACTCCTAGTAAAAAGCCCATCTCTGTTTTTCAAATAAACCCCCTTTAAGTATGGAAATGCAGTGAGGTCTCCCCAAAATCTTCTTTAGGCTGAATAATCTCAACTTTCTCAGCCTTTCTTTACAGTAGAGGTGGTCCAGCCCCCTGATCACCCTTGCTGCCCTCCTCCTGACCTGTTCCAGCAGTTTCATGTCTTTCTTGTATGTTCTTGTACATCCAAAGCTGGATGCAGCTGGAGGTGGGACCTCACCAGAGCAGAGGTAGAAAAAACCCTCCTCTATCACAACCTGCAGGACACACTTCCTTTGATACAGACCAGGATACTGTTGGCTTTCTGGGCTGCAAGTGTGCTGATTCATTCAGAATTTTTTGTCTACCAGTATCCCCAAGTGCTTCTCCATAGGGCTGCTCTCAATCCTTTTACCTCCAGCCTGTGTTGATGTTGGGGATTGCCCCAACCCAGGTGAGGGACCTTGCTCTTGGCCTTGTTGAACTTCATGGCTGCCAAAGTCAAGAAGATCTTCAGACTCAGCTGGACCAGATGATATATTCTATTTTTTGTTTTCATTATTTTGTTATGCACGCTACCTCTATTCTTATTGGCTGGTGGCTGGGATGGTTCAAGAGTGAAAGCAAGCAATGTGTTGCTGGATAACAGTTTCTGTGCCAAAGCTGAAGTGCTTCTGCTAAAATTGATTGTCACTGACATGAGCCTAATTCTTCACTATTTACCAGAGAGCCAGACACAGACATCAGGAGGGACTGAGAGATGAGCTTAGTGTGCTCTGACAGAAGAGCCAGTGGTAGCAGAACTGGACAAATACCCTGCTCCTCAGAGAGCTGGACACAGAATGATCCCTGCTGCCCAAGAAGCCCTCCCTTTTCAGCCTACTGTACTGCTGACTGAGCTTTCCCCATCGTCTTGGTTGTTCCTTGGTCTTGCCAGACCTAGATAAGCCTGAACACAAACTATGTTCTGGTATTTGAGGAATCCTGATCTGTAACTACCTAATGGGCTGTAGCAATTCAAATATTCCTGGGAGATCTGGTCTGAGAAAACAGTGCCGGGACTTCACTGAGAGTAACAAAGACAAAACATATTCATTAGAATCGTGTCAAGTGAGGTCTGTCTACTAACTTTCTCTGGGTGGGATGCCAGAAGGCATTCTTATTATTTGGAGCCAGATCCAAAGTGTAGATCCCAGAGAAGTCCTAATTTCACGTTCAAAACCATGCAAGAATTGTTATGATAAGTAGACCGTGCAAGGAGCATTTGAATTAGTGGGCAGTTCTGCTGTGAAAGAAGTCATTAGCTAAGGTTGAAGTAGTTTGGGGCATACTCATGCTACTGTGCTATAAAGAAAAAGAGTTGACTACATGAATAAGGCTATTTTTTGTCTCTTCTACATCCTGTTCCCAAATACAGTTGATGAGCTAAATATTTAAAGATCAGCTAATAACTTTAATAGAACTGATCTCACCCACAAAACTTCAGTTTCTCTTGCTTTCAGTATGTTTTTTTCTCACAGATCAGACTGAACAATTTTGCTCAAGTTTGTCTTGTCCAATGACATTTCTTGGCTAAAGTTTCCTCTTCTCTGGCAGCAGCAGAACTGTATTTAATGCTTAAACACAGTGTGATGGCAGATTAAAATTGATGGCAGATTCCACCCAACCCATATATGTGCCTCACCCTTACACGGAATAAGTACTGTGATAACGCAAGTTGTGTTTAGGGTCAGTCCATTTTTGGATTTTTGACTTAAAACACTCTGGCATTAGCTCTGCCTTAAAGGTTTGGTGAATAGCCAGAGTCAGAACAGTTTCAACCAACCAGATTTAATCTGTCACTGCATATGCATCAAGGACCTAAAGGTAAATCTGCAGCTTCAGGAAAGTTCTGTTTTAATCTGATTTATTGTCATCTATGAAAACTTGGTATCACTCCCGTTTTTCCTGAAGTAAATTGATGTTCTGTTTTGTTAGCTTCTCACTGTTTGAATTTTTCCATCTAAAATAAACCATACAAATATATATTTTCCTCAAAAAAAAAAAAACCAACAAAAAAACTCTCATCTCACAAATGTCAAGTATTCCTGTTTGTCAAGAATTCTGAATATTTTTTTTTCTAACATTTTCTTTTGCATTTCCAAATAGCTCTGTAAAAGTTTCCATTATGTGAAATTTCCTGCCTTTGCTGTAGCAGTACCAAACATGTTTGAGATTTCTGGTCCATTTCAGACCTTTTACTGATTTGCATTTATTTCTTTTCTGAACCTGAACCTGTTCAGTTTCCTTACATGTCTGTTATGTCCAGATTTGCCTGCTCTGAAGATCAGTTTGATCAGTTCTCCTTTTAATTTTGTTTTATACAGCAGAATCACACACACTGTTCTTCAGTACTTAAGAAAAACCAGAAATACAATGTGATGTGTTAGTTTATTTTGTAACCTACCCCAGAGTCAAATGCTAACGAAAAGTAAACTCTTCAAAGGCTTTCAAGGTTCATTGAAGAGCTTCGTATTTGAAATTCTATTGACTAGTGTTACCCTTCCCACTGAAGTAGATCATCAAACTGCAAGGCCTTGCCAGGATTCTTTTTCTACTGGAATAAAAATTGCTGATACAAATTGGATATGCTCTTAGTATAGTCTTGTTTATTTGTAAACAATGTACATTTCTACATAGGCAGAAGCAGCAGACTCTGGTGAGATGTTTCATTGTCTGTAAAAGAGGGTGACTCCAAGGCCTGATCACAGGAAGACCAGCTCTCAGCTTCTCCTCAAGGTCACATCTGTAAGTCTTTCCTCTGCCTTTCTGTTGTTCACATTCACAGCTTGCAGGCTATACCACGTGTCACCGTCAGACACAAAATGATTCACACAGATGCAGCTCAAGTGAGATGAAAGAAGCACATTTATTTGTTCTTTCAGTATTTATAGGTTTTTGACAACGACCAGGGATTGGATAGTGAGGTTACCACCTTCCCAACCACACTGGCCGTGAGAGATGTCCATCAAAATGGATATCTTTAATGGAATGTATAAACACCTATGTTTATAGTTACTTTCCTGGGAAAGTGGCTAGAAATTATGAAAACAATATCAAAAGGCCTGATTCTCAGGGCAACAACCACAGCCTGCCTTTTTCAACCACTTAAACCTTTCTGAATTTATCTTCCTTAGCTCTGTGTATGCATTCCTGTGAAATGCAGGTCTTAACTGACAGTCTGTTGCCCTGATCTTCTCAGGGAGATAGTCAGGAATTTCTGATGCTTTAAATTCAAAACAGCATGGCAAAAACACTGTTTGAACTTATCTTAGGAATTTTATAATCACAAATTAATATTATTCAGAATTTTTCCTTTGTACCCACTGTCTTTTGATAAAACTTAAGTTGGAGATGTCAAACTACCAAAATAATCATTGTACACTTTGGTAAACATCTCAGAAAGGTCAGAAAAATTCAGTCTCTGGCTCTTACATAAATCCAAAAGCTACCAAAAGCTACCACTGGAAAGACAATCTTTTATTCTGATTTTCACTTGCTTTTCTGACTAGCAGTCTTTGATCCTTAGATGAAAAATTAAAGCTTTATAACCCTTCATGAGACAATAGAATAGCTGTCAGAACCTAGAAATTTAATCACCAGTGCATCACACCCAAGTAATGAAACATGCACAGTCAGTAAGGCTGTGGTTCAAAACAGAAAACAAACATTAGGAAGAAAAATAACAAGAAAATGTAAGAAGAAATCAGGTATCCACAAAGTTTCACATCATTAAGTAACAGTCATGATTTTTTTAAATTTTACAAGTTATAGGGAAAAATACAAATTGTTCCATAGAAATCTTTATAATTTTTTCCCCAGCTGTCAAGCTATCCCAATCTCAGCTGCAAAAATAGCAACATTCTCAGCATGGAAACAGTAGAAGCAAATTCCAATTTTAAAAGTTCCTGGAAATATTGAGTGCCCTTTTTTCCATCATAACATCTGAGGTAGCCTTTTCTTGCTGTATAGAGGCAACCTGAAAATTGTCTGAAGATGGCAAAGCTCTGCTGAACAAGGTCAGCTCCCACAAGAACTTCACTTGCCCTTGATTCTCACCCTCAACATGAGTCATGAACAGCAGTGGGCAGAGCTGTAACAACGTTGAATGCTTCCTGGATAAAATCCCTAGGTAATGACCCTTCCTAGGAGTGGGAATAAATTAATACTGCCTGGCTTTAATAAATGTGATGGAGAGCAGTGTAAGTATGGGCCAGGAGGCAAGCAGGAAGTGCTGCACTTCACTACCATGGGGTGTTTGTGCCTGTAGTGCTGCTGCTCAGCCCAGCCAGCTCTCAGGACCACACTGGCACAGCTTGGCTGCTCTTCCTACACCTTTGTGCCTACCCCCAGCAGCCTGCAGCAGGTGTCTCCTGTGAGCCACTTCTGCAGTGGTCCGTAAGTGGAGAGGGGAGAAGATACATCAGAAACCAATTGTTAGATGAGAAGACCTAGCTGCTACTTAGTACATTCATGGCTGTCCGGAATCACTGTCTATTTATTTAATTTTTTGTTTGTTTGTTTATTTTTAGTTTTTAAGAAGTCTGAGGTTTATTTTAGCAACACTTAAGAGACCTTCCCTTGTGATCAGAATGAAACCTCTCATTTTAAATATGGTTTCAGCATTTTATCTTGCTTACTTTTAACTCTGCTTGACCAAAGAGGACAGCTTGATGACTTCAAAAACCATTTTTCTCTGGATGAAACTGCAAAGAACCACCCTTAACTTTTTCTTTTATACCTAATTACATCTACCTCCCTTTCTCTAGCATTTCCTGCTTTGTGTTTTGTAAACACTGCAGTGTCCCCTGCAGGCACTGTGGAAGGTAACTTTGAATTTGGCCCAGGTTTGTTGGGGTAGTTGGACCAACCTACCTCCAGAGGTCCTTCCAAACTGAATTATCATATGACTTTAGATTTCTTACCTGCTGAAAAATCACTGTTGCATCAGTTTTGCTTCAGCAGTTATTATCTCACCAGGATGATTATCCTCTTGTTCTTAACCTTGCACTTGCTCATTGACACAAATTTTAGTCAACAAGGTTAACTTAGGAAAAATATGTCAGTGTTTTCTCTGCTAATCAGCAAATAAGATCACTATGACTTTCCCAGCTAATTAGGATCCTTATGAATATTAATATGCATTCAATAATTAATGTCAAGCAGTTGTGTCACACTGAAACTTTCCTGCTTGTATTTTTGCAGAGCTTTTTAAAGACCATGAGAAGGACTCTCCAGCTGAGTGACAGAGACAACAACACAGTTCCCACTATTTAATAGGCTTTTTATTATATTGTGAACAAAAACTGTGTAAGAAAAATATTAAATACAGAACAGGCCATAGGTAATTTCACAGATACATACTACACTCAGGCTGATGCTGGCAGAACCAATGAATTTTTATATCTGCCAGATTTACTACTAAAATTAGTATAATTTGCATGTTTAAGTATCCCCCCCTAAAGTCGTTGCTGGATAGTTCTAAGGAGCTAAAAGGAGCAGATCTTCTCTGCAGCTTAATATAAGGGTTTCATGAATAAAAAGGCTAAGGAGCAAAACAGAACGGGAGGGTTTTGAAGTTATCTATGAAGGATGATTATCTATTTACAAGATTTTATTAATCTTGTATCAATTTTGTAATCAAAAAAATGACAGCTTTACAGTATTAGCTGCTTTCAAACCATTTGCATTTGGGGTTCTGATTCTGCAGTTGCTGAGTTGTAATTGTCCTCTTAAGAAGAAAAATAGGATGATGGTCAACAGCCCCTTCAAAGGATAGCCAGGGTTTCACCTTTTATCTAAATGTCCAAGGCAATTGTTTGGATGCCCAGGTAAGGAGGTAAGGCACCCAGAATGTGGGAAAATAAAATTCAAGTGCCATTACGCTGGAAACGGTGTTAGTCCAGAGCTCCTTCCTCTTTGCTATCACTCTATCCATCTGCTGCAGGATATTCTGGGAAGTTCTGCTTTGTATGGCACACTCAAATATTCAGTAGGACAAGGACATATGTCATACAATATGGTCATTAAAGCATTCAAGTAGTGGGTGCTTTACACAGCTCTTCCAGGTATTTAATCATTCTATGGAATACACAGTTTAGAACTTCTCCCCTGAACAGCTGGATGACTATAGCACTTACCTAGACAATTCCAATGTTCTGAGATAAAAACTGGAGGTGTTTTAGATCCAGGTGAATGCCTCTCTTCTGAGCTATTATGGATAAAAAAAGCAGACACCTCCATCCATGACTGTATAGAAATACATATCAACATATACATTGTATCAAATCCTGCAGATGAAATAGGAGGGGCAAAAAAAAATTATCCCCTGAATCTGGGATTTCTGTCTAAATTCAAAGTATCTGGGTCCTGTAAAGATATAGATGTTAGTATCATCAGGTTATGGCAAAATCTAAGTAACTCTCGCTTATTTCTTCTTTAAAAAATGTATTTACTGATTTATTGCAACAAATACCACCTATATTTTGGTCAAAACCACCTAAAATGTCATAGAATCATTTGAATCCTTGTTTTGTAACTTCATTCTGTAATGCTTTAAAATTGTACAGATTTTAATACTAATAAGCCCAGAATACTCAGCAGTCCCTCTCAAAAGAGAAACTAGGAACCTCAAGGAAGAAGAATTCATGAATTAGGAAATACACGAAGGTAATTCTTGCACAACTCGGAAGTGCTGAAGTTTTCTTAAAAAACCTATGAACTAATATAGTTGAAGGATCCTTCTGAGTCTAGCTTCCAGGCAACTTAATTCCTTTCTCTTGTTAAACCAAGACATTCAAGGTGTGAAAAGCCCTAGTCTGAGTACTACCTTGCACAACTATGTCAAATCTGGGATCTAGAAGTACAACACTGAGTCAGATAATACATTTGCCTCTGATATCACATATCAGCATTGCAGCTCTGTAGTCATACTGTACCATTACTAAACTATTGTTTACTGCCTTGCAATTCTGTAAAAAAAAAAACCCAAACTTGTAAAAACACATATTAATTTTCCAAGAAACCTTAAGGTATGTCACAAACAATTAAAGACATTTCTTGGCTAGAGGATTTGGTACAGTATACAAACATACAGAGAGCAGAAAGAAGAGAGTGAAAACAAGAAACTCATCCCGTTAGCCAATTAGTATAGCATTGATAATTTACTCATTCCTACATTTTTCCTACTCATTTCCTACAATTTGAATTCCTGGGAAGTTTTGAGTGTAGCACAGTGATGTCTGGTGAATAGCTTTGGGAATAATATCGTAAGCACACCTTCTGCCAAATGGTATCAGCAGCAAGCGGGAGCTAAATTTAAATATCAAAGACATTTAAATTGACACACACATTGGCTGCTGGCCAGAGACCCAAGGAAAGCTGTGTTGTTGGGTTGGTTTTTTAATGAGTTCCTTTTTTGGATCTCAGGGAGCTTGGTAGCAAGCTGTCTGTCAGGATGTAGCACTATGGAGGCAGTGAGATGCGAAACCGATTTGTGGAAGATCAACAGTAGATAAGTATTTTAAAGGTAGTTGGATAGAGGTAATAATTACATACACATCAGCAGGAGAGGTCACCCAAGGACAGAAGGACTGAGGATGGGGGGGGAAGCAATACCTTTTGAGAAGGCTACACCTTGAGGTGGGAGAAAAAGCTTTCGGGAAAGATGCTTGAGGGAAAGTCTAGACTGAAACAAAAAGAGCATAGAGAAGTCCTTATGCCCAATGCTACAAGGTATCAAAGGACAGATATTTAATAGTGGTGTCAAGGGCAACAAATACATCGGAGAGGATGAGAATCATCCAAGATGTGCAGGCTTGCACCTTGGTTAGGAAGTAGGCTTTCAGTGATGGTACAAGGAGGATGTCTGCGAAGAGGAGCCATCAGGAACAGACTGAAAGTGGTCTAAGACTCAGATCACAGCTATTTATTTCCTTATTGCCACCACTGTCACTTTGTTCATCTACTTTGCCTTTTGTAACAGTTGTAAACATCAAGAGCTGTAGAAACAAGTGTTCTGTTTCTATTAATTTGGACAGCACCAAAGTCAGATGTGCAGAGATGCACAATGGGCCAGGAAGATTTGATTTCCCAGGAAACAATAAATCAACAGGGTAACTGAAGGATTAATGCACTGAACAGAGGAATATGGAAGAAATGGCAGAGGCAGCAAAACAAGAATGGAAATAACAAAAGCTTTATTAATTATCGTATTACATTGTGGTTAGTGGATCCAATTAACATTTGTTACCTTTGCTGTGTGTGTTTACGAAACCTGCAACTAGTACAGAAAGTTGCACATTAATTTAAAATAAATCAAGAAACACAGATAATATTGTCTATTGCTAAAGTCAAAGTTGTCACTTAGTAGCTTATCTTGATAAGGCCTTGCTGAAATGGAGTGGCATCTTCTCCACAGACATCAAGCTGAAGAAACCTCTCAGGAGCCACTTCCTTAAGCAGACCTTCTGCTGCCTTATTTTATTTAGTTTGCATATAATTTTCTAAGCACTTCTTAATTTATTAACATATTTTTAAGTACATTAGGGTATAGCTAATACTGGCTATGCAAATTTGGTAAATCAAAGTACAACCCACAGCTCATCTGCAATACATTTTGAATTTGCATTGTGTTTTTCAGGCCATCCTTTCCCTGCTTGCATTCTGCAAAGCAAAATTCACCTGTAGGGAAGGACAGAGGGTGAAAAGATTTCCAGGGACTCCTTCTGTACCTTTCAACAAGGTGCAGTAGATCTTATTTCCAAGTCTCTCCTTCCTTGGGACCAGCATTTCAAGAAACCCCAGCAAGTATCAAACTGTGCAGACAGGAATGGTCAGACAAGGGTCCCTACCAAGGTCTCAGAGACCTTGAGCTTCACCTGGCTTAATTCTCAGTACTCTCTGCTGCAAAATGGGTATAATTATACCCATCTTCCATGCAAAACTGTTATGTTTCCATTAGCTAAGATGTGCTAAATGTGTGGAAGAAACTTGGCTCATGTAAAATGATTAAAAGAGAGCACAAAGGCAGTAGAAGTTCTCAACAGGAGTGTTCAGAACGAGGAGCTATGCTCAGATTAAATAGGTGATATTTGTTTAAAAGGATATCGGTGCTATGAAATACTGACACCCCATCTTCTCCTTATGCCTTACAGGAGCTTGTGCAGAACATTCAGGATGCAGGGATGAGCCAGCAGGTGGCTGTAGATGGCAGCGGCTGCCTGGAATGGGGCAGGTCCCAGGATGCCAGAGGAAACCCGGGGTGGGCTCACCAGGTACCTTTACAAGCAGTTTTTCGGCAGTGTCCGGTCCTTAGTTATTCATGCCCCAAATAGGCTCAGCCAAAATCAATTTCCCCCGTGTTTTGAAGTCAAACCATTCACACTAGGGAATTTCTGCTTCAGAAGTTCCTAGTACTGAATAAATGGTTGCTTTGTACTACATAAAAAAAGTAGTGGAAAATCATAAATATATTTATCAAAGCATTTCCCAAATCAACAAGCCAGTATACCTCAATTCTGAACTCACCCGAACACGTTCACTTACACCACTCCTTGATACTTTAATTTTGTCAGGCTCTTTATCAGAAATTTGGATCCTGCAGCCTATCAACTACACTCATCTCATTCATTATGGCAAGTGGGACTTCAAGGAGAAGGGAAGTGGCTTGCAAAATATTCTCTCTAGTCTCAGCAAGAGGGTATAAAAAGGCAGGAATATTTCAGATTTTTATTGGAAAGAGATTGGGAAAGATTTTGTATTTGTCTTCCTGCTGGACTCCCATATTATGCAATTTCAAAACACAGTGCTTTTGGGGGGATCTGTCTGTCAGAACGTTCCCATGTCAAAGGATGAAGAAATCACCAGGGCCGGTGGAGGCATTCGAGAAGGGAACAGTCTGGAGCCTATGGTAGCTTCACAAACCAGCTCTAAACCAAGAGAATTACACAAGCATTGCACAAGGGAGGCTTCACTGGAAGTGTTGCCTCTGGCTCGCATTCCTTTTAAGCTGTTATAAAATTTTAAATATAATTAATAAATAACCAGGCCTCTCAAGCAGAGATGAGTCCAAAGCTCTGCCCCCTGCGTGAACCGAGGTTGTTATTTCAGCTCTGGATACGCGAGTCCAGCGCTGCTCCCGGCTGCGGGGCCGCCTGCTGAGGTCAGCCAGACTGGCCCGGCTGCATCGCCGCTGCCAAGGAAACAAACCCGGCGGCTTCAAAAGGTGGGGCAGGCTAAATCACAGCCCTCCTTTCAGGGCAGGATGGAGGCAGGTCCTTCAAGCCGCCGTTCGGATGGAAGGCGAGGAAGGTTATCGGGGGGTTTCCTGCTCCTCCTCCCCTTCCCGTGCAGTATCAGCAGTGGCCTGAGCATCTCCGCTCACAGGGCTGGGAGCTCAGGACTGCGTCTGCTGCCTTCATTGCGGTGCTCCTTCAGGCAGGAGGGGCAGGGTGCAGGAGAGGGCAAGGAGTCGCTGGATTGAAGAAAGAAATCTCTGCCTTTTAGCTGCCTGACGGGAAGGAATCTTCACCTCTCCCACCGTGTCCTCACCGCAATTTTCTAAGGGAAAACTCTGACAGTAGTCCTGTCCCTCTTTCTTTTGTTTATCAGCCTTTGCAGAGCTATTGATTAGATCTGGAATTAAAACATTCTCAAATTCTTGAAGTATGTAAAGACAAGTTTTTAGACCTTGATGTTACACTTCATTATTTTTATCCACTCACAGTAATTTCTAAACCATTACAAATCTGTTCTCTGAGACACCAGTTGCAATTAATGTATTGGTATCACCTGTGTTATGGGAAGGGCCTTTGTGCCACAGCCACTGCTGGGAAACATTAATATCAAATTTAGGAACTACTTTTCTAATATAACAGCTGTTTAATGGGAGTGTCTGGGCTAAAGAAGTAAAAGAGGTATGACTAGACAAACACATGAGAGTCAATGTAGACTATTGCTAATCAGAAATACTAATAATTACACTTCATTGATTTCAGCTGGGGTTTCAATGGAGTTTTTATGTTTCTAAAAATCTGATCACTTTTATCTAAGGGTATAAAAAAATTAGTGCAGCTTCTGACAGCTTTGAAAATGTTAGCTGTTGTTGCTGGTCTTGATTTCTAGAGCTGAGAAAATCTCTATGCATGTCAAATTCCACACAGAAGTTTAAAAATTGAATACCATCATCTCATGCTTTATACTGTAGTATTTTTCCTAGTAGGTGCAAATTCAATGCATGAAACAAAATAAGCACTGAGTACCAAATACTCAGCAGCCAGATGCTTGTAGGTAGAGATTAAGAACAGGAATATTACTGCAGCTTTATAAAATGTTCAGCTACTGTGAAGCAGTAATTAATATCAGCTCTTGTTTAGACTTTTAAATTAATGATGCATGACAAATTGCAGCTCAAAATTGACCTAAAGAGGGCATTAAAATTCACCATAAAATATTTTCCAGGGTTGTCACAGAAGATAAAGCCCAGAGTACATTAGATGGCTAATTTGTCCTCTGGTTGATGATCCACGATTTCAAGACTAACTCTTGTAGCAATATATTATTACAATAAATCAATTTAATATTTTACCATGTGTAAAATGGTGAAAAACACCTTATAATCTGCTAAGGACTTACTCACAAACTCTGGCTTTGAGTTTGGACACATGAGTATACTAAAAGAATCCATGCATTTTCAGATTTTTTCTAAGAATAAAATACAGTAAAAGTAAAGAGTATTACATAAAGAGGAGTCGGGATCAACAAGCAGGTTTATGCCAAGGATGATGGTATATTCAGGTAATGCATTTACATATAAGACAATAGGCTGGTTGGTTGCTGCAGATTTCCCTTCTCTTCAAGTGTCATTTGTGACTCATATCCTGGGACATACAAGGAGAACTGAGACAGAGGCTGGAAAAGGGACAAAGACAGAAAGCTGGTTTAGGAGCTTCATGTACTTCTTGCAATTTTAAAAGTATTGTTTTATCAAAAATAGAGCACTTAAAAAAAATTTGCTGTGTATCTATGTCCTATGGATGATATGCAATTGCCTTCTCTGTTATTCTCTCTATTTAATAAGCAGCTCTGTGAAGTTTGGATGACTCCAGGTTTTGTAACATGGTTGATAATCCCTATTGCATTATTGTGCCCAGGAAAAATGAAAAGATTCAGGAAGGAAGGAAGGAAGGACACAATGTACTTTAGGGGAGACAGGAAATGGTTGACCCTTTCTCCATGTGTGTTAGCAAGTCCTTGCTGTATTACCCTGAGAACACTTAAGCTACAAGACAAGCTGTATGATCTCTGGGAGATTTCTCCTAGCCATATTTCCAAAAGTGGTAGTTGTCATAGGAGGAAAAGGATGTTATAGGTGTTCACTGAGCACAACGGGATGAGGCCCTTCAGGCAATTTGGGTAGGGGATGACCTGGCTGTGGAGCTTGACTGGTGCTTCTGAGCAGGCCTAAAAGCAGACTTGTAGGTTGCTGGAAAAATTTATGCGGGAAAGTTTAGATCTCTACAGACATCATGTAATGCTATGTGAAATTTTTGAGATTTGCATATTTTAAAGTGAATACCTAAACACCACCGAAGCTTAACCTCAGTCATTCATGGCCCTTCACAGATCCAACCCAGTGGGCTCAGAGAGTTATAGAGGAAAGATCATAAACCAAGTAAATTTCAACATTTGTAATAAAAAGATACTGTGTATGTCAAAGTATGTCAAGAAACTCAATCTTTCCAATTCTGGATCAGTTCCCTCACATTATCACAACTGATTTTATTTGGGCTTACAAAAGGCAGGAGACTAAAGTGGACTTTTATACATTTTCATCTACCAAACTATCAGCTTCTGTTTAAAATATCCATTATAGAGAAAGGAGGAAGAGATTTTCTTAGAGAGATGGAAAATAAATAAAACTAATTCTTCCAATACTTCCTAAAAATTATTTGTATAGAAGAAGACAAGATATATATTTTGTGCTTCTAAAAAACAGCAAAACATAATCCTGATAATTATTTTTAAGGGGTTATACGCTGAAAAGTGACTGTAAAAAATTTAAGGTATAGTTCTTTTTTTTTTTCCACGTATTATTTGAACATCATAAAACACTGTTCTCCCATGTGTTCTGGATGTCTGACCTGGTGATATGGAGGGTGTTGCATTTCAGTGCACAAATTCCCATTACAGTATTGTAATAATTTGAAAGAGCACTTAAGGTGGTTTTGGCTGGGATAGAGTTAATCTTCTTCATAGTAGCTGCATGGGGCTGTGTTTTGGATTTGTGCTGGAAACAGTGTGGTTTCATTACTCCTGAGCAGGGCTTACACAGAGCCAAGGCCTTTTCTGCTCCTCACCCCACCAGCAAGGAGCTGGGGGTGCACAAGGAACTGGGAGGGGACACAGCCAGGACAGCTGACCCCAGCTGACCCAAGGGACATCCCACACCATATGGTGTCATGCTCAGCTCATCAAGCTGGGAAAGAAGGAGGAAGGGAGTACATTCCAAGTGATGGCATTTGTTTTCCAAAGTCTCTGTTATGTGTGATGGAGCCCTGCTTTCCTGGGGGTGGCTGAACACCTGCTTGCCCATGGGAAGTGGTGAATGAATTCCTTGTTTTGCTTTGCTTGTGTACACAGCTTTTGCTTTTCCTATTAAACTGTCTCTATCTCAGCCTACAAGTTTTCTCACTTTTACCATTTCAATTCTCTCCCCCGTCCCACCAGAGGGGTGTGAGTGGCTGTGTAGGGTTGAGTTGCCAGCTGGGGTTAAATTACAATAATGGTTCACAAAGACTGTTTTTCTCTTGGTCTTTTTGCATACATCTTTATAACGTGTATCTTAAAATAACACAACAGCAGTCTGCAGGGAAACGAGCCTGAGCATGGAATAGACAGGCAAGGACTTTCTTCCCACTGCTCCTACTGTCCTCTTGGCTGGCAGAATTTGTCCCTCATTCACTCTGCCAGCCTCCCAGTATGTTTTCCAGTAGTATTGATTTCTCTTTAAGTATGCTTTACACCCTGAACCTACCAGCTAAAAACACTTCATAAGAGTAAGATCTTATCACTTGATGACTTGTGATATCATTCATGTGTTTTAACTTTGGTGTCTATCCAAGCAGGTGTTTTATCTTTCTTATGAACAGCTTTCATGATTAGAATTCATGCCCTGTTTTCATGTCAGTAATAATAAAAAAAAGCCCCTTCTTCTACTTAATAGCTGAATACTCTTCACTGGAGAGTGAATATTATAGATACCATTACCAAACCAAAGAATTTTTTTTCCTTTTAAATCATCACAGGCATCAACACTGAGTTGTACTACAAGTATTCTATCTGCTCAGACATAGAAATGTATTGAATGACAAAATCTTTATCACAACCATAAAAAAATCAAAATAATTAAATAGGACACGAAGCAATTTGTCCACCTTATGTTATACCTGGTGTCAGGAAAGCAGATGATGTAACCTCAGGCATTTTCACTCACACCTTCATTGTTCATCACTACTAAACACAGAAGACTGGCTTTAATAAACCAAGAAGCTGATCTAACACTGCAGCACCTAATGTCACTGGCTAATTAGAAACACTTGAAATTGACTCTTTCTGAGGTCCAGCAACAGCTGGTACATTCAAATTGGCAGAAGCAGATCTGGTGTATTAACTGCTATAACTGAGAACTGTCAACCCCCCCATAGAAAAATGAGTCTTTAGGTGTTAGTTCTTTCTGAACTGGTGCAGTATGGTGCTGTTTTAGGGGAGCCTCTAAGTGTTACTGGGAATAGTGAAAAAAAGCAATTTATGCAGAAAACAACCATAGCTGCCCTAATGAGGCTTCACTGCTTAGAAGGGTATGTTTTGCTTGGCTAATCAGTTTTCCTTCTGCCTTGTACTTAGGTTGGGGCAAATTGTCAGCCTGCCCTTTGTACAAGAGTGCCTTTAACAAAAACTAAGAAAAAAATATTTTTTCATTCCTTCCACCCTCCTTCAGTGTTTGTTCTGCCTGTGCTGTGTTACTGTGTAATCTTGCCTACTGCTGGTTATTTGGGTAATGTAGACATTTACAGTTTGCCATTACAGAAATATAAGATTAGATATTGTAAAGACTTAGCTTTTCTTATATTATCCAATACTGATTTGTATTTGATAGCCTTATTGCTCTCCATTCCTGTTAGTCTTTGATGAGGTCTGGTAGCAGTGCTGGCTTACATAACCTACCTGAAACTTCTTGCCTTTGCATTGAGAATTGCCTGTTTGTTGACAGAAGAATTAGGCCTGTGTAGCTTCTCTTCTCTTAGAACTGAAAGAAACAGCACAAGAAGATGTGAGATTTCTAAATCATTAGAATTCACTCAAAGGCCAATTTTAATTTTATTTTGGCCTGAGTTTGGCTTGGGTTATTACTTCTGTTGTTTGTACTAGCCCAAAACACTGACTACTCCTGTGGTACCCTGTCTCTGTCAATGAAAAGGCAAAAAAAATTACTAGCATAACTGTGCTTTAACATATTAAGTAATTTACCTCAAAACATATTTTAAAAAAATTTACATCTATCTTAAAATGCAGCTGGTTTAACTATTAAGATATATTTGATTCACAGTGAAAAACTGTGTGAAGAGTATAATTATGTGTTCATCCTTAACCCAGATCTTAACTCTAAGGGAAAAAAGATTCTTATATAAGAAATAGAGGAACAAAAAAGACTATTGGGTCTATTCTATTAAAGCTCACTACATTCAGAAAACATTTCCCTGCGGCCAGAATCTAATTGCTTTCTGAATAACCATTATGTATTTGCCTTTGCCCACTGGGCCATTCCAAACGTGACATTCCTTAGAGGGGAAAAATGACATCCAGCTGTTGTGTTTGAATTTCTTTTGTGCTAGCAAATACCAATATTTCATCCAAGAAGCTGTATTAGGAAAAAATTAGTTACAAATGCAGTAATTCTGATGATAAGTGCTAAAATCAGTATTTATCACGCTCCTTTGTTTATTACCTGTCTTGTGTTATGATACAGGTTCTCATGGCATCACTCTGTGCCATGTGTTCCATATGATGCTTGCTTTGCTTAGTGCTAAGGAGGGGTGATGTCTGCTGAATGATTTGCTTCAACAGTTTCACTGTGTGGCTTCAGTTCTATTTAATACTACACCCAAGTCACAAATGTTAATTTCCTCACAGGCTCCTCTGTGGTTCTTGGAACTACCATCAATATTGAATTCATTTTCATACCTTTCTGGAGATGAATGTAATTCCTTGTTTTACTAAGGCAGAGCTGAAGCCCGGTTAAGCAAATATCAAAGATACCCTGTTGTTTTGGATTTCCATTTTTGAGGTCATGAGAATACTAAGTGCATTTGGAATATTTTACATGTGCTCTAGATACGAACATATTATTACCACAGAGAGAAAACACAGATGAGCTGAAAAGCAGTAAATTGTCCATCCAGTACAGCCCCATCACAACTGCTTTTCTTTACGTAGTCCCATTCTTTTGGAACCCTTCCATCCACTGTACTAGTCACCTAAATACTATTTTCCTTGACTGTCAAGGTCAAGTCATACCACTGGTGTTCTGCTCTTCTTTCTGCTCAGTCTCCTCTAATTCAACATCACAGGATATGTCTGAAGTAATTGCCAGGAAAAACTACGCTACTAACAGCGTGGGAAAGGAAAGTATCCCAGTATTAAGGCTGTAGTTGTGGCAGTCTTTGAAGATCCTGACTTTTTCATGGTTGCTAGTGTCATTTGTATGGGAGGCATGAGAGGGACATATAGTTCCAGCAGAAATAGCAAATAAAAAGTGAAGAGGTGACTGGTGGATGAGTCCAACCAGGAGTGGGACTGGAAGAAAGCAATGTTTGGTTTTATTTGGGTTTATACTAATGAAACAGCAATGGAGGAGCACAAACAGGCAGGCAATAGCAGCAGTCCCAAATGTAAGCAGATATGGCTAAGCCATCAGTAACTGTGATGACACCTGGGAGCCACACATGGATTTTCAGCAGTTCCTGTGTAACTCCTGTTCCACAGCACCTCGGGCCAGCATAGCCTTGCTGTGGGATCAAGCAAGTCTTCAGCTGCCAAGGTTGATGTCAGCAGATCATCCTGAGGCCAGCTGGATACCTAAGACAGGTTTTACTGGAAAGGAAGGAATGACATCCTTTGAATCACCGATTTCTTTTCCTGGCAAAATCTGTTGGGAGTTCGCCATCCGTCATCTCTCTGTAGGATCCTCATACTCTTGATGGAGACAATTCCCCAGGAGATACCTGAACTGGAAGAGAGGCTGTGGGATAGCTGGAGATTTCTTAAAGGAAAGTTGATCTGTATGTTAAGCTTGATTGGTATTTTCCATGAATCTTGTGGTCTGGGACCTGTGAGATGAGGGGTTGTCTTAGCATTTCTAGTCCTGAATATCTGAGCACTGTATGCACTGACAGCTGCTGAGATCAGTTGGTTTTCATCTCCATGTACCTCCTAAGGCTGTGGTTCCCCACTTGAAAGCAGAACCTGTGTCCTATTGGATGAAATTAGTGTGTGAGCTGCAAGTGTGCTTTTGTTCAGCTCACAAAGACTCCTGAGAAGAGGTTTGTATTGGTTCTGGCCAGCTACAGGAGAACAGACAGCACACAACGCAGCTACAATTCAGCAATACAATTCTGGTTACCCTGCCTAACCTACAAAAATGGCTTTAGTAAAAAAGAGCTAGCAAATGTAATGAAGGTATTAATTGAACCAGTCCTTGTGTGCATGATGTGTGAGATGCAGTACAAGAACTTCGAACACAGACTTTAGCATCTCATTAAATTGTTGTCTGGGTTGGACTAGAGCAGTCCCACTGATCTAATCTGAGAAGTAAAGGTAAATAAAGGCCTACATTTTATGACAGAAGTTAGTGACCTCTTTTTCTTTCTCTTTAAACATATATTTCTTTATAATGTAGAGGATTTTTTCATCTGAAATATAGTCAGCTACAAAAATAATGTATGTAAAAATGTCAGCAGGAGATTGACCTTTTTGAAACTTCTAAATAGCCATTCTAACTTGTAATCTATTTTTTTTCTGAAAATACAGGTCTAAGTTTAAATGCTGGCTGCAGGCAAAATGTTTGAATTGTTCAACTGTCTAAAAATATACTTAAAAGCTGCATATGAGGAGACAAGATGCTGATGTAGAAGCAAAGGAAAAGACAGTAAGTCAGAGCCTTCAGGAAGCTGTAGCACAAAGACTCCACAGAAGTTCCTTTCAAATCATCCCTCATCTGCCTGCTCATAGTGCAGATATTCATGTGGAAGGAGCATGCTGAAATCTTCCATGGAAGTTACATGAAAAGAAGTAATACAAAAATAATTTTTTTGACCAGGAGGCCTAGAGGCAAGGAAGAACAGAAAGATACAAAATATTAGAATTAAAGAAGGTAATTTGCTTCAGACAATTTTTCTAGTAAGCAACCAGGCACAAAAAAAAGTAATGCTGTTTGACATAGCCTCTAAACACAGAAGACCTTGCAAGCTCCTTATATTTTTTCCTTGCTAACATGACATAGCAAGGCTTTTTTCTTGGGCACAGGGTCTACCAGATCAGGAACTGAGGAGTATAAAAGCAGAAGATTTCAACAGTGACCAAAGGAGCAAGGCTGATGAAATGGGCTCTTGGATTTTATTCTCTGAGGCAAAGAAAATTTTGCAAGGCAGATCACCTGATTCCTTGCTCCATGTAATCTCTTTTCATTCAGTCACCGGAGGTTGGAGATAGTATGTTTCTTTACAAACAGCTTTGAAAGATTTCTGATCTGCCTTTAATTGGGTTACCATCCTGTCTTTCCCTGCTGTTCTCTGTGAAATGCTGCTTTGTGACATACATTTCCTCTTCCTTTTTGTACAAAAGCAAAAGATGAAGATCAAGTTATTTCTGAATAACAATGTCTAGACACTATTGCTGGACTCCATCCAAAAATGTTTAAACAGGTCATAGCTTAAGCTGGTGTAAACTGGCACAGCTGCACTGGCTTTGTTCTAGTTATCCTGACTAAGGCAGGTGGGGATGCAGCAGATGTTAACCATGCCCTTCTTGTTCCCCGTGCTCTGACAAAGATTTTTCTGAGCTTTACTCAGGCTTATTCATTTTTGGGTACTCTGAGTGATGGTTTAATGTTAGAAATTATGAATGGGATTTAAGTGCATGACCCAGTGTCTAGACTATTGCTGGCACTTAATCTTCTGCCTTCCACGTAGGCATTGCTTTTGTACATTGTTTAATGTTTTACTGCTGTTCCTGCCTGTTTGTTGGACTGTGTGCCCATTTGTGTGTGCAGCTTAAGGAATGCACAGAGGGGTGGCTGAGGATTGCAGAGCAATTGCTCTAAGTGCATATATTACTTCTTTGTGTCTTTCTTCCTTCCCTCACCATCCTCAACCTTTGGTTGACAACAGCTTCAACAAGTAATTATGAATCATCCAATCTGGGAAGAAATACTTCAATTGCTTTTCATAATCACCTCCCTGTCATCACTAACTACAGAAAAACAAAATACTGTCAACACTGACCTCCACACTCTTGTAAACAATTTGGTCTTGCTATTTGCCTGCTGTTGAAACAATGAGGTAGACAATGGCCTGTAGAGAGATGGGCCCAACCCCTCTGCCCAGAGTTTTACAATGACTCATCTCAATACATGTTCATTGCTGGCATCATTCAGGTCTCAGCACGCTATGCTTCATGACAATCGTACTAACTCAACTTCAATCAGAGGAAGAAATCCTTTCCTTGTTAGCTTTGGAAAGATCTGGGTTCTGTTTCAATGCACTTCATATTAAAACAAAAAAAATATAGAGAAGCGAGACAAAATTGTTGCTGACACAGAGCGGGAAATGAGTGTGTTATCTCACCTAGAGGCACTTTGTTCAGAAAGACTCAAAATGCAAATTTCGTAATCTTGATTGTGTTCCAGGGGATGGCCCTGGTTAAGCAAATGAGTATGTTTTAACTTTGCAAACTGCTGAAAATGCAGGAAATAGAGAAAACAGCGTGAGCCAGCAGTTGCCTTGTTGCATGGGGTACGAAGGAGGAAAGGCCCCCCGTGGCCTCACTGCTTGGGAGCTGGAAGCGGAACGCAGCACGTTGGCAGGTGCAGACTGCAGGGGTCACAGAAGTGGCTGTGCTGTCCTGGTGGCAGGGGGTTGCTGCTGCTGGTCAGCACAGGTGTGAGGCACAGAAGGAGACAGCCATGTTACCATTGTCTGGGCAGTTTTAGTTTTGCAGGTTTCTCTTTCATATTAATGTCTAATTTAGCAAAACAGCTGAGGGCCAAGGCACCCCCTGAAAGGCTTGCTTCTATATTAATGGATTTCAGGGGTTTGCCACTTGATTACATAACTTTTAATGGAGGGAGAAATATTCTTTAGAGACGCAAGGATCATTAGACAGGTTGAGTTCTGCTCACAGGCAAGCCTTGTGTAGGCAGGGAAATGATAGATCCCTCTCTGTGCTTCCTTATAGTCTAATAGATAATGTAATGGAACTTAAGGGTATTTTTTTTTAATTGTCTATAAATGATAATGCCTGGGAAGAGGCATCTGAGACATGGTCTGTAGTTAAACTGCTGATACTTTTATAGCAAGATATAAAAAAAGATGTCTAGTCTACTCTGCTCCACATCAACCACCTCAACTGCCAGATCACCCTCCTCTTGTCAAAGCACAAACTTTTACAATGTATTTGCTCTCATTCGATTTGTCTTTTCTCCCTCTGCTGTATCTCAGGAGGCCTCACTCTTCACTGGTGCCACCACAGTGTGTATAGGAGACCAGAACCTGCACCTCTCTGTTCATCACCATACTTGAACTTCACACCCCTACTGCAGTGGGGCCTGTCCTGTCTTGCTGCTGCCAGACTCCTCACCCGG
Source organism: Cyanistes caeruleus (assembly GCF_971803275.1). Lineage (NCBI taxonomy): Eukaryota > Metazoa > Chordata > Aves > Passeriformes > Paridae > Cyanistes > Cyanistes caeruleus. Next base: position 11,950,652 of record NC_141701.1, read on the forward strand.
CCTTTGTTCCAGTCCTCCCCTTCCCTGTCTCAGAGCTTCCTTCTCCTGTCACACATACCCCCACTCAGGTGTGCTGAATGCCTCAGTCCCCATTTTATAGTCAGGAGGTTGAGGCATGGGTTTCTTCAGGCCTTTCCTGCCTCACAAAGGGGACAGGAAAAAATGATTGCACGGGACTTCCTGGTGACATGGGAGGTGGAGGAAGAAATGCCTGGACCTTCTCCAGCAGGCAGAAGCCCTCTGCATCCTGGCTTTCAGGGGAGGGCAACTTGTGGGGCTCCAGTTCAGTGGCTGCTGCATTTCCCTTTGAGCCCAGCAGCTTGCAGATGGACAGGGAGGAAATGAACCAAAACTTTGAATTCTCTGCTTCTGTTGCAGTCTCTAATTTTTTTTTCATGGTACAGGTCACTTCTACCTACAGAGCACCCCCATATCTCTTTGCATGAAAGGACCAGGGAGGGCTTTGCTGTAGCTGAGATAAAAAAATCAAGAATTTGAGGGCATGTTTGGCATAATTCAAGCAATGGCTCTGGCTAAAAATTTTACAGAGCAACTTCACTTCTTGTAAGTTGTTCATGAGTAGACTACATTTTTATGCACTTGGTTTCTTGGTTGTTTTTGGGCAGTTGGGGTTGTTTTGGTTTTTTTACATTTTGGTTTGTGTATTTTCTGCCAAATGTCTCCTTGATGTTTGTGAAAGATTGATTACAAACATTTAGCAGCTAACATTTGAGCTGCTTCTACTGAATATATAGAGATACATGAGATTTAAATTTCACCTAGTCATGGTTTGAGACACTTAATTTGACTCTTTATTAAGGCTGATCATATGGCCTAAGCAGTTTAAGAAAACCTTAAAATCAATTGATGGTTGAAAATAGAGGCATTAAGTTGCCTGGGAGCCTAGGTCAATGCTCCTGTTTAATTCCCAGAGGTATTGATCAAAAGCCAAATACATTCAAATCTATGAACCTGGGCAGCAATGAGATCTAGAGAGAGGAGGAAGATTCTCCCCTTTAGCCTAATGGCAACCTGAGAGGGTATGAGACCATTGTTTCCACTTCCTCAAAGAGTATCTTAATTATCCCCGTGTATATTCAGAGAACAATGTTTTTTGGTGTCTGCTTTGGCAGGATGTTGTCTTTTGGTTTTGTAGTGCCCTGCAATATATGCAGGAAACTTTTTGTGCATGTTCCTGACAAACAAATCCATGACCAAGAATATTCTTAGCAAGTAAGTTGCAGTTATTTGTACTCTTCGTGCAGCCTGGCATGATGGGGTGCGGGGCTGTAATCAATACTTCAAGTCAATATACCACTGGGTGTGTACCAGTGATCTATCTTCTCATCATCCTGCAACAGGAATTGCTGGTACTGCGCTGACGTGCTGTGTCTGTTGAAGAAAGAGAGAGCTGGGTCAGGGAAATATTTCTGTTGGATGTTAAATGAAATTATATAAGAATTTTATAGCCAGGTCTTTAAAGTATAGCCAAAAAAAAAATAAAGCTGATAATTTGAACTATAGTCACAGTATTACCATAAGTTTTATATAGAATTTTATATGATAGGTTCAAAGTGTAATTGTTTTTGCTTCAGTTTCTTAAGTTTCATTTCTCCCTGTACTGTCTCAGCAAATTAATTGCCTCAACACTCTTCTCCCAGTGACAGGAAACATGGTTTTATAGGCACTCTCCTTCAGTTACTAAGAGCCAAGGGTATGAGGCAGTGGTATTTAGTAGGTTTTTAGAAAGGTGACTAACAAGGCATTGCCATGGAAATCAGTGGGATTTAACCAACTGGAAAGTCTCTCCCCAAGACCCATCTACCTCTGCAGTGATCTCAATGCTTTGTAAAACTTGGCCAGTCACCTCTGCTCAGGGCTGTCATATCGTTCTGTAAGGGTATTTCAGTTTGGGCACAGGGCAAGTTTCTGGCCACATCAGAAAAGCACTGCAGTGAGAGGGAGCTGCACTGGATTATGTTATTTCCAAGCTTCCAGTTAGGAAGCACAGGCAGGATGAAAGGCACTGAAGCCTCTCCCTGGTGCTGGCTCTCTGATTGTAATGATAAGGTTTCAGATTGCAAGGGAAGTGGGATGGTTTCACAGGGGGAAACTGCCGTGCTTAAGGTGCCTCCAAGCCCTCTGCTCTCTGCAAGTTTGGGACCTCCTACAGTAGGAAGACAATGATCACATTCCCTCCAACGTTAGCCATCGCAGTGAGCAGCACATGGGAGTAGAAGGTGTAGTTTTGGCTGGTGTCCTTCAGCTAGTCCCTCTAGGAGACCTCCCACTGCAGCAGGCAAAGGCTGGAAACAACCCATTAGCCTCTTGCTAATGCTGGAGTGCAAATTCCTTTTGCCCTGACCCAGGATAAACACACCTGCATTCCCTTACTGCCTTAGCATTTTATTTTGCCCTAGTGAATAACAGCAAAACAGAAGAGAGAGCTTTGTAGTTCAGGAAGCTGACAGTTATTAAAAGTAAATTTTACAAGATGGAAAGATGGAGGAAGGGGAATTCTGACAAATCCCTGATATGTGTGGAATGTTTGCTTTTTTTTACATGGGAATAAAGCAGAGTTCAGAGTTTCTTCAATTACATTTTGGGAGTTTTGTTATTTGAAAATAATTGTTTGTAGTTGCTTTATTTTTCCTGAGCCAGGGCAACTTTGATTGATGTAACTGGAACAAACAGGATTGCATAAGTCTGCAGAGGTTTCCTGGTATGCTGGCCAGGCTTTGTAGTGATTTTTATCATAGCTGTGAAGTTCTCACCTGACATCTGTACTAGCACATCATGTCATTTGCAGTAATGCTAACATAAGGCATTCCCACAGAACGGTCTCCAGCATGTCACTGTGGAGGGACGGGATGCAGATGCTGCAGGTTTCTGCTGGACATGGACACAGCAGCAATAAAAACAACATCCCTGTTTTGGCAAAAGAAACCACAAAGGCCAGGTCAGCTTTGCATCTACTAAAAATGGTCCAATGTGCTGACAGTTTTTTATATCACTTTTGTATTTAATTCTACAAGTCATGTAATCTGGAAGAGCATGGGCAGGTGCAAGTGAATGAAATGACAGCTCTGGGGGATTTTCCTAATTTATATTTATTAATATTACCTACCATTTGTATATATAACTAATTCAAGAATTTCTGGTTTTATAGTCAATGCCTTTTGGATGGTTCTGGGATTTCATATCTAAAGAGCTCTTTGAAGGACAAAATGCAGTATTCTACTGGATAAGATAAGGTTATTACCAGAAATGTAATAATAAATGCATGTGATAATAAATGTAATAAATGCATGTGAGAGAAAAACAGGTTTATAGAAACACAAAATAAACTAACACCTTGAATGCTGACAGTAAGAAGAGAAAGGACATTTGTGCTTCAGATATCCTGAGACTGTGGTGGCATTAATTCATTACAAACAATTGAGAGCTGCAGAAAATCACCTGAGGACAGTCTGTGATGACCAAAATCTCCTGACATTGATGCTGGAGTGATTCCCCTGCAGGTAATATAAAAGTCCTTTGGAACACCAGCTTATAAATCTACAAGACAGATTTACAAAACCTAGAAGGCTGTTTTTCATCATCCATCTGACATACTCTTATTTCTGACTGCACTGATATTTAGTACTGGTCACACAGTAATGGAGAGGGGTGAGCCCACATGGTTATGCAGGACTGCCCCTATGCAACCTCACTTCATCCCATGCCCTACTGGCCTGAGGGAGGCATCCAGCCACCACAGTGATGTCCAGGTCATCTGCAGGGTAGAACTGACAGCAGATATTTCTCAAGAACGGTTGAGCTTTTAGACAGGTGGGAAAGTAGCTTTGGGGTTTAGGTAAACTTTTCAAAAGCAGCAAAAGCCAGACAAAAAAGGGTTCTTAAATGTTCTTTGGTCCTGCTGATGTGTCTCATAAGGCCATATTAGGACAGCTAAGGACTCCAAAAACCCAGCACTTTGGAGTCTTTGTTCCATTTCTTGTTTGTGAAACTCAAGCTCCTGGCGCAGAGTCCCAAAAGTATTTGGGCATGTTGAATCCTACAGATTCCTGTGATCAGGTAACTCGGCTGCAGCTGCCTCGGGGACTTGAGCTCAAGGGCTTCCTATCACTTCTGAGAAGAAGATTTGCACTTTTAAGAATTTTATCCATTATTTATGGAAACAAAGAACCCTTTCAAAAGAGGAGCTTCTAACTCCACAGCATGAGGCCAGCTGTGCCATCATTCCCTGGGGTGAGGGCTGTTCTTGCTTCGCTGGGAGCAGCACCAAGCTCCATTCAACAGGGTGCTGAATTAAAGTTGGACTTTGGCACTAGAGTAGCCCTGTTGAGGGATATACCTGCCTGAGGTAACAACTGATGTTTTTGTTCCTCATTCCTGCTTATTTAGAAAGCAAGCAAATAGCAATAAGCTTTAAAACAATTCCAAAAAGCTTGTAATCACAAACATACTGTGGGAACTCTGATTTAAATACAATTTATTTTTTTTTACACAGAAGATATATCTTTTTACATCAGGAAACTAATAAACATAATGTCAACAAGAGGCATCAGATTAATTCTTTAGGATTTGAAGGGCAGTTTGTTCATTGAGTGACTGTCTTCATTCCCTCCCCCTTCTGTGTAAATCTGAGAAACAAAGGGCTCTGAAACAGCTAGTGGGACCTGTGTCTGCATTTGGAGTCGTAGGGATTTTAATTTCATTCTTCTTTATGAGCTTTGTATAAGCCTGTCACTGGCCTTCAGTAAAGAACAAATAAGCAGCAATAGCTTGTGTGGTGCCAAATCTATAAAACAACTGTCATTAGTGGGAGCTTCTAGTGCTTATGAGATACTTAGGAATGTGAGCTCCAATGTGAAGGACCCAAGGAATGATATTTCGTATTTTCCCTGGTAGTACAAAATCATTAAGTTCATACATTATTTTTGAGAGGCTGTAGCTAAGTTAAAATTCTTGAGGAAAGTACAGGCAATGATAGGACTGAATAATGACTTTGTGATCTGGATTCCTGCTGTGTAAGAATGATCTCACATAGAATGTCCTATGATGTACCTGTTCTTTTCTTCTGAGAATAACATCAAGATTTTTTTCTATTTTAGAAGGTCCAAAGCCTTGCAATAAAAATACTTGCCTCTATAAAAAATACAGAATTTCTTGTATACAGTAGAAATAATGTAGTTTGACTTTCCCCTTTATTTGAGTCCTATAACTGAATTTCCATTGTCTAAGAAGGGTTGAGTAGTTCCTGCATGCCATTCTCCTGTCATGTCACTCTGCTCCCCTCATGGAGACATTTTTCCATGAAAAATATAGTAGGAACTTTGCATGCTCGAGATAGATATTTATCTGAAATCAACCAGAAGATTCAGAAGAGAGCTTCATGTGAAAGAGCAGTGGCATTGCCTGTAGCTTTGCGTAGGGGTGATGAGCAAGCTGGGGCTCATGGGTGGGGATTAAATGGCAGACCAGTGTGAGTAACTGTGGTGAGTGCTGGCTACAAATCATCTGATTGGGAAGAAGCAGCAGGAAACTGGGAGAAGTGTCATGTTTGCAGGTCTGGTTCTTGAACCACCCTGGTAGCTGCTGGGAGAACAACACAGCAGGGCACAAGAAACCAAGGCTGTTTCTGGAGTGCATTGGGGATAACTCCTTTCCAGAAGCAGGTGACGGAGAAGTCTGCAAAAAAAATCTGCTCTGCTTGATACTTAACAGTGTGGAAAAACTGGTCAGCAGTAGGGAAGTCAGGGGCAGCCTTGGTTGCAATGTTGATGAGATGAGAATGGAGCAGGGAAATTGGTGACAAAGGACATGGAAAAGATCAAATTCAGTGTCTTCTTTCCCTTGTTTTTTAGGTAAGATTTGCCTATGGGAATCCCAGGTGCCTGAAACCAGTAGGAAAGTTTGAAACAAGGAAGACTTGCTCTTGATGTATAAGGATTAATTTAAGGAACATTTAGCCAGACTAGACATGTAATACAAGTCCCTGGAAACTGATGGGATGTGCCCATTAGTACTGAGGGATCTGGTCAATGTCATTTTGAGACCACTCTCAGTTATTTTTGAAAGATTGTGGTAACTTGAGGAAGTTCCTGAGGCCTGGTAGAAAGTAAATGTTGGTTCTGTCTTCAACACAGGCAAGGAAAATTTCAGGAACTACAGGCTGATTAGCCTCACCACGATCCCTTGAAAATGGAGGAAATAATCCCAATTGCACAAATTTACAAAAGTCAAATCATACTCCAGTAACCCAACAGCTTTTCACAGTGAATGGAGAACAGTGGACGCTGTTTATTTTGCAAGGCTCTTGACATTGTCTCCTGTAACACCCTCAAGACAAAATGTTGAAGTACAGATTAGATAAGTGGACAGTGAGATGGACTGAAAACTAGCTAAACTGCTGAGCTTAGAGGATGAAGATCAGCAGCTCGAAGTCCAGCTGGAGGCCAGTTGCCACTGGGGTTGATACTGGGCCAGTACTGTTAATTCTCTTCATCAGTCATCTGGAAAATGGGGCCAAATGCACCCTCAGCATGTTTGCAGATGATAAAGAACTGGGAGGAGTGATGCAAGAGCTATGATGTCCTTGTGGCAGAGGTGGCCAGCAGCCTCCTGGGCTGCATCAGGCTGAGTGTTGCCAGCAGGTCAGGGCAGGTGACTCTGTCCCTCTGTTCAACCCTGGCAAGAGACCTCTGGAGTGCCGTACTCAGCTCTGGGCTCCCCAGTGCAAGACAGACATGGACCTGCTGAAAGAAGTCCTAGAAAAAGGTCACAAAGATGGTTCAGGGCTATATAAGCAGAGGCTGAGTTGTGATTATTCAGCCTGTGGAAGAAAAGGCTGCAGGGGACTTTATCAATGTTTTTAAATATCTGACAGGAGGGGAGAGGGGAGTGAGGAAATTGGGCCAGAAGTTTCCCATGGTGGTGCCCAGTGACACCACCAGACAGGCAATATGCATAGAGAAATACAGGAAATTCTGTGTGCACCAGAGAAATAACTTTTTTACTGTTCAGTGGTCAAACACTGGAGTTTTTTTCCCAAAGAGGCTGTGGAGACTCCATCCTTGGAGATATTAAAAGCCTGACTGGATGCAGCTGTGAGCAAGCTGATCTAACTGCCCTTGCTTTGACCAGGGATCAGACCAAATGAACTGTTTTGTGATTCTGTGGGATGGGCACATCTATACATTTACACATGTGTGAATGCACAGTATGACTGAAAAAACTCATCAGAAAATGAAGTTTACAAAGATAACAGAAATTCTGTGAGGTTTGTTTCAGGAGAAGTTAAGAAGTTTGGTGCTCATATGCAGAGCATCATTTTAATCAGTCTGTGTTTAGTTTTGGCTCTTTTGTGCAATACAGGCCTTTTTAACATATAATATCCAGAAGTGTATTTACTGTATTTTGATGAAAATCCTTCAAAACTAATAGAAGATGCATATTAAATGCAGTACCTTGTGTGTCAGCTGGGCATGTTGGACCAAGTTTTTGTTGCCTTACAATGTCCCTCACCAAGTCATGGTGTTCTAGCTCAGTGGGGTCTTGGGCTGCCCAGTCTGCCTCTCATGTTTATTCAGTATAGGGAACCACACATCTGGGACCACCCAAAACTGCCACAGAAGCACTGGGAAGGACCTTCCTTCTTAATATCTATCCAGTGCTATAATTAAAAACACACAATAAACTTCCACATTTTGTTCCTTCCTCAGGTGACCAGGCACCAGCATCTTGCTTCCATCACTTCTCGCTGACAGTGTTTAAGCCCTACTGAACAGCAGCCCATGGAAGGCAATGAGTGGGCAGATTATCTACTAATAATAGGTATTATTACACAGGTAAGCTATTTATTGTGCAATAAATAATTCAGCAAAAATCATAAAGTCTAGCTAGTCTGTTACTTCAAATGTCTTTAAATCAACACATTCTATATTTTATTTTCCAATCAGCTGCAAAGATGATGCAGAACACAAACAAAGCAAGATCAAAGTCTGCATATTATTACACTGTGTAAGTCTATAATGGAGGTACAAAGGAAAACAATTTCTCCTCTTCAGTCTATCACGTCATTGTATGTCAAGGATAGTAAATCAAGGCTCTTCTCTGATGCTGAGTAAAGGATTTAACAGGAAATCCTTAAGCTGAGGACAAGGCAGAACAGTTCTGGGGAAGTGCTCTTACTCTCCATCATCTGCTAGAGTCTGCTGTCAATCTCCAGGAGGAGCTTGGATCTTGAATCCAGTCTTGTTTTGAACCAGGTAGTGCAGCTAAGCCAGATAAGCCTAGTCAGTCAGGGGAAACATGGATGTTATAATTGCTCTCTTGAGGAGTTCCTGTTATGTGTAGTATGTTAGTTAGGGTCTGAGTCAAGAAAACATATGACCTTGAGCTTTGTTCACTCAAATTCAGATAGGCATTTTGGAGCTTTGTGCACCTAAATATTCTTCTGGAGTGAGATAGTTTTCTAAGGTAATGTCTATAGCCATCTCAGTGGAGCTAATGGAGAAAGATACTATTGACTCTTGGAATCAACTTTCTCTTTAGTAATGTTGACAATGCTGAAAAAAACAGGGATCATCCATATTATGTAGCCCTGGAAGGGGATAGGTTGAGTTAAGCCACTGCTATTGTTTTAACTTGGATTGTCCTGGAGCTGCAGGGACAATCCTGAGGACAGACAGTGAAGATTCAACAAATTCAGACACTTGTGGAGACTCTCTTTTTCTCTGCCCTCTAGCTGAGAGGGAGCGAATATTACAGTGCTCTGGGTGACTTTATGTGACTGTGGAGATTAAACCAATGAGACTGGAAGAGATGAGACCCCCAGAACAAACTCTCATTTCTTCACCCCTGTTTCCCTCTAGCTGGTAGCTACCAGAGTGTAACAGAGCAAGGTCTTTGCTGAGGAAATGGAATATCCTGGCTAGAGGTCTAGAACCTACCCAAGGGGTGGCAGTGCCAGGCACAGGCTCTTTGCAGAAACACCATCCCTGCTACCACATGCCCTGCTTCTCAGAAAGCAGCTGTAAAGATGGTCCACAGGAGTCCTGCCCTACCTAGGAACAAAGCTTTCAATCCCCCCTGACACCACTCTGGCCTTTCTGTGCTCTATGAAGTGCTGTGACTTCACATCTCTCCTGTGTGTGTATTGCTGCTCAAACCAAGAAACCCCGTTAGCAACACGCAGCCAGGCCCAGCCGTGGTAACAGCGGATGTACAGTGACCTACTTTTAACACAGCTTATGTAGCCTTTCTTGCTGCTTTATGCTTGAATGGCAGAATTTGCAACAAAAGGTCAATTTATGGCAGCCTTTTATTGCAAGGTTCTTTTTCTGTAGTCCAAACTTATAATGACAAAATGCTCTGTTGAGTACAATGAGGACTGCAAAAATCAGCCCCACTTTTTATGTAAGGCTTTAAACTTTACCTGTTTTAAACAGCTTTTGATGCTAAGCTTTTTGTTTGTTTGTTTGCTTTCTTATTAAGAGAGCTTTATTACTTGCATGGAGAGAATACAGAAACATGTCTGAATATTAATAGAGAGGTCAGAAATGGTGAGTTTAAGTAAAATCATAAAATGCTTCTGAAGCTCAGCAGCCCACCCCTCTGCACAGAAGGAAAAGAGCCTAAACCACAGCAGCCCAGAAAAGGGAACACTGCATGGCAAAAATTAAATGGGAACCTGTCCCCTGCCAAGGGAAGGCACGAAGTAAATGTGTTGTGACCCAACCACACAGGGTCATAAACCAGCCAGGATAAATATAGGAGGAAGGACACTGTGACAATAGTTAGCCCAGAGGGCTGAGACACATGGCTGAGTTCCTACATGTCAACTCTGCTGCAAGAGCTGACTGATTCATACACTTGGCCTACGGCAGCCAGGAGGTGAAACACATTATGTTAAGCCTCAGTGGAAGAGGGTGAACGTGCTCTCCTTGATTCTTGTAAAGGAGTGAGAGTGTGACCATGAGCTGTTTCTGCAGTTCAGCTAATGTGGGCACCCAACACTGCACTGAGCATCCATGAATCCCATTTGGAAATTACACCAACCCCTTTCTAACGAGGCTTAGCCAGCAGCAAATAGGGGCTGTGGAACATGTTAGCATAAACCTTTTCTGCTGCCTGATCAGGGTAAGCATATGATGGAGAAATAGTCCCTGATACCATGTGGGGTCTCCTTAGAAACTCCCTTCCATGACTGAGCCTTTAGCAGGGCCATGCTCCTGTCAAATGTCGCTCTTGGGGAGATGTCCTAAGGCTGTACTGTCCTTGCTGAGCTGACAGGATGATGGCAGCCTGGGTTACACTCTCCTAGCAGGTATGCCAAGGACTGTGCCCCAGTACAGGCAGAGCCTTGTTTTCTTCTCTACTCAGCTTTCTTCCAGATAGCAAAAGCAGCTTTGCCAAGGTTGCTCTGCAGCTTCTACTGCTGCCAGTAATCTGGGTAATCTCTTATCTCTTCTTACTTTGCTGTTTATAGCCATGACAGCTGAACCCTAGACAATGTGTAATGGGTGAGTTATGTTAGACATTGTTGAGCCAACAATGATCTGGAGCCAGAGCATTGGAAGCTGTGTACTAAAGCTCAAAGCACCAGGGGTGGAAATCAGCAGTGGCAAGTGATTTGAGAAATTGCTATGTCCTGGCTTCAGTTTACTCATTCGGCGCACAGTCTACTCCTTGAGACTGATGGAGAGTTTTGCCTAGAGGCAGTTGAGTGTTACTAGTTTTGAGAGACTCAGCCACAACTTCAAGTGAAAGGCTTGTTAGTCATCTTTCCTTCTATCTCATGTATCATTACGGTAATAAACCTCTCACAGCTGCCGTTCAGGATGCTGGGAAGTTAGGTTCTCTCAGTTTGAGCCTTCACTATCTCTGTGTTCCCCATGCTTTGTTTGTATTTGTGCTGGTTAGGACTCTGACTGAAGTGAATCTCCTACAGCACTTGGAAAAGATACAAAGAAATCGTATCTTTCTTAGCTAGAGTGACTCCTGAGTTTTGGCAGGACTAAAGAACTCTTCCATCAGTACTGAAGCTGCTAATATAATGAGTTACTCCACACAGAGCACCATCTTTTGCATGTAAACATATGTGTACAGTCCTTTTCTGAGTCTTAATGACTAGGTGGATCTAAAGATGAAGGTGATTAAAAAAATTCATCAGTCATGAACTGACATCCTTCTTTGCATCAAAGAATTAGGTCCATATTTCTGTAACATCATGAAACCTTAGCACAAGCCATTACTGTAGAATTGGTGATGCTGATGGTTTTTCTTATAATAAACAGGGAACAAGAATTCTTATAAAGACCTGATCTTAAGATGACCTGAACATCTCATGAATCCTTTCCTGGAAAGAGCTCAGTACATTTCTGAATAAGCTGGTTGAAAGAACAGTGTACCATGAAGACAAAGGTCTGGATGAATTTTCTCAGATACAGCCATAACCACATCCTGAGTTAGGGCACCATGTTTGCAGTCATCTTATCAAGCAGCCCGTGCTATTATCACCCTATCAGTAACAGCAAGGCATGAGTGTTGAAGTAGAGATAAGGAGAAAGGAAAATTCTCTGAGCAGCCATCTGGGAAGACAAATATTCAGTCCCCATAGTTGGGTGTTCTCTCTGTGTAGGAGGGTTTCCCCATCCTAATGTCCCATAATAACCAAACAATTTTAATCAAGAGCTGTTTTGGGGGAATTTGTGCTTTATTCCTGCTCACCATGCTGTTGGGAGAACAGTTTGACCAGGGTGGGTATTGCAGGCCTGCTGGTTGTTAATGCGATTATTTTTGGGTATCTCATTGCAAGATACCCCCAAGAAGAAGAGAAGGGGTGGGCATGAGTCTCACCCCAGTGGGAACACACCTAAAGAGAAGTATAAGGCTGGCAGGTTCAAGGCCATGAGAGTAGCAGCATGGGAACAACAGTACTGGGAACAACTGACAACAGAGGAAACAACCATCCCAGAAGTGGGAAACATTTCTGTGGAATCTTAGAAGAAAGGATACAAAGCTGTAAGTGAAAGGCAGGCTGTGGAATGGCAGCCAGAAGGCCCTGAGGATGACATGGGCTAAAGCACCTCCAGCACTGCCACAGTAAGGGGGCTGGCAGTCCAGAATGAGGCCCACAGTATCAAGGGTTCTGAGCAGGACATAGCTAAAAGAGACTGAAATGTGAAGAAGTCAATCCTGAAAATGCTGTCTTTGACTTAGGTATTTCTCTGAAAGCTCAGATCAGGTGTCAGCTTGGGACATGCAGCTGTGTGGCTGCAGAACTCTGATGATCCACAGTTCACCCCATAGACCTCCATACAGACAAGCCAGGACCTGGCTGGGGCAGGCCATGACTTCCTACCCACACATCCATGTCTTCTTCCCATGAAATCCAAAGAGTGGAAGAGAATGGAAAGTTACAACGCACCTTGGTGTCCCCATGGCACAGTCAGAATATGGCAAGGGCAATCATCCAGGCTGGGGATTTGTAGAGCACTCCCATATATCACCATAATCCTCCCCTTGGCTGGAGATTACTAGGTAGCTTGTTTTTGTAATTTTTTTTTCTTCCTGAGTATACCTGAAACAGGTAATTCCCTCTTTTTGTATTAAAAAACCTGTTAATTCAAGCACTTCCCTAGAAATGGCAAGACCTCTGTTTCAGCCTCAGAGATTTCAGTGCCTCTGTTTCCCTTTCCACTTGAGCATCTTCACAGGTTTCCTGAAAGTGAATGAGATAAGGAAATGTTCTGTATATCCACATCCCTAATTGTAGCTGGTCTATTGTCTATCTTGGTCTTTCTTTGTGCAGGGTTCTGCTCCAACAGAAAGGGTAAGAAAGATTCTGCCTTGTTGTTGGGTTGCTCCCAAAGTTGGCAGCTTTGGACTTTCCATTATAGCCTTCACTCTTCAGCTGTAAATTTTTCTAGACAAAACTCAGATTTTTTGTGATGTGTCTATAAATAAGCTAGATACCACTGGCCAACCACCTTGTTTTTATCTTGTTACTGTCATTAATTGTCTAATTCAAGCCAGTTATGATATGTTAATGATAAACCTCAGCCTGATTTCTGAGGAAAACAGAAAATTGGCTTAGTTTTGCTTGCTCTGGTCTCATTTAATCCTCATGTCATTCTCATTATAATGGGATTTTCATGACTTAATCCATTATTTACTGCAAGGAGAATCTGAAATTTACAGAACATACTTACAATATGAAAAGGCTACTTGAGTGCTGGTCTTTGAACCAGTGGTTTTGTACAAGGAATTGCTTTACAAGTCTGTCTTGTGTCTACTTTTAAAAATAATACTATTTAAAATAGATATTTAAAGGATGAGTAACAAGTCTTGGCTTTGCAAATGCAGACATTAGATCACAGTGACCCTCTGCCTCCTGGGAACAACTTCCCTCTCACTTCTGAGCCATCAGATAATGTGCGTTGAGTAAAGCAAAGTTAGGTCAGAGAGCTACTCACATAGACTGCTAATTGGTGAACTCCTCATTTAGTGTTTTAAGAGATCTGACACCATGTAATGTTTCAGCCTTACTCCCCAGAGGACTCCTTGATCCTGTTGAGCTTGCTTTTTATTATTTTTCATTTCAAATAGCAATGTTTTCTCCACAGAAGTCTTAGTAGCCATAAGCCAAGGTGTTTTTTCTGTTTCATTCAGAACATGGTACCTTGACAAGCACTGTGTTTTCCCCATCTCTGTGATGGGTTCAGTGGTGACTCAGACTGACACGCAAGGAACAGTCAGCGCCGCTCCCTGCAGTGTCTGGCCATTCAGAGAACTCCCTCACCACCCATATGTCTTTGTGGTTTGAGAGGTCTGACAAGTCTGCCATCAAAAGTGGAAAGTTCGGGGAAGCCCAACTCTGTTTTGACATCAGCCGTTGGTTTAAAATGCCAAAGCACAGAGATAGCAAACCCACAAAGACAGAGGAACTGCAACGCAACTGTTGTCAAGGTAAATCAAAAGCACAGAGTTTGCAGGCTTGGTTTGTCCTTACAGTCTGTCACAATGTATTTTCATGAGGATGCCAGAGGGGAAATGGCACAAGAGTTCCCTTCCTTGTGTGTACCCAGTGAATGGGCCACCAAGAGCCATATCTCTTGCTCTCAGGAGGAGACGAGTCTATGGTGCCCAAGAGAGATGGAAGGTGCAGGAACAATGTCAAGCTCTCTGTCAAGCGGGTCCTCCGGGGACAGATGAGCAGGCTTGAAGTCTTTTAACAGTCTTAATGAACTTCCTCACAGCTACTGTGCCCTCCTGCCACCTGGCATCCATGGTTAAATCTGTGGATGTTTGATATGCCCAGAACTGATCAGCAAGAGTTATACAGTCTCATTTCTCCAAAGAAAACAAAAAGTCCCTTATCTTCTAGGCATCACATAGTTTCCAGTGCCTCACTACTTGAATATCAACTCAGAAGTTTTTTTGGTCAGGTGCTTAGTGCCCCTGAACTTCACAGCCATAAAAAGTGTTATGAAGCACCTTGGCTGTTCATGTTTGGGAAGAAGCAGATGCCTGGAGTTGAAACACACCATTTGGGGCAGTCCTTTGAAACACAGTTGAAAGGCAGTCAGCTGTTGTCTTTATATAAAAGGAATAGGAGAGAACAGACTAAATTATATCTGGTCTTTGCCTTCAAATCCAGCCATTCATGATGCCTTCTTTTTATTCAAAATGCAGCATGCCTTTAGCTCTTGCTATCTGCTCTGTTTCTTCAAGGAAAATCTGCTTAATTTTACCTCCCTTAAAAATTAACATTAAAGAGGAATGCACTTTGCTGTACTGGGTTGCAGTACACCAGAAGACAAAATGACCCCCAAGTCTATATCCTTGACCAAATTTGCAGTATCTTGGTATGGATGTATTTATAACCTCGAGAAGGTATCCACACTGAGTGATAAGTGGGCTGGAGCAGCAGTGCCAGAAAGCCACCTCTCTGTGCTGAAGGGTTATCTCTCTTCAGGGAGCTGGTACTGTGCAGCTTGTCATGTGAGAACATTGATAACTGCACAGTGTTATATCTCAAGCCATTGCCTGTACTTGTATTTGGTATCCTAAAGCTGCTTCCCCTTCCTAAAGAGGAAGAAGGCATGACTTCTCTCCAGCCATGGAAATCCCACCAGGTACAGTCCCAGGTGTGCTGAATGCCTGGATGTCCCCATCCGGCCCACAGGTCTGTTGAAGGTTTTAAAGGGGCTGGAGCTTAGTGGTATTTGGGACAGGACCCACAGTATGGTGTAGACTGGCAAATTATAACCACACCTGTTTGGCTGAGGATGACATGAAGTGAAGCATGGAAGCAGGAGAAAGAGGAAAGCAAATGCCAATGTGGAAATAGCCCTTCACCACCTCCTTCCTCACCCAAATTACAGCACCAAGGGGATTTCTGGTAGAAAACAAACCACCTTCAGTGAAGAGGCTAAAAATATAAATTGAAGCAGGGAGGAATGGGGAAAACCAGGATGACACAGTCATAGTGAGATGTAGGCCAGCATATAGAGGTGTTTCTCAAGCTGCTGCCCAGGCAGGACACAGTGGTCAGGAACAAGAGAACCAGGCTAAGATTTCAAGCTGGATTTGAATCTCCGCCAAGTTTTTGTGGCAGAGATGATGGAGACATCATTCTCCAAGTGAACTAGAGAGAACTGAGTTACTTGTATGTGATCATGCCAATTCTCCTGGACGGGACAAGAACACCCCCACTGCCTGCTTTACTGCAGGATGATGAAACCCAGCAGTAAAGAGATGCTAAATGCTCCACACCAGCCTCTGTGGAAGTGAACTGGTTTTTGGTGCAGTAAAATGCAATCAGATGTTAATCCAAATGGAACTTGGGTTTCTTTTTGTAGAGCCTGATCTCATACTGCTTAATATAAAAAAGGGAGATAAAGAAAGAAAAAAGAAAAAGAAATACCGTTTGATTTTCTGATTAAACTGAGCTCAATTTGTTTTGAAAGAAAATTTTGTCTCTACAACAATGACTCATAAGCTGAAAGTCAAGGAGAAAAGAAAAATTAATCACAAGGGAAGGGAAACACGGAAACAAAACAAAAAAACCCCAGAAGTTCTTCAGCTCTATGGGGCTGAAGGAATGAGTGTGTATCTTGTGATACACTTGGCTTTATGCAAGTGGTTTTCCTCCTGCATTTTCATCTCAGTAAAATTAGAGGTTGGAGTGTGGGGGATGTGATCTCAGCTTTTGATCCTCCACAACTCCCTCTGAAGCATTTTCTGAATTTTCAAATCTCTCTGGGTCTCACCTGTAAAACAGTAATAACATTCTTTGTCTATTTAAATTATTTGTTCTTCCTATGAGTTTCTACTAGGCTTAGAGTAACAGGGCCCCAATGTATCATTAGAATCTCCAGCTGCCACTGTGCTATGAATAATAATGTTTATTAATCATAATGAACATGTCAGTGCTGTCAGAGCATGTGCATGGAGCAAATAGAGCAGTGTCTGACAATCACATCCTGCCATGTAAGACTTGGGGTGGAAAATAAGACTTATTTTGCAGGCAATATAAAACCCATGGATGGCCAAATTCTTCCTGCAGGCGATGCTGTAGGAAAAGAGAAAAGATCATGTTTGTTCTTAAAAATAATGCAAGAATATCATGGTGTCCATCTCTAAAGTGCCAAGAGAGCTCCCCACATTTCCAGACTGCAGTAGTGAGAGATCCAAGTAGGATGTCTCCAATCCAAAATATATATAACAGAAAACTCTAACTTATATATTGAAATTACCTAAATCTATTCCTTAAGTCTTCCCCCCGCTTGCTATTCTTCTCTTCCTTCTTTATCCATATCTCTTTTGGTGGAAAGGCAGTGAAGGGCAGAATTCGAGTCATTCTATCCAGTGATCTCAGTTACTGGTCCCTCCACCTGTGTGCCAGCAAGGGACAGACCAGGTCATATTTCTGACTCACCATACTGAGAGAAAGGTGGGATGGCAGCCTACCTAGGAAAACCTCATATTTTGCATGCTCAAGAAGCTGATCTTATGGTAAGGCACAACTCAAAGTGGGTCAGGTTATCCCAAATTAGACCTCACTTGCCAGAGTGGCGTAAAAACCAGAGATCATTCCAAAACCAGCTGGGGTAGGATCCACCCTTGCCCAGATGAAATCACTGCTGCTGCTTGCAGCAGGGAGGTCAGCTCAGATTTTGGATTATTTATATTAAAACAAGATATGTAAAGCCTTTGATGCTCCTGGAGTTCCTTGAGAATCCAGCTGGTGTAAAGAAGGTTAGAACCTGCTTCTAGGTCCTTCGGTTGCATCTTACTGCTTGATCTATGCTGGAGATACTTGCTGCAGGGTTAGTCATCCTTGTGTCCTGAAGAGACCTCACAGCACTTTCTATTACTCAGATATACCTGCTGGGAGGAATTGTCTGGTGAGCTACAGGACTGGAACAAAAAAGAAGGAAATTCTGTATATTGAGAAAGAATCCAGCCAACACAAACTCTGTAAAAATGGTGTGCTGCGCAATGGGGAAACAGTCTCTGTCCTTGCTAGGTTGCCTGTGGGTAATAACAGTGGCTGATTTATTCTCCCCCTGGAGCACTCCTGGTCCCTTGCTCTGGTGTAATCCATCCCTGGCCACTCCTGCCAGCCCCACCATCTGGGAGCCAGACAGGCCACTGCCACCCTGCATCTACCAACATCAACCTTTGACTTTCAGTGACAGCATCTTCTCAACACTGCAGCCCAAGGCAGGAATCACTGGTCTGAACTGAAGAAAGAGCATAATTTCCCATTTTCATATTAAATTTAAATATGAATTGTCTGTTATTTTAAATGCTGAAAGGTGCTGGGCACTCAAAACCCACTGAAAAACTGTAGGATCTGAAGACCCATCTCTCTTCTGTTCTTTCACAAAGAACTTCAGAGGTGTCCCAGTATGTGAACTCAGTCAACACGTCACACGTGACTGCCTTTGTAATTTTCTCATTGTGGCACTGCCAATACCTTTGTGCTTTTCAATCACTTTCTGTTTGTTTTGAAACGAAACAAACATTATTTGCAAAGTGTGTCTGCTTAAAGCAATTCTCTGAACTGTTCACACTGTGGGTCTCACCCATGCCAGAAAAATGTGTGTCTCCATGTAAAAACCAACTATGCACTCTACCTTTGTAAACTTCTCCCATGCTCAGTCTGTGGCCCAACTCCTCTGTTACGCCAGAGGACAGTGATGATTCATTCCTAGTGCTGACAGACAGCAACAACCACAATGAAACAAGAATAGCACTTTTACTTAACCCATGTGCTTGCTGAGAACAGTCCCTGGAATTTCTAGCTGTGGCCACATCATGCCAGGCTCTTGGTACACCTCGCTAATTTTCTAGCACCAGCATTTATGCAAGGCAGGAAATACTGTTTGGTGCAGGCAGGAAAAACAAAGCCTTGCTCTAAACCACCATTCCCAGTCAGTGGTGGAAACTAACAAATGACAGGAGATTCCCAGTCCCTTGTTTCAGCCACGAGGCAAATCCTGTTTTTGCAGAGCCATCAGCAGCTCACTAACACCTATTGACTGTACCATCCAATTTGTTTTTACAACCTTTGTGGCACAATGGTTAGCCAAGGAATCCAGAGTGAACAATCATTTTCATTTGAACCATTTTTCAGCTGTGGATATTAAAGACACAGGTGAATAGAAATAACTCCACATGGAGCATCTGTCATTTTTCCACCTTTTTCATAGTCTTTGGTGTGGGAGCTGCACCACTGTGCCCTCCATGTCACTACATCATCTAATAGATTGTTTAAAGGGTTACTGAAATGTGCATACTAAAGAATGAAAACATGTCAGCTTATGTTTTATTTAGACTGAGAGCATCAATGTTTACCCTGCACTGCCTTTGGGAGAAGTGGCCATGCCCAGGACCAAAGCCATGGTGCCACCCAAACCCCCACTGATCCTGAGATGTCACCCCTGATGTGACATACAGGTTTGGGGATGCTATTTCCCAAATGCATATGTCAAAAGGGTGGCACTTGTTCAAAAATCAGCCCCCTGCTTTTGTTGACTGTATGAAATAGGTGTGAATGCGTTTAGAAGCTGGCCAGATCCTTCACAGCAGGCTGTAAAACAGAAAATCTGGGGTATGGAGGAAACAATTTAGAAAGAGTTGAAGAGGACTGAGATGGGGAGAAGGGCCCTGCCAGCTGTGCCAATATGGTACCATCATGAGATGAACTCTCTTCTTACAGCAGCCTTATGAGTATTAGCTCTGGAACAGCATCATCTGTGCTCAATCCTTTCCAACCTGGCTTAGCTGCCATTTGGCTCCTGCTGCCTCCATGCAAAGGGCACCTGGGAGCCAGGCAGATGGAGTGGGAGCACTAACACTGGCACCTCCTTATAGACCATGCTATAGGGGCAGTCAAGGCCTGACAGCACATAGCAGCAGCCTTGCAGCAACACGGGCCTCTTCCTCTCAGTTCTTCACCACCATGTACCAAGAAAACACCAGACATTCCTGACACCTTTCTAAATAGCATGGAGGGAGGGTCTGTTCCTAAAGCATTTCCAGATCCCAGCTTTCCAACCAAATGAATAATAAGCATGAAGCACTGAGTTAGCCCCCCTCCTCTTGGAAGCATCACCCACTTGGCCAGCAGAATGGGAGGACACAATAAGATATATTATGGATGATCTGTGTGACAATATCAAGTGTTTCTTTTTTCTTTTTCTTTTTCTTTTCAGTTTGGTGCTGGATGAGATTGCTTCTGGGATGCTTCTGTAGCTTTTGGCTCTGGCTAAATAGCAAGAGAGCTCCCAATAGCAGGAGTCATATGACATGCTCTTGTGCACTTGTGAATGGAAAATCATGTGTCTTCACAAGTCACAGGAATATAAAGACCAGATGTGATGTTCTGAGCTCCCACATATTCACATGAGAATGGGCCAACGCTAGCAAAGAAATATGAAAGGAGAATTATCTGCACTATGTGTTTTACTTTGCTTTAATACTGAATGTAAGTGGAGAAGGGAAAAAATATAAATAAAAGAGAATGTCAAGAATAATGAAAAAAATGTGTGTTCCAGGCTCAGAAAATTTTTTTTGACACCAGCTTTCACATTTTTTTATTATCACCCCTTTGGGCAAAGTCATTCAAAAGAACAAACAGAAAATCATACCTCAGACTAAGATATAGAACCTACCTCTCTTAGCAGACTGGATGTGACAGCAGAAATAAGACCCCAGGATCCAAGTATGGTGGAAAATAAAAATGTTATTTTAAAATATAAAGAAGATCCCAGAATCCAAGCATGGTAGAAAATAAAAATGTTATTTTAAATTATTTTAGTAAGTGGGGAAGTGAGGGGTGAACCCTCTGTTATTACAAAGGTGATTGCCTTACCATTACCTTATCCTAATTTTTCCCCAGTTTTAATACAGGCAGACTGAACCACCACCTCCTGAGTGTGATAAGCATCTACAGGATTTGCTCCAGGACTTACTAGGGCTGTCCCTAAAGACCTGATTTGCCCTTGAGTGTGTCTGTCCTCTGTGGATGCTGGAGAGCCACCCACAGTTGGTGCAGAGGGTGCTCCTGTGTCTGGAGCTACGTGTGCTACTTCTCACCTTCGCATGGAGAACCCACCTACCAACCACACCACACTACAGTTAGCAAGGATTAGTTGGACTTCCCTTTGTAGCAGCTCTTTGCAGACGACAGGGTGCATAGCTGGCCTTCCTTGCTCTTGTCCATTCATTCTTTCTGTTTTATAGGGTTTTTATTTTTTTAGCCTTCTCCAGTATATCACTGTCATGGAAGTTGTTTTACTCACCTTTGATTTGTAATATATGAACACACATACAACCAAGACCTTTGGACCATTGAATTAGCATTCCTCTGGCCTATGGGGCTCCTTCTTCTCCCTCGGGATTTGCTTTCTGAATACTTTTGGAGCTATGACTCTGGCCTATATGAATTAAGGTTGCTCCCATGTATTTTACAGAGGGAAAAAATTAAGAGACATAAACATGGAATAGTTTGGGTTGGAAGGGACCTCAAAGATCATCTAGTTCCAACTCACCTAAACATGGGCAGAGACACCTTCCACTAGACCAGGTTGCTCAAAGCCCCATCCAAACTGACCTTGAACACTGCCAAGGATGAAGTATCAACAGCTTCTCTGCACAACCTGGACCAGTGCCTCACCACTCTCACAGAAAAGAATTTCTTACTAATATCTAATCTGGATCTACCCTCTTGCAGTTTAAAGCTATTCCCTCTTGTCCCATGCCTTTATTAAAAGGTCCCTCCCCAGCCCTTTTGTAGCTCCTTTACAGACTGGAAGATGCTCTAAGTTGTCCCTGGAGCCTTCACTTGTCCAGGCCGTGCAACCCCAACTCTCTCAGCCTGTCTTCATACAAGAGGAGCTCAAGCCCACTGATCATCTTCATGACCCTCATCTGAAGTCATTGCAACTGGTCCATGTCCTTCTGGTGCTGAGAGACCCAGAGCTGGATGCAGATACCATGTCACGAGGCCATCACCTCATGAGGTCCCATCACCTATTAAATTTGAGAAAAACGTGCTCCAGTGGCTGCTGAGCTGGCTTGTCTCTTGGAATAGCTGTTTCCCCATCCTGCTCAAACTTTCCTCATGACCTTTAGTGAGCTATTTAGGACCTGATCCTCCAGGCTTTTAAAACTTTGGAAGGCCTGGGACATAGGATGTGTCTATCTTGCAGAAATACCAGCTGGATATGCAGCCTAGTATTCAGCAGGGATTGGTTTATCTTGCTGCAAATAAATAAGGGAAATTGTGGACTATAGTTTATGATTACTTTAAACCAGAGATTTCTGTTGTATCTCTACAATACTGCTGCCACTTTTTAATTGTAGTGAAGATACACACATAGTGCTGCTGCAGATATGCCAAGGGACACATGCACTGAAAACTGAGATACAATAAGGGAAACAGAAATAAGCACCAACCAAACAGGAAAAAAATCCTCCCTGTCTGAAAATATGATATTGCTATACCACAAAGCAAATTGGCACTCATTTGGCATAAAGAGTACTGGGGTGCAGGGTCAAATACTAAACATCAACACTGCAAAAGCTCTGGAGTGGTCTTGGCCAGGACTATGGCCCAGCGTAACCAGCAACGGCTCAGGAGCTAGCCTGGACCAGGGACTAATAGTAACAGGAAGTAAGGAAGTTTGCAAACGTTTTTGGGAAGCAAAATGAAAAGTAGGGAGATGGCCAGATGATGCCAGCTGGCCCCAGGACCCAAGGGTGGGCACTGGCACCAGTTCCTCAGCACAGGTGTAGCCAGGAGAGGCAACAGACCCCACAGCCATCAGTGACTTGGCGCTCCTCACTGCTATTCATCAGTGACTTGGCCCTGCTCTGGGCTGTAATTTTTTTATGCCCTAAAGAGCGGCTGGTAATTCCACAGAGCCAACAGTTTCTGCTCCACCGAATATCTGTTAAGGTGTAAAGGAGATGTATCTGGGCCAAGGATGGAGGGTGAGATACAGAAGGATATCACAAAGCTCTGAATGCTCAGTCTAAGTGTAGGCATATTTCAGGTGAATAAAAAGTGGTGGGTAAAAGCATGTAAACACAGCCCAGTCAACATAACAAGGAAGAATATTAAAGAATCTCAGTAAGTCTTTTTGCCAGGTCCATCATGGTTTCAAAGCGACTGTGTCCTGCACAGACTTAAAGAGTGAAAGATAAGAGGGTTTTTAATCCATCTCATTACATGAACTGTGAGAAGACCAGCCAGGTCAAGCTAACTGCACACGAGTAGAAGAAAACCTCTGTGGAATCTGACAAGGTTTAGACCTGGTTTAAAGAGGCATTTCTGGTCTCACCCCAAGTCACACCTCACCTGCAATAAAAAATTGTGGTTCTAGGTCCTCTCCCCACCCTTTACGTCACTCCCTGCATCCCCCCTATGTCACTATGTTACATTCCTCACCAAAAGGTACTTAAAACAGCAATACACTTGAATTCTCATAGATGAGACCTAATATTTTGACTTAGATTAAAATTTCCTTCATAAAGAGAGCTAATTTTTGCCTTATTTTCCAGCAGACAATTCGCTGAGGTGTATCTTTTAGGCACACCTCTGGGTACAAGGGAGATATGTAATAATCTATGTAATAGAGGAGTTCTGAACTCTCAGCTCTGCCTGAGCATCACCAGAAGTCTTCAGAATGATGTCTCTGATCTGCATGTTGATGATTGCCCAGAGAAAATTGAATGGACTTTGAAACATTTGTCAAGGCCCACAGAAAAGGTTCAACAGAAAGGATGATTCACAGAAAGAATAAATTTTCCCAACCAAATTAACCCTTCCACTAAAAGAGAGTTTTTGGGAACATGAGCTTGAAGTTTAAACAAAATACCTTGTTAAAAACAGTTATGAAAGAACTCACCTAGTGCTTGAAATGTCTGGTCTTGTTGTACTTTCACCAACTGTTGGGCTGTATCGGGTGCAGGTGGATGGTTTTACTTGGTTAAATCAATGTGATTGTCTTTGTAATGGTGGCCTCCATGGAAAGATGCTGCCAACAAACCCACAACAGAGCCGAGCTTTTGTGAGCTGCAGCAAAGTGGCACTTAGGTCTGAAGGGGGACAGGAAAATGGAAAAATAGGAGAAAATGTCATGATAAGCTCGTGTGGCTGTATTCTTAGTTTCAGTCCTGTTTGGGGTTTGTCATTGTTAACTTGAGTCCTGATTTCCCTGTGTAGAAATATGATCCAGAAGAGGAATTCTGGTTTTGAAGTTCAGTCCCATGAGTAATGCATGAACTTTTCAACTTAGCACTAGTTTTCAAACACTAACTGCAAGTTTGCAGCTTTTCATCAGAACCAAGGGAAAAAAGCAGAACATAATTTGCACAAGAAGTGTATTAAGGCTACCACAGTAGAGCACACTAGGATGGAGCCCCTTAGCCCCACACTTGCAATGTGAATGATATTCACATTACTTTAATAGTGAAGGGAAATGAAGAAATAGGGGGAAAAAGAATCTCTGAATCAGTGTGTAACTGTGCTTTACTTTATAGATGAATGATGATGCTTAATGGCTTAGAATGAAGCAAGGAGCTCAGAGTCTCCATTGAATGTCACCATTTAGGGTTGTAGTGCAGTATTTTTGATATAATTCGAATCTGTGAAGGTCTAATTCACCCATGCTTCAGCCCCTGAAGTGAGGAGGAGCATGAGTAGGGTCACAGACAGAGTAAAAGCAAGTCAGTGAATTTAAAAGAAAAATCACATCAGTAGATCAGGACATGGGGTTAGTCCAAGATCCTCATGAACGGTTCTGCTCTCTGCAGCACTCAGGCTCAATGGATTCATAGATGTAAACTGCTTTGAGATTTCAATGGGAGAGGAAAGCAGGTGTCAAACATTGTTATTTACACTAAGTAATTGCATAAAGAAAATCCCAGAATCAGATCTTTGTTCTACATTCACAAATGTATTCCCTTAATGATTTCTTTTCAAGCGTTTCAAGCTATAAATAGGTTTGCAAATTTAAGAGCTGGAAATAAGCCACCAGCAATTGTGACTGGGTATTGTGAGAAGGGTTTATTAATTTTGTTTTGTGGGAAGGGGCCAGGCTAAATCAGAGTGGAGCAGACATGCTGAAACCAGCCTATGCCTGTTGGGAAGGAGACCATGGGCTAGGGTCCACCGAGGAGAGAGGGCAAGGAATAAAGGGAATAGGGAACAAAAGCAACACAAAACAACTGGGACTAATATGATACTAAATGTTAAGGTAGTAAAACCATGTTAAAGTTTTTGAAAATAAGCAGAGATAACAAAGAAAGTCCTTGCTTGCTAAAAATAGTTATAGGTTATGTAAACAGAGGAAAAGCACAAGCACATAGACTTATGCTGTAGGGATTTCTTGATGCAAGTGGCAAGGGATTCTATTTCTCACAGCTAAAAAAATGTTTCACCACCAGACACTGTCTTTGCAACAATGGGTCAGTGTGGCCAAGCAGGAACAGCATGTGAGAAGTGAGTGGCTGTGATGGAAATCAGGGGAAAAGGATCTGCTGATGGATCTCTTCCCTCTCCAAAAATTTGCAAGTGTACTGCCTACTAAGCCAACTCCTCAGACACCAGAAACTAAATTCAGGATATCATCTGCTGGAGATAAGCTGGAGCAAGCCAGCACCCAGAAGGAACACAGCAGAATGCTGTGTTAAATTGAGCAAACAGCACACTACTGGTGCTTCTCCCAGGAGTGGATGCTGGGCTTCAGGCTTTGGACCATTTTTACCCCTATTTGACAAAGCTTTGTAGCTCCTCAAGGTCAAAATTTTGGTCCTACTCATTGTGAATTTAGTAGAGACTAATCAGCCTTTCCCTATGGAGGGAAATGTTTATTCTCATGTTGTAACTCACAGAACAAAGAACTAAGTAACTGTATCACCAAGGACATTTTTTAATGAACTGTGCTAGCAAAAATAACTCAAATAATCTCTAGCATCTTGTATGCATACATTTCTCTGGCCAAAAACTGTCTGAAAGGGACTTCAAAACCATCCCACTCCAGCATTGCTCACAATAGTGGAGGGCTGAGGTCTGCAAAATGTCCCAGGCTCCACACCCAGTGTGACTCCTGTTGAAGACACCAACATAAGTTTAGTGATGTCAGCAGGAGCCCCTCTCTTCTAGCCTTTGGTTCATCATCCACATCCTCTGTCTTTCAGAAGTATTTAACTATCAGCTACATGATAGGATTCCCTGTGCATTGCACCAAGATTTTGTCTATCAGTGGGACAAACAAGTTTGTTGCTTGTGCTAAGAGATATACAAGAGCCCAGGGAGGCAGGCAGAGGCTGTGGGAATTAGACAGCAGTGGGATGAAACAAATGAAAGAGTTTTTTCCCAGTTTATTTTTTTCTCTTCCCCTCTGGCAATGATCAGTTAATAAGATACAGACCAGGCTCTTGAGTTACTTTAAATTCAGTAGGTCAGAGCTGCTTTTATAGCCTTTCAATCCGGAGAATAGAGAAGATACCTGCTCTTATCACCTCATGCAGTGTGAGTCCACAGTAGAGGTGGGGACGTCTCTGAGCATCCTGCTCCTGCACAGCCAGTCTGTTCCCAGTCCCACTGGGGTCTTGTCCTACTGCACACAGCCAAACCAACCTGAGGCTAGGTTTGGGGGTGACATAGCAGTGCAGAGGGCAACCTCACTTCATCACATCATCCTTTTGTATAAAATGTATAAAAGCTACAGTCCCATCTTCTCTCAGGGGCTTCCCAAAGTGCTGCTGTCCCCTACTAGAGCTGAGATCTGCAGAGAGACACAGGTGCCAGGCAAGCTGTGAGATGGGAAAGAGGTAAGCGAGGGATCCTCTGCTGCAGGCTAGGAAAGGATTGCAAGGGGAGATCTGCTCTGGATGCTTGGCTGCTGAGGATGGTGCTGTGTGGGCACACAGGAGAGACTGGCAGCGGAGGCAGATGTTGTGAGAGGAGCGGCTGCCGTCCCCTCTTGCCAAGCCGACGTGTTTGCACACACGGGCTGGTTACTCCCTCTCAGAGTCGCCGTGGGAGGCAGGTTTGGCTGGAAACCACTTCTCACTGCTGAGTCACCCCTTGCTGCTGATACACTTCCTGATCCCAGGCCCCTTGGAGGATGGTGAAACAAACGTTCCAGAAGTGCTTTTGAAAGGTAGTGCAGATGTGAAGAAATCAGTCTGAGTTCTTCTCGGAATGGGAAAGGCAAATATTGGGGTGAGGAAAAAGATAAAACCTTTGGACTTCACAAATTTGGGTGGTTCCTTCTTTGGATCTAGCTTTTGAACTACGAGTGTCTGGTCTCATTTGCTGAAAAGTTGAAGACTACCAGCTTCAGATCCTCAGATATTCAAGTACCTTGGAAAATCAGGCAAATCGCATCAAAATCACAAACACGTGGGCTCTGCACATTACTTTAGAAGCCTGTTGTCAATAGACCCAGACTTGACACTTACCAAAAAGAAAATGCTTGTGCTTTTTCAATCATCAGAATTATATTATAGATTCAGAGCTATATGGCTGTTGGAAAGAGCACAGAAAGTGAAATATAGCATAGATCCCACTGTGTAACACATTCCTTAATGGCATTTTTTAAGCATTTCACACTGGCAATAAAATACAGAGGGAGGGAGAAAAGAGTACAGTCTTCACTGAACATGAAAGACAAAAGAAAAATAATAATCACAGGAGCTTTTCACTGATGTGGGCTGTGGCATCATGCTATCTGCTGCTCAGACAGTGTTTCCAAAATACACACAGCACAAATCCAGCAGAGCAAAACTTGAATAACTAGTCATGATCCCCTGGATTTAAATAGGTTGCCAACTCCCTATGGAAAGGGACACCAAAAATAACTAAATCTGGATCACTGGAATATTCCAGTTGTCTCTTAAATAAACAACTTCTGTAGTAACATGTGATTTTCAACCATTTCCCACTGAAGCTACAAAGGTCTGTTCATGGTATCCAGTGATTTATGAGACTGTTGATCCCATTTTCAGGATGAGTAGGGGGTATTTATTTGTTGTTACCCCTTGAGACAAGAATGTGATTTATCACAAAAGAATGGTGAATTTCACAAGAGGGTACCAGGCTCTGTTCAGCTGTGATAGAGAGGTCAGCATTGAGCAGGCAGTGTTTTTAGTACAACCCTGGAAATGTTTTAGGACAGGATAACAGCAAGGTGAAATTCAGACACCACTGAAGATGATTCCAAAAGTCCTGTTGACTTCACCAGAGCCAAGATTTCCTCAAAAGAATCCCTATGAATATTTTAAGTCCCTGGAGCTTTATTTTAATAGTAATGCTTTCCCAATGGAACTAGAAATAGAGAGGGAAAAAAGGGAAGTGAAGATGTGGGAGAAAGAGGAATCAAAGCTTCCTTCCCCCATCTCTTTCATGGGAAGATGCTCCTTATTACCCTCAGAAATCCACATCTCTCTTCTCTCCTCTTCCTTTTGCTGCTACAGGTCTCATCTCTTCAAAGCAAACGAGCCCATGGGCAGCTTGAGCCTGGTAATGCTCCACTGCTGGCACTTCTTGCTCCATGGGACCAGCCAACAGCTTAACAGCATCCTGATTTCTTGTTCACCTTTATCATAAAAGGTTGACATGACAGAAATGTGATGGCTTCACTGCACCCGTAAGTGCAGTGACAATGACTTCTTTCAAGTGAGTCCTGCTGAAGCTTACAAATGGGCTGAAATGGGGCTTTAGCTGAGGTACCTAAGACTCTTCACCAAATCCCTCAGTGTGTTGTAGGCAGTCAGTGCTGAAGAGGGAAGAAACATGACCAGCTATATATATGACAGTCTGTTTCTCATGAATGCCTTACCTTTAATTACGAATAATCAGAACCTTGCTTAATCCCCAAACAGGAAACTTCTTTCTCTTTTTCAAAATGTTACTGATTACAAACTATGATTAGATGGCCTTGATACCTATAGAATTGTTAAGGTCTCTGATTTGATTCCAGAGTCAACCTACAGCTAAGCTGTCCACAGCAAAACTATATGTGAAATAAAAGCAAATTTTCTTATTTTGGTGAAAGCTATTTGCTATTTCAGTCATCTGAGTGATAGTGCTTTGAGAGAATCTGGTGGCTGGAGTTTCAGAGGATGTTTTGCCAAGAAATCACTCACTGGAGAAAGCTGCTTGCAGCAGTACACCTTGCCTCTCCTCCCTTTTTATCTTTTTTTAATCTATTTTTTTCCCCAGAAAATTATCATTCACCCAGCCTGGGGAAGGAGGGAGTGCTGCATTTGTAAGACCAGCAAAGAGAGCCACTGCTCCCAGTGAGCTCCTGCAAACACATTGCAGCAGGTGAGCAGCAGCACTGTCTGTCACTGTGAGCAGATCCCACCAGCCAGCTGAGAGTGATTTCCTGCTTCTGGGACAGGCTGGAGCAATTGGTTTGTAATCCAATTGAATTTTGGCCAGAACGCAGCCTGGGAGACTCACTGCTGAACCACTTCACTTTGACAGCTGGCAACGATTTGTGGAGCACAGGAACGCCTGCTGAGCTCTGTGCTCAGAGGTGGATGCAGGCTCTCACAGAGCTTGCCAATGTGAGAGACACCTGCTCCTGCCTCCCAGCTCCCACCTGGAGATAAAACCCTCAGTGCCTCTTGAGACAGAAATTCTCCTATCACTTGTGAAATGCAGGAGTCCCTGGCATATAAAGCATCCCTTTTTCTTTTTTCTTTCTCTATTTTGGCCATTGCAGAATATAATTTTGTAAAAGCCTGCTTCAGTTTCAAGAACTACATTAAGTTCTGAGTCTTAATACAGATCAAGGCATGGACATTAAATCGATTAAACAATGCAATGCCACATCTACAAAATCCTCATTATCAGATTTCACATACAATATGCTGTTATCACAATAGACAGTTCCTCCTCCCACCATTTGTAGGTGGGAGACTTGCCTTTAGCACCAATAGAAAGTGCATTGAATACTAAAGAAATAAAATAGCAACCTGGCAAAATAAGGCTCAGGCATTACATAGACTGCAATGGTATAAATAAACCCACAGCTTGAAAAATTAATGCTCCAAAAGTTCTGTTTTATTGGGATATCAGAAAGACAAGCTGACACAGTGTTTCAAAGAGCTTATGCTGCAGCAGCTGTGCACCTACTGTGCCCTCTGTGTTTGGTCCACGTGGGAGCAGAAGGACCAGGTTTCACAACACAGACACAAGCCATTGTTCCTCCTTGGCACATTCAGCTTCTTACCTGGGATGAAGAAGGAAAGCAAGCCCAATGAGTGATCATAGTGGGAGAGAAATAACAAAACCTGGAAGCATATTTCCTGTTTGGTACCACTATCTCAGATTGCATTGGCAATCAATGAGTGATTATTGCAAGGGAATATTATTGTGCTCCTTTTAAAACTACTTCATCTAGCTGCATTAAAGTAAATTCATAAATAAAAATGGGGGAATGGAATATATCTATTGTGCTAGCCCTGATAAATATTTTAAATGCAATGCTTGCCATCTTTGCATTTACTTTATTACTTGGAAAGCCCAGTACCTTTAAGAGTAAAGTTGCTGAATTCAACTGAAAGTTAAACTTGTGGCAGGTGACAGACAAATCAGCTCTCTGACTTCTCATATTACCTTATTTTTAATCCACTGGTGTCTCTGCAATGCTATGTAGTGTATTTTGTATGCAAAAGTAAATCATCTACATTTTTCAATAAGGTACTCAATTCCACAATTTGAATAGAACACCTTCTAGTAACATCCTGTCCCTCAAAAAATAAAAAAAAATAAATTAAAAAAAAATCCTAAATATAGTCTCTACTGTCAAATCATATATGTCTGCTTAAAACAGCCTCCAGACCTACATCTCTGATCACATAACACTGTCTGCCTTTGCAGCCTGGGAAAGATGGGCCTTGCAATGTGCACTGAGAGGTGGGAAAGGCAAGTCAATTCCCAGCTTCAGGAGCCCTTTGTGGGAAAGATGGAAACAAAAGATTCAACTTGTTTGTCCTGGGGCAAGCTTCACCTCAGTTTGGTTCTGCTCAGCTGAAATAAAGTTGGTGGCACTGGTCAACATTAAGCCTTTCCTCAGAGTAGTGGGGTGCCAAACTTTTAGGGTGTTGTGTTCTCTGTCACCTGAGAATCTCCACAGAAGTCAGATGGGCACTGGCTTCCAAGGCTGTCAGTCTTCCTTTGATGAAGTCCAGCCTCTGTCCCTAACAACACGAGTGCTCAGAAGTCCTCAGGGAGTGAGAAAACATCCTGTAAACATTTGTTCCTTGGGGATCTATTCTCAAAACCCAATCCTATTGCCACACAGCTTCTCCATCACTCTCTCCTGCCACCCAGATTTGTTACTCTGACTTCATTCTACATTTGAGGATTTGGCCCTGGCAAGACTGTGAATGTAGAAGAAAGATCAGAGGTTAATCAGAAGTTAGTGAGGTAGGAAAAAGAAGTGGCTTGAGGCAAAAATGAGGCTGACATTTCCCCAGACCAGTCCTTGTCACAGTCCCTCCACTGGCAAGAGTTCTTCAGGAAATATTGCTATTTTCATTGTCTCAAGAAGACAAGCAGCAGACAGTAGGCCAGGGTTCTCAGAACTCATCTCCTTTTGACTTCCTCCTTCTTTAGGAAAATATGTATCCTGAAGTCAGGGAATCCCTCACTTCTCTTGAGATGCTCATCTTTACAGCATGAGGTTTTTTAAATTCTAGGAAATGGTCAGGTTCCAAAGTTGTATTTTTATATAACCTGGAATAAGGCCGCATTGTTTCCCCTGGCTTCTGCATTATTCACCTTGCCCTGCAAATCCTGCTGAGTGGATTACGGTGTTTATTGCTCTGCCTTGCAGAATTTTCTTGCCACTTATCTAAACAACCTAGTCTGCAAGAAAACCTGCCAGTAGTGGTCTCTTCTGTCATATGTGTCGGAACAATGAGCCCATCACTTCATACCACCAAACATGAAGCCAAAACCACATTGTCCATCCCACTGGAAAAACACCACCACATCTCTGGTGCAGCACACAGGGGCAGCTGGAACCTCTGAGGCTGCAGCAGCATTCTAATGAAGATAGAAGACCAAGGGATGGAGCTTGAGTAGTCTGATCTGAATGATTCATTTCAGGACACATGGAAGTGGCAGGAGGAGCAGGGAACAAAGCCTGTGGCCCCACATGGTTCAGAGCAGAAAGGAATGCAGGGATTTTATTCAGAGCACTCAGTAGTGCACCAGGTTCAACCAAGGAATCTGCAGGCCCAGCTCTTCTTGTACTACCAAGGTAGCAAGGGAGTACAACACCGTGCTTCATCCTGCTTCAGGATTCTGTGTCTTCTCAAGATCTTGTGCTGTCACACGAAGCAAACCAGGAGGAGGAAGTTTTCCTTCTGAGATCTTCTACTTTTGTTGCCCTGTAGTCCTCTACAGGAAGACTACAATGATGAACATTCCCCTTTTCTGGTGCTCCCAGATATATCTTTATACCTGTTAAATTTGTTAGAGAAAAAAAATTAGATTCGACAATGTAATTTGATTGTAGTGAAATTTCTGAGGCAATTAAAGGTTTGGTTTTTGGCTTTTTTTCAATTCCTCTCTAGTAGAGACACTTTATATTTATAAAGACACTTTAATATTATCCACTATATTTCTTAAAATTTCAGAAGCACTAAGGTTGGAAAAGACCTCCAAGGTCATCAAGTCCAACCTTTGACCAATCACCACCTTGTCAAATGAATCATAGCACTAAGTGCCATGTCCAGTCATTTCTTGAACACTTCCAGCAATAGTGCCTCCACCACTTCCCTTGGCAGCCCATTCCAATACTTAACAACCCTTTCCATGAAGCTCTTCTTGCTGTCCAACCTGAATGTCCCATGGCACAGCTTGAGACTATGTCCTCATCCTCACTCACTGCCTAGGAGAAGAGCCTAGCCCTCACCTGGCCACTCCTACAGGTAGTTGTAGCAATAAGGTTTCCCCTGAGCCTCCTTTGATCCAGGCTAAACATCCCCAGCTCCCTCAGCTGCTTCTGGTGTGACTTGCTCTCCAAACCCTCAACCAGCTCTGTTGCCCTTCTGTGGACACACTCCAGCACCTCAGTATCTTGAAGCGAGGGGCCCAGAACTGGACACAGGACTCAAGGTGCATCCTCGCATGCTGGACTGAGTGCCCTGTTAACACCACAGCCCTGGAGTGCAATGTCACCATCTCAGGTGGCTGCTGTCAGGGGCCCAGGCTTGTCCTCACTCCAGGCTCCCTTCTTTAGCTCATAAATTGCTCTCCCTACTCTCTGTTGACATACTGTGGCACACATAGAAAAGCAGAGAATGGAGATGGCACATTTCTCTTAAGGACAGTGTATGTTAGAAATGTGTCAGGATTCCTGAGTTAAAGCAGCATAATGAGATGCCAGGGAAGACGAACAGAAGGGGAAAACTAAGGCAACAGATTTCCCTGGGAAACTCTGTTTTGCAGAAAAATCATTGGAGGAAAATGTTATTCTGATTAACATTAATTTGTCCCTTTTTTTTTTTTTTTTAATTTAATCTCCAAGGCAGGATATAGGGCAGAACAGAGATCAGGGAAATGGCAGCCCCGTTGCTGAGCCAGTGCTGCAGCAGAGCTGATGGATATCTGGGTCAGTGTGCAGCAATTCTTCGCAGATGACTGAGATCTACAGAGCCGAAGGCTGGCCTTGGCAGTAGAGCCAAGGGCTCCTTTTTTAACTGAAGGGATGTAAAATCTGCTCCTCCTTTCAAGCAGCATTTGCAGGAGGGAACCCCATACTGCAGCCTCCGTCAGCTGGAACTAACACCCGTCGGCTCTGCTCACCCATCCCTGCTCAGCAGAGCACAGGCTGGGAAACTCAGCGTTGCCATGGGATTCAGCTACAAAAGGCCAAAAGATGTGGATGTCAACCAAGTACCCAGATATACAGGGAGGGTATTTTCTACTCTAAAACTAAACCTGATGTGGAAGCTCTTCTCTAAGAAACAACACTTCACTTTTTCAGTCACGAGAGCAATGTCAAAGGTTACCCGGAGACAAGATTTTCATTTCAAATGTCCTCACTTAGCTTTGAAGTTCTTTGTGTTTCAGGCAGGTTTTTCGGAAAAGCTCATTCATGCATTCAAACATTTGGCTACTTTTTCCAAATATTCTGCTTGGCCTAATGAGAGACATTACCTTTGCTGACAACCGCAGAGCCCTCAGAAGAGATACAGCTTTGGAGACCAGCACACTGCCCACTGGGCATACACAGATCATGTATCATGCGATCTTGCTTCTTTCTGCTTCTATGCCTCAACCCACTGGGACAGGAGCATGAAAGGATCAGTGCTTTCCTTATATATCATCCCTGAGCATCAGTAAGACTGGCAGCTGTCTCTCAAGATTTGTGCTCAGCCCTTTGTTAGAGGTTGATTCATACAGCCACAGCCTTCAAAGTCAAATGGCACTGCTAGATCATCCTGTCGGGTAGCACAGGCCATCAGGATTTGTGCTGATTTGTGTTTTGTTGAAACTTGTCCTTCAGAAAAGGGTAGTCCATTCTTATTTTGACAGCCACAGAAGAGGGAAGATCTGTTATTTCCCTGTACTAACCAAAGTTTAGAAAGTAATTCAGGAGGTTTTTTTCTCAGATGTTGAAAGCACCAGGAGAATTTTTCATATCAATGATCTTGATTCCTGGCAGAATACATCAAGTTTTGTGCTCAGGACCTAAAATTGTAAAATGTGATGCCAACCAGCTAACTAACCTGCCTTGCCACACATTGTTTAAAGACAAAATATGGAAGAAGTGCCTGATTTTTCAGCAGTAATATTGAGGAAAGGTCAAGGCCATAAGAAATGTTTGTGTTTCTAAAACAAATGCAACCACTTCTGCGTATGCTTGAAAGAAGGGTGGATATTAACACAAGGATTTTGAGGAAGTGGCTGTTTACTACTGGAATTTTGGATGACAGCTGCCACAGTATACGTATTTATCTAATAATATTCACACTAATACTGGTATGCATTGTCTGAACTAGTCAGCCTAATGCAGATCACTCCTTTGTTTCTGCCATAGCAGAATTTGCTGGAACAGCATTTTTTATTATAAACATTTCTGCTTAAATCCTTCATGTTCTGGTGCTGGATAATATCCTCTTCAAATTGACAATATAGGACAAAAGACAAAAAGATTTGGAGCAGAAAACACTTAATTTAGTGAGTAAATAGTATTGCACTCTTTTTATGTGGACACATAGAGGTACAGCATTTGACAAGACATAAGGATTCACACCAGTTTCAGATCTGTCCATGCACTTTTGCCTTGGTCCATAGAGATGACCTCATAAATTAAGTGCAGAGATGGTTGTTCACAGTCTGAGTGATAGAGGCACACATTCTGAATAGCACATAATGCACATTTAATTGTATTTATTTAGTGGCCATGGTTACAGAGATGTGACTTTTGTACTTTTTTCACATTGTAGATGTGTGACATTGAAAAACTGTCTGTCCATCACTAGCTCCTGCACAGGTATATACCTGTGAGGGGTTAGCAAAAGTAGGAAGGCAGGAAAGACCTCCTGTAATCTCTGCATTCTGCTGAGGCTTCACACATCTGCTTACTAAGAAAATAAAGGCTATTATGTTCCCAGACATGTTCACTCAGAGTCTTGTGGAGTCAGGAGCTTTGCAATCCACATGGTAAAACTGGTACAAAATGTTGCTAATCAAAGGATTGGAAAAAAGATGAAGGGAAGAGGGAATGAAGCTGTGATTACCCACTATTTTGACTGTTGAATCTGGACTATTCATAGTAACACACTAACTGTATCTATCCAACTGCAGTAACGAGTGATAGCTCACTATTCAACAATTAGGTTTTCCTTCCTCACCTCTGCAATTAAGGTCATAACCTTTTCTATTTACTTTTGGGATGTGGTAAATTAGAGCTTTGGCTTCATTACAAAAATTAATTAAAACTGTCACACAATGGCACCATTCATGGCTGTGCTTGTCCTTCCCTGCAGTATGTCCTCATGTCAGCTCTCATTGGTTTTAGTCCCAAATTCCAGTATGTGCTAGTCTGCCTGTATTATCTGGATCAGTAGACTAGATTTTTCTTTTTGTCCATCTTCTTTGGCTCATTGGAAGGCCTCCTCTTGTTTCTAATTGCTCTGTTTCTTTCTTTTTTCTTTTAAGAAAGTGTACACTAGCAGGCTCTCATCATGATCTGATGTCCCCAAAATGCTTTCTGGCCACAGAGTTTGCAGTAGAATTTTAACTTGGTCTCACAGAAGAGACCTCTGCCTGACAATTTATTCTTATTGACATACCAGGTATCTAGGTCTGGAAAAGAGGATTAGTGCTCTTTTCCTCAGAATTTCAGAAACTATACAGAACTTCAGAGATAGGAGGAAAAAAGCCTAACTATTCCCCAGTTACACAGAGTTGGGAGTCTGCCCATTGAAATAAGGCTGGGTTGTTTTTTTTTTTTTCTAAGCCATTTCTTTATGAATGTAGTGCTTGTTTTAAAAGCTGGATTTATGAACTGGCAAAAAATAATATTTTCTTTTGTAGGAGAAAGTGTTGCATTATGTTTCACATGACCATGTCCTGAGGTGGTTCAACATACCAAGTTCTGTGCATACCAATAAATACAGATCTCAGAGATTTCAGGAGTAGTGATTTACTAAAAATTATTGCTCTATGGGAAGTACAGAAGATCTCAGATTAATTTATATAACACCTAAAAGGAGAAATGGCCAACAAAGGCTTGAACTAATATAGGTGCTGGTGATAGAGCCCAACTGGCAACTTTGATATATATGTGTAATTATACTGAAGTCAAAGTTGATGTTGCTCTGAAGATGAGCACATGAGATATTTGCAAGTGACATCTATTATAGGCTTTATTTCTTCAGAACACTTAAGCATGTGTGTAGCTGCAAGTACAACCAGATTTTTTTAACTTACTGCTTAACTACACAGGTGCACTCAGGAAATTTTATCCAAGTTAATTTAGGGCATGACTTCAAGATGCGTTAGCTTTAAAATGTAAAAGGGAAGCCTGATTTTGTAGGGTGAGTATGTCCATGCCAGAACCTGATATAAGGTAATAAGGCCAGTTTGAAAAAGGCTTCAGATCAACAGTTCCATTTCTAAACCTGTGTTGGCTGCAGATGAGAAACAAGAAGGTAACTACTGCGGAATGAGCATGGTGAAGGGTTATACAAGCTGTCCCTTCTTTGTGAAACACAAAGAGGCAGGGTTCTCCTCTGGCCCAAAATGATCTTTCCTTGTAGGCTTAGTTTTCAGACAAATCATGTCCCTGTGTGTCCCATCCCATGGGTGCCTGAGCTGGTGCTGGTGGCACAGGATGGTGCAGGAAGAAAGCCATGGATAGGAAGGGACTGTGGAAATACAGTCAGTGCTACTGTGGACTTGCATGGGATGAAAGCACTGACATAATCTTGGCCATGGGACCCCCTTGGCCTTTTACTGAGGTTGATGATGGAGAAGATTCAAATGCAATGACAGGCCCACTGCTTGGAAGGAGGTGATGGACCTGAGCTCCTTTTCTGAACCTACCAGCCTCAGATGGCACGTGTGAGCAAGGACATCCCACCTTCCCACTACTCCAAAATGTGGCCTCCCTGTAAAGCCCTTGATATAATACACAAACAATTTTCAAATTTTGTGCCTTGCACAGAGATACCTGGGGGCAGAACTTTTTCCCCCTATTTGTTAGTAAGGGGGAAATGGAAGACAAGCTTAGTCCCTTAAAAATAAGCATCATGTCCTCTATGTGCCCTGAATAAATGGCATCCCGTGTAGAACTTTGCTGAAAATGCTTTTTTTTTTCCCTTCTGAGAAAAGCCGAAAATGAGACTGCATTGATATTTTGCTGCAGAGCTGTTGCCTGTAGGTAGGCTTTAGATGGAGCTGTTCTGTGGAAATCAATCCTGGTAAAGCAATAACAGCTGTTATTTTGCCAGCACGCAGCAAGCAGAAACAATTGCAGAGGTACCCCCACTACAGCAATGCTACTTGGTAATTTAAAAACAATGCATGACATAAAATAGCCCAGATAAGACTGGGGAACCACAGCATTGTGATTTCTCCTGTTCTGAAGCTGCAGACTGTAAACACACACTCATGAAAAAAAGGGAATTATCCTTCACCTCTATGTCTGGCCAGTGAATCATATAATATTTATAATGCTGTTGGGACAGCTGTGTGAAATGGATTCTGTTTGGTTTGCTCTATTTTTTCATCAATTCTTTTTGTCATCCTGCTGGCTGTGTTGCCTGCTATTCTACCTCTCCATCCAATAAGGCACTGCAAAGTGAGCTCATCTGCTTCCACGGACAGAACACGATTGTACCCTTTGAGCACCCTGAGGACTGGAGGGATGTGAGAGACTATTTCTTGGAAGCTCTTGGGCTTCTTTTTTCTTAATCTATAAATAGGAAAACACCATCATCCTTCAAAATATAAATCATTATTAGAAAGCCTCAAAGGGGGACAGAATACACTGGTTTCAGAAAAAACTAAAGTATTCATTTTCTTCTCAAGTTTATTGATATATTTTATGAAGGCTCAAGGATAAAAGATTCTGAGGCAATATAATAAAGTATTATAATATTAATTTGCATCAATTTCTTAAAGAGATAATTCAATTAAATAGTTCAGCCTTTAGCAACCTATTCTTTTAAAATCGTATCTCTTTTTGAACTGTCAACCACTTGAAGGAACAGCCCTTGATTCTTTCTTGATTGTAAACTAGATGAGGCAATTTTTCCTTGGGGAATAACATTAGCTAAATTAGGAACACTGTAATTTAAAGGTGATTAAGTACCTTTTGTGATTATTGTTCTACGACTTCAATCTGATAACACTTAAGTGCATGTGTAATCTAGTCTTCCACAGGGCTACTCTCATTCATAAATGGGTTTAAATCCTCATAGGATCAGGACCTAAATAAGTACCACAGTTAA
Organism: Cyanistes caeruleus; assembly: GCF_971803275.1. Taxonomy (NCBI): domain Eukaryota; kingdom Metazoa; phylum Chordata; class Aves; order Passeriformes; family Paridae; genus Cyanistes; species Cyanistes caeruleus. The sequence continues at coordinate 11,989,175 of NC_141701.1, forward strand.
ACCTTTTATGGCACATTGACAGAGCATGTATTTGTTCTGATTGCAATGACATTTCACACTTGTGCTTGGTGCATAAACAGTAGGAATGCTTTTTAAATCTGGGATTTTCATTTTACAGAAGGAGAAAGCAAGGAACAGGATCCATATGAATGGATTCATTATGGTCATAAGACAAGTCTGATGGAACACCTGGGAGCACATTGTGGACTCCTGACCCTCATGCATTTGTGTCCAGCTTCACTCCAGCTGTACTTTGTGCCTTGGTGCTCAGCATGGGAGGAGCAGCAGAAACCATCCAGGCCAGGCAAAGTGACCAAGTCATTGCTCAACCTGCCCACTTATGTCTTCTTGAGGTTTCAGTGGAATTTTTGTCAGCAGAGCACCCAACATGTTGAAGGATGTCAGAACATGGACTACTATTGCACCATTGACAAATTTAGGGTTGACATCTGTTGGGGGCTGCTGAGAAAGATGCACTCAGCTGACCCATTGTCAAAAAGTGGTGCTGGCATTTGTCCATGCACCAGGATATTTTACAGAATGTCATCACTTGGTAATGAAATGCTCCCTGGTAACGATGGCTCACGAACACAAATAGCCTCTGCCCATAATAAAGTTTTGCAAATAATGCTTGCAGGAAGTGATTTGCTACGAATCAATCAAGCAGATCCCAGAAATAATGTGGCAGATGGTAACCCGACATTACTGCAACATCACCAAACTACTTCTTACTCACATTTTAAATAACCATTTGGACTCAGGTCTTTAAAGAAAAATGTTCACTCTCACTCTACAGCTGGTTGAAGCTGAATTGTCCCCCCCCAAAAAATTCTATCCTTAGAAGTCAGTAAAAGGCAGAATAAAATTAAAAGTCTGAAATGCCCTCCAATGCAAAAGAAAAAAAATTAGTTATCAAGACTCTATTTTGATGCCTTCAGGCTATATGCCCTTTCTTTATTTTTAGCTATGTTAGGCTACAAACAAATAAAAATTCTAAATATAAAATGAACACAATCTTTGTTCTAAGTGACATATAAGCAAATAGATTTGAAAAGGAATATGCTGGAAAGAACAAATACATTCCTGTTTGCATTCTGATTCTTTGTCCTATAAATATTAAAGTTTGTTGAAATCATCATGTCTCCATTTTTTACGCCCTAGCACCTTCTGACAGAAAATATATTCCACCTGAACAGTTTTGATTAGGTCTCTCTAGGTTGTGACCAGGTACACTCGAGTTACAGTGGTTTAAAAAGTTAATCATCATAACCAGTGAGATGTACTTTCTCATTTGCAAGGTAAAACCCATTACCCTACATTGTACACCTAACTTACATGTTACAACTGGTTGAGATTGAAAATTATTATTTTTTTTCTCTTTACCTGCATATTCTTTCATCACTGTATGAAGACTTGTTGCATGTCACAGAGCTGGCACCCCTGATTTATTTACTGAAGGATCAATGCATTCCTTAATCAGCTGCTTTACTTTCAGAAGGAGATGTTTCCCCCTCCTCTCGCATGTGCATCGCCGCACTCTGAAACCTTTCCAGAAACGAGGTTAGCCAAGCCACTATTTGCACTAAAACAAGGATTATCCCAGAAATGGGGTGGCTGAAGAAAGCAAAGTAGGCCACAACTTTCCCTGCCGGATTGCTGGCTGTGGCTCTGTCCCACAGGAACGCTGTCATGCTGGTTATGCGACGGCACCCGGAGCTCGGCATGCCATGAGCAGGTGTCATTATCACAAGACACTGGGGACATTTGCTGGGCTCGTCTTTGGGAGTGAGGGGCATGCAGAGCTCCAAATGAATCGCCTGCTCAGACCCATGCGGCTCAAAGCAGAGGGAAATTGCTGCCACAGCTTGTGCTGCCATGGCCCTGCTGGAGACAGGGCACCTGTCCAGCCTTTTCCCTCAGATAAATCAACACAGAGGATGCAATTCCTCATGTGCACCTGTCTAGGTACTAGCTGAAATGAAGCAAAACGCACTGGCACAGACACTGGCTCTTCTCGGGCAGAGTTTGTAGGATAAATTTTAATTACTCGAATTCCTTTATTTCCGCCTCAGCCATGGTTATTCATGCACCACTGTGTGTGTGAACGGAAAGACAGACCCCTTGCACCTCTTTCCAAGTCTAAGGCTTATTCTTCCGTACATCCACGTTCCTGGTTCTACAGCAGTTTATTACTAAAACACGTAGCAGCACAGCCCGTGTCCCTCGGGGAGCAGCAGCTGGCCCTTTGGAGCTCTGCACGCCGAGCCATCCGGGCCGGGCTCCATCGCCCAACGGAGGCTCGCGGCCCCCCGGCGTGCTCGGCCTGCGCTGCCGAGCCGGCCTCACACACGAGCAGGGAGTGAGCCACGGCCGCTCTGCGAGAGGAAACAGAGGGTTTTGACCACGATGTTTCGTTAAATTTGGCAGAGTTAACGTGCAAACTGAATTACTTTAAACCCCCACGTTTCATACAACCCACTCTCACAGTCTTGCCTATCGTCTGGCATTTGTGGGAGAGGATGAATGAGCAGCCTCACAGCTGCTGCCGGCTGCACTCCCCAGGCTGCAGCTTTGCTGAGAGCTCTCAGCTCGGTATCGGGTGCCTCAGGCTGTCGCTTGTCACCAGAAACAGCCGAACTTCGGCCATTTCGGCCAATGTCACCAGAATAAAACAGTTTCTTCGCCGAATGCTAAACATGCAGTCAGCTTCTGCCCAGAAGAACGGGACCGGGACCAGCGGGGTCCTCGGGGCGACCCCGTCGGCAGCGGGGCGCGAACCCGGGGTCCCCGATCCCCGGCCGCGCGGGGCCAATGGGCGGCCGCGCTGGTGACGCGGCGGGGCGGGCGGGGCGCTCTGCGCGGGGCCGGGCCGGGGCGGGCGCTGCCGCCGCGGGAGCAGCACGGGCGGGTGCAGCGGGCTGTTCCCGGAGAGGGCAGGCAGCGGCTCGACTGCTTTGGCTGTAGTCTGCTCCGCTGGGGTTGCTGGAGTCCCTTCCAGGCTGCTCCGCGAGGACCGGCTTGACGCTCGATCCCTTTTTATAGAGACCGATCTTTTCCCCCTTGTTTTTTCGGGGTGCGCTTCGCGCAGCGCCGCGGGCGCCCGCTGCCCTGAGCGCTGCCGTGCCGGGAGGCGCGGGGGGCCGGGGCTGCGATGCGCAGAGATGGGGCCTGTGGCTGCTCCCGCATGGGCTCGTAGTGCCCGCTCGGCGCTGAGTGCCCGGGTGCCGGGGAGGTGCGTGTAGGAGAGAAGCGCCAATAGCGCTGGATTTTATCCCGTTCTAGAGGTGCAGGCAGACAGGGATTCAGGTGTGTTGGGGTGTGGTTTTTCTTTTTGTTAGGGGTTTTTATTTTTTTTTTCCCTCTCATTGCCTATATCAGTTTGTTTGCCCCTTCCCCCCCCCCCCCCCCTTTTTTTTTTTGGGCGAGGTGGGAGCCCGGGGTGTCTGATTTTCTCCAGCTGAGCAGTGCAGTTGCAGCGGTAGCGGTGAAATCCTGCTCCTCCTGTGAGCTCGAGCCAGGAAAATGGAGGCTGTGATAGAGAAGGAATGTAGTGCGCTCGGAGGGCTCTTCCAGACCATCATAAGCGACATGAAGGTAAGAGGCTCAGGAGTGTGGGGGAGCACAGGGGAGGGCCAGCGTCTTCCCTCCTGGCCCGGCGAAACTTCGCCCCGGGCGGTGCAGCCGCATCGGGGGCTGGGGTAGCGCGACCTCCCCGCGGCGCTGGGGGGACCCTGCCCCGGGGCTGGGTCCGTGTCCCCGCCGGCGGGACCAGCCTGGCAGAGGGGCTCCCTGGTTTCACACCCAGGATTTGGGGCTTGCGAGTTGGTTGCAGGACACCACCTCTCCCTTCCTCCACCTTCCCTCTTTTCTGTATTTGTCCTGCTCAAACATGCAAGCTGTTACCTTGCACCAGGGTCAGCGATTTCCAAGCCTGCCTCTTTATTTTGCAAATATTTTTATTCTCCTTTTTTCTCCCCTGGTGTGGGCTGTCAGATCGGTAGCAGAATGAATGCAGCGGGTGCGGAGAGCCGGGCGCGGAGCGTGTCAGCCTGGGGTGGGGCTGGGAAGGGCAGTGCGAGCCTTTCGGTGCCAAGCTGATGGGCGCGACGGAAAAAAAATCTCTGCCTGGAGATGCTCAAAAGTTGATGTGTTCGTGAATTAAAATTGCGGCTCAGTCGGTTATGTGGTATTATTTTCACGCTGTGTATGCTCGTGGAGGTGGCGTTTCCTTCTTTCTGTGAATGGACGCAAAGGTTTCAAGTCGCCGGGTCCACCAGCCACCAAAAACCTGACTGTGCTGATCCCGTCTCTGCCAAAGGGTCCCTTTGAGAGAAGCGCTCCCACTGTATCCTTGGCAGCCAAGGGCGCTTCTGCAGGGTTTTCTTTGGGTGAGCGGGTGCCTCCCACCCTTCTCTCGTGGAGATAAATAGCGTAAAAGCGTTGCTGTGTTCTGCCCGTCATGTCTCCCCCAAAGCCCAGGGCTGGAGGCGCCCAGCCCCCGGCACACGGCCGTACTGCAGAATACTGCAGTGTTCCCCTGGACAAGGGCAGCTTGTCTTCCTGCCAGGGCCGACTGGGAAGGATGCAGTTGTCGGGGGATGTTGAGGGACGTGTCAGATAATGGGGGACTGCCGTAATTTAAAGGCGGCAGCCGTGCACGCTGTGCTTTTCCCAGCCAGGGCGCGGGATTTCTCTGGGTGTTTTAATCCGTGCAGGGCTGGTGAGCAGCGAGGGCTGCGGGGAAAGAGCTGCCAGGTAGTATTGGAGGACAGGGTCTGCTCTGAGAGGGAGCCTGGCAGAGGTGAATGGCTTCTAGTGTATTTTTTTGGGAGGGTGGAGAAGCTGTTTGCACTAGAAGTTATTTTTTGGCAAGTATTCCTACGCACCTTCCTCTCAACAGATCTTGGGAGACATTTAATTAAAAGCGTGGTTTGTCAAGAGCAGGCAGATTGCAGAGAGGAGGGGGGGGAGTCTGTGTCTATCTGTCAAGACAATGCTGCAGACCTGGCAATGCTGGTCCTCAAGCTCTCAACCCCCTGAGATTTTTAATAATGACTGCACTTCAAAATAAACCCTCCCAAAACAGGATGCAATCACAAATCCTGGAATCATTTTAGTGGCCAGTAAAGGGAACAGGCAGGAGATGTTCTGTTCCACGTGAAGTGTGGTTTTGGGTTTCATCACAGAGGGACACTGAGGATGTTTATTCTTTCCTTCTTTTCATAAGTGATACATTTGGTTTTTCTTGCTCTCAAGCCAGTGGCCCTCTGTGTGGATTCATTTTTTTTTTCTTCTACACATTGCTACTTGCATGGGAATGCTGCTCATCAAAAAATATGTTGACATGAGCGTATGGAGATGGGCACAGGTGTGAATATTTTTTTCTTAATGCTCCATAGTAGTGGAACCTGTTTTGTGAACTGGCAATTACTGAAGGGGGAGGTTTGGAAGGAATCGTTGCAGATCTTTACCAGCATGGTAGTTGTTATGGTTAAAAAATCTGCTCATTATTTAGCATGAGTAGAACAAAGAATTTTTACCTGTAGATCAATTTGATGCAGCTGATGCTGTACTACTGATGAGATGCACTAGGATTCTTTGTGAATTGTGCACAAAGGAGCACAATGATTTTTAAGGAAAAGTAGCTATTTTTCTGATAGTTAACCAGAACCTCTCAACTAATCATACCTTTAGTAGTAAAGTGAAAATTACCATTTTAAGTGCTCTTTCACGTAGTCAGATCTGTGTGGGCAGGCTTCTGGCAGGATCGTGGAGATGTTGCGTAGGGGTCTGCCCACGCATACCCAAGTGCACTATCCGTGCCTATTTCTCATTGCAGGCTGTGATCAAGGCCCCACATGCCCTGCAGTGCTGAGGGATTTGATGCAGCATGCGCCTTTTTTTTAACTAAATGGCTCACAGGTTCTTTTATCATATGTATTGCTCTACCTTAAACTTTGTTATAAAGATGGTAGGGTTAATCAACAGCTTAAATTACTCTGAAGTCTTGCCAGTGGATGCAGATGGGTGCTGCAGCTGAGGTGATGAAGATATAGTACACGTGGACTGATTTTTCTCTTTGTTCACAGTAACACAGAACTGGCTCAGGTATACCTGTTGTTAATTTTGAGCTCTGCCTGATCTTGACAAGGTTACAGAAACTGGAATTACAATTCTGAGCAATATGATTGTTGCCATTTGTCTCTGTATACTGTGTTAGGTTTGAAACTTCATATGGGCAATATATGTCAGTGTGACTGACATCACATTTTTTGACAGCAAGATTGTGTCTTGCTGGCTGAGGTCTTCTGAATGGCATTTAATGTTTTTTCCATATACCCCAAATTTTTCTCTGCCCTCTACCAAAAATATTTTTGTGGCTAACAAAACCTGCTCCAAAGCAACTCAGCATAAAGCTAAGTGATTTGGAGAAATGATGTAATGACTAAATGTAAGAACAGTTAATAAACATCCCATTTGTACTGCATGTGTGCAATGCAGAGTCACAGAATATTCTGAGTTGGAAGGAACTCGCAAGGATCATTGAATCCAGCTCTTAGCGCTGCACAGGACACCCCAACAATCCCACCATGTGTCTGAGTGCTTTATCCAAACAGTTCTTAAAATCTGTAAGGTTTGGTGTTGTGGCCACTTCCTGGGGAACCTGTTCTAGTACCCAAACACCCTCTGGGTGAAGAAACTTTTCATCATAGCCAGCCTAAACCTCCCCTGACACAGCTTCATGCTGCTCCCTCGGGTCCTGTCACTGGTCACCAGAGAGATCAGTGCCTGCCCCTCCACTTCCCCTCGTGAGGAAGCTGTAGACTGCAATTAGGTCACCACTCAGTCTCCTCCAGGATGAACAGAACATCTGGAACTTCAACCCCCTAACAAGGGAAGTCCATTTTTTCCATTCCAAACAAGGGTCAGATTTGTTGAGTAATATGGTGGTGTACATGATGACAGGGTTGTTTGTGTAAAGTCCACAGTGGGAACTGTACTTGGCAGTTGTGCTCTAGAATTGGATTTCTGTGCTTTGAGATTACAGGATCTGATTAAAGAATCATAAAGGTGGGAGCATGTGTGCCCATCCCGTCTTTATTTTGATCCATTGTCACAGCCCTGATGTTTCCTACAATACATCACTGAGCATGTGGCACTTATGATTTGTTACGCCTTTATGCAAAATCTTTTTCAAAGCAATCAAAGTTTATAAAAACAAAAATAAAATGTGCATGTCCCCTCAGAGGAGTAGTCCTGTGTGCTACGTGCAGACACTGTGCAACTTGTTTTTGAATGTGGTGAATTTTCCGTAGCTCCTATGGGAAGGGAGTATTTGATCTGAATGGTTTGTAACTCATTTCTTGCAGCTGAAAAATGAGGTACTGCAGTGTGCTGTTAATTTCAATATCTCTTTTAGTGCAAAGCAAATCATTGCAGTTAATTTTTGGGAGGGCTTGTTGTGGATGGGTTTCAAAAGAACTTGTCTTCTCATGCAGAGCAGATTTTCTTTAATGCTTCTTTTCATTTTGAGTTGATTTTACATTCCTTTTAATCACATTGTTCTCCGCTATCCTGAAGAAAAAAAAAACAACTCTGAAAACATTGAAATTGGCTGTGTTTGTAGTTCATCACTTGTATGATGGTGTGTCTTTGGCTTTTAGTATTCTCTTTATTTGTCTTGCCTCTTTCGCCAGCATGTGTTTTGACAGAGCAGGGGCTTGCTGCTGTGTATGTACAGCACCTGACACCTGTGGGGTGGGCATGGGGGGAACACAAGTAATGAGCAGTTGGATGAGCACAGGTTGTCTGTGGCTTAATTTATACCAAGTCAGAGGATTTACTAAATTTTTATGGGTCAGGTGTGTATTACCAGTTAGTCTCATTCATCTCCCTGCATGTGAGGGATGAGCAGGTATTGTCCTGAAACAAGGTTCCCCAATGAGAATGTGAGTTTTTGGAAAAATTTAGAAACTCTTTTATTATGTGTATGTGCCTAATTTATATTTGTTTAGCTGAAAGCTCAATAAAATCAACTTTTTCCTTCTGGCAGTAACCTCTACTTTAATATTCTAGAGGAGATGCTGGGACTCCTGGACCAGGCAGTGGTGCACCTTTTCTTTCAGCCATGCAAAGCTCTTGGTTGAAGCAGAAGAGAGAGACGTGAACATAGGGCATGAGAAACATTTATGTTTTTGCAGCCTTTTATCTGCTTTTAGAAGGTGATCCTTGAGAGGCAGCATTTTAATCTTGCTTTTGTAGAAGTTGGGACCAAGGGTGGCCACATGAAGGGTTGAGAGTTTTTTGTTAAGTAGCCCTGTTTGCTCACAAGCGATGTCCTCATGATATTTGCACAAATAATATAAACTGAGGAAAAAATATTTGGTGGAACAAATAGAACTGCTGAGATAGTTACTACAGCAAGTACAGCTGCAAGTCCTCAGTGTTTATGTTAACCCAAGGAATGGCACACGTACCAGAAAACCTGGGCAGATTTATTTTACTGTGACATGTAGTGCAACAGCTCTTCCCCAACTGTGCTTTATTTGAAGCTCAAGATCTCTGTGGAGATTAGGAATGTTCAGTTGGATGATTTTAAGGGCTAGTTTCAATACAATTGTTAAGGATGATAACTACTGCAAGGAAAAGCAAATGTGTCATGTATTGGGACCGACACTGTTTAACACCTTTTTTGGTGACATTGACAGTGGGATCGAGTGTTCCCTCTGTGGGTTTGGTGATGTCACCCAGCTGGGTGGTGCAGTCACCATGCTGAAGGGGAGCAATACCATCCAGAGGGACTTGGACAGATTTGAGATGTGGGACTGTGTGAACCTTACTGCACCTTGAGTACCTAAAGGGGTCTGCATGAGAATTGGAGAAGGACTTTAGACAAGGTCATGTAGTGACAGGACGAGGGAGAATGGCTTCAATAAAGAAGGCAGGGTTAGATTAGATACAAGTAAGGATTTTTTTTTAATGTATGTTGAGAACATATTTTCCAGAGAAGTTGTGGATGCCCCTCCCTGGAAGAGTTCAAGGGTAGGTTAGATGGAGCCCTGAGCAACATGTTCTAGTGGAAGGTGTCCCTGCCTCTGGCAGGGGGGTTGGAACAGATGATCTATAAGGTCCCTTCCAACCCAAAGCATTCTGTGATTTTCTGTGCAGCAGGCAGGTAGGTACAGGCTTGGAGAGGAAGTACACCTGCCATGTTGCACTGCCATGTCCCTTACACAACAGTCTTTAGGACAGCTATCTATTTCAAACCTAGCAAATTGGTATTTCTTCCCCTTCACAAAAAGTCTGAAATGAGTTAATTTGGAGCTTTTCTTCCCACTTACTTTGTTCCTCAAGGGTTTTACCACCAAGGCATTTGGAGCATAGCTGGCTGCTCTGATTTCTTACCCCTCTACTTCCCAACCACCTGCTTGCTTAGGCAGTTGCTTTGTGTACACTGAAATTCTTGCCTTTTCCAAGCAGCTGCAGTATCTTTCTGTAAACATCTTTGAGGGGGAGGGCTTGACATGTAGCAAAGGCTGAAAGATGGTGCAGGAAGAGAGCCACTGCATGCCTGCCTAGATACTGGGGTTCAAGCACCAGGGCATAGCTGGGAACATACTTAGTCAAGTAATTTATTTTTTAGTGACACATGTTTTCTTGATCCAGATACTTTTGTCTGAGCGTGAACAATTTATAACTGCTGAACATTTGCTACGTAAGTATGTAGGGGGGCGGCTTATCCTATGACGTACCCAGAGCAAGGATTTTTAATATCTCTTAAGAGTACTCCTTTTGGACCTGGCAGGATGCCATGAACTGCACAATAAGGTTTGTGAGGTTCTGAGTGTGGAAGGAGTTGTGCAGTGCTGCATGAAACACAATTGACTGAACAAATGTTGGAGAACAAGAAGTCTGTGTAATTATGGGCTTAGTGCTGGTTAATACCTAACAGGAGGTGATATTCAGTGGAGGTTGCTGCTTCCTTCCTGAGTTCTGAGTGAACTGAACTCAAATATTTGTTACAAAATACCTGAAAAGCTCCAAAAAAGTTTTTTTTTTCTCATTTTGTTTTTTGAAGTACAGAAGTTGCAAGAGTTGGCGGAGTATTCTTGTGAATCTGTGAACAGCATCTTCTGCATAGCAGTCTATATGTTTTCAACTTTTGAAGAACATTTTTGGGGTTCATGGTCTACCTAAAGACGGTGTGGTCCTGAAGATAAGCAGAGAGTAAAGTAGGAACTATATCTAAAAAGGCTTTTTGGTCTGCTTCAAAGCATGCAAAGATGAGAATAGAGAAGTTTGAGTTAGTATCATAAAAAAGACTACTCTTCAGAATAAACTAGTCTCTAGGCTACATATATAGAAATGCATTTTCCTCTTCAATGGTACATTTTCAATTTGAAGATTATGTCTACCTTGATACTTTAAGGTGCCAAGCAGTGCTTTGTTTGCTGGGATCTATGCTGACCTTTAAGAACATTGATTGACTTTTTCCTGCTGGGCTGAGATTGCTTGAATGCCAAGATGTTTGGAAGAATTGGAGACAAAACGTCTCGTAGCTTTGTGGCTAAGACCATAGCAGCTTTCATCTTCAAAGTGCTCTCTGTGTGACTTGGCTCCAAGGAATGGCTCCCATTTCAGAGAAAGGCAAGCTATGGCTGCAGGTTTAGTGAGTTCTACTCCCTCCCCCTAGGACAAGAAGAAATTGGGTGTATCTACAGCATGGAGTTAATGAGGGGATGCTGTTTACCCTCCCGGTATAATAGGTTTCTATCTTCACATGAACACTACTTTGTTTTTACTGATTAAGATGTGGTGCTGTTCACCCCTGCGATAACCCAGTGTTTGCAGGCAGAAGAGATGACATCTAAAAATGATTGATAAATTCTCAACAGAAGTGTCCTGAACTCCTCTCCTGTAACTGAAACTGTAGGACCTCTCTTAGTTTTTAGCAGAGAAGCCTGACTGGAACATCTTAACCATAAGCTGGTTTATCATGAGGAATTTATGGGGTTTTGTTTGAGCTCTGTACTTTTCACTCTTCTGGTCAACAATCATATGTAGTTGATTTGAATTTTAGGATGTTAGCTGGAATACAGTCATTCTTTAACAAAACATTATTGGAGGAATGAGCTTGTGTTGGTGTGTACAATGCTACTGATGAGTGTGTAACTAGAGACACTTGGTTCATGGTACAGAAAGGTTCTCATTTTGTCTTCCACATAAACTCCCACAATGCTTCTCACCTGAGCATGAGACGTTTGGGGTTTTTTTGCCACGGAAGTCACATTTGTGCTTTTTCATGTTTCCGAAGCCCTCTGTGTAGAGTCATAATAAGGATTTTTTTGTTCATCAAGCTGTATTTGTGATGTCTCCTAACAATACCATTCATGAGCAAACCACGTGGATGCTAATTGCCCATAGGCAAACCAAGGGTCTACTTTGGAGCTTGAAAGGGATTATTTATCATCTCATAAGTAAAATGGAAAGAAATTAGCCTGTGATAAGCATTCTTATACTTCACTGTCTGTGAGGCAAAGTTCAATAAGTGTTAAAAATTTGGGTACCTGGCTGCTGCCTTTCCCCGGTAGATACTTTTCTGATTAACTTAAGTGCTTGTTAGTAGTTTGGGTCCTGGAGATGACTGCTCGTGGGATGGAGATTGTTGGGTGGATGGTCAAAAATTAGGGTTTCTGCTTGTTTGGAAAGAAGTGATGAGACCCCAGTCATGTTGGTGACATTACCAGCACAGGGCTGTTGGCTTGAGGCTGTTCTGTGTAGGTATTAACTTGACTGACTGCTTCCTGATATTTTAATTATCTTCTTTTTGATCCAGCTAAAATATTGTGGGTTTAGAAAATAGCTGCTGAGTATGTGCAGTGGCCACTTAATGACTGAGTGGATGAAAGGCCGTATTGATGAGTCTCTGAGGAGAAATCTGCTATTCGGGCTGGCAAACTTGTTCAGACCTGCAGTGAAGAATGTGGAACTAAATGCTTCCTCTGGAAGACTACTTAATGTCCAGCTTTTCATGTGGCATGGGATAAAAGGTCTCTAGAAGCTGTGGCTAGTTGTTTCCCACCGCCCTCCATGTCTTGTGAATAGCTTCCTATGTTTAGAGAAGGAGAGACTATGTTTATGCATGATGTATTTTCTCACAGTATGAGTCTAACTTTTGTTTGCTAATTACTCAATCTTGGATTTAAACCATGAAGTGGCTGCTTTGGAGCTGAGTTTCTTCATCTTATAAACCATGAAACTGAGCTGTGGACAGTACAGATTTGACATGGTCCCTGTTGACATAGAAGGAGGCTCATGAGTTGGATTTGTAAGCCAGGATGAGTTTTCATGGGTCCTTGCTGTGTTACAAATTGTAGTCACAACCATAATGCAACTGGTATCCTCCACTGGGGATGTTTAAGCATGGGCTAAAGCAGTGCAGGTGTTATTATAATACAAATTAAAGACTCCAGAGCTCTGACAGCGGAATGGTACCAGGCTTGGCTTCCCTCCTCCTTTAAATGGTTAGTGAAATCTAATAAATATGTGTGTTCTTGCAAAGTAGTGCTGCATTTCAGTACTGCTGCTAAGGGAACTGGGCATTCTTTAGAGTTCTTCAGGTGGTTTAAGAATGTAAAAAAAAATATTTATTTGTGTGGTTGTTCTTTGGGTTTTTTACCCCAATGGTGTGAATATCCTTTTCTGGACTTTCTTGACTGGATTTTAGTCTTGATTTCTTCCATGTCATTATCTGTTTATCCTTCTAACGCACTACTGAAACTAAAAACTAAACATTTTTGAAAATATTAAACACCTGGTTCTGTGATACACAGAAGAAATACTTGGTTAATAGTTTTTTTAATAGCATCTGAGATGTCTTCAGTTGTGTTCTGTTGCGTAATTTTCAATGTTGTGATAATGTATCACGTTGAAAAGCAAAGCTTGGCATACCTGTTTATACTGTGCATGCTGAGGGAAACTAGTTTTTAATCCTGCCATTCCCTAAACAAGAGGCAGAAATAATGGAAGTAAATATCTGGATACAAGACTGTGGTTTTAATTACCCCTACTTTATTTCCAGGAGGGTAGTTACTGGTTAAATGACATCTTATGCTGATCTTGGATGTGCTTTTACTTTCACCTGCATGCACTATAATTTCTCAGACCCTGAGCCTGTACCTGTCTGCTCCTCTGTTCAGTAATGTGTGTGTTCAGCTCTTGTTGTGAAATCCCCTGAAGTTCATATTATTTGCTGTTGATGCCTTTTCACTCCTGGCCCAGCACAAATTGAGAATCCCTTTTGCTGATGGAGCTAAGCTCAAACTTCCCCTATGCTTGACAATTCTTTTAGCTTAGAAAGACAGATGGGACTTCAAAGCCAGGTGGTCCCTTTCCTTTTCTTGTGGGAATATTTCTGCAGGACCTCTATATGAATGTATTTCTCTTCCTGAAAGAGTTCTAGTGAAAGGAAGCTGCCTGATCTTTCAGAGTTGCCTGTTACCTGGTCTCAGAATTGAATGTGTTGTGCAATCTGAAACTTCCCTGCTGAAGCCAAACTGATTGTTTCTTGTCCCGTACCACTGGAAAATAGATGATGGGCAGCATCAGGCTATAGGATGCTCTTGAAATCAGTATTGGGACCTGGCTGAGTTCTCATTCTGAGTACAAGAAATAGTAGATAGGGTGGATTTAGATTGGACACAAATTGAGTCACACTGGTGAGACAGTAAAAAAGGTCACCCAGAAAAGTTGTGGATTCTCTGTCATAGGAAGTGTTCATATTCAGTTTTGATGGGTCTGAGAACAGCCTGATTTAGAAGATATTCCTGCTCATGACAGGGGGCTTGGACTAGATGGTTGTTAAATGTCCCTTCTAACTTAAGCTGTTCTGTGATTCTGTGCATTTGAAGTGAGGTGGGTAAAACCAAAGGAGTAATGGAATATGTTTTGTGTACAACTGTCATTATAAAGACTGAAGTCTCTCTTGGCAGTAAAATTCCTGTTTCAGTGTGTAGAAGGATTTGAGACTTTAGATGCAGCTTGGAAACATTCATGAGACAGGCTCTTGATGCTTTTCAGAATAGAAAGAGGCAAAGCCAACAAGCAGAGTTTTTTAGATGAAGAAGATCAGTTGTGAACTCCAAGGGAAGATGATGCTGATTCTTTGCAAGAAGACCTTTTGTGACTTGTTAAGGGTCTAGGCAGTCCTATCCATGAGTCATGGACTTGGTTAAATTATTGGATTGTACAGAGGATGTATTAGTGTTTGGTAGCACTTTTTAACTCTTGCAGTTATAGCTGGCCAAGTGCTCTTTTACCCAGTTGGCTATTGGTTCTTCTAGAAAAGAAGAACTTCCAGTGCCAAATGTTACCTGAGAAGAAACTGACTATCAACCATTGTGTCTTCCAATATGTTGAGACATCTATGGCTGGAGCCCTCTCTTTCTTCTTCCCCCTTGCCACCTTTCTTTTTCTTTTAGACTGTTACTATTTTCCTGTCCTCTTCCACTCCACTCCTTACTGGTTTTGGCTGTTAAAGGACTCTGGAAAAGTGGTAGTCTCTATGTGCAAACCATACTTGCTAATTGCCATTTCTTGTAGCATCTGTGTCCTTGTCTGGTGTTTAGCACAATAAATTCTCTTTGCAACTTGGAGGTAGTGTAGTGAATGCCACAGAAATGAGACATTCATAATAATCCTTGTGATTCTGTTATCTGGTAAAAAAAGAAAAAGAAATCTTTTGTTTCCAGCATAATTTACTTTGGAGTGGTAGGAGGACACATGCACAAGCCAAGTTACAATTTTTGTTCCAAAAATAGATTTATGGCATTTGGATGTGTTATTCGGGCGTGGAGCTCTGTAACACTGTTGTGTGTTTGGGACTCAGTTTTTAGCTTATCATAGCTGAACAACAACACTGAGGTGGAGAAGTTCTAACTCCTGTAGCCTGTGTAGTTGTTTTTTTTTTTCCATTTCATTGAAGTCTTGCAGTTAGTCATTGTTAGTTCTTTCCTGGAAGGCATACAGCTCTTGGTTTGATAGCCCTTGAGATAAAACCAAGGCGCTGCTCTCGCCTGGTTCCTCTCTCTGTTACCCCTCTAGCTGAAGCAGCCAAATTTAGATTCTGGATTTGCTTTACTGAAGAGCACCTCCCTGTTTCTTTCCCCCTGCCCCAGAAGTTCAAATGGGTTGTTGCTGTGAACAAGATTCCAGATTGTTACTGCTGCCTTTGTGCTTGATGTCACAGCAAGAGCTGGTAATAGGGCTACAAAGCCTTTCTGATAAGTGAGAGCCCTTAAAACAACACCATCAAGGGTTTTTTGAAGATGGAATGAGTCTTGTCTGTGGGAATTGGGGCTCATGGAAATAAATTAATAAAGTAAGCATATTTTTGCTTAATGGGAAAAGAAGAATCAACTTCTTGGCAGAAAGAGTGACGGAACATTTTAAAACTGTCAAGGCTGCTGATACTCAAGTTGTAATCTTAGATACAACAATCTGGGTTCCTGTTCTTGCCATTAGATGTCACCAATAACAATTTCAGAAGGATATGATCCTTTGCTGTGAGTCTACCCTTCCTTTTTTGAGGAGTCACTGAGTTTCTCATGTCTCTTCTCACTCCTGGTACAGGATCACTGGCCTGAAAGGAAGGGAGAAATGTCTTCCATAAATATTCAATAAATATTCTGTAGAGTTGTGTTTATGTAGGTTGGTTGCACTGGTTCACCAACAAAGTAAAAATCAACACAAGACTTAAATTCTTATTCCAAAGCTGCATCTTGGTGATAATTTCCTGCTCTTCCCTAGTGTGGAGGTCTGACCTTGGCCAGCTGCTTTTCTATCTACTCTTCCTTAATGGGATGGGGGAGAAAATAGTAAGAAAAAGCTCAGTGATTGAGACAATGACACAGAAATCTTGCTAGCTATTGTCACGAGCAAACCAGACCTGAATGGAGAAGATGAAATTTATTGCCAATTAAAATAGATGTGAACGGTAATGAAGGTGTACAAAATTAAGACAGCTGCCCACGTCCATGGGTGTAGGATGGGATTTCACAGGATGATGATGGTCCTCCCTTTTCCCGGTGGCAGTCCAGAAGCTGTGGCTTCGAAGGCCTCCGCCCAGGTCTGGGTGTTGGTGTCTGGCACTCCAGACACACTCGCTGTCCCTGAGGGGAAGCTGTTTCATGTCCCTAATTGCGCACTGGCTACCTGAGTGACAGGCACGAGGCACTGGTTTGTTTCTCAGCCCTGAGGCAGAAAGGTGTTTTCCGTGTTTTCCCTGCCTGTGTTTGGCACAGATTCGCTGGAGCTGGGCTGTGGGATCAGGTGACTAATCACCTATAAGCCCACTAATTAAGCAATGGGGTAGGCTAATGGCATGCTACAGCTGACTGTGACATGCTGGGCGGGCAGCTGAGCCCTGCTCAGGAGCTCCAGCGGCCCTGATGCCGTGGAGTGTCGTGGTAGTGGGAAACACCCATTCCGTGGAGGACAGGTCAAATTTATTCCTTCGATGATGAAGTAGTAATTGGGCACAAAGTTATTTTGGGGAAAATAGTCTTTGGATTAGTCCTTTAACAATTTTTAAGAAATTTTTAAAACAAACTCTCACTGTAATTGATCCCTGGCTTAAACCATGAGGAGCTAAATAGGAATTTGTGACCCAGAATCCTGCCATGGCTCTTCCCTAAGCGTGCTGGACCAGGGGGAGGCCTCCTGCTTTCACAGATAACACCAGGCCTGAGTAACCCTGACATTTGATAGGGGAAAAATAATTTTCTTTATCAGACAGCTGAAATTGGAAATTGCAGGGGGAGCAGAGGAAGTTCTGGGAGAGGTAGCATTAAAAATACTGTGTTATTATTCTTCAGAAGAGGCTTTATGTTGCAAGAGCATGTCTTGGACAAAGACATCGAATTCCACCTGCTGTTTCTTTGTGTTTAAACTGAGAAAGTAATACATGTTGAATCAAGGGTGTATGTGTTTTTCACCATTGCTAGCATTTCTCTTGATGCTGCTTTTGACAACAGCAAGAGCAGTTGCTGGAGGTGAGGCACAGCGGGGCTGCCGTGCTCCAGGTGGCACAGGAAGAGGTCTTGGAGAAGGAGCTGCTGCCCAGGGCACTGGTGCTGTGCAGATTTACAGTACCAGTTTGATTCCTGCGTAGTGGCAATGTTCTTTGGAAAAGCTGAATTGAATGATGCAATTTAGTGCGTGACTTCGGGGACTCTGAGGGAGAGATGAGCTTGTGGATGTGGCTTCTGCAGGGAGAAGCAAGAGCAAATTATTCTGGAACCCAGATGAAGTACATGCCTCTTATTTTCAGCTGAGTTTTAGTGAGATCAAGGTATGGCAAGCTGAGCAGATAATGCAGGATTTCGTATCACTAATGTAAAACTGTTGGAAGGTTTTCTTTAAAAATGTAAAAACAACCAAGAAAAAAAGAACTCCCAACAAAACCCACTAGCAAAGGTATTAATTCAGTGACATTAAAAAATCCCAAAAGTTCAATTTTTCTACTGTCGGAAATGAGATCACATGCTCTTGGCTACTATATAGAGAGCCCAGGTAAACCAAGTGCATTGATTTCAACCAAACAAATGCAAGAAACTGTTAAATAATGTGAGCTGTTACAGCTTACTTGAGCAGGCCTGGTTTGAAGAAAACAGCATTTTTATAGGCAAGAACTAAACATCTAAGGAAATGTTAGACTTTTCCAATTTTGCTTTCCAGGATGACCACAAAATTGAAAAAAAATGGGGGTGGTTTTTCCCTGAGCTGTATTTTGATAGGAGCGTCTTAAGCTTCCCTGGGAGAAGCAGCTAAATGCAGGGCTGGTGTCAATCTCCTGCATGCCATCAGGTGTGTTTATCTGGATAATACACCAGCGAGATGGAAACATAATCAGGCTGCTTTGGTATCCTCTGCTTGCCGGCTTGCATTTTACTGGAGAATCCCGTAAAGCCTTGGGCCCTGCTGGTGATTGTCAGGGCTTTCAGGGCTCCTGGCACCCACATGCATAATGCATGCACGGCGTGCAGGTGACAGAGACGGGGCTCAGAGAAGGGATTGCAGTAAGACTAATAGGTTTAAGGAAATAGCATTTTTTGCTTCTTTTAAATAATTGGGTTTCTTTCGTTTCTAAAATGTCTGACAGTTTTTTGCTTAGCACAAAGCGCTTTATATTCTAGGTCTTGCCTCCCAGATAACTGCTATTCTCTCTTTCCCCTTCTGTATTTACCACTGGCTCTGTCATGTGTAGGGTATAACAAGGTTTTATGAACACCTGCTTTGCATTGTTCAGGGTCTTTTCCCTTTTTTTTTTTTTTTTTTTTCCTTTTAGCAAAAACCCCACAAGCCTTGCTGAAAAATACAGGGAGAGTACCAATAGGCTTTTGAGCAGGTGTCTGGGAGCTGCCTTGCCAGGGTGTACTGAGGAGCTGAAATTTGTCTGACAGTTTTTGGCCAAGGGCCTGTCTTTGCCCTGAAAACTGTCTCTCATGGCATTGTGGACTGTGGATTTTGGTTTACTTACAAAAAGCAGTCCAGTTTATAAGGGTGGATTGAGTTTGCTACAAGCAACTGCACTTGCTTGCAACCTCTTCCAGTCAGAGGTGGAGTAATGTTAGCCTTGAGGATCTGCCTTATCTGGGTTTTATTGTGTTGTTGCTCTGGTAACAGCAAGTCTTATACCTTTATTAAAGGAAGCAGGGATATTTTATTTTACTCTCTAGACTCCAATCAAAGGGAAGTTTTGAGGTTTCCTTCTACCACATTTTTGCTGTTAGTGGAAAATTTGTACTTGCTCTGCAGAGAGCAATTTCAGTCTAAAGAAATAATCTTTTTTGTTTTAACTTTGGCAAATAAAGATCAGGACTTGCAGGAATACTTCATGTCTGTATTCTAAGTAAAACCTTGTTTTTTAATCCAGTTTTTAAAAATGGGGAAAATTCTACAGGAAACTTGAGGTCAGGAAGAATTAAACCTTCTTAAGCACTTTGTATGCACTCAGTGCCATACTGTTTTATCAGCTTCAATTCATAAATCATCTCCAAGGCTTTTGACTGTTTTGGAAACAGGTCTTGCAGTGACAAGGCAGCTGTCAGGAAAGTTTGCTGTCTCGAGCTGTCACTGTGGTTTTCTGTGTCCTGTTATAAAGTTATCTTGAGGCAGTGCTTGAGGTGGTCCCTTGGTCAAGTCACACATTTATTGTACAGGCTCTGAATCGGGAAAAAGCACAGATGATCAATTGGTAAAGAAAAACATCTGTGATGCTGCCATTGGTTTTGGAAGCTTCTCTGTGCATACTGTTGCAATATACTAGTACCCTGCTTTGAATGGGCTTGGTTTTGCTATGTCCATTCAAAGAAAGGCATTTATTTTTGCTGCTTCAGTTGAAATCCCTCTTGCCCAGTGTTTCTATTCAGAAAAATTGTAAAGCCTCATCAGAGGGCTACTGTTTCATCTGAATTCTGAAGCAGTCGATTTTGGTGTTCGTGGATTAGGATTGAGTACAGTTTTAGTTATTGTTTTACTGTAATTTAATTTGATCTATAGTATTAAAACCAGAATTCTCAAATTAAGTGTTCATTGTTGTGTTTTGTTTTTCTTGCAGGGAAGTTACCCAGTGTGGGAAGATTTTATAAATAAAGCTGGGAAACTGCAGTCTCAGCTTCGGTAAGTTTTATGTTACACAGTCAAGATCCCCTACAGTTCCTTGGATGTGCAAACAGTAAGATTAAATGCAGCTTTTGCAAGGGTAGTTTTCTAAGCAGGTCATAGTAAAATTGTGCATATTTCTTAGTCAACACCTGCATGTAATTTTTTAAATACGACTACTGGTATTTTAATGTATTTACATAATTATGTACGTAATAAATGTAAAATGGGCTAAATTTCATGGATTTTGATGAAAAATGGGAAAAATAGTTTATTGTTGTTTAGTGAGCACACATTTGGAGTTAGGTCTACGTTGCCCTTTTTATTAGTGTAGAATACAGAGGGGTTATGTTGGAAGAAGGCTCAAAATATTAAAAAATCTTTGGCAGCCTTAACAGCATTTTTTTCAGACTTAAAAATTAAGGGAATTGCATTGCTGGATTGGTGATTATTAAAACTTAAGGGTTTGCAGTATACTTAGAAAATGGCATTCTGTATGTTTTAATATATGGCAGATGTATCATACTCAGATCAATTCCACCTCTAGAATTTGTTCATTTGTAAAATTTGTTTCTCCTAATACAAACTCCATTTCCTCACAATTCTCTCCAAACCACAGTCTCTTCTCTGCTGTATAAAGCACCAGGATTTTTCCTCAGCAGCTGTAGTGGTAACAGGTTATTGGCAGTCTGGTTTGTGGTTCCATGTTGCATTATGAACCATTCCCAATGAAGCTGGGGTTAGCTTCATTTGCCCTAAACAGCTGGAATATGCTGTTCTGCTACACCATGCCTATCATGCCACACTTCCATGTGTTTTTTTTTTCCTTTTCCAGCAGTCATGTCACAGTGAGTATGGAAGATGTAGAGGAAGTAGAGAAAGAAGATAAATGGAGAACTTTCCTAGCCTTTTGTACTCTTCAATCACAGGCCTTCTGGGATGACATGAGACATAGTTTTGTTTATTTCCCAGTTCTGTGGAGCTGCATTCAATCAGTGCAGTGCTACAGGAACATGCAAGCAGGCAGCTTGAAAGCCTGTGTTCGAGGATTTGCTGTTTGTGTCTAGCAAATGTGAGCCTTTTGCTGCTGTTTCATTTCTGCGTGCTCTGATAAAGAACAGCAGATGTCATTTGAGCTGGAGCCAGGTCTTTCTGGATCTTGTTACTGGGGAAATGGAACTTTGTTATTAGCAATATAATTAATAATTAACAGCATAGTACATGAATAACAGTGTGACCCATGAGTTTGGAAGATGAACATCACAAATAGTGTTAAGGAAAATTCTAGAAAAGATTTTCTGGTTCCAGAGCCCAGTATTGCTAGCTAGCTGTCAGGGTGGGGGGTTTGCCCTCCCTTTAATCCCTGGGCATGTGGAGAGTCCTTTTGCATTTGCTTGGTCCTCTCACACCTGGGGTGTTATTTTCTGTGTGTGTTCAAATCTTTTGTGCTGTCAGCAGGCCATTTACTACACTGCCAGTTATGTGCTCTGTACCTTGAGCATATTTGGAGTGAGACTTGCATAAAATCTGACCTAATTAAGCAGTCCTGTGGTCTTTCTGGCTAAGGATCAGCTTCCCTGCAAGTCTGCTGGGTTTTTTGAGGCTAGCAAGGAGCTGATGAAACAAAGTGAATATGATAGTCCCTGTTCTGGATTTTGCTTGAAAAGGCTGATTGACGCAGTCAGGAGAGAAAATCAGAGTTACTGTTAGAAAAGATGTGCAGAAACAGAACCATGAGGTAACTGTGGAGAGGGCACAATTGGGCTTTACCTGTAGAGCCCTGGCCTACTTTCTCTTTAATTGGGTCAACCAGACTATAAACCTTCAGAAATCAGGACTGACCTGAGGTGTTGAGGGCTCTGGGGCATGCTTATCTAGAACAAATGTGTCTGGAAAATTGTAACTCACGTTTGCTGTCCACTTGAACAGATGTGTGGTCTGTGGGTGCTTTCGAAACATGGAGAGAGATTGGGCTGGTGAGGTTGACACCTTGGATTGTGAAGTCTGAGGTTGCTGGTGTACCTCACAGGAAAGATCCTGTTTGGATGAACACTAGATCAGAAAGGGATTTTGTTTATTTTGGGGGTTTGGGGATTAGTGGGTTTTGTGGATTTGAGTTGTTTTGTGTTTTTCTTGAAATGGAGGGGTTTTTTTCCTTTTCCCATTTTTCCATTTGTCCAGGAACTGCAGACCAGTCTGATTTCCTAGAAATTTCTGTTTCAAGGGATGCTTATGCTCCCCACGTGAAAAATTCAGGGAATTGTTTGGCCAGGATCCCAGATAAAAGAAAGTTCCTGCATGTTTATTCTTAAAATACGCATGTTCCCTGAAAATAGCAGTGGCTGTAATTTGTTCGCTAATGGGTGAAGTATAATGTGTGTTAGATTTGTTTTTCATGTTTGACTGCTTAATATTACTTCATCAGAGGAAATCAGCTAGAAGGAGGGTGGCTGTGCGCTTTTGAAACAGCACCTGTCCTGTGCAATTCTCAGCATGGAATTAGTGTGGCTGCCTACAAGTCCATAGTGCTAACACAAAGCAAGGAAGGGATTAAGAAATGAAGGAGGGAAAAGGCTAAGTTCAGATATAAAAGAGAATACTTTTTGTGGCCTCTGCAAGTTCACAGTGTTATTCTTTATAAGCCTAAATGTTTTTGGCAGTAATTAAATAGGCATCAATGAGACACTGCTAATGTTTTGTTATCTGTATGCATTTCAGGACTACAGTAGTAGCAGCTGCTGCCTTTTTGGATGCCTTTCAGAAAGTGGCTGACATGGCTACTAATACACGTGGTAAGCAGATGTGTCAATATTGAGTTTAACAGAATGCTGTGTGGTTTATGCCATTTGTTGTAATAAAAAGAAGTCTTAACTTGTTACATTGACAAGCAGATCTGTGAGACATCTGTTAGATGGACTTGCACTTTGAAAAAGTGGCACGTGAAAAAGGAAGTTGTCTTTACTGAAAAAAAATGCTGGAAACCTGTAATTTAAATGTGTCATCAATCATGTGAACACTTCTTAATTACCATTTGAATTATACATTGATGAATAATATTTTAGAAAGCAAGATTTACAGAAATCTGTATTCACTCACGCTTCTGTACCTTGTGTAAATGTAAAAGGCTTGATAGTCAGCTGGAATAAATAACTGTAGGGCTTCTGGAGACAGAGCAGATACTGGCTGATGCTATGGCCTTTGGGGTCTACCAGTAATGATGACAGGGACCTGTACTTATATCTTTGAGCAAAGACTTCGCTTGTCCTTACCCCTTAAGTCTGATGTTTTTGGTCAAACTGAATTTTCCTGGGCTGTGGGCTTCTCTAGGTAGCAGTCTCAGCTTATCGGCGTGCTTGGAGAGCCAAAATAGTGCAGCTAGCATTCTTTCCAGACTACTGAGTTGGAAGGAGACAAAAGGCTGCTTCTCTCTGATGCTGGATTCCTGGTGACCAAGGCATCATGTGCAGATGTCCCTGCAGTGGTGTAGGGCATTCCTAGTGACAGCATGGTCACTGTCCTTGGACTGCTGCTGAAGAGTAAATCCAGAGTGCGGATAAATCACTGCTGAGGGAGTAGCTCTTGGTCACCTCTAAGGGTTTTGTACCATTTTTTAAAGTCCTAATGTGCTGTTGACATTTGACTTGGAGAGTAAGAAACTAATATTGCTGATATGAAGAGTGTCCGTTCCCATTAGCAGAGTGCAAGCTCAGTCAGACTTCCCTTACCTCTGGCTGACAGGAGCTGCTGGAGTGAGTACCAAGTCATAGAATGACAAGAGGGAAGAATACATTTTTTTCCTGTCTGAAGCTAATATTTATATTCTGATAAGAAGTTCCTCATTATATGTATACCTACTGTAAATTATAGGTAATCTACTCACACAAAATAATAAATGTGACAGAAAGTGGAATAAACTAAGGATGAGACCCAAGGCAGAACTTAACTTGGGTTTCTAACATGTCCTTCATTCAAGAATGTTCACTTTTCTTTCTTCTGCCTTCCCCAAGGGGAAACAAAGTAAACTACCAAAATCCTTCAGACTCTTCTTCTAGCTATGCTGGCAGGCTTATAGGCCTTTCATTGAGATACCAGCATGACTGGAACTTTCCCACTCTCAAACAAAAATGGCTTGTGTGGGTTTTTGAAGGGTATTTTACACTTTCTGCTGTGTTGTGTCTTGTCTCTTATCTCTTCGAACACATCCTTTACAAAAGGAGCTCTGTGAATCCAGGCATGCCAAATTTGTATAGATCCTCTGTTCTGTCTTCCCTGACTGAAAGGATAGAAGAGAATTTTGGTTTTATTTTTAGAAAGTGATGTTCTGGGCAATGAATCAAAACTCAAAAAAAGGTTAGCTGGTGGTTCTGATCTGCCTCCCAACCCAACTTCCATTTGTGCCCATTCAGGTTTATCTCTGAGGTTTCAACTTGGTCCTTTAATAAATACAGATCATTCTATCTTGCTGTGATCAGGGATAAACACCTGTCTCCATGGAAGGTGATGGAAAAAATCCCTATGACTTAGGAGGGCACAGTTCAATAAAAAATGTGTTTTGCTGTTAGTATAAGGAATTCTATTCCAAAACTGAAACAGAACAAACAGTATTTTTATTCTGTGGTGTGGGAATTCTAACAGGCACTCAGTTTTCCCTTTGAGGGGTTACCTAAAGTGAAAAATTCTTTCTTAAATTTTGCCTGTTACTTATCCAGTTTATAAAATTATGTGTCTGATTGTCTAATCAAACATCTGTCTGTGTTTCACATTGTTTAGAGGGTTAACAGATACACCAAAGTTTACAGTTAACAGATTAACCAAAGTCAGACAAGTTCATGTTCAGTTGCTGAGGATATATGAGACTTGTGTAGCACTTCCCATGACAAAGGCAGAGAGGTTGGTGTGTTTTCTATGGTGAGGCTGGTTTATCATTGCATGAGCCAAATGCTTCTTCTGGAAGCTAACTGTGTATGAAAATGCTGAAGCAGGTGCCTGCTCTGGAGGGACAGTGTTAGTTCCTTGTAGGATGACTGAAGTCTTGTGAAGCTGGGTGCTGCCTTTAATTTGTAATTGCTTGTAGTTCTACAGAAAGTGGCCTGTTATTTTAAGACTCACTGATCTAGTTGATGAAAGTGTTTTGTCAATCAACAGAAGAACTCTGGCTACTCTTTAATCTGTTTGTATCAGCATTAGCTTTTAAAGGAAAAAAAAGTGTTTGCATGGATATATGTGTCCATACACATGCAAGGGGAGACAGTCTCCAGGTGCTCAAGAGTGAGAGCTTACTTCCATCATTGCTAGTCCGTGTTCCAACTGGTATCCTTTCTTTGTGTGCCATTACTGCTTTTCCAAAGCACTGCTTTTTTCCTAAGCACACAATGCACCAAGGGAGTCTTTGCTCTTTTGGTGCATTGCTCTCACCATTCCATTTACTTCCTTCTAATCCTGCAGTGGTAGTGATGTTAATCTTCACATTCTCATCTGGAGCTCAGATAGAAGGCATAATTGGAGCTCTGCCTGTGGTAAAACCTATGATTGGATGAGTCAGATAACCTGTACTTTGCTCTATTTTCTTCCCTTTGTAGCTTCTGAAATAGGAAAAACCCTGAATGTGAAGTAGCTGATGTTTTGTGACTCGATACACAAATTAATTTCCCAACCAGCTCATTTCAGCTTTTGCTTCCTCCTTTGCTGTCTCTCCATTTAGATGTGCATCAACCCAAAGGTGTCTTTTTTGTTTCCTCAGTTCAGTTCCCTCGGTTCAATGCTTTGATTTTAGCCTGACAAGGGAAAACACGGGGAAAGTAGTTCTGATGCGTGTATCTCCAAAATGTTAGATTTCTGTAGGTCTGGTCATCTGAGAATCGTCATTTGAATGGGGGAGATTAAATTAGCAACATAACTTGACAAAGTAATGCTAGCTGTATAGCAGTGTGTGCTGTTTTTGCTGTTACCAGAGATTTTTGAAAACCAAATTCCTTCAGATGTTTTGATTTCTGAGCCCTGACAAAATAGAGACATCTATGTAGCAGTTTTTGTTACTCAAGCTGCATCTGTTTGGCATACAGCCCGGCTGAACTCAGTAGACTGCAGTGGAATCTGTATTCTCTCTCACTATGATTATTAAAGAGAATGCTGACAAAATATTTAATGATTGAGATACTTCAGGGTACCTTTAAGTCTTTAATATACTTTGAATAGTGTACCAGTAACTCTTGAATATCTTAAAAGTGAGGCTGCCTTTTGGGGAGATATGTGCTCATGAGTTTTAGTTCAAGCTTTTCTTACATGACTTATTTTTTTCAATGTTTGAGATTCTGAATGTTTCTACCGGCATCAATTGTAACTGAAGCATGGAAGAAATTTAAATCTAATTCTGTTTACCTGATTATTTGGCAATAAAAATATATTCTGTTATGA
Organism: Cyanistes caeruleus; assembly: GCF_971803275.1. Taxonomy (NCBI): domain Eukaryota; kingdom Metazoa; phylum Chordata; class Aves; order Passeriformes; family Paridae; genus Cyanistes; species Cyanistes caeruleus. Next base: position 12,015,251 of record NC_141701.1, read on the forward strand.
AGGCAAGAACTGTGCATCCCAAATACTGTGTGTTTATATGTGATATATGTTTATAAGTTGGCTTTCAACAGTATGTAAAAGGGCATGTGTAAATTACTATGCTTTTCTAGTCTTCTTCTGCCTCTGCTGAATTTGAATGTCCTTTGTAGATAAGTACTAGAGCTCAGGAACCTGAAAAAGTAGGTGTGAAAAGTAACTATCCTCCTTGTGTTATGAAGGAGATTAATGTGAAGATATGCACCCTTCTTCCGTATCCACTTAATACACCATCAACAGCTTCCGTGGATAAAACCCTGCCCCAATCTTGCCTACCTGCATCTGCACAGGTGTAAATTAAAATTTATGGAAAGATGATCTAAAAGCTTTGATTTACCCAAGCTTAAAATTGATCTTCAAAGTGAGATTGTTAATGAGGCAGCTGATCCTCAAGTCTTGTGGTTTTTTGTTTTTCATTCATATTGAAAGGTTTTGCATATACATAGGTGTGTTTGATATTAGCAGATGAGTTAAATGGCTTCAAGAGGGTGTCGGTCTATCACACAGCTTTCTCTGGCCAGTTGGATTCCATGGATTGTAATGCTGTTTGAAGTTCCCTCTTGGCAAGTGCTACTAGAGGTATGTTTTCCCTGCCTTTGGTAATTCTGACATCTAGTATGTTTTCCATCTCTTTCATTTTACAGATGTCTGAGAGGATTTTAAGGCAATGCAGAGTTGCAGGAAATTCCACTTGAGTGGGAGACCCTCTCTGCACACCGAGGGACTTGAGATCAGAGTGGATACTATGGATAGTCAGCCAGCTACCAAGGGGCACTGAGTAGATTTGGAAGCAAAACTCAGCCTGTGTCTGCATGACATGCAGCAGCAGCAGGGTATCAAAATCAGCATAGTAATTTTAATGTTACCCTTTTGAGGGGCTGGATATATCAGTGTGGAAGATGTGCTACATTAAAGCGCCTGTACTTTTTTCAGGCCTCATTGAGTTTCAACAGCACACAAAAATGTTAATATGGTTTAACAGTTTTACTTACAAAATTAAATTTGATTAATATTTCTGAGTGTCTACGTCAGGTAGCTCTTCTGTGACACTACTCATTGACTGCTCTTCACGTTTAATAAGGCTACTTAAAATAGTAACCTTGCTGCAGATCAGTGTTCCTGGGCAGACTCTGCATCCATGTTGCTCCAGGTAGTGTGTAAGTACCCCTTTAGACAGTTCTTAATCTGGCTGGTCCATTTTTATATTAGCCAAGATCTGTATTTTATGTATTGAAGTGGTTTTCCAAGGTGACAAGCTGCACAAAGTTTAGCAGGGCTGAAATTATCTGTGATCTCCCAAGCAAGTGTGCTTTGGCCTCCTGAACCAATATCTCGTTCACTGCAAACATGGCAGTGTGACCCAATGTATGGTAAAGTCTTGGTGCTACAGCAAAATGTAATGGACTGTACTGAAAGGTGTTTTTTATTGATCTATTTATTTTCATGGAGGGTAAAAAAAAAAAAAAAGAAACAGAAGTGAAGCCTGGGGAGCTTCAGAAGGACACCACAATCTTCAGCAGTATACCTAAAAGCTGTACAACATTTTTGAAATAGACTGCTTTGCTCCTGGCTATGTACTAGGGAGATGTGATGGGTATCTGTGCCTAATTTCAGGGTGAAAACAAAGCTGGTCACAAGAGGAAAGGCATTCTCATTGTCCAATTCCTTTGTCTGACTCCTTGAATTTCAGATGTTCATACACAAATAGTAAAACCTTTGTTTGAGCTGCCTGTCAGTTAAGATAAGGCTTTGTAATAAGTACTTATTCCTCCTGTGGAGTCTTTGAAGAAAAATGCTGCAGTCCAGACTTTTTCTTTGTGGATTTTCGTATATAAAATGATGGGGAAGAAAAGTATTTAAATGAACCATTCAGTCTTCCATTATGTTTTCATGAAGATGATGCAAAATACAGGACCAAAATCAGGATCACGAGCAGATAATTTTGAAGATGGAGGTATATTACATATCTGTTGCATTTGGAGAAGTGGGAGTTGGATATTCTGCTTTACAGCAGCTAAAACTACAAATCACAAAGGCCATGCTGTGTTATTTGCTGCTTCTGTGTTTCCTGTCTTTCTCTAGACCAGTTCAAATGTCAGCCCATGTCTGTCAACAAGTGTGTCACCCTGAAAACTCCTCTTCTGATGTGAGCCTGCTTGGCTGGAGCAGTCAAAATGGGGTGAACATCTAAAATGCTCAAACCAAGAGAACTGGGTTGATTGATGACTAGATTTTATACTTAAGGGCTTGAAAGGGCTGCACTGCAGGTACAACCTGGCCATTGTCTTTTCTTTGGGTGAGTGCAGACATTGCAGTATAAAAAATGTTACTTGTTTATGCCTTTTTTTTTTAAGACAAAATCTAGGTCAGGGTCATTGACAACATTTGTTCTGATTTGTCCCTACTTAAGGAGAAATATTCAGGGCAATAGACAAAAATAATTTCTATAATAACTTATACCGTCAGATGCCCCTTGGTACAGTGCAGAGATTCACACAGGAATGGAGTTTGCATTTGCCCAAGTATTTTTTTGAGCTTGCTTAGGTGCTTACTAAGAGTCTGAAATGTTAGGAAGGGGAGTAAAGCCACCAGGTGATTGTGTGTGCTAAATAGAAAAACTGAAAGCAAGACCAGCTTCTATGAGGAAGAAAAAAAAAAAAAGGGCAAGGGAAGAAGAAGCAAACAAAGTACTTTCTTTAGTACTTCATCCAAGGAGTGGGCCAGTGTGCTAAGATAGGAGTGGCTGGACTTTTTTCACATGATTGAATGTAAGTCTGCTCACTATCATCTGAATTGGAAATCTTTGGGAATGTGGGTAGGGGGAACAGCTCAGAGTTAATTTTTCATACACTTGTCGTGGTTCTTACACAGCTGTGTTGCTTTTAGGAGGGTAATATCAGATCCTGGTTTTTCTGAAGGCTTGGGATGGATGGATTGATTGTTGTTTCCAGCTACATGATGAATTTATATCTCTGTGGGCATCTTCACACAGAGCACCTACACTTCAGTAACTAAATACTGGTTTTGTAGCTGTAAAGAATTTTCTGAGTCTTGGCAACAGAACCAAACTTTTAATGTCTTAAACATCCAGTTTGGGAAGTAATGAGGATAAATCATAAGTGGCTCTAGATTTCCTTCAGATAATTTATTAGTTTAGAATCAAAGATGCAAAAGCATCCTTTTGATGATGGGATGTGGATTTGAAAGTGGAGGCTGAGGTTTTGGTTGTTGGTTGGTTTTCCCAGTGTAGCACATGTTTCTGTGGTGGGAGATCCCCTTTCAGGCTAATTCAGGCAGCCTTTTGATGTGATAAATTACTAGTTGGCATGTAGTTACAATACTGTAGTAATCACAACAAGAGAGTTGTTGCAACTCTTATTTATTTTTAATCTGTCACCAGTTGGGTAACAAAGGTAGCTGAAGTTCTGTTCACATTGAGTTTTATTTAGTATCTTTTTTATTAGCCATATGAGAGAAAGGGAAGTTCTGTGTGGTGTGGGAAGAGAATTAGAAAATCAGTTCAGACTAAGCAAGATTTTTTTCTGTGAAAAAGGGTAGTGCTTCTTGCCTCATGGACCTTGCCCATAACAACCTGTGGAGGCTACAGAGCAGTTACTGAGCTTCTGTGGCCTCATGCTTTGTGCCTCACAGCTGTCTGGAAACGCAGGTTTGGGGGTTGCCATTTTGTTGGTCACCTTAATGGTGGCTTCCAAGAGGACATGTGTTGGTGAAGTATCAGATTGGGTGCTGTTAGCTGGCTTCCTGCAAACTTGCCAGACCTCTAGGGGTGTGAGTGTGGATCTAACCAGAATCCTGCAGTTAATGCAACCTCATTACACCCTAATCCATGTCCTTGAACCACTTGTGAAGTTCCTTTGTATCAGCAAGGCAATTTGTGTAAAGGCTGTGATACAAAATGTGTGCTTTCACTTGGGGTGTCTTCTCCAGTTCCTCAGTCTATTCCTACCCTGGCTGGACAAAAACCATGTTTGTTTCTAATGACATAAGAGAGCTATACAAAAAGTGAAATGACAAGCTGCAGCAGACTTAATTGCAAGTGGAGTGTCCATAACAATGGACTCCATCTAAACATTAACAAAAGCAGTAACAAAACTCATTTTCAAAAGCAGCAGTGGCATTTGCATTGTCTAACAGGTTTTGGTTTTTTTTTTTTTTTGCTTTCCATAATTCAGGCTGCCTCGCAGAATGATGCTCTTCCACACATTTTCACAGGTGTCAGGACCATAGATTGTGTATGTTCACTCTGTGTGTGTCCATGCAAACTAGTGTTCTACTGCCAGGTGATTTACTTGGTGATATGATTCATCTCATGTTTGCATACCTGCTGCTTCTCAGGAAGCAGTCTATGTTCATGGTAATAATGAGGTCTTGCTTAAAAATAGACCAGCTTCCTTCATTTTCTTGTCCTTCTGTTTGCTTGATGATTTGTCGGGTGTTGCCAGCACAAATGTTTGTCCCTGTTGCTGTGCAAGCTGTTCACCCCCTCCCTCCTCCCTTCTTAGTTTTCTTCAGTGAAGCAGTTCCCTGCTCTTTTCTTCCCTGGCTGATGTAGTAAAACCTGCCCTATTCAAGCTTATGGGCTCATTTAGAGAGGTGGGGAAGAGTCCCCACTGGTTCTTGAATTTCAGTAGAAAATTAAGCTCTGCTTGGGACAAAAAGTGCATTGTGCTGTGTGTCTTCCCTCTTCCACTCCCACGCATGATGGAGTCCAACCTGTAGAACTACTTCTGAAAAGTTAAAATAATATAATTACCTCACTGTTTAATTTCACGGCTCAGAGTCCTCCCTCTTGTCTTTGTGCTTTCTGCAACAGTTTTTTTCTACAGATTAATCTGTGACCTGCCCTGCATTCATATTGGTGTTTTGGACAGGGTGGAGAAGGAAAGGAAGATGGGCTGTTTCCAAAGGAGCCCTGGGTTGTGACCTGACAGTACTTCCTGTGAAATGTTCGGACTCTCTGTACTTATATACATGTTTAAATCTTCCTACTGCTTTGCAGTTGGTGCTTGTTTTGTTGTTTTCACATGGGCTTCTTGCATGTAAAAACACGTATATTTTGCAGTCTAATGAAGCCATTGAAAAATGCTACCACCTTTCCAGCAGCCATCCCAACTCAAGCTTTGTGGAAACCACTTCAAAACTAGGAACAGTGGCAATTGTGTGCATGGGCACGTTCATTCGCAGTGTCATGGGGTAGAAGAGGTCTGGGTTTGTACAATCAGCCTCTGCAATTGTTGTGAATTTCTCCTCTCCCGCAGCACTTATTACTATGTAAAATTGAAATCTGCATGATTTCCTGCTGTGAGCGCCTGTGCCGAGGGACTGGTTTCTATAGTAACTAATATCAAGGAGCTGGCTGGGGCTTCAGTTTGGAGCGGTATTTGAGCCTGTTTTGCAGTTTGATGCAACCCTGTGTGAGTACTTGATGGATGACAAACAAGCAGTCAGGTTTGTGGCTGCCATTACTACAGTAGTAGTGGTGTGCACCTCGGCATGTACACTGAGGGCTAAAAATAGGCATTTTGCAGAATGGAGTTGGAGGTGAGGAGGGGGTTATCTTTTTCTCCATTACCACTCCCCTCCCTTGCAGAGCTGCCGAATGGAAACACTGAAGAATAAATCAATGAGTATTTGTTCTGGAGTCACTTCAGCTCACCCCAAAGTGAAAGATATGCCTGGGAACTGGGTCCATTTTCTCCCAGGAGTGACAGCCATTGGTATTGCCATTATTCTGTTCTGAAGCTGAGCTGGTATTTGTTCTGCTGAGCAAGATAAACAGCATTGTTAATGTGTTTTCATCTGCAGGACCAGATTCTGCCCTTACTTAGGCCCAGACACACCTGCTTAATGTATTTGGTTTTGCAGGGTTAAGCAGGGGTTGGAGTGTGGAAGCTTGGCTGGTAGAGACTGTAAGCTTTCAGAGTGCTGGGCAATATTCAAAGCCTGGTTTGCACCATTTACAATTAGTCCAGAAAGGCATAATGGGGTCAGGTGCATGAAAATGAAACTGAATCTTCTATTCAGGGTCACTTCAAAAACTTGAATCATGTGATGGAGGTGAGAAAGGAATGCAGAGCAGTACTCACTGTCCAGACAAGTCCTTTACCTGCAGAAACTGGACGTAGGCAGGTAGCAATGGTTTGGTCTCTTTCTTCCTCACCCCAGTAGTTTCCCAGATTTATGAGGAACTGATTTCTGAGGCCAAACCTGGTCTCTAAAGCAAACTTGGGGCATTGATGAAATATAGTCTAAAGTGTGAAGATGTCATTTTGTATGACTGAAGGTTGTTTTTCCTGGCTGTGCTAGAAAAGGAGGTATATATCAGATGTGATTGTCTTCCAAGCCCTCTCCCCCCAGAAGCCAAGCCTCTGAGGAGAGGTTGTGTACCTGTAGACGTGGACACGAGTGTACATACACACAAGGAGTGCCATTTGCCCAGCCAGCTCAGGGGAATCATTGACTTGGCCACCCTCAGAGCAGCCTCTTACTTATTTGGTATTTAGGGATGCTGGAGCAGGCTGAGGAAAGTGAGTGTAGAGAGTAAGAAATGTATGGTGGACAAAGAGGATCTGGATATGTTGTACTGAGAATATTTAGGGGATATCTGCTGCACATCCATGGAAAAGCAAGGAGTTTTATTTTTAAAAAAAAATCTGTTCAGACAGGTCATCTTTTTACGTATTCAAGTCCATAGTAAAAGTATTACAGTGATTTTAAAAAACCCCATAAATTACTGGATTAAACTATTTACGTCAAGAGAGTAATGATGCATTTGAATAATCTGAGATAATTTGGCACTGAGATATGACCAGATTAACAGTTTGAGAAACAGGATTGAAAACTATCTTTAAGAATATAACTCATGTTGCTGAGAAATAGTCTTCACCTTTGTCCTTGTGTAGAAGTAAAAAATATCTCCCTTTCTTTCAAGCAGGTACTAAGCAGAGTGCTGAAATGAGAATCTTAGAGTAAGATTTTTTTTTTATATTTACACAATACAGTGACGGAAGTCCAGAACATTGAGTTGTTATAAATAGATGAAATCCGAAGTGCATTTAGTAAATACTTTGAGTGCATATTGTGATGGATTATCCCTGTTTTTAATGCTTGTTCATTTTCTGCTAGTTTGCAAAGTCACTGGAGTCCAATAGAGCACATTTCCATTGGATGCTATTGTGGCTGTGTATCCATTTTAAATCTAGGTTGTCTTGCATGGAGAATAGCAGCTCTGTGTGAGTGTTAGTCACTTTGGTTCAAAGGTAAAGAGTTCATGTGTAGCTCTTATGGAGCTGCTGCAGAGGCAGGAGCCTGAGCTGTTAATATAGTCAAGGGAATGTTTTAGCTATTAAGCTGAAATGTAGCTTGCTGCTGGGGAAATGAGTGTTGTCACTGAGTGTGTGCTGTGATGCAAAGCCCTCCCCAGACTGTTGGGTTCAAGTGCACAATGTGCGCTCAGGACGGATAATTGATTTAGACGAACGAAAGATTTTAATCTTTCATTGTAAGCTTGAGGCCGGCTTCACTAAGAGCTGTAAACTCCATTTTTCTCAAGCTGCACTTTCGCAAGTGTTGTACCTGTTTTCTCTGAAGTGGCTGCATGTTTTCAGAGACTCTGCTCTTCACAACATGTTTTCTTTGTTGGCAGCCTTACTAATTTAATGCGGCTTTCAAAATTAGGAGTGGGAGAAAAAGCCTTGTTCATGTGTGTTCCCAGCTGGGGTGAAAATACTAAACTTGTGGTGTGCATCTCTAGAGACAATGAAGAAGCTGGTTGAGATGTTACTTTAGGGTGACTTTTATGCACAATGTAATTAAGCTTAAAGTTTAGATCTGAGTATTTTATGTGCTTGTTAGAATGAAGCTTTCTTGTTAAGGTTTTATTTTAGGGTTAATAGGGTCTCTAACAGGAAAAAAACCTAATGCCTTCAGAAGAGCATACAAACACCCATCTGTCCATCATGAACATAGCTAAAAGATTTTTGAGCCTAAGTGACAGGAAGTCTGTCCTGTCCTCTTAGGTCAGTTAATGAAGGCTAAAGCTTGGTCAGTTTAAAAAATTCTCTATTCAATATCATTTCCAAAGCTCCTTGTCTCCAATGTTTTAACTGTTGCCTAATTTGTTTCAATTGGTCTGAATTTCAGCCTCTCTAGAGTTCAGTTTTTGAGGCCATGATCGCCATGGATAAAGCAATGCATGTTTTCTTGTTAATGCATAACTTTTGTTTACTTCAAGTTAGTCACAGTTTGGTTTCAGCTTATTTTCATGTGTGGGGTTTTGGTTTTTTGGAGTTTTTTTTTGTCTAAAAAGGAAGCTGGACTCAAAATTTGTGCCCTCTAGGTGGTACATAAGGTGAAAGATGTATGAATAGCTTTCTTTAAGAGAACAGGTCTCTTAGATGAAACATATTCAGCATGTAAAAAGCTTCTTGTGACCAATGGGAGTAAACATTAAACATTGATGATGCAGCTTTAAGTTGCATGGAAACAAACTGGGGCAAGTCAGTTCATTTTACCCTTGATTCACTGCTTCCAGCCGTTAGGAAAGGTTGAAGGGACACAAGGCAAACAGGAGTCTTTTCCTCCACCTTTTTCTTGTAATGACATATTTTGCCTCAAACAATACTTTAAGTAACTAGATGCACAAAATTTGTAATTCATAAAATTTATAATATTTTTTTGTTTTTTAAAAGAAAGCAATGCAATAACAGCAATTTACATAATTGCAATGATTTCTAGTTAAAGGGAGATCTAGTTCTGTTTAAAGGGAGAATAAAATAAAGACTTCCAAGCAGCGTGCTGGATTGTAGAGGTTTTGACATCCCCCAGGATGGAGGTGTGAAGTGGTAGTTTGACCCCAAGACTTGGATGTCAGGCACATCTATTTTGTATGACCTATCTATAGCAACGAGAATTTATTTTTGGTCTTAAGATCTGCAAAGTTTGTTCAAGTTACTTGGAGATCCAGGGTGAGATGCCGCTTTGGAGATGAGTGTGAGATGCCATGTAATTCCTGCAAAGTGACTACATTAAAAACAGAGGGTCTGTATTTCCTGATACCTAATTCATTTAGTAATGTTATTTAGGATCCTAGCTATGCTGCTTTGCATGCCCAGAACTATCCCGAAGCATTACTGGACAGGTGGATACAGATGGATAACTGTTCACAGGATCCAGGGGGCAGCTAGAGTTTCACACTCCCCTCACTTCCTTTTTCTTTTCCCTCTTTTAAAAGAAATCTGGGGTAACTTTTTTTCTGGTGTTTCGTGGCTCTGTCTGGATTTCCCTCTCTGGTTCACTTAGTTCTTCTTTGCAGCGGGCATTGTTTGTTTTTATTGGAAAGAGGCTTACCTGTGGTTTTTCGTTTTCAACTTTTGTGGGTTTCTGTGCTTTTTCCTTTCTCACTGTGGCCCTGCATATTTCCTGCAGCATTTTCAGCATATATGCATTAAGATGGATGACTTGGAAATACATATGTAGAACAGCCTCATTTTACAAGAGGATTGGTAATAAAAAGAGATGACCAAGATGCAGTATTGATTGGTTGAATGGGATTAGGCCTAGCTGAAGTTATGTTACTCTTTTCTTGATCCCTGAAAACTTCAAGTGCTTGTCTTGCAGCACATACAGACCTTTCTCAGTGGTTGTAGAGGAAGGATTAAGGCAGACAAACTTGTTTCTGCCATATAAAGAAGGTGTCAAACTAGACAATCCTGAAAGCCTTGTTTTTAAGGCTCCACTTCCCTGGCCATATTAGTTTAGGGTTTAATTACACAATAATAAGATTTCTTACATGCAATATATTTGAACAAAGACCTCTCCATGCAGCAATGAAGACTTTGTAATAACTTACCTTCTCTTTTGTTTTCTGTTAACTAGTTTTTGATTTCAGTTCCGTAGGTAGAGCTGCAACTCTTTCTAGGATATTTAAAAAGGGTCTACAGGGAGTTTGCTTTATGGGAATAGTTGTCAAAGTCTTCTCACTAGTTTAAGCTATTATGGAACTCATTTTAATATTCGTATAAGGCTATTTTTAAACTCATTTATGCTGATGGAAGAGTAGGAGTAGAGTTGCTTTGGCACAAACATAAGGAACAGCATCCCTTGGTTTGATGGATATGTTCTCAATATAATTTATCAGCTAATTAATTCTGTTTGAGAGGCTTTCTGTGAAAGCACTAGAAAGTGATGGCCTTGCATGATTTAAGTATCTGTGAGCTGTTTTAGTATGGACAACTGGACAAATCAGTCTTGGAGGAAAAGTAGCTTCTAAGCTTAGAAAAAAGCCTCTTGGGTTATCCTTGTTAATAGCCATCTAGTGCATAATTCAAAGTTTTTTTTGTTTTTTTTTTAAATATTTTTAAATTATTAGGGTGAGGCAAGACTAGAAGATTATTTGGTTACCTGTGCAAGAGGCAAAGTTTTGCCCAGCTGATGTGAAAACTGTTCTTTGATAAGAATGACTGAGAGAATGAATGGTGGAGACCAGTGGCTGCCATTTTAGGATTTACTTATGGAAAACATCTGCCCAGAAAGCCTCTCAGGCTCTTTGTCGCCCTACCCTTTTGTTTCTTAGCACTGAATGCCTCCCTGTCCCACAGACAGAGAGAAGACTGTCTGGCTTCACCTTTCTTCTCTGGTCATCTGTTTTGCCTTGGTTTTGAAATATGTCTGTGCTGCTGACCACAGAAGTAGAACTTGGCTTCAATTTGAGTTTCATCTTGCAGTGGCTGGTCTCTGTCTGTGGGAGAAACTGGACCAGGGCTTCAAAGCATCAAAGTGATTCACAGCTAATTTTCTTTTTAAGGACCAGGAGGACCATTAGATCATCTAACCTGATTATCTCTGGAGGGCTGGTCAGGGCTTAGTCTGCTGCAAGCCTTCTGCTGGACACAGCCATGGCTGGGGCCCTCCAGCACAGAGAGGCGTGGGAACAGGCAGTGTTTCTGGAGTGCAGGTGTGCTGGAAAATGCTCTAGGTGCATCTTCTTTGTATAAATATATATGTAGAAAAAAAAATAATCAAACTAGTACCCATAAGAAGTCTTGCTTGGATTTCTGAAGGAAATACAGACTTTTGGGTTTGGTTGTGTCTGTCATCTCTGGTTTTGCATAAAATTCACAGGTGGAGAGATTGTCCTGCCACAATTCAGATTGTGCAAGAAAACATAGCACCTATAACGTGACTGTCCTGGTGCTCATGGACTGTGTCAAGCCACAGACTGGAGTGGAATGTCATGGCCAGGAGAGAGTAAGGTGTTGTGGAGAGAGAGGTGACCCCCATTTGGGGGTGGTTACTGCAAGAGTTCAGGTGAAACTGCTGTGAAGAGATCTGCCTTTGCCCTCGCAGGGCTTATGACCTGTTCAGCACAGAGCTCCCATGGGTCACGCTGTTCCTGACAGTTCCTCTTCAGAACTGTCAGTTTTGTTTGCTTTTATTTTTCTTCCTCTTCTGGATTGGAATTTCCCAATGCAAATGGTCCTATGCCCAAATTGCCCGAAGGTTACCCCTTTCTGTGAAATAAGCAGAGCTGTGTTGGTGGGAGCAGAGCCAAGAGTAGAGGCTTGCATCTTGATTTCCTATGGACTTAGTTCATTAATGAAATGGATGGTGGTAGTGGGTCACTTAACACTTGAGTTTTTTGCAGTTTTTGTCAGTGAGAGGAGACAAAAAGCCCAGCTGCAGCAGCGGTCATGGAAGCTGCAGGTGTGAGCTTGGCTGGAGAATGCCAAACTGCCATCTGTGGTGAGGCTTTGTGGAGATTTCTTTCGCAGGCTATTTGCCTAGAAATGAGACCAAGAATACAAAATAACAGGAGTAACTGAAGATAGCTTTCCTCCAGTTTCTGCCACCTTTCTGGTTAGCCAGAAGTCTGTGAAAGTGTAAGAGTTGAAACTGCATCAGGCTTAAGGGATGAATGTAGGTGGTTCCCTGCCAGCATGTTCAGTCTTTTAGGTACTTTCTTCCTGTAGGTTTTAAGTAGGTTTGTTTTCTGCTGCCTAGAAGATGTGGAAAAACAGAAGTAAAGTTGCAGGTGTTATTTGCATAAAATATATAAAGACAAGAAAAGCAGCAGCATATTGATTGCCTGCTTATGTGGTTAATACCCATTTTTGTGCCTGTGCTCTGACATTTTAAAGCTAGATAAATACAGTAAGTAACCATAAGCATTTAAAAAAAAGAAAAAGAAAATGTGATGGTTGTCATAATTAAGTCAGTGATGTCCTTCCTGTATGCATTTTAAATTCCTATATTTAAATTCCCACTATGCTGTTGAACACTTCTGTCTCTTATGCAGCATGTCTGCTTGTTTACAAAATGCCTTGGAGCTGCATGGATTCCCTCGCACTGTGTGCAGAGTGGTGTGTAACAGCTAGGCATGTGTTGTTCTGACCGGGGAGATGTGCTTGGAGCTGTGCTTTGGATTGCACAAATAACAGTTTCCAGGAATGGTCATGAGAATCAGCAGGAGGAGCTTTGAAGAGTGCGTGGGTGCAGCATGATCTTTGGCTGAGGGGAAGCCCTTCGCTGGTGGCTGGGGGAGCTGAAGATACTCTGAAATGCAGAGCCTGAGCAGTTACTTTCCCAAACAGCTTCCTGGAATAAGAGAGAAGGAATCTAAGCATGCTGTGTCTCCTCCCTTTTCCTCCTGATTTGCACTACAAGGAGTTAGGCAGTGAGGAAAGTGGTTTTCTTTTAAAGTTGAAAACATTTGCATAGGTTACGTTCACAGCTGCCTACTTCTGAGACTTTTTTTTTTTTTGGAAGTGGAGGCTTTAAGCAGCTGGAAGACCAGAAATGCAGCACAATGCATTAGCAACTGTATTTGTCATTCTCATCTAGAGAGAAAATGTGCTGATTACATTAATTTCTTTTTTTAGCTGGAGAGAAATGAGATGCTGGTCTTTATTCAGCTAGCTTTGTGTATTTGCAAATGGCAATTTCAACTATCTGGGCAAAAGTGATGGGCACTTAACAATAAAAAGAAGTTAATATCTCACTATCTCTTCATAGAGTTGATTGACTAGTCTTTTCATAACAATGAAATTTACATATTTATGAGCTGGTCTTAGAGTTTGGGTAATTTTTTTATTGCATTAAATTTATTTATATCAACTACTGCTAGATGATTTTTCTTTTGGTAGAGGCTGAGAGATCTTCTATTTGACAAGACTTGAAAGAATTAACAGATGATTTTGCAACATCTATCCAGCAGCTTGTTACTTGGAATTTTGATTTGCAATCTAGAGCACTTCAACTGGATGTGTCCACTACATCAGGAGTAAACAGTTTTATCTTTTACAGATTTGCTAGTGCTTCTATGCAGCTGCCAGACTGCCAGAGAATACTTCTGTTATATCACATTTACAATAATATCTTAAGGTGACTTATTTTTCCTGCATACCAGTCTCCTAGTTATTCTCTTTAGAGCCTGTCTTTGTGTGGTAAGCGTCATATTTTCGGTGTTAAAGTGATAATAGCTTCAGTGGTAGATCTCTGGTTTATATCCAATTCCTGTGACCTGAGCAATTAGTCTGTACCACAGGCTGCTACCTTCAAGTGTCTTCCATCAAACATTCCCAAGGGGTCATAAATCTACAGGTGGTCTGACCTGGCATCTGCTGTAAAGGGACTGAAAATGAGCTATTCTGAGGCTTCATTGAAAACTTGCTCCTGCAAGTTAGCTGATGGAAATGACCAGTGTGGTGCCTTCATGGATCTGCTGGATTAATTACTATAATAGGCAGAAAAAAGTGGTAGACCAAGACAGTGCGTAAAACGGGGAGGATTGCAACACACTCATTATCCAGCTGTTGTCTTTCTCTATGTGCAGGGTTGAGGAGACAAGTAGGAAGTATGATCCCCCTCCATAATAAGCTGCTTCTGGCATTCAGGGATCTCTTTGGCAGTAAAATGTGGCCATCCTAGTGATTAGAGGAGCTGGTTGGTAAAAGATGGAATTGCACAGGTCTACAGAGGTTTATGTCTCTGGACTGAGGCTCAGTGTTTTACTTCAAAATGGCATGTTCTACAGAAAGTGTTAGTGCTAGACCCATACATCTTCCCTGCTTTGAGCTTTGTCAAGGCACTGATCTTGTCAGTTGCTAAATGTCCTGAAAACAAGATGAGGCTTACACTATTCAGAGCTGGATGAGTGCCATGGAAGCTGAGTGACAATGCAATTGCAGGTGAGTAGCTGCAGGTTAATAGTTAACAGTATGTTTAATGAACTTTCTGATTGCAAGACCTGTGAAACATTGGAATTGCATTCTCAGCATTGTGTGTTGCTGGGCTTGTCTTGGAGGAAGGAAAAACTCATGTGCCTGGTACCATCAAAATAACAGCTTGAGAACCTTTCACTCTTCCAATTCCTGAGACATTTACACCACTGAAGTAATCAAAAGCATAAGAATTTAGTCCAGAACATTATTTCCTTTAATCCATGACTTCTAAAGCATTACTGTTTTGTTTCTGTTAGTGCAATGCAGAGCACATGTCTTGCAGTTTTTGAGTAGTTCTTACTGGTACGACCATCTCTAATAGCTCAGACATACTTCATTCAAATCAGAATATACAGGGGCCTGTTTATAAACCCTCAGAGCCAGGTTTATGCCATAGACACTGACTGAGGCTACTTGTTAATTGTGAGAGTGGACTGGATATTTAGCTCTTAATTTCTATGAATAGGGTTTTTCTTAGCTAACCTCATTTGAGTGGAAGTGGGAGATTGGGGGAGGAAAAAGGAATTGGGAGAGTGTTCATATTTATTGGACAAATATTTTTCAAAACCCTTAAAGTTATGTGCTTTAAATTATACACTAGAATGCACATATATAAGGTGCATTTTTGTATTTGCTGGAATAAACATGGATGGCTGTGACCCTTTGAGATGAATATTGCTATCCTAAATTTAGCACTTCTTAATTAAGGAACCTCCCTTGCTAATTTTTACCACTGAGTGGAATAAGGGCTGTGCATTGAAAATGTATTCCTTAAAATTTTTCATATCTGTTTGTGACGTTATGATGCTATGTGATATTCTATAAAAGACTCAAGTGAATCAGGAGGGTTTCTGGGGCAGCATCCTGGTGTTCAGGGACATCCCAGTGCAAATTCTTGAATTCATCATACATTTTGATCTTTGTCCTTGGATGTTGTATGTTTTTCAGTTGGTGGAAAATAGAATTTTCATGTATGCAAAGGAGATAGTAATGTGGTATGTAAATGAAAAATTACAGGAAGGGAAACTTTTGGTTGCTTTATAATGTATTTTCCCCATAAACATTATTGGCAGAAGGTATTGCAAATTTATAGCTACAAGAAGGAATTTTACTACACCCTCTTTGGCATATGTGCAAGTTGTTTTATGGCACAGCAAGTCAATTTCCTGGACCTACTAATATCTTCACTCTTATAGAGGACAGAATCATACAATCATTTAAGCAGGAAATTACCTAGGATAATCTAGTCTAACCATAATGTTCAGGTTTTGTTTAAATTTTTATCTCTCTTGAGTTCTGAAGATAGGATGTGTTGTTTAAAAGTGACATTGCTTGGTTTAAAAATAAAACAAACCTTCAACAAAATAACATACAGATAACATATAACATACAAGTCAAAATCAAGGCACTTTGCTAATTCAGACAGGATTTGTTCCTGCATATTAAACAAGCTGAGAACAGGGGAAAGATAACTTGTTTTTCAGCTTGTTTATTTTATTGTTGTTGGCTTCAGAATCTCCTCAGACAAATGATGGTCAGACAAAATATAATGTAAGTATTTAAGTGAATAAACAATCTGCCCCAGTAATAACAAAGCATAGCCCATCACTTCCATATTTGTAGTGCTGTAACTTGAGGTGCAAAAAGAGATTTTTTTCCCCTTACACTCATTCTACACTTCTTTTTCCAAATCTATGAACTGATAGAGCACATCTGTGCTACTTGAGAACAAAAAACTATGAAGTCATAGTCCCATAAATAGCTTGTAGGATGAAAATGCTGAAGACAGCCTTCTTTTCATCTCCTGTGGGTCTCTTGTACGGGACTCTGGAATCTTGGCTTTGATTCTTCATGCAGAGTCTTCACAATATCCCCATCTGGGCTATGAATGTAGCTGAGAACAGATCTGCTTTAGATCTTCGTGGCTAATAATAACTTCAAGAAACAAATGCTTCTAGCAGAAGAATGTTTGTGTGGTCTCTAAAACAGACCAAGTTAAGACAAAAAGGAGAATCCAGAGCATCCAAATAGCATTGAACTGGTATCAGATACCAGAGTTGTACAAACAATTCTCTCAATTGACAAAAAATTTATTTTTTAACTTCTTGATAAATCCTGTGTCACAGTGAAAATGCCTCTCATCTTTCTTCTGTGATATTTGCATATTCTCCCAGATAATCTGCATTGTATTCAGTAGAGTGTCTATTTAAAACACAGCATTTTGCATAGCTTATTGTTTCATTTTTTGTAATAACATACTAGGTCCTTTTCACTAGCATATGTTTTTAATCATATTTTCTTGGGAGCAGGATGTTATGTATTTAAATATCGCTGTTCAGTCTTTCTTAATAACTGGTAAAAGATCAATCTGGTTTTAACTGCTGATTACTTTGACTACACCTGCATCTTGTAAAAATACCTGCAATACCTTAGATATGACTACATCAGGCACAGGAAAGACATCATAATTTAAATATTTGAGTAAACATATCAAACACATTTTGGATGGGAGGAAGAGAAAATTGATGGTTGGACATCTTTATTTTTAAATGTCATGAGGGTTGTGCTTTGTTGTGAAATAGTGTCTAAAAATGAGAGGAAGAAAAGAGATTGGCAACGTTTCCTCATTCTTCTGAAAGGAAGCAGCATCACACAGCTGACCTGGGAACGTGTGCCAAGAGATGACATGAGCGTCTCGGATTCATGCGAATGTTACTGTGGTCTTTGCAGTGTCTGAGGAGGTAGGGTGAGGCTGGGAGGAGGATCTCAGGATTTCCAGTGTTTGAATAGAATAGGAAACAAGATTCAAGTGAACTTTTGAATGAAAGTTGAAAGAAGTCAAGAAGTCAAGGTGACAGCAACCTCACTGCAGGTTTCAAAACTGACTTGCCTTGAGTGTGAAGTTCATCCTGGGTGCCTGAAAGAAGCAAAAAAAGATCTGGTTGGATTTGAATGTTTTACACTTCCACAGTTGTGGGGTAGGGGTTGTTTTTTGGTTTTTGGTTTTTTTTTTTGTTTGGTTTGGTTTTTTTAATTGCAAGAGAAGGAACACTGGAATAGGCAATGCTTACAATGGCCTGAGGTATTTAAAATCACACAGTCCCATCAACACTGAAAGCAGGCGAGTTTGACAGTAAATTCATAGCTTCAAATTTGTGGAAGTTCATGTGCATCGTTAGAGGCTTGGGGAAGGGTGGCTTGAGAGCAGAACAGGACCTGGGGTGCTGGTTGGCAGCAGCTAAACATGAGGCAGTGTGTGCCCAGCTGGCCAAGAAGGCCAGTGGCATCCTGGCCTGGATCAGGAACAGTGTGGCCAGCAGGACCATGGCAGAGATTGTCCCCCTGTGCTCAGCACTGGTGAGGCCACACCTCGAGTGCTGTGTCCAGTTCTGGGCCCCTCAGGTCAGAAAGAATATGAAGCTGCTGCCGTGTGCCCAGAGAAGGGCTATGGAGCTGGTGAAGGGTCTGGAGAACAAGTCTTATGAGAAGTGGCTGAGGGAGCTGGTAGTGTTTAGTCTGGACAAAAGGAGGCTCAGGGGACCTCACTGTCTCTGTAGATGGAAGGAAGTTGTAGTGAGATGGGGGTTGGTCTCTTCTGCCATGTCTCAGGTGAAAGGATATGGGGAAATGGCCTTAAATTTTGACAGGAATGGTTCAGATTCCATTTTTTCTCTCTAAGAGTGGTCAGACATTGGAATAAATAACCCAGGGAGGATGTGAAGTCATCATCTGGAAGTACTCAAGAGCCATCAGGGTGTGACACCTGGGGTTGGTTTAGGGGTGGTTGTGGTGGTGCTGGTTGGCAGTTGGAGCACATGATCTTGAAGGTCTCTCCAACTTTGATGATTCTGTGAAAATCAAGCCTGGCTCAGTTGGTTCACATGTGTTTTTAAAAAGCCTAATAAGTAAAGATTTAAAATTCAAGCCTTGACGTGCCTTTTCCTGGGTTATGCATGAGTGGATGTAGTTCACTGCACAGGAGATCTGGCCTTACTAAGTCCCTCTTTGCGAGCATGCCTTGGTGCTGCACCTATGTTTGCTGGTGCCATTTTTAGCAATAAATGACAATCCAAAAAGCAGCATGAGTTCCCTGTATAACATCTTGTATCTTTAGTCTTTGGAGGAAATGCTGTAATTTAGTCTTTGTGGAAGTAAAATGTAAATATGTAATTGTGTAATTAAAACTACGCAAATTTTTTTGACTTCTCATTCCCCACATCCACACAACGGTAAAAGCTCAAAACTATCAACATTTTAAACAGGAGGAAGAGAGGGATTCAAAAGTTTCATATAACCTCATGTGGGGATGGAAGAAGTAAGAGTTAAAAAATTATGTGAATTTAGTGGTAACAGGTTTTTTAAAGAATTAAATGGCTTGTTTGTTCTGCCTTACTCATTTAATTACAGCAGTGTATTAAACTTATTTGCAGTGAAATAACCAGTAACAGACATGTTTAGGTTACATTTTTTCCAGAGACAAGTCCCTGCAAAAAAGTGCATTTGCTATATTTGCACACCCATGTAGGTATAATAGGTGTCTGCTTTTAGTTTTGAATATTTGTTGAACAACCAAAAATAGGTTTCTGGAGTCTCTGACGCATCTGAAAACCAGAGTTTGAAGGGCAGGCCAAGGTTCACATCAGCCATGCACAGCAGTGTATTTGTTACCATACTGTATGACAAAGAATAAAAATTTTGGGGATTACTTTGGATGCTTCCCAGACATGTAAAATGAATGTTCAATCCTTCTACTTAGATGTAAATGCAATTTATAAGTCCCCATAGAACTTGGTCTCTTCCCAGCCTCCCCCTCAATATTCTGTTGTGTCTGAAAGCCTTGGTATTTCAGTGAAGGGGAACTTTGGCATTTGAGGTAGCTGATTTTCAGCTTCATATACATTTTATCCAAACTAAGGTAATGCTGAGGTGGCACAGTTAGTATTAAGAAGCGGGGGATTAGGGTGCAGTTGAGATTTCGCTGTCATTATCCATTTTCACATGTTGCAGCCAGAAATGTTTTTGCTTTCTCTGCCAAGAAGCAGATTAGTTTATGTTGCTCCAATTATGGAATTAAATTTTCCATTTTAAATACTGCATAAGAAAGTTGTTTCACAGTCAGGAAAACTTTCTTCCAAAGTATTTCAAATCTCTTTCCCACAGAAAGAGAATGGGAATCAAGTAGATATTAAAACAAGCAGCATCTAAATAATTATTCAGGCATAATTAGTCACCCAAGCCTCAAATAGAAAGCCACTTGGAAGCTTACATTTTCTTATTTAATTCTCAAGCCAAACAAGTGTCTACAACTAGCATTAGTTACGGAATTTAGAACTGTTTTTTCACTGCCATAAAAAGGTACACTTGATAACCATTGATACAGTTGTAACTATTCCAGTAGTAGTTTACTAAAAAAAACCACCCAGGCCTTCCCCCCCGCCCCCGCTTTTTTTTTTTTCTACCCAGTTAGTTAATTTGTGAAAGGAAAGGAACTATTTTCAGAAACTGAAAAGGGAGGGTTCAAGTAAGTCTCCTGTTTTATGAATTAATTGCTGAATATCCCTTCAGTTCAGAAAGAGCAATTTATTTTCCTCTGACTATTTCCAAGAGGAAAATTAACTCCTGGGAAGGAAGCTGTGGAGAAACAATGGGACACACGGAATACATTAATCTAAATGTGAGTGCATAAATGGCATAAAACGTGTTCTGGAAGATATCCTTTGTATAGAAGTAACCTGCACTTGCTAGCAGAAAGCTGCATCCTGTTGATGTCAACCAACTGTAAGGAAATACTGTTAGATTCTTAAAATAGGATTAAAATAGGCTGTATGGCTTCCATGAAAGTGTATCTTCCTTGACTTGCTGAGACTGACCACTTCATGAAGAATCCAGTGAAAATCCTTGCCTCTCTCCAAGAAGCTCAGCTTCGGTTCCCCCAAATGCCTAAGTGCAGTTGCCAAGTGGCTGATGCCAGCTGTCTGCAGCCTGACTTGTCCCCTCCTGGGAGGCTCTTAGCTGGTGAAACAGTTCCCAGTTCCTTTAAATATAGCAACACCATGAGTACTGAGAGAGTATGAACTCGCAGCATTTTAGCAAGAGTAAAGCTTTGGTATCTATCTTACTTGCTTCTTAGAGACTAGCAGTGTTTGAGTTACATGGATTAATGTATCCCAGTATTCTCTCTTGCACTACCTAACCTGCTTGCTGGAGATAATTGTCTGCTCTTTAAGGGGTAGTGAGTGTGTCTGGTGCATGCACTTACAGCAGTTAATTTCATTACTTTTAACTTTCAAAAAGATAAGATAAACAGATACGGTGTCATAGCTTTATTGACAGTCCAGTTTTGTCAAAATGGTTTGTGCTAAGTACCCATAACCTCAGAGGGACAGGAAAAAGGCTTAGAAAGCTGGATAGGTCTCATGTGATTATATTATCATGGGTGTATTTATGTCCAAAATAGAGAGAGCACCAGAATAAATAGCACCAGTGTTTATTGCAGAACTTTGTGTTCTATTTGTTGTGCTAACACAGCAAGTAGTGTGGAACGGCAGTGACAGGGAAGTATTTATGTAATTAGGTGATTTCTGCAATATTATCCTTGTTCTTCTCCAGCTTCTGCACTTGCTGCATGAGAATCCCACCTCATGCTATACTATGTGTTTTCTTTCATTTATTTATTTATTTGCATTCTGCGATTAATTCTGGGACTGAAAGTTGTGTTGTAGTCACACTTAAGAATGACGTAGTTTGTCTTGACCAGATTTAACAAATGGTTTCTCTGTACCAGAGAAATCTCCCATACAGTACTTGAAAAATAGAAGCTTGCTTGTCTTCTTCCTGGAGAATCACCATTTTGGTTTCTCTGGTCTTCGACATTATGACTACACCTTGTCATAAGAAATGACAATATATGATGTTCCTGATGTAGCCCAAAGAAGTAAATGAGATCTCTTCACAGAGGTGAATTCGTTGGAGTAAATAGAAAAATCCTAGCCAAATTCCAGCCATCACATGTGTCATTTTCTTGTGGCCTCTCACAGGACCATCACAGTGCTATTTACCATTCTTTTTTTTTCTTTTTTTTTAACAGGAGTTTTGGCCCACATACCAGAGTTTATGTTAAGCTGGGGTAATAAACAGAGAGAACAGACTTTTCGCCTGGTCATTCAGGGTGCTTCTTTGCATGGTGTTTTATCCTTAAGATTTTCACTGCAGCTGAAGTTGCATGTAAGGGAATGTTAGGATGGAGTTGCTTTACTCGGGTGTAAATCTATGGTACGATGCCCATTGGCCCTGCAAGCCCCTAAACTCTGCTTCCCTGGGTTTCTTCTGTGCTCTCTGTGTCTTAGCCCTGGTGGGGATGCTACTGGCTTGGTGAGATCAGTAACTGCAGAGGTTACAAATGTGCTGCAGATTCTCTATATAAACATCTTGGTCTTGTTTTTGTACTAGTCCTGGTACTACTGCCAAATACTATTACTGTAATTGGCCAAAGGAAACAGGGGGCCCAGGCTTGTACCAGAAATAGCAGCTCTTGTTAATGTACAGTGGTTTGTGTTGTCCGTGCGTCTTGCTCCAGCGCTCTGGGAGGCAGCTGGTTGTATTGCTTTTCTTTTTTAACGTTTGTGTCAGAACTGGTTTTGGAAGAAGCAGAGTTCACTCATGGTCTATGCTCCAGGAAAGTGGTACTTAGTTAACTGGTAAGAGTTTGTATCAGAGGAGGGCATTTGTATGATTGCACTTGATGGGGAAAAGGGAGACACTGGGAGTTCAAATAAGTCATCCCTTTCTTTCAGTCACTTCTTTTCAGATGTGGTATGTGTCTTCATTAAATGTTGCATGAGTGCTGTGATGAGAGAAGCGAGTTCCTGGCATTAGAGGCAGAATGCAAACTATTTGGGATGGTAAGTGATCACATTTGGATGTGGGGTGCTGTGGCCAGCAGCTAAGTCTGCCCTATTCCAGCCCCATGGGAACAGCAAAGCTCAGGAAGTTCCTTCAACAAACAACAGCACATAAGCTATCCTTGCAACAGGGTTGGAAGGACTTGAGAATTATTAAAGTTCACAGTTTAAAAACTACTCCAGGCTCCATTCTGCCCCTGTGTAATACTCCATACAGTGCTACAATTGTGTACCCAGTGGGTCAGTCTGTCTCATCCCAGTCTGAGAGGATTCCCCCAAAATACTTCTTTCCTTGTGCTTGTGGCTGACAGGAAGAGCAGGCTGAGACTGTGTTTTAGATTTTGTTGTAAAGCTGCAGTTTGTGGTTAGTCTCAACTCCTCTTGAGTAGCTTGTTTCCAAAAAGAGCTGCTGCCTTTGTGTGCCCCAGTCAGGAGATTGTTTCCACCAAAACTGGAGTGTTGTGGACAGTGGTGGGAGGCAGAGGAAGGTCATTGCCAGCCCCCCAAAAGGAGAAGTGTGCCAAGCAAAACTCAAACCTCTCTAGGGAACTGGTAACTGAGCCTGTAAGGCTCAGTTGTGTGCTGTAAACATGCAGTGGAGCAGCAAACTGCTCTGGGATTTGGAGCTGCTTCCAGCTGTGCAGTGATAGGCAGCAAGAAGTGTCTCTTGTATTTGAAGATGACTCTCACCATGCACTGAAATGCACTTGAATTTGTTGGTCTGAAATAGTACTGGTGCAAGCAGCATTGCATCAGTGCCTTCACGTGACAAACGGCACGGAGCAATGGCTAATAGCTTTCACTTCCCTCAGAGGTTTGCCTTTGTCTTCAAAATAAAATATTAAGAAATTGAGAGATAGTGTTTTTCTTTCTCATTCCCCCACCCATACACCAAAGAGTGGAAGCAGTGCTCCTGAGGCAGGGGTATTGCTTTGGGCCTGTGTGCTTCTGCATGGTGACAGAGTTTAACCCTTTGGACCCCATTGAGCATATGGCCAAACAGCTGTTGCCTATTTATGTCCTACAGCAGCTGCCCTCAGCCCTCCCTTCCACAGCACCAGCTGGTGGGGAAGCCACAGAGAAAAGCCTCTGCACCCACACATTCCTGTTCCTCTGAACTGCCTGTGGGTTGCTGGCTGGCTGGGAGTCTTCTGCTGGAAGTTATTAAAAGAGCACCCAAGTCTGGTGTGCCTGAGAAATGCATTTCTGTGAGTGGTTGCTTTAAAAGCGAGGGGAAAATACAGATGCTTTATTTATTATAGCCAGCTTTTTTGTGAGTGAAAGGGCTTAGTTTGCAGGTGACCATTCACATTAGTGGAAAAGTTGGTTTTCACTCTGTTTCATATCAGTTTGTCAGATTCTCCATGTCTTAGATTTTTTTAGATTTTGATTTTAGATTTTTGATTTTTTAGACTTTGATTGACCTTTAATCCCTGGAACCCTGACAGGCACAGGAACTTTAATATTGTTTTTTTAAAGTTCATTTTAGCCCCCATCCATCCTAAACACTGCATTTTTTTTAACCAGATGAGAATTAAGTAGCTGAATCTAGTTGATGAGGGCTGTTCCAAATAGATCCTCGTATTCCCTAGCTCAGTGTTGAGGTTTTATGGCTTGGTTCCTGTGTCTGCAGGGAGTTTCTTTCCATGTTAAAGACTGAACAAATACTTTCCACTGCAGAGTCTTCTGACAAACTGGTGAGAGGAAGCCTGGTTTCACAAAATCACAGGAGAATGACCCACAGTGGCAGAGCTTTGATGTGGTGGTGCACTGGCACAAGGAAGCCATTGAACATTAAATTATGCCACTGCTGATTGGGATCAGTGAGCTGCCTCTTAATACTCTGGTTTGGTCATGGGACAAAACTCAGCAGTAGAGATCTGTGTTTCTTCACTGCCATTTTAAAATAACCTAAATGAAAGAGTTTGAGCTTACTTGATGTGCAGATCCCTTTGAGCCGGAAAAGCAGGGCTGCGGCTCAACTGAGCAGTGACTGGTGCTCTCAGCAGGGCCACAGTCCTGTGACTAACACAAGTTTGGGATATTTTTAGTGTTCTTCCTTGAGTTGTTTGCTTGGTCCTCTCTGCACTTGGTTAGTGCTGCGAAGGTCACTCAAAGATAATAGACAGTTGTAAAGAGTGCTGAGGGGGGCAGCTGGTCGAGATGGCACTCCACCAGCAGTGCTCTGCTTTTGGGATAGAGGGATCAAGAAGGGCTGAGAAGTACTGGCATGCTGCTTTCAAGATATCAAACCCAGCTTTCTTCACACCTCTTAGCTAGGGAATAGGAATGTGTCAGGAAACAAATCCAGGCATCAGAAAATCAGCGACCTGGTCAGTTTGTCTGAAAGGATTAGGGAATAATATACAACCTGCAACCCAATAGTGAGGATCTCTTACCTTGCACACTTCCCATTCAGCAGGGAGTAGCAGTAGCCTCTCTGTGGAGGGATCTGCCATCACTGAATATATTGACAAAGGGAAATGGCAGGAGACTCCCTTTACTGCTGGACTCTCCTGTAATCAGGTTCTCCCAAGTGTTTGTTTTTCTGCTTCTTATCTTTCATCTTGCATTGTGAGTATTACAATTGCTGTTGGTGGAGGGTGAAATTAATCCATCCCAAGGAGTGCTGCTGTCCTTTCACAATGCTGCTGTTCAGGGAACTTAATTGTGTGGCAACATCTCATGAAGAAGCCCTAAAACTCTCTGAGATGATCAGGACTGAAGGGAAAATATGCAGCTGAAGCCATCTCAGACTGTCTCTCAGGAAAAGGCTCTGGGAAAAGTGGGGAAGAAATGAATAAAATAAGTCACCAGAACAACACAGTGGTGTGTTAGCAACAGCTTTCTAGCTACCAGTGTAAAGCACAGCATAACTGGAAGGAAAGGACATTCTTGGGAGCAAATAAGAATACATATAATAAAATTACTTTTTCTGTGTGTATCAGATATTGAATGAAATACATTGGACTGCCTTAAATGCAAGAACCATAAGTGAATTGTTCCAATTTACCTTGAAAAGCAGATTTGTTTTTCTCTATATCCTCCACATGGAACTGCCTCATTCAAGGGACATTCAGCAGAAGCAGGCCTTGACTCCCAACTATTCCCTCTGCTTCTCCTCCTTGTTTGTTCTTCCCTCCATTTACCCAGGTTCTTTTGAGGGATGAGAGATGCTTTTCATTTTTTGGAAACTGTTGTGTCTGTGGTTTCCTGAGGAATGGTTGTGTGGGGTTTCTGAACAGCTGCTCAGGGCAGACCCGGGCTGATGACATCAGCCTTGGAACTCTTTCCATTACATTATTGGCATTCCCCCTGAGGCAGGACAGCTATCTGTCTAATGGAATGACACGTTTTTCAGTGCTGTCAGTCCTTAAATATCAAGTAAGTGAATTAATAGAGAGCAGGTGAATGTTTCTTCAGAAGAAAGTTTAATGTCATGTAGCTGTTTGATGCATTGCCTCTGGTGCAACTGTCTTGTCATAAAACTTGACATCATTTGTTCAGTTGTCTTTCAGAATTATTTGCTGATTTTCAGGTTTGTTAATTATAAGTGACGTTATACATAGTCTGATATGATCTAGAATTACAACTTTCAGATTGACTGCACAGAAAGAAAGCACTTTTCACTAGAAGACAGTGCAACCTTCATCAATGTACCCGTGTGTTGATTGACAAATATCTGAAGGAATGACTTATTAGGATTGCTCTGGCTCCAGTGTTCAGTACAAATAGGTCTTTTTGAGTAGCACAGCACTGCTGCAGAAGCCTTTCATCAAATTATTTGAATGGGCTTTCTGCTCTGTAGTCACTGCCTTAATCCAGTGATGCAGGTGTGAAACCATGCTGCAGACTGAGCTGCCATAGTGTTGTGAAGAGGCTGATGGTGCTAAGCTGCTGTTGCTTAGCACAGTTGTGCAGTTGTGGAGCATGAACTTGTAACCTTTATATGAGCACTGTCTCTCCCAGTGAAGCTTTTTATTCCAAAACCAAAAAAGGCAGCAATGAAAGCCCCACACCTTTCCCCCACAGTAACAAACAGTTTGTAGTAGTGGTCGATGTGAATCAGCTGGCCATAAAGTATATCCCCAAAATGCTGTCAGTTGAACAGGAAAAAGTGGGTTAGAGAATTAGATATCCAGTAAATTGATCTCTAGACAGAAGCAGGGGCTGTTAGGAGCACATGCAGCGGAATAACTGCGGACTGCAGCTGAGGGTGAATGCAGATAAACTTCTGCTGTAGCTTGCTGCAGGTTAAATGTCTTATTCGGGCATAGATGCAGCAGTGTGAAATGCTGGCTTGTTCATGTGGTTGTCTGAGAGAGCTACCATGGAAAAGGCAGTTGTAGCAATTTCTTCCTGTCTGCTCATTAAGCCATAAACTTTGGAGAGGGCTCAAAAAATCCAAAAGGGATATCTTGATCATTGAGCTGCCCCTTTTGGGAAGATACCAGTGTGTTGAGCAGATAGCTTTTAATATATCATAGAGAACCTTTGTCCTGCTGCTTCTCCCCCAAGACTGCAAACATCAAATAAATGCATCAATATAAAATTGAGTCCTTTGCCTCCCATTGAGCCTCGTGTTCTTCAAGTACTGTGTGTGTCCTTCACCTTCAGCATGCTTTATCTGGACTGCCTGAGTGTGTTTATATGGTGATGCTCTATTGCATTCTGTTTTCCAGAAAATAACTATCAAATACTTTTCCCTATCTTTAAGTAGGTCAACCGTTAATCTAATTGATTAACTTTGTAGGCAGTCAATTAAATTGATTTACTCATATATGGGGGGGCATATTTACCCACCGTATCAGTGTAAGTCACTATGTAGTTTTGTATGGAGGAGTTGTGAAAAGCTTTGCTGGACAGAACCTCAGGGGAAAACCCCTAAACCTAATAGGGAAGGCATTGCAAAAACCAGTTGGAACACTGAAGTGTCTTTTAAAAACTAGTTCGAAGATGGTTTTGGCCGAAATTTCAGACTGTCAGCTCACAGGTATCTTCATTGAATGGTGAAAGTTTGAGGGTATTACAAGGCAGTACTTAGCTGGAAACTAACCCATGAAATGCTGCTCTGTTTTGACAGAGGAGTCACTGAAAGATAGTATTTTAAAGATTAGCTCCTTTGGGGAGTTCAGCAGCCACTACACTTTCATACTCGAAGCCTGAAGTAGCTGTAACAGCTTGCTCGTGTTGTTGAGGAATGGACCATCATTCAAAAGCTGCCATGAATTATCCACGGAAAACAGCCCTTAGATAGGAGCCCCTTGGTGGTTGGTTAGTATAATTAATATAAGCATCTTGCTGCAGCTTTACATTTTGGTTTAGCAACTTCTCAATTTGAGAAGAGTCTTGGGATTGCTTAGATTTCAATTATCTCCCTGATGCTGGAGGTGGGGCTTTAACTTGATGTTAATTACATGTCTCAAGGGAAATGCAGACAGCAGGCAATGGTTAGGGTTGTGCAGACAACACAGCTTGCACCAAACATCTGAACCCAAAGCAAATGTACCATTTTAGGAGTTAAAAGTGCTGTGCTACTTGCTTTTTATTTTAGAAAGCCCCTTTTTTTTAAGGTGGCCTTTGGGGAATGTAGTAAATATGGAGTGTTACCAGACTTACATTCAAGTCATGTTTTCCATGTTTTTTCAAATTTTTTTTGTGAAACTTACTAAATACTTGATTAAAAGAATTCCAGTACAGGATAATGTGAAGACATGAACTGAATGTGCTGTAAATGCTGATAAGCTAGAAGACAGCTCAATTTCTTTACTTGTGGTACCTTTTTATTATTGATGTTGGCTGTGCTGCTGTCATGGTAGACAGGTAAGCCTTTGCTGTAAAAGTGATGGATTAAGCAAGGTTGGGCCATCAGCTCAGTGCTCTCTCTTTGGGCAGATGCAGCATGCAGGGATTGCCATGGAACAAATCCTTTGGGAAATGCCTTAGGCATTGCTGTCCAGAAGGAATTGTGTTGGCTTTGGGGAAAGATGAGCTAGAAGGTGGAAGGGAATTTGAGAACTGAGCAGACAGAGACCATTCCTCTAATAATCAGAGGCAGCAGCTTCAGGCAGACCCATGGTCACAGATGAGATTGTGAGGGTCTTGTGAACTCTGTAGCACTCCCAGTCTCACAAAGAGTCCAACATACCCCAGCGTTCTATTCAGTGATTGTGTGAATTGCTGCTATTTTCTTTTCTTGGGAAAGAAGTGATGCTGGACTGATGACCTCAAGGATACAAACACCCTTGGTACTGCTATGAGGGGAGGCACAGAGGGATGGCTGCATGGGGGCTACTCTTTCATAGTGTAGAGCTTGTCAGGGTGGAAAAAGGGAGGCAAGCAGTGCTTGGCATTGGGAGTTAATTCAAAGAATGCTTGGATTTTGTTTTTCCCTGTTGTCTGACAACACAGCCTCCTCCCAGTTTTCCCACACAATTTCACAAAAATGTTCTCAGCACTGGCTTCTGTTTCTGAATTCTGTTGCTAGTTTTTTGCATTAACATGGCCCGTGGTCCTTCATGCTGTATAGCTTCTCAGTATTCAAAACATGGGGCATTGGGATAAGGCTCAGCTCTCTTTATATGAAGAAATCTATCTATCACACAAAACATACACCCTTCTGAGAAACATCTTTGCTCTGTAAATGTCTTTGCTCCCACTACCTGTTAGAATATGGGTGGATATTGATGTACTTTTATGGATAGAACAAGTCAGCTTAGTGTGCTGGGTTTATGGCTGTTCCTTTGAGAGTGGGAATTGAGTTAGTGTTACCATGATCAGGCTTTCATGCAAAGCTTCCATCTGCAAAACTCCTTCTCACTTGTTTTATCAGCTGCAACAGATCTTATTTAAACCCAAACAGTAGCCAGCTCTGACTGTTAGCTTAAGGGTTTAATATCACCTTCTCCATAAAGTAGAAGCAACAGGTTATTTAAAATATGTAGGTCAGATTGGTCTGGTGTTTTCCAGCGAGATTATGTAAACACATTATTATTGCTATCAAAACTCTCCAATGCAGGAGATGCAACTAGCGCAGGATGTTTTTTGTGTGTGTTCCTCTTTGCTTCTCAAAATTCTATTGCAAACTATACTCTAAGCAGATTTTTTTCTTTACTTCCAAACTTGATATTAACACCAGAGTATTTCTGCTGACTCTTTTGCAATGGTATTCTTAATGTAAATGTTGCATTGCAGGTTTAGGCTTAGGTTCAAAATGAAAATGAAAATGTTTTCCTATGGGAGAAATCCCATCCTCCTTCTGCAAGAGTGCTGCAGAGTAAAACAAAAAGTAAGATGAATGCTAGGTAGCCAGCCCATCCCTGTTTTTTTGCTATCAAAGCTAATAGCTGCAGAAATTTGTTTAAAAGATTTTAAATTCTGCTAGAGTATTGCTTACAATTTAAAGTCCTGAGGTTTTTTTGTTTATTGGTGTAAGGACAGATAATTATGTAATATAACTTCTGCATTATGGGAAAATTAGACTTGTTAGATATACAAATAGATATTTATGAACATTTAGGGCTATTTGCCTAAATATTGTATTCTATAAATATTTAGGGCAGCCTTTTTCCTGAGACAGTAAAATCCATAGGTGCCTTTTGTAGGAAGTGAGGAAAAGGGCAATATTTACATGCAGAAAGGAGGCAGATGCTTATCTGCTGGAATCTCAGCACTGCAGAAATGGTACCATTTGCAATCTGTTTTAAACTCTGGTGTTCAAAGGGCAGCAATAAGATTCCCACACAGCACTGAAATTCAAGCAAATCTTTCTACAAATCTGTCCCTTTGCCTAGTTGTTGTTAATTGGTTTGGTAATTGTTGTGACAGCTTTCTGTGGAAGCAGCAAGCCACTGCATTCTGGAAACAGCTTGGTAAGTTCTTGTCATTTTAACTGGCTGGTTTTAATACTACCAGTCCACAAACAAAGAGTGGGGAAAATAGATTTTGGTGCTGCTCTGAGAAGGTGAAGACAGGCAACCGTGAATTTTACGTATCCAAGCAAATGACACGCTGCACAGGCAGGTTCAAAATTCGTAGCCCTCTTCAACAATAATTATGATTCACAGAAATAAAGACTTTCATGTGTGTGTGAGAGAGAGAGCAGTCATGGAAAACTGCAGCACCCATGGAGGAAGGAAACAGATGGCAGAAAGAGCTTCCAGATACTTGACAGGCTGCAACAGACTTAAATGCAGGCAGTGATAAATGGGCACGAGATTGGGTTTTGCTGTAGCTATTGTTGTTTAGTCTTGTTAAAATGCCTGATGTGCTCTATGTTAGCAGTACCAAAGTTTTATGTTCTCTCTGCTTTGGTGGTCCTTTGTTTAGCTGCTGTGGCCACTGGGGTGCTATGAATGGGAATGAAGATCCTGGCATTTCTATGAAAAATGAAGTTTTACATAGTTCCTACTTAATGTTGAGTAACAGCAAGGGAGAAATGAAACTGAATTTAATTCCTGCATCTGGGTTATTCCAACCTCTCTGGCAGAAATGGCCACGTGAGGCTAATAATGAAAAGAAAAAAAAAGTTTTTGTATGTGTTTGAATGATTCATTCCTCCACCATCCTTGGAGCCTTATCAGGGACGGAAATGGGTAGCAGTTGATATTTTTTACCTTGCTTAGATTGCTGGGAACACTGGCCAGCAGCCTTCTGTGCAGCCAGTGTCTGTCCTGTAAGCGCAGTGCCCAATTTCATGTTGTTGATTATAGCAGACAATAGACCAGTGTATACTGAGGAAATCCTATGGTTTCTGATAGGAGGTACCAATGTGGACTTCTGTGAGGCTGTTTGGACCTGAGTGAGTAAACACAGCACCTCCTCCTTTTATGCACAGATAGACAACAGCTGATTTTCCTTCCCAGGTTCAGCCTGCAGTTGTGCAAGAAGACAGCTATGCTGCAATGTAAGGCTAAAACCATCAAGCCTCAGCATGAGGGTAAAACTCCACAGGGTTATTTAGGCATGTGACTTCTCATTGCTTAAATCCTCTAATACTTAACAGAAGTTTCCTCCTACGAGTTTGCAAAGTGGTTTTATAGGGCAGTTTAGCCTTTTTACCCTGGGTACTCTTTTCCCCTGTACTAAACAGTCTCGTGGTCTGTCATACCTGTATGAGTTTGTTTTCAGCCAGGTGAAGTGTAATGTTACTCAAACTCAGCTTGAGAAGGAGCTGCTTTATTTCCAGGCAAGGCGGAGCGTGGGCAGGGAGCTGCAATCTGTGTACGTGACTGAGGACAGCTAAGTAAGCAGGTACTTAACATGAGCAAGCAGTTGAAGGAATGCAGGCTGGGACAGATGGCTTTGGGGCAATCTGAAGAACAGGGAAGGCAATTAAGTTGAAAAGTGTCTGCCTGGGCTCAGGAACCTGTGTGTTCTTACAGCCCTGGTTTTGACCGCTGTCTGGATGGCTTCTCAGTGATGGTGCAGTGCTGCCTGAAGTGATCAGCTTCACATCCACCACTTAGCTGTGTGCAACCAGAGCTTCTCAGCCAGTAGCATTTGGGCTGAGGCAAAGCCAGGGTATGTATAAAGTTCTGAAAGTTAGTTCTTGAAAATATGACCAGAAGGAACTGAAGCCAGTCTGTTGTGTACTGACTGTTACAGTGAAAACGTCTGGGTGAGATGCTGCTGGTTCCACAGTGAATACCCAGACCCTACTCTGCCCAGGTAGTGTAGAACTGCCCATAGGGAATGTCTTGGAGACAGCCTGGTCCTGGACCACTGAGAGCTCTAAGTGCTTCAGATATTGAAGTGTGAAGATGATGGCCTCCTTTGAGCAGGGAAAAAAAGCCCTGAGGAATTGCTCCTCTTTTGCAAAGTCTCAATTAAAGGAGAAAGTCAAATGTCTGTGTCCTCAGTTGACTTGCTGATGTAATAGTAGACTGGACTGTAGGAATGATCTGATGGAGCAACTCTGATGGTACCAATGATCTGTGACAGAGATAAGTTGCTCTGTAGCATCTGATTGAAAAGGTCATGGAATAAGATTTGGTTATTTGTGATTTGCATTATTGCTTGCTTCTCTATTTGCAGTGGTCAGATATAATGTTAGTCTGAAGTAATGGTATGCTGTAGTAAAATAACTTCAAAAAATTAGCTGTTATATTCAGCATGCTCTTAAAGCAGCCCTTTCTAGAAATGGTTTACTTCAGCCTGAGCTTGCTGTTTCGTGTGGGTTTTTTGAACTTTAATGACAATGCTTCAGGATTGAGGTACTTTTGTTATGGGTGCTTTAATTCTATTGGCTCGTGTTAGGTAACTCACAGGGCTCCCTGCAAAGAGGGCTCCCTTCTGCCTGTATCTGCATCAGCAAATGGAGATGCTTTTTCAGTGCATGGCAGCAGATCACTTAGAGCCGAGGACTACAGAATGTCTTTTGTTGGGAGGAAAATACTAAGGGTGCCTGGTTTGCTTTTAATTAATTTTTTGATAGTTGGATTACTCTTTTTATTAATGTCTTGACAGTTATTTACTTCAGCATCTGTCCAAACAAGGAAAAACAGTAACTGGCTATTGTGAAATAGGGCCTGAATGTATTGCATATTATCTCCAGTCCAGTCTTTGCTGGCCTGGAATAGCGAAAGAGGTAGGGGGTGTCCTTAAATTTTCCTTCATGGGCAATAAAGATGGCAAATAACATATTTAGTCACACCAGGATTATGGTTAATCCTGTAGGTCACATCAGAAGAAAGCTCTATCACTGAAGTTGCATTACCCAGGTTTTTGCCTCCAAGGCTTGTCCACTCATGGAGTCTGTGATCTCTTGGCATAATATTTACTAGGAAAAGCTCCCTCCAGGAACTGCGAGTCTGCCTGGTGTGAAACAATTAAAAAACTGAAAAGATCTGGCGAGTGTTTCCCTGGTGAGTCACTGGGCAGAGGGAGCACAGGGCTCTGCATCATCCTCCCCAGCCTTGCCAGGTGCTTCACTGCCTACCTGAGGGTACAGACACTTCAATTTTAAGAAGTGAAACCGCTCCTTTGTGATCCAGGCACAGAACTGCTGTCACTTGTGCCAAAATGGAATTCCTGCCTGGTTTTGTTTTGTCTCCTTTGGTGTTTGTATTGGCTTGGCATTTTCATATTTTGTATCCAGTGACAGTATTTGTTTCTGGGAAGAAAGTTTTGCTTAAACTTTAATTTCTGCAATTTGTTTGTTTAAACTTGTTGGCAACTTTGAAATGCTGTAGTCTGCTCCATATGCTAGTATCAGTGTTGCTATTAGTGACTGTCTTCCAAAGCAAAAAGCAGCAATTAGACAGGGAATGTTTTTTATGAAATAGTTGGGAGTATTCTCAGTTATAATAATATTTGGAAATATTTTTGAGCTGTTTTGTGGCTAGTTTTTAATAAATGTATGGTTACTTTGTGGCTGGTATTTAGTCCAGATTGTACAGAGCTGAACCCAATGAATTTTTTTTTCCCGCACAGACTTGAAGTGTGTATATATGGTGGAAGTAGTCCATATATATAATATATATATAATCATGATAACATTATGGACATGATAGGCTGCAGCTGACTTGAGCACAGCAAAAGCTTTGAGGACAGACAGACGTGTGTTTGTACTTGACAGATGAATGGTAAATTCATTGGACAAAAATCATGATGTTGTATGTTGTAGCTTACCAGGTTAGCTGTGACTGCTGGACAGGGTGGCCAACCTGAGACTGTAGCTGACATTTCAATAGCTCAGTGTAGTCAGTCTGTGAAGGTTGAAATAGCTTAAGCCTGATGAAAGGAAAGAAGAAGTTGAAAACCAGAATGCAGGCAATGATTTTAAGAGTCGTTGGTAATAATAGATTAGTGGAAGGAAAGCCAGGTCTGAACAACGCAACAGGACACACGTATCAAATAAGGAGATATCAGCATTACCAAACCCCAAGCTGAGTTATGGGCATCAATGCTCAGATGGATGGGAAGAGGCATTATTTGTGCCTTCAGAAGGAAAGCAAGGATCTGGAAAAAGAGTTGAGAAGCAGAAAGCAGCTACCCCATGGATTGGTCTGTCAGTGGGTGGCTGTATCTCCAGTGATCAGGAAATGGGGCTAGAGGGGACATGGTGACCTTTTCTCTGCAGTGGTTCACTTAAAGTAATGCCTGAACCTCATTAAAAAATGGAAGTGATCCAAAATATTAAAGACAGGGAACAAGACTGAAGAGCTAATTTGAGTCATCCACCTGAAGTTGTTTATTTTATGTTTACATTTGAGAATACTGAAAACACAGATACTTTATTCAGTGGTTGAGGATGCTTCACTACAGCTGATCACAACAAAAGTATTTCAGTGGGAGTTTGATCCCCCAGCAGGAGGAAGCTGAGCAGAGTGCAGAGAGCAAAAAGCCTGGGGTATGGAGCCATCAATGACTCCTGGAAACAGCTGGAGTGGGAAGGATGAGTAGAAAAATGGGAGAAGGCTAAACCACAAGAAACAAATGAAAAGACAGTTAAAAGAAGGAGGATTGCTGCTTGAGCTGAAGACAGCTGGTAGGCTGGGGAAGAAAGGAATGGATTGCTGAATGTTGTTCAGAGTAGGTAATTATTTCTGGCTTGGAGTTCTGGCTCCGATTCACATAATATTTAAGGAATATATCTGTATTTTTCATGATAAGCAGCCTGAAAGCAAATGCTGGAAAGTTGCCATCTGTGGAGAAGCTTCTTTGCTGTGGATGTATACCATGAAAGTGAATGGGACTGAAACAAAGTCCGTTAAAAAATTCCTTTTTTAATAGAAGTAAGAGGTGAATGCTCTGGACCAGTTGAAATACCCAGTAAAAAAAAGTGCTGAAGTGCTGAATTTCTTTCCTAAAAAATTAAGTAGCATATGCAGATTTTTCTAGGGTTAGGGTTCAGATGCAAGAAAAATAGCAGTCATACTTTGTGCTGGATTGGCCTACTATTATAATAAATTAAGATGTTTGACCTTTCTGTGAGTATTTAATTTCACAATTTTGCTTTCATCTGGACTTACTCCATGATATCAAGAGCAATCACTGGTTGTATCCATCTGTAGTCCTTAGCAGATATATTAACTTCTACTTCTATTTAGACAGTGTGTGTATTTTGAGGAGGTTTTTGAAAACATAGTCTCTTTATCTTACCTGATCTCTAACTCAGTTCAGACCAGAATTTCACATAGAAATTCCTGTAATGAGATCTCCCTGATTTGACTGAGAGGCTTTCGTGCCCAGAGCATTTGGGCAGGCTGTTCAAATCTCAGATTTGGATGCCTGAGTGGGGATGAATTTATTGCTTTCTTTAGTACACTGGTTAAACTGACCCAGCTCGCTTCTGCTAAATAGAAGCAAGAAAGCAAGAATTTGTAAAACAAACTCAGATACTTGTTTACACAGTCCTTCGGGAAGAGCACCGTTCTAAGAAGCTATTTGAACAAACTCAGATGGGAGGAGGAGATCTGGGGTGGATGTCTTCAGTCTGCACCGCACGGCGATGAGGACACACAGAGTCACGTACCACGGCACGGTGATTCTGGAGAACGAGGAGCAGCCCGGGTTTCCTGCACGCCGCGGCTGCAGGAGCAGCACCTGCGTTAGGCTGT
This sequence comes from Cyanistes caeruleus, assembly GCF_971803275.1. NCBI lineage: Eukaryota > Metazoa > Chordata > Aves > Passeriformes > Paridae > Cyanistes > Cyanistes caeruleus. The sequence continues at coordinate 12,050,990 of NC_141701.1, forward strand.
GGTACCTGCAGCTCTGAGAGCAGCTCTGCGGGACAGGGAGACAGGGACTGCCAGCCCTGCAGTGCAGAAGTCTGAAATTCCCCTCTGAGGGCTGCGGTGGTGCTGTCACTGCTCTGATCATGACCCTTAATGTCTGGAGATAATTTTGGCCCAGCTGTTATAAATTAGAAACTACATAAGACTTTATTTCATCTGTCATGTAGTCAGTGATTAAATTTTTCTTTATTAATGACTATCTGCAGGAGGCAATTTTTAACCCTACTTTACTTTTTCAAAATGCTTTAAATTGCATGTTCTGTACAACCTGGGCAACAGGATACAGGATTGTTCAGCTTCCTACAGGGTGACATTTCCAAATCCTGAATACTAACACAGAAAATGAGTCCTGGGGACTATTCAGAATGGCTGAATATACAATAGATTAGTAGTTTGTTGAAAATATCTGGGAGCAGTGTCTCATATTTAAGTGTATATGTGTTTTTAGTGGGTTTCTGTGTTTGACTCTTCAGGATGCCATAATCTTCTGCTAACCTGAAATACTGCATCTGAAACATAACTCCCTCCTCCCCCCCAAACCCAATATTTATCTTCTGTCAAGCATGTCAGTGAGTTGGTTTTTGTATATTCAACTGGTTTGTTTCCATTTCTAAGTTTGGGGTTTGTATAGGTATATATTTAGCCTTGTCTAGGGAAAAGTCCTTAGCTGTATGTTTGCATGGAGTCTCTTAGAAGAGCAGGGATAAAGCTGTGGTGGTACTTGCAGGTTGTGCAGAAGACCTCTCTAAATCATTCATCTTTGAAGGTGCCAGATATGAAATGTGAAGGTGTTGAAAGCTGCCCAGGAGAGCACAGCATAGAAGATAAAAAGAGGGTATAAAGCCTTTCACTGGAGGCTTGCTGCTTTTAATGTCTTTGTGCATGGGAGAGAACTCAGCTGAAGACTCCACCCAAAGGATGAGTGTCAGCAGCAAGGGGAGGGGACATTCAAGGGGCCACTGGAGATAAGCTGCCACCACTCCCCACCCTTTCCCAGTCTGAGGTTACTATTCCAGGTTACGATGGAAGAAACCGTGGTGGGAGAGAATTCTGCTTTTGCAGCGTGGCATGTGAAGAGAGAACTTTCTTTTGCAAAGTTGCTTTTCTGGGTCCCATCTCATGTTTCCTAAATTCTGTGTTTAAAATAATCTCTATGTGAAAAAATCTCTCTTGTTCCTTAACAGCTTCAGGCTGGTTTTTGAACACTGAATTTCTACTTACACCAGATTTAGATGTGTTGCATCAGATGAAGAAACAAGTTAGCGTGTTATTGGCAGGGCAGCCTCTTTGCACATCCAATGCTTGTAGAGGGTGGCAGATACTGTACTTGAGACCTGTGTAATAGGAACAAAGACTTGTCTCACTCAGCTCTGACATCTGGGGAGGTCTGGATCCACGCTGTGTGGTGTGGAGCTGACTCCAGCAGGGATGCTTAGCTTCCTCCTAATCTTTGCCCTGACTTGCAGAACTGTTGCAGCGAAGCTGGGGGGCCCACGCTAGACTGGGGGGTGGTTTTTGTGTGTTTGTTGACTTCACTGCAGTCACCTACTTGAAAGGAAAAGATAATTAAAGAAAATAAATAGGGTGGGTAGGGAGTGTAGGAGACCTTTGGTTTTTCTGTGGCACTAGAATTGACAATTTTCATATTGTTTAGGCCTTGTTAAAAATGTTTTGCTCTGCCTTTGTTTTATATTGAATCCTCTGTGCTTGGTTAGCTTCTTTTCAAATTAAAAAAAAAAACCCTCCATACATGGATTGAAAGCTTTATCTGTTTATCTCCTCATTAAAAAGACTGTCTATGAAATGTGCTGACAGGGCTTTTACTCTCTTGCTTTCTATTCTCATCACATTTTCCACTGAAAGCCTCCCCTCTGCTATTTCTAGTTCCATAGTAAATGGGGCTTTCTGGTGGTGGAGGCTGTGGATGCCATTCCTGGCTCCTCACAGGCTGTGTCCATTGCTCGTGTGAGAAACCTCAGACGTGCAGTTCCAGCAGCAAGGAGGCTGGTGTGGTGCATGGGCTTGATCCCCTGAAAGGCGCTTCTAACAGCCTGGAGGGGTCCTGGTGTCAAACATAGTGAGAAGCACATCACAGTCATCTTCCAGATGGATATTTAAGCAGGAGGCCCATTTTGGGAAGTGTGTGTGAAGTGAGCTGCTGAGGGAAAGCCTCAGTGGAAGCTGAGCTTCTCAGGAGATGGTGTCAGGACTTCTGGAGCCACTTTAAGAAATAGCTGAACAATTTGCTTAAGGGGGAAAAAAGTAGGTACAGCAAGCATTACACCATTTGAACCACTTAGAGGTTTCTAGTGGCTGAGAATCCCTGCAGCCATGGCAAGTTCCGGTTACAGAAGAAATTGTGAAGAATAACTTTTAATATAAGCTGTATTTTTACTAATGTAATTGAAATTCTCACAATAAAAATGGTGATTATTACCCAAGATGTGATAATGCAGATCTGATCTTGACACTGGAGCAGTGATCTCCAGCCTTTGCTGATCTCCACCATTGATATTGATAATCCATTGCTGTTTGCTCTACTTTACCTATAACTTCTGCTGCACCCAAGCATTTTGCCGAGAGTTTTGGAGAGCTTGGTGGGTTGTGAATGACCATGTCATGCAACTTAAAAATACATGCCTTTGTATATATGTCTCTATATCTGAGAGTCTGTTTTGTTTCTGTTTTCAGATCAAGGAGTTACTAGATAAAACCAAATAATATACTTTGTGTTTCACTCGTATCATGTCCCTTGTTCTCCACTGTGACAAAAGAAGTTTAACAAAAAGAACAAAAGGAAAAATATTTTCATTGTAATAAACAGAATTGCAGAATTTTTGGAAAAGACGCTTCACAGTGTTCATTTGCCAAGTCCTGCAAAAGACATAGTCTCCTGTGGGGTGAAAGCATAGTCATGGATGGGCAGAGTAAACACTTCGTTCTGGTTTTTGCACTGCTTTTGCCTGATCATCCCTTATAAAAAAAATAATCCTGTGCAGCAACATGAACTTCATGACATCTCATATGTAGAGCAGACAGCTGCAGGCTCAATTAATTCACCCCTCTGATTTTTTTCATAGTATTTTTTTTTTTCCCAGGAGGCTGTAGTGACTTCCAAACCCTCACGGGTGAGTGGTGTTTATGGCTTGTTGACTTTGATTGAAGTGAAGTACAGAGTGCTGTTCACAGTGAGAGTGAGTTTGCATGTGAAAGTCTTCACTGGATGTCCTTTCGGGTGGATGGCCTGAGCTGCTGGGTACCTACAGCTTCACTGGCACCCATCTTGCCCAAAGCAAATGAAATTTTGGGCACAGGGTGCAGGAGGCTGAGCCTACCTGGAGTTGAAGTGAGCCCTGGGAGGTGAAAGCAAGGAGCTGGCTATGGAAGCAGAGAGGGGAAGCAAAGTATGGTAGCCTGTTGTGCACGTTTGAGCCATGTGTGTGCTGTGAACACACGGAGGAAAAGCTGGCAGCTGCCTCTGCTCCCTCCACCCACCCATGCAACCCCCTCTGCCTGCTCTGGGTGAGCAGGAGCAGCAGCTCCACGGTGTTCCCTGCCAGGGCACACACCTGTAATTCAAACACGGTGTCTGTGACAGCCCCATGTGCCTGGTGCTGTCTGACACTCGGGTGCCGTGGGAGAGAGGTGTGGATGAGGAGCAGAGCCAAGAGCAGAGCTGGGGGAATTTGCTGCTGAGACCTCATCAGCTTGCTGATCGACAGGCAGGAGGGGGCAAATCATGGGGCAGTGTGGCATCTTTGCTGAGAGAAAGGGGGAAGCCACCAGTTTCTGTCCATTTGTCTGCTTTAGAAACTGCTCTCCTTAAATGTGCTTCATCCATGCTAGTTGATCTGCATAGTTTTTGTAGTCAGGAGAATTGTGTTATTTTTGTTACATTGTTTTGTTTGGTTTTTTTTTTTTTTTTTCAATAAAAAGCGATTAAACAACAGGCTGTGCTAGATGGGACTGAGTGCTTCATTTTTTTTAGTTAATGGATTAGATTAGATTTGTCTAAAGCACTGTGTCCCCTTCCCCAGCAGTAAAGCAGCATGATGCTGGATATGTGCCTGCTTTATGGTACCCTTTTTTTAAGCTTCTGGCATAGGTGACTGTGGGATATTCTAATGAAGCTGAAGTTACTAAAAAAAAGAAATTTATTACATTTCAGGGATGTTTGGGCTTCACGCTTCTATAGTGCTAATTAGATATGTGACCCATTTTCATTCTGCTTTAGCTCCTGGGGATGGTGGAGCCTCGTTATAAATAGAAGGACAGAGAATGCCCATGATCCTTACTCTAAATAGCTTCTTCAAAACATGCCCAAAGGGCTTTAGGGTGTTTTCTGTGTGGGCATTAGTTGTGTTTTCTTTAAGTGAGGAAGTGGGACAAGAGAAGATTTCTCTCTCCAGAAATAAATAATTGAATATTTTTTTTTCTTTCATTTGGAAAACCTAGTGGCAAATCAAGGTCCTCTTGAATTTCAAGTTTGCCTTGTTTTTATTGACAAGGGAATAAACTTGAAATTTTTTAAGAACAAAAATGTGTTTAATGTTGCTGTAGCTTCCCATTAACTGGTATTTTTAGCTCACAGAATCAGTGCAGCTTGTGTCTTCGTGGCATGCACTGAGTGGCTGGCTGGATGCTGACGAAAGGTAGCAGTCATAAGAGGTACTTGTTGGGAAACATCCTGACAAAGTGCATGACGTGACGTAAAACTGAGGCTGCAAGCAGCAAACAGCCCATTCCAGAATCTGTCCTTGGAAAGCCCTCGTGTTCCATGCTCTTCTTGGCAGAACTCAGTTGTTTCCAGAAAATCTGTAGTAAAGAGAGACCCCCAATGACTGAAAATGCTGAACTCTCTTTGGAGTGAACTCTGGGTGAGACCTGGGGATAAGTGTATTAAAAATAATATAAATGGATAAAAGATAACAGAGCGTTGCCAGGCAACTGTCAAAGGAGCTCTGGCTCCTGCATCTCTGGGCTTTGCTGAAATGACCTCTTACATTTTGAGCATCTTGCCTGCCCATGGATGAAATGATTGTTCTGAACTTTGCTGATACACCTCACAGGCAGCAGTTGAGCTTGAGTGCTGCTGTATTTACTGTTACAGTGCTGATGTCCTTGCCCTATATATATATATATATATATATATATATATATATATATATATATATATATATATATATATTTCAAGGAATTAGAGTAAAGCTGAGCTGAATACAACTCTCAGCAGAACAGCACTCATGACTAAATAAGTACATTTTTGTGATTTAGCTATGTCAGTGGGGTTAATCTGAAAGCAGGCAGAGGAAGGAACTCTCCTGTCACTACACTGTTAATGACTCCACTAAACAAAAAGATAAGCTGGGTTCTCCCTCTGGATTTACTGGTCTGAGGACTTGTTCATAAACTGTAACTTGGAGGCTTGCTGTTAAAATTGAGTCTACTAAAGAAGCAGGCTGTTGCAGAGGAATTTGAGGCAGGTTAGTATAACATGAGGATGGTTTCCTGGGCATTTTGGCTGGGATCCTTCGAGAGGTTCTTTGGTGCAGAGGAATACAGGGCTGCGCTCTGCAGCTCCTTCCTTTGCATGATGGTTTGACGTGTGTGCAGCAGATGATGAAGTTAACCTTTTCTGTTTGCAGAGGAGGAGGGAAATAACCTTTTCAAAAGCTGTGTTTATCAGTATAAACATAAGTTTTTACATTGTAAACATGAACAGCATGACTAGGTTTTGGGTGTATCACATTCCCATTTGGAGTATGTTAGGTGCTGTCATCTGTCTCCACCATGAGAAAACTGCTGTCTAAAAATTCCCAGTGTACAACAGGATGAGAAAAATCACTCCTACAGGGAGTCTATGATGGAATCTTACAGTCATTTAAGCTTAATTCACTGTAGATATGAAGGACTAGACAGAGTAAAGGTTAATGCATTTACAAGGCTTTGAAGATCAGAAGAAAACTTGATTTAATTTCAAATTTGCGTTACATTGTGTGATGCCTCACTGGTAAGTATTTCTCAGAAGATGCTAGTGGCATGTTACATGGCTGTTTGCTTTGGTCATGGGTTATTTTGCAGTTTTTTGTCACAGATCTATTTCCACATTTTCCCTCATCTTAGCCACTTGTTTTTCTTAATTCTGCTGTTTTAATTTTCTTCCTGTGTATGTTATTTTCAGAAATTTTAGCTCAATTGGCTCACTGAAGATGTAGAAAAGAAAAAAACTGTTACTGAAAATAAAGTCTGAATATTTTCCCTGCACAGAAACATTGAATAGAAGCTAGGTACTGCCAGGGCAGAGCCTTCAGCCTCGATGAACTAACAGCTGATGGCGTCCTGTTAATTAATGTTATACTGCACAAATGTACAGTGCTCCACAGCTGTTGATAAGCAAGCTTTTCCTTGCAAAAAAAATGTGATCACGAGGTGGTGATTTGGCTGGATGTTTTGAGTGCATGTACCCAGACCCAGCTCACTCCCAGGAAGCATCTGAGATAGTGGTGCTGCGGTGGAGGCTGTGTTGTCCGTGTGCTCCCGGAGGAATGCGGCTCCGTGCCGGGCCCTACGTGCCACGCTGGTGTTTTGCATTCCACTGGAGATAGTGCCTAGGACTTTCTCTTGAGAAGAAAACCAGAAAACACCTGTTGCTGTTGGCAGCTGGTGCCTCAACAGCAAACAGACAGACCAGGGCTCCTGCATTCCTGCCTACCGAATGTGTAGGCTGGGAAAGTCCTGCTTGGGAATAAAGAAATGATGTCTTAAAGAAAAAAGGAGTGGTGTGTTTTGAGTCTAAATGGATTAGAGTCGCTATGGATCTCTTATCTAGGAATTTTCAAGGAAGCTGATGGACACATCCCAGAGGTGTTTTTTTTTCCTTTTAAATTAACTCACCAACTAAAGACGTTGAAATGGTGGATATATAATTGATCAAAGTTTTCTTCTTTGGTGGGGCTGAAGTATAAGCAGAGGAGAGAGTTTTTATGAAACTATAGGTAAGTATGCAGAATTTTGCTCTACAGATCACAATGTCCAAGTATGTTCTCAGGCATAAAGACATGTTTCAAGAAAAACCCAAGCTAATTAATTTATGTGTTTAGTCTTTCAGAATAGTGTTTCAGGCTGAATGAAACAATTTTCAAATCTCTTGGATTGAACCCAACACTAAATAGCTATAAATAGCATGTTCCCCTGCAAGCGCTGCATTTTACAACCAGGCATGCAGGGAAGAGATGCAGAATTTAAAGCATCTGAACCAGGTTTTGTTGTTCCACTGGTTGAAAAAGAGCTGAGGGACCACAGTAAACACCTGGGGAAGCTACTGGTGCATGTTAGCAAGTGTTTGTTTTTGGAGACTCGGTGTTGTTACAGGAGGAGCATTTGAAAAGGTTGATCTGTAGAAGATGCTTTGTTCCGCTGTCTGGCTCGATGGCTGGGTGCTTTCCCCAGCATGGGGATCATGATGTGCCCGTAATTGCAGTTAAATGAACATGGCTGGCTCTCAGGCAAATGAAACCTAATTTGTCACAGCTGTCAGAAAGATCATGTCATGTTTGTTGCCTTCAGGAGCAGTTTTAGGCTGCAAATCCTGTTAAGGTCACAGCTTTTTCTTGTTAAATATTGCACAGCATGTTTGCTGACCCTAGGATTTATCTTAGTGGGTTTTTTTAAAGGCAAACACACCAGTTCTTGTCTCTTACATAAGCTGGGGTTGAACTTCTGTGAACCTTAGTCATGTGGGCTAGAGCTTGTTAATTTGGTGGTCTTCAAGGACTTGAGCATAGCAGTAATTTGAGCATTTGCATACAGCAATTGAGAGATTTGCTCATGGATTTGTATGGCCAAGATTTTGGAAATTGTGCTTCAACTTGGCTTTTAAAGAGCAGCCCTCACAGGCTGGATTGAACACAGAGTTACACTGCACATCAGCAGCAGACAAAAGCAGCACAGCAGCTTTGAATTTTACATTTGTGCCAGAAGGAAATACAGTAGTATAGCTGTAAGAGTCTATTCTTAATATCTCTGGAAAACAGAGTGAAGTGTAGGCTTCTTGAAATCCCCCTTAGTCATAATTTCAGTATTTTTATGCTTTTGTTTCTGGATTAACAGACTGGGTCTAAATTGAATAGGGCAAGTCCTGTTCTGTAAAACAAACAAATGCTAATTTTTGGATGTGAAGCCTGAAGAAGCAGAGAGCTTTACTTCTCTATTCTTCTTCTAAAAAATGGAAACAAGGTTTCATGTAATTATTTGGATCCCTAAAATACCTGAGGCTAATTTCTCTGTTCTTTGTGCTGGTGGCTGTAGTAGAACATCAGAGGGAGAGGTGAAGGGTCTGTGCCTGTAGATAGAGTGCAAAGCTGGAAAATGTCAGTGGTGTTCACAAAACTACCCAGAGTGGGAAGAGCTGAGCTTCTAACAGAGAGATCATGCAGGCACACTGCTCTTGATGCAACACTGGCTGCCTCTTGTTTTGGTCACTGCTGAGACTTGGGGACATGGCCCCTTGGGCTGCAGCTGTCCCTCTCTGTGCACCTGCCCCATCCTGTTGGGGAGGACATTGGGCCACAGCTGTCTGCATCTGCCATCAGCTGGTGTCCCAGAGGGATGTCTGCAGGGCCATCCTTTTCCTCCTCCACCCTTCTGTCTGCGTGGCAGTGCCCAGCCCTTGGCTTTCCATCTTCCCAGCTATTCTGGGGCTGGGGAGGGAAAGCAAAGCTGGCTGGGGAATGACCAGTGCTGTGTGCAAGGGAGGGGGGTAGGAAAGCAACTACTGACCCCGAAAAGCTCCTTCTGCTCTTGAAATGAGTCTGCCTTCTTCCCAGTTTTCTGCCTGTCCTCCCCTCTCATGGCAGGAGTTCCACGGCTCACAGGACTTTCCTTCATTGCTGAGGAGCCTTCAGACTGGCTCTGCTGCTGCCTTTACCTTGTTGTATGTATCATATACTTGGAAATATAGGGATGGAGTGTACCAGAAGACTAAATGAGGGAAGATGAAGCAGAATTGGTCAAAATAATCTCACAGAGCTGCCTTGTTAATGAAGTTTTGTGCACATCTAGCTGCTGGCTCGTCAGCAGAAGGTGAACGCCCTCACCCTCAAAACTTTATTTGCGTATATTTTATCTCCATTTCCTTTTTCAAAATACAGATTGGCATTCAAGTATCCATCCCTTCCATGACAAGAAACTGCAGTCCCTAATGCTCAACACTTTAAAAATAAAGGCTTCAATCTTTTGTAATAGCTACATGACAGTTTAACAGTTAATAAAAGAAAACCAAAAAAGTTATGCATCTGCTTTTGTAGGTTGTGAGGACATGACATTGCAGATAAACATTATAAGCTTTAGTTTAATGATTTATTGAAGCTCATTTTTTCATTTTATTGTAGCTTTCAGTCTCTTACTATGTAGCTGTCTGCTTTCCCTAGAGAACAGAAGACTAGCTCAGAGATATACATCTCTGTTAATGATTTTAAATAGCTATCTATCTATATATAATACAATTTATTTTTTTTTATTTTGCCCTGGGCATTCAATCATGGGATTAGGAGAGGATAATCAATAATCCTGAATGCACAGCAGAGCCACTGTTGGTGGTGAGGGCTCAGAGCTGCTGCAAAATCCTGTTGCTGCCTTCCAGCCTCTCACTAAGAGCCCTCTCTCCCTGCTGAGCATTGTGAGATTTCTAGCAAAGATTATGTCTCCAAGATCTTCAGCCTACACTGCATGCCAGAAGAGATCTCTGTTTTCCCAGACAGCTCATGTGAGCTGGTCACCTTAAGTCTCTTGGAGAACAAGAGAAATAAAGGAAGAGCTGTGCCGTAGCTTGTTGGGAACACTGTGGGGTTCCATTAAGTTTTGTTTGTCCTCAGCAAATGAAGGTTGAGTGAGGTTTGTACAAATAGAAGAACCTGTTGTGAAGTAAGAGATACTGTAGGCAGCTGTACTAAGGAGCATGCAGTGAATGTGAGCAGACCCCTGGGCATTAGCCAGGACGTTCCTCATCTCCTGTAGTTTGTGTCTGAACCAGCCCTGGAGGGACCCTTTTCATCATGGAAAAAATATGTAGACCTTGGAACTAACATTCCTTCTATTTGTTTCCCCAGTGATCCCAGGCAAGTTCCTGCAATTGGGATGCAGGACCAGCAAATACCAGGTGTGTTTAAAAGGGCAGGATTATTATGACTTCATATATTTATTTATTTTTTTTATTCACATTAATGATGTATCAGGAAAATAGTGATTTAAGAGATGATGTCTGGCTGCAGGGCCATTTAGCTGTACTTAAACTGGGAGCGCATTGGTTGTGACTGAATGTTGCTTCACCTTCAAAGCTCTCCAAAGGCTTGTGCAAATAAATTTGTTTACTATCCTTTTTGAACTGGAGACATGTTCCCAGCATGCTTCCAGCAGAGAAGCCAGCCCCAAAGTTAGTGTTAGATGGAAGTGTCTGCTTGTGAACTGAAGGTGTTCATATCATTTTAGGTCAAATGATGTGGTAGTGTTGATTCAGATGAGCAATACAGGGGCTTGTGGACCGTAGCAAACAAGCTTATGCTACTGCCTGTATTTAGCCTTGAAAATGAGGAAGTGGTTATGAACAGAACTTCTTGAACAGAAGGATGTGAGGTAGTGGTTATGGGACATCCTTAGAAGGTCACTGTCCCCGTACTGAATATACAGAGCACTAGAGGCTCCTATGTGCTCTGTAAGATGGGAAAGTCTTCTGTAGCCTCAAGAGGTGGTGATTCTGCCATGCAGAGGAGTCTGATTGTGATGGCAGATGTATAGTTATTTAATGTGGAAAACAGGAGGAAGAACAAACCTGCTGTTGGTGGCTTTGTACTCAGAAGGCTCTTTGTTCCCCTCTTTCACTTCCCCTTCTGCTCTGTGTTGTTTCCTTTGGCCACCACCAGTGGTGACAGTCCTGCCCTTCATGGTATCATCTCTGTGGGCTTCTTTGATGGCCCTTTTGGCTGGACTGCCTGGAACAGCCCATGCTCCCCTCCAAGGCACCTTGTCCAGCAGCATTTGCAGGCTGGCTGTAACAGCAACATGAGCATCCATTTCTGTAATGCCTTGACTTTTCAGGGTTCAGATCACAGGTTCCAAATAAAAAGGAATCTATCCTTGGAGTTAAATTACTTGTTAGTGTTCATGATCACTGTCTAACTCACATGTCTAATGTCCAGTCTGAGCTTACTGGTCGTAATACAGCAGTCCCAGCCTGGTGAATTGCTTGGCAACTCTACGTGCACACCAGCTTGTAGACACTGCGGGACTTCTCCATTTTTTCCCACCAGTTTCTGGCTTAACACTAGTGAATTGGGAAGGGCTGAAAGTAAACCACTGAAAGTGAAACTCTTCATGATATGTTACTGTGCCAAGTGACCTTTTATTATTGATTTAAAGGCATACACGGATAACAAATAGGGCACCATTAGGATTCGTGGTGCTGTTATGGCGTGAGACCTAATAAATCTTACGTGTGCCTTGTACTTAATTCATGTACTTCTTCTGACCCCTGGGATTTATTCTTAGCCCTGCTTTTTTTCAGGAATTGCTGTTCCTTCATCAAACAGGAGCAGACTGTTGGCTATGTCAGACTTGTCTCAACTAGGCACAGATAGGGATAGGAAATGCCTTGGAAAATGGGAGAGAGGGTAGAGTCAGTTTGGAAGTTGGAAAGGGCTGGATCTGATCTCCTTTTACTTGTGGTGTTATTTCTCTTCTTGAACCACTTTTTACTTCCTTAGTTAATGCCCATTTGCCGTTTTCAGAAAGTCAAGAAATACCCGTCAAGAAGACCTATCCACCTCCTACTTGATCTGTCCATAACTCTGTATTTAACTCTTGTATGAATCTGCTTATGTTGTTGTACTTATTGAAGTCTAAGGAATATGAGTATTTAAATCATTTACATAAGGTAAATTAATAATTTTTATAGTTTCTATGCTTTTGAGTTTGCAGTGGTTGTGTATACTATGAGACCGACGTTCACAAATTCAAATCCAGGAGTAGGAACATATTAGGAGCAACTGGGGGAGTGTGTGTTGGAATTGACACTGTTGGTGCTGCTTTTTGTCTGTCACTGAAATGTCAGTAACAGGTTCTTACTGACTTGAAAAAACGATGTGTAGCTCCTGAGAATAGAGAGGAGCACAAATAAACCAACCCTTCCTACAGAAACTTGTTTGACGTGTTCTCTACTCACTTTTCACATGAGAGGCAACCTATGAGTTTTGCTGCTGTGGTTCAATTTTGTATCAAAAGAACCCAGAAGGAGCTGCACTGCCTGATGATTCCTGGCCCTCCTCTCAACTGGGTTTTGTTTTTGAGCTTAGTTATATCTTTTTAACTTTTTCTAGTGATCTGTTTTGTTTTCATGTTGAGATGGAAATGATGATGCTGAGTTCTGTAAAAATGGTGGCTGGAGTTTCCTATGCTGGCTTTTTGCAGGAGTGGTTTAGAGGGTAGTGGGGTTAAATCCAGCTGGTACAACAGGAGCTCTTCCATCTGCTCCGCTCTGGTGTGCAGTTGCGCAGTAACAAGCCTGATCAAGCTGGTGGCATGTTTAAGTTAAGGCGCTTGCTGACTCATTAGCAGAAATACAGTGGTGAGGAAATGCTCTGTTTGCCAACTGACCGTGTACTGTTACAGTCACTGTGGCAACACGGTGGTGCTTCCTGTCAGGGATACCCATGGCCTGCCCCATTTGTTTTTAACATTAAAAAAATAGATAAATACAAAATTTATAAAGCTCTGAAATGGGAAGGAGGAAATGTTGTAAAGCTTATTAAGGCTTCTCAAGGTGGTCTGTGGGAAGTAGTTTTGGAATGCAGATCCCCCTTGTTTCATCCTTTTCTGCCTTTCTTCCATGAGACGCCCTGAAGTTTGGAAAAGCCACCCGTGTTGACACAGACTGAATTATTCTTCTCAATCACTTCTCCACCGTCTCCTGTGCTAATTACTGCTCTGCAAATCTACCCTCTGGTCTGATTTCTAAATTCATCCAGGAGGCTGAGCAGCTCGGAGGATCTGCTGTAAACATGACTTATCCGGCAGGCAGTAAAGCTGCTCTCTGAACCCTCCAAGGAGAATTAAGCCTGTCTGTAGGGCAGCTGCTTTTATCAGTCTGTGTTGAAGATTAAAACATGTTTCAATGTCTTTTTCTGTCAAATCGGGAAGAAAAAAAAAATGTTCTTGTTACCATGTCCCTGGCTACATGTTAATAGAGAACTAATAACTGACTGAATGTCAATCACTTGCTCCTTGAAGGGAAGGACCATCTCCCCTGTGCTCAGCATACATGAGCACAACCCGTGCCTGTTCTCAGGCTGATGGTGATTTTTATGTTTTACCCACTAGAGACAGGAGCTGCTGAAGTTACATTGTGTGGAGCCTAGACTCCCAGGCCAAGGATAAATCTGCTCCCACGCTCCTGGGGCATGAGATGGGGTGTAGAGATTGCGCTGCTTTTAAAATGGAAAGGTTTAGGGCCTCTCCTAGCCTAGCTGTCAAACATGATTTATTCAGACTTTTTCCCCCTTAAACCTTCACTTGTGATACTTGTGGCATGCCTCGTTTCAGCAGAAAGCTCTGTAAGTCACCAGTTCAAGTTTTGAAGACACTTATACCATCTCAGAATTTGCCATCTTGTGGGGAGATGAAATCTTGTAGGTAGAGGAGCTTCACAGATCTATGCAGGTCACAGGTATTTGGGCATTTTGTAGTGACCAGGTTTTTCTTGTAGGAGTATTGAGGGATTGAAGCACTGAAAGTGATTTTAGTTGAAAGCAAAGATCATAGTGCCTTACATACTGCACCTTTACAGTTACTGTGCAAACAAAAGTACAAGATTTTAATGGCACATAAGAGACAAGGTTCAAGGCCTTCTTAGAAAGAAATATGAGATTTTGGATTTAAGTATAAGCCAGGCACATTTCATCTTTCTTGCTTTCTAGTCATGAGGTTGACACAGGACTTCACTCTTCACCTGCTTTTTTTTTTGGCCAGCTTATCTTCTTGCTGTGTAAGATGAATTTTTTTTCCTCTTGATTCACTTTCTGGTGCAGGGGCAAAGTGTTGATTTTTTACCCATGTAAAACAAAACATCTCCCATTCAAATAGGTATAGATACCTCAGACATAAATCTTTCTGCCATAACTGGTTCTGGAGCCCTTTTGCAATAGTATGTTGCAAAACTCTCATTAGGGCTTCCCTGTGTCACAGTAATATTATGCCCATTAAGCAGTAACCCTGCTTTGACACCTCTCTGAATAGCAGTGCAATGCCTAATGAAAATGCAGTTTTACTGGGATGAAAGTATTTATGCTAATGAAGCTATGTTCATACATGCTGGAGCTTACAGTATAGATATTTTCCTTGCAAACCCCTGAGTGATATGCTGATAAGAGTCTTGGTGAGTCTAATCTGGATTAAAAAAATATATCATATTCAACGTGGCCTTAAAATACAACCAGGGTAGGTGTGAGGTAAGATTAAGCTTTTCCATAATGCAGAACACTTGGTTTAAGAAGTGGAAGAATATATAATAACAGGCTTTGATCTAGCTACTTGCTGTGGAAAAAAATGTTTCATTGCTTGCTCTCTGGGAAAGCTTGCTACTTGTTTTTTCCTAATTGTTGCAACTGCACAACCCAAGTGAACGGACCATAGCAGTGGAGTTTGTACCCAAGATTTCTGGATCAAAACCCATGAGCAAATGTTTTGTAAGGTTAAGCACTTATCTATTAGCTTGCAGCCAGTAAGAGATTCCTAAACCTTTTGAAATGGTAATAGGTGACCAAAGGTAATTTTTAAATAAAAACTTGACCTGTGTGCCCACTGGTACAGGCTTGGAACAGGAAATACAGTGTGTAGTTCAGTTCTCAGTAAGCATGTTCAACAGTGGGTTGGTGGAAGAAACATGTACTCTTCCCACTAATTTTATTTGTGTTTTGGTAACCCTCTGGACTGTGATCAGAAAAAGGGGCTGTTCCTGCAAGCATGAGTGCAACTTGAGTACACTGTACTATGCCTGGGCTTGATGAACTCAAGTGCTGAGGGAAAGTGAAACAATTCTAGGGGTCCAGAGGCCATCAGGGTGCATGCATGCTTCAGGAATTTGCTGTTGCTGACTCAGTTATGGGGAGGAGGGATGTATGTTTTTCATTTTCAGAATTGCTTATCGAGCTGTTGGGGAAAAAGAAACTGCCCTGAAGAAGTGGAAAAAGCTTTGTCTGTCAAGAAGGCAGTTCGAGCCTGTAGATCCTTTCCTGTATAACTTCTGAAATCTAGGTGTGGTTGAAAGACAGTGAAGTCATGTGTTACATATTACATGGGAAACTTTCTTTCAGTTTCTCCAGCAATTTCCTGACATAGGAATGGATCAGGTAGGGTGAGGGTGGGTAGGTGTTCCTACACTGCCCCATTGAAGCCATTTCTGGAGATGTGAGAGAGCTCCTTAAGGATATATTTGCAGCAGCTACAGCAGAAAGTGAAGAATGGTGTGTCCAGTGTAGCTGAAGGATAGAGGATAGCCTGAGTGAGTGAAGTATGTGCATCCTGAGACCACTGAGAAGGAGAGGTCAGGCTCTCCGTTGTAGCTTGCTAAAAGTTTGCAGCTTGCATCCAGGCACAAGCTCCAGACCTTCTCCCAGATTCCCAGTGCCTGCTCCGGAAACAGGCCCATTTCTTGGAGCATCTGGGGTTTTCTGCGAGGCATCTCCTTCAGTCCAGCACTGACCTGGACTGACCCTGCGTAGCTTGTGAGGCAAAACAAAATCGTAGCTAGGGGACGACGGCTTTAGTAAT
This sequence comes from Cyanistes caeruleus, assembly GCF_971803275.1. Classification (NCBI taxonomy): domain Eukaryota; kingdom Metazoa; phylum Chordata; class Aves; order Passeriformes; family Paridae; genus Cyanistes; species Cyanistes caeruleus. The sequence goes on from NC_141701.1 coordinate 12,066,842, forward strand.
CAGATCCCAAACAAAATTGAAGGCTGTTAAAATGTCTCATTGAATTATGGTGCTACAGGAGCATAGTGACTCATAGTGAAGCTAATCACCTGCTGCTTTGTCTTGACTGCAAAAAACAGATTGCTAGTTAAACATTTAAAGGTCATAATCTTAGTTGTATTAGTGTTGCTTTCCTCCTTCCCTCCTCCAACCCCTTTATGCCTGAAGTTACTAGTGGAAATCAAACAGATACTACTCTGGAGGTCTGTCTTCTGAAGGTAAAACTCGGCATGTTTGTCTTTCAGGCTCACACTGTGGACCTCTATGTTTTCATTTATGAGAGAGACCATGCTGAAAAACATTGCATTGGCTTGGCACAAATTTCCCCAAAACATCGTCAGTTTGACATTGGTGTTCTGTGTAGAGTCAAATTTTAAGTCATAGGTATTTTTGGGTTGATTGTGTTCCTCACAGGAAATTCCAGGAGTGAAACCAGAGCTCAGGTCCCTATTTCCACAGCCAAGCAAGTTCAGTATTTTTAAATTAATAGTGCTTTGTTGTTCATTGGGCCAAGAGCATCCTAAAGGAAACAGAGTTTTCTTGGTTCTGCCTAAAGGGGCAATAGACCTCTCTAGCTGGCTGGGAAAAGAACACTCTTTCTTTCTGGCATTAACTTGTCTGGGTGGGTGAAGAGAGGAACTGTGTTGCTTCAACAGAACTGTCATTAATGTCCTTGCGGTTGTCCCCATTTTCAGCAGCCATGGTGAGGAAGGTTCTGTAGAGAGAGGATGTGGCTCTTTGCCTGATGGATCTTCCCATACTCTGCTGTAAAAGAGCCTTCCAGGTTGATGAAAGTGATCCACTCTTCCATCAAAATGCTGGTCTAGCTCTTCTAAGTGATTCATGCTCCTTACATCCAGTTCATTGCTGTGAGTCACCAGGACAGGTGGTGTCTGCCTTCGTGGCTCTCCTGGAGAAGCATTCAGATGGTGGTAGAGGAAAACTTGCAGATAAAATAACAGCAAGCCATGCTAAAGCATCTAAACCTCTAGGTTACTTCAAAAGTCAGTGAGTGCAGTGGATATCACCAGCAATATTAGAGTGTTAGTACTCCAATTTAAATATAGATTTTGAAGGAAGTTTATAATATTTTCTGCATATGTATGTTTTATGGCAGGAAGCATATCCTGCTATAAATTACTGTTTGAGAGGCTGTATTAAAGACTGTGTGTGACTTAAGCCTGGAAGTTTTTCCCTTCAGAAGTGTTTGCTGTACTAAACTGATAGATCACTGGCATGTTTTAAGCTTGACCACTGCCTTACTTTGGACTGGGCTGGAGAGAGCATGGTGTTAGAACAACATGTTTCCTTATCACCTGCCAAGTTTTTGTTCTTGTAGAATGATCTGGACAAGCTGAATCAATGGGCCAAGGCCAGTGGTATGAGGTTCAACAAGGTGAAGTGCTGGGTCTTGTACTTTGGTCACAACAACCCCCTGCAATCCTACAGGCTTGGGGAAGAGTGGCTGGAAAGCTGCCCAGCAGAAATGGACTTGGGGATTGTGGACTAGGACAGTGATTGTCCACTTGCACTCAGCTCTTGTGAGGCCACCCCTTGAGTCTGGTATCCTGTTTTGGGCCCCTCACTACAAGGACAGAGGTGCTGGAACATGTCCAGAGCAGGGCAGCAGAGCTGGGGAAGGGGCTGGAGCACAAGTGGTAAGAGGAGCAGCTGAGGGAGCTGGGGGTGTTTAGTCTGGAGGAAAGGAGACTCAGAGAGACTTTATAGCTCTCTACAGCTCACTGAAATGTGGCTGTAGCCAAGTGGGGTTTGGTTTCTTCTCCCAGGAAACAAGTGAAAGGACAAGAGGAAATGGCCTCCAACTGCACTAGGGAGGTTCAGGTTAGACATCAAGAAGAATTTCTTCACTGAAAGGTTGGTTAGGCAGGCTGCCCAGGAGGAGTTACCATCCCTGGAAATGTTCAGGAAATTACTAGATATGGCATTTAGTACTATGGTTTAGTTGACAAGTTGATGTTCTATCAAAGGTTGGACTCTATGGTCTTGGAGGTCTGTGCCAACCTAAGATTCTGTGATACCTTGGTGGCTAACAACCACGTGATGAAATCTTGTGAACTGAGGGAAGATGGACCTTGGTCTGGCATGTGGTGAGGTGTTGGGAGATGCCCTGTGTTGGTTCCTGTCTTTATGCCCAACTTTCTAGTGGGTGTCCTCATCTATAGTGGTTGTTCCTTTTAGGAGGGATCTTTGGATGCCCTAGTGGCCTTTTGCAGGGTTATAGAACTGCTGTTGGGAGATACTGATGTAAGTAACATAGAGACAGAGGGACCCAAAAAGGGATAAAGGAATAGGGTGGAAAACAGCATTCTGCTGTACATCCAGACATCCCCATTTGTGCCTGGGTTTGCAGTGTGCCTGGAGCTGTCCCAGGCCAGCCTCGCTCGAAGTGCACTACGTCACTTTGGCCAAGGAGCCAAAGAGCTGGCTTAGATCCTGAGCCCATCAAACATGTGCTGCTGGCTGTAGGGAAAAGAGCCCCTCACTTGTGAGGGCTGCTGGCTTGTGCAGATTTTGGATTGCCCTTTGACCTCACTAGCAGATGGCAGAATAAATTGATGGCGGATGTATTTTTAAATGAGCAGATTGCACTTTCGGTCTTTAAACCTTAACACAAAGGTGCATTTTTAATAGTCAACATCTAAATTTGGCTAAGGAGCACCTGTCCATGCTACTCTGTGGAGGTGAACCCTGACAGGGAACAGGCTGAAGGAAAGGGGGTGCCCTCTTGGAAAATAGCTTCTGCTGAAAAGTCTCTTCATGGTTTTTTTTTTTTTTTGCAAGCTGATTTCTTTTGATGTTTATTCTTCCTTTTGCAAAAGGCAGTCAAACTTCAAAGGGAGCTGTATCATACCATGTTCTCCATGCACTTCAGGTTTAAAGTGGAGTCTTCACACATTCAGTTATGGGTAGAAAAAGGTGTCCATGGGGATCCTCTCCCTCTTCCTGCCCATTGTGACTGCTGATTTGACTTGCAAGAACTGCCTCTAGTTAGGGGCAGTCATTGGATTGGTAATTGCTGATGCTGATTTATACCTGTTTTCTCTTAAGTCACATACTTAAGTGCTTTAAAATAGTATCAGGTTTACTTTTGTTTTCATAGCAGATAAATTGCCATGTCACTCTTTGGAGCTCAATACCTTTTTTAATTGCTTCATGCCTAAATCTGCCCTTAGCCCACCTGCATTTTAGAAGTCCAGGTCTAAAGCTTTGTTAATAGATAAACTGGATCTCCTTCATTGTGATTCCATTCTTACTAATGTTTACAATTTAGAAGTCTGCCACAGGACTTTTTAGTGCTTCACACCTCTGCTGCCATAGGGATTTGCCTATATCTTCCATAGAGGAAAACAATGCCCTGTGAATACTGGGTTGACAACTGAGGTATCTTTTTCTTTTATTATCATCTGACCTGCAAGCCATGCCTTTCATAGCCTTTTGATCCTGTTGGGAATGCCAGATTAATGAGGCTAACTACGTTCTTTGGACAGATTTTTTTCATAAGCAGAGAAATACTCCTTACATCAAGACCTAATTATACCGTCCTTTCTCCCATTTCAAAAACCAGTTCTTCGGGGGCTATCTTATTAATTGAATCATTTATTTTACCTAGTTTAAACAAACTGTTCAAAAAACCTAGGCTAACGCCTATTGCAAGCAGTTGTATCTGAAATGGCTTGCAGCTGGACAGATTAAATGTGGCAATTACTTCTGTGGAAGGCATGCCCTTGAGTTCACTCGGGATGAGTGGCAGTGCTGCTGCTGAAAAGGAATTCAGAGATGCTCATGGCCCGTGCGAGTGCTGCATTGCAGTTACTGTCAGCTTACGTCACAAGCAGATACTCCAGCAGCCCAAGGGCTCGTCGGGAGCCTGAGGAGAGCAGGGCTTTCGTACCATGGAACAACAGATATCATGGTCTGCATTTTCTGTGCTTCTTGGTGCATATCTCGTGCCTTCTGTGCAGGGAAGCCTCTATCAGGCGGTTCTCTGTTCTGTTTAATGCAGTGTAAAAAGCTGTGAGTGCTTATCCATTTACAGCATTTGGGTTGGAGGGCTTTTTAGTCTCATTTTTTAATATATATTTAGAGATTTACACATGTCATACTGTAATTACAGCATTGCACCATTTGAACCTGTCTGTTTTAATTAGCAGTTGGCATTGCCCTATTTATAGATAGATGGAAAAAGCACAAGCTATCCAGTTTGCAGTGCAGAGCGTATTTTGTTCTGTTGGCAAGTAGTTTGTATCCATTTTTCCATAGCTAAACTGGCTTGGCAACCTACAGATGTTGCAGGCATTGGGTACTGATGCTTGAAATAGAAATGGACTCTGAAGAAGATGTGGGATGGGGAGGAATAAATGAGAAACTGGTGTTCCATTGGAAGTCTGTTATGACTGATGATACGACATGCTTACCAGAGCATAACTGCAGAAGCTGACCACATGAAAAAAGAGCACACTAAAAAAATATATATATATTTTAAATCTTGCTTCTGTCACATTATTAAGGTTGCTATCCACTTTGGCATGTTGTGGTAACAAAACCGGTTACCAGTACAAGTGTTTGGCTATCCAGCATGGTTAACTTGGTTGGTGGGTATTTGTACAAGCAGAAGAAACCGATTGATTCTTTCTGGAACAAGTTATTTCTAGTCTATAAATGATGTGAAAAGTATATGTGTTTTTCATTTTAACTGCAGCTTTAAATTTTCAAAAGTTTTGGCCTGCATTGACCCTGCAATGCCCAGGAGACTGTCAAGAAACCAGAACAGCACTGTGTTGTTAAACACCCAGGTGTTAGCTGCTCCTCAGGAACTGTCTGCTAATGCACTTTACTCTGGGGAAAACAATTTGAGGCACCTTTGCCCCCCTCAAGAAGCTCTCTTTAAATAAAACCATAAATTACTTCTCAATGCAGATGCTAAATACAGGGATAGGAGTGTTGTTGAGCAGCTCACATGGAGGTTGCTGGGTACAAGGTGAAAAATGCTTTGCTCTGTACAACATTTGGTTGCTACAATTTCAACACTGTTGTGTTGCATCCTGAGCTTTGCAGGGCCTGTAGACTTGTGGTAGGTTACACACCATTGTCTTGAAAAACACTGCTCATGAGTCAGTGCCTTAAAGCATTACTGCCTACCCATGAGGGGAAGGTAGGCACTTCGATAACTCCCTCTTTCCTGCACAGCTTTTCAGAGCAGCTGCATCCTTATTCTGCGGCCTGTATTTTTCATTGTCTTGCAAGATTTCAACCTTTCAGTCTAGGACTGAGCTAGGTAGAAGCAGGTGGATTTCAGTCAAGCTTACACTTGGTGATCTGGGACTAGAGCTCAGGACTGAAAGCTTCCAAAACCTGGGGGTTCTCACTTCAGTTATCAGCCTAAAATGTCATCATCTCTGTTGGCTCTTCATGTTACAAACTGCATTTTGTAACATGAAGGGCCAACATGGCAGTAGTTGAGTGCTCCAAGACTTTTCTCAGCATGTCCAGCACAGTAATACAAATTTGAGTTTTCTCAGACACACTGACTGTGTGTGCACATTTGTGTGTGTAATTTCTGAGTGACCTGTCCTCAGGCTGACTGTCTTTGGGAGAAGAGCTGGTGGAATTGATCCGGCTTCACATGGCTGAGCAGGGTGCAAGTAAGGGGAAACCATCCATGTAGCACTGTGAAATATTTGAATGTGGGTTACATGGTGCTAAATCAGGGTAGTCTCTAGGGGAACACAGTTAATAAATTCTAAATAGGAGGTGACCCTTTCTGAGCACTTTCTCTACACTTGTGATTTATATGCTAGTTCTGTGCATTACAATGCTTAAAGCCTAAGTCAGAAATCCTCCATCCAAATTTGGCACCTACTCTTGTCTTTAATGGCCAAATTAATAGCAGTAGGTCACAGCCAGCTGTTTTGTAGGTGCAGGTTGATGAGATCTGTTAGAAGAACAAGGGAGCATCAGAGTGTGCAAGGAGTTGTGAGGTTCAGATGGATTTCCTGCATTACCAAAGATGTCAAATGACCAGATGAGCATTTCTCTGCTAAAATCAACTTAATTGTAAAGCACTGTTAGGTTTTTGTTTTGTTTTGTTTTTTGAGAAACCTGAAGAAATGAAGCAAGTTAGCAATTGGACCAGCTGCTTTTTGTGGGTAAACTTTAATTGGTTTTGTGTAATTTTCAAAATGCCACAGACTTCATTTTTTAATAGACTGGGTTGTGACAGTGCTGGTTTGTGTACTTATGGTGGGTGTTCACATTCCTTTGATATCAAAGATTTTACTTGCATAAAACAAATAAACACTTTCCACATATATTTGCTGTGTTATGTTGACAAAGCAGTGCCAGGGATGCTTGGAAAACTGTATGTTTGAACTGCTGGGACAGTGGACTCTGTGTTTTAGATAAGGAAAATAATTTTCACAGTAGCACTAATCAGCAAATGGAAGAGAAGTCCAGGAATCTCCACCCCTGGAAGCACTCAAAACCTGGGCTGGACAGACCCTCAGAAACCTCATGGAAGTTGAGCCTGCCTTTAGTGGGCAGTGAGCAGACCAGACAGCCTCCCCAGGTCACTCCCAGTCTTGTGTCTCTGGTTTTTGCTGAATGAGATACTGAAAGGAAGGACGAATAACCAAAGGTGTTACATCAGTCTTCGGAGGGGAGCAGGGACTTCCCTCCTCTGGAAAGTGGGGCATCCCCTAGGAAGAGTGTTAACATAGGTTTATATGCTACTGCTAAAGCCTTAGCAGCACTTTGTATGTGGATTGCAGCCTTCTTTAAAGCTGCACAGCCCCAGCTGGTCTAGTCATCAAGGACTGTAAGCTGAGCAGGATTTGGCTAGAGTAGTAATAGTGCTCTGAATGTTTGTCCTGTGTAAGGTGTGAATACCCTCCTGCCCCTCTCCCTGGGGGCTGTTCAGTGGCAGGGGGTTGTAAAGGTGTTCTGCACTGAAGGAGAGAATGGATAAAGTGATGGAGAAGGCTAGCTTCTGCTCCCCTTTTAAGGTTTATATTTCAGGATTTATAAAGCCCTGTTCTTAATTAATCTTTGCTTTTCTTGTGCCTTTTGATTTCTAGTCTGTCATTGATTCAGGTCCTGGCTTTCTGAAGCTTCTTGCAGTTGTTCTCACTACTAAGGATGATGGAGTGGTATTTCAAAGTTTGGCCTTCCTGGCCAGGTCTTACAAACCTGGTGTGTGGGTCACAGCAGGCAAGTCCAGCCAGATTAGGTGCATCTGTGTTCATTAGAGTTCAATAGAGCTTGTTTGCAAGAAGAAATGCAGTTACTCTGCCCTTGCAGAAGAAGATAAGCACGCCCTTGATGTTTGCATGCCAGTCAGCATTGCTGAGTGTCCTGCTGTATGCTGTGCTTGTCATGCTGTACACCAAGGGAGCTTCATTCGAGCTTTTCTGCAAAGATGTGCCTTTTTCTTTTTGTGACTCAGAGAATCAAAGCTTTTCCCCTGCTGCACTCGTCAGGGTTTAAGCAGGCACACTTCAAATGCAGCCCAACAGCATAGATTGTTTGGAAGGATTCACGGGGTAAGCAGGAGTTTGCCTGCAGAGCATGTGAATCTTTGTATTCAAAGCAGCCAAAGATCTGGTGAGCGCAGCCCTGTGCTCGTGAGATGTCTCACCTCTGCATGCAGCCTTCTGTGAACTTCACTTGCTGCTTACAAGGAGAAAATGTACTTTTTCTAAATTCAAAAGTTCAGTTTGCCATGTTTTTAAGAACATGTGCTTACTGAGCTTCAGGCCAAAAGCACAAGGACCTCTAGTTCCTCTGCTTGGAGATGGCTGCCCTCATTTCACTTTCTGTAACAGGTAGAATATACCTTTTTTTTTTAAGCTGGGTTCACTGTTGTGTATCAAATTCCTTTGTACGTCAGGCTCAAACAGCCAGCTGGTGTCAAACCCATGTGGTGACATTCTCCTTTGCCTTTGTGAAAATTCAGTATATTTTGGTAAGGCTGAGGAAGCTGAAGTTGAAAACTAGTGGGATGCAGCCAAATTTAAAATAAAAGCAGCCTATAAGTGAGGACAAAGCAGGTTAACTGTTAGAGACCTGACCTGATAAACAGTACAATAGTCTTTATGAGCAATATGACCTTTGAGGCAATCTTGATAACTAAACACTAGGGCCCTGGATTCCTGCTACCCTTTTGCTATCTGTCTCTTGATTAAAGAGGTGTACAGGTTCTCCATGTGCCTACTGCAGTTAGGGATTATTAACCCTGAGCAAAAGCATGAGATTGTCCCAGGAGAGGAAACCATACCCCTGAGTACCTGGGGCAGGGACAGAACTTTCCCTTGCACCCAGTACCTGAAATGTTACACTCAATGCTTATGTGTGCATTGAGCCTTTTGATGGGTTGATGATGATGTATCTCCATATAACTAATGGAAAAATAACACACATTCTCCAAAGTGTCTTGAACTGATAATTTCTTAAGGTGGTTTGAATGATTTTTACCTGCCTTTGTACTCTCATAATCTTGCCCCCAGTTCACTAAGGAAGTATGCTCTGCTGGAAGAAGTGACAGCATGTAAAAATAGCACTGCCTTATTTTGCAGATCTGCTTGCTGTGGGGTTTCAGTTAGATCTGCTGACTTGGATTTAAAAATAAACTTTTCTTCTGCTATTTGCACCTGCTTGTCGTGGCGGTGCTTGATTTTGTGTTTCAGAGGCAGCAGCCTTTTTGTGGTATCTGAAATCCTTGCTGGATTTGGATCAGCAGCACAGGTGATTGGGATACCTCAGTTAAGGGGCTTTTGGGGCCAGGGGTGTTTGTGAGGCCACTAACTAAACATAAAGAGGAGAAAGACCTTGAGGCTTTTTAGAGCCTCTGTGGAAGTTGTCAGTTCAAAATAAGCAGTATGTGTTTTGCCAAGCGTGCAGTGGAATTGCAGTTGGTGTTCCAAGCCATTTGCTGTAAGTGTATTATCCCTTCCCCTCATTGAATATTGCTGTAATCTAATCAGATTACATCGCAGTTCATTGCTGGGCCCAGGCAAAATAAAGAGCTGTACTTCTAAAGAACATAAGTATCTTGAATTACTGCCTTCTTCACACATTGGACTGACAATTAGTGTTCATGTAGAGCCAGATTAATGGAGGTATGGAGATCAGTGAGTCTGGCTATCTGAATAGGCCTCAACCAGATCTCTACTTTCCACTGTCTGGAGCATGCAGTGGAGTGTGGTCCTCAGAGCACGAGTGGCCCTGGCTGGTGGAGCTGGCCTTTACGTGCCCTTTGGCTGCCAGCTTGGCTCTGGGATTCTGCACAGGTGAGGGGTTACTCCAGATTAGCACACAGGCTTGGCCTGGTGTTCTTCAACTTCAGGAACTGTTTTTCTTACAGAGTTCTTTTTATTAGCATGTTCCAGTTTTTATTGAGAGCACCAGCTTGGTGCTCATATTGCTTGCTTTCCTTGAGCTATCGATGAGTGTAGCAGCTGGAGTAAAGCAGTTGGATCTACTCAGATTAAGACTGTTAAATTTACTGAGCTATGCATAGACTGTTTCTGGAAATACATTTTACTATAAATCTGAAAAGAAATGGGGAAAAGGTATGGGCAATATTAGTGGACAGCTTGATTGTGAGTACAGATATTTAGCAGACCCTGTATGTTTTCAGTACTGAAACTATTTGTATTCTAAAGAATAAAATGTAAATAATGGAAAACACTATTGTGGCATTTGGTCTTCTAAGCAAATATGGTTTTAATCATGCTTTGGTTTTGTGGCATTAAAAACTTGATGCAGAATTCTAGGTTCATAAAAATGAGCAACAGGCACCTGTAAGGAGGGATGAATATGAATTCTTGGAAGAAATCACCAGAAGCAAAATTCTGTCTGTGCTGGAAACACCATTTGTGAAAGAGAGAGGAGGAGGGAGCAAGCCAGCTTGCACTCCCGACACAAACATCTCAAACTTGAGCATTTTGTTCCTGGGAAACACTTCTGCCTGAATATCTGCTGCTCTCTGGCAGGATGTCATGGTTCAGTGATGCATTTTGTGTGCCTCTTTACAAGTTTGTGAATCAATGACAGACTTAGTTTCTCAGTTTCAGAAACTGAACTGATGCATCCTATAACTTAAGCCTTCCCAAAGCACTTTTATCCACGTGTGTGTGGCATCCTCTTTCAAAGCAGAGAACCATGGGTGAGCTTTGCATTCATGCACTGAAGGCTGACTAAACGCAAACTGTCCAGAGATCACAGCAGGGCTGGTTCATGCCCATGTTTATATGTTGGATGGACTGTGTAGTGATCTCTGTGTGTGTGGGTGAAATTCTGACCCTGCTTCTTTAATGGCAGTGCTTGTGTTGACTCCCACGGGGCAAGGATTTTGCCCAGTGCTAAGCTAGATGAACAGCTAAAGCAGGCAAAAATGCTGCTCACTGAATGAATGAGCATGATCAGAAGTCACAAGAGCTTCCTTGCACATTCTTTAACAAAGTGACTGGAACATGGTCATAGTCTGTTACAAGGACTTCCAAAAGCTGGTGGTTACCAGGGCAGGCTGTGGGCTCCTGTTCCTTTGGCTTCTTTGCTGCTTTAACTAGCTGCCACTGCCACTCTTCTCAACGCCTTTGTCCTCTAAGATCAATGACAATGCAATTTGAGATCCTGCTAGTCCCATCCATGAACAAGTGCTAGTTTCTTCTGCAAATGAGAAAATAAGCCACCCACTACATTTTCCTCTCAGCTGGACTGTGTGGGGCTCTGGCAAATGTGACAGAGAACTTCATAGCAGGCCTCTGTAAATATTTTCCAAGTAATTTGCCCAAAAGGGCACTCAACCAAACTGCATACAATCTGTTCCTTTGCAATGACAACTGCAGATGTGTGGTATATGAAAATGGCCTGCCACAGCTGTTGTATTAAATTGGTTAACCTGAAATTCATATGTGAGTTTGACCTTGAATCTGCATTGTCCAGTCTTCACTGAGAGATGTCTAAATTAATTTTTTTTTAAAAAAAAACTTCAGGAATTTTTTTTTTTTTTTCTGATTTTGAGCAGCTGCCTTCAGAGACTTTACCAAGTGCTGCTCAGAAAGGCTCGCAGCTGTAGGAATAAGGGTGTCCTGTTTTCTTTTCCTGCTTGGTGGATGCCGAACAACATCCTGCTGTTGTCTGCAGTTTTGGATGTTTTTTCCCAACTTACAGGCCTTACCTGGAGACTGTTGACACCATGAACACTGAGAGCTGCCATAGCTCCACTTTCTGTCCCAGCAGTAATACCTGTGCTAGTCAGTTTTAAGCAAAAGCTGTCCTTTTTTCTCTGTTTGCTGCAGCCCTGGAGCTCATCCTATCATCCTTGAGTTTCATGGAGGCATAGAAAAGTTTGGCAAGATCAAGGTCTGTGCCCCATGTAATCAATGATGGAAACTGCTTGCTCTTCTAGCAGCATGAGTTTAGAAAAGGGTTGAGTAAATGGCCATTAGCTTAAAATGTCCTACTGGTAGTCATTTGTCATAGCCTCCATGTTCAGAACTGCATTTAATAATCCAGTCTCCATTCTGCTGCTGCTTTAATCTTTACTCAAAAATGGAAGCCTCTTCTGATAACTGTGAAATTGCAAAAATATTACACCCATTTTTCATCATTTTCTCCTTTTTGGGAAAGAGGGAAGCGGCTGACACGTTTAGACTTTGGTCTTGAAGATAAAGGTGAGATCATTAGTAAGCAGGAACCTTAAAGGCACTTCCTGAAAGGCAGCATCTTCGGAGCCTGCTGGAGTTGCTCAACAGTGAAGTGAGAAGAGGAATATAAGAGGTCGATTGTAGCAAGTTGTTTGGAGTATACAGAGGCCATGCAGTTGTACAGCTGCACATTTCATCAAATAATAATTTCATTGATATATGATCATCATTAAATACAACCATAATGACTCCCATAAAACAATTGAGTCTCTTTCCTACAATCTCGCCCTTTTGTCTCTCTGTGATACTGAATGACAAGCAAGGATCGAAAGAAATAATTTATGCCTTTATAGTGGACTCACTGTAGTGTCATGGTCCACAGACTTCTGGTTAATTATCTCACATGAAAAAAGTTTGCAGTTTTCTACGGGCTTAGGCAGGAAAGGGGAAAGCAGGGAAGGTGAGAGTGAAGGCACGTATTGCCTTGCAGAGTTGCCTTTTACTTACGAGAAATAAGGCTGATGTTATCACCCACTTTCTAATCAAATTTGACAGTAGCATTTTGTTAAGCCACTTTCTGTGAGTGGGAATTCTGATGAATACAGCTCTCATCTCCGGTTTTGAAGTATTACTTTACGCTGTTCCCAGGCATTGTTTGCCATACTGGATGAATTATTATAGTATGTCAGAGAAGCAGATAATTCATGGCCTCATTTTATAAACCGAGAGCCCAAGGCACAGCACTTTTACTTGAAGAGCTGCAGGGCAGTGAATGGAGCCCAGGTCACCCACCCAACACATTCATAGTTTGGTAAAAAGTTTGTTAGTGTGACCTCAGTATTTTTGTTTGGGCAATTACAGCTGCTGGAGGATGTCATGAGTTTCTCTCAGGGATCTGCTTATGAGTATAGATGGATAGTGCATTTGGCATATTCCTGACACACTCCTCTGTCAGATGCTCTTCTTTCTACCACATCTGTGGGCTGATAGCACTGAAAAAGAAGTTATCTCCACAGGTCTTTTGTCTACCTGGCTCATGGCAACATACTTGAGCCAGTAGGCAACTGGTCACCTATGGAGCAGGTTTTGAAAAGATAAACTATAAATCAGTTTGGAAGCTGCAGCAGGTTTTGTGTGGCATTGGCCACTGCAATAAACTCAATACCAGATTTTGATTGCTCAGGTGCATAGCCAGTACCAGGACCAGCATACACACTAATGCTGCTTGTAAGGGCCATCTCTGTGTGCAGAGTGCACACATTGACTGCCCGCACCAGCTGTGAGCAAACTACTCACCAAACTGTAATTTATATAAAGCATATTTGAGTCTACTGCAGCTGGTATTGGATAAAAGAAACAAATTCAAGTTACCATCCCTTGTTACATTTGATATTTTCAAACCACTGTAGTAGTACAAGGTGATTCCCTCCTGCCAGTTCGTGTAGCCAGATGATCCCAGACCTTTGGAGCCAGGAGCATCAGTGCAGTTCTGCTGGTGGGAGCCAGCCCTCACAATAACCTTCTGAAAGCTGAGATAAACCCTATGCACTGCGGGTGTTCCTGGAAGAACAGCTGAATGCATTGGTGATGGCCATGGTCTTCCAGCTCAATAAATCAAGGGGTGGTGAGAGGCTTGTATTTAACTTTTTTGAAACTTTCTTAGGAAGCATTTGTATCCTTGACAGTTAATATAATTTGGAACAGGGAAGTAAAGCTCTGTTTAACCTGGTGCTGTCGGGGTTGTTCATATGTTGAGGAGAAGCAGTGGGATTCAGCTGTGGGACAGGATGGGCTGGTACTGTCCTCTGTTCAGTTGAGTGACCCTTGCCAGCCCCAACCCACTCCCTGCACCCCTCCCTGGGTCCGTGCTAACCAAGCAGAGGTGCTGGCTCAGCTCTCCCAAACTTTTCAGCAGCACCCCTCATTCTTCTTTCCAAGCAGAATCCTCAACCCATCTTCAGCAACACCTTGTTTCCAGAAGGGACATCAAAGATTTCTCAAAATTCTTTTCCTCTTACCTTCACTTCATTAGAAAGTCTTCATTCACAGAATAAAATTAACACCTCATCCTTTGATGTTCTTGTGAACACTTATGGATAAAACAAAGTTTCAAAAGGTGGGAAGAACCAGTAGCCCACTCATCACCAACCACATTTGGTTTTTCCTCTGTGGAAAAACCTCATTATATCAGGTTTAATTTATTTTGTTGTGGCTTTTTTTTCTTTTTTTTTTTTTCACTCTGAACTTCATTGGCTGTTCTACTGACCTTGCTCATCCATCTGCACTATGTGTTGAGGGGATGGATTTGTACTTTGGTTGATTGTGTTTCAGTTGAAATTTTGTTACCTTGGAATTTAATATTAATAGTAACTGACCCTTGTTTCCTAGCCTCCCCAAACATATGGTGCCTTATTTCCTTTTTATTGTTCTGATATGACCTTTCTTTTTTTCATATAACAGGCTTAGGAAAACAGAGTCACTTAACAATTGATGGTCCTAAATATTCCAGTATTCTAGTCAGTTTTCAACCTTAAAAACCTAACTTTTGTTTAAACTCAATGCTAGTAGCCAGTGAAATTTTTTGGTTCATTTGTTCTCTGCTGATGCAGTTGTGTACCACATTAGTCTCCAAAATAAAATTACTTTTATTTGGAAGCGGATCCAGAGAAAAATGCCCATGTTTTGGGACAGAGATACACTCTTTGTTGTGGATGCTGTCCTCTCTCTCCACTTGCTTTCTCTGTTAGACCTCTCCCCATCTTCTGTATTGCTTTTTGAGTTACTGGTGTCTGTCTCACTTGTGCAAGTGTAGCATCACTGAAAGAGATGGGTACAGATCCAGCCTGGAGTCTGCGTGCTTTTCCTACCTGTATGCAATGAGACTACAGCTCTTTGATGTTACCAAATAATATTATTGCAGAAGCTCCTTATAAAAACATGAGTAATCAGGCAAGTGTCAGAGGAGTTTCTGTTTATCTTTTTGAACAATACCAAATAGCCATAATTTGTTCCAGTTATTTGATGTCTGTTCCAGAGCCATTTCATGGGCATGGAATTTAATTCTGCAAGGATGCAGGAAGATGGTGACTTGATTTTCGTGTTTAAAATAATCAAAATTATCAAAAACGTTTAAGTTTCTTAGGAAGATTTTCTTTTATTTTTTACTTGAGTTTTACTATTTTTAAAGCCTAGGGAAGATTTTACTCTATGATACAAGTCTAAGGTTCTTTTAATAATCAAACAAGACTTCTAAATAGGTGCTGATATATGCACTGTTCCAGAGAGCGCTGCAGTTTGGAAACAGTTCGTAAGAAGGTTGATGTTTGTCTCCTGAAGTAGTAGATTTGACTTGCAAATGAAAACTAAGCAAGTACCAAAGCTAACGCTAAACAAAACAAAGTTACACGGAGATTTAGTTGGCTGATGGGAGCCGGTGTAGCTGATGGCAGCGGGGCGGGAAGGGCTGCGCTCTGCGGGCGGGGAGCTCGGGAGGAGCCCCAGGGGGAGCCCCCCTCCCAAGCGCTCGCTCCGTGTCGCCTGTGGGGTGGGGAGCCCCGGAAGGAGTGACCCCCCGAGCGCTCGCTCCGTGCCGCCTGTGGGGTGGGGAGCCCCGGAAGGAGTGACCCCCCGAGCGCTCGGTCCGTGCCGCCTGTGGGGTGGGCAGGCTCGGGGGGAGCCCCGGGCGCTCGTTGTGTGCCGCCTGTGGGGCAGGAAGGGCTGCGGACGGGGAGCCCCGGAAGGAGTGACCCCCAAGCGCCCGCTCCGTGCCGCCTGTGGGGCGGGGAGCCCCGGAAGGAGTGACCCCCCGAGCGCTCGGTCCGTGCCGCCTGTGGGCCGGGCAGGTTCATGAGGAGCCCCGGGAGGAGCCCCCTTCCCGAGCGCCCGCTCCGTGCCGCCTGTGGGGCGGGCAGGTTCATGAGGAGCTCCCTTCCCGAGCGCCCGCTCAGTGCCGCCTGTGGGGCGGGCAGGTTCATGAGGAGCTCCCCTCCCGAGCGCCCGCTCCGTGCCGCCTGTGGGGCGGAGGCGAACCGCGCCACCTGCTGGCGATGCCGGGAGGGCGCCGGGCCGGGCTCTGGAGCGGCCAAACCCCTTTGGGGCGTTGGGTCTGAAGAATCTAGGGATGGGAAAATTGCATCGAATCCCCTCGGTCTGTTTCTAAAATGTGGAAATAATTTGTTCACGGATGCCCACTCCCTTGACAGCTGTGCTACTTGGCTTTTGACATCTCAAACCCTTTTATTTCAAGTCTTCTGCTACAGGGTTGAGCCTCGTGGCACAGAAAGCTGCCTGGAAGAACTGTGGTTTAGTTGTGTTTGATTGCTTGGTTCTGGTCTCTACATGAAAAGGAATTAGTCTCTTCCTGGTGTGGCAGATAGCACTGAGATCTGCCCCGTTAATAGCTTAGTCGAGTCTACACTTAATAACTTTAATATTAAAGTATGGTAAAATATTAATCAATTAGTGTTCTACAGTCTCTCTGGAAGACTTGGCACTGACCTTCTCGTTGTTATGACTCTACACCACAGGCAGGAATCCCATCAGGAATCTCACCTGCTTTTTGGTTTTTGTTTTTCAGGTGGTACCAGAGAGATTGGGTCTGCTCTCACCAGGATGTGTATGAGGCACAGAAGTATAGAGTCCAAACTCCGGCAGTTCTCAAGGTGAGTGGCTCCGTATCTGGAGCACTGGAGGTTCCTCTTTCATGTGCTGCTGGGGAACATCGAAAGCTGTTCATCAGCATTGGCTTCTCAGCTGACCTCTGCCCATGTCACTGGGAGCAGCAGTTGTTTTCTCCCTGCAGCACATTAGGTGCTGTGAACATGCAGGGTTTCACTGCACATTATGAGGCTGGGCCAGTTCACCTCAAATCACCTCTAAATTCTGCAAATTCCCACTGTCAGTTCCTGTTGCTCAGCACTGAGCAGGCAGCTGCTGATGTGACCAACTGACCTGTCTTTGTTTCAGGACTTTAAGCTTTGTCACTAAGTTTTAAATGAGCAGCACCAAGTGTTGTGCTGGTTCCTCAGCTTACTGCAGGGCCCAAATAGCTTGCAGCCAAGAGAAAAACCTTCAGCAGAGCAGTATAGGAAATGCAAATTCTCTCATCCTGTTTTTGCAGTTGGACTGCAGAGGTAATAAGGTAACTCATGTGCAACCTAGGCTGTACAAAACCAACCAACTTCTGTAGCCAGTACTAGTTTGCATGTGTTCCTTTTTTAACCAGACAAGTTAACTTATACGTGACAAAAATGATGCTTCACCATTTGCCTGATGACCTGCCATGTTTTTTTCCCCTTTTTCCCCATCCTTGAAAGAGATCAAAGGCAGGCTGGATGGTATAAGCAGCCCAGTCTAGTGGAAGGTGTCCTTGACCGTGACAGGGTGGTTGGAACCAGATGACCTTTAAGGTCCCTTCCGATCCAAGACATTCTGTGATTATTCTGTGATTACTTTAAAATAAAGTTAGTTATGAAATTTGCCATGAATTTTAGTCTCCAGTTTCCACAGTTAGCTGTTTAAATGGTTTGATCCCAGTCTCATTAATCAGTGGAGCATTACTGGTTCTGTATCATGGACTCCACCAGTGTGAGGTGAGGTGAGGCACATCAGTCAGCAGGATATTGTTCTTTTGTACAGCTGCTCTGTCTTCTTGTGTATATACATGTGCTATTTAAGTTTATAATCTCCATGGCTGCATGAACCTTTCTGGTCTTCAGAGTTTCCATTTAAATTGTGTGACTGTTGAGTAGGGTCTGTTTACACTAAACTGCTTTGGGTCACTCCTCTGCTTTACGCTGTTCCTCACTGTCTGGAGCTTTTGTATTTCTGGTTATCTTGTGATGTCAATCTTAGGGGTTTTTTATTGTGGGGGTTTTTTTGGTTTTTTTTTTTTCATTTTGTTTGCTTTTTTAATCTACTTTTTTCTTTAGCTTTCTCTAGTGTAAACATTTTTATATTCTGATATTTACATTGTGACACTGGTAGCTGTCACAGCAAAAAGTAAAAATAATTCAATATTGACCTTGGTTCTCTCTGTAAGAATAGGGGCATCTGCAGGATTTGATTGCTCTTTGTGTTTTTTCAACAAAATTAGTGCTTTAATTGACTGTCTGATAAACCCACTTCAAGAACAGATGGAAGAGTGGAAGAAAGTGGCCAATCAGCTGGATAAAGACCATGCAAAAGGTAGTTACAGAGGAAGAATGCTTTAATAGGAGTAAGATTGTAATACCAGTTTTGCTTCCTCTTTTTATGTTTTACTGGGGAAATGAATGACATGCTTAAATCTGTGAAGTGGTTTTTCTCTTCTAAAACACTCCTCTCCCAAAGTGCCTAACAAAATTTGAACCCTTGCTGTACACATTTTGAAAGTTTAGTTTGCTGGACCCCCGGGGCTGGGTTATTTTTCCAGACTGGTAAGCATTGACTTGGTCTAACTCTGTTAGCCCACTCTCCCTGTATGAACTGAGGATTGGAGATGCCACATCTATCCCTGCAAAGCCTTGGGGTGTCATTAAAAGCAGCTTGTAAGATCATGCCTCAGCTAGAGCATCCTCCAGAGAATGCACAGCCCTGCAAAACACTGAGCCTCGTTAATTTATACCTGATGCCAGACAGAAAGTGCACCTGGGGAGCAGGAGAGCTCTGCTATGGCACATGGGATGCCCAGGCTGTAGTGGGGGTGATGGCTCTAGAGGCTTTCCTGGGGGACTGAGCAGCAGGCAGCCAAGTCTTGCACAGCAAGCACATGTTGGTAGATGCCTTTGGCTTTGCAAAACTTATCCTGGGAATGGTGGCCCTGTAGCACAGGTGCTGAAAGCAGATTGCAGTTCACCACTGACTAACCCTTGAAAATTTAATACTTTTGTTATGTCTGAAAGAAGCAGCAGCACCATGGGAACTGATGGGAAGGAGTGGGCTTGACCTCCAAAAGAAGATTTCCTTCTTGTCCTGTTATTACTGTGGTCAGATAGAAGCAGTTGAATCAGCAGCTCTTGAAAAACTTCCTGCCTTGTGCTGCAGAGGGTGTCAAGCATGTAGTGAGCAGCAGAGAGGAATAACATGGGGTCATGCCAATAGGGGTGACCCAGGCCAAAGTGGCAGTGAGATTTAGAGTTTACTGGGCACACTTGGGTGTTGGGAGTACAGTTGTCTTCAGTACAATTCCTATGCATACCATCAATCTGCTTCTGTTTTTCCATCTACAGAAGAGTAGTAACACTGATCTCATTTGTTCAGGTGTATGTGTACATGTATATATATGCATACATACCTTTAATATATTTCTTTTTTTAAGGATCAGTTTTCATATCTGTACCTTTAGTGTTCCTGCACTGGAGGTTGAAAATTTTGTTCTGGGATTTTAATTCTCCTGGGATGTGCAGCTCATCTGAGAATGAGGACAAGTGCAGTGTGCTCCACTTAATCAGAAGGAGCTGGCAATGTGACCCTTCCTTGGGCAGAGTGGTAGCACCCTCTTCCTCTGCCTGACTCTCATGCTGGAGAGAGATCACAGGATATTCTCTGCCTTGCCATTTCTGGATAGCTGTTTTTTGAACACAGATGTTTTGAGAAACCTGTCATCTCTGTTTTCCATTCCTGAGAGTGGATGAAATGAAAAGCGCTCTAATTTTGTACTGTGTTCTCAGTTGTTATTTCTGTAAAGACTTTGTTTACTTAGGAAAGATTTTGGTATGTGAATGTGCTCACACCCTAAAATGTTATATTAAGCCAAATCTATAGGCTTTACAAAATGTGAGCTCTAAGCTGCTTTGTTTAACAGTAGCTGTTCTCTAAAAGTTTGTAGTCTAATGTCTTTAAATGTAGCCTTTTCTGTGAAAAACATTCATTTTGACATTGATTATATTGATAATGGGGATTGTGTGTGTTTTTTAGAATACAAAAAAGCCCGCCAAGAGATAAAAAAGAAATCGTCTGATACACTGAAGCTACAGAAGAAAGCAAAGAAAGGTAACTTGCTTCATACTGTACTGTAAAGAGCCTTCTGAGCTGTGCTCACTGACAAAGATTGAACAGCTATAGGACTTTCTACTGTAATAATCTGTCCCTCTGATCTATTCCTGGTACCTACTTGACTACGAGGATACAATTACTATGTGTCATTTAAATCATATTCTGAAGCTGCTGTCTAATGTTCTTATACAAAAGCCTTAAAGCTGTTTGTGCAAAGTCAATCATGTTTTAAAATAGAGCCCTTACTGCTAACTTTTTCTTTTTAGCAACACTGATACTTTTAACGGTATTTTTTAACTTGTGCAGATACCCATAAAATTTTCTAGAATCTCTTGGAATAATATAAAAAAGCCATTATGTAAATGTTCCCTAACTATTAACATTTCTCACTGTTCTTCCTTTCTTCTACTTTTCCTCTTCTTTTTTTTTTAACAGCCAGTAATTTCCTAAACCTTATTTTATTGAT
This sequence comes from Cyanistes caeruleus, assembly GCF_971803275.1. NCBI lineage: Eukaryota > Metazoa > Chordata > Aves > Passeriformes > Paridae > Cyanistes > Cyanistes caeruleus. The sequence goes on from NC_141701.1 coordinate 12,086,987, forward strand.
CAGACTGTGAGATGGTGGCATGGGTTGTTTTCAGGGGGGAAGGGCACTTGGCAATCATAGAAAACTAAGGATGAGTGAGGAGAAAAAGAGAATTTTCCTGAATGGTAGTTTGTCTTTTTTAGCAGCTGTATCTCATGCTGCTGTTGCTCTCCCACCACCACCTTGTCACAGGGGTTTCATCACTCTTTTCATGGAAACAAGCAGCACTGCTAGCTGCAGCATTACCATCACTAAGGGTTTTTCTTGGCCAAGTGCAAACCCCACCAGGCTTTGGAGCAATGATAGGGGCTTGTACAGAAGATTTCCTGGTTCCTTTTCCTGCACTGAGATCTTCTTAGCTGGGTCTGAAATGTGCTTTCAGCAGCTCTCAGTCTGCAGGTTGAAACTTGTCCTTCCCCTCCTGCCTAAAAACTGTGAACCTAGGGACAAGCAAAATAAATGCTGGGGTGGGGAGTTTCTTGAAATTTTAAAATTTTGTGTTACCCAGAACAGGTGAGCTGTCTCTTAACTGTCCTTCCATATAGGTGAGTCAATAATTACACTGGTAGAAAGCCAGATGACTGGAAGACTGCTCTTGAATGTTAACTGACTTTATATAAGAGATAAGGAAAGGAGAGATGAAAGCCAGCAAAAGGGAGCTTAGCTCAGTGGGTTCTGTGTGTCTGTTTGTCAGTGTTCCAAATCAGAATGGTGATTGTTAGGGGAACATGACTTTTTGACATGAGATCTTATTTTTGGGTGATGCCAAAACATGTTTCTCGTTTTGTGTGATGGAATGTCCGACTTGAGACCAACAGCTTTAGAGACTTTGTGATATTCCTTCCATGTCTCCTCCTGTCTTCTCCCTGCCTTTCTAGTCTTATTTCTTCTTGTCCTTGTGTGGTTCAAACAACCCATCAGTGTATGGTTGGTAGGCACTGACAAAAACATAAAAGCCTGGGATGGTTGGGTGAATGTCTGGGATCTGTGAAGAAGGAGCCATTTTTTGAGCCTGTTTCTGTGGATTGGCAGCTGTCTGGCTCCATCTCCACTTCATCCTGCTTTTGAGTGTTCAATAAATCAGTGTGCGGTATTGAAGGAGACATTGTTTTCTGTAAAGTGTGAAGAGGAAGGAGAAGTACTTAAAAGCTGCTGGAAAAAAACCAACCCACTGTTCTCATACTGCATCTGTCAGCAGTGGTTAAAGCAAGCAGACTTAGTCCTTGTATTTTCTGGTTTCATATTCCCCTCCTCAAATATGAGCCAAGTCTTATGATGAGAGTCAGGAAACTGGTGTTTTGTACTCCTTCAGGATTGAACATCTTTGAGCAAGGAGTCAAACAGGCCTCATTTTGCCATTTTTGTTATAGCAGCCATGATGTGATTGAAGTTTCGGTTTTGGGTTTTTTTGTTTGGTTGGTTTTTTTGGTTTTTTGTTTGGTTGTTTTTTTTTTTAATTAATCTAATGCCCTTGCTTAATTTTCCTGTTGTGATGTTCTTTTGGAGTTGTGGTGAAGGTGCTGTATTTCTTTGCTGTTGCCCTTGGAACTGCTGTCAGATTCATGGTGTTTGCTCCAGAGTACAAAACCAACAGGAGTCAGGAGATGTTTGAGTGTATGGAGCAGGTGGAAGAGCTGAGGACTCACAGGTAGCCAATACAGAGAAAAGGAGGAGCTGCAATATTTTTGAGAATGAGAGTTGTTCCTGTGGCCCCTAGAGAGATGTAGGGAGGCCTTGGCTCATATGGCTGTGAGTGTAAATGCCCAAAGCTGTTGGCCCCAGCACAAGTAGACAAGATTAGAGGAAGTTCTCCCTGCCTTCTTGCAAGTTATCTACAACGCTTAAATGCAGAAGAAAAAAAACAGGAGAAGATGCCTTTTCCCCTCTTCTTTGTTTCGATCCCTGTCATGAGGAAATAAAGCTTTGGTCTGATTGCAGTGTCAAATGTTTGGTCTGACTGCAGTGTCAAATGTTGATGTGAACATGTTTTTGTATGTACCCACCTTTACATATCTGTTCAATGTTCTGTGTGGTGAAGTGTATTGCTCTTGCTACTACCGAGGGATAAAAAAATCAAGAAGGGGCTTCTTGTGTAACATGATAAAGCTGCAGAAGTGATTCTGCTTTAGGACACAAATGAGGTTTGAACTATGGCAAACCTATGCTGGCAGGCATGTGGCTGAGTGCATGAATGTCTTCCTGTGTCTTCAACTCTCCTGTTTCTCTGTTTTTCAGACTTACTTTTTTTTGTTGTGTTCTTCCTCAACCAGGACCGGTCCCTTTGATTTTTCTGTAAAGTTACTGACTCACCTATGGGAACTCTAAAACAACCAATTTATTCCCTTCCTAGCACTTGTAAGAATACTTTTGAATTAACTTTATGATCACCTGTGGGCAAGCAGGATGTTTGCTGAATTCTGGATTTGCTTTAATACTGCGCATGCTACTAAAATGGTCCTTTAAGCTTACTCTGCTATTTCCCATCTGACATTATGGGAAAGTGTTTTTCTTCTGCTTTGGGCAGCTCCAGATGGAGGAGCTCAAATATAACCCTCTCCTGTCCTCATTCATGTCATGGCAGTGGTGTCCCCTGGCCCTGACATGCTGGGCTGCAGAGGTTCTCTCACAGCTGATGCTGCAGCATGCACAGCAGCTCCTTGCTCCTTGTCTGCACCCCAAGGACGTTTAGGAAGGAGGGTCATGGGCTTTGTGGCTTGTCCTGGCAGGAATGCTGCAGGTTGAGCTCCCTGCAGTAGCTCTGAGGGGCCGAATCCACGGGGGTTTGCCTGTTCCACGGCTTGTGCATGGTTTGTTCTCCTTCCACGTGGTCGAGTTGAAAGTTCAGGCTGGGCCTGAAGATCATGTATTAGAAACTATGTTTGCAGAGTAAGTCTGTTAATTGCAATAAGGGTGTTTCCAAAGCTTGAAGTGATGGGGAAAACACCAGGCTTTCCAAACAAAACAAAAGGAAGTCCAGGGTCCTTTCTGGAAGTTTGCTAGGATATTCTTAGTAAAGTTATACAATGGCAAAATGAAGGTATTGCATTTCAGATGACCTCACAGAGAAAATTTTCACTCTATTTGTTATCTTTACACAAAAAAAAATATCCACCTGAAGCTAAATCTGTGTATTCTTAAATAGGATCCTGGTGCACCTCTGAGATCCATGCAAGTCCCCAAGGGTGTCAAGGTGATCTTCAAGGTTCATTGTTTTCCTTACACCCTTGTTCCCATGGGGAAGAGGCCCCTAGGGCTTGTTGCCCACCCCAGTGTTGACATGTAGCTCTTGCCTGAACAGATGAAGTTTTGTAGTGCATGGAATTGCAGACATCTTCTAAATTGCTCTTCGTTTTCAGAAAAACATTGGCCATCAGTCTGCCCAGCTGACCTGAGTCAGCAGAATAATTATGCATATACTTAAAATAAATTTCATGCTTAGGTTTCTGCTGAGTCAGGGCCTTGTAAGTGGATCCATAGCTGCTAGAAGCTGTTGATGCTATATTGAATCAAGAGAGTCAGCAGCTGTGGCTCTGCATGTAACTGTTTGGGTAGGTTAACAAAATGCATGATTTTTAAAAAAAAATGATCAAGTGATTAAATTAAAATATATCTGAATGTATGTGTAAAATCTGGAGTGCATGTTTGGTCTATTTTCAGTATTTCAGCTTGGCTATTAATGAATAAATAGACAGGTTTCCTTTCTGCCCATAACATGACTGGTAGGTTTCGTTTGCAGGTTCTTCATGTCACAGTCTGTGTGAGTTTTGAGGAAAATGTTTAAATCCAAGTGGATATGTAAAAAGATGTTGGATGTAATACTCCCACTAATATAACACATGTTAATAAGAAAACTGAGTTTTATCTGCAAGATACATAGAAGTTTCTGCAGAATTCCCATAACATTGAGTACAACATTTCTTCTTGTATCCCATCAATGCTGAGTATCCAAATTGATAGTCTCTCCTTTTGAGTATGCAGCAGTTTTGGAAAGTATCCTGTGATTCTAATGAAATTCAGTGACTAGAACATGATTTTTAATTTACTGTACATGATTATTAATTTCCTGTAATACTGCCAAAAGTGCTTTTTTTTCTCCTTCTGGTTAGGAAAGATGACCTGTTTTTGTTTTAGAGCCTTTTCAGCTATTTTTGTGTTATCCTCTGGTCTTAGTAAAATTGTTACACTGCTCTTAAGGATGGTTGTGCAAAGCCTGTCACTCTAAACTAAAAAGCATAAAGCTCTTCAATGCAATTATAACTGAAAAATGTCTCAGTTCTTAAAGCAAGCGCTGACCTTCTCATTCAAGTACTTTGTACTCTTTCTGTACATGGCACTTGCCCCATCTGGAGTGGCAGGCTGGGGAGGGAGAATCCCTGGACAGAGCCTTCCTCCCCCAGGAGGGAGCCTCATTCTTCTAAATTGATCAAGTGTGGCACCATGACTGGAGAGCCAAAACTCTGGAGTCAATAAGATGCGGCTCAGAAGGAGGGAAGCTAATGAGCAAATTATCCTTATCTGTTGCAGGAAAAAAAATCCTGTGTGGATGAGACCATGGTGCCTTCAGGGTTTTTTGGTGTGTTTTGATGTTTTGGGGATTTTTTCCCTGCCAGCTTATAATGTGAGCTCTCCTTTACAAAAATGCAGTGAAGACATGTTGCTAAATCAGTGACTGAAGACATTTCTTCAATTTACTTTGGTTCCTTGAGTTTTGAAGGCCTCTTGATAGTTCCCCTCTTTTTGATAGCAAGCCAATTTTATTACAAAATTTTATTATATAAACTTTTTAATTAAAATACACATACCATAGTTAATCTTTTTGATGTTCTTCCACATTGCATCAGCAATTAGGTTTTCATTTAACTAACAATCTGTTAGTGTAATTGCAGTAGAGAACATCAAAAAGTGCTGTGGTTACTCACGCAGTGCTTGCCCAGAGCTCTGCAGGTATGAGTTCCCTCTTCCCTGCAATGGGATGAGCTTTGTGCCACTTGACCAGGGTCTGGTTATCCATGTGGTTCACTTTCTCTGAAGCACAGGTTTACATGTTCTCGGTGAAGAGCCTAAACTGGTTTAAGTATCGTAAAATAAAACTGTGTGGTAAATAACCTGGGGTTTAATTTGCAGCAGCTCACCGGGATGCAAAACTGATGCATTTGTCTTTGCCAGCAGTGGAAGAAGTCAAAATAGTATAGTCCAAACTGCTCACTCTCTTGTCTTGGCACTTATGATAATGTCTAAACTCTAGGAATGCTGGAATACCAGTTTGACTTTTTTTATTTTCCTTTCTGTGTCAATTTTGTGTCCTGCAATTTCTCACCATGCGCACCTGCCTGACAGCTGAGGCTCTGGGTAAGTCTGTGCCATGCTGTGACCCTGGTGGCTGGTTATTGTAGCCCTTGCTGTGGCCTCTTTATGGTGTCTGGTCTCCACTAACTGCCTAGACTTTAATTTCTAATGCAACTAAAATATTGCCTAATCTTAATGAACAAATGATCTTTTGATTTATTTTCTTTTGGCATCTAATTGGAACACTGTAAAAGAAGAAAACCTCTGGTTTATTTTAGAAAGGGATTAACATGGACAGATAAATCTTGTCACAGCTGGGAGAGAAGTTAAATGGAATAGACATGTCATCAAGGTGATCAAGTAATTGAGTATCTGGTTGTTAATATGACTTTTAAAGTCTAGAGCCTAAAGTCCTTAATGTTGGTCTTTGTAACCTGTGATCCAAATTCCCTTTTTTCTGAAAATCGCATGCATCTTTCTTACCCGATAGATAAGAAATCACTATATTTAATTCATGCTCGGGAAAGGGTTGGAATTCAGCATCACAATTGTCTCCTGTTGCCTGATCACATCTCAAATATGTTTAAATCGGGTTGCTGTTTCAGCTGTTTTGCATATTTAAAGTAGCTGCCTTGAGATTGTGAATGAAGCATGGGGTTTCTGAATCTGAGCAAAGTACTCATACCTGCACTTGTAAGTGTAGTGTGATGTAGGTGTTGCCTTTGGGAGAAGCCTGGGTTGATTAAATCAGCAAGCTCTCAAACAAGACGCCTCCACTCCTGGAGCTGGGCCTTGTTGAGCCTGCTGCTTGTCCCCATTTTTGAAACCACACATTGTGGTTTTCCTGGTTTGTAATTCAATCTAGAAATGTTATTTGGCAACTTGTAGCTTTTCCGTTAAGGCAAAACTTTGCACTTTTGAACATGAGCAGCTGACTCATATCTCCAGTAGCCGACAGAAAGACTCGGATTTGATTTCTGAAGGAGTCTGAGGTTAATCCCAGTCATGAGGTTTTTCACCTTTCCATAAATGATGGCAGAATTCTTCTGTTCTCAGCACTGTATTAGTTAATTTGTTGGCTTTACTGTGCAGAACTTAAAGGAGGTGTTCATTCTGGCAGCTGGAGCAGGTGTGCTCTTGTAAAGAAGGTGGTTTGGGAATGACTGACTTTGGCTTGTACAAGTAGAGGTGTACTCAGCATTACCTCACACCATGTAAATTCTGCCGCTCTGTCAAAGTGTCCAATATTGAATATTCAAGTTCTGTGCAGATGCTTAAAAAAGTGGAAGGGAACAGTCTTTACATGAAGACATGGAAAATAGTAATTTCACCAATATTTGCTGCATTGCATTGTCAATAATGGCATTAAAATTTAGCAGTCCAACTTGCACATAGAGAATTTAAAAATTGTTCTATTTGGGTGTTGCTGAGAGTTTTGCTAGTTTAAATTGTCTTACAAAATGTAGGCATGAAACTGGGTTGAAAATTAGATTTGCCTTTTCCTTTTTCCCTAATATTTTTCCTTCATTAAAGTTCTTTTTGTACAATAGTTTTTTTAGAAATTGCATGAGGCTTTCAGCCAGAATTCACATAAAACACTGTAAAATGCAAGTTCTGTTGCATGTTGGTCCTTTAAAGCCCTTGCATGTTGTGATAATGATGTAAAGCACCTGCTGTGAGGGTAGCATATTGAGACTGTCCTTGAAGTAGCAGCAGAGCCATGTTACTTTTGATAAGAAGCAGTTCAGCTCCCTGCATATGATTAGCTGTCACTTGCCTGTGTCCAGACACAGGTCACCAGGCTGTTGGAGCATGGTGTTGTTGGAGAATTCAGTCCACAACTTCTGGTCTTGCATTTCTGCTCCTCTCTCCACTTTGAGAAAGGCTGGATTTGAATTCCTCCTCAGTGTTCAAGTTGTTGACTTGTTCTTCTGGGTGCAGCGGGATATGCTCTTCAGAACCATCCCTCCCTCCCGTTCGTGTCAGGCTGGTTGCAGACCAGCAACCTGTGCCTACATTGGATGCTTTTGACCATTGCTGTCGCTGATTGCTGTGGTGGGTCACTCAAACCTGCCTGCAGCTGGGGTAGGAGTGTCCTTCCAGGTGCACTTTTACAGCTACTGCATGATAAGACTGTTCTGGAATTATCTTATATCATTGTGGTAGTTGTGTTGGTTGGAAGTGTTTTGGAATGCATAACCTAAAGGCCAGAGAATGTGGGCTGAAGGAAATAATCACTTGCTGGTGTTCCTTATGAAAGCGTGCCTTGTGACCACAACAAAAATACTGCAATCATCAAAAATACTGCCTTGGCCAGTTAACCTTCTCCTTGTCATTCAAGGGGGAAAAGAACTGCATTGCTCTCCAGTGGTCAATACTCCCTTCTGGGATAAGTAGCAGACTGAAATCAGTGGAGACCCAAGGTGTCTGAGGAGCAGAGGTGGTCAGCAGTTGGCCCTCACACCTTTGGTGTTCTCTGGGTGTAGAGTGCTGCTGTGGGATGTGCTCTGCTCTGCTTAGCAAAGGAAACTGGTTCAATTAAGCAGAGATCTCACCCCTCAATTTTCCTAAGCTGAGTGCAGCTGGCGATTCAGGGAGTGGGAAGAGCTATGCCTGCTCTCAAAAGACTGCTAGATTGATGTCTGCATTGTGGAGCTTTCAAAGGATGTTGATAAAGCTTTCCTCCTCCTAAAAGATGAGTTATGAGAAGTCACCAGGAAAGAGCTGTATTCATCTGTAAACATCTGGCTTCAGAGCCTCATCTGAATGATTCACCTAAGCATGTTTTCTGCTCTGGATTATACCTGAGAGCTTCTGTGTTTTCATAGACTGCCCAAATGCCCCTGAGCATAAAAATGTGTCTGTGAAAATGCTGGTGAGAACTGGTGTGTTTGTTACTGTACTGACTCACTGGAAGTAATAAAATGGGAATTTTGTAGAGGTACAGAGGAAGTTGGAGAATGGTGCAGTTTTACACATGCTTTGACCAAAGGGTTAAAATACCAGCCTGAGCATTATCCTAACAACTTCATTCACTTGAGTGAATTACACAGGTGCAAGTGAGGTTTATTCTTGCCCCAGGTTTTGGCTGCTCTTGTTTCTCTGGTCCACAATGTCCTACTCTGAGGTCCACAGAAAGTACCAAAATTCACTATAATTGAACTCACTTTGTCAATGGTGTCCATTTGCTTTTTAAGTGTGTGTGTTCTTACTGCATAGGCAAATGCATTTAACAAGGATTTGTATTATGTGCATGATTATGATGGTGCAGCTGAATGTTTATAGCAGCTCTGCAGAGCTGAACTACTGAATGTTTGATTTAGTTTGCAGCTAATATATTTTACATTTGGTGCCTCCATGGTAGTGAGCCAGTATCTAGGCTTGAACAAGAGGTGGTTATTTTACCCACTGTAATTCCAGGCAGCACTCAAAAAGGGCCTGAGCAATGATGCAAGTTTCTGTTTCCTAAAGAAACAATTCCAGAGAAGTATGAAATGTTTAACCACTGCATCTGATGGCAGAATATGAGGGGGACTAAAATGTACAGAATGGTCTTGAAGCAGGAAGGCCCAGTTTGTCTCTTGAGTGTGACAGACAAAAAGGCACAGGACCTTCAGGGAGGTACCCAAAACTGTGCTATAGCTTGTATCTGGTAGATGCTGATTTTGATGGAGGGAGCAGAGAAACATTAGACTCTGTTCTTAAAGTTTATTTACTTCCAAAACAGTTTTACACCACATCAGAGCAGCCAGACTGATCTGCAGGATCAGACAGTGCTGAAAGTTTGGTACCAGGTGGCCTTGGTGGTGGCCGTGTCCATGTTGCACAGCATGTGATTCTTCCAGGATCCATTGCAGAGCTCTGCATGTGGGTGTCAGTGCATTTTATCTGGACTATGTCTAACTCTGTACAGAGGAGATTTGGATATATCCAGCCTGTAATTCCCCTAAGCCAGTGTGATTCTCTTTGCTTCCATTGCTGCTCTCTTTTCCTGCAGCTCTGGCTGTGTATCAGTGCAAGGAGGCTGATGGTTTTGCCTTGCTCTGGAGTATAAAGGAAAAACATGTAATATTAAGGCAAAGGTTTTTCCTTTGTAAGCCTGACACTCAGTCATCTGCATTGTGTGCTACACACATAAAGAGACTTTTTTCCTCTTGGTCCTAGCTTTAAATCCTCTGTACAGAAAAGTTATCACCCAAAAAATTGATTTTGGGTAGCTGTTTGTAACTCACCCACCATCTTTTCAGTGTTACCTTCCTGGTAGTTAAATTGCATGTGATGACATTTCTGGAAGATTTACAACAAATTTATACAACTGAGGTCCTTTAAAATATTTAGGTGTGTAAGCTGCATGAAAACATCTTGCAAAAGCAACCTTATTAGTTATAATATATCTAAGCAATAGCTCTTAATTCCTAGAGGAATATTTTTTGGCATGATGCAGTGTAAGCAGTCAGCACAGAATAAGGTACTTACTGTCACAGAAAGTTTTGGTATTATTAGTTGACTAATTAACATGGTGCAGCTTTTAAATTGGAAAACATTGGAATTTTATTATATCCATTGACATATATTGGACATATATGTCAAATATAACCTATAACCTATAACCTATGTTGAAAGGTTTGGTTTAGTTTGGACTCAGGAATGAAGAAAATGGTTTCAGCAGTTGGTTTGTGCAGAGTACTTGAACCCAGTGGTCAAATGATGATGTCCATAGTAGCATTTTGTGTAGGAGACTGATTGATTCCTTTAGTGGCTCCACAAAATTCTCACTAGGACCTTATTAAGCACAAATGCAAGAAGGAGGAGGAGTACATCTGGTCTAGTGATTTATACTCTCCCAGGCAGTAAGATGTTGGTTCTCAGTGAGGATGATGTGAAGAGTTTCTACAGCTAATGCTCTGATAAAGTCCTTATTTAAAATGCTGTCTTTGGCTTGTGAAACCTTTTGAATTGAGCTGGACTTCTATTCTGTGCAAACGGGGAAAAATAAATGCTTTGAAATGCTTGGTTTAATTGGGGGAGGGATATATCCTTACTAATCAGAATTAAAGAAAAATGCTGGTTGATACTTGAATTACAAAAGCACAATCCAGCAGCAGTGCTGGCTGAAAATAATGTTATCTTCTCTGGAGAGGCACAGTTTTGACAATATGTGCTCTTGATTGTTTCCTGCATACAGGACGGGGTGACATTCAGCCCCAGCTGGATAGTGCTTTACAAGATGTCAATGATAAGTACCTGCTGCTTGAGGAGACCGAGAAGCAAGCTGTCAGAAAGGCTCTGATCGAGGAGCGCGGTCGATTCTGTGCTTTCATCTCGATGCTGCGCCCTGTGATCGTAAGAGCTCTTCGTTTTCAGTCAGTACAATTCACAGATTAGATAAGTGGCCAGAAGCCTCTGAAGAGAGTATCTCATTATGTCTTGGAAATTAATTTCTAGAGCCAAAATCCAGCCTATATCTCTGTCTAGCAAGTGGTGAGAGTAGGGACCTTTCTTGTAGGCGTTTGGAGTAATTCAGCAATGGAATACACTGAATATCTTCAAGGTGACTGGTGGGTAAATGACGAGCACAAAGACTGAAGTCGGTTTGTGTTCTTTATGCATTCCAGCCTGAGACATTACAAATGCATTTTTTCCACTGCTTTTCTTCTTAACATCACATTTTAATAAAAATCCTCCTTACTCCTACTCCAGTGCTAGGACTGATAAATGTTTCAAGACCTCCCCTGTGTATATAATGACATTATCTGACAAATTGCAGGCTGCTTCCATGCAGTTTTCTGATAGCTCCTTTTCTTCTACATGACAGTTTTTCAGTTCATTGGAAAGGTTTGAGTAAATGTTCATTCTCTCAGGTAGTCTGAAGCCTGACAAGGAATTGTTCATGGCTTTGTGCAAGTGAGGCGCATTTCTGAAGGGTCACCAGCGTACTGGGAAAATGTTCCCAGTGCTTGTTTACAAAGAACATCAGTCTCAACAGAAAACCTCATAGTTAGAGAATTAGGAAAGTCATGGCTGAGCAGGAGGAGATGGATTCCAGACTCAGAGGACCTGGAAGAAACGGTAGCTAAGGAATTAATGTAGTAGTTTACAGTGCAGGAATCATCCTCTGAGTTAGCTGTTGATGTAATTTGAGCCAGAATCAATCACAGATGTATTAATGCTCTGTAGCTGTATAATGTCTTTAACTTAACTATCAAAAGCTATGAATTTAACCCCTGTTTACACCTAAGCTTAAAATTTTTAGGGCACATTCGTGAGTGTACATAGAACAGTTAGGTGTTTGTCAAGTGCAGCAAAACTGACATTTTTTCTGAAGATGTCACAAAAAGAAGGCTGAGGCTTTTTTATCTTGATGAGAGAAAAGATTTCTGGGCCTTAGAATTTATAGAAATCCTAAGTTAGTTACAAAACTCTAAATTAATATTTTCAACCTTTCATAGTTACTTAATGTGGAAAGAAAATGCAGCTCCACTGGGCATCCCCACAGTTAAGCAAAATGATAAAGGTCATATACTGTGTTACAGGTCTGATTTTTAAAACCAAGGCTGTGGTTAGCCTGCATTGTTTTTCTTTTCAGGAAGAAGAAATATCAATGCTAGGAGAAATAACCCATTTACAAACCATATCAGATGACCTGAAAAGTCTCACCATGGATCCACACAAATTGCCATCCTCAAGTGAACAGGTTAGCTCTTATTACCTGGAAAACATTTTATTTGTGGCTTACACCACTTTTTCTTTTGTGTTGTGAGGAATATTGACTACTAATGTTCAGTGGCTTAATGTGATGTTTTGTAGAAGCTTTGTGGCAGCAAGTTCATTTTTAACATGAGCAATTAAAAAAACACCATCTTTTTTGTTGTGAAAATTTGTTTTCAGGGGCTGAGTACCCCTAAAATATTTGGTGAGATCAGAGTGAAGTGGTAGCACTAACACTTTGAAGGGAATGAAGATGCCCCATTTCTGCTGAGAGTGTTTGAGAAATGAGTGTCATCTCCTTGCCCTACATTTGAGCATCCCTGTCTTTTTGTAGTCCCAAAATTTCTGGGGTTATGTATCTTGATGGAGTCTAACATGTAAGCATTTTTCCATGCTGTCCTTGAAATGCATAGGAAAATGTGTGTCATTAAATGAATCCAAATGGGACATTTTTCTGCAGCCCTGCTGTGTGAACTCAGTTTTGTTTGTTGTCATACTTCATAATCACCTTATCATTGACCTAGAAGTGTAAAGCTCTGTTGTGGCTGAATACTGAATCTTCAGTTAATTGTTTAAAATGTTACAGTACTTCAACTCAAAGGCTGTAATAATTTTTTAAGTCAAACCAAGCAAAACAAAAGAAACAAAAACCAGAAAAGCTTCCTTAATGCCAAAAATAAATCTCCAATTTACTTTTTTTAAAAGTTTTTTCCATTCAGATCTGAACTTTCTTTCTATGGTGGCAGCATTAGTGTTTAAGTATGGTAGTACAAAGAAAGCCGAGGATGAAACCAACTCTCCTGTGTGGTACAGGAATTTAGGAAGAGAACTGAGACTCAGTTGGCACTGAAAGTTTGTAGTAGGGATGAATGTTGTATGACAAGCAGATGCTTTATTTAATAGGCCAAAAATTTTCCACATCCTTGATGCTATTGATTATCTTCCATCAGGTAATTTTAGATTTGAAAGGTTCTGATTACAGCTGGTCTTACCAGACTCCTCCATCCTCTCCCAGTACTACCATGTCCAGAAAATCTAGTGTTTGCAGGTAAGTCAATTGGTAATATTTATTTTTAACATTTTTGGGGGCAAAGGGAGGCAAGTTCAGACTGTGAAATGGATTTGTACACATTCTTAAATCTTAAGTAACAAGTCTTACTGAAACAGTCCCTCATGGTCTTTACTCACTTAAGTGTGTGCTGGGGATATTAAAAAGGATGGACATGACTGAACAGCTTTTGAACTCAACACAACTTGAAGATACTTTTGATTCAGTTCTCTTGAATCCATATTGGATCAAAGAGCAGACTGTACTGATCTAAACTCTGAGATTGTCCATTCATAATTTCCTTTTCTGTTTTTCATGTGATGACTTTTTAGATTATTCTAAGTAGCTGTTACTAATCAGTAAGTTAAACTGTTTGAAAAGGGAAAGAACATCCTTGACAATTGCCCTATCAGTCTGGTAGATGGAAATGCTTTTTTGATACAAGTTTTTTGACTGTTTAATGCTGTCTAATGCTGTCCTGAAATATGTTGAAACACTGGATTCTGTCTATGCTTTCTCTGTAAAAACTGTTTTCTCTCATGAAACAGTTTATTAGCATGTTGCCCCCATATCCTGGTGTCTACATTTACTCTTTCCTTTTACTGAAAAGGAAGTTACCCTGTTGTGTATTCTGCTCAACACCTCTCTAGCTGCTCTCAAATGATTACCTTTCAGTTTGCTTTATGAACTGTGTACTACAGGTTCCCTGTGTATGAGCAAAGCTACCTACGGCATGTCAGAGCAAGTGAACACAACTTCTATGTACCTACTTGTCTCTGCATGCAGATATATATAAAAAAAAAGTCAGTACTTTTATATATATATATGTGAAAACGTGCATATTTAGAGCAATGAGCACAGGCTTAAAGATGCAATATCCTGAAGCTATAAAAGAAAATGGCAAAAAAACCCACAAAAATTCATCATCTCTTCCTAATCAATTTCATCTTCTTGTACGGTAAAACCTGTATGGCACAGACTGATGTGTGTGGGTAAAATAAAGCAGAGCTCCTCTTCCTCTGCTCCAAGCTGACTTGCACATCTTCTTTGTACGTGGCATTGGTGTACAGGAGGGGCAGGCCACACCTGTGTATCCTTTAGAGCCATCCCTAAGGCCAGGCTCCTGCCAATGGAGCAGGAAGCCCCATCAGGTTGGTCCATCCTGTTCGTCCTGCTCAGCCACCCCAGCAGGAGATTCTGAAAGCTCCCACGTTGTGGCTGGCATGTCCTTACTGTCGTGCATGGATTCTGAGGATTAAAAATCAATCTCTTTGAAAAATCACTTTGGTTTGTTTTCATGGATATTAACTTGGGGGCTTAATTCTCTGGTTGTCCTTGTTACTAACTAAAGCTCCATACCCAGTGGCTTGGCTTTACTCCATGTGCTGTCACGTGTTTTATTTGGTAGGAAGCCTTCAAGTGAGCAAAACGTGTCCCAGGTACTCTGAAGCATCACTTCAGAGTTTGGTGATGCTTTCAAAAGTCTCACACATTGTCCTGTTGGCTATCTTACAGCAGCATGCCTAGAGACAGACTTAGATGAACTCCAATGTCTTTGGTCCCCCTGCTAGAAATCCTGTTGAAAATTTGGGCCAAATGTAAGTCAGAAATAGGAGAGAACCATCAGCAGGCACTTTCTGAGCAAGTGCTGTACAAATCCCAGGGAGGGCATATAGCAATTCCTTCATCCTTAACCTGAATTTGAAGTCTGAGTGATTAGGATTTGATCATTGAATAACACTCAAGATAAAATGCCATTTTCTCTCTGGTCGCCAGGGATACTGCAGCTGCTTATGGTTCTTTACTGATATATATGTGCATATATATATATATTTAATTTTTCAACATTTTTCTTTTCCGGTTTATGCTGCCTGTTGCTAGAGACATGTGGAATGTTAATTGTACTGTATATGGGTCTCTCCCCACCCCGCCCTTGTGTCTTTTCCTCTCCCCTTTCCTTTCTCTGTTCCTTTTGTCTCTCACAGCAGTCTGAACAGCGTTAACAGTAGTGATTCCCGGTCCAGTGGCTCGCACTCGCACTCACCTAGTTCACACTATCGCTATCGCAGCTCCAATCTGCCTCAGCAGGCACCCATGAGGCTGTCCAGTGTGTCCTCCCATGATTCTGGATTCATGTCCCAGGATGCTTTCCAGTCCAAATCGCCATCCCCCATGCCACCAGAAGCACCTAACCAGGTACGTGCAAGCATGAGAACAAAAACCTGAGTGTGAGCTGTACTCTGTAACTTAGCTCACCTTCCAGAAAAAGGATCTGATGTGGTTTTGGGGTACCTTGGAGTCAGTTTAAACATTGAGGGTAAGGGTTGTCTCAGTGCATTTCATTTATCCAAAAGTTGGGCCTCTAGCTAGAGTGATTTATGCTGCTTTTACATAAAAAGGATGAGTTGCTCTTGGGCAATACAGTTTTCCCTCTGTTCCTTGAGGGAGCCTAGATGCCTGACTTTGAGATAAATACAGACTTAGAGATAAATACAGAGGACAAAGAGCAAGAAGTCCCACCTTATAGGAGGGAATAATACTCACCTTACCCATTGAGGTTACAGTTAATATCCTGCACAGGTTGCAAGTGTTTTATAACTGGTGGCTTTTTGCTGTTTAATGGGCAAATACTGATGCCAGAACATCCTTTTGACATAGCACTAATACTGGTGGCTTTGGCATTAGAGAGACTTCTTTTATTCCTCCTCTTCAAAGGGTCTGGAATACTCTAAATGCTACCAGCATTATCATACAGAATTGGTTTTGCCCTTTTTTTATGACACCCATTTCTGTGGATAGGCTTGAATTTTGGACTCTCAGTTGAGCACCTTGCAGAAATAAGGTTTCTGCATGAAAATGGCAGGCATTATTAATTCTTTATGGAACTCATAAGAAATGAGTGTTTGTGTAGTCATATATAATGACATCCTGAAGCCAGTCAGACAAAGAGGATTTCAATACAAATATAAGCAAACTTTCACTGAGCATTTTTGGGTCTGCAGAAGGAAGCTGCTACTCTCTTTGTTCATTCCTCTAAAAACTCAGTGGCCATCTGCAGGCGAAGGTTTGCAATGCTCCATGGCCTGTATCTTTCAACACCTGAATTCTCTTTGCTGCTTTTTTTTTTTTTTAAGAAATCACACAGCAACTGTAACATTTTTAAACAAGCCTAAATTGCCTGCTCACATTATAAATACCATTGAAATTCTTAGCTACAAAGTGAAAAGGATCTAATGTCCTGTTGTTGCATATTACGTACTTTAATGCACCCTCAGGTCACTGGAGAAAATTGTCTTTTACTTCAAAAATGTAGTTGCACTCCTTTTTACATGTTGGGGAGTAGGTAGTTTTGTAGGCATGGTTGGAGAGTGTTAATGCTCATAGTCAGCAAGTATTAGTAGTTATCAAGTGTCACCTGCCCATGTAAACAACCCTAGACCACCTTTGATAGCACAAAGACCCTTGCCTTTTGCAGAGCATTTAGTAAGTAGTACCTTTAGAGAAATTTTTTAAGGATCATCCAAAAAACCATTGGTTATTTAGGCTTGGAACACATTCTCAAGGGAAGCTCAATAGTTTTTAAATGTATTTCCTTCTTTCATTTTAATAGAAATGATTTCTTTTCAAATGATACCTCTTCTGTCCCCAGTCTGGACACATCAGCTTTTTTTTTATAGATGACATCCTGAAGAACTTTGTGCACACTAATAAAATGAATGTTTTGTTTAGATTGGCTATGGCTAACCTAAGTGAAATGCAAAAAAGTAAATGAGCAATAATAAAGTAAACTGGAATAGTAACAAGGTAAGGAAGTTGACTTTTAAGATACATACATCAGTTACACATGCTAGCATCATCTTTGGTTTTCATAGTATCCACTGCACCTACATAAAAGGGCAGTAATCCACATGATGATGCTGTGTTTGCAGACAAGGATGCAATTGCTCTTAGCATGAAAAAAACCAACACCTCTCTTTGCAAATTCCCCTGTTAAGCAGAGGAGAGAACTTACGCTGGTATCAGGTGGCAGAACATCCTGGAAGTCAATGGGCGTCACACTGATTTACACCAGCTAAGTTCATATGCTTTCACTTCATTTTAGAAACTTTCCATAAGGTTGCAAACTGATCCAAGCATCACTTGAGCTTTTCATGAGCTGTAGAAGGCTGCAGCAGTGTGACAAGTGTAGTGTGTTGGTATAACAAATAGGTATGTGCTCTGTATGTCTCTGGTTCTGTTTACCTTTACGCAGAGGAAAAGGTAACAGATCATTGCCTGGCCGCTTCATCTTTGCTTAAGTGTCTTGCTTTGTATGTTCAGCACTAAGTAAATTGTGTGTGTTGTGCTGACAGATAACTGTGACTGTGAGCTGAGCAGAAGCTGTTCAGTGGGCAGCGTTACCCTGTGTTGTGTGTCTCTAACCAACTGACAGATCTCCCTGTGGGGCTGTGCTTGGAGCATCCGTGCTGGGTGGGAGGGGGCTGCTGCTCTGTCTCAAACACTGATGACATTGTTTCTGGTAGTGACACTGAGAAGGCAGAAAAGCAAGCTTTGTAACCAACAAAGGAAATTAAAAGCTGTATATCTTGTGCAGGTGAACGCTGATATTTGCTAGCTACACACTGTGGCATATGTTGGATCAACAAAGCCCTTTTTATTTTAATAATGAGTTTTAGAAAAAAAAAGTATAAGGGGGCCATGTAAAATTCCCATATTATAGAAATGTGAATATATGAGTTATGTGAAGCTGTTATGTATAAAAGCTTGCCTGTATTTTAGACAGGCCAGTGTCACTGAAAACTAAACTGAATTTCCTCAAAATCACAGATGGGGGGTAGGGAGTTGATGGGAATCTCAAATAAAGAGTAGCTGGAGATTGAAACAAGACAGACAGAGGAGAGATGGCTGACAAAATGAAGATTGCTTTCCAGCCTGTAGTTGTTAGTAAGAGTAGTAAGTCTTTGCCGTTATCACACTTCGCATAGAAGATAGGAAAAAGAGCAATTATAAAAACAGACTGCTCTTTCACTGGTGTCTGAGGATCACCTTTCTGCATCATCGCTGAGAGTAAAAGTGTTAGCCTGTAGCACTTGGGTGTACGTGTGGGAAGGTCACTGTAAAAGGCTTTAATAATAATTATTAAAGGGGTGCATTTGGATGTAGCTGAACAGCTGGAAAAGCATCACAGGTCTCTTTCTTGAGTGAAGCAGTTTCTTTAAATGCCAGGTGTAAGGTCAGTCATGGCCAGCATTGGCCATGACACACATCGACCTCGTAAAAAGCTCTTCTGACAGACCTGCTGGAAGCAGAGAGTGGCTCTTGGAAGGACATTGGATGTGGCTGGTGCTGCTAAACCCACACATTGGCCTGTGTGGTAGGCAGACTGAGGCCTGGGAGTATCTGTGATGACATGATGTGATAGTAGTATAGTGATGTCTGATTCTGGGAATGATAATAGTAGGATCCACTAGATTTGAAGTGAACATGAGAGGGGAATCAGTTATACAGTTGGATTTTACAGGCTGCTTGTCACTTCATGGAGATGAAAGCAAAGGGAGTGAAAGAAGCAGGTGAAGATAAAAATGTTGATGAGCTGTCAACAGAGAGATAAGTCTTTATTATTAGAATGCTCTGGAAAGCACTTTCCCTAAACAATGGAGTAGAGGGAAACTGAATGTGAAGTTGTTTCTGCACGTACAGGTTATAAAGTTGGAAAGAGACTGCTTTTAGTTAGATTCCATTGCTTGAAATAGCTGCAAGTTAAAATAGGGGAAATACATTGTTACAGCTATTCAGTTTTCCATTTAAATTAAGAAATGCTTCCAAATCAGATCTTAAAAAAACCTCCAAAACAGAACAAAAAAACCCACCAAAAGCAAACAAGTGAAACAAAAAACATAAATCAAGTCCAAACTGAAACATATCTGTAAGTTATCACCAGATATTGTTTCTCCTAAAATTCCTTTTCTAAGTTGCTTTGTAATAGTTTGTCCCTCACTAGAAAGAAGTGTCAGTAGAGGCAGATTCCTGGAAATTACACAAATTGAGGAGGTGACCTTGAGTCAGTATCCAGGGTTTTCTAAAAGTAGCTGAGACCATCTTCCACTGATTCTAGAGGGACATTGGACCACGCTCATCATTAGGATTTGGTCTCCTGGGAGACTCTTGTCCAGGAAGCTCTTGTCCAGGAAGCTCCATCTTCTATCTGAGAAAGGGAGAGGGTTAAGAAAGCAATGCTCTATATGAATAGCACTGAATAGCAAACAAAGGCTACAAATAATCAAAGATAACCATGGTCCTTTTATAGGTTAGTCTGACAGCAGATGGAAAATGTAATTGTACTGTCCAGTAGCTCAAAAAATCTTTGTTTTTATATCCCTGTTGGCATACCACACCAAACAGCAGGACACTGTCCAAGAACAAGCCATGGCTCATCTGAGGGACCAGACACCAAGCTACACTTGTACAAATGTACATTTGGGGCACTGCTTGTCACTGCAGAGCATAGTTTTAGCTTTATACTGTTAATTTTAAACTTTTTCTCAGAAGAGATGGTTTTAGAACAGAGAAGAACTGTCATTATCACAGCTGTGGAAAAAAAGTAGCTAAAGTGGAAGAACTAATTTTAAAAATTATTCAAATGAAACAGACATTTTAAAAAAGGAATCTACTAAAACAAGGTGAAGAAATCTGATAGTCAAATTTCTCACACCATGGGGTGGGGAGTAGAAATTGCTCTGTCCTGTGTGTGTGCTCCCAGGAGAGGGTGTGCCAAGGCTTGTGCATCTAGAACAAGCACTCCAAAGTCTGGACATTATTTGACCAAGCAGTTTCTGTGCAGTTGCTGTTTCCAGTCCTTTGTATACTTTATGCTAAGAAGGGAGGTCTGTGCTTCCCACACCCAGGTGCAGCCATTCAGGACTACCTCTGCAGTCTGATCCTTTGACCTGCTCCAGTCATGTTTTCCTTATGCTTTTCCTTCAGCAGTTCAGTATTCTTCTGCCTCCCTCTCCTTTGGAATCCTTTTTTAGCAAGACCAGAGATTCCCTTTCTCTGTGCCTTGCAGGTTTCTGAAGACGAGGAGACTCTGTTTCTGTACCACCACCTCTTGCATTTCTGTCAGCTTCCAGGATGTTTTCCCCATGGCATCTTGGTTCAGCCTCTGTCTAGCTTTTCTTGCTGAAAAGGAACAGACTGAATTAGTGAGAGAGTCCTTTTTGTCATCTTTTTTTTCACTTTGGAGGAGTCATTTTATTGCAAAAATAAGTTCACCAATTATGTTTTCCCCCTATACTTTGCATCTTCAGAATCTGCATTTTTGACCTTTTTAATGCATCTTTGTTGGTAATAAACTTCATCTGTGAGCTCTCTCTACCATTACTTGACATAACCTAGTGAAATTTCTGTCTTGTAGACACAAATAGTGTATTAGATGTAAACTCCAAAGTTCTTACTTGTCACCCTTGTGGCATCTATAGAAAACATACTATCATGGGAGATGCCATGCTTGGAGCTCAGGACCCTTCACTGTCTCTCCTGCCATGTGCAGAGTATGCAGACACAAAAGGGTCATTCAGGCCATAAGTGGGAGGTTTCAGAAAGTATTTTCTGTAATTGCATTTTTCTGTCTGTTTTTTTCCTGGCTAAACCATAACAGTAGTGTGAGTATTCTCAGGAGGCTTTTGCTGAGGTTCCTGTCAGGCAGAACTCTGGAGTTTAGTGTAAAAGCTAGTTTTCTAGAAAGTATTTTTCCCTAGGGATAGAGGCAATAGTCTCATCTGCATATAGTGCACCATGGTAATGACAGATGGCAGAGTCAACTGCAGCTCATTTTTTTCAGTATTCTTATTTTTAGAAGCTTTTCTCCAATAAAAGAAGCATTAAATCAAGAATGTGACAAGTTCCATTAAATATCATGCCATTGCATCATCAGGTATGCCACTTTCACTGGTGACCATAACAGCTGTGTGTCATTTGTTGCTTCCCTCTGATTGGACCTTCACCTCAACTCCTACTGCGCTTTGAATACAGGCCTTGTTAGCTGAACATACTTGTACCCTAACCACATTTGACAGGTCACCTGCAGACCATCTCATGCCAGCATAGGGTGGGATGAGTGTTATTTCTATAAAATACTCCATCACTCTACGTGCTTTTTAAAATTTTAACAGCCTTTGCAAAAATTTACTTAAATCACAGTTTTCCGGTAAACTCAAGATGCTGATACTGTGTTGACTTCTCAGCTACCCCAGCAATCTTCACTCATGGTGGCAGTGTTCCATTCTGGGAGACCTACATTTCCTTCTACCCAGGCATCTGGCTGTACATTACCCATCTGTAGCTCCTGGTGAGCAGTGAGACAACTTGTGGGTTTTAGGAGTAATTGCTCCTCTACAGTACCTGATATCCAGCTGTCCTTTTATTGCAGACTCACCCCAGGTATTACCTAAGGTTAACCTAAGGTGAAATTTTATTTCTGATGAGATTTCCCTTCCTCTTCAACATGTCATTCCTTGAAAGCTCTGTCTTTGCTACACAAACTGGATACAAGAGCATATTCTCTCTGCTGTCATAAAACACCGTAGATAGACTTGTTTCACAGGTCCTTGGCTACTAAAGGGTGAATTGGTCTTGCTAGTGTTGAATTTCTGAGAGTGAATAGAGCTCAGTAGTGCCCTGACAACTCCACCATATTCTTGACCATGTCCAGGTTCTCGGTTGGACCTGGACACACACCCCTACAGAGTGGGATGCCACTTCCAAGGGGGTTATGTGGAAGAGCATTATAGCTGGTAAAATGGTTCATGTGGTTATTCCCCTTAGCCTTTGAGTAGTTGAATTAGATGCAGTTGTAGAGGTCTGACAGCAGCAAAGGTACATAAAGGTGTGCACTGAAAATCGGAGAAGTTCCTAGGTAGGAGGAAAGTGTTTGATGTGCTCGGTGGACATTTTGTATCCTGCATTTTCCTTTACTTTCCATCCAAGCCCCTGGTATTTTCTGCCTCTGCTGTTAGGAGAAGGCAGGTGGCAAGCACAGGCCATCACTTCTGCACTCAGCAGAGTGCATGTACCTTCCTGCTGGCTGCTGGGCAGGAGGGTTGGAGTCAGAGTGCTTTTGGTGTATGCATCCTACCTGCAGAGGCACATGCATACAGGTCATGCACTTTGGAAACCTCCGGTTTTGGTAAGTATCACTTCTTTCTCTGTTCCATAATACTTGAATTCAGATGAGCTTTTCACAAGCACTTTTGCAGATCAGAATGTAAAAGAACTTGTAAATATAAGTGACATTTGCTACTCTATGCTTTAAATCTAATCTTGGTGTCTTCAAAGTACTGATGATCTGCTTTTCTGTATAAATCAGTTGTCTCAGTATATTGCATGTTTGGACTACAGGTGCCCTCAGCTTCTTGCTCTGAGCAGCAGCAGAATTGAGATGCTGAAATTGCAATGAGGAGTTGAGATTGCTGCCTCAATTCCCTCATTCCTAAGCAGTGTGGCAAGTTCTCGCATTAAGCAAGTGGCTTATTTATTTTTTTTCATAGATTTCCTGAACATTAGTAATAGTTTTGAGCAGTTTCTAATTGATTTTTAAAATCCTAACCCTTTGCTTCTCTCATCCTTCCCTCTCTTCTGTGTGTCTCTGTGTATGTGCTTCTTGTCTTTTTGTTTGTGATTTTTTTCTTTTCTGGTGGCTTGTGTATCCTTTCCCTGCGTTGCGGTGCTGTTTTATTTGCTGCAGAATTCGTCCAGCTCTGCCTCTTCAGAAGCCTCTGAAACCTGCCAGTCAGTGAGCGAGTGCAGTTCCCCCACCTCAGTCAGCTCAGGCTCCACCATGGGGGCTTGGGCCTCCACAGATAAGGTGAAAAACTTCATCTCCAAGACATACAAACCTACTAGCTCATTATCTAAACCCTGCAACATTTGGACAAAACCCCCATGCATGGCATGCAGCCAGGATTCCTCATTGTGAGGATGAGATTAGGAACTGCTACACACTCCCTTAGAAATTGGTATGTTTGAATAAAAAACACAATTTCCTTTAAACTAGCTACTAGGAGAAGCTACAGATTGGGCGTTTTACAGAGGTAGTTTTGTAAGAAAAGGTAATTTCCTGGCTTTTCTACTCAAATTGTGGAATGCTGCCCAAATCCAGCTGGTTGCCTGACAAAAAGCACCTTGCCCAGGCTGTGCTGTTTGTGGCTTCTCCCATCTCTCCCATTAGGTAGCATACATTACACTGAGTAATGGGGGTTATTTTTTTGACCAAAAAGGAGAGCAGAATACACATGGTTGTAATAAATTACATGGGATACACCCACAATCAGGGGAGGAAGTGCTAGCAGTCTCCTTTCTCATCTGGTAAATCCTTGCTGTTGGTTTTTTTTTTTTGTTTTTCTTCCATTCACACAGCCAGAACACATCATGTTTGAAGGCTTTATGCTTGTCCTCTCTGTCCAGCTACACAGACTAAATGCCACCAAAGCAAATGCCTTCAGGATTGGAAAAGTTCTGTTTCTGCGTCCACAGTCTGCAGGGTACCTAAATTGCAAAGGCTTTATCACATTGTGCTGCTTTCGTGGACAGAAGGGAAAGCTGCTCAGCCTGGAGACAATGACTGCTAGATTGATGCCTGAAATTTGTTAGAGATAACAATTTTCAGGTGATCTCACTTGTGAACCAAGCATCGTATCAATTTTCTGGTTTTTTATTTGCAGTGAATTGAAGAATTTCCTTTCTTTTGTTTTAAGATAGAGATTTTCTCCGTAGATCATCAGTCACAGTGTATTTTCGTATTCATTCTGTTTATATTAATTTCTCTGTTTTTGTTTTTTTATTTGTTTCATTTCCAGTTGTCTAATGGGTTTTATCACTGTAGTTTATCAAGTGACCCATCCGTAGCTTCAGTTGGTGCAGGTCCTTTCCCTCATTTCCCGCCTGTCTCCCGCGCGTGGACTCGGGCTCCCTCAGCCCTCCTTCCAGACTACGTTCATTATTACACCATTGGGCCAGGCATGTTACCATCATCTAAGATCCCTAGCTGGAAGGTTTGTGTTCCTTTTGTTGTGGCAGTCCTCACCTCCTCATACCAACAGCATGCACACGGCAGTTGTTGCTCCCTTTTGGTCCATGTAATTACTGGTTGATTTGCTCTGTTTGGTATCACACTGAATGGGCACTGCATGGTGAAAATCAGACCTAAAATCCAGTTGTGGGTTTTTCCAAATGACCTTGTGTGTTCTGGCACCAACTGAAACATACCAAAGCTGACAACACTTAGGTAGGAAGGAATACTTTAGCTCTGAAAACACTCTGGGCTCTATTCAGGGAGAAAAGAGCTTCTTTAGCACTGTCAGAGTGCTCACTTGAGCAGGGAAGGGCATCCAGTTCTCTTAGTGGGACCATACACTGGACACCCTGTGGCTGGGCCCGTGGCTGTGGGCAGGCACACTCTCCTAGATCCAGCTGGAGTGGTTTAAAAAGGTGCTCAGCACCAGGTAAACCCAAGTGGTGACTGAAGCTTTACTGCCACAGACTGGAAGCGCTCACCCAGCTCGTTTTGCTCTCTTGGGGAGACCACCAAAGAAGAGTGCAGTAACATCTCTCAGTTGCTTCAGCTGGATCTGCAGGGATCTTACTTGGCATCAAAACATGTCTGCTCTGCTACAGCCTGAAAGTTCATCCCTGCCAGATGTTTCCCCTGGGAGACTCTGCCCTAGAGCAAAGGGAAAAGGTCTCTTTTTAGTTGCTCTGGATCCTCAGCAAGGCTGATGTGCAATCAATAGTAGCTGTGCAGATTTTAAGTGCCTGTGGATGGTTATATAATACTGCATATGCACCACAGGACTGAGTATATACATGTAAATTGAGATCACTTGTTGCAGATGCCCCTACTCTCTGTCCAGCAGCTGGAGACTGTTGGGATACATACAGGGTGGCCACAGTGGTCCTGGGCTTTCAGGGTCATTTGTTGTGTTTCTGCTAGAAGCACTTTGGCAATATATTTCACAGCAAAACTCTTGGAGCAGATACAGAGCTGTCAAGGCAAAGCAGAGTTCCATCGGAGTTAACAAAACCAAAATACCTGTCTGTACAAGGGGGTGTGTCAGTAGCTGCCTTGTGCTTCTCATTCCTTGGACTGAGACACCTCAGAAATCCCACAGTGTGGTCTTAGTCCATCATTAATTGTCTATCAGAAGGCTGTGGGAGTTTGCCCAGCAGGCAGCTGTGAGGGTGTGGGGCCCATTCTCATGCACAAGTTGTTTCTTTCATTTTTAAAGCAGCCTTTGTCTCAGTGAAAGAAAATTTAGGATTGGGATTGTCCCTGCAGCAGCTGGTGTTGGGGGTGCTGCTGTTTAGCACTGGTTCTCCATCCCAGCACAGGTCCTGGATGAGTCAAGCTCTTTGTGTGTAGCATGTGGGTTCTGGACACCCTCAGGTGCCCCCAGTGAATACAGCCCTCATGGCCTGAGGAATTTCTCTTTCAAATTTAGTGCAAATAATTCAGAGTGAGCTTAGTCTTTCTTCAGTACAGACTGTCATTATAAACTAGGTTTTAGTTAGTAAGTAAACTGAGAGATAACTCAGAGTAACTTGCTCCACTGTGTTTGAAAAATCTGTTCAAGCCTAATTTTTCAGAACTGAAGACATCTGTAACAGCACGTAATACTAGAACCTGTGTATATCTGGAACAGTTACATCACTGATTGGACATTTATCTGTATCTTTTGCTGTGTGACAATGATTTTTGTGCTCGAAATTCTGAAAATGTAGGCTTTAACACCATGAAATTTCATTTACACAAAACTGTAGTATCAAAATGTTAAACACTTTCATATAAGAAGGTTTAGGTAGAATGGGAAATTTAGATTCCCTTTAATAAATGAAATAAGTTTAATAAATGAAGATTTCTAATATCCTCAAATTTTATTTCTCACCTTATTCAGAAAGGCATATCCAATTTGATACACAATCTGTTGCATTAAAATTGCCCTTCTGCATAGTTTTGCTTGTAATTAAAGCACAGTTCCTGCTGAAAGCTGTGCCTAACGAGCTTGTTTCCTTAGGACTGGGCCAAGCCAGGCCCGTACGATCAGCCCGTGGTGAACACCTTGCAACGCCGCAAAGAAAAGCGTGAGCCAGATCTCAATGGAGCAGCTCAGAGCGGAGCCCCTGCGCCCCCCGAGGAGGCCCAGAGACCTCGGAGCATGACGGTGTCAGCTGCCACAAGGGTGAAGCTCTCATTTCAAATACACTGTTTAAAGTGTAAAGGTGTAAAGGAAATGGCTGTGCTGGCTCCTGCCAGTACCTAGGATGTGCTTCATGTTGTGTTTATCTGGGAAGTGGTGCTGGTGTGGTCGGTGGGCATCACACGGGCAGGAGGGAATGCGCTGTTGGGTATTGACTTTTATAGAGCACTGTACTCCAAAAAAACATCTGTTCCTAAGCCCAAGAAAATGGCTGGGCACAGTCCTGTTGGATTGTGATGGTGACAAGCTCTGATGGGGAGGAGAGATAGCTAAAAGTGGGTGAAGGTGACAGATCCTTCCAGGTGTAACAAGTCTCTCCTGTGTGTAAGCAGCAGGGTGAGGAGATGGAGGCCTGTGAGGAGCTGGCACTCGCTCTGTCCAGAGGGCTGCAGTTGGACACCCAGAGGAGCAGTCGGGATTCC